>NC_138095.1:15326733-16526733 GCF_964212035.1 Myotis nattereri | reverse complement strand
AAGTGGACACTCATGTCCCTTAACTTAGTGTGAGTTGCTAAGTAGCCAAAAAGATAAGACACGGATGCATCTTTGGTAAGAATAGGCACAGTCCCAGACAGAAGTGACGCTGACTGGAGAAATCCTGGCTGATTAACAAATAAAAGTAAAAGGTAGTGGGTAAGGAGCCAGGAGGAGAGAGAGATTGACACATATGTGGCTGCTCTGCGACAGGAGCTGCCTTAGCCCCTCTGCTGCCTCGGGCCCGCTGATGAAGACGGGGGACATTTTCCCAAGTCGTGTGAGAGCAGCACAGCTGTCGTGTTCAGGAACTTGGGGAAGGAACGTATGCTTCCTGCCAAGCTTTCGCTGGGTACAAGCTCAAGGCTTTGCGCAAACAGAATGGTTTTTTAAATGATTGGAAAGGTGCCTTCTCCCCGACAGATGGAAAGTATCAGAGATTAGGGAAGCGTGCCCGTGCGGGCGTGCACATATGCGAATGTGTGTGTGTGCACACCCACGCTTGCACACATGCTTTTGGTGAGTAGGCCATCAACAGAACTTGAAAACTGTATTAAGAGTTTGGGGCTTCTCTGTCACTGCTTCCGCGGTTGTTGCCTTGTTTTTCTGCTATTGCATTGCGTTTCTCTGTTGTTGCATTGTGTTTTCTCACAAACCTATTTTTTTTAATGTATTTTTATTGATTTCAGCGAGGAAGGCAGAGGGTGAGAGAGATAGAAACATCAGTGATGAGAATCATTGATTGGCTGCCTCCTTCACGGCCCCTACTGGGGATGGAGCCTGAAACCCAGGCTTGTGCCCTGTCCAGGAATCTAACCTGGGACCCTTTAGTCTGCAGGCCAACACTCTATCCCAGCCATGGGCAAACTATGGCCCGCGGGCCGGATCCGGCCCGTTTGAAATGAATAAAACTATTGAAAAAAAAGACCGTACCCTTTTATGAAATGATGTTTACTTTGAATTTATATTAGTTCACACAAACACTCCATCCATGCTTTTGTTCCGGCCCTCCAGTCCAGTTTAAGAACCCATTGTGGCCCTCGAGTCAAAAAGTTTGCCCACCCCTGCTATCCACTGAGCCAAACCTGCTAGAGCACAAACCTATTTTTTTAAGTGAATAACAATCACAACGATTTTTCCATAGACCTACATGTTTACGGAATAAGGGTTTACTCTGGCATTGGCATATATATGCATAATAGGTTTTAGAAGTTTTTTCAAAAGCTTATCACACACCCCCACACACAAACACACAAAAAAATACACAAACATACAATTTACCGTCCTCCCATTATGAACTCATAAAATGGCATACCCACTCAGCTTTTATAACAAGAAAAAATGGACCTGGTTTTTTTATTTAAAAATATTTTAGGGAATTTCTCAGAAAAAGAAATGGGGAAAAAAAGACTGATATTTCCCCTCTAGATCCTTCTATTCTTTGGATATTTTAATCTCACTTGCCATGTGGGATGATTAGAGCAGTCAAGGTAACTATGGCAACACTCAATCCCAGAGTTGACATCTTAAGTGCTGCCTGAAGTTTAGCCAACAGTTTATTGCACCATTGCCTTTTTGCCTAGTAATTGTAGGAGCTGTTGATGGAAGTTTCATGTAATTAAGGGCCATTTGGGGGGGACACTCTTCCATGATTCTGAAACCTTAAGCTAACTTCGAGAACACAATATTGGCACGGCCGGAGTCAACAACTCTAAATAGACATATAAGCTCAGCCTTATAGGATCACCCATGGAATATAGGCATTCCTCAGTGATGTTGTGGGTCTGGTTCTGGATCACCACAATAAAGGGAATATTGCAAAAAGTGAGTCACATGACTTACTTGGTTTTTCAGTTCATATAAAAGTTGTGTTTACATAGTCTATTAGGTGTGCAAAAAGTACAATGTCTAACAAATGTGCAGATCTTAATTTAAAAACACTGTGTTGCTACAAAAAGAGAAAAAGGCTGACCATCATCTGAGCCCTCAGCGAGTTGTAATCTTTTTGCTGGTGGAAGGCCTGGAGGTGATGACTGCTAACTGATCAAGGTGGTGGTTGCGGAAGGTCAGGGGAGGGAAGACTGCAGCAATTTCTTAAAATAAGAGAACAGTTTGCTGTATTGATTGACTCTTCTTTTCATGAACGATTTCTCTGTGGCATGTGATGCTTTTTTGATAACATTTTGCCCACAATAGAACTTCTGTCAAAATTGGAATAAATTCTTCCAAATCCTGCTGCTGCTTTATCAACTAAAACCGTGTAATAGTCTAAATCTTTTGTTGTCATTCAACAGTCCTCATGGCATTTTCACCAGTAGTGGATTCCATCTCAAGAAACTATTTTCTTGCTCAGCCAGTATGGCTCAGTGGTTGAGCAGTTGACCTAAGAACCAGGAGGTCATAGTTCAACTCCTGGTCAGGGCACATGCCAAGGTTGCAGGCTTGGTCCCCAATAGGGGGCGTGCACGAGGCAGCCTATCAATGATGCTCTCATCATTTATGTTTCTATCTCCTCCCTTCCCCTCTGAAATCAATAAAAAAAAAAAAGGTATTTTTTCAAAAGAAACTACTTTCTGTGTTCATCCATAAGAGGCAAGTCTTCATTTATTAAAACTTTATTATGAGATTGCACCAATTTAGTCACATCTTCAGGTTCCACTTTTAATTCTAGTTTTTTTTTGTTGTTGTTGTTTTGCTTTTTCCACCACATCTGTAGTTATTTCTTCCACTAATGTCTTGATCCCCTCAAAGTCATCCATGAGGGTTGGAACCAACTTCATCTAAACTCCTATTAATGTTGATATTTTGATTTCTTCCCAGAACTCAGAAATGTTTTTAATGGCACCTAGAAGGGTGAATCCTTTTCAGAAAGCTTTAAATTTACTTTGCTCAAGTCCATCAGAGGACTCACTGTGTAAGTTATTCCTTGATCATGGGCTTCAGAATGGATGTTGTGTTAGCAGGCAGGAAAATGTTAATCTCATTGTGTATCTTCCTCAGGCCACCTAGGTGACCAGGTGCCTTGTCAATGAGCAGTGGTATTTTAAAAGGAAAGCAAGACCACACCCCACCACTGGTGCAGTGTTGTTGGAGTTCTTCCCGTAGGGAAGGCACCCACAAAGATGAAGAACTCTACGGTTCTGCCTGAGGGAAACTCGCTGAAAGTTTCCCTCTATAGAAAGAGACTATAGAGAACTTGATGCCTCACAGCATTGGACAGCGATGGGGATCTTGCTAGAGAGCATTTAAGAGAAGTCTGGTAGCTCTACGATACAAGGAAAATGGCAAAACATCCAGAACTTTTTCAACCTCTTTTATGTCATGGCACACACAAATCAATTACTGAAATTCTGTAACAACAACAAAAAAGGGTATAATTTTGATTCATTCACACTTGACAGCTATTGTTGTGTAGGCTTGTTGTCATTTTTTTTATTTAACAATCTAAGGAAAAAGGTGAGTGCCTCTAACTAGATAGTCAAGTATTTCATGTTTTAAAAAGTCTTGTGGGCACACTAGTTGAAAATCGCGGATATAGAGAATCTTAGAGAGAGACTTTCTAGAAAAAACCGTTTTTGATTCTTAGTCAACTCCCGGATTCAGGAAGGGTATACCCACTCAGGAACAATCAGAGCAGGATATGGGGCAAATTTAAATATTTCCCAAGACTCACAGAAACCCATCAAGAGTTGATGTTTCGTTGGCACACCCAGCTTAAACACAAGCTCAGATCGAACAGTGACAAACAATAAGTCATTTGGATGCTGGAGAGACTCCTAGAAAGCCAGACATAAAAGCAAAATGACACTCATTTCTGGCCGCCTGAAAGATTGGGTAAATGTGGACAGTTGTGTCGCTTTAAAGTGATTACAGAGGAAACCTACAACTATGAGTTTCTGGTTGAACATGTGGCAACATAATGTAAATTCCCTGAACTGGGGTAGCAGTTTGTAAGCCACACAGGCACTCAACAGTGAGGAGTAAAACGCTGTCTAAAAGAGCTTAAGCACACCTTTGAACAGTAAGTTAACTACAGCCAACCCCTTTATAGGTAAATGAAAATATAAAACAAGGGAGAACACCTGACTAAAGACAGTAAAGGCTGCATACTATGCCGATACATAATTAATGCAAATAGCACCACCAAGTCATTGAACATTAGAGAATGGCCAAACAACTAAAATAGCAATGATATACCAATGAATGGGAGGAGAATAACTATGCATATTTGGCACACTGTATTATTTAAAATATCCAGTTTTCAACACAAATCTATCTATATAAAAAGCCAGCGACCAGAACACCAGGCCCCTGGCCCAGGCTGGCCCCTAGGCAACATGACAGGGTGCGAGTTTGATGGGGGGAAAGTCGAAGAAACAGGGGGGAAGGTCTTAAGGGTCTGCGGGGTTGGGGTAGTTGGCCCAGAGTAGGTGTGGAGTGTGCTGGGGAAGGAAGAGGAAGTACCTTTCTCATTGCGAACCAGGCCAGCACCAGCCGTGGACTGAAAGGGCGGTTGTCTCATGAGTCCGCTTGGGATCCACATGTTCATGGCAGCGGCTGTGCTCTCGAAACTTCACTGATTCCAAATAGTAAACAGCTATCAACGCCAAACAGAAAAATCCTCTCCAACTACAGGCCCTGGACATTGCAAGCGACAGAAGGAAACACCACTTGAGCTAGAAAAACGGGAAGTGTGCGACCAGAGGATTGTGGGATGGTGGAGGAGCCTGGGCGCTGACAGCTAGAAGGGGGCCTGTTATTGCGCATGTGCACAGTCAGCCCTATAGCCCTCAGTCTCGCAGTATTTGGAGGTGACTTCTGGTGGGAAATTATTTCGATTGAGGTTTGTTTGCTGTTCCCTTGCGGGGAGGAAGATCAGAATTAAAGGTTTTGTTTGTTACCTTGGTTTGAAGCTTGGACAAGAGCCGCTAGTACAGTGATGGCGAACCTGTGACACACGTGTCAGAGGTGACACGCAAACTCATTTTTTTGGTTGATTTTTCTTTGTTAAATGGCATTTAAATATATTAAATAAATATCAAAAATATGTCTTTGTTTTACTATGGTTGCAAAGATAAAAAAATTTCTATATGTGACACGGCACCAGAGTTAAGTTAGGGTTTTTCAAAACGCTGACACGTCAAGCTCAAAAGGTTCGCCATCACTGCGCTAGTACGACCAGCTCCACGAGGAGCACACACGCACCTCCCAGGAGCTGCAGACGAAGTGCACGCAATGGAAGCCTTCAATGAAACCATCAAGATCTTTGAAGAGCAGGGCCAGACTCAAGAGAAGTGCAGCCAGGGGTACCTGGAGCACTTGGCGTGAGGGCAATGAAAACAAGATGCAGAGGATCCTGCTGAACTCAGAACGGTTCGTCTCGCATCGCCGGGACCCACGAGAGCAGCAGGAAGCTGGAACAGGAGCTGCCGACACAGGCCTTGGACAACCGGGAGATCCATCAGCACATGAACAGCCTGAAGCCAGACCTCATGCTGCTGCCAAGATCCCAGACCAGTGCCCGGTATGGCTCAGCCAGAAAGGCGCCCGGCAGAACAAAGTCAACGAGTGGTTGGGAATCAAAAATGAGACTGAAGACCAGTATGCACTGATGGAGGATGCGGATGACCTCCCCCACCATGAGGATGGAACCTGGTATGTGGGCAAGATCAACCGCACGCAGGCTGAAGAAATGCTGAACGGCAAGCCAAATGGTACCTTCCTCATCCGTGAGAGCAGCCAGTGGGGCTGCTGTGCCTGCTCTGTGGTGGTGGGCTCTGCCCTCCCCTGGCTCTGGCTGCCCCCACCAGTTCCTACAGTTCCCCAAGACCACCCTGCCTGTACCTGCCATGTTTACAAAGGCCCCTGGGGTGCTGGGCCCCAGCCTGGTGCCCTGATTTTTAAGCCATAGACCTGGGGTCAGGGCAGGAAGAAGGCAGGAAGGAACTTTGCCGGGCCACTTCCAAGAACCTCAGCTGTGACAAATAAGTATATAAAAAAATGTTTAATCTCATTAATGATGAAGAAATGCAAATTAAAACCAAAATGAGATACCACCAAAATTGTCAAAAACTAAGCATCTTAAATACCATCGACCCCATGAAAGAAGCCAGATTCAAAATAATACATGTAGTCTGATTCCAGTCATATGGCATGCAAAAGCAAGTCTAGATAGAGAAAAAGAGATTTTTTTTTTTAAGAGCTGCATAGGCAGACGGAATAAGATTTGAAAAGAGTAGCAGGAAATGATTATCACTATATCTGGGAGAATAGAGAAGTGGGATTGTGTTCATGGAGAAGCATAATAAGAAAGGTGCTAGTGATGTTCACTTTTTATTTCTCTGCTCAATAAATAAAGTTAGGAATTCCCTTTATAATTGTATGTTAAACTATGCATATGCTTTATTTTTCTGTACTTGAGTTATATTATAAAATAAAGAAAAAATACTTAGAGACACAAAATTTATATATTGTCAAGAGATGAGAGGGAGGGTGTAGCATGGGAGAAGACCAGTGGCTTCAAAGGTATCAGCAATTTATATTTTTTAAGCTAGTGTTTGTTCATTTTAATATAATGAGTTATAGCATAGAGATACAGGGTGTCCCAAAAAAGTGTACACACTTTAATAGATGATTTTCTTACATTTTGAAAATAAAGTTGTATTAAAAAAAAAAGAAAATGAAGTGTATTTTAATAAACACTGCTTTTATAATTGTTCAAAGTGGGATATACATGTATATACATACTTTTATATGAAAATTATTTCATAATTTAAAAAAATATCCTAACCTAAAACCATATACCAGTCATAATAGTCATTAAAATTATTAGCTGTTATTATAAATTACAAGTTAAAACAATATGAATCTCTAAAACAGAGTCAGCATATTTCATCCTGAGGCCAAAACTGGCCCACCCCTTGCTAAGCATGGCTGTCCTAGATGGAGAATGGATTTTACATTTAAAGCGTTTAGGGGAGTGGTTCTCAACCTTCCTAATGCTGCGACCCTTTAATACAGTTCCTCATGTTGTGGTGACCCCCAACCATAAAATTATTTTCGCTACTTCATAACTGTATGAAGTTACTACATACATTTTGCTACTGTTATGAATCGTCATGTAAATATCTGATATGCAGGATGTATTTTCATTGTTACAAATTGAACATAATTAAAGCATAGTGATGAATCACAAAACAATATGTAATTATATATGTGTTTTCCGATGGTCTTAGGCGACCCCTGTGAAAGGGTCGTTCGACCCCCAAAGGGGTCGCGACCCACAGGTTGAGAACTGCCGGTCTAGGGGAAATAAAAGCAAAAGAATAATACGCTGTGACATGGAAATTACATGAAATTCACACTTTAAGTCTATAATAGTTTTATTGTAGCCTAGACACTCTCATTTGTTTAAGTAGTGTCTATGTCTGCTTTCTCTAAAATGCTAGTTTTGAGCAGCTAAGACAGAGACCATATGGCCCAAAAAGCCTAAAATATTTCTTACCTGGCCTTTTACAGAAAGTTTGCTAACTCTGCTGGAAAATGCTTTACCCTTCCCTTCCATTCTCAAGGACAGGTTGCATCCCTCTGCATTCCAAGCCACTGTGGTGAATGGCTACCCCCAGGGCTCAACTGCCTGAGGAGGTCCCACCTGAGTCTGGGCAGGTTTGTATGGAAATGAGCCATCACTATCCAAACTGTGGCTCTTTCTGAAAATAGCTTGCACGCCCCATCTCTCTGTTCCAGGCTCCACCCACAGCTGTCACAAGAGCAGTGTGGGAGTCAGGGGAGCCTCTCCTGGAGTTCAGCAAACTCTGTTTCTCCTGGGGATCCTGCGTTATGGAGATATGGACCAAGTTGAGACGAGAAAGGCAGGGTTTCCAGGTTTGAATTTTAACTCTGTGGCTCATCAGATGTAAAATCATAGGAAATTTGTAGACATGTTTATGTTTTTTTGGTTTCTCTTTCTGGATTAGTAACATCTACTTTAAAGAATTTTTAATGAGATTTAGGGTTAACATATGCAAAAATTCCTGCAAATAAGACATTCCATTAATAGACGCGATTAGTATTCGTAATGATCTATTCAGAAGGTATCAGGACAAAGAGAAAATATTCAAACTAGCCTCTGTGGTATTACTAGATTTCAACTCTAGATCTTTAAAGACTTCAGGTGCCAGGAAATGGCAAGGAGTGCAATTAATTAATTCAAAAAGACAGGGCCAGGAAGTCTCCAATCAGCTCTTCTCACATCCTCAGTGATTTACCACCTCCTCTCTACTCTGGTCTGAATTCAGATTTATAGGGACTCTCCCAAGGCACCTCTTACACACATATCTCATCTCACTTTACAATTCCAGGTGATCCTCATTGTATCTAGGGCAGGGTGGTTAAGAGCTAAGGTTTTAGCAAGTTCCCGAGAAAATAAAAAGGTCTTAGAAAAGACATCACTGCTGAAAGTGAATTCCTCAGACAGTGATTCACCTTATTAGGGCCATTCAAGAAGAAAGGCAGTTTCAACATGAAGGATGACAGAGAGAACAGCCCAGGGAATTACCTGTTTATTCGCATTAGAACACTTGATAATTAGGAAAAAAACACATGGACATCCGAGAGTTAGAATGGCTGTAATTAAAATGAGACTGACTTGAGTGTGCTTTCAACTTAACTGGGTATAAAATTATTAATGTATCAAAATATGACATAATAAATTACCCCTTGTTGTTAATTCTTTGAGTCCTACCTTAGAGCCTTTTTAAAAGGATTAGAAGGGAGAAAACTTTCAAAATTGCTTCAAACAAAGGAAGACATGAGATAAAGGTGCTCATGTCTGGGGAGGTGGTGGTGGATAAGGTGGTAAATCTGCGTATCTGGGAGAGCTAGACAGCCCCACCCCTTGCACAAGGTACAAGCACAGTGGGCTGGGGCCATTGGGAATGGAAGGGTAGTTCTCACTAGAAGCCTAAGAACTGAGTCTAGGCATAAAGTCTATGGGGCTGCTTCAACATCTTAGTGAAAGCAACCTAGGTCTCCCTTTGAACTTCCTACTCCTCATGGGTCCAGGAAGGGCTGATGGCCTTTCCAGGGCTCTCACAAGTCTGTGCTAAGCAACAGTGATGGTCGTAATAACAACATCATTACTCCCAGTTAATGACCCCAGGTGATCACACTGTGCTAGAACTTGTGCTGGGTGTTCCACCCGCACTATTTCATTTCATCTTCAAAACAGTTTTATGAGGTCCTCAAAATGCTCCTACTTATACACGAGGAAGCCAAGGCTTAGTAAGGTCAAGTTCCTCAAGGTCATCCCACCAATGATAGTTTCAAACTCTGCCACCGAAGTCCATGCTCTTTGCCATTTGGTCTCTCCTCATCTGCCTGCCTGATACCTTCTCATCCTCGCCCTGTCAGACATGATAGTTGTATGTGATAAATGCATCGTCCCGTGATGCATGTATTTTATTCAATTCATGGCTTGTTTTCATTCTTTGAATGCTCTTCACCCGTAAGTGTCTGTGGCAATGGCTGTTTATTTTCTGAGTTCTCGGAGAGCACAGACTGCGTTTAAGAAACACGCCTTGCATACCATTCAACACCATGTGGCACGCGAAGTGATCAGTAACACAGCTCTTCTGGTCAGAAGGATGTGCCTTCATTCTGTTTGCAGCTCGATTCCACTTCTCAGGAAGAAGAAGCATAAAGAACCTGTTCAATCTCCAAGTGACACAGAGTCACTGCCAGTCCCTCTGAGCAAGTCACATTTGACGTGCGATGGACAAATCCATGGCCCAGAAGGTCTAACCCAGTGGTTGGCAAACTGCGGCCCCTTGAGTGTGGCTCTTCCACAAAATACCACGTGCGGGCGCACACGTACAGTGCGATTGAAACTTCGTAGCCACACTCAAGGGGCCAAAGAGCCGCATGTGGCTCGAGAGCCGCAGTTTGCCAACCACTGGTCTACCCAAAGCTCCAAAGCAGTTCAGGCCTAGGACTGAGTTCTGGCTTTAACATTTGCCACATGTGTAATCCTGAGCCAATTACCTCATCCACCCAAGCCTTAGCCCAGTGGTTCTCAACCTTGGCTGCACATTAGAATCACCAGGGAATCTTTTTAAAATCCTGATTTCTGGGCCTCATCCTCCGGAAATTCTGTTTCTTTGTTATGGGGTGGGGCCACAACACTAGTAACAAAGAAACAGAATTTCCGGAGGATGAGGCCCAGAAATCAGGATTTTAAAAAGATTTCCAGGTGATTCTAATGTGCAGCCACGGTTGAGAACCACTACCTTAGCCACTCTCCTCTGTAAACAGTTAGGGTTGGTGATTTCATGGTTTGTCCTCTTGGTTATATCAGGACATATTTGTCCAGGCCTGTTGACCAGACCCACTTCCTCTCCTCCTGGTACTGAAGATGCCTTTGGGCCTTGACCAAATGCTTCTCCTTGCCCAGGGTTTAGGTTAAACACCCTGCCGTGGAGAGGGGATGGTGGCATCTCTCTCAGCTAGAGGTGGCATCCCTATGGAAAGCCCCAGGGCTCTAAAATTGGCCACCTCTGCTTTTTTTATTAATATATTTTTTATTGATTTTAGAGAGGAAGAGAGAGATAGAAACATCAATGATGAGCCCTAGCTGGTTTTGCTCAGTGGATAGAGCATCAACCTGTGGACTAAAGGGTCCCAGGTTCGATTCCAGTCAAGGGCACATGCCAGGGTTGCAGGCTTGATCCCCAGTAGGGGGCATGCAGGAGGCAGCTGATCAATGATACACTTTCATCATTGATGTTTCTATCTCTCTCCCGCTCTGAAATCAATACAAATATATTTTAAAAAAAGAAAAAAAGAAACATCAATGATGAGAGAGAATCACTGATCTGCTGCCTCCTGCACTCCCCTCTCCCCACACTGGGGATTGAGCCTGCAACCAGGCATGTGAACGGACCTGGAATCAAACCGTGACCTCCTGGTCCATAGGTCAATGCTCAACCACTGAGCCACACTGGCCGAGCGTCTCTGCTTTTCTTGAAGACCATTCAGAGACTCCTGGGCCCCTTGCTTGAGGCTGACTGAGGCCCAGGAGAGCTAAGGGATGTCCTCTCTGTGTTGCCATGTGCTGCCCCTCCACTTTCACTTGGCTGGTGCCCACTGTCAGTATGAGATGGCCCTGTGCAGTGGCTTCCTCCTAGACTTTGCATAAGGAAACTGGAAGGGCTTCCTTGTCTGCCCTTCCTTGGAGTGACTGTCCCTATAACATCTCTTCGTTCTCAAGTGGTAGACTTCACCTCTCCGATCTCAAGGATCCGAATGGTAGAATGACTCTGTGGGAACCTGGCTTGTGATTGGGAGGGTGAAGAGGATGAAATGACTATAAACTTCATATTTTTAAAATATTATTTGCCTTGCATACTGTTTCATTTCATAGTCATAAGCTAGTGAAATAAGCATTATCCTTCCCATTTCCTAGGGAGACTGAGGCCCAGGGAGACAAGTCACTCAGTAATTGATCTCTGTTCTGTCCAACTGCCAAGACTTCGCTTTTCCACAGCACAATCCAGCTCACACCACCGCAAGTTCTCAAGCAGCGGCCCACACCCCCTTCACGTGTCATATGCAAGGGATCCAGGGGCCCTCAAACGACGGCCCGCGGGCCACATGCAAATACAAATATTGTATTTGTTCCCGTTTTGTTTTTTCACTTCAAAATAAGATATGTGCAGTGTGCATAGGAATTTGTTCATAGTTAGTTTTTAAACTTTAGTCCGGCCCTCCAACGGTCTGAGGGACAGTGAACTGCCCCCCTGTTTAAAAAGTTTGAGGACCCCTGGATTAAACCATTAGGAATTTGAAGCCTGTGACTCTGAGGTCTTTCTAGGGCTGAAATTTTGATAATTATCTATCTCTGTTTCTCTATTATGTAAGTTTGCAGATTCCAATGACTGTCCTCCGCCCCCCCCCCCCCCCCCCGCTTTTTCATCTTCTCGTCAAAGAATGACTCAAAGGCCAAAAATAAGTAAATTGGGCCCCCTTGAAACTCGCTGGACGGCCCTGCAATCATATCATGCCAGCCAAATGATAACACTAAGAGGAGGTTTTCTCCATAATTTACTCGGCGCGCTGGAGCTGGAGCTGGACAAGAGACACATCATTTGTACAGGCAATTACACATCAATTGGTTATTAAAAGTGCCCTCATTGAGATGCGCTGTATAGAGGACACCGAGATGAACCTGGTTCCCCAGGTAACCAGCTCGAGCTCGCGGACAGAAGGCAGATTTTCTGAATTTGGATTGGCGTCATTTCTCTTGACCCTGCCATTCTTCTTTGCCTTCCGTGTTGTGTGCTGCCTGTGTGTGGGCGGGTGAAGACAGGAGCAGTGGGGAGAAAGCCACAGTATGAATAATAGTCCAGTGCTTTTCTTGGCGCCCTTTCCTCCTGGGAAAAATAATTGTTATTATAGTTAATTAAACACTCACCCAAGAATTCATTCCTTCAATACATCCATCCAAATAATAAGTTTTAGGACTAACCTAACTACTGTGCTAGACACTAGAGGAGACATAAGAATAAAAATGACGTTATTCTTGTCAGCCTGCAGACTGAAGGGTCCCAGGTTCGATTCTGATCAAGGGCATGTACCTCGGTTGCAGACTCCTTCCCGGCCCGGGCCCTGGTCCTGGTTGGGGCTCGTGCAGGAGGCAACCGGTCGATGTGTTTCTCTCACATAAATGTTTCTCTCTGGCTTTCCCTCTCTCTTCCACTCTCTCTAAAAATCAATGGAGGAATCCTCAGGTGAGGATTAACAACCACGACAACAAAATGACGTTATTTCTCCCTCTGACGAGCTGACTGTAGTAAGGAAAGGCACAGGCAAACAAATAATTTTAAACATTTTGATAAGTGCAGAAACAGAGAGAAATCCAGGTGAAGGGGTGGTGGAGGGAACCACTGTTCTCTCCAGGGCAGCTGGGGAAAGCATCACAGGAGATCAAAGGTGAGTGGAGCCACGTGGCCATCAATGAGGGTTTATAAATGAGACAGATAAACTCAGCCTGGAGAATTCATCACAGAGGGAGGGGAAAGGTAGTCTAGAAAGAGGGTCAAGGATGTGCCAAGGCACCCCGTTGTCCATCTAATGGAGGATGTCAGAAACATCTGGCGGAAACAACCATATAGATATGGATGCATCCACACCTCGGGCCAAGAGTAAGTGGAAAACAATCCGTGATTCTAAGGGATGGGATTGGCCCCACCGACATCTCCTGGGAGGTTTTGTTTATTGTTGTTGTTTTTGTTTAGTTTAAACACAGACATTTGGACTCAGAAAGTCTAGAGCTGGACCTACGATTCTGTATTTTTTAAAAGCTCTCTAAGTGATTCTTTTGAAAATGGGGCTCAGACCACACGAGAGAAACTGGGTTAGTGTCTAGGCTGTTATCTTCCTGAATGCTCGTTTTTTATGCCTGGGCTGAAACCTTGAGGTCTCGTTTAGTTATCAACTCTCAAGCCGTTTGCTTAATGTCATCTAGTCAATTGTATTAACTGCATCCCCAGAAGAGCCTAATGTTTCTCCAGTTGGGATGAAGATTTGGGAGGGTGCCCAGACACACTGACAGTTCTTTGCCACCCGCTCCCAATGAGCTTCCCAGAAATGTGGCAGCAGCGTATCCAGAGATGCAGGCATTCCAGGGGTGCAGAAGAGAAGGGACCTCTGTCTACACTATGTGGACTGGATGGGAGACGCCCACGAGGGGGAGCAGATATGAGGCTAATGGGTTGAATGGGTCAAGATTAAGGGGAGCTTTTCTTAAGGTGAAGCATGGAACATTTAACATAATGATGGGAAGTCTTCATTAAACAACCTATGAACCAAGTGTACTGAAAACTTCTACACAAAACATATATTATAAGGAACAATGGGGGACACAAGTAGCTCTTACAATCTAGTTGAAGGTGGGGTGCCATACACACACGTGAAAAGTAGCTTTAGTCATTCAATCATCAACTGATATTTTTCGCTGCCCTAATAAGATAGGTTAATGGCCTGCAAAAGCCGTTTTTATTGATGGTATATATTCTTTAAGCACTTGGAAGCAAGAAGCTGTCAAGGATTCATAAAAGAAATAATGCCTACCCCCTAGGAGCTGTTGCTGTGAAAATGCATTACTTTATAGCTTGTTCTCCCCTTGGTTTTATTGCCTATCAAAGTGAGAAGAGAAGGATTAACATTTGTTGAATGCTTATTAGAAGACAAACAATAAGTGAGGCGCTTGTTGCTTATTATTTTAGTCTCTCAAAGACACAGTGAAGTGATGGGACTATTGTTCATTAGAGATGCAGAAACTAAGTATACACCTTCCCTGAGATTAATACCCAGGTGGTGCATGAAAGAACTGGAATCACCCAGGCTGTGTTCCTTCCCTAACGTTAAGATGCTTCATTAATGGCTTCCTCGGCTAGTGTCCTCCAGTATCGTTAATCTAGGCAGGTGGGTGGACCTGAAGAACCCCTGATGTTCTGGGCATCCATTCTGTGACTAGCACAGGATATAGAACAGAGTAGGAACTCTATAACAAATGATTGACTTGAATGGAAACTCTGTAAATACTAATTCGTTCATTTGGTTTGTACAAAAGTAATGCCCTCCTTGTAATTTTCTAGATGCTTGGATTATAACAGTGAACAAAATATGAAAAATTCTCTGTCCTCATGGAGCTCACATTCTAGTAAGGAGACACTAACAAAATACAAGAAACACCATAAATGAGTAAATATGCTATGTTTGAAGTTATACTAAGGAAAAAGAAATAAAGAACAGTGGCATCAAAGCCAATCACAGCTTCTGGTCAGCTTTACGTAACCAGAATTGCCAAATTCGGCTGGTTTAATTCCAAATGAAAATGAAAGATTCAAAATATTTTAGTTAAGCCATTATACTCTCCTACAAAGAAATATGTAGTTCTCATATTTTTTTTATTTTTTTATTTTTTTGGTTAATCCTCGCTTGAGGATATTTTCCCATTGATTTTTAGAGAAAGTAGAATGGAGGGGGAGAGACACAGAGAGAGAAACATTGATGTGAGAGAGACACATCAATTGGTTGCCTCCCACATAGTCCCTATCAGGGATTAAGCCTTCAACCGATGTAGGAACCCTTGACCGGAATCCAGCTCAGTACCCTTTAGTCCGCAGGTAGACACACTATCCACTGAACCAAACCAGGTAGAGCTATATTTCTCATATTTAAAAGAGCAAAAATAGATCATGGAATTTCTAATTCCCTTAATGGTGAAAACTCAGTTTTAAGAGAATCAGAAATGGAAACATGGAGAACCAAAAATAAAACCAAAAAACAAAACAGAAGATGCAAAAATTCAAGAGTAGGTGTGGCTCAAACACATGCCTAAGGCAAGCTCGTTCCTCTGTCCTCTATTCCCTTGATGGAGAGTGACAGATGAATGAGAGTTACCGATGCACAAAGATGGAAAGAGACTACTAAATCAAGACACAGTGCGCTCATCCCAGAAATGCAAGACCTTCCGTTACTGTCAAAACAGTTATTTTTCAGTAGCAGATAACGCAGTAACCTCTGCCCGAACTTTGAAAACAGAGGTAGTTCTAGTCACTAAGTTATCACTCAAATTCTGGGGCAAGCCTGAAATTCCCACTTGCCCCCACAGAGGGGTTGCATGTGGAGTTCCTGTGGAAGCCCAGATCGGCAGCGACCTTCTTGGTAGAGACAGACTCAGACCAGAAAGAGTCAGATCAAGAGGAGAAGAAAAGCTGATGAGCTTTCTGGACTTGAGACTTTTTCAGAAGAATCTGGAAAGAAGTTGGGAGGCATTTCCTATCTCAGGTCAGGGAAGACTGTACTCCTCCCTCTAACCCAGTGACTGATGGACTCTGAGCCCCACCCCTTCCAGAAACCCGCCTTCTCTCAAGGGCACTTCTTTATGGATACATAAGGAATATTGAGTGAGATCTCAAGAAAAGAAGTCATTGCATATGAAAGGAAAGAAACAAGATGGTTTTTCTCCCTGAAAGTCTCCTGTGATGCAAAGGGTCCCGATTAGCAGAAGGTAAATCAGAATAACTCCATCTTCTCTACCATTTCCCTTTGGCCTTCCTCCTGGGACTGCTTGTCCTTCTGTGGTTTTGAAGAGCAGGCTTCCCTCAGATTCGAGTCCCTTTCATCCCTCCTCTGCTGGGCTGGGAGTGCTGGCCCTGCTGGGAAGGCAGTGCACACACCTGGCTCTACTCATACAAGGGGTGCAGAGTAAACGCTGGTCTGTAATGCGTCTCACCTGGCCCCCCTATCTGAGGACTCCTACCTCCTCTCTTCTTCTCTGATGCCTTTTTTCTTTGGTAACAGTAATGGGGCTGAATATAGCCACACTTAAAAAAAAAAAAAAAGGAAAGAAAGAAAAAAGAAAAAGTCTGTCCTGGTCTGGAATTACTAACCATTCCCTTTCCTATACTTCAAGGCTTTTGTGTGTGTTTTTCCCCCTCAAACATCCTCTTAATAGGCCTACCTGGGCACCCTACCTTGATCCTCCTTTTACTCTGTTCACTGTGTCTTTTTCCATCACACTTTTGATTTGCTAGCATATCACCAGCATCCTCCCCACAGTCTCACTTCACTGCTTCCTGTTTTTTTTAGTGAGTCCTCCACCGAGAACTAGACTCTACTAACAATCAAAGGTTAGATGTGCATTGAGTCAGGCATCACAGGCAAATAAAATCCAAAACCCCTAAATTGTCTACGCAGTAAAGGTGTCCATAACAGTTACACACACACACACACACACTCTCTCTCTCTACTAATCATAAATACATTAATGGGTCTCACAATGACCTCAATTAGCACATAATTTTTAAACAAATTTTGTGATATTTCTCTTGTTTTCTTGTTACAGGTGTTAAACAAAAACTAAATGGAATAAAGTCCAAGATCTAATTGGCTTTCTTAAGCAGTTCATGAGTGGGGCAGCATCCCATCCAACAAACAGAAGAGAAACCTCAGTCCCATCTACAACACGGAAGCTTTTTATAAACAGAAGGAGGGTGGGGCAAGGAGGTGGCGAGAGTGAATTATTTCAGGCAAGGATGCTTTTTCTGGGAGAAGTTAGGGAGGTCTATCAAGTAGATTACCTCACTAGTGTTCATTCCAGACCAGTTTAAAATTCCACTCCTGGGAGAGACCCGAAACTATGATTAGATGGGAATTAAGTCTTGGTGGGCTCAGCAGAGCCACTCCATTTTGGGTCTGTTCTTTCTTCCCAACACAGGCCTAGTGTCTGTAGCCCGCATGGTGGTAGCAGACTTCTTGGATACCATGTTCAGCGAAGTCTCCACACTTACTGACCTGCTGGCACAGAAAGTCATTCACAAACAGGAGCCCTCCCTGCCTTTCTAAAACTTCCCTCGATCGTTTATACCCCCTTTTCCCATCACAGTGCTCCCCAAATCAGCATCATGAGAATCCGGGAGGCATTTCCTGTGTAACTCCTGCTGTCTGGCGTCCTCTGCCCTGAGCACCACTCTGCTCTCTCCCCTTGGATCAATGGGACCTCACTGAAGTGGGAAAAGAAATTAGAAAGAGGTCAGAGGCCTTAGAAACAAGCGTATTCACCTCCACCCCATTTTATGAGAGGCTACTCTCTCACTCTCCAAAGACGCTTGGATAAATACAAGCTATAGCCAGAAGTTTGCTTTGTTGACCTTCACGCTTGAGGACCTGGCGGAGAAATTGCTATTAACCAGTCCCCTTAAATCATTCTGTGTGGCTTTATTCTGAAGTCCTCACCCCAAACTAATTTGTTCTTGTATGTTCCTCTAACCACACCTGTCTCCTCTTTCTCGTTTCCCTTTGAGAGCTGTACATCCTGAGAGAGGGAGAAGCCCTACGTTTGAGGTTCCGTATAAGATATGAAGTTAAATCAGGGATGCAGCACCTTGAGTAAAAGCATAAAAGCAGCCCCTAAGTTTCCAGGAAAAACACATGAAAAATATTGGGCTGTCAGACCTGCTGCAGCTCCGGAAGGTTCACAGGTCTGTCCTCTTCCTGCATAGCATGTTATCATGTCCAGTCCCCTCCCCCACCACCCTACTTAATTGTTGCATCCAATAATTAGAATCCCTTTACAGGTAAGAAAACAGAATTTGAGAGGTTGAGTGGTCTGTTTAAGATCCTATACTGCTGGGTGGGACTGGATATACAATTTGCAGGGTTCTACGCAAAATGAAAAGCGAAGCTTCTTAAAAAGAAAAAACAAACAAACAAACAAAAACCGACTGGTTTAGCTCAGTGGTTGAGCTTCGATCTACGAACCAGGCGGTCATGGTTCAATTCCCGGTTGGGACACATACCAGGGTTTCCGGCTCAATCCCCAGTGTGGGGTGTGCAGGAGGCAGCCAATCACTGATTCTCTCTCATCATTGATGTTTCTATCCCTCTCACCCTCTCCCTTCCTCTCTGAAATCAATAAAAATATATTTTAAAAAATACTAAACATTTCAAGATGGCAATAGTGGAACATCAAATCAAGTGAGGACCCCTCCTATGTGTCGGGCCTGTGTGACCACATAAGTTATACAATCATAGACCTGGCTCTGCTGTTGGGTGGGGAGGGAGCCAGGACTCCAATTCAAATCTTTGAAGTCCAAGTTCAGCTTTCTCATTCACTCTGAGAAATGAGAAAGGTGGGCTTGGGTCAGACTTCCATTCCCTGGCCTGCCTCCAACCATGGCTGTGACATTGCCTGTATCCTGCTGACCTGACATACATCCTGTTTGCTCTACTATAATGCCAGGGCTTAGGGTGGATAAGCAATGCCGTCTGTGGTCTCTCCACAAGTCTGTGATATCCCCCTACATGCTGGAGCACTAGTGGACAACCATCTCTACAAGGGTTCTGAAAATGAAGGGAAAAAGAGGTCTCAAGGATAGATTTCTCTAGATTTTCAAACTGTCCATGTGCCTTCCTTTCTTTCAATTCCACATCTCATATTCACTTCTCCCACCTACCCTGATTTAATTTATTATTCAAGTGTGATCATTTGGAAAGGTAAAATGAAGAAGAAGGAGAAGGAGAAGGAGAAGAAAAAGGAGGAGGAAGAGGAGGAGGAGAAGGAGGAGGAGGGGGAGGAGGAGGAGAGGGAGAAGGGGAAGGGGAAGGAGAAGAAAGAAAAAGGGAAGGAGGAAGGAAGGAAGGAAGGAAGGAAGGAAGGAAGGAAGGAAGGAAGGAAGGAAGGAAGGAAGGAAAGGAGGAAGGGAGGGAGGAAAGAAGGAATTTGTTTTTGTATGTTCCTCTAACCACACCTGTGGGAGGGAGGGAGGGAGAGAGGGAGGGAGGGAGGGAGGGAGGAAGGAAGGAAGGAAGGAAGGAAGGAAGGAAGGAAGGAAGGAAGGGGCCCTTGAAGGCTCACACTGTGCAGATGGCTCCAGATTCTCACTTGACCCCATTATCAGCGGACTTCACTCCGGGATGATCCACTCTGCAATTTGTATGGCGAAGACACGCTTTGGAAACCAAACTGGTTATTACTGCAGAAGATCCTGCCTCAAGCAACAGTTTAAATGTTTCTTTTCTCCCTGAAATCTGAACATATTCATCAAACTGTGTTGCGCTCCTGGACTTGCAATTAATCACAGCTCGTTTCAAACTTTGTTAATTAATACCAAGACCAGGGACCCAGTGGAGGGCCCGGATTTAATCTGTGGTCCTTTAAAATTACTGTAATCTGCTAGAGGAATAACTGCTGGGTTTTAAATAGCCTTTACCTTATTTTTTTTCAATCGTGCGTTGCCCAGAAATTAAAAGATCTCCTACGGTAGGGCTGGCGAAGGAGGGCCCCAGGAACGGCCTCATTTTGCTGTTGTGAGGCGACATCTGGCCAGCAGAGGGCGTGGGGCGGAGCTACAAGCACCATGTGCTCAGAGCTACACAGAGGGGCTGCTTTAAAGATGGAGAAAGAAAACCAGAGTCCACCGGGCAGCTTCTGGCGATAGCAGAATCCACAAACGAGAGAGCCACCCGGGGGGCTCTGGTCTGGGGAAACTAGAAGGAAACATCTTGTGCTTCTTTTTTCTCACCTTTGAGCTACTAAATGGGAGGCATCCCTGAGTCTGACTTTTGCCCAGTAAGACAGGGCTCTGTGAAAACAAAATGATTCCGAAAGAATAGGGAGCTAGTTTATTTGAAATTATACCCCGTGGTTACTGGTGGAGCGCAGGAGAATGAGGTTGCTGGAGCCTTTAGTGTTTTGTTTCCTTGGGTTGCCTTCCTCCCGTATCTGCTGCAAGGTACCTCTCTGTTTCTGATGAGTATTTATTTTCCGCAACCCAAACGTTTGGAGGAACACTAGGCAAGCATAATTTATGCATTGCTTCCCACCAGTGCTTCACGTGTGAGCTCAATTGCTGAAAAATTTTGGTTTTGAAATGAAAACTGGAGAGGATAAATGATCTCCGGTTCTTAACAGAACAACAGCAAAATATTCCAGACTATATAAGGATGCATGTATAAATGAGTATTAATGTGTAAATACCCCCAAAGGAATGATTTTCTAAAACACTAAGCATTGGGGGGGAAAGAGGGGGACATATGTAATGCTTTCAACAAGGAAGATTTAAAAAATAATTAAAAATAAAACACTGAGCATGCTCTACATACCTGCAGCCCTTTTCTCTCCCACTTTCCATCCCACTGCAGCCACCCCAAAGCTCCTACATCCCAAACATTTTTTTAAAAAATATATTTTATTGATTTTTTACAGAGAGGAAGGGAGAAGAATAGAGAGTTAGAAACATCGATCAGCTGCCTCCTGCACACCTCCCACTGGGGATGTGCCCGCAACCAAGGTACATGCCCTTGACCGGAATCGAACCCGGGACCCTTCAGTCCGCAGGCCGACGCTCTATCCACTGAGCCAAACCGGTTTCGGTCGGCCATCCCAAACATTTTGATGTATGCTTCCTGGTTTCACACATGATGCCCCCTTAGCCTTGAGTCCCTGCAGGATTCTGTTCATGTTTTAAAACAGACCCAAAACTCACCTTTAAATTTAAAAAAAAAAAAAATTATAGTTGACATAAATGTTACCTTTTACTCTGAAGTCACCCCTATCTGCTTCAAAGGCAGGTACTCAATGATTGTTCACATTTTAGTGCACATTTATCCTTGCCCTTATCACACTGCTTTTTAAATAATATGGACATATTTTTATATACTACATGTATAGATCCTTATCATAAATTATGGCAGATAATAATAGGTAAATAGATATAAAGATATAAATCTTTGCTTGTAAACCTTAAGATGCCCAAGAGTGGTGACATTATCTTTTTCATCCCTTATATACTCAGCCCCTAGGACAGTGTCTGTGCTATAGAAGGCATTTGATGCATATCACTTGAATGAATCACTTGCATGAATAAATACAGGTCAGTCTATGTGTAGTCTTATTTTTTTTAATATATTTTTTATTGATTTTAGAGAAAGCAGAAGGGAGAGGGAGAGACAGAAACATCCAATCAGTTGCCTCCCACATGCAGGTCTAGTGTTATTTCATAAAAGGAAAGGGAAGTACTAGCCGGGCAAGTTACTTGTCTAAAGTCACACAATTAATTGTCAAGCACATTAGGCATAGTTCCAAGCCACAGAGTTGGTAGACAGCCTCAGACAAATTTGTTCTTTAGAGCTGCATAATCGGCAAGAAACCACATAGTTATATGCACGGGAGGAGGGAGTACAGAAGACTTAAGTCAGCTCTGAGTGGGCAATATGCAGAGCCCAAATGGAATCTACCTCGAAGGTGCAGCACAATTTAAGAGTGAGTATAGCTGGGGAAATCTCTGACAGGTTAGAAGCTCCAGGTTATAGGGCTAATGAGTCTTATCTCTGCCCCCCACACCACTATCATTTTTGAGGCCTAGGATGAACAGTGTGGAGATTTAAATGAAAAAACAAAAAAAAAAAAAAAAAAAAAAAAAACCTCTCCTGCTGGTGTTGCTCAGTGGTTGAGCATCCACCCAGGAACCAAGAGGTGGCCTTTGGATTCCCGATTAAGGCACATGCCCCGATTGTGAGCTCCATCCCCAGGAGGGGGCGTGCAGGAGGTAGCTGATTGATGTTTCTATCCCTCTATTCCTCTCCCTTCCTCTCTTTCTAAAAATCAATAAAAACATATTTTAAAACAAACCCTAATGCAATTGAAGGTATTGTTTCCACAAGCAAATTCTCACAAATATTTCTCAGATCAGGAGGTGACCAGCCCATGGGGGCTCACAGCTAAGCACTCAAGTCCAAATCCAAACACTTGCTAAAGGCCAAGAGCAGAAGCTCTTGCTCTGAGACAAAAATCACAATGTTCTCGGGGACTTGAATGGTAACAGACAAGGAAAGAGTTGGTTGAGTGTGAAAAGAAGAAGCATGATTCCAGTGACTAATGACACCTAGCCTTGCCTCCCTGTCAGAGATGCAGTCAGAACTAGAGGGTGCTGGTGAGCCTCAGTATCAAAGATATAGTCAGATCTAGCTGGTGTTGCTCAGTGGTTGAGATCAACCCATGAACCTGGAGGTCACGTTTTGATTCCAGGTCAGGGCACATGCCTGCGTTTCTGGCTCCCTCCTCAGTATGGGGTGTGCAGGAGGCAGCGGATCAATGATTCTCTCCATTGATGTTTCTCTCTCTCTCTCCCTCTGCCTTCCTCTCTTAAAAACACAACTGTAGTCAAAACTAGAGGGCACTGTGAGCCTGAGAGCTGCCGGAACTCAAGGGAGCAGCACATGATAATGTGGTCCAATGTTGATGTGGTTCCATGTTGCCGATTTCCCTGTTATTCCAAAGAAGCAAAACCCGGGTATTTGCGTGTCCTCTTGATTTCTCAATAGTCAACATTGATTTGACTGTGTGGGCCCTGCAGCCGAGGAGGACACACGTTTCCTGGCAGAACCTGTGAAGCACAGACAGCCGGGCCCTGCCACAAATCGACATCTACCTAGAAAAATGCACTTTCTGTTCGAGTGCAGGGAAGACAATTCTATCTCCGAGCAATTTTTCTGCAGATGGCAGACATCTGTATGTTTTTGCTTGAGCAGTTCAGGAATTCATAGAATTGCTTCTACGTCCTGTTCGAAAATCACCTCTGCCTCAGGACAACAGGCCAAACCATAAATGTGGATTTCTGAGACAGTCCCAATTTAAAATTTCCTTCTTGGAGGCCAGCAATTTTCAAATGGTGTGCCACAAGAATTTTTGAAAAATTCCTGCAATGCCTGACTATTTAGTGAGGGGCAGTGACCTCTCTTCCCTTAGCTTGCCAAGTAAAATAAAAGGACAACAGCCAACATAACAAAGTCATTTAGTATGAACAAATCCAAACCATAACTATGTTTTGTCCGATCAGCAAAAAAAAAAAAATTATTTTTGGTGTGCTGCAGAATTTTAGTCATTAGTTTATGGTGCTATGAGATGAAAAAGGCTGAGACTCACTATGGCAGGCAAGTCCTGTAACAAGGATCGTGTCCAGTTTTGAGGGTTGGGACATATGGTGACAGTAGCCATTGCTGTGCTGCTACAAAAGTTACTATGGGTCAGGAGTGGGCAGATTTCTACAGCATGGCCCTCTGCTAATGCAAGGACACATGCTTTCTCCCACAATTCTGCAAGGAAACCTTGCCCTGCTCCTCCTCTTGGGATGTCCAAGTGCCTTGGAGCAGTGCATGGTGGGAGTTTCCCCTGTGGGGTCAAAGGTCAGGGGTCAAGCCAAGTCATACCCTGTAGATGGCTGCTGGGCAGTCACTGCGCAGGTGCTGGATGGGAGTCCCCTCCTTCCTGGGCAGGCGCTGAGAGAAGGCGGTGGCCAGCAGTGGTACTCAGGTGGGCGGCCATCTGTCCATCTCCTCACCACTGCCCGACTCTTCTCCCACAGAACATCTGGGCACTCAATCAGCGATGTTTCCCCCTGGGTCCTCCCCCCCTGGGCTCTCCTGAACCCCTTCCTCCCCTTTTCTCCTATGTCTGTCTTCCCGCTTTAGCCCAGGGGAATCAGTTGCTGCCATTGGGGGGCGATGAGGAAGGAACCCTCTTCTCTCTTAATGATCCCAGGCATTTTCCTCAGAGACACTCACTCAGAGGGAATGGCATGCTTCCCAGACGCAGGCATAGTCTGCTTCATGGTTTGGGCTTTTGGAAACCAAAGTACAGAGATTCACAGGCGATTTATTCCCTGCTCTCTGCTCTGCCACACCCCACCCTGGGGGAAATCTAAGCTCAAGGATCTGTGTAAAATGAAAATTCCCTGGCTAAAATTCTGTGTGCCCACGATCCCCAAGAGCTGTCTGGGAGTTTCCAATTCTCTCTTTGGTCAGGTAGGACCAACCATCGCACCCTCTACCCTCCACCCCACCTCCTGCAAGTGAAACGGTCCCAAGGCCTCCAGAATTCCCCCCTGCACATCTCCACACACAGGCTTCGCTTGGGTTTGTCTGTGAACCGCCCCAACATCGTCTTGTTAAAAATAAGTGGGGTGAGGGAGGTGAGAGAGAGGAGGGAGCGGGGATGAAAGGCAGCTGGGAGCCCAGCCTCAGCAAAGGGCCGCTGCAGGCCCCGCTGAGAAGGGCACTTGTTTTCTCACCCCGACTGGCTGCCTCCTGATGCAAAGGCCGTGGACAAATCCCACCTTCTCTTCTAAGCTGCTTTATCCCTGGAGCCTCATGCAGTGTCAGGAGAAAAAGCAACTGCTGCATAAAGAAAGCAGCAAGTCAGAGAGAAGAGAGCCCAGACCATTAGCTTGTCAGTTCACACAGAAGATTTCCCTGAGCACAGGCAATGCCCAGCATCACCCCTTTCGGCTCTTCTCAGCGCCTCCGCCTTCACCCCACCCAAATGGAAAGACCTTTGTTCAGCAGAAGGCACATGGGCTAAACGTGTAAATTCCAACCTGGTATTTAAGAGCTAAACAAAGGCTCCCCTAAGTCTCAGAAGAGCTCTCCTGTCTACCAGAGAGGGTGACCAGCAGAAGGGCATCGAGTTGGGACCAGGTGTCTTGTCTCCATGGCTCCCTGTGAAAATGCAGTTTGCCTCTGCGTGAAACAAAAGCAGACAGACATTCCTTCCAGAAGTTCACAGTCTACAATAAAGCTCACAATCGAAGAGCAACATGCATTTTCGTAAGTCATATCTACAAGCAGTATGTGTGTTAAGTCCATCTATTACAGCGTTGTGAGAAGGGGTCTGGGTTTACAATCAAGATCAAAGGATGCATTTCAGCTTTGTCACTTCCTAACAGCTGTGCAAACTTGGACAACTCAGCTACGTTCCTAAACTTCCTAGAAGGGTCCCTGGCAAAGAATACGTACTCAAGAAATGTTAGCTATCCTTATTGTTTGGTATTATGACTGTTATTATGATGATAGTATTACTATCATCATTGGTTTTTGTAAATACTAGAGGCCCAGTGCACGAAATTCAAGCACAGATAGGGTCCCTAGCGGCTGCTGGCCACCGGCCGGGACCTCCCTTTGTTCCGTGTCACCCCCTGGTGGTTAGTGAACATCATAGCAAGCGGTCGAGCTCTTGGTCGATCAAACTTCCGCCCAAGGAGACAATTTGCATATTAGGCTTTTATATATATAGATGTTTTTATTGATTTTTTAGAGAGAGAGGAAGGAGGAGGGAAAGAGAGATAGAAACATCAATGAGAGATAAACATCATCAATCAGCTTGCGTTCTGCACAACCCCTGCTGGGGATCAAGCCCACAACCCAGGCATGTGCTCTGACCGGGAATCGAACCAGTGACTTTTTGGTTCATTGGTTGGCGCTCAATCACTGAGCAACACTGGCTAGGCTATCATTATTAAGTGCAGGCAATAGTATTTACTGCACACAGCCATGCAGCTCCAAGAGCAGCCTACCACCACCAACCTGTCCCAGGAGCTACTAATCCGCATGTTCATCATAATTCATGTGCCTGTATATTTCCAAGTCTCCCTCCTGGCCCTCCTCTGCTGCTTCAGGAATCTATAGGACTGGACTTTAAAATCAATGCAAGATTCCATATCCTACCTTTTAAATTTTTAACACATAATACCAGTCTAACTGTGTAATTTTGACTTTGCTGTCATATGTCTCCATCATTAACCACTTTGTTGGGGACCTCCCCATCTATCTTTCTTCTGAAGCTGTGTCTTTATAAATGTCTTTGCCTTCCCCTTCCTGTATCCACATCCTCATCCTTTAAGGCTCAACCTAAATTTAAATTCTTCCAGATGCTTAGCTATTTCTTCATACCAGGCTGTGATTAATTAAGAAAATCTGGGCCCAGCCAGCATGGCTCAGTGGTTGAGCATCAACCTATGAACCAAGAAGTCATAGTTCAATTCCCAGTCAGGGCACATGCCCGGTTGCAGGTTCGAACCCCAACGCCGGGTGTTCAGGAGGCAGCCGATCAATGATTCTCTCTCACCATTGATGTTTGTATCTCTCTCTCCCTTCCTCTCTGAAATCAATAAAAATATATTTAAAAAAAATAAAAATGTGGAAAGGGCACAATGCATAGAGTACAGGATCTGGGCCCCACTGCAGCACAGCACAGGCACAGATATCAGCTGGGTGCAGTGTAGTTATCTTGGGCTAGAGTACTGCAAACTAGCAAATACTTAAATCTGCTGCTTTCCCAACTCCTTCCAGGTATTTCCAGAGGTATAAACTGTGAAATGAGTCAACCTTGGATTAGACCCCAAAGTTGGAAGGAGTTATACTTGATTTAAGAAGAATATTGGATGGAATGTATTTCATTTTATAGAAAGACATAAGTCAAGCCAGAAACAAACAGCACACATTGGACTAATTATTTTCGATATGACATGACATCGGTACATAACATGCTTCGTTACAGTGGCAACTGACATCTCTGAAGTCTAGGTCCCAGAATGCAATTCTGCCCTGCATAATTCTGAGAAAGATGTTCCAATGACAGACCTAGACTTCTCCCCTAAAAGGATGTTACTGCGCTTGGCATTTGTTGTGTACGCCATTCATGAGCCATTAATCATGATCTTCTTACGTCGCAGACATTTCGCTCAGGCCTAACTAATCTTTTGTACTTGATTTTAAGTTCCTGGAATTCGGGGCCATGTCAAACGTCACAGAGCCCATTACAAAGCCCCGCGCAGACTAGCCATGCAGCCAAAGTTTTCCGAGGAACTGCTGCACGTTCAAAGACTATCTCATGTGCTTCGGAGCCAGCCTGTCTTGGGTCTCGTTTGACTGTTATTTCTTCTGGTAAACAACCCATTTTATAAAACTGTGGTGAAGATAAGTAGGATGGGGTTTGTCAAATACAATTGTAGTGACTACCCCATATGTGGTGGACCATTATAATAGATGTTATTGCTATCATATGTGACAGGACAAAAAGTTTAGCACTGACCTTTCCTTCCACCTTTCCTCTGACACCAACTTCCTCTCAATTCTTTCGTTCCTCGGTCTTTAAGAGTCATGTTTTGCCATGCTGACCAGTTTGGGCTTCTCCTTGTGTTGGCATCAGGAGAGAAGGAGAAATGGAAAAAGACAAAGAGCTCTTGGTCTAAAACCGAGGAAAAGACTACATGTGGCAGAAGGGAGTGATGGAGGCAGCTGGGCAGAAGGAGGGGATTTGGAAAGTACTGCTGTGATCTTCATAGTGTCTTGTACTTATAAGTGTGACCACGCTCTATTCTCTTCTAAAGATTCTGAATTATTTTCAAATTGTCTCTTCAGCTTGTTTGAGATCGGAACCTCTGGGTCACATATCTCTAAACACTAATAGATATCACTAAATGATACATTTTATTAATTACCTTAGTCTTCATAATGTGATCCACACACAGATCCAGAGAAACAAAACTAAACGAATGTTTATTCTCTGAAGTAAATGCTCGCCATGGGGGTGCACACCCACAAAAGTACCAGCTCCGCCCATCACTGCAGGAACCAATCTGTGGTCTTGATGGTGGGCAGGTGGGAGATAAAAGTGGAAATAGCCTTGAGGTCCCAGAGCATTAAGTTCTTTATTGGTCAGGTTTTTTTTTGTTTGTTTTTTAATATATTTTTATTGATTTTTTACAGAGAGGAAGGGAGAGAGATAGAGAGTTAGAAACATTGATGAGAGAGAAACATCAACCAGCTGCCTCCTGCACACCTCCTACTGGGGATGTGCCCGTAACCAAGGTACATGCCCTTGACCGGAATCGAACCTGGGACCTTTCAGTCCACAGGCCGACGCTCTATCCACTGAGCCAAACCGGTTTGGCTATTGGTCAGTTTTGATCTACAGTTTTGGCTCCCACATTCTTCATCTTTAAAAGGTAAGCCTGCTGATTCCTGGACTATTCAGTGAGGCTTTTGGGATTAAAATATATATAAAATAGGAAAGCACAGACGGCAGGACAAAAGAAGCCTGTTTTAATCTCATGGGAGTTTAGTTTTTTTTTTATTTCAGACAAAGTTCTACAGAAATCCTAGGACCCTATGAGATGATTTTATTCCTGCTCATTTAGCCAACACATATCTGTGCTCATACTCTTGACAGTGGCTACAATAAGCACTATAGGTACGTTGTTGCATTTAATCCTCCCAAGTGACCTGATAGATCATATTGCCATCCCCATTACAAAGACCAAGAAACTGAGATTCGGGAGGAGTAGCACCTCACCCTAAAGGGAACAGCTAGCAAGCGATAGCATGTGTGACTCCAGATCCCAGCTGTGGACCATGAAGGGATGAGAGAGCATAACCAGAAGTGTCTGAAGCACAGGCATAGGGCCCCCTGCAGGACTGGAGACTTGATTTGTCGGTTCCAGTGTCAAATGAAATATCAGGGCCCCGTGCTCATGACTTAGTGAGAATTTGAAGATGGCAGCCCTTCTAACAGGAGGCCCTTCTAAGAGGGGGGCCTTGTGTGACTGCACAGGTGCCTGCCCATGAAGCCAACTCTGAATTTCTGAATCCATCCTCAAAATGTATCCCATGGGCTTAACTTCCCCAAGGACAAAATGTTTAATGAGGACATTTTATATCTATTCATTTATTATGATGATGATTATTATTATTTATTATTTATTATTTGCATCCTTAAGTTGGAGGAAGCAGGACTTGCCCAAATGTTAAGCTGAGAAAAATTGGACCTGCTCTCTCCTACTGGCCAGAGAAAGCTCTGCTTTCAAAGTAATGAGATTGATTGAATGTCAGTGCAGCAATCCCTTAATCCAGATTTTTCTTGGGGAGTCGGGGGAACTGAAAGAACCAAAACGAAACACAAAAACACTGAGAGAAAAGAAAAAATGTAACTCCCTTCTAGCAAGAAAGATCAGCCACTCTGGCCTCTGCCGAGTAAAAATAGTATTCGTGCCTCCTGGGCTGGCCTGTGCACCAGCCCAGCACAGCTGTGTCACCACAGAGCTCCCAGCTGTTGACAGTCATCACGTTGGCTGAGATGTGGGCTCTGAGGATGCTGTGTGTTATTACATAAGTAATATCTTTAATGCACAGCAGCACTATATTTTGAGCAGGGCCATCAAGGCTGGGAGAATATGTACCAATACCACATGTTTTCTTCCCATTGTATTTATTCATTTATTTTTGAGAATATGTCCCTTGAGCACCCTGTGCTGTGGCAGTTAGAAGCTCTTACAAAATTTAAGGCACACATATATTATCTGTAGCTGCTCACAGGGACGGCATTAAAACTCTAGTTACTGCCACCCCACAGGACTCCCTCCGACTGGAATTCTCAGAAGTCAGGTGAGTTACTGAATCATTTTCTCCTGGCCCCCGCTTTCCTCAAACATTCCAGAAGTTGAGGGGCTGGCCAGCCAAGAAGTTCTCAGGAGCCATTAGGAAATAAATCTTAATACAGAAAACATCAGTAAAATCAATAGGATTTGGCAGGTCCCATCATATATCAAAGAATGCAGAAAATAGCAAAGAAGTAGCGGTCACCCTCTGTGACTTTGTACCATAGTTCATTCACCCATCATTCAAGCTGGTCTCAGGGTCCGGAAATGTTCTCGCCTTATTCCTGGAGTGACCATATATTATGGGTTTTCTGGGACTGTCTCGATTTTAAATATTCTGGCCTGTTGTCCCCGTAAGTGTACTTGGATTTGTCAGGCCTTGTGCCCTGGTGTTTTGGTTGAGAAAATATGTCCTCTGTGCTTGTTCCTCACCATATCCACAGTGAAATTGAGCTGTGTAACCTTGCATGGGTTTCTTTTTTCTTTTTCTTTTTTAAATATATTTTATTGATTTTTTACAGAGAGGAAGGGAGAGGGATAGAGAGTTAGAAACATCGATGAGAGAGAAGCATCAACCAGCTGCCTCCTGCACGCCCCCTACTGGGGATGTGCCTGTAACCAAGGTACATGCCCTTGACCGGAATCAAACCCGGAACCCCTCAGTCTGCAGGCTGACGCTCTATCCACTGAGCCAAACCGGTTTGGCTGCATGTGTTTCTTAAGCCTAGCTGGGCCTCAGCTATTCTTACCTGAAAAATATTGGAACAGTGAAGGGGCTGACTAGGCCCATTAGCCCTCCCTTTCAGAAGCACTGGAACCCATTTTTAAATAGTATCTATAATAATAAAAGCATAATATGCTAATTAGACCAGGCAACCGAACGACCTTCTGGACATCCTTCAGGACCACCTTCTGGACGAAGCCATGCCTGTGAGGGCTGAGCCCCTTGCACGAATTTCGTGCATTGGGCCTCTAGTCTTATGTAAAACCACAAGATGTAACACTGCTGAAAGAGAAGCTGTTCTGGTGGAAGTGGGTGACTCACCCACTCCCACACCTGAGAAAGGTGTTTTCTAAAGCATTTCCTTTGAAACCTGAGCCTCTAGAGCATGCAGTTGGATATCCTTGGACTGGTGACCTCTATGTCCTCTTACAACTTCAATGAATGCTGTAAGACCCTGAAAAGTGTGCGAAGTGGAAAGGATTGGGTGGCCATGTGCCCCGACCCGCGGGGCATGCAACGTGGGTACCGTGACGATTCCTGTAAGGGAATGAGAGGATAGGAGACTCGAAGAAATGGAGGCAAGACAGGATTCTGATCAAGCCTCAAATTTTATTCTTCCAGCGGCAGAATATATATTGTTTTAGGGACGGGGGTGGGTGGGTGGAGAAGCCGATTAGCTTATCAGCAGGGTTGTAGCAGGCTCCGGTTGTGGCGTTCCTAGCAGAAACTTATTGTTCTTAAGATGGCTTTTCTAGGCCAATATCTCTAATGGCTCCCAACAGCCATGCATGGGGAAAGCTAGAAGGAAGTAAGGGGTCAGCAGACGTAGCTCCACTGAGGGGCCCTTGAACACGTTTATCGATGATCACAATATGTAACTAAGTGTTCCTGGTCTGATTTCCTATGCATTGGGTCACTAGAGAAGCAACTTGTGATTTAAACGAATGCAAAAAGGCAGTACAGGTTCCTGGGAAGTTTTTTGTATGGGAGTGAGATTTGAGTTCTAGGCTTGATTCTGTCACAGACTAGCGTGGCCAGTCATTTAACCTGCCTGGGTGTCCATTTCTAAAACTATTACATTTCTAATATGTGATCAAAAAGATCTCTTCCAACTTCAACACATTTAGTAATGACACTGAGATGTAAAAAAAAAAAAAAAAAAAATGAGTATTTTCTAAACCTGAGGAAGGGGAAAAAGAGTGCTCATTTTTTTCCCCTCATTCTCACCCCAATCTCACTTTTAGCTCTGTTCCCTTATGTTGTACATTCTGAATGCCCTTGCCTGAGGTTCAAGAGATATAAACAGCAGTTTCACAAGGAAAAAAAAAGGTAATTTTCTCACACTTGGTAGAGAGGCAAGAGGAGAGAGCACAAGTCAGATAAACTTGGCCTCGCACATCCACCTGCCACTTAAGAGAACCTTGCAATAGAGTGGAGGACCTCTTGGCCGCCTCCCTCTTTAAAGTGCTCACATCTGAAGAGAAAGATAATCTAGTAATATAAGGGCAATCCTCACAACAGATTCAGGAGCATTTCCTTGTCTGCACATCGGTAGGAAAACTATAGACATGGCAGCTTGCATTGTCAGTTGCTACAGTAAAGGGTTGCTGACTCTGGACGGTCCATCATATCCAAGACCCAGGCAGAAGTCAACTCGTTCTGTAGCCTCGGATGGATGCAGCTCAGTTCCCACATTCCACTAAGTGGGTACACTTTTGCCAAATATTCTTAAATAATTGACAATGGTGCTACCAACAAACCCAATTGTTAGGCAATTTTTATGCTCGCTAATGAAAGACAGAGTCGAAGGAAAGCATGTCGAAGCTCTGAAACCGAGTGTGCAACTAAGTGTGTGACCAAGGCCATCTGCTAACATGATGAGCTTTATAATCATTCATGAAATTCCTCATGGTTAAGTGTGAAACTGTACACATAGAAAACAGTGATCATGTATGTGTGGTGGTTTAAAAAATTCCTTCTGAATACCTAAGGCCTTGTGACTTCTTAGTGTGCCTGTGCGATTGTACAACTAGAGGAGACCTACAACAGGGTTTCTCACACACTAACGTGCATGGGAATCACTTGGTGAAAAGGAGGCTTTGATTCAGCCAGTCTGCAAAAGGACCAAGATGCTGCATTTTAAATAAACACACACACACGTATATACACACATATATATATTTTATTGATTTTAGAGAGAGGAAGTGGAAGGGTTAGAGACATAGAAACATTGATGAGAGAGAAATATCATCTGCCTCCTACAAATACCATCACCTGCCTCAAGTTTTCTCCCATTCAAAAAACTTCCCATGAACGACCCCACTGAGGATGGAGGCTGCAACCAGGCATGTGCCCTAAATGGGAAAGGAACTGTGACCTCCTGGTTCATGGGTGACGCTCAGCCACTGAGCCACACGGACAAGGAAAGATGCTGCTTTTCTAATAAGCTCTCAGATGATACTGATGTTATTGCTCTATAATATTACATTCTGAGTGGCAAGATCCCACCAGTTTGAAGTTTCAGGGGAGATATAATTAATTAAGTACCATTATTGTAAGTTATTTTGAGATGTGGGCTTTATAGCTAGACTGCCGGATTCAAATCCAAGATCTTTCAGGTACCATGAAGGTGACCTTGGGCAAGCTCCTTAACTGCAATGCATCTGAGTTTCCTCACGTTGCTATAAGGAACACAAGAGTTTGCATATGTAGGATGCATAGAACAACCCCTGACATGCAGGGTTGGTAAATGTCAGATATATTACTCTATTGAAACAATGGGATATATTATGAGGTTTCTGGAAACCAGGGTTGAGGAATATATATTTACTTATGGTTCTTTATGCAGGAAATGACTTAAGGCGGCTGGTTGTTAATTGCTTTTTTCAAGTATCGATATCCATAACAACTGGCATGAATATCTGTGTATAAATATAGACTAGAAAATAACTAGGACTATGTGGATTGCCAAAGATGGTTCTACAACAGGTAAGGATTATACTGTTAATACTGTTAAATGGCTAATCTTAAAGTCATTGGTTGGTGATATTCATTAAAGTATGAACTGTTATATTTAGCTTATTTTTTGAAAATTTGTATTCATTGGATTGCAGTTAAGGTTTGGATTTGAGATTGAGTTTGGTTTCAGGATAAATTAAGAAACAGACCTTGTATGTATGTGTGTTTTCTGTTACAGTCACTTAATTTTCTTACAGTTAAGATCGCATGAGGAATGTTAGCAAGATTCAGTTATATATTTAATTACAAAGAACTGTGGCATAAAATCCTAGGCAAAAGATCCAAAGGACTCCAAAAAAGCATTGCATTTAAGGAGCGAGGATGTGGGTGGCAGAATGTAGGTCGACTATGAGAAATTATGAGTATGGACAGGATTTCTGTATCAGCGAAATGTTATGAATGTGGTTTCCTTGAATAAATATGCAATTTATTTGAGGCAGCAGGGCCTGGAAGCTAAAGCATAAGTCTAGAAAGCACTAAATCCCTTTACCAATCCTGAACACAGATCTAAGTCATGGTTACTTTTAAGTCATTTCATCTCTCCAGGTATCCATGTGCAAAGGGATGATTAAAGGTGCCCATCTCATCTTAGTCAAGCTCTGGCACCAACTAATTACTGCCTATGAAAGCTTGCAAAGGCCTATCGCTGGGAAATACATAGGACAAAGGGGTGTTTACACACACACACGGCCCAGTTGGAACATAAGTAAATGCCAGAGAAAATTGATGACAAATGCCACAAGGCAAAGTGTTGACTCTAGGAGTGAGAGAGAGGTGGTACTTGGAAAAGATGGAGCACAGTCTAGCACATATGCAGTATGAACGTGTGATTCAAAGAGAAATGGTTTGTAGGGTCCAGAATCTGGAGGAGGGGGCCATTGACTAGGGTATTTGATCTAAAGTGGTAGAATCAAACACCGCTGGCAAACATTTGTTCATTCATTTATTTTCTTAGCAGAACTGGATTGAGAAGCAGCGATGGGCCAAGCAGGGCAGTATGTGCCAGAAATACCAAATCAAATGAGACACTTATTGTCTTTCGTTTCCAGAAGCCCACAGTGCAGGGGTGACACCCACAATGAGTGAGGTAGGGAATGAAAAGAGCTAAGGTAGAATCATACACCAAGGTGCTATAAGAGCAAAGATGACATGTACCTGTTTAAATCAGACTCAGGACTGGCAGCAAGATTTCTGGAGATGACGTTGAAATTGACTTTGAAGGAGAAATCAGAGTATGCCTCGTGGAGTGAGTTCAGGGTATGAATAACCTCTCAGCCAGCCACGTTCAGTAACTAATATGCTAAAGTTATGCCTGGCTATGCTTCTATGTCTATGTGAGTTCTCTTTTCAGTAAGGAAGTTACGATGTTAACAGAAACATTCCCATATGAGACATAGAGTGGAGTTTCCCACTTGAGTTTTGCAAAGGCCCTTTGGGGCTCCTGGGCCTACTTCTTCTTCCCAATCAGAGGAGCTTTGATTTTTCCTCTTTCGATCATCCCTGTAAGCATCCAATTCAGAAAGAATCGTGTGGCCAAAGGAAGTCTAAAAACCACTGCACAGTGTTCATGAAATCCTTGTCTTAATGAAGAAATCAGCCATCTATTTAAATGTTTTCCTTTCCTGTGTCTGACCAGGTCAGCGTCCTCATGATTCATCTTGACTCCACAGGACCCCTCAAACCCTGTCCTTCGACAAACTAGACAGCTAGTGACAATCTCTCTCCACCCCTAACAACACTGTTCACCCAAGCGTTTTCTTCTGTGATACACCACTCTGCTCTTCGCTCCCACTTAATGATACATTACGGGGTTAGCGAACGATGACAACTTCATGCTTTCTCTGTGCAGGAGAGCACGCTAGCTCTCTTTTGCTGATTTTCATAGTTTCTCCTCAAAGAAGCAGAAACATGGCAGCCCCGAGCAGTTTTGTGGGGAAGGTGGTTTCAATGGTCTATTTAAAGCAGCCACTCCTCTATCTACCAGGTGGGCCCTGGCTGCTGCTCCAAGGGCAGAGGTGCAGGAAGGACCCAGGTGAGCCCTGGATCTGCAGCTGCCAGCAGGGCCTGGGGGTCTAGAATATGTATTTAATCAGGTGCTCACATGCAACTCGGGAACAGGGAGAAGAAGAAGGGAGAGGGAAGGAGGCGGAAAGAAAGCCTGAAAAGACTCAGAGGAATTGATGAAAATACATTGTAGGGAGGTTAAGAAGTTGTCTCAAGAACTATAAAGGGATGTTGCCAAAAAAAAAAAAACACAAACAAACAATGTAAGTCTATATTCTTGTTTGTAAATGCTAGAATATTAATCTTCCTGGAATAAGAAGAGAGAGAGAGAGAGAGAGAGAGAGAGAGAGAGAGAGAGAGAGGAAGAAAAACTTCCCTACCAAATTGCTTCTACTTAACGGTTTAGGTCAGTCTCAAGTAGGTCACAAGGATGTGTATTTTCAGAATAAAGTCTTTAATCGGCTGATGGATATGAAAAAATAAATTACTGTGGCAAAATGTAATAAACGGTAAAGGGAAAATGATGAGGGTAATATAACTACATTGATTTAACTAGGATGATATAGAGGAATTGTCTGTTTTATAGGTTTCTAGATGTCTATTAGTGGCTCTGTATTAAGGAATAGGGCTGTTCTCTTGATATACTTAAGAGCTGTCAGTGATTCCTATTTCACAGTTCACTGCTTCAATTCAGAAAGTGTGTTCCAGCCCTGGTGACCCCATCCCGGAGGCACTGGAGGGTGACCAGCTTCCCAAAGGGTTGCCTTCAGACAGCTAGGGGGGAAGCCGCTGTATTATTCAACTTTGGGCTGCATTTAAGAGGAGCCAATCTCTTGTGCCACCTCCCTCTGCCCCACCACCTTGCCAGACTGCAGTGTCATTCGTTTTAATCACTCCTGGCACCGGGCTCATTATGTCCAGATCGTCTCTGGAGATAGTGGCCTCCTTGGTGGGTGGAAATGGTAATTGGGGACACTTAGGGAGCAGGCAGCATGCCAGTCCCCGGGGGCATATGTCCCCCAGACATAGGGCACCTTCCCAGGACGAAGCAAGAGACATGAGCTTGAGGTAGAATGTCACTCTTCCTCTATGATAATGTCACTGACCTATAAAAAGTAGGCTATCGTTCCCCATGGCCCACTGCATCAAGCCCAAACTATTATCAGGACAGGAAGGAGAAAGCTCATCATTTCTGGTCACTTTCCTCTGCATCACACACACTATGCCATACACTTGCTGGTGTTAACTCATTCAACCCCTACCTGCAGGGTTCTTAAATAAGACGGCACCTGGGACTCTCCCTAGCAGAGACCCACCTTAATGATAGGTTTGGCTCCAGTACTTATGTCTCTTTAATGATAATTTTCTTACTTCTTCCGCTTAATATGGCCAAGGCCACCTGGCTGCTTTTCAAATGTCTTGATAGGAATAGAGCTCTAGAAGGGTCTACACCTGGCGCTGCAGCCTCAAGCTGTGTGTCCTTGGCCCAAGTACACATCCTCTCTGGGCTCCAGTGACATTCTCAGTCAAGGGGAGAATGTTGGACTCCAGCAGCGGTTCTTCGTCAGGAGAGATTTTGCCATGTAGGGGGACATTTAACAATGGCTGGAGATACTGGGGATTTTGACTGTCACAATTGGTAGGGAGTGGGTGCTAGAGGTATCTAGGGGGTAGAGGCCAGGGATGCTATTACACATCCCACAAGGCACAGGGTGGTCCTCCCACAATGACGTATCCAACCCAATACATCAATAGTGCTGAGGTTGAGACACCTCAACCAGAGTCCCCCGTGTGGCTTTCCAGTGGCTCATGCTGTTTCCAGGACCTGCCGGTGAGATGTGGGCATTCTTCTTGCCTCTCCTGCTTGTGAGCCAGGTCGACTCGGCATCAGAATCAGAGATACGGAAACATGTTTTGGATTTTTGACCTCAAAAAAGTTAGTTTCCAACTTTTATCTGTTGTTCAGGTCTTCTTTTAATATTAATGGTGGCTATCATTTATTAAATTTCCATTATCTGCATGGCACTGCATTTTTTTGAAATGTACTTTAAAGGGTATGTGGTCTAATCTTCATACAGACCTGAAAGATAATAGTTTCCCCATTTTACAGATGAGGACCTGAGGCTCAGAGGTAACCTTGGATTCCTTGGACACATTATTTAATATTTAATATTCAGGGTTACTAAGTGGTCAATCCCACACTTACTAGTAAAACCAGATATTCTCACCCAGCCGGCATGGCTCAGTGGTTGAGCATCAACCTATGAACCAGGAGGTCATGGTTCCATTCCTTGTCAGAGTACGTGCCAGGTTTTCAGACTCATCCCCAGTGTGGGGCATGCAGGGGGCAGCCAATCAATGATTCTCTCTCATCATTGTTGTTTCTATCTCTCTCTCCTTCTCCCTTCCTCTCTGAAATCAATAAAAATATATTTAAAAATATAAAACCAGTTATCCTTGACACCAAACCTGCAAAAGTGTTTGCCTCTGTGCAGCAGATTCTTATTGCCCATATTTTTACAGGGAATGTGGCCACTCTAAGTTACTTAAAATAAACTAGGGCACTTTAGCAAAGCTTGTGAGATAAATAATCTCAGGATCCTATGCACATCAGTTCAGCAGCTACAGGCCTGAGCAATAGATTTGAGGGTCAGGAAGAGACTATTCAACCCTTTTCCTAGAGGGAGAAGTTGTAGAACGTTCTTTGATGACAGCAAACTAATCACAGGAATTACCAAAAGTTTCTCACAGAAAGGAACCAGCTGAGGATGAGAACTCTCTACACATTACGCACCTCCTGCTGCATTAACAATCACTGCGGCATCTGTGTGGCAGTTTCTGGGCATCAGGGACTTAGAAGCAGCTGAGCTGGGCGGACCCTGCTCAGCACTTCTCCTGAGGTTGCTGGCTTGGGGCTGCAGGCTTTGTTTTCAAGGTGGCTCATACATGGCTTGCAAGTTGGTGCAGAGCGCTGACAGGAGGCCTCAGTTCTTTGCTGTATGGATCTGCCCAGGGGGCTGCTTCCCTGTCCCCATTCTATGGCATCCCCAGAGTCAGTGAATGCAGAGAGAGCAAGTCAGAAGCCAGGACAGCTTTTATGCCAAAGCCTGGGAAATCTCACACCATCACTCCCACACTATACTGTTGGTAGGAGAGGCAGCCCTATGCAGTATGGCAGGGGAATATACAAGGGCATAAACCCCAGGAGGAAAAGATCATGGGGCCACACTATGTCAGAATTATATTAAAGCTGAAAAATTCAATCACAGGAAAAGCTTTCCTAGGCCATACCCACACCTGGGCTGGAGGGCGCAAAGCTAAATGAGACTCTGATGCCAGGCTAGTTCAAACCTGGTAGAGTTTGGGTATCAAGAGAAGATGAAGAGTCAGAGACAACGTTTATATTCTATATCAAGTCTGGAATATAGGGTTCTAGTTTCAGAGAGTTGAAGGACTGAGTGGTCATAAAGGTCTGCTAGAGTCCTCAAAATGAATGGGCGAAGGAAGGAAAAGATACTAGAAATAGAAGAAAAGAAAATGAGGTCCACCAGCAAAAGACTAAAAAACTGTATAATGTTGTTGCTGTGCTTCCTTCTATAAACTTCCAAAGGTATTTAAATGGTAATATGGGCCTCTGATAAAGAAAGGGCTTTAAAGTAGACAGAAGCTACTGGCAGTCTATAGCTTCTCACAAAACAGAAAGCAAGACAATGACAGCCTGAGGAATCCGGATGGAGAGGCCCATCGCCAGGCAGAAGACAGTGGCTCCATTGGAAAGAGCAAGGAGAGAAACACGTGCACCTTGTAAGACTTTATATACATTGTGGAGACCCAGGAAAGTTGGGAGACTGCAGCCCATGAATAAGCATCATCAGTCTCAGAGGCCCACTAATGACAAACAGTGTCTCAGTGTCTGTGTGCCTCAAGACCACCATGAAGTCATCTTATCAATAGATAGCCAATCCTATATAATAAAAGGGTAATATGCAAATTGTCCCCTCAACAGGGAGTTCCACCGGAGTTTGACCAGTAGGCATGGCTGGCCCGCCAACTACCCGGGGCCTCTCCCCCCTGCCAGCCCTGCCCCCAATCACCCCACCCCCCACCCTGATTGGGGTGGGCCAGCCGGACCCCACCCGTGCATGAATTTGTGCACCGGGCCTCTAGTCTAATATAATACAGATATAATGTTTAACATATGTTGTGTAGAATATTTTATTCCTTAAATTCCTTAATGTAACTTTGCATTAGAAGCACAGTTCTCACATTTCAGCTGTTTCAAGGATCCTTGTTCAGGAGTAATATGCTATTTGTAATATCTCATGAAACTCATTATCATGGGGATGTCAGGGGGTAAATAAACATGAACAAAAATTTCACAATTTGTTAACATACAAGACTAACATTAGAATATGTAGTAAAAGTAATAATAGCCATCAGAGTAACAGGGGTCAAATAGAGGCAGGGTAGCTTTGTTAATAGTAGGAATTTTATAACAAAATATCTGGGATTCGCAATGAAAAAAATCCACAACTTATGAGCTTTGTAACTTTTTATATTATTTCATGTATCTGTGCTTTGGTTTCTTACCTAAAAATGATAATGTTACTAGCACCTACCTCACAGGGTTACGGAGATCTATAAATGAGCCACCACTTGCAAAGTGCTTTGACTGATGCCAGGCAAACAGTATGCTTTTAATAGATGTTAGTTATCATTTGCTCACAGTTTAGGTCATGTTATTCACAAAGATTATCTAGTGTGATATTTGTTTTGTTTTAATTGTTGTAACAAGCCATTTAAATAACTTATGGAAAGTTGATGTTTTAGTACAAATAAGAGTTTGACTACAGCAGCCATTTTATATGTTTGGAAAAATATACACTACTAGAGGCCCGGTGCATGAATTTGTGCATGGGTGGGATCTGGCTGGTCGATCAAGGTGGCAGGGGGGGGGGGGGAGCAATCGGGGGCCAGGCCGGCCAGGGGAGGGTCCTCGGGAGGCTGGGTGGGGCCAATTGGGGCCCCGATCAGGCCGGTTGGCCACCAGAGTGTGCATCATAGCAACTTGTGGTTCTGGTCATTCTGGTTGCTCCGTCGTTCTGGTCACTTGGCTTTTATATAGAGAGATAGTTTGGACCCTATTAAGATTGCACATTATCACTCCCGAGTGGCCATTGGGCTACACTGCAGCTTTCTAGTAGAAGCATCCTCTCCTTTGAGGTTGAAACTACAAAAAACAACCATGAGATGACATCTCTATGTGAGTCCACGTGGCCATTGTCCAAACAGTGTAATTCTATAAGAAACAGAAAAAAACACACACAAAAACACCATTTTTCTGGGCCTCTTTTAGCAATCTGAAGCGATTGGCAATGAATTGGGCTTATCAAATACTGTGATTGGCCGAGCTTATCAATGTTCAGCTCTATCAGGCTGTGCTCACTAGAGCTCATCACCCTAAATCTTCTCCAAAATAAACTAGGCCCATGTACCTTTCAGGAGCAGGGTATTTTATGACACTTGTAAAAATCAAAAGAAAACCTTATCCATTTTCTTCTCAATGTCTTTAGAAGATTAAGTGTTATAACACTGAGGAAAAAATGGGGTGAGGGGAGGGAGCTATAATACCACATTCTGCAGTTTGTGCTTCCAGCCAGTCCCAGCTTCAGAGGTAATAGATTTTTCCACTCCAAGTATTCTTACTTGAGTGACTGCGAGTTAAACTGATGAAAGGAGGTAGCAATTACTACTCAGACATGTTTTTGTGGATAGCTATTGGTCTACTAGCCTTTTCTTCTCCTTTTTCTTCACCTTTTTCTTTCCCTTTTCTCCTCCTCCTCCTTTCTTCTCCTTGTTCTTTTTTAGATTCTAGGTTGTCATTGACTTCTACATTGCTGCAGAGTGAGGTAATACTGTATAAAGATGTTGACAACAAAAGAAAGAGCTCTTGAGATTTGGGATCAATTCAGATCAAATGAGAGAATCACTCATTCTTTTTTTTTTTTTTTTTTTTTAATATATTTTATTGATTTTTTACAGAGAGGAAGGGAGAGAGATAGAGAGTTAGAAACATCGATGAGAGAGAACACATCGATCAGCCGCCTCCTGCACATCTCCCACTGGGGATATGCCCGCAACCCAGGCACATGCCCTTGACCGGAATCGAACCCGGGACCCTTCAGTCCCCAGGCCGACGCTCTATCCACTGAGCCAAACCGGTTTTGGCGAGAATCACTCATTCTTAATCTTCAAACCCATAAACTAAACATCTCCAGGCTCAACTCTGATCACCTAGTTGCAATTCTGCTCACCTGACCACCCAAAGCAGTGATTTTTAACCAGGATTCACACTGGAATCACCTGGGTTTTAGAGCTTGCCTGAGCCCCCATGCCCAAAGACATACTGATTCAGAAACTCCAAGTACATGGTGCAGGAATTTTATTAAATGTCTCTAAGAGTTCCTGATGCATAGCCCTCACCATGGGCTAATAATACCCCAGGTTGCCCTAGAAGAAGAACCTTATTCCCCAAGGAACAGGTGCAGGCAGGAGGGCTTGCTCTGCTTACCTACTGTGTCTGCCCATTGCTGTGTTTCTACTTATGAGCAGATGCCAACTCTACCCAAGCCTTCCCTTGGCATATTCTTTTTTCCAAACCTCCTCTTTGTTTCCTCCCAAACCAAAGTAACAGATGAGTTACACTTCTCAGGACATGGGCAGCACTGGGAATTGGAAAATAGTGTTTGGAGATGGAAGGCACAAATCACATGACCAGAGTAAGACCTGTATGAGAAGATTAAGGTGTTTCAGCTTTGGAATCACCCAACCATAAGGCTGAAAACTCTTTGAAAAATACTCTCATATAAGATTTCCGATCTTATATCATATTAATTATCCTTCAAGTGTGTTCTATAGACCCCTGGGTGTGCCCGAGAAATTCTCAAGGAGTTCATGAGATCAAATCTATTTTCATAAAGCCACTAAGACATTATTTGCATTAAACACCAATAGGTCAAAAGCAATGTTGGCACTGGAACAAGCATTAAGGTGTTGGCACTAAACTGTTGTTAATGGTCATTGTATTTTTCACTATAGCACACTTGCAGTAAGGAAAAGAGAAAGTCAGTTTCACATAAGAATGATCTTAAATAAGTAGTAAAAAGTATTAATTTTATTAAGTCTTGATCCTTCAGTGCATGCCTTTTTAATGTTATAGTTCACAAAATGGGAAGTACACACAAAGTGCTTGTGCTGCATAACCAAAGAAAGACTGTTTTCTCCAGGAAATGCAACTTAGCAATTATTTGAGTTGCTCGCTAACTAGCTGCTTTTTGCTTTTTTTAAAATTTTTTTGAGAAAAACTTTTTTTTTTCCTAGAAAGAATAATTGACAAACTATGGTTGTTCAAAGTTGGGTATTTTAGCAGATCATTTTTTGAATAAATGAAGTGAGCCTGCCAATTTCAAGAAAAACAATTGGCATTATTTGTTGCCAGTGATAAAACTGAAGCATTCAAAATAGAATAGAATTTTGGAATATGTTCACTAGTAGCTTGACACACATCGAATACTAATGACTGTAACATTTTTGGTGTTTTGTAATGAAATGTCAACATTTGGGACGTCTATATGCGTGAGCAAACCAATGTTTTGTAAATGAGAATGCATGATGTTATAAAATCAGGTATGGACAAAAGGTTTATTTAAAGTGCAAAATCTACCCATGAATTTTAGTGTAACAGATTACAAAATATTCATTGAATTGTTGGTGTTTTTGCATTTTGGTGTTGTATCAAAGAACAATATTCACAATTATCCAAAAAACTATTACACTACTCCTTCCTTTTCCAATTGTATATTTTGTGATTTAATATAAAAGCAGATATGAAAACCCTATTATGTTCTATGAAGCCTGATATTAAAGAGTTTGCAAAAAATATAAAATTCTATAGTCTCATTATTTTTTGTGAAACATCATTTTTTCCTAAAATATTTTATTTATGTTTTTATATGTAATGGGTTTAATAGTGTTGTTTTAAAATGAATTTATAAATACATTTTTGAATACTGATTTTTAAGTTTCTATTACTGTGAATACAAATAAATATTCACCACGTAAATGGAAGTTTTTCGTTGTCCTAATATTTTTGTATGAATATAAAGTGAGCCTGAGATCAAGAGGTTTCGACCCACTGAACTATGTAGTAGCAAAATAGCTAAAATTTCAACTGAAAATCTTGAATAGGAAGGAGAAAAGGATGAAGAAAGAAGTGACTCTACCTATTTCTATTAAGGAGTGAAACTCAGGAGAAAGAAAGTCGGCAGGGGCTAAAATTTGACTAGGTAATTCATGGATTGTGAACTGGGAAAAGTTCTAATGAATGTCCATCCGACCTATGAATGCCTTCCACAGCTTCCATGTCAGGTTGTCAATAAATGTGTGAACATTTCCAGCGAGGCAGGGACCTGTGTCTTTAAAGAACCTCTTCTGTCTTTAGAGATGTCTGTCTGCTAATAAATTATTTTCCAAAATTCATTATCTTATAATTTTTTCATAGAAGTCTGAGTCCTGCCTCTTAAGACAACACAGAATAATAATAATAATGATGAGGATAATAAAAGATAGTTCTCATTATTAGCTTTCCAAATATTTAAAGAGGAACTCCCACACTTTTCTGATATAAATATTCCCAATTTCTATAACTATTCCTCACTCAAAAAGCAATTTGTGGTTTTAGTTGACATAGTATCACTAGCATATCTATTATTTTTCAAAAATATAGCCTCTTTACCTATAATGTACTATGAAAAACATGACCCCCACTCTAAACAAACAAACATATTTCAGACATGGTCTGGTCAGTGTGAAATAGGGCCATCGTCTCCCTTTTTCTAAGATTTCATTAGAATTTTTTGGCAGACACACTAGCCTTTTTATTCATATTATACTTTTGATATCAGATACTTCTAAGTATCTTGTCATTTTTGTTTATTTGTTTCACCTGTCCCCATTAAACCTATCTCATCCATTGTGGATGAGAGAGATTACATTTTTGTATTGAAGTTAGGGATTTTAAGCTCACCAGTTATTAAATGTTACTTGATGGCACTGACATGCAATATCACTTACTTCACTGTCATTAGGTCCCAGTTCCATCCATTCAACAAATACAACATGTCGTTTTGCAACAATGTGCAGCATCTGCAGATGGGATGATTATCCAAGTCAACGATAAAATATTTAACAGGATAAGACCTGTTAATACCTTGCTAAAACATTTCTCCCACGGGTGGAGCAAGAGAATACAAAAATCCAAATACACAGTCTATAGCATTCTCCACATTCACCAAAGAAAATGTCCGATTTTTGAAAACTTAACAAATCTGCTAATTTGCTGGTCCCCCTCCCCCCCCAATTCCTCCCATTCTCTAGGATTCCTTGAAGATTTTCAATCACAGTGACAGAAGTTAGGATCTCCTTCCCATTACTCTCTCACTTGGTTAGGATATAAGCAAGCATAAACTCTCTTTAAAAGGTTGAGTCTTGCTGTTTTCAGCACAGAGATCATTCTTTATCACCGAGAAGAGAAAATCTGAGAATCCAAAGAAAGAGCGTGAAGTTCTGTCTGTTTGGATAGAACAGAATTTTATCACAAGGTCCAAGCGGTGGACCTGTCCTATTTCAAGACCTTTTGTCTCTGAAATGATGCCATTTACCCCAGTTCATTTTGCAACTTAACCTACCATTTAGGTATGCCACTCTCCATTCATTAGTGACTCTCTTTATTTCTGTCATTTCTTCAGTGTTCCTTGTGCAACAACACAGAAAAAAAGTGTCTGTTTATACTTAACAGAATTCCTGTGTCTCCTGCTTATGTTTTCTTCCATTTAAATGTTTTGATAGCGTCACTTTTAATATTCGAGAATTCTCTTCATCTCTGTCCAGTGCTTTGCTCTCTCAGCTTTCAGAACACCAAGATGACATAGTCACTTTCCTCCAAATGTCCATCAGTTGCATGTCACTAGCAAATTCTTCTTGTTGGTGTAGACCAGTGATGGCGAACCTTTTGAGCTCGGCATGTCAGCATTTTGAAAAACCCTAACTTAACTCTGGTGCCGTGTCACATATAGAAATTTTTTGATCTTTGCAACCATAGTAAAACAAAGATTTATATTTTTTGTATTTATTTTATATATTTAAATGCCATTTAACAAAGAAAAATCAACCAAAAAAATGAGTTTGCGTGTCACCTCTGACAGGCGTGTCATAGGTTCACCATCACTGGTGTATACGATATAGTAGCCATACCATCTGTCGTTTCCTGTATTCTACAGAAACTTTCCAGAAGTGTAAGTGGGAGGTTTTTTATTACACATATTTTTTTTATTTTACCTGGTGTCATATTCTGGAAGCCCCCTATCTCCAGGGCGTCGTGCTTCCATGCTATTTTAAGTTACTGGATAAGAAATGCGCCATCCACTGCTTCTATCTGGCTGGACAATCTGTAATATAATCCCACAAAGATATCCTTGTATCCCATTCTGCTTTTATTCTCATGGACTCTCGTGTCTGCATTTCCAGGCAAGTACCCCGCCCACCCCTTCAAACGGTCAGCATTTGCTGGATGTTGTTGTCATGGTTGTTCAATCTTGCCTCTCATCCCTGCCAGGCCTTGGGGACCGTTGTGAAGTTTGCGTTTCATGGGCAGATACTGTAACTTCATTCTCCGTGTTACCCAAACTCTGCATCTCTGTCGAGGCCCCTGAAATCAGGAGCACTGTTTCCAAAGCCTGTTGATCATGTGAAGTGCTGGCTCCGGGCACTGTCCCTCCTTTCTTCATACTCTACATGCTCATTGTTCTGTTGGGTAGTATCTGTTAGGACAGTAGTTACCAAAATATGCTAAGAGAGCAAAGAAGTCCTCTTCAGCCCTGTTAGGGCTGGATCAGACCCAGAGACCTCTTGTCAGGCTCACTGGCTTAGAAATCAAAGGAGCGTCAAGGTTGCTGGGACAGGTACCCTTGACATAGAAGCGGAGGATCTAGGGCAGTGGCTCTCAACCTTCTGGTCCTTTAAATACAGTTCCTCATGTTGTGACCCAACCATAAAATTATTTTCGTTGCTACTTCATAACTGTCATGTTGCTACTGTTATGAATCGTAAGGTAAATATCTGATATGCTGGATGGTCTTAGGCGACCCCTGTGAAAGGGTCATTCGCCCACCAAAGGGGTCGCGACCCACAGGTTGAGAACCGCTGGTCTAGGGGGAGGTGGGCTGGCCTAGGAGAGCGTGCTTTTGTGATTCCTTACCTTCAATATAGAGCTCTAGGTGGCTCAGTAGAAACGGTAGTCATGGTTTCTGTGCCAGGGCCTGTGTTGGAAGAGAACATTCCTCAGCATTTCATTAGCAGGAACGGGGCCTGTTTGGCCAGAAGCTGTAGGTGGGCGCCCCAGCATAGAAAACGCCTTGTCTGAAATGACCCCTCTTTCAGCCCTAGCGGGCCACAGCTGGCCTGTTATTGCAGCAGCGCTCCTGTCACTGTGGCCATCACCATTAGCATCTCAAATTGAGTAATTATTCACAGTGTGTGAGGCACAGAGCGATATTTCTGCCTGGAAGCCGGTGACACAACCCTGTCACAAGCAGGAGAGTATTCTCAGGCCCCATTTTTCTGGCTGGAAATCCCTCGCGGGTGTTGCTGTTATTAAAGGGGCGCCTCGTGGTGATTTATATTCTACAGGCCTCGATAACTTTTGAGTCCCTGATATTTTTGCAAATGAGCAGCTATAGCCTTTCCTGAGCTAGTGCCCAGCGTGAGGCTTTCAATACTGTTACGATGCTGTGCGTTTGCCACTTGGATCGATACCACGGATTCCATTAAGCTGGGCTAGGCAACCGGCTTTCCACCTTGGCCGCCCCCTCTCCCTGCTTCCATTGCCAACCTCTGCCGTCTCTGTGCGTGGAACCCATTCCATGTCCTGAATCAGAGAGGGGTTATGCAAGGCTCGCTCCCTCTCCCCTGCTCTGAGCTTGGGAGTGAGAGTGAGCGACACGATAGGTCTGCAGGAATAAGCTTGCATATAAAAAGCATCATTCTCTTTGAGGAGAATAACCGGCTGAGATATGAACTTGACGATAACGCTCAGGGACGAACTTCAAATATTGCATCCCGTGTCCATCCCTAGGGACAAACTCAAACTCATACAGTGTATCTCACTGTATCTTTTTCTGTTTTCTTATTTGCATGTTTTCCTTTTTATTGAATGTATTGGGGTGACACTGGTTAATAAAGTTATGCAGGTTTCAGGGGACATGATTCCACAACACATCATCTGTACACTGGATTGTGTGTGTTCACCAACCCAAGTCAAGTCTCCTTCCATCACCATTTATATTTATGCCCCCTATATCCTCCTCCACCTCCCCCCACTTCCATCCCTCCTCCCCCCGCCCTTCCCCTCAGGGAATCACATCATAGTTGTTCATGTCCATGAGTTTTTTCCCTCTCTTTTTTTACTTCTTGTCTCAATCCCTCCACCCCCCGCAAACTCAGGCCCCAAATCTCCCAACAGCTGTCAACCTACTCTCTATGAGTCTGTCTCTATTTTGCTTGTTAGATAGACATATGAAAAGTTGCTCAAAGTCACTAATCATCAGAGAAATGCAAATTAAAACCACAATGAGATATCACCTCATGCCTGTCAGATGGCTTTCATCAATAAATCAACAAACAACAAGTATTGGGAAGGACGTGGAGAAAAGGGAACCCTCCTGCACTGTGGGTGGGAATGCAGACTGGTGCAGCCACTGTGGAGAGCAGTACGGAGTTACCTCAAAAAATTAAAGATAGAACTGTCTTATATTCCAGTGATGCCCTTTCTGGGAATTTATCCGAAGAAATCCAAAACACGAATTCACTGTATTTTCTCTGCTGGAATAATGGTTCATAGTTTTTCTTTTACTCTCTCTCTCTCTTCCTTCCTCCCTTTCTTTCTTTTCACTTGGGGGTTGTTCTTGAGAGATGGACAGTGAATGATAGTAACTTTTAATCTTCTACTTAAAACTGAGACATCTCCTTAGCAAAATCCATATGCACACATTTGGATGGAATTACAGGTGATTGAAGACCTCACCGTGTCCATTCGAGGACTCCCTAGGGATGTCATGAGCTCTAAGTTCTAAGGATGCTTCTGTGTGACCCTTGAATAAACATAAAAATATATATTTATTGAAGTACAATCTCTAGTCACCTTTTCAGCTGTACACAATCATCAATAAGATACAGAATATTTGAAAAACCTAAAAAGTCCCCCTGTGCCCTGTGATAGTAAATTACCTCCCCTCACTTACTGTCCCAGATAATACTGATTCGAGTTTTGTCTCGAAAGTTTTATCTTTCATGGAATGTCATATGAATTGATCAATATAGCTTTTTTTTTGTTTGACTTAATTCACTTAGCATAATGTGTTCCACTTTTTCCCAAAGGGATATATAAATTAAAGGAGAGTTGTTGTATGAGCTTGTCACTTTAGATAGCTATGAGGAGGCCATAGTTTGATATCAGTCCTGGAGGCTTATCATTAAGTTATCATATTAAGCAGAATGCTCCCCTGCACCTGTTCTTGCACAGGCCAGTGGTTCATCCCTTTCTATTACTGAGAAGTATTTCACTGTATGCATGTATCACAACTTAACTTTTTATTCCTTTAGTTAAACACTTTAGTTTTATGTTTATCATTTTCTTATCATATCTGAGTATAAGCCCAACAAAAGGGAGATATGCTTTGGCTTTCTTCAGAAGAATGTCTTTCTTACTCCCCCTGCATACATGGAATAGAACTGGCAACCAACATTTGTTGGCTAAATGCTATATTGCAACTATTTGTAACCTGTGTGCCATAAGAATTTTAAGAACATGAAATATGTATATGACTGTTTAGTCAGGGGTACTGCCCTCATTTCCCTTAGATTGTCAAATAGAAACAGCCGACACAACAATAGCCATCCTGTGTGAATGAATCAAAATTATACCTATTTTATTTGTCAGATCAACAAAAAAATAATATAGTTTTGGTGTGCTGCAGAATTTTAGCAATTAGTTTATGTGTACCATGAGATGAAAAAGGTTAAAAATCCTTGCTATCTAGCCATTTCCTAATTTAATTCTATAAGCTTTCAGTGAAGTAAGAATTAGTATTCCCATTTCATGAGAAAAAATATTACACCTTTACCAACTGAGAGAGATAAACTGATGCTTAAGGCACAGACAAGTAGCAGAATCCAAATTCTCTGATTTTTAGTTCTAATCCTCTTTCTTGAATTTTTAGAATCTCTCAGCTAAACTTTGACCATGGGCTTAGGATACAGCAGAGGTTAGAAGGGTCAGATTTGGTGACGATAGATAGACATGGTGATTTAGCTGTAGTCCACACAGAACCCCTAACCAGCCTTTCCTTCCTATGCATCTTCTCTCCCCACTCCCTACCATGCCAATCAGCACCCAACCACACTTCTTCTTAGTCACAAGGTACTTAAGTTCAGTGATCTCTAGGTAGGGGTCATCAGAAACAGTTATTTCAGGGGGGGGGGGGGAAGTATCTAGAGAGGAAAATCCTCTCCATTAATCTTGGGAGGAGACTATCTGGCCTGCTTTGAGTTCAAAGAGGATACTGTTGAGTCAATTATCCAGCTCATTTAATCCCTCCCTGGGACACAATAGAGCCGCATTCTCTCTATTTCCCCAAACAGTAAGAGGTGTTAGGATCTAGGCAGGATTTGGTAGAGCTCTGGGTAAAACATACCTCCCCCCTCTGTCTCGTGGCCTGGAGGTTAACAGGCAGCTATCCCAGGGTCTAAGAAATTGCCTCCGTTGCCTGAATTAAATGAAATCTAATGAAAAAGAAATCCAGGTCAGTGTAGTTCACTATCAAACCTTCAGCTCTTGCATTGCTGGCAGCTCCCCTTGTAATAATTAAACAGAACGTCGCAGGCAGGCAACAGTGAAATCCACTGCTAATCTTGCCCCTCATCAGCCTATCTTCCTAAATGTTCCTTAATTAAGGTTTCTAAGTGCTCTGCATTCCCTCTGCACCCAGGATATCAAAATGAAGCCGACTGCTTCAGGGATGCCCAGCAACCAGAGGTGAAAGGTTTTTTGGGGGTATTTCTCATCCAGAATATTAAAAAAAAATAAAGATTAAATCCAATAAATGGAAATGCATGTGAGGAATGAGCCGGGAGGTGAGGAGAGAGAGGGTTTAAGAGGGGATTTTTTTTTTTCTTTTCTGGGGGATTTCACTTTAAGGATTCTGAAGGCATACAGCTTGCTTTATCCGGCTTCTCCAACACACCAGGGAGCGAATGAAACAGCTGTCACATTTAAACACACACAGCGGTAATCCTCCACTGAGCACAATGCCAGGCCAGAACAGAAAATCTATCAACACTTACAATGCATCCTATTTATTTAGCAATTCACCCCTCTTTACCGAAATTTCCATCCGAGGGCTTGAAACTGGGACCACATGCCACTGGCGGTGTTTTGCAGCTTGGCAGCTATTGAGTGAGGGAGCAGTCAGATGGACTATGTAGGTGTTTGAAGATGTTCAAATCTCAGAACCCGGACTTTAAGATGACCAAAGGTCTGCAGCAGAGAACCCACAGGCCTTTCACATGACGAGGCAATGGGATCTGAGAACTGCCCCAGGTGCCCCTACTTTAATCTCCTCTTTCCCAAAGACTTCATTAAGAGACCAAGAGCTTCGCCTCTCCTTTATCCATTGGCTTCCTTAGGAGATGCGTGCTGATCACTGGGGGACCAGGAGGGAAAGAAAAGCTGCCTCGGGAGTCATAAAGCAAGCTCCTGGCCCAGTATTGCGTAGGAAGAACACGCAGGAGACAGCCTCTGCAGGACCTCTCTCAGTAGGATCTAAAAATATTTACTTATTAATTACAGTGCATTAAATGATGAGGACTGCACATAGATCTGGTAGGGATTTTAGAACCCTTATTAGGAAATAGAAACCCAGAGAGGCTGTGGTTTTTCCCTGAGGCAACCCCAAATCCCCAACATACAAGGGACAGAGGCAGAGCCAGAAGCAAAGAGCCCAGAGGCCAGGCTGGTGTGTATCTGTAGGAATGAAATTTGATCAGAGGAATGGTTGTCCCTAAAGGGATCTCAAAGGGGGAAGTGATGCAAATAGGGAGAAGGGGAGGAAGAGACAATTGAAAGATATAGATAAGATATCTGCCCGGCCTGTGTAACTCAGTGGTTGAGCGTCAACCTATGAACGAGGAGATCATAGTTTGATTCCTGGTCAGAGCACATGCATGGGTTGCTGCTTGCTGCCCAGTGTGGGGCGTGCAGGAGGCAGCCCACCAATGATTCTCTCTCATCCTTGATGTCTATATCTTCTTCTCTTCCCCTTCCTCTCTGAAATCAATAAATATATATATATATTTTAAAAAATAGACATCTACCAATGTCGGCCTTGAAAAGGCTCTCTGTTGGGTCTAGCTGTGGGGGGCCGTGGAGCTTCAGAGAACAAGGTAACAGTCAGCAGGAAACAAGGAGGTCTCTAACGGGCTCACGAGCAGCACTAGCCTTCTACACAAGATGCTGCTGAAAGATCAGTTAATGAACAGCTTCCTAAAAGCATATTCAACTTAATTCAGTTCTATTCAAAGAAAATTAATTGAGATACTATTTTAACCTAGTCTGTGTGAAGTTGTGTGCCAGCTAGTAGAGGTGGCACAAAGGTGGATACACACAGCCCTTCTCCAAGTTTCGACCTGCACTTGGAGAACACAATCATTTGTCATCTGGGAGAAAGACCATCAGATTTGGACTCCAGCAGACAAAGATGTGACTCTTGGCTCTGCCACATTCGACTGTATGACTGTAGGCAAGTCAACCTCTATTCCCTTACCTTACCCATCTCAGATTTGTTATGAAATAGAAAGGAAAAGACCTAAGAGGTACACAAAGTCCTATTAACAAAGCTCAGGAAGTCTTAGAGTCCTTTCCCCACAAACACTACAGTATGAGAGCAGGCATGCGATGGGGAATAATGGGGAGTGGATTGTGTCTGGAGCACAGGCACCATGAAGCAGAGGAAGGGCCAGTGGAATGAGGTCAGGAGCATCCCATGCCAGCCCTGTGAGATGTGCAAAAGCCACTGATGACGCCTGAGCTGGGGCTTTAGGAAAAGAAAGGAAACCCCAGGAAAGAAAGCGTGGCCATAGTCAGTCAGAGTGTATGAGTTTCTTTTCTTCTTCTTTTTTTTTTTAAATATATTTTATTGATTTTTTACAGAGAGGAAGGGAGAAGGATAGAGAGTTAGAAACATCGATGAGAGAGAAGCATCGATCAGCTGCCTCCTGCACACCCCCTACTGGGGATGTGCCTGCAATCAAGGTACATGTCCTTGGCCAGAATCGAACCTAGGACACTTCAGTCTGCAGGCCGACGCTCTATCCAGTGAGCCAAACCAGCTAGGGCTGTATGAGTTTCTTAATAACCATCCTCCTTACTCTGCTCCACTCTTTTGTTTCCCCTTCTACCAAACTACATTATTTACACACTAGAGGCCCGATGCACGAAATTCATGCAAGAGTAGTCCTTCCTTACCCCGGCTGCCGGCACCAGCTTCCCTCTGGCACCCGGGACCTGGGCTTCCCTCGCACACCTGGTTTCATCCAGAAGGTTGTCTGGAAGGTGGTCCGGAAGGATGTTCGGAGAGGACATCTGGTCTAATTAGCATATTTTGCTTTTTTTATTATAGATTTATTCAGCAAGTTTCATGAGGGCAGGGTCTTTGTACCACTCACGGTGTAATCCAAGCAGCTACAAAGTGGTGTGGCACATAGTAGGAGCATGTGACCTATTTAATTGAATGAAAACAAGGGGAAGGTACAAGGCAGCCCCAGGATCCCATGCTTGAGCTGCTAGAACAGTGTTTACGGAGCATTACAAAGGAAAGGCAGGTGAATAGGTTTAGACAGCAAGCTGGCCAGCTGTTTTCTGTTTCCTATGAACAAAAGAGGGCTTAAATGCAATTGTGGAAGATTGGGGTTGAAGAGTTCCCAGATTGAGTTTATTCAAGTATTTGTGCGTAGAGCTACATGAAACAAGGAAAGGTATTGTGGCTAGAGCCCTCCTATTGTTCGGATGCCCGGGGCTTTCCGATGTTCTGAGGGCCTTTTTGATATGACAGGGAAACAAAAGCATAAGGTATTGGAGCTCCTGGTCCAGCCTACCCTTCCAGTGCCCAGCCTCCAGGGCAGAGCAGCTCTGCCAGGGAGAAAATGCTTGCCATCAGCCCTCAGGTGCCACACACTGAGGGCACACGGCTAGGTCCAGCCTTGTTGGAAGGGGTGATGGGCTGGGCTTTGTCTGTCTCTGCTTCTAGGCTCTTAGCACCACCCCCTTCAGCAGAGTTGGAGATGCAGAATGTTGTCATCCTTAACTTCACTGTTTTGAGATGTCTCTGCAATTTCTATAATAATCATCTTACAAACAACCTAGAACAAGCCCTAATTGCTTCTAATGCTGTATTATGGCTGGGATGCAGGGAGAGAAGAGACATGCTGACTGTCACAGCCCTGCTCTGATTATACGGTACCTCGGAGAGCAAAAGGCAACAAGCGTATTGTTTCATCTTTTTGGTGAGCCTGGCTCGGTGGAGCCCTCCCCACACTCAGGCAGCAAAAGGAGGAGGATCTGAGCCAGCAGAGAAACCTGAATCCCTGAGAGCTTGTGAACAATAAAGAATGATATGATGTGCAGATAAAGATGCTGTAATGTACTCTCACTTCTCCTAACTGCTTCTGGGGATGGTATTTATGAGCCAGCTCCCTTTCCCATTGAAAAAGTCCTTAACTGTTAATGACCTCCTGGGCCAAGACCAACCCAAGACTGTGAATGTTCTGATCAATGAGGGAATAAATGAATGAATGAGAGGATCACTGACTGAGCCACCTTTTATCGACAGCCTAACACGTGCTAGGGGTTCACACATGTTACTGCATCTGTCCCTTCCCACAACTCTAACTGGCAGGTTCTAAGATCACCCCCATTCTTTGGGTGAGGATACTGGTGGTTAGAGAAGTTCAATGGCTCTGTCCAAGGATCACAAAAAGCATCACATGGGAGTGGAGAGGGGCGGGGACCAGGACTCAGGGATCCAGCTCCAGTCCCTGTTGACTCAGTTATACTGCATGACATTCCTTACCCCTCTGGTTTGGGGAGATTGGTACCGATTTGCTTCAGATGGTCCTCCCTGGTATAGTCATAAGACTAACATTCAGCGTAACTTCATAGCTCTTTCTCTCTGCCCAGATCCTGGCCCTGTAGTTCACCTTCAGCTCTGGGGTCACCTCCCTCCTCCGTGGAGTACCCGTTCTTACATGTGGAGCCATCACCTGCAGGCTCTCAGCGTTACCTCTCCAGTCCTTCCCATGATGAGATAAAGTCACAGAATCACAGCTGCTGAAAACTGTTACCTCTCTATATAGTTCATACCTTTCAAAGAGCTTTCCCAATTATTATTCCGTTTCACCTTCACAACAACCCTGTTGGTCAAAGAGACAGGTGTCCATATCCCCCACTGACGGTCAAGGGGACTGAAGCCTGGAGGAGAGAATCCCCTAAAGGAGCCAAGTGGCAAGGTCCGGGGAGAATCAGGGCCTGCACCCAAACGCTTGATCCCTGGGGCCAGTGATGCCAGAACCAGCCCAGTCCAAACCCAACCCAAACCCAGCCCTAACCCAGCTTCAGTTCCTTAGACAATTTGAGCAAAAAGGATAGACTACAGACCCATGTGGAGAAGTGGAGACAAGAATGAGAGAATCCGGCAGAGCAGGGCTATGCATGTTGGGTAGATTCTCTCCACCCTGATGCATTTCTGCCAAAGGCAGTTTCCTACCCCATGGAAAAATAAAATCAAAATCCTAAACCTCTGAAGATAAGAAGTACACCAGCGGAGTCTTGCCCCCTTCGTAACTACATCTGAGATAAGTGTTAGGGGTTAGCCCTGAGGGCGGCTGACAGCTTATCTCTCACAGCCTCCCATCCACAATACCAGGACGGGGACCATCTCCTCACCAGGAAGCAGGATGTGGCCCCAAAGCTGAGGCCTCATGCCTTCAGGTTGCTCTCATGGGATCCTCAGCCCAGGTAGGTGGACAAGATGGCCACCTGTGCCCTCCCTCTGTCTAGAGCAGCGGTCCTCAACCTTCCTAATGCCAGGACCCTTTCATACAGTTCCTCATGTTGTGGTGACGCCCAACCATAAAATTATTTTCATTGCTACTTCATAACTGTAATTTTGCTACTGTTATGAATTGTAATGTAAATATCTGATATGCAGGATGTATTTAGGCGACCCCTGTGAAAGGGTCGTTCGACCCCCAAAGGGGTCTCCACCCACAGGTTGAGAACCACTGGTCTAGAGGCTGTCTTGTAAAGGCCGAGCAGCATTTATTTACTGTGTTGTTCCCTCAACGTTAGCCACTCTCCTAGCACTCTGCAGACATCAACCCTTTCAGAGCCAGTTCCAGAACAGGGTGGTGAGCGCACAAAGGGTTTATTAAACCAACACTCTTGAATGAGTCACCCTGTCTCCCAGAGTTCACCATCCGGCACACTGACGGGTGAAATCTGCTGGCTTTCAGCATTTTCACAGGTTGGTGGGTGGGTAACCATAAAAGTGAGTGAAAGATACACATATTTCGAGACACATATTTCATCCGATTATTCCATCATTGTTTATTGCCTGCCTCTGCGTCAGGCACAGATTTGTCAGAGGATGGTGGGTAGCGTGGAAAGACAGACGGCAGTCGTTTCCTTCAGAATTCATTATCCACTTATCTGAACCTTGAAAGTCTCGGTAAAGTCCAGAGAAAGTTTGGAAATCGGATTGATAAGAACAAACACAATACTCAGAAGAAAGACTACTATCTACCATCGACAGGCAGAATCCCAAACTGGCTGCAAAAAAGTACATGAATAAATAAATAAAAATGAGAACAAACAACCACCTATCCAATCCACCCATATCAGTTGACACTTTCCCATAATGCACCACAGAGGCAATTTGTGTAGACATGCACAAAAGGGCTGTGTTTCATTTGCCACGGTGAAGGGCAGCAAACTCCGTGTCTCCTTCATGTAATTAAGCCAGTGTGTCAAAACAATTACCTTTTACAGACAGGGACTAGCAGGCAGCATACCTTTCTTTTTTTTTAAAATTCACTTTGAGCAGAGGGATCATGAAAGCTGTTTGCAGAATACTGGAGTCTCGTTTCAATGGTGTTTCCTTTAAAAGGCCACCATACCACTCCCGCCTGGGGACCTCAGTGTCTGTGGTGGTTCTATCCCCTGGGGTACTTCAGGAGGTGGGAAGTGGTGTCAGGGTCGTGTACAGAGCCAGGTGTATGAGCGACAGGAGAGCAATTTGGCAAAGAATCCCGGGCAGCGTGGGGAACCGTCTATAATAATAAAAGCATAAGATGCTAATTAGACCGGAAGTCCTTCCAGATGTCCTTCCGGATGACCTTCCTGGGGAAGCTGGGGCTGCGAGGGAAGCCTGGGTTCTGGGTGCCTGCTGGCGGTCAGGGGAAGGAAGGAGGTCTACTCTTGCACAAATTTCATGCATTGGACAATAGTCTATATATATATATATATATACATATATATATATATATATGCATAATATGCAAATTGACTGGACAGCGGAACAACCACCAGTTGGCTATGGCACGCACTGACCACCAGGGGGCAGCCACTCGATGCACGAGCTGTCCCCAGCCTGCAGGCTCCAATCGCCCCATGGGGACTGGGAAACTGGGGACGGGTGGCAGTGGACGCAGGCAGCCCCTGGGCCCCGATCGCCCCGCCGGTCATCCCACACACAGAGGGCAGTGGGTGGCAGCGGCGGGGGGTGGGGCCAGCAGCCAGCAGCCAGGGAAGATCAGCCCTGATCACAGGCCAGGCCTAGGGACCCTACCTGTGCATGAATTTCGTGTGCTGGGCCTCTAGTTCTTTGATAAACGAATACATGCTGATGGTGGCTGGAACAGAAAGCCATCTTGTGAGGGCGCAGAGTAAAAAAAAAAAACCAAAAAACCTGCCAAGTCAGGTTGAGGCGTTTAGACACTAGAGCTATAAATGTTACCACAATCTATTACCATGGGAGGCCTCCTCTGCACTAGGCGTCTGTTTGTTATAAATCACCCCAGCTCTTCCCTTTCTCCTGCAGTTAATACACTGTCTTTCAGCAAATATTATTTGCTGCACATTACCAGCATTGCTCAGCTGTTAATGTCTGTGTCTACAGTTAGCATTTTATTCAGCTAATATTTCCACTCAGTATCACTTAACAAACGTCAGTTTTATTTGCATCATCTTTTCCAGGAATATTTTCTTCCATTAGTGTTTGTTTCTCCCTTTATGATTTTTATTTGCTAGGTATTTCTTATCCCATAGTGACTGTCCGCTTCAGCTAGCATGACGACAAAGTCTGATCATCGACTGCAAAGAGTTCTGAGTCAGTGGGTGTTTGCCAGACGGACCATCTATCTGGGCCTCAATCAACGGCATCTTTAAAATGGGGATAGCCCGACCTGCGTGGCTCAGTGGTTGAGTGTTGACCTATGAACTCAGAGGTCATGATTTGATTCCCCGTCAGGGCACATGCCTGGGTTGCAGGCTCGATCCCCAGTGTGGGGTGTGCAGGAGGCAGCCAATCAATGATTCTCTCTCATCACTGATGTTTCTCTCTCTCCCTCTCTTTTCTTCTCTGAAATCAGTAAAAAAGATATTTTTAAAAATGGGGATAATAAAGGTATTGTGCAGATGGGGGAGCCAAATTCAGGACATGTCTACAGTGGCTGAATCAAAGCATAAATTCAGATTACTCCAATGAATGAAAAAAAAACCACTGGGAATCACAGAGAAATAGCTGCTGTTCTGCTTGTTATAAGGAGACCAAACACTATTATAGGAGAGCTCTACAAAGAGAAACTTGGATGCCTTTGGAAAAAGCAAGCTTCTTTTTACCAAAGGCAGTAAAGAAGTTCTGGAACTTTCTGCTGGGTCCCACCCGGAAATTTAGATTTAGATACCATTGAGGTGGAGTCTGAGAACGTGCATTTCTGACAAGCTCTCAGGTGCCACTGCTACTGCTGGTCTTGGGGCCGCACCTGAGAAGCACTGATTTAAAAGCGTGCCATTCTGGCCTGGCAGACAGGCCCTCTGGAGAGAGACTTCTCTCCTTCCTTCTCTTCCCATTCTAATGCTTGCTCTTTCCTTTCATGGTTTTTGCCTTCTCAATGTCCCACTCTCTAACGCTAGAATCCCCAACAGTTGACATGAAGTTCCTGGGACCGGGAAAGGGAGGCCATGAGGTCTGAATGGTGCAGGCAGTGAGGTAGGAAGTGTGGGCAGGATGCAGGGAAGTGCATGCAGCCACATGTAAGACAAAGGAGGTCCAGTTTTTTCCACACCCTTTACTAGTCGGCCTGTGACATCACTTTTTTTTTTACATGCTTGTAGCCATGTAGGATCTATAGCCATTAAACGATACCTGCGCCTTATCCCTGACGCCTAATGCATTTTTCTCCATGTCGTGCATAAAGGACGAAAAGCTCGATGCAGCTCCAGCCCCACGTCCACTTCTGTGTTGTTATTACCACTGTCCAGCTCTCCTCCAGTCCATTTCTAAGACATCTTATGGGGGGGGGGGGTGTCCCTGCTCCAGCTGGGTGTCTTAATTGTGAGCTGTGTTTCTCAGATTTGGTAAGAAATGCCTTTGCAGTTTTAAGATTATTTGCTTCCACACTAGGACAGAAGCTCAGAGTTTCACACCCGGAGTTGACTGCTGGGCTCTCAGCAGGAGCCCAGGGATTGACTGGGATGTCCACACATACGACTTATGGAGCTGTGGGGTGACCAAGTTAGGTTGTCGCGGGCAGACGCTTTGAGCTCCCTCCAAAATACTTTAGAATACTGAGACTTTACCACGGTCCCACTCTGTGTTTTGCATCCCCACAGTCCCTTCTTAGAGACTGATCCTGGGGCTACTGAAGTGAGAGTGATCCCCAAAGCCAAGTGGGATTCCTGCCAAGCCCGGTCCATGGGAAACCATGTGGTGCCCAATGGGAGTAGAGACAAAAGAGTAAGGCTGTCCTTCAGACATGAGGCTGGAGAGAGGCCTCTGGCTGAATCCAGGGACTGAAACACGAGAAGCAGCAGATCAGGTGGCCAGCGATCTTTCCAAAGGGGAAGGCGGCATTCTGGCCTTATGGCAAGTACAATGATTGAGCTGACCCTGGGCTCAAGATGACGTCAGAAAGCTGTCAGCCTCCAGTAAGACTCTGCTTGCATGTTGGCTTGTCAAGAGAACAACCCCCCTTCCCTCACTCCTCACCAGTCCACCAACTCCAACTCCACCCCCTACCAAGTTGCAGCAGCCTACACCCACCAGGATCCTGTAGAGTCCTAAGGACATGCTCACCCCTGCCCCAAAATAGGACCTCCAGGTGCTATCCTTTTCCTCCCAAGCATCTGCTGCCCAGAGAGGATGGTGATGACCATCCAGGAGGAGAAGCAGGATTCTCTTTGTGTCAGGCCCATGCCTATCACCCTGAGATGCTTTCTGGGGTTTCCTAAACCAGGTGGATCTTTCAGCACAGTGTCCTTTTCTTTGTGTACCATGGTGCATTTCTCAGTTGGTTGACATCACTCAGCTGTCAAAATCATTTCCTTCAGACCATTAGGAAATCTGGGCATGAAGCCCCCAACTTCTGTGAATCCTGTTCATCAAAGAAGAGCATATCTACTGCGGGTACTGGAAAAGGTGTGGTTTCCAGCCTGAATTTAGGAAGGAGGGTGGTTACCAAACAGTTCTGCGGAAAGCAACACAAGCAAAGGAAAACTTACTTCTATTCAAACTGACACAAGCCACCATATTTCCCAGGATTTATTGGAGGAAAGTGGAGAACAAAAATGTGTGCCTGAGATGAGAGATTTTTCCCATTCCCCATTCCTGATCAAGGTGGCCATTCAGGTTCGGATATTTCGGTGATCTACTTCTTTCACTTCTGCGAGAGTTGAGGCATTTATTCTGATGTACTGGGGAAAGCAGGTTTCATCATTATTTAGTTCTCGGTTCTGATTCAGGCCCTACCACTTACTAGCTGTGTAATTTTGAGCATGTTATACAACTTAACTCTACCTCACTTTTCTCATCTGTAAAAGTGAGAATAATACCTAACACCTGAGGGGTGTTGGGGAGTAAATGAGACCACAATTATAAAATGTCTGCCAGAAGCTTAAAAACTGTTAAATTCCTCCTGCCCACCCTCTGCCTCTTTATACCAGGAAAGGAATTCACCTCCAACATATATACTTCTTGACCCATTGCCTTCTTGCCTAAGAAAATGCATATGTATGTCTATATCTGTTATGAATGCATTTGGCCGCAAATAACAGAGACCCTGATTTAGTGTCTTAAGCAAATAAGAATTTAGTTTTCTCACATAATAATCTTTTTTTTTTTTTTTCTGGCATTGGTTCAGTAGCTCCATGAGTCAGGGCTATTGTTTCTTATTCCCACAATCTTTCCTCCATGAAGCAATACTGTGGTTGCATCTTCAAATATAGCATCCACATTCAAAAAAGACAAAAGCAGGATAACTAAATCAGAATAACTAAAAGCCTTCCCAGAGCTCCCAGGAGACTCTGACTTGTATCTGCTAGGTCAGAACTGTGTTAAAAGACTATGCCACCTCTAGCTGCAAGGGAGTCAGGACAAACCATACTTAATTTTCTCTGCTTCCTTATTGGATGAGGCCAGGGAGAAGGAGGCTATGCTACTGTAATTAGCTAAATATTAATAAAAGAAAAGAGAGCAAGGGAAGTCAGATATTGTTAACATAGTCAGCTGGGAGCAGAGGCCTACTTGTTTCACTGGGAAGTTACAGCTTTACACTTCCCCCAGTAAACCACCAGTCCATTTCCTACAGATCATGGGAAAAGGGGAGAGGCAAATAAATACACAATAGAAATCAATGGAGCAGGGGGAGGTACTTGACCATACAGGCCTGTCAGTCTAACCAGACACTCACTCTCTCTCTCTCTCTCCTCTCTCTCTCTCTCTCTCTCTCTCTCTCTCTCTCTCTCTCTCTCTCCCACACTTGTCCCATTTGTTTATGTTCTCCCCACCTGGGAAAATGCAACCATGGGAGTGGCCACCTGGGGCCCGAGGATAAGGGTGCAGGCTCCAAAGGAATATGAAGCAGAAACTAAGCCACAAGTACAGAAGACCTGGCAGCTTCCTGAAATCTAAATGTAGTTAATATGATTACTGGTCATGGAATGAGTGACTACAGCTAAGAATAGAGGTTATAAACATTACACAGAAGGTATCTGTGTGTCTATATCTGTTATGAATGTAGTTCCCTCCCATGGAGGATCACTCACTATGCTATTTCACTTAAGACCTCAAAACAAGAAGGCAGACATAGGTCCCAGCTGAAGGAATTTAAAGAATAGCCTTGCAGGGTGGGAGATTGAAAGAGAAACCAGAGCACATGTTAGAGATGGGAAAAGATACTGGACAAAGGATACACTTTCAGTTATGCAAGGTGAATGAGTTCTGGGGATTTGAAATACAGCATGGTGACTTCAATGAACAGTACTGTGTGCCTGCAAACTTCTAAGAGGGTCAGTCTTAAGTGTTCTTAAGAAAGAAAGGAGAAAGGGGGAAGGAAGAAAGGGAGGGAGGGAGGGAGGGAGTGAGGGAGGAATAATAATGTGAGATGATAGATATGTTAATTAGCTTGATTGTAGTAATCATTTCACAATGAAAACATATATCAAAACATGGAGTTGGCCCTGGCTGGGTGGCTCAGTTGGTTGGAGTGTAGTCCCATACATCAAAAGGTTGTGGGTTTGATTCCTCATGAGGACACATGTCCAGGTTGTGGGCTCAATCCCTAGTAGGGCATGCAGGAGGCAGCCGATCAATGATTCTCTCTCATCATTGATGTTTCTATTTCTCTCTTCCTCTTCTTCTTCTCTGAAATCAATAAAAGCATCTATCTATATAAAAGACTAATATGCAAAGTGTCCCCTTGGGAGTTCAACTGGGAGTTCAATTGCTCACCATGACGTGTGCTGACCACCGGGTGCAGCACGGAACAAAGGAAGGGTACTGCTGGCAGAGGGCAGCTGGGGAAGGGAGACTCCGGCCAGCAGCTGGAAGGAAGAGCCTGGCCAGCAGCTGGAAGGCCTTGATTGGCCCTGATCACCAGCCAGGCCTAGGGAACTTACCTGTGCATGAATTTGGTGCACTGGGCCTCTAGAGTGTGTGTGTGTGTGTGTGTGTGTGTGTGTGTGTGTGTGTATTTAAAGGAGTATAGTACAAGAAGACTATGGAATGATCTGGAAGAAGCAGTGTCCAAACATGCCAGACAGAGGCTACGCTTACTCAGGACTGAGGGTTTAACTAGTGAGAAAAACTGGAAATAGTAATCAAAACCTTCTGGGATGGAATTTATCACATACTGCCCCCTGTGATAAAGTTTCTACATGAGACGGCCAGTTTAACATTCACAAAAAAATCTATGAGGTGAACACTGTCATTATCCTTGTTTCACATGTGGCCAAAGTGAAGCAGAGAGGTTAGATAACTTGCTCAAAATCACACTTGTAATAAGAATCGGAGCCTTGACAGGAAGTGACACAATCAAATATCAGAATCCCTGTTTTCAGACACTACCCTACACTGCCTCCCTCTGGGCTTCTATACTACTTCCTGGGGAATGGCCTAGAAATGTGTGGGGACACTTGTCCCTTGCTATGCCCATAACAAAAGTCCTCCAAGATTGGATCTGGGTCAAAGGTATTCTGTCTGGCAGGAACAACATTACATGATTAAATATGAGCCCTCTAAACTGCATCTCCCTTCATAACCAATCAATGAGTCTATCTCATGCTAGTTGAACTATCAACATGTTTAACCTGTCCTACATTTTCTGGGAATAAAGTCTACAAGCTCACTCCTGACTGCACACTAAATTTTCTTTGCACTACGAAATTGCCTCTTCATTGCTACAGAGGAGGCCCGTAGGTCTTCCACAGCAGAGCCTTGTCAACAGTTCCCATAAACCTATTTCATGTTTAACAAGTTTCTTCTCATTGTCAATCTTTCCACCTCCTTGATCACTGAAGTGGCCCTTTTCGGATTGTACTCAGTTCCATTTCAGAAAATGCCTGAAGACCCAAAGGAAATTTCGAGTATTCAGTCCCTGAGCATCCTAGACATCGGTTGGCTCTACTTAATCAACTCTTCCCTCCTCAGAATGCTTTTGCTAACACCTGGTATAGAGAACCATGGTATCAGAAACACCTGGAAGAATTGCATATGCTCTTATATCTATTTCTATAATAATTCAATAGAAGAAGGAGGTGAAAGATTTTCTGTGAGGAAGCACTTTATTATTTACCCTACCTACTGATGCAATTTAATAATCACAACTCCAGACAACAGGCAATGCTAAGTTCACTTGATAGATAAAGAAATGGTGATTCAACCCAACAGGCATGGCTCAGTGGCTGAGTGTCAACCTCTGAACCCTCTGAAATCAACAAAAACATATATTTTTTTTGAAAAAAGAAATGGTGATTCAGAAATATGAGCTGAGTGGCCCAAGGATGCCCAGTTGGGGTTGGCTCAGGACCTAAGCTGGGCCCATGATCTCTCTGCTATACTACATTGGCTCAGTCATGACTGTTGAGGATTGTGGATGTTAATTTTATTTGGCAACTTGAATAGGCCAAGAGATGCTCAGATAGCTGGTTGTAGTTTATTTCTGGATTCGTCTGTGAGGCAGTTTCAGGAATTGGTGGGCTGAGTAAAGCAAATAGTCCTCTGATGTGGGTTGGCATCAGTCAACACATTGAGGGACTGAATAGAACAAAAAGGTGGAGGAAAATTGAATTCACTCTTTGCCTGACTATTGAGCTGGGACTTCAACCTTCTCCTCCCCTTGGCACCCCTGGTTCTCAGGCCTTCAGATTTAAACTGGAATCTGCACCATCAGCTCTCTAGCTCTCAGGACCTTCGAAAAACATCACTGGTTTTACTGAGCCTCAGTTTGCAAAGGGCAGATCAAGGGACTTCTCAGCTTCCGTCATCATGTGAGCCAATACCTTATAAAAAATCTCTCTTTATAGATCTTTTGATTGATAAATATAGATAGAGATGATATAGATAGAGATGATATAGATGACATAGAGAGATAGAGATAGAGATAGAGATAGAGATAGAGATAGAGATAGAGATAGAGATAGAGATAGGTATATGATATAGATCTCCTATAGGTTCTGTTTCTCTGGAGAACCCTCATGTGAGGAAAATGAAACCACGAAGAGGGGAACTATATTTATCATTTTATTCTGAATTAATCAACATTCAAGGCTGATTGGAGGAGGTTGTTCCCCATTTGCACAATCAATAGCTTGGGTTATCCTCCAAGTCTCATCCTCCTCCGCCCACTCACTAGTGGTTCTCACACATGTGGCCTCCTTGAGAGCAGAATGTTACTTTCCTGAGAACCTTTCAAAACTCCATAGTTAAGCTCTCCTTGATTAAGTACAATTATAAAGAGGGGGCAGTGGTCAATCAGTCAACCACCTAGAGCAGTGGTCGGCAAACTCATTAGTCAACAGAGTCAAATATCAACAGTACAACGATTGAAATTTCTTTTGAGAGCCAAATTTTTTAAACTTAAACTATATAGGTAGGTACAGTACATTGTTATTAACTTAATTAGGGTACTCCTAAGGCTTAGGATGAGCCACACTCAAGGGGCCAAAGAGCCGCAGTTTACCGACCACAGACCTCGAGTATATGAAGACGGTCCTGAGAGGAGATGGAGTTCAGAGAGTTAGTTGTTAATGGTGAGGTGTTTGCAAATAATCACCACCACCTTCCTTTCCCCAATCAGAGAATGTGCACTATATAAGTGCTCTCAAATAGAAGCCTGTCCCCTTCTGTTGAATTGGTTGGGTAACACTCATGTATCAGACAGCATTCTCCGAGTTTTACCTATATTAACTCATTTACCCCACAAACAACCTTACTATATGGGTACTATTATTATTACTATTTCACAAATGAGGAAAATGGACCACAGAACGGGTACATAGCTTTACCGAGAACACCCAGAGAGTGAGTTGCCAGGCTGGGATTTGAACCAGGCCATCTGGCTCCAGAGTGTGTGTTCTCAGCTGTGACAGAATATTGCTGAAAACCCCCAGTTTATGGGAGAGGGAGGCATTGGCTGAAATTTTCATGACTCCTTTGATCAGGGCAGGGAGCTGAGAAAGGGAGAGACTGGGGCTTGGGAAAACATGTGACAGTCTATGGTCAGCTCTGCATTTTGGACACTGGAATTCTACCTTGTTTTTGAAACTCAATCCCTCCTCTTATCTCGCACCTTGCATCTATCTATAAAGGCTATTGTCTTTTTGCTTTCTTGTACCAGACTCTGTGTTATCATAACCTCCCTGATTCCTCTGTCGCTGCGGGTCTGAATCCTTATTATGATTTATTTCTATACCCCTTCCTGGGACTTAGCTCCCCTTCTACACCACAGGCTGGCAGCTGGAGAGGTAGAGTACCAGGGTGCCTCATGAGAGACTTTTACCCACGATGACTTCTGAATATGGCCCAGTCCAGAATTTTCTTATTGCTGGTTGAGTCACCCTCCTAGCCAATCTGGAGCCTCCCTGATACCCCAGCTTCCTGCTGGGCGTGTTACCTATGACGTGGGCTGGAAAAAATCTCTGCCCCAGTGTTAAGTTAGAGCACAGTGCTTTGTGTACTGAATCGACCTTCTGCCCCCAGCAGCTGTCTCACCAAGTGGGTGAGTCTGGCCCCAGGTCTCCAACCATCTGTTAACTACTCCCTTAACTGGAGCAATCTCAGTTGTGTCCTGAAATTGGGTGGAATGAAGGAATTCAACACCCCAAATAGTGAGAAGAACAACGATACTTTCTGGAGGTTTGGCAGAAGCCTTGGTTTCTGTTAGGTGCCTGGGATATTCTGCTAATTTGTGTCCGATGTGTTAAAAGACTCTGCCAGAATCCACTTTTATTTTTGTGTCTATAGCTGTCATTGTCACTAAGGATGCTTTCCATTTTAGAAATAACTTTGTTTCCAGAGTCTGGAAGGCCCAGGGTTGAGCACAGAAGAGAGTAAGTGGAGATCATGCTGTTAAACTGACCCTAAACTCCAGGGGGGGGGATAATGAATTATTAGCATGATCATTGTTTAATGTGGTTATTGTTGCTTGAATCCTGAAGAGAGGCAAAGCTTTTGAGCCATTTCATTCTCTTCTTCGCCAACTCTAACTTTTAGAAAGCTCATCTTTAATTGGTTATCATTAGCCTCCCTTGAAATTTCTCTTCATTGGTCCTTGATCTGCTGGCTGGAATAACACTAAATAAATACACTGCTAAATGGCAAGTCTTCAAGTATCTGAAGATACAGCTCTGATACACTTAACGTGATGTCTGTTTTTCTTTTCAAATTAGTATTTTTTTTTCTTGCCACATTCCATTTATTAATATCACCCAACTAAAACCTCAGGGATGCATATGAAATGGTATCCTTTGTCTTATGGGAAAACAGCCCATTGATTTTGTTTTTCCCATGCTTGTGAGCTGACATAATGAGGCCAACAGAGTAGAAGATGATGCTTGGCTGTAGGGAAATGCTGGGTGTCTCCTAACCTAGTTAGAAAGCTTGGTGGCTGCAGCCCTCTGCACAATGTTGAAAGACAAATGAAAGGCACCTGGTGAACAGATCGGAAGTGTCAAATCAATATCCCCATGTGGGTGGGACCTTGAGAAACAACAAGAGATCTATACCTAAGTGTCTGGGTTCCCATCATCTGACCAACCCTAGAGAAAGACACCCGGCAATCCCTTGTGATGATAATAATAATGATGAAAATCATAATAAAATGGGTAAGAGCTATTAAGTATCAGGACACTATGATGAGGTAAGCACGGAACTAAGTTATTACATGGACTAACTTCTGTTACTACAGACTCACAGTACTACAACAATCCACACTTTAGAAATAAGAATAGTGACCCAGAGATTAATAGGTAGCATGAGTTTTTCTAAACACACGTCCTTGAATCTTAATAGCTGCACTATACTGGTGAGAGTTTAGCACATGCCCCTGATTATACTACAAAGGCTGAAGTAAGGCTGGGCGCAGCACGCCTTTGGTTCAACACTGAGATGTCTTAGGAATATTACTTGCCCTCACCCCAATCAGAATCGAATCAGGAGCCCAAACAGCCTGGAATTGCAGCCAAAGCACAGAGCCAAGCAGTAGAGTTTCAGGGAGCTGGCAGAGCAAATCCCAGGGAAGAGGGCAGAGCCTGGCCTGAGCTGGATGGAATAGAGACATCTGGGGCCAGAGCATGGTGATCCTCTGCCCTCTTATTTTTCTTCCCAAAATAACAGAGTAGAGCCAGCGTCATGATGCTTCTCTCTGTGTCATTTTAATCCTCGGGGGCACCCAGTTGTGCGGTTTTAACTGGGCATTTTTCACTTTCTTCTGCAAATTTCATTTTAAAGCTCCTCGGTCAGGTCAGCAACTTTCCTCCCACGTTCCCTGGGAGATGAACACCATCTCCTGCCAAGAACTCTTTGTTCTGGAAAGCCATCGCCCAGGAAAACAAATCCTGCTTCGACACCACCCATGCAGACAGCTGTTCCCTCCTCATACCTTACTCTGCTGCCAAACTTACAACCTGCGATTGGAGAAAGAGCGGAAAAAGCAACACTTGTCACTGCTGCTGCTTTCTTTCTCTTTTTTCATCTTATATTCAGAACTTCAAAATCATTAATGAAACACAGCGGCTTTGCTCTGAGGATACTGTCTGGTTTCATGCCAGTCAGCAGAACAACGTCCATGTGTTTGATGTGTTTTGAAAAACTTTCTATTCCTGGTACCCCTTCCATATCTCCCAGGGATCGTGAGGAACCGGCCTCATCAGCCTTATGTTTAGTCACCACGCTCTCCTAAAGTAGACAGTAATTGTTATAATTATGATTTTCATTTTGGAAGTTAACGAGGTCCACCACCTTGTGTTAGCACTTGCATATATTTTAAATTGTCCTGAGAATCACAGGATATTTCCGCCCAAAGTCTCAATGTTGCCATACTTGAAAAGATCTTTATGATTATTGTACTGCTCCATGAGATAGTTATTCGGTTCTTCTTTCATAATATCATATGTATATATCAGGGGGTCCTTAAACTTTTTAAACAGGGGGCCAGTTCACTGTCCCTCAGACCGTTGGAGGGCCGGACTATAGTTTTTAAAAAAAACTATGAACAAATTCCTATGCACACTGCACATATCTTATTTTGAAGTAAAAAAAAACCAAAACGGGAACAAATACAATATTTGTATTTGCATGTGGCCCGCGGGCCGTAGTTTGAGGACCCCTGGTATATATGAGGGAGAAAGAGATAGATTGAGAGAGAGAGAGAAAGAGAGAGAGAGAGAGAAAGAGAGTAAGAGAGAGAGAGAGAGAGAAAGAGAGAGAGAGAGAGAGAGAGAGAGAGAGAGAGAGAGAGAGAGAGAGAGAAAGGGAGAACACAGCTGGTATGCTTGGGAGACAATTAAAAATCTAGCCTTGCTGGAAAACCTTGTGTTGAACAATAGCAGGAAATGAGAGGTTGGGTGTAAAGTATAATCCTAGATGATTTTCCAAGCTTGCATGCTGGGCTGCCATGTCGGAAGAGTGAGTGTTTAATAGCTTAGAAGCAGGAGACTTGATGGAAGTACTGTCTCTGCAAGATTTTCTTAGGGGTCATATAGAGTTCAGGTTACGAGTCTAAGGAATGAATAGGGAGAACTAAAGCATTAGGAAGCCCCTTCCATGAGACTCTGCATCTAAAATGGGACCCGGACACGTGGCAGGTACCAGCTGGAGGATGTAAGCGGATGAGGACGTTCTGTGTCCAGCTCCGTCACACAAGCCCTATTCAGAAGTCTTTGGGCAACAAAGAGAAGTGAATTCATTGCTGGCCTTAGTCTCTGATCTGTGCTCCCCTGATCCCCACTAACACCCTGACTGAGGAAGGCCTCTTGCTGCCCCAGAAATAAGGCATCGGGCACACACGCTTGCATGGCAGCCCACCCTACCATGGACGTTTGCTCTAAGCCATCATGTCTGATGGGAACAAACATGCATTTTACTGGGGCAGTTCATTCCCAAGAGATGATTCTAAGAACTGGATTCTGGTCCTGGTTTATTAGTTCAGAGCACACTGGGGCTGCACGAATGGACCAAAAGCTCCCAGGGCTTAGTAGGATTTGCAGGCAATTACTGGGGTTCTGAAAGCAGCACGTGCAATTGAAGAGCATCTTACTGGAGGATGGGGAGAGAGCGCCTACAGAGCTGTTCTTCTCCAATATGGGCACTCGTGACTCACGGAAGAGGGTGAAAAGGGCAGTCATTCACACACTCATCCTCTCACCTGGGCTTCTCACTCCCTCAGAACCACTGCCTGGAAATTGGACATTTTTTTGTGTGTGTAATTTTTTGACACTTCAACTTCTACCCAGCAGTCTCTAGCAATTCCAAAATAAAAGTGTTTGGAAGTCGATTCCTTTCCTATAAGCCAAGTTAGGGTTTTATTTTGTTATTTTATTTATTTTATGTTTTTAATGGAAGCAGCCTCTTCTGCCAGGGAAGTAATAATACTAATTGTTAGAAGCATGAGTCCTATAGATTAGTCAGACCCCTGGTCTAATATTCTGTTTTTCAATTGGGGAACACAAGATGAGGAATGAATTGCTTATCCTAAATGCCCCCCATCTGTGAAAAGGGAAGAGTGGTTTGCTCTGAAGTTTTGTGAAGATTAAACGAGGTGATGTATGTAAATCACTTAGCACCTCTGAGCATACAATTTGGTAGATTGGCCCACAGAGGCAATGCTGGACAGCTGCCCCACAAAGCTTCTGCATGTAGGAAAATCCAGAATTCGAGTTCTCTGAGTCAAAAGACATGAAATAGAAAAAGTAGAGGAAGAGGTGAGTGCCCAAGTTCACCCCCCAGCTATCAAGTTCCTTCTTTCAAGGGTGGAGTGCATGAGGGAGCAAAGAAAGACCGGAAGTACCCCTAATGGATCCTCGTTTCCTGCAGGGGGGCACACAAGAGAGGAATAAGTTCCCACCCCAAACAATAACGTATAAAAGGTGTTAGATGGTTTCCACTTCATCACACATATTTTTCTACGTCTTTATGTCTTTTGTAAACATGATTTCTAGTGGAAACATTGCAACATGGGAGTGATTTATGTAGCCATTCCCCTACTATTGGACATTTAATTATTTTCCAGTGTTTTGCTATGATAAATAACACTCGGTCAGATAGCTTTACATATAAATCTCTGTCTGAATTTCTGATCATTTCCTCAGGATAAGTTTATATGAGTGAAATTACTAAATCAAAACTGATTTTAGGATTCCCATTACATTTTGCCACATCTGACAAAAAAAAAAAAGAAAATACAAGTTACATTCTTAAGAGCAGGAAATAGAGTTGGTCTCAGGAGCTCCTGGCCAAAACGAAATATGATTTTGTAAAAAAGTGCTATTCTATTATTTGAAATAAGCAGGTATCTGATTGCATTCAAATCTGTATTTGATTTAGTACTTTTAATGTTTATTAGCCACGAGCAATTTATCTTTTATGAATCTCTATTCAAGCCCTTTGCCCCAAATTTTGAAGGCTGGAGTTTTAGTTTGTTTCTAAACACTTTGTAAGAATTTTGAAGGTGTCAACGAAAATTTTGACAGGTGGAGAAATCAGGATTAAGCCGTGATATCAGCTTTGCTGCAGTTGTAAATTATAGATAATAGAAATTTTATGGGCAGAAATATACTTATATGAGATCTCAAGTAATGCATGAGTATTGCAGGTAGTTCTTCAGTTGGGGAAGCATCCATAGGAGAATGAACCAAGAATTAAGATTTTAAAAACTTTGCAACTATAGTATGGACCTTTTTAAATGCCAGGGCTTTGGGTAAAAAAGGTAAAGGGATTAAGCAAAACAACCAATACAAAACAAACAAACAAAAACCCAAACTTATAGACACAGACAACAGTATGGTGATGATCAGAGGGAAAAGAGGTTGGGAGAGGTAGGTAGAAGAGGGTTTAGTGGGGGGGGGGGGGAGGGAAATGGTGATGGAAGGAGATTTGACTTGGGGTGGTGAACACACAATACAATATGCAGGTGCTGTATTATAGAATTGTACACCTGAAACCAATATAACTTTACTAACTACTATCACCCGAATAAATTCAATTAAAAAAATCTAAAAAAGAATAGGAATTTAGAGCATCATTCAATGATTGGTGAGAAAGCAGTAATGTTTTTCATGTGCTCTGAGTCAGTGTTTTTAACTGTCTTTATATTAAAACTAGAGGCCCGATGCACGAAATTCATGCAAGGGCCTTGGCCCTGGCCCCTGCCTGCCACTGCCGTGGCCAGGGGCCTATGCCACCTCTGCCTTGGCCCCCACCCCCTGAGGCTTTGTCTGAAAGGAAGGACATGCAGAAGGACATCCAGTCTAATTAGCATATTGTGCTTTTATTATTATAAACTAGAGGCCCGATGCACAAAATTCGTGCACGGGGCGGGAGGCAGGATCCCTCAGCCTGGCCTGTAGCCTCTCCAATCCAGGACCCCTACACCTTTTTCTTATCTAGCTAACCTCTTCACATTTAAAAAAAATTAACTGAAATACCACCTACTCTAGGAAATCCTCTCTGAACAAATCTCTTTACAATCTGTATTAAGTATTTTCATAGTATACCATTCTTTTTCTTTAGCAGCAACTTAGAGTGGATGCAATCTGCTTCTCACTCTTGCCTCTGAATTCTTTCTTGTTGCTCTTGTAATAGCGAAGCTTATCCAATTTACATTTGCCCTTCAAGGGCTTATATTTGGTTCAGTTTCTAGTTGGCTCCCTGCTTTTTTTTTTTTTTTTTTTTTTTTTGGCAATAAATTTGGGTTGTGATAGTAACCCTCACTGGTAACCAAGCCCGTAGGTCTCCCTATCTGAATATTTCTATAATACCTATCACTTTAGCATACCAGAGATTGTGTTCATTTATAGAAAATAGCAATAAATGTCACCTGATCATTTGATCTTCTAGTAATATTTTATAGCAAGATGTATTATTCTAGTAATTTAACTATTACAAAACTGAGGCGTACAGAAATAAATCACATTGAACAATAAAGAATGTTTCAAATATCAAAGCACCGTACACTTAGGGCCTCCTTTTCTCTGTGCCTCAAATATCATAGCATAGTACACCGTTCACATGGAACTCAGCTTCCTTTAAAATAGGAAGGGATCCCATACTCATGAAGCAGCTACTTCCACGCATATTTTTTATTTTATTTAATTCACAGCACATACTCTTTGTACTAATTGTTGGAAAATCACCCTAGCAATGGCCTCTATTCCTCTCTGTATTGTTGCCCTACATTCTGATGTCATTACAGCGCTTTTATCATCCACTCGCTCTAATAAGATTGTGAATTATTTAAGGCAGAGATCAATGACTTGAGCTTGTGCTTCTCTGTCATGGTGCCTAGATAAATACTCAAATGCCATCCAGTCCAAATGACTGTGATGAGAGAGGCCCACCGTTGCTGGACACCTCTGATTTTTATTTAAGGGGCCTCACCTGTTCTGCGCCTTTACGGAGGGGTGAGTAGGGGCTGAGGGAACTTGGGGAAACCCAGACAGGCTTCTCTTCCTGCAAGATTTTGCTAAGCTGGCACCCAGGGCCAAGGGCGGCTTTTTCGCCAGGGACCTCCAGGTATTTGTCCAATTATAACCCGGACACAAAGCAATAACAAAGGCACTGGTCTCCTGCGGCTAATGCGTGGGGCTCACACCCCAGCCTGCAGGAACTCACCCCGCGGTCAGGGTCAGGGCCAGGCGATGGGTGGACCTGGGCTGGTGCTCCTGACTGGGGAGAGGGAGACTTCCCGTGACCCGGGAAACTACTATCCACCGAAAAATCAGAGACGCACAGAGGATGATTCAAAACCACGAAAGATAAGGCTGGCGATCCCTTCAATCTCTGGGGTAAAAACAAACCCAAACCAAACCCTGAACTTGTACACTCGCGCCGGAAAAACGTTGCTCGAGGGAAAAGCCATTCAGACCCAGGCCGAGGGCTGCGGGTGGAGGCCCGGACCCCGCACCGCGTGCGAAGGCGGCGGGACTGTGCGCCAGGCCGAGGCTGAGCGAACCGAGGGGGCTGCAGGGCGTGGGGGCCGCACACAGAGGCTGCGGGGCCGCGCTGTCCCCGCGCCCACAACCCGAGCGGAGCCCTTTCTTCCTAGCAGCGAGCATGGCGGAGCGCTCAGAGCGCCGGGGCGCACGCTGGGGCCCGAGTCAAGCGCGCTTGCCCGCCCTCCCCTCCCGCCGACCACCTCCGGCGCCATGGCCTCCAGGCCGCCACCAGCCCGCCCGCCCGCCTGGCCCCTGCTCCTCGCCGGCAGGGCGGCCCCTCACTTACCGGCAGCCGGGAGCGCTCGGGCTCCAGCAGGTCCCCGAACAGGGCCATGGCGGAGGCTGGTCGGCGGAGCGGCCTCTTCACCCTGGGGCCCGCCAGGCAGCTTGGCCTCTTCGCCCCGGGGAGGCGGGCGGCTTCTCCAGGGCAGTCGCAGGCGCCTGGCCCGGCTTTGTCAGGAAGGACGTCCGGATGGTCGTCCGGAAGACGTCCGCCCTAATTAGCATATAGACGTGCGCCCTTTTATTAGTATATAGAAGATTTAAAATGCCAGTGCCTCACCCTGGACCAATTAAATCAGAATCTCTATATGTCAGAACAAATATTTGAGGGATATTGTAGAAGAAACCAAATGTGCCTGATGGCAGGAGTAGGAAGGGAAGGAAAGAGAAGGCAATGGAAAGGGAGGAGAGAGTAGGGGCGGGGTGGGGAGAGGAGGAATAGAGCAGGACCTGAATGGAACGGAGCAGAGCAGAGCAGAGCAGGGTGAGGCTTAAAAAAGGGAGAAGCTGTTGAGATGACTGCAGTAGTTTTGGAAGGGAATAAAAGGGGTATGGCTTAGGGCAAAGGCAGTTGGAGGTAATGACGGGGATAGATGCAAAAAATGATGCATTCAGTATACTAATTTAGCCATGAGCAGAAAGGGATAAAGGTAGAAGGAATAAAGTTTGAGGTTTGAGGGAGAGGACATGTAAAAGTAGTTAAAAGGGTTTTCATGGGGCGTTAACAAGAAATTCATATACTGATCTCTAGGCCACGGTGAGCACTGAAATAAGGATGGAGGAACAGAGAAGGGCAAACTTAAGATGACAGAGTGACACAATGCCTAGCACAAGGTCTAGTGCTCAACACACACTTGTTGAAGAAATAAAGAAAGAAAAGGGGAGCTGAAGATAGAATTTTTTACACGACCCTCTTTTATTTTATTTTATTTTTTATTAATTTCAGAGAGGAAGGGAGGGGGTAGAGAGAAACATCAGTGATGAGAGAGAATCATTGATCGGCTGCCTCCTGCACACCCCACACTGGGGATCGAGCCGGAAACCTGAGCATGTGCCCTTTCCGGGAATCGAACTCTGACCTGGTTCATAGGTTGACGCTCAACCACTGAGCAGCACTGGCCGGGCACCAGGGCCCCCTTTTAATGAGCAGAAGAAAGAAGGCACAGAACTGGGGATAAAGTGGAATAATCAGAGGATACAAATATGTTTTTTTAAGTTTCAGAAAGACTGTGGAGGACAGAGTTTTAATATGAGGGAGATGACAGGGAAAAGGACAATTATATTGACTAGGATAGCAGCTGTACTATGAAAGTAGGCTCAATGTTTATGAATGGTTGAAGAAACAGTAAAGAAACTGGGGGAAGTTAGTATAAACCATGCCTGGCAAAGAATAGACCAAGAACTTAGGTTAGAAAGAAAATATTGCATTTGTTGTTTTGTCTGGAGGTTTATTATTATTTTAAAGAGTAGCTTAGATATAACAACACCTGTGTCAAAGGGATAGATATTACTAGATAGAGACAGGAAAAACAAACAGAGGAAGGAGAGTTTCATTGCTATACCAAAGTCCAGGAGCAGGTGGGAGGGAGTGGAATAATGAGGAGAGGGAGAATGATCATCAGAGATGGGAAGAGCCAACTCATCCTCTGAGAGAGAAGTAATGAAAGGTGAATGGTTGAAAACACAAGGAAACACCAACGTTAGTAGAAGGGACCCAGGGGATCCAAGGTTAAGCTCAAGGTTAAGCTTCTCACTAAAATCTAAGGGCGAGTTATCAGCCAAGAAAGCTGATACAGGAGCAAGTTTGAGATGTGTGTGGAGCCACAGGAAGAAAATCATGAATAAAGTCACACTCTTTCTGGGCAACAGTGAAGACCAAATTAAGGTGCATAGTCTAAGCTTCCAGGGCATCCACACAATAGGGTTTTTAATATATATATGAAGGATCAGAATATGCAAGTTTTCGTTGGGAGAGAGAGAAAAAGCTCACAGGCCACAGAAAATTATGGTTACAACATTCCCAAAGTGTTCTTTTGAAATGGCACAAGAGAAGGCAGAAAAGAGGTTTAAACAGGAACATATTCTAAATAAAATAGGGAGCCACTGAAGATGTGTAAATAATCTAGCGAGATTATCTAATTTAGGTTTAACAAGTGCAGGGCCAGGGGCTGCTGTGGGAAAATGTTCTGTAGGACTGCAGGAGTGGCCATGAAGATTAAGACAAAGGAAATGCATCTATATGTGATCGGAAGTGCTGGTAGCTAGATGCAGGGGGTGGCAGAGAAAAGAATCAAGAATGACTTCCGGTGTTCGGGCATGTGCAGTGGCTGGGTAGTGGAGGCAATTTCTTTGATGAAGGGAGGAAGCCATCTAAATAGTAGTGGTGAGGGAATGATTCCAATCGCAGTCTCTCTTTTCCAGTTTGAAAGCAGGAACATGGTTAGAGTTCTTTGGTGGAAATGGACTCAGGTTAGCTTAAGCAAAGGTGGTGTATGGGAAAGATCATGGGGACTCACAGAATGAAGAATCCAGAGACTCAGGGTTGGAAACAGGCAGAAACCAAGGCACCTGTGGAGGCAGGAACCAGAATCACCGATTCAAGCCACTTCTGGAATAAAATGAAATGACAACCATTTTCAGTGGGGTTTTGTTGTTCTTTGTTTGTTTTTGCATTTATGTAAAATAGACTATGTTGAGGAAGGAAGAAAATATAAGGACCATCTCCTGCCTTCCTGGTACAAAGGGAAGGGTCGCTTTGCCCTAACCACTTCACTCTGTCCTGGTCTAAAAATAGAATAATCACTAGTATTTTTATCAGATATATTAAATTTCCTTTTCTGTCTGCCATGGGTGATAATCCAGAGGAATTAGTGAACCTGGGTCCTCTTCACTACACTGGGCTGATTTTGCTAATGACCTGTTAATGAGTTGTTAATCACTTATTCAAATTGGGAGGGTTGGGTGACTGAGCAGGTGCTAAACCTGGAGGAAGAATCAGCCGCAATAAAACCTTCCAATTTCCATTTCCTTGGCAGCAGGCTCTTCCTTGCTCCCTCTTCACTTTTTCTGTCTTTTTTTTTTTTTCTCTTCCACATTCTGGAGGGATCCTGAACAAACTTGGCTTGTGAAGTGTCCTGAAGTGCTGTGTCTACTAGCCTTGAACATTGTACCTCGGTTGCTGATGCAGACAGGAATTATAGTATAGCAGCATTTTGGCTACATCAAGCGGAAAACCCTAAACTTCCAAAAAGCAATAATTAATTGATCTGTCATTAAGTCTTCTGGCAACAACACACTAAAATTCTAAAAGACTGTGGAGAAATAGATAGAATATGAAAATATTTTCAGAGACCCAGTCTTGTTTGATCAAAACCACTGACCATGTGAGATGAGGTCTTTTCCAAATGGTGTAATGGGTGGTAAAGGAACTTGAGAAATTTCTTCAAGTTCACTTACCTTGCAAGTAACAAAACTGGCTTTTAATCTAGGTGTGACTGAAATCAAACTCTAGGTACTGGACCTCGTGGCCTTTCCTGGAATCTAGGAAACATTTTTCAAAGAAATGGAATTGATATCATAGACTTCATGCATGAAGCATATGGTTTGCTCCTATATTAGTGTTTATTAAACTACAGATAGGAGAAAGCCTCCTTCGGGAATACGTGAGACATTTGACTAAAATTCCTGAGCTCCATCCCAGATCTACCAGGTCAGAATCTCTCAGAGGAGGTCCCATGAATCGGTATTTTATACACTCTCCAAACGGTATTTCTGCACACTAGCGATTGGGAATTTTAGTCTCTCGCTGATCATTTTACCCACTACCATGACCAACACATTTAATAAGATTAATGATCTAGTCTCTCTGCCTAGAGTACATTAAAAGCATAACATTAGATGATGAAATGAGAAAGAAAAGCAAAGACTCCTTGAGGGAAGCACACATGTCAAGAGAGATGATATCTGACAAACTCCTACTGAGAAATAGGAGAGAAACACTAAAATAGAGATATAAGCCCATATTCATTACAGCAAAGTACAATGATGGAAATTAATTAAGCCCATCCTGACTCAAGGGGAAAATCTTTTCAATTATGTTCAGTACCCTTTCTCTGGGAATACCAGGAAAGACATAATAAATATTTGTACATGTTTGTAAAATAATTTTAAACTAAAAATTATTTTGGCATTTACAGAGATCAATCTTGTCCTTAAGAGTTCTCTGGAATCTATCTATATAAAACCCTAATATGCAAATCAACCGAACAATGACTGGTCCCTATGATGCGCTATGACCACCAGGGGGCAGCTGCTCATCGCAGGAGCTGCTCTCAGCCTACAGGCCCTAACCAGCAGCGGTGGCAGGGGGCAGGGATGGCAAGTAGGTGGTGCCAGGCCAGCCAAGGCAGGTGTGAGCAGGGGTCCCCAATTGCCCCACCGGTTGCCCCACAGATTGGCCCTGGTCGCCAGCCAGGCCTAGGGACCTTACCTGTGCATGAATTTCGTGCACCAGGGCTCTAGTAAGACTATAAAGCAAGATACTTGGGTTCAAATCCCACCCCTGACAACAACAAAATTGGTAAACATGAGCAAGTTTCTTAACCTATTTTCTTACCTTCAGTTTTCTCATAGCTGTAAAATAATCGAAGTCGTGTGGATGAACTGAAGCAATGAATGTGAAAGCCTTATGCATGTAGAAAAGCATAGTATGGATATCGGATGTTATGAGTGCCTTTAAAATACCCATATGACATTTTATTCCCTGATGGTTTGTGGATTCATAAACCATTCTTATATTCTATTTGCAGGCTATCATAGAGATGAAGGACTTATCTATTAAATAAATACAGGGTAGGGCAAAAGTAGGTTTACAGTTGTAAGAACACATATTGTATTCTTGTATTTTTAAATTAATTATTGTATTATTTTCCATAGGAACAACTGTAAACCTCCTTTTGCCCCACCCTGTGTAACTTGGAGTCCAATGAAATAAATCAGCAGATGATTCATGTTCCTGGTTCTCTGTTCCTAGTTAAAATGACTGACCTTAGGAAAAATTCCCTTCACTTATTACGAGGTTCCTTATCTTCACAGAGGATTTAAATTCCCTATAGGATGCACATAAAAAAGCAGGTCATAAGAGTACTGGAGGGTGCCTTGAAAAATGCACGTTCCTATTTTCTAGATGTAAAATGGTATTATTATAAAGGAGTGAAAAATTATTTTCATTAAAGTGGTTGATCACCAGAGCTGGTAGGTGACCCAGAGAACTTGTATGATTGCTTCTTTCATAACTAAAGATAGAAATTCTAAAGCAGCAAGTTCTTGGAAGACTTTCAGAGCTGTGTAAATTTGGGGGAACTATAACAATGAGTATTTGTTGTTAATGTTTGTTTGCTTTTCTCCCATGTTTTGTGGTGTATGTGTGTGTAAGGGTGCATGGGTGTGTATTTTTCCTGATTCAATATTTATTCAAACTGATGGCATGAGAGGAATCTAGCTAACACAGAACTTTTAGGAAATGAGCAATACCTTTAAAGCAATTTATTTTTGCTGAGCCCTAAGTTTTCTTATTTTTTAGAGAAAAAGTGATGCCTGAGGCCTACTGACCAGCCAATTTTGTTTAAAAAAAAAAACAACCCCCACACACAGAAAAATTTAAAACCAAGGGGGAAATAGGTAAACCTATCACTTCAATAAAATATACTAGTTTGTTCTTTTTCTTAACTACTGATAAAATTTAAGGAAACAAAAGATCCATCTTTAATACATATGTGGGATTACAAATGTTTGTCTGATACATATATTTGCCAGATTTATTTATTTCATGCTTTTAAGATAGCAACCAGTTGTGTTTTATTTTTCCCCTAGAACCAGACTGAAATTTTATTTTATTCTGTAAACATAGAATTTAATAATTCTTAACATAAAATCATCTTGGTAGCTTCTTTCAGAGTGTATTTCATCACAGTCCAGTCATTAAAATGTGCTTTAATATTTTTTAGAATCCTTGATTTCTGTTGGATAAGTAAGACCTAGAAATCCAAATGGTCAACCCAAACTCCCAAACAAATGATATTTTAAAACAGGGAAGGGGGCTTGGTTAAGGGACATTTTCCTCTGTGTTGGAAAATTCTGCCAACTCCCACTTCTCAAAGATAAATGCATTCATTACAGTAATTGGAGAAAGGGATGCAGCGAAATAAATGAAAGTTGTTAGGGAAAGAGAGATGAATTGCAATTGAGACAACCATTTGTTTTGCCACAGCCAAATTTATTTCCAGAAAAAGCCCTTATCAATTTCCAGAGAGTGGTCTGTTGGGTCATGGTGGATACAGTGTTAAACTTCCTATCTCTCTCAGAGCCAGTGCTATGATACCAATCAAAATAAAGGAGCAGGCGAGGTTTAATCAGTCCTGTCACTGACCAGTTATTAACATTTTCCAACAAGAGCATTAGGGGGAAAAGTCCAAGAGGTCGATTTATATTTCAGGAGTGAAGCCAAAAGAGAGAAAACTTACTTGAAAGCAATGTTCTTATGGCAAGAGCAGGTGTGTGAAGGCCACTTTAATTTAGCCAGCCTTTGTTAAGCGACTTCAGTGTAACAGATTTCATTGTCCAGGGAGCTCCTGTCCAGTAGAGATCATTGTTAAGGAAAATAAATAAATTCAAAAAACATTTGTCAAAGCAATTTGATCAGAGATATATACAAGATACAAAGGAAAAACGAATTAACCCTTCCTAGGAAAATGAAAGCCCAGAAGGGTTTGATTTAGAAGCATGTCTGTGGGAGATAAAAATAGACGCAAGAAGTGGCAGGGAAGCTCCAGGCAGAGAATAAAAATGTGGACAAAGGCGTGGAGGCGTAAAATACATGGAAAATTCTCTGGAAAACGTGGCTCCATGCTGATGGGGAAGAACATTCCTGGGGGATGAAAAGAGGAGATTTAGAAGACAAGCGGGACCCTGTAAAACAGGACCCAGGATTAGGAAACCTCTGGCATTTTGAAGAGCTGTTATGTGATGAAACTGCTTTCTATAAAGATTGTTCAAGCACCTTTGTGGAGAATGAATCCCAAGGGATCAAGACTGGAGGCATGGAAATTGATTAGGAAAATATTATAAGATCTAAAAGGGAGAGATACGATAGTCTAAATTAAGGGAGAGGAGGTGAAATCAATGATAAAAATAATAATACAGGTTGGAGACACTTTTTTTTTTTAGAATTTCTAGGTCTTGGTATTATTTTGATATAGGATAAATGACTGATTGGATGTAGGCCTGAGGCCCACCTATTATAAAGTGAACACTGAAGCCAAATCTACCATGTTGTATGCGCTTATGTCTGTTCTCCACCGTGCTCTCAGCACATAATTCTGTGTAGTCCCCTACTCTTTACTCAGTTTTGCTGTATATGTGTGTGTGATTTATGGTATATACACATATATACACACTTTATGTATATAAATGTATATATATATATATATATATATATATATATATATATATATATACACTTTAACAGCTAATAGCTATGAAACGAAAATGAAATGTATTTTCACAAACACTGTCTTTATAATTATTCCAAGTGTGTATACATTTTTTTGGGACACAGACACACTTTATTTTGGGTTTATTTCATTTTGGATTTACTTCATTTTGTCATTACTTATGCACATATTTTTATATTTACTTCAAGTTGCAGATAATTGCTTTCTCACATCTATTTTAACTCTAGATAAAGAAACTTCTTAGTTCCCTGTGACTTCCTATTGCTCCTTCTGCTAAAATTTAACTGTCTCCTTTGAGGTTTCTGCCCTTAGACTATACCCTTCTCTGCACACTATTGACTATTGACCTTCAATTTATTCTTCTTCAGTCATTAAATAGTCTGTCCCATGAATTTCAGTCATTAAACATTCCATCCAACTCTGCATTTTATAGCCAACCTAAACCCTGTTAAAAAAATCTAGAATCAACTCCCATTATCTCAAATTCCACAAGGATGATTTATTGAACACGTCGATTCACTTCCTTAGCCTCTTCATCTCTAAATGACCTCTCTAATCCGTTCATTTTATTCTTTGAACTTGGTTATATGGTAGACTGCTCCACATTCCAAAACCCCTAAGTCAATCATCTGCTTCTCTAACCAAAACTTTTTTTTTCTTCCATCTTGCTTATCAAATTATTCCTACTTTAACCTTATATCTATATCTCCACTCTACTCTTCCATTCTTATATTTGGAATCTAGACTCATCATTGAAATAAAAATGTCTATAAAAGCTAACCTCATATTCCCCTCAATGTTTTGCTTCATCCCTCTTTCAAACTCCCAATACTGAATGAACCCAAGCAAATGGGTCCTCTGTGCCTGCACCCGGATTGCTGAGCACAAATAGAGGGGGGAAAACAAAAACCCCAACACCCAAGGAGGCAGCGTGGTTCCATTACAACCCCCTGGTCTTCAAACTAAGATGAGTTTGCTACATTGACTGGCAAGTCTATCGTTTCTCTACTCAACATCTTCTCCCACTTCTCAAATATCTTCTACCACTATTTTGAAGAGAAAATATAAGTTAACAGACAGAAATTGTTTCATATTCCCCTCCCCAGACAAAAAATATCGTCCATCATCTGCACCCTTCCTCTTTTTCTCCTGTTATAGTAAATGACTTATTTGGGTTTTTCAAAATGTGCTTTCTATCCCATTCACTTTGACCTCCTGAAAAATTGAACACTATTTTTAACCCTACTTTCTATAACATTTAACAGCTCTTCCTCAACTAGAATCTTCCAACAACTTGTAATTGGCCTGAATTTTATATAAGTAGCTAAAAACAAAACTGTGTACAACAATATCCTCCTTTGACCTCCAATAATTACCTTCACCTAAATTGCTATCTTTATCCTCCTCTTGACAAGCCAAAGAGATGCCTGTATTTCTTGTATCGTTTTTCTATATCTCATTTCATCTCTCATTTAATCCTCAAGCCACTTCCATTTGACTCTAATCCTTACACCCAACTTTTCATCCAAACTGCTTTTACTAAGAAAACCAATATCCTTGAAGTTTCTAAGCCAATGAATTATTGTCATTCTTCATCTTAATTACAGGCAGTTTAATATCTGAAACACCCTCTTCTTGAGATCCTGTGAAGTCTGTGTTGGATTTTCGCTGTGGCTTCTTGATGTTCCACCATTGCACACCCAGTCTCCTCTCCAGGGACAGTAACTATTGGCCGTGCCCAAGACTCAGACATAGTCCTACTTCTTCTTTCAAGCTGTTTTGTAACTGTAGACAAGGGATCAATAAACGTTTTCAAAAAAAGGCCAAAGAGTAAATATGTTAGGCTTTGTGGAACCTATATTCCCTGTGGTAGTTACTGAATTCTGTCATTTCAAAGTGAAAACAGCTGTAGACAATATGTAAGTTAATAGGTATGACTGTGTTTCAATAAAACTGTATTTACAAAATTAGCCAGCAAGCTGGACTTGTCCCATTAAATTTGCCTGTGTCTGGTTTAAATCATCTCTTCCATATCTATAACTTTAATTGCTACTTACAGATGAATCAAAAACTTTTTCCCATCTCTGACCACCCCTAAGTTCCAAACTGACATTTGCACTGAAACAATTAAAAGGAAACACAGACTTAATGCATGTTCTTATGATTAAAACCAAAGTCCTAACAATGGCCCACAAGGCCCTGTATGATATGCACATCCATCCATTAATTTCAGACACAACCGGTCTTGTTCTACCCCCATTCATTACACTCCAGTCTCACTGCCTCCTTGCTGTTCTTTGGATACTAGCATGGCAAGCAGGCTTCTGCCCCAGGGCCTTTTCAAGGGCTTTCACCTCTGCTGAATACTCTCCATTACCAGATATCTACATGACCAGCTAATCCACCTCATTCAAGTCTTTGCTCAAAAGTTAGCTTCCCAATGTTAACTACAGCAACTACCCCATTTAAAATGGCATTCTCCCACCTTGACAGTCTCAACCCCCCTTACTCTGCTCTATTTCTATTTCCATAACATTCACTTTCCAACATGTGGTATCATTTACTTATTTATTGTATTACTAGAGGCCTGGTGCACAAAATTTGTACATGGGTAGGGTCCTTAGGCCTGGTTGGTAATCAGTTCTGATCTGTGGGGCAACTGGTGTGGCAATCAGGGGGCCCCCACTAGCACCCGCCTTGGCTGGCCTGGGGCCTGTGGGTTGGGGGCAGCTCCTGCGTTGAGTGTCTGCCCCATGGTGGTCAGTGCATGTCATACTGACCAGTCGTCCTCAGCTCATTCCGCAGTTCAGTTGATTTGCATATTAAGCTTTTATTATATAGGATTTTTGTCTGCTCCTCTCACAAGAATATAAGCTCTAAGAGGGCAGAAATGGTTTTTCTATTCTGTTCTCTCATATATCCCAAGAGCCTTGACAAGTGCTTGGCATCTAGTCTAATTCAATAAATCTAAGAATAATAAATTAATGAAAATATCTAAAGCAAAACTCATAATACATAAAATTAACCTTTGGGTAAAGACCAAAAATTCTAGCTTCTACATACCTTTCAGCCTCACTCAGTACTCCATCTACTCTTGCTGAAATTGACCCTTCTGTTCCTGGACTGCATCATGATCCCTCACTACCCAGAGCCTTTGCACATTCTGTTCCCTCTGATTGGAATGCCATTCACTTTGCATAGCTAACTCCTACACCTCTTTTAGCCCCAACACAATCAACACTTTCTTAATGAAAAGGTCTATGACTTTCTTAAATCAATTACCAATATTAACTGTTTTCACAGTGCATATTTATTTTTGTGATTTTATATTATTTTGTGTCTCCTCCACACATGCACACCCACCCCAATTATTTTGAGCAATGAGCACAGTGATTAGCACATAGCAGGCACTCAGAGTGTAAGGAAAAAAGGAGGGGAAAAAACTCAGGTTTTACTTTTGAATGAGATATACACTGAGTGGCCTGATTATTATGACCGGCCAGATTACTATGACCACCCCATCAGTACTTCTTTGCGCCTTTTGCCTTCAATACTGCGGCGATTCTTCTTGGCATTGACTCAAGAAGAATCGCTTCAGTAGTGACGGCAAAGGGTGGCCCGACGAAGTACTGATGGGGTGGTCATAGTAATCTGGCCACTCAGTGTATGGTGTAATCTCTAACTGAATTAAGAAAAATAGACAAGATTTGGGTTTTAATTTATTGACCTAGACATGCTTATATATGGGATTATTTGTTACTTGGCTATATAGTACTAGACTTTGTGGAGCTCAAGGCAAGAACAAAGATTGTATGATTATCATTGGTATTGGATTGGATGAGATTCCCTAACAAGGGTGGGCTGGATGAGAAAAAAGTCAGGGAATAGGACCCTTATTTAGGACTGGCAGATACAGATACCTCAGCCAATAGGATTGAGAAGTGGTTAGAGGAAGAGGAGAAATAGCAGAGATATTGGCAAGGAGACGGTGAAAGGAAATTATATTAGATTGAAAGATATGTCACTATTGTCAAATGCTAGAAATAGATGATTTTTAATAAAGCCTGAAAAGTATAAGAGATATTTCAGTAAAACGATAAGAGTAGAAACTAGATTGCAGTAGGCTAAGAGGTGAACAAAGGTAGAGGAAGTGCGAAGAAACTATGTACATAGCATTTTAAGGGGCTTGAAAGAAAAGAGAGGGAAAGGTGTGGTAAAATGTGAGTATGCATGAATTTGCTTATTTTATTCTATGATGCTTCTCATGAATATTTGTAATTTTAAAGGATGATAAGATGAATAGTGACCAGTTATTGAAAATGTCACCATGGGTCATGTACTAAGCTAAACATAGTGTCCTTATTCTTTTTTTAAAAAAAATTTAAATTATTTATTGTTTAAAGTATTACATATGTCTCTTTTTCCCCCCATTGACCTCTTCCCAGCCACTCCCACCCTCAATGTCCTTACTCTTGTGAGGTAGGTATTGTTTTCCTACCTTTTCAGATGAGGACAATAAGGGATTGAAAGTTTAGGTAATTGTCTCTCAAATCATATAACCAGTGAATGGTGCCCCAGGTACTCAGTGCACATCTAGACAACACCAACAGATCCTTTTAACCCTTAAAATAGGTTCTCCCAAACATCAGTTATCTCCATGTGTCCTTCATTATTATCTTTTGCCTTAAATCCTTAACCATGGAATATCTTTATCACTATCTAGTATTTTTCTTTGAATCACACATTTCTTTTTTTACTGTTGATTAAGTACATGTTCAGGGTTTATTTTTCATAAAGAAAAATTCTCACCACTTGCACTTTATAAAATACTCAATATTTAATAAATTTCAAACAAGTTTTTATTTAGACATGGATGGACACGTAATATTAATACTATTTTATGAAGCAACTTAAGCCACATTTAAAATTCAGCATACCTGATCTTCTTAAATGCTTCAAATACTTTAAATAGCAAGTAAACTGTACATAAATGTAGTTGTTATCTGTATTTTCTGGAAAAAAATTATTGTGTTCACTCTAAACCTATTCTAAATTATAGGTACTGTGGATTTAGTTCATCATTATTTATGCACTTGTGTTTATACTTACCTATAGTTATACTCAGATGATATCTTCCTATGGTTGTTTTTAAACTTATTCAGATATTTTCCCAACTTTGTAGTAATTTTACCAGAAAAAAAGGGGGATAAATGGTACCATCTCAGATTAGTCAAGGTTATAGGATCTGGGTTATAAATTAATGGATTCTTGGTCAGGGTGCAATATTTTAACAGAGGAATCAGTTCTTCATCTCCCCCAGTTGGTAGTGGGGGTGGATTTCTTGTGACATCCTGAGAAAGAACATTTTCTGAGGCTCGCAGGGGAGGATGCGATATCATAGAAAGCTTTATTTCTGTGGACTCAAACCCCTGAGTTTCCAAAGTCCCATTTCCCTGTGTCAGTTATAGAGAAAGTGTAGCTGGGCTTCAGTAGAACTAAATTCAGAGCCAGGGTCCAGAATTTCTTGCCCATGTCTGCACAGTCCAATCCAGCATCAAGCTAGTACAGCTTCTCTTCCCCACTGCAATATATCAGTCCATTGCGAGTGGGGCCTGTAGGGCCATGTGGCTATAGAGGAAACATGGGCAAATGCAAGACAGCCAAGAGTGAGCCAAGAGTACAAGAGCACAGGAGAGAGCTCCATTGTTTGGGGGATTATGTATCTCCCAGTTTCGCAGGCTTGCAGTGGCCATGCTCATTCTGGCCAACCATCTCTGTCCCAGGTTTGACTGATAGGCAAGTACCTTCCTGATGTCACCCTAACTTCATTGCGCATGCATCTGTCTCCCCTTTGTTGGATCCCTTCCTCCAGTGATCTGCAGGGAATGGGCTGGTGTTTCCTGGAGCTTGTGAATTTGCAGCATCCTGGGGAAGCTGGCTGAATGACATGCCTATGATGTCTGCCCTCCCTTTGTTCCTTTCCTATTATTAATAACTAGCTAATTACAATGCTATTAATGTGAAGCTGCTTTGTTCAAATGTGACTCAAGACTGAGCTTCCTTTCCATGTCTTATCTTCACTACTTATAATGATAACTAGAGGCCCAGTGCACGGATTCGTGCACCAGTGGGGTCCCTCGCAACGATGAACGATCGGAGCCAGGGAGGAACCGTGCGAGGGGTCCAGGGCATGTCTGGCCCATCTAGTACAGTCCTGATCAGGGTGATCAGGGCCGGACAGCCAGGGAGGGACCACAGGAGGGACCATGGGAGGTTATCCAGCAGGGGAGGGACCACAGAGGAATCCAGGGCATGTCTGGTCCATCTCGGCCGGACCCCAGCAGCAAGCTAACCTACAGTCAGAGTGCCTGCCCCCTGGTGGTCAGTGCATGTCATAGCTACCGGTCAAATGGTTGAATGGTGGAATGATTGCTTAGGCTTTTATATATATAGATGCTTTGGGGCACATGTCTTTCATTTATCTTTAAGTATTTTGCCAGTTGGGACCTTTTTATATAATAATATTCACTTGGAATCTTGTTTTCTTAATATTGTCAGGCTGTCTTGCTACTGTATTATATTTATTTGACATTATTATGCATCATAACACATTTACTAACTTTGTTATCATTATTACAAATGAATGTAGGCTTTACAAGTATCTTATTCTAATTAGAAATGTCAGTTGGGGGTCACTGTGTCCTTGGACATGTAAAATCCATTGTACAATTAGACTCTTTTTAGGAGCATAGGTTATTTGACATGTAATATCTTGAAACAAACTTGGTAGTAAGTGATAATTTGTGGTTACTGACCAATAGACCCTTTTCTAACTGATAAGCCATTAGGATATGTATGATCAGTTTTACAGATGAGGTTTTAAAGAATCATTGCATCAGCTCTGATTTATCTAAAAATACCCAACTTATTCCAAGTAGGCTATATTTACCAAATTCTATTTACACAGATATAAGGAAGCAAATATCTCTGTGTTACAAGTATGTACTTAAAAGAATAGATAAAAGACGCACATGTAAAAATGTTTGTCCACTAATTAAACCAGTAAAATTAAAATATTTCTAATTGTATCATTCTTTTGTATGAAAACTTTCTAACTTTTAAAAACTTTTGTAGTTAACCATAACTACTATCTCCTTTAATATTCAAATGATGACTTTCCCAATAGAGCCCCTTTATGCCAACTTCTTTGTTTTTTATTCCTGCCCTTGCTTGCCTTCTGTCAATAATAGTCTTCTCTGAAACTATACTGAGTTTGTTTCTTGGGAGTCCTGGTTCTTTTTCATGGGGGTGGGGGTGGAGGGGTGGGGGGGTGAATATTAGCAACCAAGCTCTAGGTGCTGGAAGTGAGTATGAATGGCGGTGATATGTAAAAGTACTGTGGCTACTACTTGTCCCTGTTTAGAGTCAGAGCTGAAAAGATATTTCCTGTTAGAACTGCTCATTTATTTTTATTTCTTTATTTTTTTATTTCCCCAAATTAACAAGGTATATTGATGTTCTCTACCTGGTAAGGGCTTTGATTTTTATTATTACTAAGCCTTTTTTTAAAAAAATAGAAACTTGTAGTTTAAATTAATTTGCCTTTAAAAAGGAAAATTTACATCAGTACTGTAAATCACTAGCGGTATCATTTACCACATGTAAAAAGAAATCCTAGAAATAATAGCGTCCAACAGTGCACCCTGCAACACACACATAACACACACTCAATCAAAAGCACATTGTCAAACAATAGTGGTTTGAAGAGCTTTGAGGGGGTACTCCCCCACGGAACAACCCTAATTTCTTTAAATTATTTTCAAATAACACTTAAAGCCTCTGGAAATTATCATAATGTCAGGCAACAAATACGGAAACATTTATTTAAGCAAATCTACTGCATTGGGTGAGAACAGTGACAGTTACTGGCACCTGAGCTAGACCTTGTCCAGTCTGCTGCGCAGCCCAGCCGAGGACGATGGAAGGCCCGCTCTGTGGGGAAGTGGCCAAGAAGATGGAGCTCACTCACCTACCGTTCCAGTCCAGGGCGGCTCTTCCTTCCCGGAAGGGACAGGCCACAGACAGTGCTCATTGACCACAGCCTCACATCCCAGAGACTAACTTCTGGGTCAATATAGGTGAGAGGTCAGTAACACCCTCTCAGCCCAGCCCCACTGATGGCGTTGAGGCCTGGCCAGCTGAAAATAATGAGGCCGCGATCAGCCGCACTCCAGCAAGGAAGAGGACCCATGGAGGAGAGAAAAGCCAAGGGCAGAGGCGATTGCTTAGCCAGCGGTTCTCAACCTGTGGGTCGCGACCCCTTTGGGGGTCGAACAACCCTTTCACAGGGGTCGCCTAAGACCATCGGAAAACACATATATAATTACATCTTGCTTTTGTGATGAATCACTATGCTTTAATTATGTTCAATTTGTAACAATGAAATTGGGGGTCACCACAACATGAGGAACTGTATTAAAGGGTCGCGGCATTAGGAAGGTTGAGAACCACTGGCTTAGACCCAGCACCCCAACTGTAATGTAGAATATGTCCCTGAGAGGAGCAGGCCACAGTCCCTGTCCCAGTTCCAACTCAGTGGCTTAACGCTTTGGCCTGGAGAAGAGGCAGGCCATAAGAAGAGAGAAGTTTGAAACTTCTCCTAAAGAAACAACATTATTTGACACAGAGTATAGAGAAGGTGGAGCCTTGAAAATAATGGAGATTTGAGGATTAAACATTTAAGAGGCGGTTGGTAGCTCCATGAGAGTAGTAAGATAAACTGTAGTCCATCTAGTTTACCAGAGAGACCCATCAAGAAGAAAAGCTAAGGGGCCTCCTGAGGTTAGAACTAACCGCAGAGATTTGCCTCCAAAACTACTCCTGCACAGAGTCCCACATTTAATTGGATAAGGAGCAATGTATGCTTTCTTGGCATCGTCAAAACAATAGAACAAGTAACCAACAATTGGTGCAGTTTAAAGTTGGACATAACCCCAACAAAGGCAGAAAGCTCTAAAGCAGTGTTCTCAACCTTCCTAATGCCGCGACCCTTTAATACAGTTCCTCATGTTGTGGTGACCCCCAACCATAAAATTATTTTCATTGCTACTTCATAACTGTAATTTTGCTACTGTTATGAATCGTAATGTAAATATCTGATATGCAGAATGGTCTTAGGTGACTCCTGTGAAAGAGTCGTTCGACCCCCAAGGGGGTCGCGACCCACAGGTTGAGAACCGCTGCTCTAAAGGGAATGAGACAGTCAAGGGGAGCCCTATTAAAACCACTGGCATTCCAAGGGGACTGCACATGCCCGAGGCTGTGCCTTCTGTGGAGTGGCCTCAGAGGCTGCACACTCTGTGGGAGAAATATACTTTCATAAAATATTCTAGCCAGGTAATTTAAAATATAAACAAGCTGCCCTGGCCAGCGTGGGTCAGATGGTTGAGCATCATCCCATCCACCAAAAGGTCACCAGTTCTACTCCCAGTGGGGCACATGCCTGGGTTGCGGGTTCACTCTCTGGTCAAGTTGCCTGTGGAAGGTGACCAATCAATGTTTCTCTCTATTCCTCTCCCTTCCTCTCTCTCTAAAGTCAATATTAAAAATAAATAAACAAGCTAACAAGAACAGAAAGCTCTGGAAGGAGGGATAAGTATCCAAAGTTGCTAAATTAGTTCTCTCTCTTTCTCATCAAAAAAAAAAAAAGTTTCTAAATTGTCCACAATGTTCAGTTTTCAACAAAATAATTATAAGACAGGAAAACAGAAGAGTGTGACCATACATTAAAAAATAAAATAAAAACAGGCAACAGAAATTGCCTTCAATACAGAAAGGGGCTCAGACATTGTACTTGACAAAAACATAAAAGCAATAAACTTCAAGATACATTAATAGAGAGTGTATAATCTGAAGTAGAAAAGAAAACCTTATAGAGCCTCACAGAAATGTAAGCAAGTACAAGATATTTATAATGACATTAGCAGAAGTATAGGAGAGTGATGTAGAAAAGTATTCAAAATATATTTTAAATAATAATGGCAGATATCCCAAATGAAAGGTACTCATCTACAAATCCAGGAAACTCAAGAAACTCTAGGTCAATTAAATTCAGAGATATCTACACCACAACACACAACACTAAAAATACTGAAATAAAAAGACAAAAATCTTAAAAGCAGCAAGAAAAAATATTTGCCAGACACAAAAGACATCAACTAATATTACAGTCTTATTTCTAACTGGAAACAATGGAGGCTAGTAAGCCATTCATATCATCTTCAGCATGCTAACAACTAAGACTTTTATATCCAGATAAATAATCCTTAAAAATAAAAGCAAAATAAAGATATTCTCAAATGTATAAAATTTGAGATTATTTATTGCTAGCAAACCTATGTCACAAAAATACTAAGTGTTGTTTGTTTGTTTTTTCATGCTGAAAGCATAATTTTGCTAAGGACAAAATAGGTCCAGAGGCATGGATACATGAAACCGACTCACAGCTGTCAGAGGGGAGTCAGGAGGGTATTACTTAATAAAAGAAGGTGAAGGGATTAGCCAAAGAGCACAAAGGCATAACCCATAGACTCAGACAACAGTTTGGTGTAGGTCTGAGGGAAGGGGAGTAGAGGTTGGGTGAAAGTGGGCAAACGGAGGGAAGGCAGGGACATATGTAATAATGTGAACCATAAAAAAGTATATTATCAATAAAGCGAAGACAATCCACAGAATGAGAGAAAATATTTGTGAATCATATATCTAATGAGGGCACAGTATCTAGAATAAATGAAGAACTTTTACAACCCAATAATAAAAAGGCAACTCAATTGAAAAAGGGCAAAATACATGAATAGATATTCTACAAAGATATGCAAATAGCCAATAAGCACATGAAAAGATGATCAACATCATTTGCCACCTTGGAAATGTAAATTAAAACCATCATGAAATACCACTTTGCTACTTATTTTATAATCCAAAGCTCTGTTAGGGTGTGGAAAATTGAACCCTTGTACACTGCTAGTGGCAATGTGAAATGGGGCAGCCACTGTGGAAACCAGTCTGGGAGTTCCTCAAAAAATTAAATACGTAATTGTTATAGGACCCAGTAGTTCTACTTCTAAGTGTTCACCCAGGACAGATAAAAACATATGTCCGCATAAAATGTACATAAGAATATTTACAGAAGAATTGCTCATTATATCCAAAAACTGAAAACAACAAAAATAACCAACTGATGAATGAATAAACCAAATGCTGTATACCAATTCAGTATATTTAAAATTTAAAGAAATCAAAAGAAATGAGATATGGCATTTGCTTCAACATGATGGAATATTCCATAGAAAACCTACATATATTTCAGAGCAATCATGAAATCAGATAGGGCTTGATAAATTAAGCAAAGGGCTTTTTAATGCCAAGTTAAAGTGTTCAAACTTAATTCTATGTCCACCATAAAACTACGGATGGAATTTTGGTAAAAGACGTGATATGGTGAGATTTGCATCCCTTCTGACTTGTGGTAGATGGATTCTGAGAAGCAGAGTGGGGAGTATGAGAGTGACAACAGTGCGATCAGTTAGGACATCAATGAAATTGCATAGGCAACAAATAGTGACAGTGTGATGTAGACCAAGGAGGAAGAAGGCAAAGAACACTAGAGGAGAGGGCGGACTCAAGAACTATTAAGGAGATTAACAGTAGGTATTATGATAAGTCTGGTTGGTTTGTGAGATTGCTTTCAAGAGGAATCAAGGATCAGGGTCAGATCCAGTAGTATTTGACCCCAAAAATGCGTTAAAGAATACAAGAGGAGCCAGGCTGGTTTAGCTCAGTGGTTGAACATCGACCTATGAACCAGGAGTTCAAAGTTCGATTCCTGGCCAGGGCGCATGCCCAGGTTGCAGGCTCGATTACCCATTAGGAGTCATATATTTAAATATACAAAAGGAAGGCCGAGTTTAGAAAAAGCTGCAAAAATGTTGCTGTTGAAGAGCAGGTATGTGTCTTTTTCATGTAGTAACGCCAACATATAGCACAGCACCAATCAAATAGCTGCTTTTACAGATTGCAGTAATGCTAGATTCCCAAGTGGAGTGTCCAGAGGCTGAAGTGCCTGCTGAGCCAATTTCCCAAAAGCCAATAAAGAAATAGCCAGCGTTTGAGGCAAAGCAGGCAGCAGTAGCCAAGCAGCCTACTGATTTCTAAGCCTGCCTGGCACTCTGTAACGTGGGGAGCCTGCCAAAGTTCCTGGTGACAGAATTGTAGAGAAGAGGATGCCATTGGAGTGGAAAAACAGGGCTGCTTTGCAGAATTTTGATTTAGAGCCTCATCTGTAAATGCCAGTTGTTTCACTAACTTCATTTTGCTAAAGCAAGAACAGCTTTTGCAGTAATAACATATTTCAGTGTGAATGTCTTTTTAATAATCCTTAATTTGAGTCCTAATTCCCTTGATAGCCACATTGAGGAGACAACTGCATTCCAAAAGTAACACTGCATGAGCACATTTGAAAAAAGACTAACCATATGCGTGCGCGCGTGTCCACACACACCATGTCACATATATTTTAACACATTATCATATTTCTTAAAGGCCATCAAAGGAAGACCCATCAAAGGAAAAAGCAATCCAACCGAATTTATAGGCATCAGCAATTAACATCCCATTAATCCCATACCTTATCATCAGTCAGTACCTGAGCAGAATGGAGATGAAAGGCAAAGATTCTATGCTAAAAAGAGCAATAATAGAGAAAGACAAAAGAGATGAATAGAGAACAAAAGCACAGCTCATGATGTAACCACAGAGGCCAAGGCAGGCTGGCCGTGATGGGATGGCTGAATCTATTTTCTCCTGGGAGTCCATATACCGGAGCAACACTTTTTTTAATCCAGTGGAGAGAGCCAACAAGCTAAGTCGGGATCAATGAGTTGACATTGATGGGTCCAGAGTAACAAAGCTGCCAAGAAAACATAAATGCCAACAAAGAAATATGTGTGTGCCCTCACCTTTCCCCTCCTGAGCCCTCGGTAGAACAAATTTATTTTTGTGTTATAGAAAATTGCTCACAGTAGCACCCCCGCACTCCTCATCCATTCCCAACTGTCTCCCGTTCTTCTCACCTGCAGTAATTCTTAACTCTTTCTCCGGGAACAGCTTCATGATGCCGGCCTTGAGATTTTGGCCAGAGAGACTTAGTCACCATGAAAGAAATGTCCAAAATGTCACGTTTACATAGCACGTATTACCTAGCCTGTCATGTAAGAAGAATTAATTAATAAAGCGTAAATAGAATGTCACTATTCATCATTTCTCTATCTCTTACCTTCCAGGCCAGGTCAAGTCTCATGTTATTAAGGCTTTTTGTTGGCTTATCATCCTACCTTCCTCCTTTATTGCACTTATCAAAATGGTCTTGAATAATTAATTTTGTAATCCGTTTTCTTGACTGTAAGCTCCTCCTTCTCTAATCTCATGAACACTCAGTAAATATATGTTTAGAAGTGGGAGGAGAAAGATTGGGGTGGGAGAAGGGGGGAGGAAAAAGGAAATAAAGGGAAACATGAAAGAAAATAAGAAATAGCAACTCTTGGGTACTTATGAGTTGACTCTATAGCTAAACATTTATCAGGTGTTTTGGTTCTAGGTAGGCATTTGACCACGTGACCCCATCAGAGTTTTACCCATACATAAGATACAGCCCCATCTATGTCTGCTATGACCTACCATTTCTGTTTCTATTAGAGAGGACAGCAAAGTTAAGATCTATGGAATTTCAGTCTCAAGTCCAAGAATGCAAACATTTGAACAGAAAGAAAAAAGAAAAAGAAAAAAAAAAAAGCAGAGTGATCTGAAAGGAAAAAATAGTAAGCATGATGCATGATTTTATTTGAGGACAGTTCTCTACCCTTCGTGTTGGGTAGTCTGTCATTTATACACCATTTTTAAGAAGTCTCAAACACCATGAAACATCACCTACCAATAGCAAAATAATCAAAATAATTGTTTCTTATTTCCAAGTTCAACACACACACAGGCACACACAACTTACGGTGCCTCCCAAAAGCACTTCCTTGCAAATTTTCTGTGACACGAGTTCTGCAGGACTCTGCAATCAAAGTTTCCACGACGACAAAGATGTTCTTTCTGCTATCTCCTCTATAGCAGCCACTAGCCACATGTGGCTACCAAGTACTTAAGAAATGTGGCTGATATAACTAAAAAATTAAAATGTTAATCTGACGTAATTTTACACTTAAATTGTAGTAGCCATATATGGTTAGTGGTTACTGTGATGGACAACTCGTGATAAAACAAAAACAAGTAGGCTGATGAGGGAGGTTGACCTCAACTGCACACCCTTTGACTTTCTGATTCTAAAAACAGTATGAGTAGGCACTTGGACCAATATCTGGCCAGGCTGCAACTGATAAGCCAATAACAGCAGGTATGCTAAACGACATAGACAGATCTTAATTCTGTCTTCCCACAACCTGGAGTGAAACATCCATCTCTGGAGTCATCTCCTTGGTTTACACAATAAAGAATGGGGTCATTTTTCTCTCTGAATGCACATTAGAATGGGAAATTCTACATTCTGGAGTCCATAAGCCTTTTGCAGAAGGAAACATGGAACTATATACTCTGGTGGTGACAGTCTTGGCCGGAAAGATCAGTGGAAATTTGAAAGGTTCAAATTGACAGAAGGAGGATGGTTAATTCACATTCTGAATCTTGCAAAACTAAGAGTTGGGAGTGTGTGTTGGGGGGAAGGCAGAGGGGAGGATGTTATTCTCAGGAGGGCTCTGCAAAGACTATCCTAGTGAAACTCAGGCTGAATGTCGCCACCAGCACTGCAGGCTTTCAACTACAGTGGGCCCTTGACTTACGAGTTTAATTCCTTCCGAAACCGAGCTCGTTAAGGAGCTCGTTAACTCAAATTACTCTATCAACTCAATGCAAAAAGTCGGCAGAGAGACAGCTGGTATCTCAAAAAACTCATTAGTCAGGACACTCGTAAGTCAAGGCCCCACTGTGTTGCCTTGGATTGTGCAGCGTAGGAATAAATGTCCACCAGATACTGCTCCTGAAAGTACAAATAAACTTTATGAAGTATTCGATTGTAGGTATGGATGTTTTCTCCCTTTGTCTCTCTCTCCACCGTCCCATCATTTTTACTCAATCAATAATCATGTATTGGTGATCTACAGCACTCCAGGCTCTGTAAGGAGCACTAGGGATGCATCACTAGGCCTTAACCTTAAAAAAAAAAATCTACATTACATTAAGGCAACAAACACGTAAACAGTATTAAGTTGCCTTATGCAACTCATTGAAGTACTAATTTCAAAATCTTGAGCTTCTGCTAACTGAAAGCTGGAATGAACACAGGCTATTGGTACATAATTCTGGGCCCAGACACCACTACCATCAAGCGCACCGTCCTTCACACACGCACACCCACACACACACACAATAGCTTTTTTATACTTCATTGGAAAAAGCCCAGAAAATGACACTGTGGGCTTGTCTTTTTTCTTCTGCTTTTGTTTTATTTTTACATAAAATATCCACAAAGTGATTTTCCCCCCGGTTTTTTCTTTTCCAAGGTAACACTATTCAAAATAGCTGGACGTCTTTATTAACACATTTTGGGTTTGTATTGGTCCATGGGATGAGACGGGAACCAGGCAGAGATTCTGAGGTCGAAATCCAGGCTGGCAAGCTCTGCAGCCACACATATTTGACAAAGGCTCTAGCTCGGGCACTGGTATTGGATTGCTGATCCTAATTTGGAGAAGTGGGTTGTGGTCCTGACACGTTTCTCGTCCAGAGGGACCCGTTGATTTTCTAATTGAGTTGAGTTTAAAATGTGGAACAGATTGGCGTTGCTGGCAGAGTCAGAGCACAGGTGTGTTTATTTCTTCATAAAACAATGGTGCCCCTACATGAAGCCCAAGACCCCAGATGGGTTCCCTGCTTCCTTCCACAGAGCCTCACCACCTGAGTCACAAATGATGAAAACCACCTACCTCTTCCTTGCTCTGCCTCCCCCTCTCTTAGGCTCCCTTAATGACCCAGAGCTATTGCCCAGTTATTTCTCAAGGACATCTATCTTTTTTATGGTACTTCTTCGTCTACCAATGGAATATGAAAGTTTGTTGTCTTCTTTTTAATAATCTGATGACTCATATGAATGAATAGCTTCTTTCAGTAGTGACAGGTCAGTTTACTAGAGTTTCAGTTTAGTGAAAGTACTGTCTTTGGTTGGGCTGACCTTGGTCCTGACCACCACATTATCTTTTGATGATACAGCCCCTCCAATAAAGCCTTTAAGTCCTCACCGAAAGCATTCTACTTTCTTAAATTTTCCCATATTGAAATAACAATCAGAGGGCAATGTTGCCTGCTGTTTACGACTCAGGGCATTCCTAACCCAACCCTTGCGATTTACCTTAGCTCATGGAGAACGATATGTCAAGAGGCTCTTGTTTCAAAGAACACACTGCAAACAAAGTCAGATATAAATAATTTTAAAACATGGTGATGCATATAATACTTTGAGTATGATGACAAAGCTGGAAGAAGACCTGAGGAAGGAGAGACATTTAGTTTGGAAGGCCGAGACAGCGTCAGAGAGGGGAGTCCTCCTTTGCAGGGTTTGATAGGAGCCAATCTATAATAATAAAAGGGTAATAGGCTAATTAAACCAGACATCATTCAGGGCGTCCTTCCGGAAGAAGCTGGGCCAGAGCGAAGCCCAGGTCCCAGGTGCCAGAGGGAAGCCGGTGCCGGCAGCTGAAGGAAGGAAGGCCTACTCTTGCATGAATTTCGTGCATCGGGCCTCTAGTCACATATAAAAGCAAAAGGCGACTACTCCAGATGGAAGGGTTATGAAGTCATATGTTTAAAACTGGAGGTGGTATAGCAAACTAAGTATGTACTGAGTACCTATTATGCGGTAGGCATTTACTGTGAGCGTGTGTACATTGTATCCTTTATTCCCACTGCAACCCAATGCCAAAGGTAATGTATTTTTCATTTTGCAAGTGAGAAAACTGAAATTTGGAGAGTGTCAATAATTTGCTTAAAACCACACAGTAAGAAGCAGGGTCCGAATTTTAAACCATGTCCAAAGTCCATCTAATGCATTGGTTCTCAACCTTCTGGCCCTTTAAATACAGTTCCTCATGTTGTGACCCAACCATAAAATTATTTTCGTTCCTACTTCATAACTGTCATGTTGCTACTGTTATGAATCGTCATGTAAATATCTGATATGCAGGATGGTCTTAGGCGACCCCTGTGAAAGGGTCGTTCAACCGCCAAAGGGGTCGCGACCCACAGGTTGAGAACCGCTGATAATGCTTTCACGATGCTTTGCAGGATTTTCTCAGCTGATCCTGCTCCATGGGAAACTGAATTGGCTGAAATGGTAGGCAAACATCATCCTTTGCTCCCCCACTCCTACCTTTCCCCTTCCATCCCCCCTGCCCCACACACACTTCTATTCTTGGCATCAGATAGTAGAACAAGTATAAATTCTTTTAGGGAGTAACTACTCTTTACATCTCCACAGGTCAGCCCTGGAAGCCTAGAATGCCCGGGCTAGCTCCTGTCTGGTGCGATATCATCCCCTTCTGAGGTCTCTTTCTCTTGACCATCCTCCTTAACTCCTTAAGGCGACAACAACCCTGTCCTTAGCCATTGGACAGTATCCTCTAGAATGGAAGGAAGCGGGGTGGGAACTGCTGGCCACATTATGCTGAAGATCCAGCTACACTCTGCCTGACTTTCTTCAGGCTCTAGGCTCTGGAAGTCAGTCCAAAGTCAAGAAAGCCAACAGCGCTTTTCCTGGTCATTAGGTTTATCAACTCTCTGCATATAGTGCACGCTCCATTAAGGGAGCTGTGTGATATCTGCAAAAGAAACAAAACAACAGTGAGGATGATGGCAGAGGCAGCTCTGAAATAATAGAACCACTTCCTTAGGGGGGAAAAACCTTAAAAGTTAAGTCACTTTCTCATTTCCTTATCTCTACTCATTATTCACACCAAAGCTCATTTAGCAAAGGACACACAAGGCAGCCTTTTACTGCAGGGTGTAGATTCCAGCTCCATCCAGGATGCCAATTTTCTGACCGCTGCAGAGTTGCTCTTGGAACTTGTTCTCCTAGGGAATTAGACTGATGTCTGCTGGCCACGGCTGGTTAGCTGTGATGGTTAGGGCCCTGTGACAACAAGGCCAGGATCATGGGTTTGATGCCAGTGACGTCCAGTCAACCATGCCTGGTCCCTTTCCATTCACTCCACAGCCATTTGTTCAATTTTTACTAGATGCCAGATCATGTGCAAGACAATACACAAAATAAAAATGGGCCTATTCTTACTCTAAAGCAGCGGTTCTCAACCTGTGGGTCGCGACCCTTTTGGTGGTCGAACAACCCTTTCACAGGGGTCGCCTAAGACCATCCTGCATATCAGATATTTACATTATGATTCATAACAGTAGCAACATTACAGTTATGAAGTAGCAACGAAAATAATTTTATGGTTGGGTCACAACATAAGGAACTGTATTTAAAGGGCCAGAAGGTTGAGAACCACTGCTCTAAAGGAGCTCACAGCTTAAATGGAAAAACAGCAATGACAGTCAAGTAACAGACAGAGTACGTCATGAGTGGACAAATGGTCCAAGTGCTCTTATCCAAAAAGAAGCAATCCCAGAGCCTTTGCAATGGTCAGAAAATGGCACTTTCTTGGAGGGTACAGTCACTGATGGGTCTCACCAGCCTTCTGGATCCTGAGAACCTGGGCTGAGATGCCTGCTGCTACGTATGCCACAGCCTGCCCATGAGAAATGTGTGAATGGCATCCTGGAAGAGCTGTGTTAATTCCTCAATCTCTTGTGAGTAGAGCCATGGAACAACCCAGGAATCCCAACTAAAACCAGCACCAGGTGAGTAGGCCTCGGCATCTGGGGTGACAAGTCTAACGGTAGATGCCAGCCCAGGCCAGCAACTCAGCTTCCAAAGACCTCAAGGGTTAGTGAGTTTAGCACAGGCCAGGGCAGTCCCCAACCTGATCCCCAGGGACACCATAGTCATAGAAAATTGTGTCCTGCCGCCACCCATCACCACAGAGACAGCCAGCCAGTATGTAGCTACCTGACCACTGTCTATACACTGAGGGGCCAGATTATTATGACCACCCCATCAGTACAATGAAATGAATTAGTTATGCTAATAATAATAAAACCTTGAGAGTATTTGCTTAGGAAGTTTTCAATATTCAGTATTTTTGGAAGTGTCAATGAAGTACTGATGGGGTGGTCATAATAATCTGGCCAGTCATAATAATCTGGCCACTCAGTGTATCTAAGGAGAGAAAGTATGACTGGATCAATGCCAAGTAGACCAGGCCTGAGAAAAAACCATACAAGTATTAGACACACAGTGCGATGCAGTGATGTAGTATTACTACTCTTACCACAATGCTATGGCCAAATCACCCCAATGAATTTCTGGTGTTTGAAATAAGGGTGGTCTTCCCATTGACCAGAGAAGTGCGTTGAGTAATAGAGCATGGAAATGACTTCCACGGGGACCTGTCATTGTTGAGAAATAAGGGCAGAAAGATTGCTGGGGAACAGGGTGGCCAAGAGTAAGGCGACAACAACCCTGTCCTTAGCCATTGGACAGTATCGTCTAGAATGGACGGAGCGGGGGCTGGATTCTGGGATCTAGATCCAGACAGTCTTCGAATCTCTTCCTAGCTCTACCACTTACCCACTGTGTACCTTAGGGCAAGCTTGCTGAAGGTCCCCTTGCCTCAGTGCTTTATCTGTAAAATAGAAATGATAGCTCTGCCCCCACAGAGTGGCGGTGAGGGTCACACAGATTGGATGTCAAGTATTGCAGAGGACCCAGAGTAGAAATCAAAATGTGCCAGACACCTTCCCTCGTTTTATTTGCATCTGAAAAAGGTTTACCACCTCCCCAGATATGCAAGGCTTTGAGGTCTTGAGTGACAGGTCTGCTAGACATCCAAAGTGACGATTTGAGCTGCCACTTTGTTCTGTCAGATCTCCTTCGAACCGCCCCAGCGGGTGATTGGGAGAGCATTAGGGGCTTGCATTCTTTGCTCCTGCTAATTTCTGGTGCTCCAAAACCAAGGAGGAAGGTGATGCTAACTGCTACATTGCATGTTATAGAGGCTGGAGATTAAAACGAGCTGCGTGTAGCCAGACCCTGTTTACAACCCCAGCACGTTAACGGCTGCCATTTAGCAAGCCCGGGTGCTGTAGTTATTACCTGAAGTAAATAATATAGTCAGCACTTTATAAAAAATGCAAACTCCTCAGCCTTCCTTTGGTTCTCTGAGCAATACCATTAATTATGATAAACTCTTCTGATATTTGTGTGACTGTGGTAGGTAATTTTTTAGATATTCCTCTACAGCTTGACATCAATCATTGTCCACTTAACATAAATTAGGTCCGACACTCCATGGCTGAATTTAACCACGTATTATGCCTCATTCAGGGAAGATAATTCTCTTCTTAAATATGTATTAAATTGTTTTGAAGAGTTGTTGTTTTTTTTTATAGCAGTGGATATTTTTGGGCTTTGGTTCTATTGTTCCCAATGCATAGAATTCCCGCAGGGAATTTTAGCCATCCTGTCTTTCAGTTCCATAAAAGGATAAATTACCAGGAGAACCCTGGGACTTCTGGATTTAGTGTCTTTAAACGTTTTTTTTTATATACATTTTCTTGATGCTCAGTTAACATGCCCCCCACTTTGTCTTACAGTCTGTTGCCTTCTTATTATTCACAACTTATTTAATGAACCTGACAAGGTTGATTCTCATTAATTGACAATTTGCAAAAGTCCTGGAGTGTTGATTGCGTATTTTTTCAGTGGGCCTGGATTCGCAGAACAGAAACATCCCGGGAGAAAGGTGGGAGCGATAGTCTCCCCACGTAGCAAAGTCACATAATATTAGGACTCCAGGCAGAACTTCCTGCGGGCATTCATTTGTTCCTTCTCTTCTTCCTCTTCCCCCAAAGATTCAAAGACTTTGAGTTGTCCTTGGAAGCATGTCTGACAACTCTCAGGATCACCATGGTCTTGGAGAGGAACCTCCTCACTTATCACGTCTGCACTCTGAGTCGGAGGAATCTTACGATGTCTGTGATCCAATCATTTATCAGCAAGCATTTACATAGCAATGTTCCAGAACTAAACATAGCAATTGAAAAAGTCTATATTTTTATATATAGCCTTAAAAAGTCTTTGCTAATTCTGAGAGCTAGTCATGATGAGCCTCTGCCTGTAGCCCTGATGGCCAGGTCTAGTCAAGCCTAGTTCCTAGTCACGTGAAGACTTGTCTCATTTTTGAGATCATATATCTCTCCAGGATGGGAACCTCGTCTTGGCCATCTTAGCATCACCTTTGGCTCAGCATATGTCTTCACATTACAGGCTCCCTAAATACTTAATGAATTTGTTGGATGATTGTAGTGAATGCGTTTACATCAAACAGTAGCTGTTTAAAGACCAGGTGCCTGAGGCACAAGTAAAATGGCCAAGTATAAACTATAGCTAAGGACGACACCCCTAAAACATGTTTCAGAGCATTTCCTAGGATACAGCACCCCAAAGATAATAGTAATAATAGTAATAATAGTCATGATTGCCTACAATATGCTAGGCACTCACTGTGATTTGGGACATTACAGATTTATGGGAATTCTGCCCTAATAGGAGCTCCCGGTTGAGACAAGATATTCTCCCCTCTAATCTCACTCTGTGAAATGCTGCCAGGCCTGATGGATTTGCCAAGCTAAGCTGGCTCTGGTGGGAGCTGAAACAATTTGTCAACTTCAAAGGGGTTGTGAGCATGAACATGTAGGAAGAGGAAGTTTGACATGGCCTAGAATGTGAATCCAGAACTTGTAGCCCAAGCCAGACAAGCCAGGAAGGAAATAGCCCAAGGACACTGGAGGGGGTGACACAAAGCCCTGTGCAGTTGGCTCTGGTTAAGGATTGACAGCAGGGAAGGGTGACATCCTTGATTTATAGGCAGTAAGAGTTTCAAGTTCCCGTAGAAATGGGCCCTCACCTCAAATTAAAGCAGCTGTTTAGAGAAATGAAAGGGGAATTAAATCCCCAAACCTCCACACTAGCCCCTGGCCTCTCTTCTGAAGCTTCAAGTGTCTGGGGAAAGTGTATGTTGACTCAACAAGAACAGTCAACTGGAGAATTGCGTGTAGCAGGTACCTGAGATTCCCGCTAGTAAACATGGCCCTGGGGTCTCTGTCTTAAGGAAACTGACATCTGAAACAGGGGCCGAGATGATCAATGGAAGAATGAGTTCTGAACAAATGTGAAAATATACTGGGAGGAGAGGGAAACAGTAATTGAGTCCTGTGAAGGGTTTGAGGGTGGAGATGGGCTGGGTGCAAAAGGGAGGGGTGCAGGAGCCTCGGAATTGCCTCCATCTGCCCACTATCTGCCCACTGTGGGCACCTAGGACATGTGGTCTACTCCTAGACTGGCCCCTAACTGTACTACCCAGCATCATGGCATGAATGCATCAAAATCTTGGCCTAATCCTCCTTAGGTTATGACTGTGGCTAGAAATACCAGGGTGGTTTCACATGCCTCTGTCAAACCCCTCAGCAAAAGTAACAATAACAGATACTATTTACCAGCTATTTAGTCTTTAATGTGCATTGTTCTACACTTTCCACATAGAATAATTTGCTTAATCCTCATACAAATGCTAAATGGCAGGAAATACTACTACGCCCCATTTTGCTGATGAAAAACCTGGGACACAGAGAGGTTGGATAACCTCACTGAGGCCACACAGTTCATTGGTAACTGAGGGAGCTGGGGTCCAGTCTTCTCCAGAGTCACCCCCTTCGCTGTAACAGCACACAGTTGGTAGAGCCAGGGCCGCCAGGGGCTTCCATAGTCGCTGAGGAAGACGTGTGTCATGGCAGGCTGTCTCAGACACCTAGATAGTGGTCAGCTTATTTACAAACATCTAATCCAATGCAACAATCAACTCTTCACTCTTCAGACCCATGTCAGACTTCTCTTTTCTTCATGGCTGTATGGCATGTGACCTGCCTGCCACAGCCTCTCTCTTTTAGCGCAGTCTCTGAGTAAACATGGAAAGTTCTTGATCTCACTGAACGAAGGTGGCAAGTGTTTAAACTGATTCTGTAGCCTGTGGATGTTTCCCTAGTTTTTACTTTCAAAATGTATCTCAATCCTGTCCAACTTCATGATCATCACTCTAGTCCAGTGGTCGGCAAACTGCGGCCCCTTGAGTGTGGCTCTTCCACAAAATACCACGTGCAGGCGCGCACACGTACAGTGCGATTGAAACTTCATGGCCACACTCAAGGGGCCAAAGAGTCGCATGTGGCTCGCGAGCCGCGGTTTGCCGACCACTGCCTAGTCCAAGCCATAGTCCTCTTTTCTCCAGATTACAATGGTATATCTCAAACAGTCCCCCTAATCTACATTTGTTTTATTATAAGACAACCAAGTTGCTCTCTTAGGACTATAAATCACACTGCATCATCCTTTGGATTAAAACCTCTCAACACAATCTCATCGCACTGAGATTAAAAGTCAACCTTGATTCCTACTTCTTTGTCCTTTTCATCTAAAAGTTCTTTTCACTAATTATGCTTCAATTCCACTGCCTACTTTTTTTAAAAAAATTTCTGAGCCTGTCAAACCCTTTCTCACCTCTGGCAATTTATATTTATGCACATTTTTATGGAAATACTCTTCCCTCCCGATGTATGCGGCACCGGCCTCTTCTTCTTCAAAGATCAACTCAGATAGCACCTTCTCAAAAAGGTCAATGCTGAGCATTTTATTTCAAGGGCTTTCTTCAGTAAGCCTATATTTCATCATTCTCTTCATGGCCTTCATAATATAATCACAGTGATATTATGCAAATAATACTCTATAAATAAAGAAAATAATTTTACCCATGTATTTTTTTTAATTGTTGGTCTCCTCTGTTAGGTCGGAGAGAGCCCAGGATCGGATACATGCAGACATGACAAGATAATGGACTTCCCCTGGAATTTCTCACAGATCAAGGTGCCAGACACAGATACAGGCTTCTTCTCCCTTAATCCACATACCCCCGCCCATCCCCTGCAGCAGAGAATCCCTCAGCTCATGTCCCCGCCACTCACCTAACCGCAGTATAAAAAAAGCGCCCCCCTCCCTGTTGGTGTGAATCCACGTGCCCTGTCCTGGGGGTACGTGGGTCTCCCGGGGACGCAGAATAAACCTTTTCCTTTCCTTTCTTTTCTGATTCACTGGACTCTATTTCTTGCGCCACCTCCTGAGCCGCCTAACCTAACATCCTCCATTGGAAAGTAAGCTTCAAGGGAACATAAATCTTATTCATTGTTTTCATTCCCATATTTACATAACCTCTCATACAGTAAGCACTCAATAAATAATGTTGATTGGCTGGATGAATGTATAAATGAATACCTCAGTAAAGGGATGGACCATGATGTATTTAAACATTAAACAAAGTAGGCAACATATCAACTCCCTGAGTAACATTTGACAAAAATAAATACACAACAAAGCATTAAATGGGATCCAAACTCACCTTCTCCCAGCTCCAAACTGGATTTACAGCTAAATTATAAATCATCAGCCTGAATACCCACCTGAAGACTAGCTGAACAGAAATATGATAACCAAGAATTTACAGGAAAAGTCACATTGAGACTGTAACAAGGGCATAGATGAGGATGGGGCTGGTCCCACACCCACCTGCAGCAATTGAGAATCTGGAGGGATATCTCAGCCGCAAAGATCTTCCCTTAAGTCAGGCACTGGGATCCCCAAACCCGAGCGCCAGAGCCAGGAAGAGGAGCCCACATAACATCTGGCTGTGAACATCTGCAGGGATTCTGTTCACAACAGAAAGACAGGAGTCTGCTAGAAACCCCAGCTCTCTCTGAAAACGTGGACACACAAAATCTTGTTCTAGGCCAGTCACCTGGGGCGTTAGTGGAGGGAAGGTGACTGAGAGCAAACTGGTGTCATACAGAGAATATCTGGGTTGCATGGCTCTGAGGAGCGATCCCTGTGCTGAGTCCCTGTCCCATACCAGCCACAGAGGCCATCTTCTCTGGGTAGAGAGCTAGAGGGTACCTAACCCCGCCCTCCTGACTCCTTGTAGCCCCACCCTGCCCAGCTCCTGGATGGTAGAAAAGTCTGCTGTATCTTGGGTTTATGGCATGCTCTGCCTTGGGGAAAAATTAAGGAGATTCAGGCCAAACTAGGAGTTGTGGGAGACTGGGGCAGTCACCGAGTTGTGTGGCTTTGGGGTGGGGGCAATTTTAATACCCTCTGCATGCCACTGGTACCACCCCCAGAGAGTAGACCCTGTAGCTGTCTTCCTGACTCCTGGTGGTACTACCCTGCTGAGCTCGCATCTCACAGAGGAGTCTACTGGCTGCACCCAGCTGTGTGTGCTTTTATTCTTGGGGAGCTCTGGAGTTGAGGCTACTTCCCCTTCCCTACTGGGTGCCTGACTAATGTTGCACCCAAATAGGAGATCCACTAGCCCCCCCCCCCACCACAGTTCTGCACCAACCATATCAAGCTCAGGCCTGAGAAAGAGACTGCACACCTGTCAGAATGGCGATCATTAATAAAGCAACAAACAAGTGTTAGTGAGGATGTGGAGAAAAGGGAACCCCTTGTCTTTAATGTGCAATGTTCTACAATTTTCACATATAATAACTTGTTCAATCCTCATAAAAATGCTAAGAGGTAGGAGATACCATTGCAATTGGGGCAACCACTATAAAAAAGTGTAGAGGGTCCTCAAAAATTAAAAATGGAACTGCCTTATGACCTAATAATTCTACTTCTGGGAAAATATTCAAATAAATCCAAAATACTAATTCAAAAGAATATATGTACCCCTATGTTCATCACAGCATTATTTACAATAGCCAGGATATGGATGTAGCCCAAGTGTCCGTCCATCTGTAGATGAGTGGATAAAACGTGGTGGTACAGTTAAACCACGGAATACTACTCAGCTGTAAAAAAGAAGGGCACCTTACCTTTTGCTACAGCATAGATGGACCTGGAGGGTATTATGCTAAGAGAAATGTCAGACAGAGAAAGACAAATACCATATGATTTCAATTACATGTGAAATCTGAAGAACAAAATAAACAAAATAGAAGAGAGTCATAGATACAGAGAACAGACTGACAGTTGTCAGAGGGGAGGAGGATTTGGGGTTGGGTGAAAAAGGTGAAAAGTTTAAGTATAGGGCAGCCACTCTGTGAACTACATGATTTTCTAAGCACTTTGCTGTACATCTGAAACTAATAAAAATAATACTGAATATAAACTGTAAATGAAAAATTAAAAAACGTGAATTTTTTTTAAAAAGGAAAGAAAGATGATATATTTTTCTCACTCCTTTTAGTGTCAGAGCCTTTAAAAAAAACCTAAATATACAAACACAATGTCTACATATTCTGTACAAAGATAAAAATAAATGGTGTAAGGTGAAGTTATTTGGATAAAAGGTTATAGGGTTAGGAATTTCTCTAGGAAGTTTCCTTAGGAGCAAATCCTCATTTTGCAGTAATTTCTATGATCGAATAAGAGATAGTTTCCTATGAGAGTGTGTGTAAAATTATATTAAATTAAAAAGTCAATCCTCTGGCTATGGTGGCTCAGTGGTTGAGCATTGACCTATGAACCATGAGGTCAGGGTTCGATTCCCCGTCAGAGCAAATGCAGGCTCACTCCCCAATGTGGGGTGTGCAGGAGGCAGCTGATCAAGGATTCTCTTTCATCATTGATGTTTCTCTCTCTCTCCCTCTCTCTCTCTCTCTCTCTCTCTCTCTCTCTCTCTCTCTCTCTCTCTCCCCCCCTCCTCACTGAAATCAATAAAAATATATATTTTTTAAAATGTCAATCTTGTTTTCAACTGCCCCCCCCCCCTTTTCTACAGACAGCTGAGCCCTTTGGCAGCTGCAACCACAACACTTTTTCACGACAGGGTTTAGAGCGGAGGCACTGAGGGGGCCACCAGGGACCTCTGGTGAGCCAGAGAGGCCAGAAGAATGGTGGTCGAAGGAAAATGACTTTTCCATCAGAACGGAAGTCTCCAGAAAGCCTAGAATCCTGAATGATCGCAGCACCGGAGGCTTCACCTAGTAGATTTTAATCCTAGAAAAGGAGTTTAATACATAATGTGCTGTCAGGATATGAGTTTGGGAGCAGATTGAGCTTAAGTCAAATACTCTGCATTTACAAAGCCCGCTGATTAATAAACATCCACCAAATTTTGCCCTTTCTCTATAATACACTCCAGAAAATGGATGGATATTATTTTTCTCATCCCTCCTAAGCTGTAACATGAGAGAAGCAATATGATTACATATTGCTGGAAAGAAATGCATTTGCAGAGAATTATAAATCATATTCTTTTGTTTGGTTAGCATTTTTTGTTTATTTGTGTCTAATGCAAAGAACAGGGGAAATTTCCATAATTTGCATTCTATAACCTGCAGTACATATGACAGGAGAGGAAAAAATCTAATCGCGAAAATGTGTTTTGCCTTTCTGGGCCAAAAGCAAATCGCACCAGGTTGAAATATTCATCTATTTCTCCTGCCAGGGCTCGTTCCTTTTAGTGACAGTCCTCTGCCCTTAAAAACAAACAGACAAACAAAAACTCTTAGCGATTTTCTCACCAAGATATTGGTCAAAATACAAATCTTTGTCTTCCAGTCTAGTCTTTTCCATCATTAATAACTGAAGGAATGCTCTTCTTTCTGAGGAGGAAAAAGATTGCTTCTCGTGTGTTTTGTTTGTAAAACAGAATGTGACACCGGGTGTATTTTGCACCGATTCTGAGAGGGGGGAAAAATATGACCGGCAAATACGTCTGCAGAATTATATACACCCAAGATAGGAGCACTGTGTAAGGGAGAATTCTTCAAGTGGGTTTGTGTATGCTTTGCATTCAGAAACCACATTTCATGGCAGTGTTCAAGTCTATGAAGGAATAATGCTTGAGTGTCTGAGGTTTTATCATTATTTTTCTCTGTATCCATTCAGGGCAAGCGAAGAGGATATATATTTAAATGTTAGTATAAAATCTTTAAGCCAGACAATTTGAAAGTCATTGAAACTCTGAGGGTAATAAGATATGAGACTCCCAGGGAGTCTGGATATTATAATCCATTTCAAATAGTGTTAGTTATGTGCTACATATCCAATGACATACTCCAGGGCAGATATAGAACAACTTAATCCACATGTATCTTTGTGTGATCTATACATTCACATACAAAGATGCACTGAGATATATATGCATAAGTGGTAAAGATGTTTATAATAAATAAATGGGCAAAATGAGATGAAGGTATTTGATTTTCAATAACTTTAATATATATGTATATATATTGATTATATATATTGATATATATTGAAATCAATATATGTATGTGTGTATATATATACATATATATATATATATACACACATACATATATGCTGATTTCAGAGAGAAAGGGAGAGGGAGAAGGAGAGAGAGATAGAGACATCAATGATGAGAATCATCGATTGACTGCCTCCTGCACACCCTGTACTTAGGATCCATCCCGCAACCTGGGCATGTACCCCTGACCAGAATCGAACCTGGGACCCTTCAGTCTGCAGGCCAACTCTCTATCCACTGAGTCAAACTAGCTAGGGCAACTTTCTTTTTAGAGCAATTTTAGGTTCACAGAAAAATTAAGGGAAAGGCACAGAGATCTCCCATATACTCCCAGTGCCCACACATACATAGCCTTCCTTATTATCCATATCTCTCACCAAAGTGGTGCGTTTGTTATAATTGATAAATTCACATTGACATCGCTTAATCACTGGAAGTCCATGGTTAACATCATGGTTCACTCTTAGTGTTGTACATCCCATGGGTTGGAGACATGTACGATGATGTGTATCTACCCTTAGAGTACCGTACAGAGCATTTTTCACTGCCCTAAAATTTCTCTGGGCTCTGCCTATTCACTCCAACTTTTGGCAACCACTGACCTTTTTAATGCCTCCATAGTTTTGCATTTTCCAGCATGTCGTGTCGTTGAAGTCATACAGTGTGTACACTTTTCAGATTAGTTTTTTTACTTAGTAACTAGAGGCCCATACAAGAAATTCATACCAGAGTAGGCCTTCCTTCCACCTGCTTCCAGCACTGGCTTCCCTCTGGTACCCGGGGCCCAGACTTCCCTCGCAGCCTGGCTTCATCCAGCAGGTTGTCCGGAAGGACATCTGAAAGGATGTCTGGTCTAATTGCAATTATGCTTTTATTATTATAGATGTGCATTTAAGTTTCCTCCATGTCTTCTCATGGCCTAGTAGCTCATTTGTTCTCAGTGCTGAATAATATTCCATTGTCTGAATGTACATCAGTTTATTTATCCATTTGCCTACTGAAGGACATCTTGCCTCCTTCCAAGCTTTGGCAATTATGAATAAAGCTGCTATAAATATCCTTGTGCGGGTTTTGGTGTGGACACAAGTTTTCAAATAATTTGGGTAAATATCAAGGAACACAATCATACAGTAAAATGCCCAACCCTCTTTCAAAGTAGCTGTACCATTATGCATTTAAACCAGCAATAAATGAGAGTTCCTGTTGCTCCACATCTTTGTCACTATTTGATGTCAGTGTTCCAGGTTTGGGCCGTTCTAAGAGGTGGGTAGTGGTATTTCATTGCAGTTTTAATTTTCACTTTCCTGATGACATGTGAAGTAGAGCCTTTTTTCATAGGCTTACTTGGCATCTGAATATCTTCTTTGCTGAGGTGTCAAAGTCTTCGGTCATTTTTTAAAATTTGGGTTGTTTATTTTCTTATTGTTACGTTTTGAGAGTTTGGATAACAGTCTTTTATCAGATAAGTCTTACAAATATTTTCTCTCCATCTGGTTTATTCTTTTTATTCTCTTGACATTGTCTTTCACAGAAAAGAATTGTTAAATTTTAATGAAGACCAGATTATCAATTATTTCTTTCATGGATCATGATTTTGGTGTTGTACCAAAAAAATATAACATTTTGAGTTAGTTTTTATGAACGATATAAAATCTCTTTCTAGAGTCACTATTTTTTTGTTGGCATGTGAATTATTTGTTGAAGGAACTATCTTTGCTTTATTGTATTGCCTTTGCTCCTTTGACAAAGAGCAGTTGACTATACTTACAGTATGTGGGCTTAATTTTGGCTCTCTATTCTGTTCCATCGTTGTATTTGTTTATTGTTTTTAAATTATAACACTCTCTCAATTACTATTGTTTTATAATAAGCCTTAAAGTCAGGTAGTGGCAGACCTCCAAATTTATTCTTCAACATCATGTTGGCTTTTCCGGGTCGGGTGTCTCTCCAAACAAACTATAGGATCAGTTTGCTGATATCCATAAAATAACTTGATAGGATTTTGACTGGGATTGCATTGAATCTCTAGATCAAGTTGGGAAAAACTGACATCTTGACAATAATACATCTTTCTATCTATGGACATAAAATATTGCTTTGTTTAATTTAGTTCTTTGATTTTGTTCAGCACAGTTTTATCATTTTCCTCATAGAAACTTCCTGCATATTTTCTTATGGTGGGTGTTTTTCATTTTCAGGGGGTGTTAATGTAGATAATATTCGTTAAATTTCAGATTCCACTTCTTTATTGTTGATATAAAGGAAAGCAATTGACTTTTGTAATTAACCTTGAAATCCTTCAACTTTACTATCATTGCTTATTGTTTTTATTGTCAATTCTTTTGGTTTTCTACATAGACAATCATGTCATCTATGAACAAAAATAGTTGTATATCTTCCTTCCCAATCTGTATACGTATTTCCTTTTCTTGCCTTATTGCATTAACTTGAACTTTCAGCTCAGTTATTGGAAAGTAATGGCAAGGGGGGACATCTTTGGCTTGTACCTGATCTTAGTGGCATATAAAATAATGTGAGCTATAGGTTTTATATACATATTCTTTATCAAGTTCTTTTCTATTCCTAGGTTAGTGAGAGTTTAATTATGAATGGATATTGAATTTTGTCAACTGCTTTTTTTTACATATATTGATATTATCATGTAGTTTTCTTTTATAGTCTATTGGTGAGATAAATTAATTTATTTTCAAATATTGGGCCAGTCTTGCATCCCAGGATAAATTCTACTCAGTTATGGTTTATAATTATTTTAACCCATTTTTGGATTAACTTTCCTCATATTTCATTGAGAAATTTGGAAACTATGTTCATGGGAGATATTGGTCTGCCATTTTCTTTTCTTGTAATATCTCTGTCTTTGCTTGGTTTGGGGATTAGGGTACCGCTGTCCTCATACAATGAGATGGGACATATTCCCTATGCTCCTATTTTCTGTATGGGATTACAGAGAAATGATTCCATTTCTTCCTCAATGTTTAGTAGAATTCACCAGTGAACCCATCTGGATCTGGTACAATATTTCAGATTTTCATGGCAAAATGAGTCTCAGCCATGTGTGACGTAGCCCAGAAATTTGACAGGATAAAAGCCAGGAAGAGTTAGGATTTATTGGTTCTGAGAAAACCAATATTACTATCAAAAGTATGCAGAGGTAGGAAGGAGAGTTGGCAGAAGAAGTCAAATGCTAAAAGCTCCATAGGAACTGACATGAGTCAAGCATGAGGTCTTTTGCTACAAAAAATTAGCTGAGGGTAAATAAAAGAATCTGAAGAGGACTAGAAATTATTTTTTTTATTAAACCCAACATAATCCTTCTGAATTTAATTTTCTGCCTATATAGAACTGCACTCATGCTGGCTCTGGCTCCATGGAGTCCTAATGACACCACTTACACCTTGACAGTTTTGATGATTGACAAATTAATTGCTGGGTTGATATGAGTTTGGATAAATCAGGAGGAGGCTTAACATTTTAGTGAACACACACACACACTCACTCCCAAGCACTTAAACTCTAATAATTTCTGTTAGATCTCTGCTGTTCTGATAATGTATTATGGTGTAGCAAACCAACTGAAAATGTTTTTATTATGCTTAAAAATTATTGTTAAGGAATTTGAATATGGCATAGCAGAGATGGCTTGTCCTATTGCATGATGTCTGGGACTGCAACCTTAAAAGTTTAAAGACTTAGCCCTAACCGGTTTGGCTCAGTGGATAGAGCATCAGCCTGCGATCGGAATCGAACTGAAGGGTCCCAGGTTCGATTCCGATCAAGAGCATGTACCTTGGTTGCGGGCACATGCCCAGTAGGGGGTGTGCAGGAGGCAGCTGATTGATGTTTCTCTCTCATTGATGTTTCTAACTCTCTATCCCAGCAGTTCTCAACCTGTGGGTTGCAACCCCTTTGGGGATCGAACGACCCTTTCACAGGGGTCGCCTAAGACCATTGGAAAACACATATATAATTACATATTGTTTTGTGATTAATCACTATGCTTTAATTATATCCAATTTGTAACAATGAAATTGGGGGTCACCACAACATGAGGAACTGTATTAAAGGGTCACGGCATTAGGAGGGTTGAGAACCACTGCTCTATCCTTCTCCCTTACTGTCTGTAAAAAATCAATAAAATATATCTCCTATCCTTTTCTAATCATTCATGTTCTTCAAACTAATTGAGATTTTAGTCCATTAACCATTTACTTTCATCTTATCCATCATCCCTCTTTTTTCTTCTTTTCTCTTTTTATTCACCTTAGATTACTCCCCTATTATCCATGTCAGATTGCATAGTCCATATTTTTAATAATATTCTTTCTAATGCCCTTAAACTCATTTTCCCTTTTTTAACCATTCATTCTTTTAAGGGTCTTTTGAAAATGAAACCCAGGAAAACTTTTTAAAAATATATTTTAATTGATTTCAGAGAGGTAGGGAGAGGGAGAGAGAAATAGAAACATCAATGATGAGAGAAAATCATTATGGCTACCTCCTGCATGCCCCACACTGGGGATTGAGCCCACAACCCAGGCATATGTCCTTGACCAGAATCGAACCTGGGGCCCTTCAGTCCACAGGCCGAAGCTCTATCCACTGAGTCAAACCAGCTAGGGCCCCAGGAAATTTTTTTTTATTCCTACTCTCATAGGCCCTCTTGAGGCAATGCTTGAATGGGGAAAAGGAAAAGAGAACTGCCTAGAAGGAAAAACAAAGTTGGCTAATATTTCAAAAAGAATATCCAACCACATGAATATTTGAAAAGTTCATTTTGCTAATTACTGGGAGGGAGCAGTTCAGTGCACTGTCAGAGTGTGGAATAGCGATCCCAACTCTTCCCTCCTTAAGGGCCCCAGGAATAGGGTGCAGGCTTCTGACTAGTCAGACCATGGTGCCTGTTCCTCCTCTTGTTGTTTAGGCTTCAAGTTGGCCGGGGGGCATAAGCCCTTGTTCTTTCCTTGCAAACGTCTCCGCATTCTGCCATCTCTAATGTGTTGTTTTAAGGACTTTCCTAGACAACTGTTGACTTCCCTCTTATTTTGTCTGAAAAAGATTGACAGGTGTATGTGAAGATGGAGTGAAATGAAAAATTTCCCCCAACTCAGCCTCCCCTTACGATGAACCTTGGCTCTGCATTGGTACCCCCGCGCTACCCAGCAGCTGCAGGAATCACCATGGATACAGGTGATGCTGTTGAACAAACTGGACATGCATCCTCTGTTGAGCTTTGACAAAGAACATTAATTTCTAAGCATAAGTAATCTCTCTGGAATTTTTTTAAATATATTTTCATTTATTTCAGAGAAGGGAGAGGGAGAGAGAGATAGAAACATCAATGATGAGAATCATTGATTGGCTGCCTCCGGTACACCCCACACTGGGGATCAAGCCCACAACCTGGGCATGTGCCCTCGACCAGAATCGAACCCAGGACCCTGCAGGCCACAGGCCGATGCTGTATCCTCTGAGTCAAACAAGCTAGGGCTTTCTCTGGAATTTAACAAGAGCGATCATTGTCTTCAGAGATGGAGAAAATGACAAGTGGATATCCTAAGCTACTATGAAGAAACAACAGCACATCTTGAGTCCTGACTTTCAATCCCTTCTCACTTTCTACCAAATGGTCTGGTCCTTCCGCACTTGCTGACCATCAGCGGCCGATCATTGCCTTGTCCTGTAGCAAAGTCGGTGCACACTGGAGCCTTGTTTCCTCATCTGAGCACCTGAAGAAAGTTAACCACCTTCTCACTCTCAACCTGCTCTATTTCTGATGGATCTCCCTGCACCAATTCTGCCGGTCTCTGGGAACTGGGAGGAGATAACTACCAGGCCCTACCATTGGCACGTGGTCTGTCAGTCGCCAACAGGGGTTTGTGGCGGTTGGCCCTTCTATCTGTATTAAAAATTATAGCAATTCATTTAGGCACCGCTGTTCCTCCCAGGCAACCGTGTGATGACACAGTTGGCCCATTAACTCTGCAGCTGCATAGCAGATTAGTCACTGGGTGCGGTGTGGCCACAGCCACATCCAGAATTAGGGGCTGGCCCTGCTGCAGTGAGCTGGTGCCTGTTTACAATCATCTCCCAACACAGACAACACCATCCTGGTCTTGTGTGTCTGTTGGGTGGCTGGAAACATCCCTCAGGAGAGCCTCGCTAGTGCTCATTCTGCTCTTCCTGGAGCTTTCCGTTGAGTAAAAAGTATGATGGCCTTCATCGACTCTTGCAAGAACACCGACTGATGACTTCCTCAAATAACCTGCAGTTTTGTAAACACAGATTTGTTATAATGGATCTTGAAAGCTCTCCAGGACAAGAACTCTGTGTGACTCTCCTGCCGCAGCATTTACCATCATCCCATATGCTATTAGGCTCCGTGATTTTTCACTTACCCTGAGAAACACATTCTCCTTTTATACAAATATTTCACCGCTATCTATGTATAAATGTTGTAAAGATTTTAGCATAAATGGAATACAAACGTGCAGAAGCGACTTCCATTTTCACTACATGTCAGAAATACAAGGAGGACTTTTCTTGGCACAGAAACTGAAAGTATTTCCAAGCCTTCTCTAGCGCTGGCTTCTCTGGCCCTCTCAGAGATGTGCAAGGCATGATGGGAAGTAGCTTCCAGTGCAAAAATAACTAGGCCAAAGATGGCAAACACCTTGTCCCGGGGTTTACAATGAAAGCTAATCAGATTTCTCACATTTCTAGTTTGGAACACAATGAGATAGAGTATATTAGTCAGAGAGATGTAGGAGAAAAGTCAGCAAAAACACGTTGAAGAACTCTTCTCCAATGAGCCACCACAACCGGGTCTGCCAATTCCTTCCCTACAATGACAGATGCACCCCTATTCCCACAACACGTCACAGAACGCCCCTGCATCAGTGTGCTAGAGCTGCCATAACAAAGTACCACAGACCGGGTGGCTTCAGCCTCAGACAATTATTTTCTCACACTTCTGGAGGCTGGAAGTCCAGGATGAAGGTGGCGGAATGTTGGGCTCCTTCTGAGGCCTCTCTCTCTGGCCTACAGATGGACATCGTCTTGCTGTGTCCTCACATGGTCTCCCTGTGGTTGTGTTCTACTCTCTTCTTTTTTTAAAATTTTTTAATTGATTACATTATTACATATGTGTCCTTATCCCCACGTTACCCCCCAGCCCTCCAATCATGTCCTCACCCCCCTGTTGTCTGTGTCCATTGGTTAGGCCTATATGCTAGCATATAAGTCCTTTGGTTGATCCTTCCCCCTTACCCCCACCCTCCCCTACCTTCCCTCTGAGGTTTCATGGTCTGATTGATGCTTCTCTGTCTCTGGATCTGTTTTTGTTCATCAGTTTATATTGTTCATTATATTCCACAAATGAGTGAGATCATGTGGTATTTATCTTTCTCTGACTGCCTTATTTCACTTAGTATAATGCTCTCCAGTTCCATCCATGCTGTTGCAAATGGTAAGAACTCCTTTTTTACCGCAGCATAGTATTCCATTGTGTAGATGTACCACAGTTTTCTAATCCATTCATCTGCTGATGGACACTTAGGCTGTTTCCAGATCTTAGCTATGGTGAATTGTGCTGCTATGAACATAGGGGTGCATATATCCTTTCTAATGGGTGTTTCTGGTTTCTTGGGATATATTCCTAGAAGTGGGATCACTAGGTCAAATGGGAGTTCCATTTTTAGTTTGTTGAGGAAACTCCATACTGTTCTTCACAGTGGCTGCACCAGTCTGCATTCCCACCAGCAGTGCACGAGTGTTCCTTTTTCTCCACATCCTCTCCAGCACTTGTCGTTTGTTGATTTGTTGATGATAGCCATTCTGACAGGTGTGAGATGGTACCACATTGTTGTTTTGATTTGCATCTCTGGGATGATTACTGACTTTGAACATATTTTCATATGTCTTTTGGCCTTTCTTCTGTCTTCTTTCGCAAAGTATCTATTTAGCTCCGTTGCCCATTTTTTGATTGGGTTGTTTATCTTCCTTTTATTAAGTTGTATGAGTTCCCTGTAAATGTTTACTCTCCTCTTCTTATAAGGAAATCAGTCAGATTGCATTAGGCTCACCCTAGAAGGCTCATGTTAACTTGATCATTTCTTTAAAGGTCTCATCTCCAAATACCGTCACATTTTGGGATCTGGGGGTCAGGGACATACAAATGTTGGCAGGACAAATGTAGCCCATAACAGCTCTCCCCAGGTGAGATCTACATACTACGGGGGTGCGGGGGGGGGGGGCGGTCTCTCATGGAAAGAGCTTATCTCATGGTTTCTCAGGACTGGCTGCAAATCAGAACCAGTTTGGGAACGGAGAAAGCTATGGATGCTCAGAGCTCCACCCCAGAACAAAGACTTTATCTCTGGGGGAGGGGTCTGGCCTTGAGCATTTTTAGAAGCTCCTCAGGTGTGACCAGTGTACCCATAGCTTTCTGTCCACAAGATTCACTCAAAAGAGGCAGAGAGGGAGGAGCTGAGGGGCACATCCTCCATTCCTCTCTCCATCTCACCAATCACCTGAGTTTCTCCTCTTCACAGGAAGACAGGTGAGTAAAGAAAGAGACCAACCACCCCACAGGTGTTTCCTTGCAGATGTCAGGGTACTGTCGCTAGGTACCCTGATTCAGCAGGGACTCAGGGATCACACACAGTCACATGGAGGACCGTCTTCTCCTCCTCCCTCCTTCTGACATCTACAAGGGAGGTGGTGGCCAGTTTCTCGTCACCAAGGCTTGTGTTTCAGGGCGTAGGCACAACCCTCCTAAACCTTCATTTCAGACAGCGTCTCAGGGCCAGCACAGGGTTCCGCTGCCTTTGCATGAGACAGTTGGGGACCATGGAATGCTGAGATTCTTCATTCCCTGCACCCTCCGGCTACTGGATCTCAGTTCTGGGCAGCCAGTCAACACATCAGGGATCCACCAAAGCAAATAATTTTGTTTCTGCACAGCAGGCTGATTTTAGTAACCAGCAAGAATTCATTACCGCTCTGGTTTGTGCGAGCTCACTAGGAACAGAGCATTGTGAATTATTTGGAGACGCCCTTTCCCTATAAATTCGTTTCAATATATGCTTCAAACAACTAGGCCAGGTTCGGGAGTGGCCTCTTTGTTTCCTTTCCTTCTTTAGGCAAATGGGTGTTCAAGTGCCTCTCTTTACAGAGCATATCTAGTCAGGGAAAGAGAATGCCGAATTAGTGAATAAATGCCTGCATTAGACCTCCGCTATGCAGACCTGGGGCTGCAGGACACCTGGGTTCTCTCCCAGGCACCCCCATGTAGCATTTCTATGAAATCTGGAAAAGTCACTTACCTCATGTCTAACCAAGGGGCGTACTGAACTGGCCTCGATCCACATGAGGTGGAATCTCTGTATGAGTAACATATAAAATTTTCTCAATGACAAAAGGAGAGAAAAAGAGAGGTGCCGGATATTCCCCATTGACTTCAATTAACTAAGGCTTTACTGACATCTGCTGTGTGCCAGGGACTGTGCTGGCACACGAAGATAAGGTACCAAGGCAGGCAAAATGAGACTCTGCCACGAGGAGAAGTTCACCTGGAACACAGACCTGGTTAGCATGGTAGTGAGGGGGCTAGACTATGCCATCCCGAAATATGCTACTTCAGCATTTTGATTTTTTTTATCTTCATCTGAGTTTATGTTTGTTTTTTTTTATTTTAGAGGGAGGGAGGGAAGAAGGGAGAGAGAGAAACATCAATGTGAGAGATACATTGATGGGTTATCTCCCTTTACCTGCTCCAACCAGGGATCAAACCCATAACCTAGGCATGTGCCCTGACCAGGAATCAAACCCACAACCTTTTGGTGTTTGGGACTACACTCCAACCAATTGGGCCATCCGGCCACGGCTATGTAGTGATTATTTTGAATTAAAGTTACTTAAGAAACAGCCAGTGCAAGGACACCCTGATCTGCCTTTGTCCCCTGAAAGCAGAAAATTAATTTCCCCTGTGAAAGGTGCCCTCCTGTACTAAGGGATAAAGAGACATCCTTGTCACCAGAGATGGAGAATTCAGAGCCCAGAAGGCTACATACACAAACCTTGTTGCTTCCTCCCTAATTCACTACCCCACACTCAATCCCTTCGTCTTGTCCATTCTTCACAAATGTATGGATTCTTTGTCTAAAAGGCATAACGGCTGCCCGTTCTGGTCACTTCTTTGAGTCTCATGTTTCTATGGGCTTCTGTATATATAAAATTAAATTTGTTTTTATACTTTAAAAAATGTATGTTATTGATTTTTACAGAGAGGGAGGGAGAGAGATAGAAAGTTAGAAACATTGATGAGAAAGAAACATTGATCAGCTGCCTCCAGTATACCCTCTACTGAGGATCAAGCCCACAACCAGTTACATGCCCTTGATCAGAACCGAACCCGGGACCCTTCAGTCCATGGGCCTATGCTCTATCCACTGAGCAAAACCGGTTAGGGCTGTTTTTCTACTGTTAATCTATCTCTTTTTTAAAAATATATTTTATTGATTTTCCACAGAGAGGAAGGGAGAGGGATAGAGAGCTAGAAACATCGATAAGAGAGAAACATTGATCAGCTGCCTCCTGCATGCCCCCTACTGGGGATGTGCCCGCAACCAAGGTACATGCCCTTGACTGAAATCGAACCTGGGACCCTTGAGTCCGCAGGCCGACGCTCTATCCACTGAGCCAAACCAGTTAGGGCAACTGTTAATCTATCTTATGTCAATTTAATAATTAGGCCAGCCAAAGAAACTAGAAGGAAAGAAGAAGGATACTTACAAGGGGCAGCAGTCATAAGGATGTCTTAATTTCTTTCAAGGAACAAAATATTAGGGATCTGGCTTGATTTATATAAATTTGTTGGAGAATTTAAGGTGCACCCTTTCCCTAGAGACAACACAAAGAGTAGCAAAGGTAGTGCAAGTACGACAGAAGCCCAAACTAAAAGAACGCTAACAATATTTAATCACAAAGTTAGGGTTGCTGAAGCAATCAGTAATATATGTAATTGAAACAAAGAATCCTGATTCTCACTGTGGGGTGGGAGGCAAAGAAGGGTCTTTTCCCCTGGGTGTCTCTTTCCCACAGCCTTCTGGAACATTCCCTAAGTGGGCTGTGCCGTTAGGAACACTGGAAATCAATATCCTAGGAAGGGTACCCTGTGCAGGGCAGAAGCATACCTTAGGTCAGCGATTTTCAACGGGTGTGCCGCCAAAAACTTGAAGATAGGCAATACCTGACTATTCAGTCAGGGGCACTGACCTCTTTTCTCTGAGATTGTCAGATAGAAAAATGACAACAGCCAAGGCAACAATCGTCTTCTGGTGGGAATAAATCAAAATTATACCCATTTTTTTGTCTGATCAGCAAAATATATATATATTTTTGGTGTGAAACAGAACTTTAGTCATTAGTTTACATGCTCCAGGAGATGAAAAAGGTTGAAAATCGCTGCCTTAGGTAATTTTACCTCATGGAGCAAATCGGTCTCAGCCATACACGGCAGAGCATTTTCTTTGTACAAAATGGACAGGACAAAAGAATAATCTGTCCAGCGCGCTAATAAAGGGATATGAAGGTGGCCAGGAAAACTCCTTTAAGCCCTCAATGGCTAATTTGGGAATTGCAGACTCTGAGCGCTGGAGAGACATGGTAAAGATGTTATTAAACAACTCGAATACAGGAGATGCACCCCATCCAGGAGGCACTATTATTTTGATAATTGCTACTTATCTCAGAGCTTTATTCAGCATCTCAGAGGACGTTTTCAAAGCTAATGCTGCCCCGCAGCCTGATCGGGGTGATGTGAGGATTACCATGACAGCCCCTTCTCCCAAACACTCCAGTTCAATAACTGTCCTTTCTGGGGACTGTTATTCACTTGGGGTTCGTGATCCCCTCTCCTGCACATTAATTTAATAATATGGCCTCCATGAGCCAGGGACAAGGACACTTACTATTCCCCTTTTTGGATGCCAACCCTGATTATAATCTTAACTATGGCATTATGAGAGAGAGAGAGAGAGAGAGAGAGAGAGAGAGAGAGAGAGAGAGAGAGAATATGAATAAAGTCTCAGATTCAGAATTACCAGCTTTCTCTTCTCTGTTTTTAAAGGTCAATGGCCATGGCCATGTGCTTGGTCCATAATCAGAAGCTCAGCACTCCAGGGACTAACTGCTTAGGCATCCTTGGCACGCATTTGGCAGAAGGAGCTACAGAACCAAATAGAGAGGCTTTGCAGGTAAAGGGGAGAGCGTAGTGACCCAGGCTCAGGCACAGCCACATGGCACATGGTCCCTAGTAGACGCAGATGCTGTTAAACACAGCCAGTGGCACTTCAGGGAGGCCAGAGAACCCCAGGACATCTTGCTCAAGTACCGTTTGGGCCAATCAGGGGCATAATTTTATTTCCTCACAGCTTTTCCCTTTACCAGAATTGTATGCTGATGTAATACTCAAAGTATGAAGCCAAAAACATGTTTTGCAATCTGCCGGACTGAAGTTATTTAAGGGTTGTTTTTCCCCAGAAAGAGAAAAATTCGAAGGAAAGAATGCATACCCGTTGGCACGGTTTATTTCAATAAATGGAAATGTTCTTATCTCTATTGTAACAAACATTGAGACACTAGGCAAGACACAAAACTTCTTTGTGCCTATGTTTTCCCATCTGTAAAATAACACAGAGACTGCCATTTGAAGGAAGGGTGACCTACACGCTTTCTATACGGTGTCAAACAACTCTCACCTTGAGTTGGAAATGTCTATTGAAATGATGGCGAACCTATGACACGCATGTCAGAGGTGACACGCGAACTCATTTTTTTGGTTGATTTTTCTTTGTTAAATGGCATTTAAATATATAAAATAAATATCAAAAATATAAGTCTTTGTTTTACAATGGTTGCAAAGATCAAAAAATTTCTATATGGGACACGGCACCAGGGTTAAGTTAGGGCTTTTCAAAATGCTGACACGCCGAGCTCAAAAGGTTCGCCCTCACTGGTATATTGTATTTATAAAAAAGAAAACAAGATATGTTTTAAATAAGAAAAATAACAATGAATATTTCAGTAATATGGATTTATAAGTTTTCCTTCTTCCATTAATTATGGGAGAAAATCGACTTTTGCTGAGTCCCTAGTGCATGAGTTTCCACACAGATGCAATGGTGATCTAGCAGGTTATAAGATTTTTGGGGGGAAGAAAGAAAGAGTGTTCAGCCCTAGCCAGTTTGGTTCAGGGTATAGAGTGTCAGCCTGTAGATAGAAGGGTCCCAGGTTTGATCCCCAGTAGGGGGCATGCAGGAGGCAGCCGATCAATGATTCTCTCTCATCATTGATGTTTCTATATCTCTCTCCCTCTCCCTTCCTCTCTAGAATAAAAAATATATATATATTTTTTTTAAGAAAGAAAGAGTGTTCAAGTGTTCATAATACCCCGTCACCCAGAGCATTCTTGGTAACAGTGAGGTCTGCAAACTTTTTGCCTGCTCTTCTGGGCACCTGAGGGTTTCTGGCAATCACAGTTCAGGTACTGAGTCTTCCCCGCTATCCAAGAACCTACCTGGAATTCAGAGATGGGCGTGGCCTCACTCTGAGACAGAATGGTTGGGTGGGAAGAAAAGTGCTGCAGGGTTGTGAGGTAAAATAGGAGCACGGCCTTTGCAGAACAAGATTAGGCCAGAATCTGCAATTAGAGTTGAGTTCAGAGTGGAATCTTTCTGAGAATAATCAGATATTTTCTTGATAATTAATCCTATCAATTAATTCGATAACCTGACTCTGGGGGTGATGTAAGCTAATCACACATGGTTACAGGTTAGGTTACAAGCGCCCAGGAAAGTTCATTTACTTGCCAAGCCACATTGCAAATACATGAGTAAGGAGGAATTGATACCAAAATTCCTGGGTTGAAATCCTCAGCATATCTTTCTTTCCTCGCCATAATGTGCTGCCTGCGGGGGGGGGGGGGGGGGGGGGGGAGGAGGCCTGGAATTCTTTGTCTTGGTCTCTCTTTATAGATAAATCTTTGTCCATTTTGTTCAGGGTGGTTTGTTCAAGCACAACTGAACCACCTCAAAAGAAATATCCCATTGCACATTGCCCTGTTAACCTACCTGGGCTCACTGTATTGATGACATCTTGATCCATGTGTTGATTAAATTTTCAGTTTCTGTAAAATTTCGGAGCCATAAAGGTGAAATGAGCATCTTGTTATTCATAACCAGCCACACATGGGTTAATGAGGTGACTTTCAGAAAGAGCCTAAGGATGAGGGCTGGTTGCTGGGAGAACCCACCATGAATAGAGGGGTGAGACTTTCAGTCGCACCCCCTGATTTCCAGAGAAGGAAGACGACCTAGAGGTGGAATCAATCACCAATGGCCAATGAATTAATCAATCATGCCTATGCAAAACTTCCAAAGAAAGAGTTCAGGTTGGGGAACTCTTCCTCTTACCACCAATTATAGCCGGTTTGTTAGTCAGAAAAAAGGTAACTCCCTGGACTTGCAATTGGCATAAAAAAGTATGGAAAATATATATTTTAAAATGTTTATTACAAGGTCTATAATAGCAATGGAAAATAAGTAGGGGTGCCATCAAGGATCTAGATGTTATGAGGAATCCCTCAGATTGAGATACAGATGGGATTAGACTGAATGAGGATCCCAAGCTCAAAACTCATCAGGAGAGGACTAAAGGGAGTGGTTGTGAAATCATTGCTCTAAGATGGTGGATATAAGAAGCAGAGGTAAGGAGATGGGTGAATGTTTGGTCGGAGAACAACAGAAAGAACGATTGTGGAGTTGGGCTTTGCCCTCCATCCTCTTCCTGCACCTGCACTCAGGTACCACCGGAGCCCGAGACTGGAGAGGAGAAGTGCCATGTCAGGTGACACGAAAGAGAAAAGGAGCATTAGCTTACCACCGAGCAGCTGCTAACACATTGACTCACTACCTGTACTTTCCCGTCATCAACATTTTAAGACAGCTGAAAAGAGAAATTCAAGATGAAACATCAATATCTGAGGAAGAACAATACTAGAAGGAGAGCCCATTCCTAAATCAATAGAGAGAGACATTTTTACTCTGTGGGCATGATACAGCAGGATTCGTGTCGTGAGATATTAAGTACCAGTTGGGGTACCTGCATGAAGAGCCAATGCTAACATATTCAAGACGGGAAGAGAGGGGACATCGCCGTGGATCCCATTGGGGAGGTGGAGCATCCAGGGGAGGAATTATTCTCCCGATGCAGGAAAAGTCAGGAGACATGGGAGATAGATTCAGAAGTTTTAGCATACATTTACCAGCAAATTGAGAAATAGAGATATTTCAGAACGTTAAAGAATAAAGAAAATCATAATAGCTTACAGAGATTTTTGAGAAGATGACCTGCAAAGGAATGAGAAGGAGATGGAAATAAGATTTATCACTGGCACCTTTGGTTTCAATAAGACAATGGAGATTATCTCGAAAGTAATGAGGAAAAATAGTTTTTGAACAACAAAGAAAGCTATTTCCAGGCCATCATCATTCAAGTATAAGAACTCAACAAAGGTATCTGCAGAAATGAAGAGTCTCAGAAATTGTGCTGCTCTGTGAGTATGTGATACTAATTTAGGTGAATAAAAAAATCAAAGAGGATGGGATAAGATGATAACGTGGCCACCTACAGCTACTTTTATTTCCTGCTGAAATTACACTCAAATAACTCTGAAGGTATTTAAAAAGCACAACCCTTCAAAGAAAGGGAAGGTAGGAGAAAACGGCAGCAGAATTGTGAGTGGTGTCAATCAAATGGACAATGAGTGAAATATTTTTGACACTTGAGAAAACCGAATCCCAAACAAGCAGGAGGGAACACGCTGAGCAAACCCAATTTATACCAGAATTTCCAAAAGACTCAATAATCGGGGAAATGAGATGCATAGAAGCCACTTTGAAGGGAAGGAACTAAGTTAATGAGGATTGGTTAAAAGCCAATGTAAGAAGCATTCGGATCCTCTCTCCAGGTAGCATGTTGCCAGGCTTTCCCTCATGCTAATGCAACACTGGAGATCTGTACTTTGGGACCACACACAGCAGCTCTCTGTGGGTGTCAGGTAGAGTTAGGACAGGAGTCGGAAGACTAAAAACAGGGGACTTAAGGCAGGTATGGGTGCTGGGTCTTGTCAACTCCTATCCTATTTTTCTATGCATTTCCAAGAAGGATGGAAGTTAGCTCTTCACCCACTAAGCAAGAGACTAGTGGAATCTTCTCGAGGGATCTGACTGTGCCAAGAGGAAAGACCCAAGGAAACCAACATGAGCCATTTCCTCACTCACTGGCCCAGCCAGATCCCTCACTGTCCACAAGCCACATACTCAGAGCTTCTAGTGAGCTTTGCAAGGATGACTCTGAAATAAGGGCTGGGAATAAAGGCTCCCAAACAGTTGAGGATAGTTTATCATGTAAAATAGAAAAACCAAAACAGGTATAAATAAATACAGTCCAGAAAAAAAAGAAAGGAAAATACAGAGACCATGCAAGGAGAGAAAAGTTTCCTTATTTCTCCGCTTTCAAATAAGAAAAAATTGTAGCCATGAAACAAGAACAGGATGCCAAGCAAAGAAACATTGGGAGCTGCAAACAGAGGCCCTGAAATTATTTTTTAATAATATAGCAGAAAAAAATAATATAGCAGAAAGGAGAAGTATAGGAAATAGCATTGGGGAAGTCTCACACAATGTGCAGCAAGAAAGAAAGAAAGAAAGAAAGAAAGAAAGAAAGAGAGAGAGAGAGAGAGAGAGAGAGAGAGAGAGAGAGAGAGAGAGGAAGGAAGGAAGGAAGGAAGGAAGGAAGGAAGGAAGGAAGGAAGGAAAGAAGGAAGGAAGGAAAGAAAGAAAGAGAGAAAGAGAGAAAGAGAGAAAGAAAGAAAGAAAGAAAGAAAGAAAGAAAGAAAGAAAGAAAGAAAGAAAGAAAGAAAGAAAGAAAGAAAGGAAATGAAAAGGAGTTGGAAAACAGGAAAGCAAAGATGAAATCCGAGGACCAGGCAAGAAGGTACAAATACAGATACACACTATCCCGGTAACGGGATTGTAGGTCCTCATGAAATCTAAGGATTGTAACTGTGGGGATATTTAAGCAAGTGAATGGAGAGGATCTAGTGTGAGGGAAGGAAATTAGCAAAGAGTCTTGTCAAAAAAGAAAACAAGGGAGAAAATGTCCTTTTAGTATTCCCCCATGCTGCGGCAAGGCCATATAAAATAAAAATGGAAAAGCAATCCTGAGATTTAGCAATTAACAAGCCATTGGTCATTCGGGCCTTGGCAAGCTAAGGGCCATAGCCGTTATCGGGACAGCATCCAGCTGGCACTAGACTGAGTACGAGCTGATAAATGAGAAAGTGACTATTAGCTACTTAATAAAATTTTCTTTTTAAGGCTGGAGGTGTGAACAGGAGTGTGCTGTGCAGTTGGACCTGCGTGACTTCACGTCGGCCATATGCAGTCTGCTAGAAAGGTTCAGCCTCGAACAGTGATTTTCAACCTTTTCCATCCCATGGCACACATTAATTAAAATTACGTGGCACACCAAAAGATATATTTTTTGCTGATCTGACAAAAAATAGGTATCATTTTGATTCTTTCCCAGCGGACAACTATTGTTGTGTTGGTTGTTGTTATTTTTTTATTTGACCATTTAAGGGAAAAGAGGTCTGTGTCTCTGACAAAATAGTTAGGTATTGCATGTTTTTTTTTTTAACTCTTTTTAAAAAAATATATTTTATTGATTTTACAGAGAAGATGGGAGAGGGATAGAGAGTTAGAAACATCGATGAGAGAGAAACATCAATCAGCTGCTTCCTGCATGCCCCCTACTGGGGATGTGCCTGTAACCAAGGTACATGCCCTTGACCGGAATTGAACCTGGGACCCTTCAGTCCGCAGGCCGATGCTCTATCCACTGAGCCAAATCAGTCAGGGCAGGTATTGCATGTTTTAAACATTCTTGTAGCACACTGGTTGAAAACCGCTGGCCTAAAAGACAGATGACTGAAACCCACCTCCCAGGCCTACAGTGAATGACAGTTTTCTCAAAAGCAAAATAATAGCAAAACCAAAATAAAAACACAGGGAAGAACAGCTATATCCCACCAGGGGAGGGAATCTCAGGGCTTTCCTTTGTCAGACCATCTCAGAGCCTTCCTCCTCACAGGCTCGGGCTAAGAAATAGAGGTTCCCTGCTATCCTGAAGCTCAATGCTCCTAGGAACCCTTTCATAAGCCAAAAGGGCATAAAATGAAAAAGCCATGACCTTAGTGTTAGCGAGGTAGCTAGATGCTAATAAAGAGAAGGGAGCAAAGGGAATCAGACATTATTAAGTCTAAGAAACTAAGGCTCTGAATGAGATAAGCATGCTTTAATAGAAAGGGGTAATATTCATGGACACCCCAAGGACTGCAGCATTGCCCCACCAAAGGGATTAACACCCTTCCCTCATGTAGGAAGCCTGGACCAGCTTTCTAATCTCCCCAAGGTACAACCAGTCCACTCACCCGGACTAGGGGGGTGAGGGACTGAACAGTAAAGGAGAAATTCTCTACTGGGCACATGCCTAGTAAGAAACCAAGATGGTACAGGGGCTCTCACTGGTGTGGCTCAGTTGGTTAGAGTGTCCTCCTCCTTGTACCTACATGTCCTGGGTTCAGTTCCTACTCAGGACAGAGGATGTGGGCTAGATCCCCTGTCTGGGCACGTAATGGATGCAATGGATCAATGTTTCTCACATCAATGTTTCTTTTTCTCTCTCCCTCTACCTTCCTCTCTCTCTATCCTCATGTGAGGATTTTAAAAAGAGAAAAAAGAAAAAGATGGTACAGAGGATGGTACTGTGAGGCATGCACAGTAGGAGCCAAGATGGCAATCATAAAGGGCAGAGCCTAGCCTGGGGAAAAGATTCCAATTGGATAAGGAACTCAGAATCACAGAAGATGTAGGAGGAGGGCCCCACACCAGCTCATGAAGTAAGGATGGGGAAATTAACCAGTTAGTTTGAAAGAGCATCTGGTCCTTCCCAACCTTGAGACAACACCATCAGTCTAACAAAGATGAGCTCTCACTCTCTCTCCCTGGTCCCAGAGCATGCGTGTCTCTCTTCATAGCAGCCCCATGGGCCTGGCAGCTCTGTGGCCTTACAACAGTGGGAATCCAAGCTCAAACGCAAGCCTGGGTACAACAGCATAATGCCAACACAATGACAACAACACAGAGACTAAGGGACAGGGGATGAGCTGGACTAAGCTTTGCATGGCACAGAATTTCTGGACACCAGTCCTATTTCTAGGCCTGATGAAGACAAGGCTAGAGTTTTCTACAGTGGAACAGACAGGGTGAGACACCAGGAACCTGGGGGAAGCCTTCCATTTTTATTCCAATGTATCTCACCACTATATTTCATCCTCCCATGCGTGGGTCCCCAGACATGCTTTTCTTGTGACTCCATGAAAGGACCCCATTTCCACGGGCAACATTAGGACATATCTTGCTAACGGATATGCAGAATGAACTGAGATCAAGCACAGATGTTCGTAGACATAGCTCAAAGCTCTGGCAGCTGGATGCTGAGATGCTGTGTGGGAAGGACCGCTGCTGGTGAGGGGCACTTCTGCTGCAAAACAAATGCTGAATGCTTTTTCACTGTGTGTGTGTGTGTGTTTAAAGTGAAAATCCTCTTTCGATTTCTTTACGTTAATGAACAGCTTAGTAGGTCTTTTGTAAAAGTGAAGTGGTGTAATGTGAACTTTGGAAAAGCAGAGGGGATACCTGTGCCCTGAATAAGGTTGGCACTGGGATATTTCCAAGCTCAAATTCCCTTTGTACTATCTTGAGAGTTGCATACTATCAACTCACTAATCTCAGACCTGGATCTTCTTACACGTACACCTTGTCCTCTCAGACCTTCCCTTGTGTCTCTTGCCCCACACGAGCAGGAGCACCCACCCCACAATTCAGCCAGCAGCTAGAATCCAGGCTTAGAGCAAGCTCAAACCTTACTGCCTGGAAAGGAACCAAGGGACAAGCATGGGAGGGAGCAAACGGTAGGAAGGAGGTGCCTAAGGGGAGGGGGCACTCACTACCCCACTGTGTGTCTCAGAAGCTGAGGGTGATGTGATGACCCGTGTTCGGCAGGATGCCTGGCCTGTGGAAAGCATGAAAGTCATTTGTTTGAGTGGTTGATGTTGTTATTCGGACAGAACCACCAGTCGAAGCTGAAAGGAAGCAGTCATGAAGAGGTGAAGGTGAGGGTGTGAACTCCCCATTGTGTGCCTGGCTACTTGCATGCCTTTATTAATGTGGCAAGCCTCCAATTCAACCCCAATTTTCTGATGATGAAAACAAGGCTTAGAGAAGAAAGAGCCTTTTCTGGAGCTATGAAGTGCCTGAGCCAGGATGTGAACCAGCCCACCCACACCCACACCTCTGGGGAAGCATTTCACAGTGAATGGGGATGTGGCTACAGCTCCTCATTTTTAAGGCGTTTGCTTCTCCCATGGAGGTAACCTTCCAGAACCATACGCCATGCCACATCCACAGGCTGAACTGGGAAGACAGAGTAGTCCTCAGGCTTTGAATGAACAAAAGGTATTCCAGGGCATTATGTCCTGTCTCCTCCAGGGAAGGGACTATCAGATTACAGAATTTGGCCCGGAGGCATGCTCTCCCCTCCCCTTTTCCATTTCTCCCTAAATTAGTTTTCATTTCATAACAGCCATTAGCTGAGCTCTGGGAACGGGAGTGTAAAAATCCCCCTCACCTTGGGGTCCTAACTGGCAGCAGTTCCTTGAAACTCTGCAATCAGAGCGCCCCTTAAGCATCAAAACCTCATCAATTAGGCCTCAATGTACAGGCATCACGTGGCTGGCAGGTCACACTGAGTGGGATGCGGAGGAGTGCCAGAGGCCTCATTACCGGCCTCAGCTTTTGTGAAATTCCTGAATAAGCAGCGCGTGGAGTGTCTGCAGAAGGACTGCATTTTATTCTTCTGGCTTTAACAACCGCTTTTACGGACAATTTAACACTGTGGGTTGCCAGCTGTGTTAATGTCTGACCCCTCCTTTCAGATGCCAGCCCTGTGAAATGGCCTCAGAGCAGTCTATGGTGCCCTCCTCTTCCCCAGCAAACTATGCCTTTCTGAACGTCAGGTCCCGGCTGCATACCAAGGACAAACAGAGTCTCACCCCAGCCTGCACACACACCCTTGCACATGCACCCTGCACACACATACTTGCACACACATACTTGCACACACATACTGCACACACACATACACTTGTGCACACACACCCTGCATACATACCCTGCACACACACCATTGCGCACACATCCTGCACACATGTCCTACACACACACCCTTGCACAAACTGCTACCTGAGCCCATGGCAAAAATATGAATTCTTAAGGGTGGAGCAACTAAGTCCTTTGAAATTTGTGTTCCCATCACACTTCCTGGATCCTGAGCAAAGGTAACAAATGGTGGAGTGGGGGCTGAGGGATAATGCCCAGAGTCTAGACTGCCCTTGGTGATAGGCACCAGATGAGGAGGGAACGTGTAGTTTTGGCCTCAGTAACTGTACGTAGCCTCTACACTGAAGGGGCTATTGCAGCCTGTTTATCCCTTGATGGAGGCCCAGCTGAGTGAAGCCCATGTCTGTACTGTCTGGTTGCTCAGGATGAGCCTCATGTACTGGCACCAATGCAGATCCAAGGCTTGCTCCTTGGTCACAGGTTCAGGCACTGAACCTGAGTTTGCTCAGTTTGCTCAGCGCTGACTAGGTCCGAGGGCAGCTAATATACTGACCAAGTGCCTGTTGGACATATTTGAGGCAGGAAAGTGAGACTAGGGAGCAAGAGCATCAAGCTCCTCCCATCTTGGCTGGGACATGGCAGCCATGACCTTCACTGACAAACCTGTTCCCCTGCATCCCCCTCCCCACTTTCCTGAAATTAAGACAAACAAAACTGGTCTCAACCAGATTCAGCAGACCTACTGACCTAAGAGTGACGAACAGGGCCATTACCATATCTTTATAATAAATGTGCATTACAGTTTGGGGACTCAGCTAGCCCCCAATCTTCATGAGAGTTCCAGAAGGAGCGAAAAAGGAATCGCCACCTGGAGAGGAGGGAAAAGAAGAAGCCACATAGGCAGTTACCCCCATGTCAGAAACCCAGGACCAACCTAGCCCATGTGGGCACCTCCTGCCCACGTTTAATAAAAACATACCCAGACCCTATGGGGGTGTCCTCTTCTCCAAAGTCAACCTCTCTCACTTCCCAAATGCATTCTAGCTCTTCGATGAATTAACTATGCTTTGTTCAGTCTTTCAGTCACACTCTCGAATCCTTTCTTAAGCCCTGACAAGAATCTGGACCCTGAATTGGGTTGATGCCTCCCTTAGCCTCCCCAGACACCACCCGGCATATTGATAAGCTAGACCAGTGGTCGGCAAACTCATTAGTCAACAGAGCCAAATATCAACAGTACAACGATTGAAATTTCTTTTGAGAGCCACATTTTTTAAACTTAAACTATATAGGTAGGTATATTGTTATTAACTTAATTAGGGTACTCCTAAGGCTTAGGAAGAGCCACACTCAAGGGGCCAAAGAGCCGCCTGTGGCTCGCAAGCCACAGTTTGCCGACCACGGAGCTAGATTGACAATATATTAGTTTACAATGAAAAGTATGGTCAGTGTCTTCTCTACTCGCCACCCTTGAGTAAAATCATAGGGGAAAAAAAGACAGAACTAGGCTTGAAGTCTATTTCAAAGCCATTAAAATACTGTAATCAGAAAATTAGTACTTGCAATTCCTCCTGGAGAAGGTTTAACTAAGGAATTCATTCGGATTTTATACAAGGAGTTAGTTATAGGAAGTATTGCTTATACAAATCTAATATTTTTTGGGGGGAGGGGAAATGTTCACAGATAGAAAACTGATTTTAAAAATTGATTCAGCCATGCATATTAAGCTTTAGGTGACTGACTATTCATGCTGTAGAAATATAGTATGACACTCTAAGTTAAACAGCACCAATAGGCTTCATTTTCTTGTGATAAGTCAGACTAACCTAAAAAACTTGGCTGCAGGAAAATAAATTCTGGAAATGTATATTAAATATTTCCTGAAGGCTTATAGAAATGAACAACCAAATAATGTGAGCACTTATATTGTTCCAATTGTAGTTTAGACTATGATTTCCCAGTAAAAGAGCAGGACTTCTGGGGGGGAAAATAGCTGATTCTCAGTCTGGGGCAGGAAATGTACATAGTGAGCCTGGAATATCTGGGCTCCTGTTGAAAGGGCCTTGAAGGCAACTTGAAGAGGCTCTCCACGGCCAAAGATGGAACGATTTTTGCTTAATGAAGGATAATATTTATAATGGATTTAAATGTATCAAATCTATTTAAATCTATGAGTTTTAGCTTTTTTTTACATAGTGTGTGTATATTTACCCTTCACATTTTATATACAAAATATAACAAATATAAAATTATTTACATACACACATGCAAATTAATCAGTCACTTTCGGGTGAGTGAGGAATCAATTTACTACAGTGAAAACTGGCATATAAACAAATCAATCATTATTTTGCCTTTCCCATGGGAACTATATCACTAGATAAGCAGCTAGCTAGTTGATGAAAAGCATCTCTTCATAAAACGTTCCAAGTAATAAATGCAAAAGAAATGGTAAAATAAGAATATCATCTTTGACACCCCTAATTAATGAACGGATCAATGCACTGAGCGGACACAAATGCTGAGATCACATTAAGAAAGATGACCAGCCGGCTGGCGTGGCTCAGTGGTTGAAATGTCAACCTAGGAACTAGGAGGTCATGGTTCAATTCCGGTCAGGGCACTTGCCCGGGTTGCAGGCTCAGTCCCCAGTATTGGGCGTGCAGGAGGCAGCCAATCGATGATTCTCTCATCATTGATGTTGTTTCTCTCTCTCTCCCTCTCCCTTCCTCTCTGAAATCAATAAAAATATATTTTAAAAAAAGAAAAGAAAAGAAAGATGACCAGACACGAAGTGGCACTAGATGAAAGGACACACCGCCACCTACACAACTGCCCAAAAGACCAACCTGCACCTGATGCGGCCTCTGGATCCCGCTAACAACCTGCAGGGGACACAGAGCGCAGAGGAGCATGCTGGGAGTCACCGTGAGCAGGTCATCAGCGAAATGCAGTCTGAGGATTTTTGTTTTCAGTAGCTGAATTGTAAGGAAAAGCAAGGGTGGTGGAGAGAATTAGGAAGTCCTATAAATTATGAAGGACTTCAGAGACAAATCAAATAAAAAATGGGCATGATTAAATGTTGATGTCTAGGAATGCAACTTGGGTGATTCAATTACATAGAAATGCAAGGGAGTAATTACTATGAAAGTCAAGACTTTTTGAAATAAAGATTTGTGATTGATATAAAAGTGGTGAAGTCCTATTTCTTGACCTAAGTATATGTGTAAGGTTTTTTAACATTAAATTATATATTTTTATTCAGTATTCTATATATTTTTTTGAGTTTACTATTAAAGGTTAACTATATCACATGTATCATTGCATTGGCAATGAAATAAAGGAAATCCTAAAAGTCCAAAATTGGAGTTCAAAGGAATAATTCAGAGAGGTCTCTGAGGACTGAAGCTAGCTTTCGGCCTGAGGGCAAATAATGAGTCTTGATGTTTTTCGGCCTCTCTGTTTTGAGGGCAAAATGACGCCCTCACTGGTGGTGGTATCCCAGAGTCTCTGTTAGAAGCAAATTAAAATCCTCTCTGAGAGAGCACAGCTTCGAATCAGACATCAAAAGTTCCCACAGATAGAGTTCCAAAGATCATGATAAAAGCAAAAAGACCGGAACTCACCAGGAGCCGTGACTGGCTAGGAGGCTCGGGACTGCAGAGAATTGAGAAAAAGCAATTAAAAGAAAATAATAGATGATAAGTATGCTTCATATGTTTTAAGACAGTAAAGTACTGAAAGGCCAACCAAGTAGATTTTTAAAAAACATCTAATACCATTCTAGAAATGAAAGAGAAATAAACCCAAAGTGTATGACAAAGTCAAGGGACATCCAACTTCAAGCAGGATAAGAAGAAAAAAAAGCAACATGGAACACAGAAAAGCAAATAGCAAAATGGTGGATATACATTTAACTATGTTAGCAATCTTATTAAATTTAATTTATTCAATTAGAGTAAATCTAATGGAAAGCCTAAGATTGCTAAAGAGTAAACCAAAATATAAGTGATTTACCAAAAATGTGACTTAAATATAAAGATATAGAAAGATTGAAAGTATAAGGATAAAAAAATAATGTGTCCCAAGCAAGCACTAACACTCTTCCTCACCCAAACACCACTAGGAAATGTGTGTTTTAAAATATGTGACAACTTGGACCTTAAAAACACACACACACAAAAAACAAAAGAAGGTATTTTGTAGTAATAATAGGGTCAATCCACTAGAAATATATCATAATCCTATTTCTTTATACACCCAATAACTTCATTTCAAAATATATAAAGCAAGATAAAACGAAAAGGGAAAATAGATAATTCCACATTATTACAGCTCCCTCAACCTCAGCTCTTTCAATAGTAGTTAAAATAAGGATAAAACATTGTAAAAATATAGAAGAGCTGAGCAACATAAATAATAAATGTGACCTGGTTGATATTTATAAAACGTTGATCCAATAACCAACAACAGATATTGGCATACTTTTTCTTAAAGGACAAGATAGTAAATACTTTAGACTTGCAGGCATATGATCTCTACTGCAGCTACTCAGCTTTGCCATTGTAGGTGAAAGCAGCCATAGACAATATGTAAATGAATGGACATAGCTGTATTCCAATAAAACTTTATTTTATAAAAACAGGTGGTCATTATAATTGTGAGTTATCCTTTGCCAACCCCTGACCTAGAATACACATTTCTTTCAAATTCATGTCGGAAAATTTCTTCCAAATTGGGCAAATGCTGGGTCATAACACAAGTTTCACCAAATTTCAAAGAATTCAGATCATTCAAAATATATCGCCTGATCTCAGTAAATTTAAGTTAAAAATAAATGGATAAGGTAGGTAGAAAATTCTTAATATGAAATTAAGCACCACACTTTAAAATATATGTCAAAAAATAACAAAGTAAATTAAAGTATTTTTCACTTAATTATAATAAAATTGCCCACATAACAAAACTTACAAGATGTCATGAAGCTTAACTTAGAGGAAAAATTATAGCCAAAAAAAATTATCTAAGAATCTATGTCAAGGAATTAGCAAACCAGCAGCAAGTTAAACCCATGACAAGAAAAGTAGTAATAATAAATGCATAAATTATTGAAATATTTAAAAGGCATACAGTGGAGAAAATTAACCAAAAGTTGGTATCTGGAAATAATAATAAAATTGAGAGAACTCTTACAAAACTAAAAAAGTAAATAAAGAGAAAAGAAAGGCACAGATCGACAAGATCAGAAATGAAAAAGGAGCTATCCCTAACACATTTTAAGATGGTGACTATTTTGTGGTAATAAATGTAACATTTCTGTCGAAAAGAATAATGTTTTGGTGATAGATAGCTTTTCTTTCCCTTGCCTCTTTTTTTTTTTTTTTTTTTAAATATATTTTATTGATTTTTTACAGAGAGGAAGGGAGAGAGATAGAGAGTTAGAAACATCGATGAGAGAGAAACATCGATCAGCTGCCTCCTGCACATCCCCCACTGGGGATACGCCCGCAACCCAGGTACATGCCCTTGACCGGAATCGAACCTGGGACCCTTCAGTCCGCAGGCTGACGCTCTATCCACTGAGCCAAACCGGTTTCGGCTCCCTTGCCTCTTGACATAGTCTACCGCCTTGATAAATGCATCCTACACATGAATTTTGGGCGTGGCCTTGTGCCTTGACTGGGCCAATGAAATACATGTGAGCTGACAATTAGTGAGCAAAAGTTTTAAATGCGCTTGCATGGTTTGGTTTTGTTACTTGTCCGTTTACCACCCACTAAAAGAAGAAGAGGTCCTATGTAGACTGAATAAGGCTGTGGAACTGACCTGAGCTTGACCCACAATCTGGAGTCAAGCCCAGCTGAGTTCAGCAGAACCATACCTGACCTACAGATGTGTGAAAATCAACCCCAAAACAAAGGCTGTGGGAAGCCACTCGGTTTTAGAGCTGTTTAGCATAATTGCAATCTGTTTTGACCAATATACCCTGGAAAAAAATAAAATTTACCAGTTTTGAAAAAAGAAGAAGTAGAAAATCTAAATATTCTTACTATATTAGATAAGAGTAATTTAGGTGCAAAATAAGCATTTAAAAACAAACTTCCTCAGGCCTTGACAACTTCATCAGTAATTCTTCCTAAATTATTTAAGAAGCATTATCAATATTGCAAAAATTCTTCCACAGAATGGGAAAAGAGTGAACATTCCATAACTCACTTTGAAAAGGGTGGATTAAGCCCTGGCCAGGTGGCTCAGTTGGTTGCAGTATCGTCCTCTACACCAAAAGGTTGTGGGTTTGATTCCTGGTTAGGGAACATACCCAGATTGCAGGTTCGAACCCTGTCTGGGGCGCTTATGGGAGACAACCTATTGATGTCTCTCTGTCTCTCTCTGACTCTCTCTCTCAAATCAATAAACGTATTCTCTGATAAGGATTTTTTTAAAAAAGTGTGGATTACAAATCCTGACAAAAACATTCAAGGGGAATTAAGACTAATCTCTCTTACAAATCACTTGACAAGTAAGAAGACACATAAATGGAGAGATACCAAATGGAAAATTCATTATTGTTGAACATGTTAATTCTGCACAATTGACCTATTGATTCAATGAAACTATCATCACTACCTAAGCATATTTGGTTTGTGTGCAAACTGTCAAATTGTTTCTTAAAGTTACATAGTAACACAAAGGACAGAGAATAGCTATAACATTCTTGATAAAGAACCACACACACACACAAAAAAAAATAATTTGGAGAACCTATGCTATCAGCAATATTATAAAGCTACAGCTAGTAAAACAGGTGGGATTAGGTAAATAATAGATAAACATGCCAATGGAAAAGGACATAAATTCTAGAAACACATATACACAACGTAAAGTACCCTAATTTTATGGCAAAAATACCACTTCAGCCCGGCCAGTGTGGCTCAGTGGTTGAGCGTCGACCTATGAATCAGGAGGTCACAGTTCGATTCCCAATCAGGGAACATGCCCGGGTTGTGGGCTCGATCCCCTGTGGGGGCTGTGCAGGAGACAGCTGATCAGTGATTTCATCATTGACATTTCTCTCTCTCCCTCTCCCTTCCTCACTGAAATCAATAAAAATATATTTTAAAAAAAATACCACTTCAGTGCAGTGGGAGAAATGATAATTTTCCCATAAATGGCGCTTATCAACTGGATACCTAAATGGAAAAAACCTTAAAAAAAAAGAAATCACTTGACAAAAACCAATCCCCACTAATGATTTAGAGAACAACAACACTTAGCAAATTAAGAGTAGAAGAAAGCTTTCTTATTCTAATAAATTGTATATTAAAAGGGGAGACATCTGTAATACTGTCAACAATAAAAGATTTTACAATAAAATAAGTAAATAATAGAAGCAAATATAATTTTGTTTGTGGTCTATTGTAAGCTTACCCCCTGAGTTTGGAAAGAAAATAAGCATGCATATTACTGTCAGCTCTACTCAGCACTATTCAGTCCCTGCAGGTGCATTAAGTAAGGAAGATAAAGAAAAAAGGTGTAAATAATAAAGAAGGTATAAAACTATAATGATTCCAATATGAAATCACCACAAAAAACAACAGCATATAGATTGCTTATTAAAATTAGTAATAAATCTAGCAGGGTACTTGGGTTAAAAAGATAAACCAAGTTGATTTTTTTGTACAAATGTAAGCAAAATTTTAAAATAAACCATGTCATTTATAATAGCATAAGGATTCAAATTAGTCTAATGAAACATGTGCCAGATTTTACAATAAGGCTGCAAAATATTACTGAGAAATTGAAGAAGACTTAAATAAATGGATAAATAAGACAACTTAAAAAAACTGAAAGAGACAAATTAAGATATGAATTCTTAAATTGATCTATAAAATTTTATGAAATGCCAATAAAAACTCCAGCAGAATATTTCTTTTGGAAATGGACAACTTGCCTTTAAAATTTATATGGAAAAACAATAAAAATTTAAAATAAAAATGTGTTAAGTCAATTGACTAGCCAGATGAAAAAATGAATCTTCACTCCTACCTCTCACTATATATGGAAAGTAATTCAAAATGGAACGTAGCTCTAAAGGTGAAAAATTGAACAATAAAACTTTCAGAAGAAAACATAAAAGGGTATTTTTTTGACTATATTGTGGTAAGACAAAGATTTCCTTAATGCATACAACCACCAACCATAAAGAATATGATAGATACATTATACTACATTAAAACTAAGAAATTTTATTTATCAAAAGACAGCAGGAAGAGTGTGAAAAGTATAGGAAAAAATATGTGTAGTATCCAAATAGGGACTTGCATCTAGAATATTTAAAAATTCTTAGTTGTCAATACTCAAAAAATAAATGGGTCAATGTCTTGAATAGGCATTTCCCAAGGCAGTGTATCCATATAGCCAACAAAATTATGTAAATGGACTTAATTAGCTAAAGAAATGCCAATTGAAACTATCAGGTGATTACACATTTTCCCAAATGGAAAGAATACAAAAAACAGACAGTTCTAAATTCAATGATGTGGAACAACTGTAACGTTGATACACTTGCTTATGGAAATATTAATTAACACAAGAATTTTGCAAACGTGTTAGCAGTACCTGCTAAAGTGGAATATATGAATACCTATGAATCAGCAATTCTATTGGATTACAAAAGAAGCTCATACCTACGTATATACCAAACGACATACACAAGGAAGTTCACAGCAAGTTCATAGTTGTAATAGACAAATGCTGAAATTAACCCCATGTCTATTGATGGTCAAATGGATAAAAGCAATAAAATTCTACGCCCATGAAATGAACTATATTTACTTTCAACATCATGATGAGTATCACAAACATATCTTTGAACAAAAGAAGTCAGACATAAACAATGACATGCTGTATAGTTCTATTGTATAAAGTTCACAAAGGCAGAGCTAATCTCTGCTTTTAGAATGCAGGGCAGTTGCTAACCTAGGGTGAAAGGTTACCAAAAGGGTCATGAGAGAAGCCTCTATGATGCTGGAATACCCTATCTCTTCCTCTAAGTGCTACCTATACGGGTGTGGTCACTATTTAAAATTTCTTCTAACTAGGCACTTCTGATTTCTGAGCTTTTCTGCAAGTACAGTATATTGCAATAAAAAAATTGTCAAGAAATTTTGAAATAAAAGTATTTTCAGATAAGCCAAACTGAAACGTTATACCAACAAGCCATTCATAGAGGCATTTCTAAGGGCTTCCTATGGAAGAAGTAAGCTGAATCCAGAGAGAATATCTGAAATAAAGTGGTGGTTAGCAAAAAAAAAAAAGAAAAAAAAAGCAAATAGGTGGTTAATCTAAACAAATATTGGTTTAAGATAGTTTGAACCAATTAATGATTTTTAATTTGTCAGATAACTTTCAGTTTTAAGATGAATAAGGTCTGAGGATCTAATGCAGGGTCCTCAAACTTTTTAAACAGGGGGCCAGTTCACTGTCCCTCAGACCGTTAGAGGGCCGGACTATAGTTTAAAAAAAAACTATGAACAAATTCCTATGCACACTGCACATATCTTATTTTGAAGTAAAAAACAAAATGGGAAAAATACAATATTTGTATTTGCATGTGGCCCACGGGCCATAGTTTGAGGGCCCCTGATCTAATGTATAGCAGGATGGCCATAGTTGATACAGCATGTCTAATTGAAATTTGTTAAGAGAGTAGAATTTAAATGTTTTCACCAAAAAAAACAACAAACCAGATATATATTTGAGGGGATGAATGTGTTAATTAACTTAATTGAGGGAATCCATAAAAATAAATTAGAAAAAGTATATCCATGAGAAAATGAAAACGTTTTCAAAGTTCCTTTTATTCTATTTTTAATTTTTTTTTTTTGGTTAATCCTCACCCAAGGATATTTTTCCATTGGTTTTTTCAGAGAGAGTGGAAGGAAGGGGGAGAGACAGAGAAAGAGGGAAATATTCATGTGAGAGAGACATATCGATTGGTTGCGTTCTGCACGTGTCCTGACCAGGGCTGGAATTCGAGCCTGCAACCAAGGTATGTGCCCTTGGCCAAAATCAAACCCAGAACCCTTCAGTCTGTGGGTTGATGTTTTATCCACTGAGCCAAACCAGCTAGGGCCAAAGTTTCTTTTATTGATCAGAGAGTTTACATTGACCATTGATTCTCTCCTACCATTGATGTTTCCATCTCTCTCCCTCTCTCTTCCTCTCTGAAATCAATAAAAACAATTCTTTTTTAAAGACGTGAACTTTAAGTTTTGGTAAATCAGTTCTATAACATGAATTTTGGATTGTGAGGAAATGGGTTTTTTTCCTTTTTCTTTAATATTTTTGGTGAAATTATCAGGGATCCAGACAGTTATATTCTTTTCATGAGTTTGATAACGAAGTTCCCAATTTGACTTGACACTTGGGTTCGAAGTGATCATTGGCTCTCTATGTATGTTTTTGAGTGACTTGATCTGCAATTTCCAAGATTTTAAGTTTTTTAAAAAAGAAATAGCTTTAGTCCTTGTCCTTAAATGTTTTGAAATTCATGTGTGATAAATTACTTTGGTACTCACCTGCGGGAAGATTTATCATCCAGCATAAAGATAATTCAGTATCTTTTCATTGTCACTGTATCTCTCCTATATAATACACACATACACACCCCATTCACATATACACACAGAAACAGACACACGTTTATAGGCATACATATAGACATATCACATTAAAGAGAAATAGGACAAGAGAAATGAAAGAGGAATTCCTAAGATGAGCAACTTGGGGAAGAGAGCGGAGAGGCCAACAGTGGTGAAATAAAAACACAGCCCCGATTTCTGGTCCATGTGAGCGTATGTTTCCATCAGGCTTCCTGAAGCTGCTAGCGTTCCTTTGGCATTTTCAACTACACTATTAAGAATTTCAGAGAACAGAAAGTCTCCCCGGATTCATTTAGGCAAAACATAAACCCATGAAACAACCAAGCACCTTTAGGGCTAAGGCAGGACTGGAATTGAAGGAGGAGCCAGAAGGAGAGAGCTTGGTGTGCAAGTCACTCTTCGCCAATGCCCCAAACACCCAGAACCATAAAAGTACAAAGATATCTGTGTCTGAAAATTCTGCCTGTGCTAAGAAACCAAAAACTCCTAAAGTTACTCAAACAGTGAAGGAAACTCGCTATAACTACGCTCAGATCAGATGCATTTGAGTAGCACCATTCTCTCTACATAATTCTTAGAGTTTCTGATCAGAGACCCTGTTGCTTTCCAGATGTTTCTGATTTCTTTCTTCCTGACCTCACACACCTCTGGGCGTGGATGTGCAGGAAGAGGGAAATGGCTCGAGCAGAAGCCTCAAATGGCGCGCAATTCTGTCATGTGTTCAATCTAAATCAACTGAGAGTATTGGAAGAAATGGCTTAGGCAGGGGGAAATGAGAAAAGAGCATTTTTTTGTTTTCCTCGTCCATGTAGCTTTGGAGCCACCAGATGGCGATGTTGCAGACCAATGCTGAGAGCCTCCAGATGTAGTTGAAAATGTGAGAAAGGAAGGATCAGAGTGAACCCTGGAGTGTGACGGCATGAGGGTCTCTAACTGAAAAAAACAAAATGCAGGGCAAAGAACAAGAGCTACTTAAAGCCAGGGATAAAGTCCCCTCCAAACTTCATTCCGAATCAGCAAGAACCTGCAAAGCAGCTTCCATTGGGGTTAGGTCAGCTTATCACCAGCCAGGTCATGTGTGAATGGAAAGATGTTTTCAGAAAGCCAAGGTCTACTTGATGACCTCAAGGAGAGACAAAACAAGGAAACCAGTGAATCCAGGAAAAACCAAGTCTCAAGAACACCACACCACCGTGTTTCTTTGATTTATTCTTTCCATGGGGTCCCCCTTCTGCAACCCATCACCTGTACTGGCCACACAGGCACTGACTTATGTTACAATGCAAATGCTGCCGAGTTACCAATAACCACCCTGGCCAACCAAAGAAAGCGTCCATTGATTTTCTGTGTTGTAAATTGATCCAGACAATTTTAGTGGCTTAGGGAGCTCATTAATTTACTAATTTGAAATAATCTGAACATAAGCTCAGTTAAAGTTTTCCCTGGCCCTGTGTCCAGACTCATTTAACTCAATTTCTTGGAGCCCAGGGCTATGGAGGCTAAAGCTCCAGGTGTACCATACCCAGCTGATTTTCCTGTGTTCCCTGGGCATGCTCCTTGCTCACACCCTGGCCATCTGCTGAAGGTTAGGGTCAGAAGAGGAAGTTCAGAAGGAAAGACAGAAAAAGAGTATGAATGAAGAAATACAAATATACTCTAATTACTGGGGGTGGGCGTGTGGGGTTGGGGAAGACTCCAAATACAATGTCTGGTCTTGGTTCAAGGTAAGATTGAGTAAGCATAGCCTTCCTGTCTTTCCCATTGAATTCAGCTGTATAACCTGCTTAGAATGCATCGAGAATCTCTAGAGGACTCTAACGAGTAAATAATAGCAGGAGGATTAGGAAAGATGACGAAAAAATGTTGTATAACCAAATGGTCAAGGATTTGCACAATTTATTCTCCTCTTTCCCCCAGTGTGGACGCGTAGTAGCATAAACCCTGGGCATGGCCACTGACCTGTGGACAGAGAACACTTCAGCATAAGCTCGGAAAAGAAATAAAACCGTCCTTGTTCACAGATGACATGAATTGCTATGTAGGAAGCCTCAAGAAATCTACAAAAAGCTCCTGGAAATAATAAGTGAGTTTAGCAAATCACAGGATATAAGGCAACACACAAAAATCAATTCTATTTATATACATAGTGGCAATAAACAGTTGGGAACAGAAGTTTTAAAACCCAATGCTTACTGTAGCTTTAAAAACAAAATACTTGGATATCAATCTCACAAAACCTGTACTGTATGTCTATGCTGAACACTGTAAAACGCTGATGAAAGAAACCAAAGGAGATCTAAATAAATGGAGAGCCATGCAGTGCGCATGTATTAGAAGACAACACAGTAGACATGTCAATTCTCAAACTGAGCTATAGGTAACATAATCCCAATACTAAAAACAAACAACCCAACTAAAAATGGGCAAAAACTTGAATAGACACTGCACCTGAGAATATGTATATATGGTCACACACACACACACACACACACACACACACAAAGATAACATTATTAGCCATTTGGGAAATGCACATTAAAACCACAGGAAATACTTCTACGCACCTTCTAGAATTACTAAAACAAAACACACTCATCCTGCCAAATGCTGGTGAGCACACACAGCGGCTGGAACTCTCTCTCATACATTGCTAGTGGAAATGCAAAATAGTTCAGACACGCTGGAAAATAGTTTTGCAGTTTGTATAAAGCTACACGTACATCGACCACCGGACCCAGAAATCCTGTTTCTGGGTCTTTTAATTGGAGATAAGAAAATGTGTATTCACACCAAAAGCTGCACATCAAATGCTAATAGGAGAGGTATTCACAATTGCCAAATTTGAAAGCAACCCAAGTATCCACAGCAAGTCAGTCCACACAATGAGATGCATCCATACAGTGGAATGCCACTCAGCAATAGAGAGGAACAGACTGCTGATACACACAACCCCTTACATGAATCTCAAAGGCATGATGTTGACTGAAAGAAGCCAGTCTCCAAGGGTTACACAGTGCATAATTCCATGTATATGATATTCTCAAAAACACAAATCGATAGTAACTGAGGATATATCAGTGTTTTCCAGAGTTAGGTGCATGGGGAGTTTACAAAGAGGTTGCCCAAAGAGTCTTTGGAGGGAGGAGGGGGGAAGATGGGACTGTTTTGTGTCCTGTGGTTATACCAATCTATAAATGTGGTGACATTCACAGAATTATATACCCTTAAAAGATCCAATTTTACTGTATGTTAATTTAAAAAAATAAAATTGACATCCACCCAATGTGTATAAAGGGAAGTACATTTTATTCTGTGGTGGGAAAGTCTTCGAAAATGAGTTTGTTCATATCTCTATATAACAGACACTAACATTATCTGGTTTAATCCATATAGCTCTCCAGTTGGTTGGATTTTATAATTCTCACATTAAAGATGATAAATGGGCATTTTGAGTGGTTAAATAAAGTGTCCAATATTAGATAGTTAACAAATACAGTGATAAAATTTTGAAAAGTCATTGATCTGCTTTCAAAAACTCTATGCCTACCTGCTATGCTTCCCCATCTCTTATTAAAGGAGCCATGTTAATGCTGCTTAAAATACAAATTTTCTAATCATTTTTAAAGCTATACTCATAACATACAACATATCTATTAAACTAACCCTAGAGGACTTCTACTTGGGAATATCTTATTAGGTATTGATTAGTTTTTCTGTATAGTTCTAGAAAGGTCTTCCCCAAGTCTTATGATTCAGGCTTCTATCTAATTCTGATAATACGGCTTTTATTTTATGACATACCTTTCCCAGATGAAAGATTCCCTTTCTACGGCTGTTCTATCTCAGAGTGGAAGTCACTCAGGTCCTAATTAAACATGGCCCTACTACTTAAACTCTCTTACTTAGGAACAAGATGTAATAGTGGCTCAATCCTTTGAAGTAAAACATTACTTCATATGTAGTTAGTAGAGTCCTAGTAATCATGTCTGTGTGTGCAACCACTGATACAGCCCAGGGAGGACTGCCCTTGGACTCTCCCCCAGAGGGAAAGCATAGCACATGCCCAATTCCTACCACCTCCATCTCCACAGCCTATGCGAAAAAATAAAAATATATTGGTCTGACCCTAAAGCAAGTAACTTCAACATCTTCCTCTTTAGATAGGCATTGTGGCGCTCTCAGCGGGCGTATCACCAGGCCCTGGGTCTGTCATCCCATGTCTGGGTAGTGGAATTGTCTAAAGAGGGCACGGAATCCCATATAGGCCAGCACAGTTGTCAAAGTGTGGCCCAATTCTAACTCACCTGTACGGAAAAGGAAGAACAGCAACAACTCTGATTTAGGAGTCTAGGTGAGGACATTTATTAGAAATACAGTGGGGCCTTGACTGATGAGTGTCCCGACTAACGAGTTTTTTGAGATACCAGCTGTCTCTCGGCCGATTTTTTGCATTGAGTTGATAGAGTAATTTGAGTTAACGAGCTCCTTAACGAGCTTGGTCTCCGAACGAATTAAACTCGTAAGTCAAGGCCCCACTGTATACAGTTGTTCTTAACTTCCAAATATAACTAAGTATATACTCAGTTGCCTTCACTTACAGCTATTCTTGTATTCAAGTGTGGGAGAACAAAGAAACTCTGTCACAGGTGACCCTATGAGCCCCAAGTCTATACTGGGGGTCGGCAACTCATTCTCTGCTCTTTCCATGGAGATATAGGGAAGAGAATGGAAGATGTTTCTATGTAATTACCTATTCCTCCTACAGCGGCTCTGGCTCAAGGACTTAATAATGTTTGTCCCAACTTGGGTTTGGTTAACCCGACCCCCCCCCCCAAAAAAAAAACAACCCAAAAAACATTTTACTTACTAGATCATTGGTTTATTACAAAAGGCCATAACTCAGGAACCACCAGATGGAAGAGATGTGCAGGGCAAGGGATGTGAGAACAGACGAGGAGCTCCCATGCCCTCTCCAGGAGCCCCTTCTGCCAGAATTCCCATGTGTTCACCAACCCAGAGCCTCCCTGAACCTCATTCTTCGGGTTTTGATGGGAGTTTCATTATATAAGCTTGACTGATTAAATAGTTTGCTACTAGTGATTGAATTCAACCTCCAGCCTCTCTCCCCATCCCAGAGGCCAGGGGATAGGACTGAACTCTAATCACGTGGTTGGCTCCACTGGCCCCCAGCCACCATCCAAAAGTCAACTCATTAACAATGAGGAACTTCCAAGGGTTTTGGGAGCTATGAGCCAGGAAGTTTGGAGGAAGACCAAAAGTACATGAGAAATATATGGTCGTTTGAATGACGGATATACTTTTTTTTTTTTTTTTTTTTTTTTATAAATCTCACTATTATAGGTAGCTATGTCTCTATATGAATATATATGTTTTCCTTGGTACAAATAAGATCTTTTCAGGGAAAGGAATTAAGCATTATGTATTTTGCCAGTAGTACTGTGGAGCCTAGCACCTGTAGGTGCTCAACTAAGGTCGAGGGAAGAAAAAGGAAGAGAGGGAAGGAGAACAGGGTGGGGAAAAAAAAATGAAGAAAGAGATCCCAGGCCAGCAGGGGAATGTCTCCCAATGTTGCTGAAAGTTTGAGCTGAAAGTGGGCAGAAGAGACTCCTGCAGAAAATCCCACATCCTTTTACCTCACCAACGCCCGGGAAGCAGGGAGAGATAATTCTTTTATGATTACACGGAGCTGTGAAGTAACCACCTACAGTCCTCTGGCAGGAATTCAAGTAAAAATCAACCTACTATCCCCACCTCTGATTTCCTGGTCTGCTTTAAAAGCGAATTGGATGGATAAGCCAACCTCCACGGAAAACTTTCTGTTACTTCCACTGCACACACAAAAATAATGAGAGTGATAACTATTAGTGTTAATAATCTTACGAATATGAGCACAGGGTCAGTTGGGCGCCTTACTACATATACAGGCCCTGTGCCAGGTGTTTTCCACAAGTTATACCAGGGATCATGGGAACCCAGACACAGTTTATGTTTATGTGAATGAGGGGCTATCTGTCTGTCTGTCTGTCTGTCTGTCTATCTATCTATCTATCATTTAGGTGCCAAAACCCGGGAAGGCACCAAACTAGTGAACACAAGTAGAAATAACTCTCGACTCAAGAGAAGCAGTGACCTATGGAGAGGGAGCAGGATGCGTGGAGAAAGTAGAACAGTCGGCTCTGCTTTGTTGGCTGACACCAGCTAATGACCCCCAGATCAGGCCTAATCTAGAAAAGGAGGCCTTTGCTCTAGAGCAAGCATGTCAAACCCAAAGGCTAACACGGGCCAAATAGGCGAGGCATGCGGCCCACAGGCCTCGAGTTTGACATGCTTGCTCTAAAGCAGTGGTAGGCAAACTGTGGCTCGTGAGCCACATGCGGCTCTTTGGCCCCTTGAGTGTGGCTCTTCCTAAGCCTTAGGAGTACCCTAATTAAGTTAATAACAATGTACCTACCTATATAGTTTAAGTTAAAAAAATTTGGGTCTCAAAAGAAATTTCAATCGTTGTACTGTTGATATTTGGCTCTGTTGACTAATGAGTTTGCCGACCACTGGTCTCGAGCAGTGGTTCTCAACTGTGGCTGCACATTAGGATCACCTGGGAATCTTTTTAAAATCCTGATTTCAGGGCCTCATCCTCCGGAAATTCTGTTTCTTTGTTACTAATGTTGTGGCCCCATCCCCATAACAAAGAAACAGAATTTCCGGAGGATGAGGCCCAGAAATCAGGATTTTAAAAAGATTCCCAGGTGATTCTAACGTGCAGCCAAGGTTGAGAACCACTGGGCTAGAGCATTGTTTCTCCAATGTTAACTGTACACATGAATCATCAGGGCCCTTGTTAGCAGGTTAGATCTGACGCCCTGGGTCCGGGGAGGGAACTCTGTGTCTCTAACGAGCTTCCTGGTGAGCACAGGGCTGCTGCTCCTTGGGCTACATTTTCTGTGGCAAGGATCTAACGTTTAGCTCTGAAGTTTTAAACTGAGGACGGGATTGTCTGGAGGCCATAGGAAGGTCTCTGAATGACAGTTTCCTGGATTCTACCTGCAGCGAAAGCTCGGAATGAGGAATGTGTCTCGCCGGGATGGCGGGAGCCAATGGTGAGAGACCCGGAGGCTGGCTCCCATCCCTTCAAGGAGAAAAGTCATGGGGAGAAAGTAGGATTGTTAATGTCACAGAAGCTGCACAATCCCAGTGACTCCCAAGGCCACGTTCTCTGCCATGAAAACTTGTGACACATTTCAAAGTCCTATTTAATGCTAAAATCCTCCTTTTCCTTCCTGCCTCCCACCCACACTGCTGCACAACTCAATTTTTTTTTTTTTTGAAACATCCCTTTGAGGCAAACCCCAGCTCTGAGCAGGGTGGAGGGTGGGGGCCTGTCAGGATGTGAATAGCTCAAAGTCAGTTTTCCCCTTCAACCCTGGGCCTGTTCCACACATCACAGACCTTAGCTCATTAAGAAAGAAAGAAGAAATGGTGAGATCTACCCTTCTTTCAATTCCTGGAGCGGTGGCTTTCCACGTTGCCATAACACCAACTTTACAGGAGCGAGGGGGGAAAAAACACAAGGAAAACACGTTTGATGAAAGAATATTCCTGAATCATAAAACCAGTCATGCTAGCTCATTATGCATCTTAGGAATGAACTTGAAACCAGTTCATCTCCAACCTAAGAAAATAAAATAGCAGATCTTGCTTTAATATGTTTGAGCTTTGACTGACACCTCATTTGTTCAAGAGAAAAAAATTTTTTTTTTTTTGCTCCTTCCTGTCAAGAGACGTTGGCAAAGCTGTGTGTAATCGACTTTTCCATTCCGCCTGGCAAGGCCTATTAGGTGCTAAGACAGGAGATGGGTTTGGATATACGGGCATGTGGATAAACCGCAGAACAACAGGAAGTGTTTACTGAGCTGCCTCCACCCCCAAATGTAACTTGTTTGAATACCATTCAGATTCTAACTCCTCTGAGCTCTCCGCTGCCACTTGTCAGGGGACAGGCGTTAAGCGACTGCAAATTGTCTTCCTGAGTCTGCAAATATCCTTCCCAGGTGAGGTGCCCCCATTTCCCCACGCTCACCCCACCCACCCCCAGAAGATGGTGATGGAAATGACCTACCTTATTTAATCAGTGTTTACAATACTTGATTAGCCCCTCAGGCCACAGCAGCTCAGCTTGGCTAAGAATGGAAAGTCCTCTCTCAGGGGCTTTTACCTTCTCTGATTCCGGGAGGGCTGTGTGCTCCAGAGCAGCCGATAATAGCAAAGTGACTTTCTCTCCCATCCATCCAGGTGGGTGAAAAATCTGGAACTATGGGAGGGAGTAAAAAAAAAAAAAAAAAAAATGAGCCACAGGTCAAGTGGGCTCTCGGGGGAGCACAGAATGGAAAATGTGCCAAACAAAATAATGTATATTTTTAACTCATAAACAGGCCAGCAAAATAATATTCAGTCTTTATGAAGTACTCTGGAACAAATCTGGCCACTCATACCCTGGTTTGCGTGGCCATCCCCACATTTTTTACTGCATTTTGTTTTACTATAAGAAGAAATAACAGGAGGCTTTGTCAGGTAATGATGCCATTGAAAGGGACTTAAAGAATACAAGTCATTGCTCTGCTTGTTTAAATTCTTGTGGTTACTTGACTTTAATCCCCTGGCCCCCGATAAAAATGATCTGGGTAAATATTACTGTTGTAAACACTTTAGTGCTTAGCTTTCTCATTTGAAAATCAACTATCAAATCATTCTAGCGCAGTGGTTCTCAACCTTGGCTGCACATTAGAATCACCTGGGAATCTTTTTAAAATCCTGATTTCTGGGCCTCAGTACCTAGATTTTATGACCCTCAATTGTAGGTTACAGCCCCACCTTTAAATATTATTTAGAAATCAAAGTTTCACCTCTCTCTCTCTCTCTCTCTCTCTCTCTCTCTCTCTCTCTCTCTCTTCCTTTCTTTTTTTTTTCTTTCTTCTTCCTTTCTTTTTGTCAAGAAACACTTATCCAGCATTAATTATTTGCCAGGCATCATCATGCTATATACAAGGCATACAAGGGTGACCACAACCAAATAGCTCCTCTCTCATAGAGATTATAGTCTAGTGGGAAAGACAAAAGTTTGAATAATGAAACAAACAAATCCTAATTAGCAACTGTACTAGGTACCAGTTCTATGACACTTTAAAAATAGGGGACTTAACTGGTTCCTAAAAGTAGCATTTTGCCTGAGAACTGAGAGATAAGAGGAGACCAGGTGAAGAGTGTATTGAAAGGATTGCAATCAGAGAGAGCAATGTGCAAAGTCCCTGTGGTAGGAGAGAGCACAGTGTATTAAAGAAGTGAAAGAAGACTAGAACCTAGTTGCAAGTAGCATTAACTGTACAAACAATGAATGTTGTAGAACAGGAGAGGTAGTCAAGGAAAAACTGGAGAAAACGGAACCTGGAACTAAATTTTAAAGAAAAGAAAACTTTAGGAAAGAAAGTACTAAGTACTTCTGGCAGCTGGCACAGGAAAAACAAAGGCTTGGAGTATAAAAGTATAAATGTTATTTCCTTTTTATTGCCATTCTTTTAATTTATGTATCTGTGAACTTGCATTTTTAAAAATCAAAGACAGCCCTAGCCAGTTTGGCTCAGTGGATAGAACACTGGCCTGTGGACTGAAGGGTCCTGGGTTCACTTCCGGTCAGGGGCATGTACCTTGGTTGCAGGCTCCTCCCCGGCCCAGGCCTTGGTCAGGACTTGTGCATGAGGCAACCAATTGGTGTGTTTCTCTCACATCGATGTTTCTCTCTGACTTTCCCTCTCTCTTCCATTCTTGCTAAAAATCAATGGAAAAATATCCTCAGATGAGGATTAACCAAAAAATAAAAAAAAATCAAAGACATATATGCTGCCATATTTTTTATAAATACATATATTTTTTATTTCAGAGAGGAAAGGAGGGGGGAAAGAGAGAGATAGAAACATCAATGATGGGAGAGAACCATTGATCAGCTGCCTCCTGCATGCCCCCTACTGGGCGTGTGCCCTGACCAGGAATCAAAGCATAACTTCCTGCTTCATAGGTTGATGCTCAAACACTGAGCCACACCGGCCAGGCTATGTTGCTATATTTTAAAATTCAATTTATACAGTGAGTTACCTAAAATGAAATGCATCAGACTTTTTCAAACAAAAACAGTACTCAAAATGTATTACACATTCAAATGTAAAAGATAAAACTACAAAACTTTTAGAAAAAAAATGTAGAAAAAAATGTTTAGGATTTAGGGCAAGGCAAAGAGTTCTTAGATTCGACATCATCAGTGTAATCTACAAAAGGAAAACTTGATACACTAAACCTCATCAAAATTAGATTTTTGTTTTTCAAAGCCCATGTGAAGAATATGAAAAGACAAGCTATAGACTGGGAGAAAAGATTTGCAAATTAAATGTCTAACAAAGGACTTGGATCTAGAATATATAAAGAACTCTCAAAATTAAGTAGTAAAAAAAGTCCAATTAGAAAATGAGCAAAAGACAGAAAAAGACATGTCACTGAAGAGGATGTACATGTAGCACATGATCATACGAAAACATGCTTTGCATATTAGCCATCAGCGAAAGGCAAATTAAAAACTATGATTAGATATTACTATACACCCATCAGAATGTCTAAAGCAAGCAAACAAAAAATAACACCACCAACTGTTGGTGAGAATATATAGAAATAAGATTATTGATATGTTGCTGGTGAAAATGTAAAGTGGTATCACCACTCTAGACAACAGTTTGACAATTTCTAACCAAATTAAACATCCAGTTACTATATGACCCAGCAATTGCCTTCTTGAGTATTTATCTCAGAGAAATAAAAACATTTCACAGAGAAACATACATATATGACTGTTCATACTGGCTTTATTCATAATATCCTACAACTTGAAACAGCCTAGCTGTCCTTCAACCAGTGAATGGTTAAATTGTGATATAGAACTACCATGGAATTCTATGCAGAAATGAGGAGTAACCAACTCATGGTTCACACAACTTGATAAATATCCAGAGGATTATATCGGGTAAAAAAAAAAAGCCAAAGGTTACATAATTTATGATTCCATTTATATAACACTACAGGCTCAGTGCACAAAAATCATGCACTTGGGCGGGGCCCTTCATCCTGGCCTGTGCCCTCTTGCAGTCCTGGAGCCCTCAGGGGATATCCAACTGATGGCTTAGGCCTGCTCCCCGGACATCCTTAGTGCTGCCACAGAGGTGGGAGAGGCTTGCCAGCCATGAGCCAGACTTCTGGCTGAGCGACACTCCCCCTGCGGGAGCACACTGACCACCAGGGGGAAGCTCCTGCATTGAGCACCTGCCCCCTTGTGGTCAGTGCACATCATAGCAATGGGTCATTCCGCTGTTTGGTCGATTTGCATATTAGCCTTTTATTATATAGGATTTTGAAATGGAGAACATTTTATTGGTTGCAGGGTTTAATGATATTGAACATTGTATATAAAATTCTAGAGATATTTGTAGTCTAGAACAATATTATCTTCCCTCAGAACATTTTCTTTTAAACAGGTAACGAGGGAAGTAGAAATCCCAAATCACCTTAATCCAGTAAAATATTGATATGATTTAAAGCTAGACATCAGTCCATGCAAGATCTGGTCCATTTAGGACTTAGCCTTAATCTTAGCATATTTCCCCTCTATATCTTAATCCAAAACATAAGGGATTCACCGAGGCCCCTGTACTTGCAGACTATGAACTCCGATATTTGTTCCCCAGTCATTTGAGTCTACTAAACTCTGTCCAGCTCTGCTTCTTAAATTCATAGATGTCCCTGTGGTTAAAACTCACCTCACTAGGTTTCCTTTTTGGAGAGTTACGGCCTCATACTTCTTCAATGCCTTGTTAATTCTTAAGCTTCTAACAAATTCATGCTCCAGATTTTCTAGCTTTCTTACTGGAAGGGTGGGCCATGCCAGCAAGGCCAAGGGTGAACCTGCATGGGGGCAGCTGAAAGGCTTAGAAAAGACAGAAAAGAGAATGAAAGCTGGGTCTCAGTGGGACGCTGCTTTTCTGAGAGTCAGCGACCACACCCACAAGCCATGTCTTTATTTTATACCAGATGCCACGAGGCAAAGTAAGGGTGTGATCAAGATGTTTACAACATTCTCGTGGGTTTCAATCCTACTCAACTACATGCACTTGAACTCTATCAAGCCCACCTCACTCAGGCACGTGGGGCCACATGTTCGGACCATAGGTTCAAGCTTACAACTACAGCTGTTGGTTATAATTGTGCTGGGAGGGCCCTGTCCTCCAAGCTGGGACTTGCACTTGGCAATGAGAGGACTGTGCCCTCTCATCAGTCCAAGGCTTGAACCTGTCCAAAACACTGTAGCCGCTCCCCACAGAAGGGTTGATCTAAGCCAGTGGTTCTCAACGTTGGCTGCACATTAGGATCGCCTGGGAATCTTTTTAAAATCCTGATTTCTGGGCCTCATCCTCCGGAAATTCTGTTTCTTAGTTATTAATGTTGTGGCCCCACCCCATAACAAAGAAACAGAATTTCCGGAGGATGAGGCCCAGAAATCAGGATGTTAAAAAGATTCCCAGGTAATTCTAATGTGCAGCCAAGGTTGAGAACCACTGCTTTAATGGAAGAAGAAGTCTTGGTTGCCTTTTTTATGTTGATACCAGAGGACCATTGCACGTGCACCGGTGGGTTCCCTCAGCCTTGCCTGGGGGGGATCAGGCCGAAACCGGCTTTCCAACATCCCCGGAAGGGTCCCAGTTTGTGAGAGGGCGGTTCTCAGGTGCTATGCCCTGGAATCAGGTTCCCTCCTCTCTGGTTCTAGGTGCCTCACCCAAGAACTGCAGCTGCCAAGTCACCGAAGCTCAGCAGCTCCTGTGTTGAACGTCTTCCCCTTGTGGTCAGTGCACATCCTAGGTACCAGTCAGCCAGTCGGCTGGTCAGCAGGTCCCTTAAGCTTTTATATATATAGATTTATGTAACGTCCCCATTTTTCTTCTAGAGTCTTTTCCCAGAGCCATCAATCCTCCCACTCCAATCTGAAATATTTACTTCCCTTGTGAAAGAGAATACTTCTTTGTCCTCACATATCTTAAAAATACTTGCATCCCTTGCCCAGCCAGTGTGGGTCAGTGGTTGAGCATTGACCTCTGAACCTGGAGGTCATGGTTCAATTCCCAATCAGGACACATGCCTGGGTTGCAGGCTGGATCCTCAGTAGAGGGCATGCTGGAGGCAGCCAATCAATGATTCTTTTTCATCATTGATGTTTCTATCTCTCTCTCCCTCTCTCTTCCTTTCAGAAATCAATAAATAAATACACACACACACACACACACACACACACATTTTGGGAGCTTAGTTTGACCATCCTTGTCACTCAGAGTTTGAATTCATCTGCCACATTTTCTGCTAGCACTAGAGCTACTGATGAGAACACAGCTTTATCAGACCTGAGAAATTTCTTCTTCCCTTTTCCTTGGTCTCCTTCCCTCCATCCTTCTCCTTTCCTGCATCCTAGTTCCTTCCTCCTCCCCTTCCTCTCCTTCTCTTCTACCCCCTTCTTGTTCTTTGTTGATAAGTACTTCCCTCTGTTTTCCATGCTGCATTTTCTATCAATTGGATGTTATATCTTCATTATCGATTATTTATATGCTTATTCTTTGCTTTCCAAATTTTTATCTTGTAGGTTTTCATAATAAATTCTAAGCATTTCTCAATTTTCATATTTTATTCCTCTATTATATTTTATGTATTTATACTGGCAATCATATTAATGATTTTTTCTCTTAATTTTTGTTCTCTTGTTATCTGACTATTCCTTTCATATAGTATTCTGTGCTCATGTTAGAAATGAAGTATCTTCTTTTAGCTAAGATATTGATTTTTGTACATAGTAGCTCTGTGTGGTGGTTTTAAAATATGTCTAAATTATTTTACAGTCTATCCCTCAAAAGACAGAGACTAATTCCCCCCTCCTTGAGTGCAGGCTGAACTTAGTGACTCACTTTATTTCCAATAAAATGGCAAATTAGACAGTTTATAATCTAGAATTACAAATGTAAATGTCCTCAGATCTCATTTATCTACACTCAGAAGTTGTGGAGTAACTTAACATCTCTGTAACAATGTTTAACGACATGTTCAAGTTAAATACAAGTTGAAATGTGATATTGTGATATTTAAAAACATAGGAGCAAGTTACATTAATAGGGAACTTAAAATTTCGCAAGCTACTAAAGGTAGTTTTTATACCATCAGGTAAAATAAAAGTTCCTTTTTCAGCAAAGCAGAATGTTGCCCATCAAGGATAAGACAGGAAATAGATATTTTCAATTAGTGGGAATATGTAAGTCCACGTAGAACGGACAGATTGCTGGCTGAAATTGAAATAAACCAGAACTAATGGAAAAAACATGCCAGTGGGAATGAGAGAACCTGTTATATAATCTATTAAAGGTTTGATGTATAATGGGAATCCTTGTTAACTTCGTGCCAGACATTACTATTTCCTGATTGCTTGGCTATTAATACAGTGGGGCCTTGACTTACGAGTGTCCCGACTAACGAGTTTTTTGAGATACCAGCTGTCTCTCTGCCGATTTTTTGCATTGAGTTGATAGAGTAATTTGAGTTAACGAGCTCCTTAACGAGCTCGGTCTCAGAACGAATTAAACTCGTAAGTCAAGGCCCCACTGTACACGGTTTTGTTTTGTTTTATTTTCAGTGCACGTATCAGGCACTGAGCTGGGTCTAGAGTTTCAACAGTGAGCAAAGCAGACCTGGGGCCTGTTGGGAAACTTATTTTCTTGAGAGAGATAGACACATTAATCAAATAGTCACACGAATAGTTATTTGACCAAGTCAGCATTTTCCAAACTCTGGAACACAGAATGTACTAAAACTAAAAATATATTTGTAACGCCAATAAGAAATCATATGATATAATGTGCCAATGAATGAAAATAGACAACAGGAAGTGGTATCAGGGATTCCTTAATTACTGTGAGGAGGGATAGCAATGTGACTCCTGTGGATTTTTATTCTGTAACTAGAGGCCTGATGCACAAAATTCATGCAAGAGGAGGCCTTCCTTCCCCTGGCTGCCGGCACCGGCTTCCTTCGTCCGGAAGGTCGTCTGGAAGGATGTCTGGTGTAATTAGCATATTATGCTTTTATGATTATGGAGAGAAAAATCCAAATGAGAGGGAGAAAATATTTTGGTCCAAACAAAAACCAGCAAGATAGTAAGATATCACAATATGTGTTAAAACACAAGACAAGATGCACAGGATGGATTAGCAAAGACAGAAGAGCCGGCACACATCAGTGTGATAGTTTGTGAAGGCTGCCTATGCGCCAGTGCACAAACTGATGTCATTTACACGTGCATCAGGCGATCGATCATGCAGCCTCATGACATTCTTCACGATTGCACCCCATTTCTTAAAAGGCAGACGACAGCATAGCAAAACAAGCTGGGCTACAAATGTTTTCAATATTTTGTCAGACACATATATTTTTTAAAATGCTTTTTGCAGGCAACCTATCCCATGCATCACTTTCCTTTTTCATGGGCACTCCCTCTCACCCAAGTATTTTTTTGGAACCCTTTGGGTAAGCACCAATGGGGCAGCGCTCTGAGGGAACATAGTTTAACTCTTTATAGGATAACAAGGTCATAGGAAGCTAAGAATGGAAATGGACTTCAGTGATTATTTTAGTTTAAAATAATGTTATAAAAGGAGTTCAAAATTTTCAGAAAATGACAGTATTATAGAGATTTTTTAAAAAATGCCTAAAAGACCCTTAACTAGACCTGCTATTGAAAGTCTGACTGTCTAAGACAGTGATGGCGAACCTTTTGAGCTTGGCGTGTCAGCATTTTGAAAAACCCTAACTTAACTCCGGTGCCGTGTCACATAGAGAAATTTTTTGATATTTGCAACCATAGTAAAACAAAGATTTATATTTTTGATATTTACTTTATATATTTAAATGCCATTTAACAAAGAAAAATCAACCAAAAAAATGAGTTCGCGTGTCACCTCTGACACCTGTGTCATAGGTTCGCCATCAATGGTCTAAGAAATTCCTACCCAGCATTCATGTAGTGTATGCCTTAAAGTTTTCACTGGTGTAAAAACTTTTCATTTAACCATTGGTTTATTCAGGAATTATGAATGGACTACTGTTGTTGTGCTAGGGACCATTGAAAACCCTTGGGAAACATGGTCTTGTAAGGCCTCAAATGTGGTCTGTCTTATATATCTTGTCTTATTTTTTAATATACACAGTGATATTTTATCTTGTTTATTTTTGTTTTTAGTAAAGTGTTTTCTCTTTCTCATTTGGATTTTTTTCTATTATAGAATAAATAACCCCCATGGATCAAATTTTTATCACAATTTCATAAAGGATCCTACTAGCGATGAGCTCATTCTACAATAGAGCAGTGGTTCTCAACCTTCCTAATGCCGAAACCCTTTAATACAGTTCCTCATGTTGTGGTGACCCCCAACCATAAAATTATTTTCGATGCTACTTCCTAACTGTAATTTTGCTACTGTTATGAATCGTTATGTAAATATCTGATATGCAGGATGTATTTTCATTGTTACAAATTGAACATAATTAAAGCATAGTGATGAATCACAAAAACAATATGTAATTATATATGTGTTTTCCGATGGTCTTAGGCGATCTCTGTGAAAGGGTCGTTCGACCCCCAAAGGGGTCGCGACCCACGGGTTGAGAACCGCTGCAATAGAGGAAAAAATAAAATATTATGAAACTTCACATGTTAAAAATGTGAGACTCCGTATTCAATATCAACTTTGTAAAAATAAGTTACATTTTATGTGCAGCGACTGGGACACAGAGGGACACCATTCTAAGTAAAAAGGACTAATGTCGATGGAGGTACGTAGGGAAACATCCACGGAGTATGTTCGGAACTACTAAGTGGTTCAGACTGGCTGGGGCGGATGCCATGTCTTGATTAAAACTCATAGTTTTCCTTTCAGTCAAAATAATGGACACATCCATCAAACCCAAATGCTCTCTTGTGCTCCTTTGTAATCACTCTCTTCCCTCCCACTAACCTTAGGCAACCACTGACCTGTGTTAAGTCACTGTATCAGTTTGTTTTCTAAAACTTTACATATGTGAAATCATACACTGTGTACTTTTACTTGGCCAGTATTCAGTCATATTTATCCATGCATAATTATTTTCATATTTATCCATGCAGTTGCATGTAACAGTAGCTCATTTTTTTTTTTCTATTGCAGCATAGTATTGCATTGCATGAATATACCAAAATTTAACCATTCCCCTATGGATGGACAATTAGGTTATTTCCAGTTTGTCTCCATTACAAATAAAACTACTATGGACATTTCTGTCGGTTTTTATTTCTGTTACATATATCAATCAGTAGGAATAGAAAGAGTGAGTTGAAGAGTAGATGTGTGTTTACCTTCTTAAAGAAACTTTCAAGTTCTTTCCCAAAGCATTTCCTTCCCCTTTCAGAATGTGTGTATTGAAGTTGTTTCAGTTGTTTCAATTTTTGACAATCTTTAATTTTAGATATTCTATCAGATATGCAATGATATTTTTATTTTAATCTGCATTCCTTAAAGACTAATGATGTTGATCATGTTTTTATGTGCTTATTTGTCATTCGTATATCTTTTAGCCATCTTATTGGATTTTTACTGAGCTTTCTTATTATCAAATTTGAGATTTCTTTATATATTATGAATACAAGTTCTTTATCAAATATGTGGTTTGCCAGGATTTTCTCCCAATCTGTGACTTTTCTCATTCTCTTAACAATATCATTTAAAGGGCATAAATTCTTCATTTTAATGAAGTGCAATTTGTCAATTTGTGTTTGTGTGTGTGTGTGTGTGACTTGTGCTTTTTATATTGAGATGTTTTATGGCCTAAAGCAATGGTACACAGACTTGCTCTGCAATAGTAAACAATTTAGACTTTAGGTCATACATCATCTATTGTAGTTCACATTTCCATGTCTGTGTTCTCATAAAACTTTATTTACAAAAATAGACAATGGGCCATATTTGTCCTGTGAACCATAATTTGTTGATTCGCAGCCCTAGAGTATGGGTTATTTTGGTAAATGGTTTATGTACAATTAAAAGAACATATATCCTGTTGTTGAGAGAATTGTTCTATAATTCAATTAAGTTAAGTTGGTTGATAGAATTGTTTAAATATTATATGATCAGACAGTCTGCTTTTCTTATTTGCTATCTGTTCTACCAATTATTGAGAGAGTATTGAAATCCCAAACTATAATTATAGATTTGTCCATTTCTCTTATCAGTTTTGCTTTATGTATTTTATAACTACTATTAGGTTAAAAAATGTTTAGAATTATGTGCTCCACCAAGTTAACCTCTGTATCGCTATGAAATGACTCCCTTCATCTCTGGTAATAATTTCTGTTCTAAAATCTACTTCATTGAATATTAATATGGCCATTCCAGCTTTATTTTAGTTATTTAACATGGTTACCTTTTCCATAGTTTTAACTTGTGTCTTTATATTTAAAGTGGATTTACTATTGGTAGCACATAGTTAGGTTTTCTTTTTTTACACAATATGACAATATTTACCTTTGAATTGGGGTATTTAAAACACTTATATTTAATGTAATATGGATGGTTGTGTTTATATCTACCATCTTGCTATTTATTTTCTATTTGTCTAATCTGCTTTTTGTTCTCTTTTTTTCTATTTTCAGCCTTGTTTTATATTAACTAAATATCCTTTTGTGATTCCATTTTTGTTTGCTTATTTGCTACAACTCATAATTGTATTATATTTAGGATTTCTGATATACATTTTAACTTATCAGTGTCTACCTTCAAGTAATATTATACTTCTTTTTTAAAAAATATATTTTATTGAGTTTTTACAGAAAGGAAGGGAGAGAGATAGAGAGTTAGAAACATCTATGAGAGAGAAACATCGATCAGCTGCCTCCTGCACATCTCCTACTGGGAATGTGCCCGCAACCAAGGTACATGCCCTTGACCAGAATTGAACCTGGGACCCTTCAGTCCGCAGGCTGACGCTCTATCCACTGAGCCAAATCGGTGAGGGCAATATTATACTTCTTTATGTAAGAAGTTTACAACAGTTTACTTCCTTTTCTACTCATTCCAACTTTATGCTACTGTTGTTGTATATTTTCTTTTGACATACGTTATAAACTTCATAACACATTGTTATTATATTTGCTTTAAGCAGTCAATCATCTTTAAGTAGATTTAAATAAGAAAAAAATATTTCAGATTTAGTCACATAATTACCATTTTCAGTGTTCTTCATTCTTTTTCATAGTTCCAGATTTCCACCCACTATGATTCTCCTTCCTTTAACATTTCTTATCAAGTAAATGTACTGGTAATGGATTCTTACAGCTTTTGTATGTCTGAAAATACCTTCATTTCACCTTAATTTTTGAAAGACAGTATCATCGGGGTGAAAAATTTCGAAATTCACAGTTTTGTTTGTTTGTTTTTATTACTTCAAAGATGTGTGCCGCGGTCTGGCTTGCATTGTTTCCCATAAGACGTTTGCTAGCTTTGTTTTCTTTTTTTTACTCTGTATATAATGTATCCTTTTCTTGTCTGACCATTTTTTAAATTTCCCAATTATCACCAGTTTCAAGCAATGTGACTCTCATATAACTTACTGTAGTTTTCTTAATGTTTCTTGTGTTTGGGATTTATTGAGTTTCTTGAAACTCTGGGTTTGTTTTACCAAATTTGGAGATTTTGAACTCCTAGCTCCACCTCCTCCACTCAGAGAGACCTCTTCCGCATTCAAGAAACCCTTCCCGGCCATGAGCTGGGACAGTCATAGCACTCACTCTATTTATTCCCTGTCTCTAAGGCATCGCTGTCCTTTTTGATAGAAATCCAGTGTTCTGAGAACCATTTTATTTAAATGTTTTCTTTAGTTATTTTCGGGTGGGATAGTAAAATCAGTTCCTGTTACTCCATTTTACCCAAAAGCTGAAGTCCAAACTCAGAGGTTTGTAAAGCTCCTCCCTTTGTTGCTGGATTTGAATTTTATTGCATTATGGTTAGAGGAGACAGTTTGTGTGCATCGAACATTTGGAAGTCCTAAGACTTCTTTTAAGGTCTAATGCATTATCTATTTTTATAAATACTGCATATGTCCTTGAAAAAAATGTATCCTTTCTGCCTGCTGGGTATAGAATTCCATATGTAGTTGCTTGAGTTAATACATTAATTGTTATGTGATTACTAAATCTGCTTACATGTTTGTCTCTTTGAGCAGTCAGTTTCTGAAAGGGGGATGTTCAAACTCCATTTAAATTATTTTATCAATTTGCATTTCAATTCTTGTAGCTGTTGTTTAATAGACATAGGGACTATATAGAGAGGATCATATGTGTTTATGATGAATACTCCTTACTTTTTTATTGTTAATTTTACAAGCATGTAATGTCATCACTTGTTCTTCATGATATTATTGCCTTAAATTCTACCTTTCAAATATTAAGATTCATCTCAGAGCATTTTTGGTTCATAGTCACTTATGGTATCTTTTCTATCCATGTATAGCCAATATTTATTCATATATTTATTTTAAATGTACTTGTTTTGGATATTATTAGATCTTTTAAAAATATTTACCACACAACCAGAAAAAAATCGGAATACATATAATAAAATATCTATATCCTTTCACAGAAATAGATAAAGTTTTACTGAAATTAAGAAATTTTTTAAAAACAGGTATATGCTATGTTCAAGTTTTGACAGATTCAATATTATAAACATACTATTGAATATATATAAATTCTACCTAATTAATCTATCCATTAAATACAATTCTAATCAACATCTCCAGGCATTGTTTTATAGAAGTATATATAAGCTGAGTCTAAAATTAACTTGATAATGCAAAGCAATTAGAAGAGATAAGGTAATTGTCCTAGCCCATTCAGGCTGCTAATAACAATATACCACAGGGTGGTTAGCTTATAAACAATAGCAATTTATTTCTAATAGTTTTGGAGGCTGGGAAGTCCAAGGTCAACTTGCCACAGATTTGGTATCTGGTTAAAGCTCACTTCCTAGTTCACAGACATCTGTCTTTTACTATATCCTCACATGGCATAAGGGTCAAGGGAGTTTCTGGGGTCTCTTTTATAAGGCTGCACCCCGTGTCCTAATCACCTCCCAGAGACCTCAATTCCTACTACCATCACATTGGGGGGTAGTTAAACTGGCAGATAAAGAGGCTCAGCACACCCCCAATACCGTAGGATACCTTAGAAAAGTACACGCCCAGACATATCACAATAAAAGTGCTGATGAAAAAAAAAAAAAAGTCTTGAAAGCAACCAGAGAAAAAACAACACATTAAGCGCAGACAACACCTTGTATTGATTGCAGTCAATTCAAATGACTGCAAACTTCTCATGAGAAATCATGGAGGCCAGGAAATAATGGAACAACATATTTAAAGTGCTGAAAGCAAATAACTCTCAACCCATAATTTTGTAGTCAATTATTCTATTTCTGTTTTCAGATGTAAAAATAAAATAAAGAAATTCCAGGATAAAAGAAAACCAAGAATATGAATCACCAACTGCTAAGCACTGAAAGGAAGGTTAAAAAACACTCAAGAGGAAGACATCTGTCACTAGAAGAACACTTGGCACTTTAGGAATGAGGAAGTAAATATCTGACAATATATAATAGACTAATTGTGTCCTCTTAAGCTTTTTTAAAATACATATTACAGTTAAAAACAAAAATGATAATATTTTCTGAAGGGATTTTCTTTTTTTGACAACTGCAACATAATAGGGGAAGGGTAAAAGGAACTATATAGTGACAAGTTTTCTACATTCCATTTGAAGTGGTAAAATATTAATTCTAATTAGGCTGTAATAATTAAATATGAATATTTTATCCCTTGAGCAACTACTGGGAAAAGATATAGAGAGAGGTAAACTTAAAATCCCAATGGGTAGAAGAGATAAACAAAATATGAGCCATACCATGTTGATAGATGAAGAGCTCAATGTATTAAAGATGTATATTCTTTCTAAATTGATCTACACATTTATTAAACAAACTCAAAAAGAGTCTGGAGACTTCGCTAGAAATAAATAGTTGATATTTATTCAAGGGTCTTGGAGTTTGCAAACTAGAAACATAGCTAGGCAAAACCCAGAAGTGTTCCAACGAAGAAAGAAAACTTACAAGTCTCTATAGTAAAAAGTACATTTTTGAGAAGTATCAGTCTTGCATTCTTAGCCTCAGCATTGGTCCAGGACAGCTATCAGTCAGATGTCAGGTAGTTAGAATGATAGATGCCAGGTAGTTGGAGATGGGTGCCACGAACTCTGGTTAGTCCCAGTGGTCTTGTAATAGATGTCAGGTGGATGTATATGTGAGTTCTCCAGGGGGCAACCAAGTGGCCTGGATACATAGGCCTTTCAGCAGGTAATTATAGGGTTACCTGGAGGTCCAGATGTATAGCATTGACGCAGGACTGAAAAGCTCAAAAAAGTTTTAAGTTCCCAGGCTAGTTAGAACAATAATGGTGTCTTTTCCTTATGTCTTAAACTTCATAATGTTAATAATTTTAGCAGTTTGGTTAAAATGACTATATTTTATATATCCCCTGTCTTCATTCTTTTCTCACATTCAACACAATTCCAATCAAAGTCTCAACAGGATTTTTTTGTAGAGACAAGCATATTCTTATGACCATATAGAAAGACAAATAAACTAGAATAGCCAAGCAATTTTGAAAAAGAACGAAGTTAGAGGACATTACCCAATTTTAGGGTGTATTATAAAGTTACAATAATCATGACAGTATGGTATTGATAGACACAGATAAACTGAAGAGACAGGAGTCCAGATATATCCTCACATAAACATTAAAAAGGAATTTTTGAGAAAGATATAAAAGCAATTCAATGAGGAAAAAAAGATAATCTTTTCAAGAAATGGTGTTTGAACAATTAGACATCCATGTATTAAAAAGAAAATAATCTAAACCTATACCTTATACTTCTTACAAAACAAAAATACTTAAAATGGACCACAATTTTGTAAAATGCAGAGCTATAACATTTTTTAGAAGAAAACATAGGAGAGAATTTCCATGCTTTTTGTGTTTGGCAATGAATTCCAAAATATAATCCAAGGGTACAATCCATACATGAAAAAATTTGGTTGATTTTTAGTGAAGCAAAACATTCTTAGTTCTGCAAAAGACACTGTTAAGAAAACTAAAAGACAAGTCATATTTGCAATTCCCATATTTCACAAAGTATTTTTATCTGAAATGTATAAAGAACTCTCAAGACTCAACAATGAGAAAACAATCTATTTTAAAAACAAATGGGTAAGATTTGATCAGACACTTCACCAAGGATGATTTATTGATGGCAAACAAGCATATTTATAGGCACTCACCAGCATTATGACACAGCACCCAGCTGGAAAGCCAATAATCAAGAGACAGGGGCTGGTGGAAGGGAAGTAGATTTATTCAGGAGCCGGCAGCTGGAGGAGATAGCGGGTTCTCATTGCAAAGACTATCTTAATAATTGGATGGGGGAGGGGTTTTGTAAGGAGGGAGGAGAAAGAGAGAAGAAGAAAGAACAAAGGAATGGAAAGGAGAGAGTTAAGAGTTCTCTGTTGACTACATTCAAGTCAACACGGTCTGTTCAAATCACTGGTTGGAGGGCAGCAAATCTCCCAGAGCCTACATGTGTGAAGGTCGGGCTGGGCTTCTTTTGAAGTTAGTTCCTCCAATTCTTAACCAAACAGACTGTTTACCTGCAGTCATATGTTAGTGAACAGGTCATCATTTACAGAAATAATGTTAAAAGAATGGTGGGGTGGGTTACAATTAGACAGAAGGAAACTAAAACCATCACGGGATACTAATGCATCATGGGATATCTATATATTCGAATAGATACATTTTTTTTTTTTAAGAACTGACAATATCCAGTTCTGGAGATGATGCAGAACAATTAGGCCCTCATACTTTGCTGGTGGGGATGCAACATAGTTCAGCCAGTCTGGAAAAACTGTTTGGCAGTTTCTCATCATATTAAACATACAATTACCATACAACTCAGAAATTGCACTTCTATGTATTACTCTAGAAAATTAAAACTTATGTTCATGCTTGAACAGGTACACAGATGTTGATGGCAGCTCCTTCATGATTGCCAGAAACTGGAATCAGCTCCAATGTCCTTCAACGCATGAATAAACAAACTGAGGTGTGTCCAGGTACAGGAATACTCCTCAGAAATAAAAGAGAACAACTATGATGCATCCACAATGTGATGGATCAAGGGAAGAAGCCAGTCTCAAAGGGCCGCATGAGTCTATTTATATGACATTTTGGAAAATGCAAAACTATTGGGTCTGAAGATACATAAGTGGTTACTAGGAGCTAAAGGTGGGAGGAATTTTTGATTGCAAAGGGCAGCACAAGGAATTTTTTCTTTTTTATATATTATTTTTTGATGTTTAGAGAGAAAGGAAGAGAGATGGAGATAGAGAAACATTGATGTGCAAGTGAAACATCAATCAGCGGCCTCTTGTACTCCCCCTGCTGGGAACTGAGCCTGCAACCCTGGGCATGTGCCCTGACGAGGAATGAAACCGGAAACCTTTTAGTGCATGGGACTGTGCTCAACCCACTGGGTCACACTGGCGAGGGCGAAGGAATTTTTCTTGATTGACAGACCTCCAGTGGGGCCTTGACTTATGAGTTTAATTCGTTCTGAGACCGAGCTCGTTAAGGAGCTCGTTAACTCAAATTACTCTATCAACTCAATGCAAAAAATCGGCCGAGAGACAGCTGGTATCTCAAAAAACTCGTTAGTCGGGACACTCGTAAGTCAAGGCCCCACTGTATTTTGTATCTGGATTGTGGTGATAGCTACACAAATCTATGCATGTGTTCAAAGTCATAGATATGCTCACAGAGGACATTAATTTTATGATTTATTTTTAATAATAATAATAACAAAGCACATTTATTATTTTTTAATGACATTATAATCTCTTTAATCACTGAAACGCTTGTTTATATTTCTGGTAAAACCAACAGCACTGAAGATCACTCTAAGCACAGTTTCTGAATAGACAGCCATGTGGAGGTTGAAACTATTCATGCTAATTTAATACATATGAATATTTTAGCAGTACAGTCAAGAAAATCTTATCAAGTAAAACTTATAACAAAGTTAATTTAGCATGCATTACTATTATGAGTCATTGTTATTGGGTGGCATGATACCCAGTTCCTTGAAATGACTCTAATTAGTATTACTTTTGTAGTCAACCCACTTAAAATATTTCACCAGTATCGGCAACTTTTGTCAATATTTTTAATCGTGATGCTTATAGCACAAAACTTGCATATGTGTCTCCTATTTGGGGGCATGAGTAACTAGATAAAAAAATTGTTTGGAAGCGGAATAATTGAAGCACCGAGCTACTCAGGGGAAATGTTAGATTGGGTAGACTAAGAAGTTAAAGTGTAAGACTTCTAGTAACCCATAATGATTCATTGCATACTTCCTGCACATAATGTAGTGTGTTAGAAACTTTAATAGATACAGCTGCAAATTATCCAAGATCTCTGACCCTCAAAGAAATTCAAAGAAGAGTGAGAAAGAAGGTCCATGTAATGGCAGATGAAAATTTCATGAATTGTAAAGCGTTCTATGAAATGCAAATAATATAAAGCTGGCTTTGGCGCACACGATGACAAAAATAATAAGAAAATTCGACAGGTATTTACAGTGAGGAGGGACTTGTAACTGGGAAGAGCCTAGGGCAGCGGTTCTCAACCTGTGGGTCGCGACCCCTTTGGCGGTCGAACGACCCTTTCACAGGGGTCACCTAAGACCATCCTGCATATCAGATATTTACATGACGATTCATCACAGTAGCAACATGACAGTGTTGAAGTAGCAACGAGAATAATTTTATGGTTGGGTCACAACATGTGGAACTGTATTTAAAGGTCCAGAAGGCTGAGAACCACTGCCCTAGGGCCTTGTTGAGAAGATAGTCATTGAGTTGAACAACAGTTAGGGACACAGGTATACTGAGATGAGCAGTGGAGATTTGGGACAGCACTAACTGAGCTAGGCGACATTGGAACAGAGACTGAAAAAGATGGGAAATTTGATTGAGAAAGATTGCATTTGAGGCATGGACTACATGGAAATGCCAATCAGGAATTCAGGATTGACGTGAGAAGAGCAAGAGCAAAGTACACAGGGGCTAATTTTTTAAAAAATGCAAATAGATAAAGAAAAAAAAAGGAAACCGAGTAAAAATGGGAAGGACTGTGTGCAATACCTAAATCAGGGGACCTCAAACTTTTTAAACAGGGGGCCAGTTCACTGTCCCTCAGACCGTTGGAGGGCCGGACTATAGTTTAAAAAAAAAACTATGAACAAATTCCTATGCACACTGCACATATCTTATTTTGAAGTAAAAAAACAAAACGGCAACAAATACAATATTTGAATTTGCATGTGGCCCGCGGGCCATAGTTTGAGGACCCCCGACCTAAATCATGTGTTTTAGTAAGAGGAGTCAAGGATGTAATCTGAACAGTGGCTGGGGAGGTTGGCAAGCTGGGAAAGTTGACTAGAGAGGTGGAAGGGCAGATGCTACTAAACCCTGAAAGAGACCGGTGAGTTACTTTCCACAGGCTGGTGCCAATGGTAGTCAGACCTCAGACAAATGGACACAGAATGAGAGACAAGAAAGATGTTTTAGGAGATGAAATACCAAGTGTGAAAAGCTATGCAAGCCTGATTCTCTTGGACAGTGGTTCTCAACCTTGGCTGCACATTAGAATCACCTGGGAATCTTTTTAAAATCCCGATTTCTGGGCCTCATCCTCCGGAAATTCTGTTTCTTTGTTATGGGGTGAGGCCACCACATTAGTAACAAAGAAACAGAATTTCTGGAGGATGAGGCCCAGAAATCAGGATGTTAAAAAGATTCCCAGGTGATTCTAACGTGCAGCCAAGGTTGAGAACCGCTGCTCTAGGACATTGCTTTCCTCGGAAGATGCCATGGTCCCCACCGACACTGGGATTTCCTGAAGAATTGCCCCAGTTCTTCTTGGAACAAAACATCTGTCCATGCACTGCGCCAGTATAAAGCCATTAAGTGAACACCAGGGACTGTCTGGACACCGTCAGAGCCCAGGAAGGCATCGGGAGAGGCATTGTTTTTGAGATGATTTGCGTCTTCTGGGGGGAAATAATGAAAAGAGAAGTGCAGTGAGCCGGGCTCCTCTCCAGCTGTGGCCAATCTCCCCACCCTGCGTTAAGGCAGTCAGCTTGGAACCAGCAAACTCAGATGACTTGCGCTCTCAGTCCATCACATTGCCCAGCCGTGAGGGGATAAACAAGCATCACCTCTTAGGTAGGTCATAGTTTTCCTTCTGTCTTTCAGGGCACATTGCTATGCCATCTATACATCGTTCCTTGGAAAGTCTATCGGCAAGGTTTTGCAGCATATTATCAAGGTTTGGGGTTCTGGGCCTATTCTCACAAGCCATGTCCTGTTTGCTGTGACCAGCTGTCTAGTGTGTGTGTGTGTCTGGGGTGGGTGGGAGGGTGGAACCACCATGTCTAGGGAAATTACAGGTGAGCAAGGGAGACTAGAGCAATTCAAACAGGCATCTCTCTAGGGGCCCTCACTCCAACATTTTCCAGCAGTGACTTGTGATAGTGGCCCCCTGGGATGAAGTATAACATTTCACATCCAAGAAAACAGATAACCAAAAGGGCTCCCCTCTTTTGCTATTTCAGCCTCCTGCCCCCAGGACTTGGCCAGGCCAAGACAATAAAATACTGTAGCCTCCTGGGAACAGGCTACGCGGCTTGTTCAGGTCTGTGTTTTTGTTTCATTCTGCTGAAGTTTTATTCCGCCGCTGTGGAGGCCTGGCTTGAGGACATTGGCTAAATACTAAATAATCACCAGGCGGAGGAGAAGAAATGAATTCCCCATCATTGTGGGTAGAAAGAGAACAGGCTTAATTAATGATTCTCATTCCTGCCTGTTCACACCTCGGCTCCCATTCAAATAACGTGAGGGAGAAAATAGTTCAGAATCCAGGAAAGCAGAAACTATTGGAAAGCTGCTAGGGTGTCGATCTTTCCTTTACCTTACACATGCATTTCTATGCTGTTGCACTGGATCAATAAAGAAAACAAAGAAGAAAGGTTTACCGATAGATAGCCCAGCTGCTGAAGTGGTAGCTCGCCAGATGAAAGCTCAGCCAAGGGGGAACCAGAGGGTCTCGCCTGGGGAAGTTCTGCAGTCGCCCTTCTATAGCATTTCAGCTTAGCAACCTGTGCCTTTAACTACCAATGGGAAACCTCAAGGACATCTTTGGGGCAGTGTCATGCCATGGATTTTGCGACAGTGAGTTTTGAACCACTAGCTTTTAACTAATGGTACTACATTAAAAATGAATGCCTTTCCAATTTATGAAACTAGTTCCAAACTACCTCATGGTATAGAAGAGTCAAATCCAATGAGTTAATTTGGAAGAAAAACACACACATATCTGGCCCTGGCTGGTCTGGCTCAGTGGATGGAGTGTCGGCCTGCGGACTGAGGGGTCCCAGGTTTGATTCCGGTCAAGGGCATGTACCTTGGTTGCGGGCACATCCCCAGAAGAGGGTGTGCAGGAGGCAGCTGATAAATGTTTCTCTCTCATCGATGTTTTTAACTCTCTATCCCTCTCCCTTCCTCTCTATAAAAAAATCAATGAAATATATTTAAAAAACAAAACAAAAACCCCACACACATATCTGCCCAATAGGCATATTACTTTTTCTATTTTCAATGTGAAATAGTTCAGGCTTTTCAATGAAAAAAAAATGTGAGTTATATGTATAACAGGAACATGTTTGTAATTGTCCCACAAGCTTGACTTTCAAGATGTTTCTATAAGGAGCACATTGAAAAAGGGAATTGAGGCAATTACACATTCAATATGGATGTCAGTGGAGGTCTCCTTGTCTTCTGAGACTTACATAAAATTAACCTCAACCCTTAGTCTCATCTTTAATAAGAAGCTCAATATCCTCTCTAAGATTTTTGCACACATATGAAATGTACCTTCTCAGGGTTATCTGTACTTTTAATGAACTATTACCATTGAACTCCCATCTTCCCACCCATGACAATTCTCTTGTTCTTGTCTAGTGTTAACTCATATACACTTACAGTCCCTTTAGTCCTTAAAACTCTATTCTACAAAACATTTCTGTGTAGAAAATGGCTACTACATTGCAACAATACGCAGAAATACTTTTAAAACTACCCTTTCTAAAATTCCTCCAGCCAGCTCGAACACTAGGAAGTTCTCATTACCCAACATTTCTTCATGCACTGTTCCCCATAGACACCCAAACGTCTCCCAATTTGTTTGGCCTTTTCTCCTGTTCTCAGAACTATTCCCCTCCCTTACTTTTTGCTCCTTCAAATAAGTGTTAACTTTCATGCAAAGTAATTTAATTGTCCTTCTATTACATGGGCTTCTTCCAGAGTTTCATGTTCTTAGAACATCATTGTTCTCACACATGAATGAGGTATTTAGCTACACAGAAAGTCATCCTCTTAGGAAAGAGTCGTGCTACTCCTTTAGGAGGAAAATGGCAGTCACCTGTTGCTTTTAGATGAAAACACCTTTTTTAAGTTGTTTTTCTATGCTACATACAATTAAAGCAGGCCACAAGGTCAAGAATACCTCCATGGATACATATTTCAGACCTTTAAAGTTGTTTCAGTTTACCAGTGATGCTCTTAGTTGCATATTTGATGCTTATGCCCAGCCTGAGACAGTGCTAACTTGCCCCATGAGAATGGTATTGAATTTGAAGCAAGCTTCTTTTAAATATACACTACTAAACACATGATCCTTTCTCAAAAGCTAAGCAGATACGATTTTTATTTATATGAGATACTAGAGGCTCGGTGCACAAAATTCATGCACTCTGGGTTGGGGGGGTGGTCCCTCAGCCCAGACTATGACCTCTCGCAGTCCGGGAGCCCTGGGCGGACATCCTTTAGTGCTGCCGTGGAGGCAAGAGAGGCTACCGCCACCGCCACTGTGCTTGCCAGCTGTGAGCCTGGATTCTGGCTAAGTGGCGCTCCCTCTGTGGGAATGCACTGACCACCAGGGGGCAGCTCTTGCATTGAGTGTCTGCCCCTGGTGGTCACTGCGCATCATAGTGACCAGTCGTTCTGCCATTTAGTCAATTTGCATATTAGCCTTTTATTATCTAGGATAATAGGGAACAACGTTTTAATTTGCTAGAGAAAGAGAATATGTCTTTTTCCACCTTGTGTCCTTTATAATCCTATATAATAAAAGGCTAATAGGCAAATCGACCAAATGGTGAAACGACTGGTTGCTATGACCTACACTGACCACCAGGGAGCAGACGATCAATGCAGGAGCTGCCCCCTGGTGGTCAGTGCACTCACATAGAGGGAACACCTCTCAGCCAGAAGCCAGGTTCACAGCTGGCGAGTGCAGCGGCAGTGGCAGGAGCCTCTCCCGCCTCGGTGGCAGCACTAAGGCTGTCTGCCTGCAGGCTTAGGCCCGCTCTGCCTAAGCCATCATTTGGACATCCCCCGAGGGCTCCCGTACTGCGAGAGGGTGCAGGCTGGGCTGAGGGACCCCCCTCCCCTGAGGGCATGAATTTCATGCACCGGGCCTCTAGTTATGGCTATATTGGAATGAGACACCTGGAGAACTCTCCCAGCCCTACCTCAGCCTCATTTCCTGAAGATGACTGCTAGTTACATTGCTAGTATTTGAAGAGGGCTTAGAAGATATCCAATCTTAGCTTCCATGGGAATCCTTACAAAATATGTCATAGACTTTTATTAGAAAGTAGTGTATTTGGAGAACATTAAATGTTAGAAAATAAGGTATATGTACACTGCCTTGAACATTATATACATTCAATAGGTAAAATGTTAATTCCTTCCCACTCTTCCCCTTAACTTTACTGAGATGAACAATCCTCTTTTGAACTTCCATTCATTGAACATGGTTCTACCTAATAAAGAGGAAGAATGTTTATTTCCTCTTGCACATGAGAACATCTCAGATACTTATAGATAACTATGTTCCTGTCTCTTGTACAGTTCCTTCCGCATGATTTTATACCCTTCCCTATTCTAATTCTCCAACTTCATATTTCTTAGGTTCTAGGACTTATAAAGAAAAAAATAATAGCTGGACATTTTGTCTAATCAGTACACAGAGCACCAGGGTCTGCTTCTGCTTGGTGTTGAGAGTCAAACTGTTGCACAGCCCAAATCTGCATTCGCCTTGTTAGTAGCCTTATCACACCATCAGCCTCATCCCAACAACTGAGTTGAAGCTGCCCAAATGTATAAGGTGTACAGATTCATTTTATGTTTTACTCATGGCTTGTTGTTAGGCCATATTTCTTCCATCCTGCATTTAATGCATCACTTTCAAAGTACAGGGGAAAAACATATAGCACCTATATAATATGTATCTTATACATATATTTCATACACACACACACACACACACACACACACAGTAGAGGCCCAGTGCACAACATTCATGCATGGGTAGGGTCCCTAGCAGCTGCTGGCTGCCAGCTGGGACCTTCCTATATTCCACGCCACCCACTGGTGTTCAGCGCACGTCATAGCGAGCAATCAAACTCCCAGTCGGTAGAACTCCAGGGGGGACATTTTGCATATTAGGCATATACATACATACATACATATAGATAGATAGATAGAGATATCATATATGTCTATTTTAAACTTTACTCTGTACTATTTGTTTCCATAAGTCTAACCTGTGATGATCTTTTAGACTTAACTCTTTTCCAGAATTTAATTTATTCTAGCTCTAATTTATCTAAATCTAAGCCACCTAAAATAGCCACTAAGACAACATATACTTCCCTGGCACTGTGTTGTATACAGGCTCTGTCTCAGGTATTTTCTATAAATTAACTTTAATCTTCACTATTTTCCTGTAAGCTAGCTATCTATTCTCATCAAGTGGTGCATGAAAATTAAGCATGTTGTCTAGGTCAACAAATGTTAACAGTGAAACTGGTCTGGTAATTCAAGGCCCACGTGGCTCCTAAACCTAAACTCTATTAGCACTGCCTTGACCTACACAGCCTCGACCTGCACAGCTTCGACTTGTACTGCCTGGATTGGAGCCAATGCTGAACCAACACAAAGCCAATATATGCTCCCTAGCCCACACTCACCCTATTATTCAAAAGAATATCAAGTAAAGTTTGCCAAAAAACCAGTTGCAACTGAAAATGCACTCAATCTGAAGTCTTCATTACTTTATCAACTACCCTTTTAATTCTCATTTTTTAAAAAAAAATGACCTAAAATTGATGTGACTCTATTTTTAACAACCTAAGAATTCTTAGTAGCCTCTTCAAGTTCAAATTCAATTCAAGTTTTAATTCAAGTGTCTTTACTGTTATACACTTGTATCGTTACTATGCATTTTTGAATTCTCTAGGGATAATTGTCAATGGTCCCCGTCTATGGTTTAGAGACCACCTTTTTCTCAAACTTAAATAGTAAGGCTGTTTATCTCTGACATGGTTGGTTCTGTTGTTTCTACCAATGTTTTTATACCTTGGGATGTGTACTGTGTACACCAAGTAACTTGAACACAATAGTCAGTTCTTCTATCAGATAAATTGATATTCCTAAGTATTTCTTTCTTTTTTTGTCTCTGTTTCTCCTATTTTTTAATTTAAAAAATAGAGTTAAATAGTAAAGAAGATGGTGGACATGAGCCATGATAATTTATTTATTATTATTTAAAATATATTTTTATTGATTTCAGAAAGGAAGAGAGAGGGTGAGAGATATAGAAAGATCAATGATGAGAGAGAAATATTGATTGACTGCCTCCTGCACTCCCCACACTGGGGATTGAGCCCAAAACCCAGGCATGTGCCCTGACTGGGAATCAAACTCTGACCTCCTGGTTCATAGGCAAATGCTCAACCACTGAGCCGGGCTATTTTAATGAGATTGTCTCCAGTGTTTTGCCATCAAGCATGATTGCGAATAGATGCCCTTTTCCAACTAAGGGCTTAATCTTCTAAACCTAATTTCCTTATATGTGTGCATGCTTTTCAAAAAAGAAAAAATGAAAGAAGCATATTGATTTTTATCAAACATTTTACAGCATCTTTTGAGATCATTGTCTTTTTATGGGACTAAGAGATAGGGCCTAGTATAATCATATCTCTCTTGATGATACACCAGTCTTTCAATCTCAGGACAAATCCTAGTTTGTCATGGTGGGTGGTTATTTGAAAAGACCTTAAATTTGATTTGCCAAAGGTATAAAAGTTTTGCACCAGTTATCTCAATGAACTCATTTATGAGTTTTTGGGTTGTTGTTTGTTTTCCTGGTGAGTGGAAGGCTTCTGGCACAGGTCTTTTTGTGGCTTTCAAGAGTAAGAAAATGAAGTGAGTAACATTCTGTCATTCTTGACACTCTAGAACAGTTTATGAGCATGCAATTACCTCCTCTTTGAAATTCTAACAGCAAAATTATCCAATCATGAATCTGTCTTTGAAGACTTTTTGATCATTTCTTTTATATTGTTCAAATTAAATTTTCTACTTTTCTTTAACTTAATTTTGACCATTGATATTTCTTTCCTCAGGAACCATCCATTTAATGTAGTTGTTAAGTTATTAAGCATAAGATACATGTAATATTTTCTTGAATTAAAAATAATATCTCTTATTATGTCCCTATTTTAAAAATTAATTTTGTTTTCTCCTCTCTCTTTTGTCTTGGTGGGTTTTGATTTTTGTCATTTTCACTGGTATTAATGTGTTGTGTTTAAAGAAACTGCTCTTGGATTTACTGAGAAAGTATATTATTTTGCTTTGAATTCATTAACAATCTCTTTATATTTATTATGTGTTCTCCTTTAGCTTAGGTTTATTTTGTAGTTGCTTTTCCAACTTATTGACTTGATTGCTAAGTTCCTTTATTTTATGATTATTTTAATAATACAAGCATTCAAGATTATTGCCTCGGAGAATAACTTTGGCTGCATTGCACTACAATAATAAGTAATGGTTTCTTTAATTTCTATTATTTTTCCAAATAGCCACTTATTGTAATTTTTATTTCTTTTTTGTCCTAATAGGTTTGTTATAGAATGCTTTAAATTACTAAATTGCTGGGTTTATTTTTATTTGTTTTTTTAAGCGTTCGTTATTACTTTACAGTTTGCCATATTATGACGGGACAGCATTTTCCTGCCCAGTTTCTGATCTGAGAATTTTATTGCTGACCTAGAACAAAATCAATTTTTATAATTGCTTATTGAAACTTGAAAATAAGATATATGCTCTGGGTGTAGCATACAAAGTTCAATGTCTCCATGAATTAAAACTTATTATAATATTAACATTGACTGTCTTCAACATATATTTTAATATTTCCCGTAACAATCACATTTCAATCAATTTCTCATTCATTCATTTAGCAAATCTTAGTAAGCACCTTCTTGTGCCAGACTCACCCCTAGGTGCTGGGGACACGGCAGTCAGTCTGGCCTGGGAGGATCTTGGGGGACAGGAGCTGAACACAGGCATTGTGGGAACTAAGTACTTTACCCAGGATCACAGTCAGAGACATAGGAGTTGGTTATATGCACACATATACACGACATGCACAGGCCCCTTTTTAATATAAATGGAAATGCTTCCATAACTACTGTACTCCTATACACATGGGTTTGCACTTTGCTTTTTATCATTTTTCTTTTAATTGTTTTAGTGCACCCTATTTTACCAAGTCTTCATGAATGTCACAGTGAAGAAACTGGGGACCGCCAACCAGGTAGTTGTTTGTTTGTTTGTTTTTATTGATTTCAGAGAGGAAGGGAGAGGGAGAGAGAGATAAAAAATATCAATGATGAGAGAGAATCATTGATTGGCTGCCTTCTGCACACCCGACACTGGGAATCGAGCCCACAGCACAGGCATGTGCCCTGACCGGGAATCAAACTGTGACCTCCTGGTTCATAGGTTGACGCTCAACCACTGAGCCACGCCAGCTGGCCAGCCAGGTCGTTGTAATGGCATCATTTCCCCTTCAATTATGCGTGGCTTGTCCTTCACAGGTTCATGATTTCTTCCTTGATATTGAGGTTGTTTCGTTGTTTTACTTTGCTTTTCTGCTCTGTATACATGATACAGTCTTCCTCCCTCAGACTGCCTCGCCCTTCTTTATCAAGCACCTCTTGAGTAGAGTTCAAGTCCTCCGGCCTCTTTGCAACCTGATCCAAGAAGGCTTTCGCCAACCTAAACCACACCTCTGTGCTGCGCCTCTCTCCCTGCCCCGCTCTCCTCTGAGGGCCAGCGCGGCAGCTTGGTCCCCACCTGGTCACAAGCTACCTTCTATTTCTAGGTCAGATGGACTTGAGACCATGGCCATCTGACCATGGCCATCTCTCTAATGCAGTGGCTCTCAACCTAGGCTGCACATTAGAATCACCTGGGAATCTTTTTAAAATCCTGATTTCTGAGCCTCATCCTCTGGAATTTCTGTTTCTTTGTTATGGGGTGAGGCCACAACATTAGTAACAAAGAAACAGAATTTCCGGAGGATGAGTCCCAGAAATCAGGATTTAAAAAGATTCCCAGGTGATTGTAATGTGCAGCCAAGGTTGAGAACCACTGCTCTAATGCATCCTGGACAGGGCTCTGGCTTCCCCTGACCCCCGCTTCCTGCCCTCTGCCCTCAAGCCTGCTCCTTGAGCTCACTTTTAAAGCATCACCTGCACTCAAGCCTTTGTCTCTAGCTCTGCTTCCTGGGAAACCCAGGCCGAAACGTCTCTCTCGCTCACCTTGCTCCGCACGGAGCTTTAAAATCCCTTTATGAGTTTTAAAGCATCTTTCTCAAATCTTTATCTTCTTGTAACATTTAGGCTCCCTGACATTATTCCTACAGCCGGTGCTGCTGCTCTTTTCTATTCTCTTGATGTTTATTCTCCTCCTTCAATATTTAATACATGTCCTTTTAAAATATGAACTCGACTTCCAGTTATATTGGTTTTTGTAGATTTATTCCCCTTTTCTTTATCATTAGAATAATTTCTGGTTGTATCAGTCTGTTCTGAGTTTTCATACCACCCTATCTCTCCTAAGCCTTTCCTGGGATGACACACCCACACACAGGTTCTATATTTTGAACTTTCCTGTTCTGAAGGCGAGTCTGTGTTTCTAGGCTTTCACGAATATCACAAGATGACTTTCTTCCAAGGTCCTTGCCCCTCGCGTGACCCCGACCAGCTATGCACCCGTGGCCAGAATGAAATCGGTGTCACAATTTTCTCCTTGTGACTTCCTTTACCGCTTGAAATACAAAATGAGAACAAGTTATGTCATGGCTTTACCAGGAGGGTTCGCTTTTAGAAGATTCCGCTTTTCAAGTGCTGCCTGGGTCGTCAAAACATGCCATTAGGTCGCTGTCTTTCCCCCGGGGAGCTCTGTGCTCTGTTTAAGGTGCACCCCTGGGCCATTATCTCACTTCTATTTATCTCTGCTTCTATCTTACCCTCCAATCCGTGCTATTATGCTGCCACCTTAACATGAAGATTTCTACTGATGTGCGTAGCTTCACAGCGTACTGTTCTCCTGCCGTTTCTAATAGATTAGTTTGGTAGATGCAAAGTGTCCCCGCTATGAGTCTATTGTAGCCATGTTAAACCCCACGAAATTCCAGTGGTACTTTAATGGTATGATTGATGATAGATGATAGACAGATAGATACACAGACAGATATTGTTTCTATCATATTCATTGTTTTCTCATTGTCCACTCCCAAACCTCAAAGCCCACCTTTTTCTGTCCACTGGCTTGATTTTGCACTTTGATCTGGGCCCTCCTCAGCCTTTTCTCGCCATGCTTATTTTTTTTTTAAATTTTGATCACGTGATGAGTATGTTTCCACATCTTTGCAGGTGTTTCATTGATGCCCTCCATCATTTCCTCAGAGAACATCATTCTTTTGTAATGAGCCATGATGCAGAAAACCAACTGTTTTCTCTATTATGAGTGCCGTCAGCAGATTATTTCTCCTGTCCTCCTCCGAGTAGTACTAAAAATAACAACTACAGTTACAAGTAATTAGTTTTTTGGAGGCCCCAGACTTCGTGTTTTTATGTTCTTTACATCTAATCCTCATTTCAGCCTTGACAGAGGAGGCTTCCTAGACCCTTTCCCAGCTAATACGACTGAGTTCTCAGAACTAGGAGGTGGTGGACCCGCCATTCACCCCAAATTTGTCTGGTTTCAAATATTTTGCCCTTATCACTTCTGCCACAACTTTGCTGATTATGCTTCCAATGTGTTTTGATATCCATTGGTTGCTTTTACCACCAGGAAGATAGGAAATAAATATATATATATACATTTTTAAAGCCTAACTGTTCAATCGCTATGCAGGTATTTCAATTCAATAAGATTTGTTATGCCTCTTTTAACTCTACTTTCTCCTTGTGAAACATGAAATAAGTCACTGAGTGTTTGGTAATGTTCATGCACAAGCAAGACAGCATGCTTTGCGATCCTCACGCCATGTGGCCATCTCCATCGGCGCATTGTTACACATCTTGTCCTCTCAGGCCCATAATGGGATTTCCTATACCTGCTCTATTCCTCTGCAGAGCACAGGATGCTGATGCTTCTGCAAATATTCTGGCTTAGTCCTCTAGTGGAAAATACCCCAATCTCTTAGACAGACCTTTGTGGTTATTATTTTTAGTAGTAATCGGCAGTAGAAGTACAGACAGAAAGGTGCACAACAAATGAGTTAATTGATAATGAAACATAATTGAACATTGTTAAGTGATGTTCCAATAGAAGATCTTAGAGATAGATTCCTCCTGCCCACTTGCAAGTACTTGAGAAGATGGTGCGGAATTATATTCTCATCTAAATGAATATCATTATTGCTAAAAATTCCATTTAATGCATTTTTCCAGCAGTCTATAGAGTCTGACCTGAATGATGGTGACCCTGTCAAACTGAGTCCAAGTTAAATCAAGTCAATACAAAGCCAAGCAACTCTGGTTATTTTTGTGGAGCTGATTTTATTTACTTTTTTAGGTGTCATTTTTCTATCTTTATTGTTGGAAGTATTACAGATGTCTCCCTTTCCCCCTCATTGACTCCTTCTAGCCTGCACCCGCTGCTCACCCCCCAGGCCTTCACCACACTATCATCTGTGTCCATGAGTTATGCATATATGTATACAAGTTCTTTGGTTAATCTCTTCCTACCCACCCACCCACCTCCACCTTCCCTCTGTGGAGCTGATTTTTTAAAAAATATATTTTATTGGTTTTTTTACAGAGAGGGAGGGAGAGGGATAGAGAGTTAGAAACATCGATGAGAGAGAAACATCGATCAGCTGCCTCTTGCACACCTCCTACTGGGGATGTGCCCGCAACCAAGGTACATGCCCTTGACCGGAATCGAACCTGGGACCCTTCAGTCCGCAGGCTGACGGTCTATCCACTGAGCCAAACCGGTTAGGCTGTGGAGCTGATTTTAAATCAAAGGACTTTGCATGTGATTCCAAGATCCACCATTTACTAGCTGTATTCTTCAGCAAGTTATGTTGACTTTGTGCCTCAAGTTCCTCATCTTCTACAGAACTGTTCCTTAATGTCACCATATAAGTCCAGAGTCCCCTTGGAATGTCAAATTGTGTGACTGGTCAATTAGTGAGGATTTCTGTAGGTGCTGTAAAAATCTCTCTAAAATTCATATATCTTGCTGCACTGCTCCGGTGATGGTGGGATGGCTATTAATTAGCTCGCCAGTTTGCTCAACTCTGCAATTACTTTTCTTGGGGACAAGTATCCATCTGGTTTCAAACCTCAGTCTCTCCGTCTCTGAAAATGGCTGTTGATTGTCTTTTGCAGGATCTGCCTTCTCTTTCTTATGAGAACAAAGTCTTGATAGACAATAAATAAGTTATTGGCTTACTTTTCTTCCAAGGAAAAGTACATGTATACTTTTGTTTTCTCAGTGAAACCAGAAAATACATCTAAATTATCCGAACTTCATACAGTGGCCTAGGGAAGAAAGCTAAGACTTAAACCCAAGTCTTCTACACGAAATCCTGTCTTTAATCTCTATACTATTATTCTCCTGTGAAATATATACTTGCAAATATATTTATTTTAGAAAATGCAAGTACCTAACCCAAAGCAGGTACAGTTTCAGAGAAAAGTAGGGATTTCGGAGGGTTCCTGGATAAGGTGTGGGGAGTTCTATATGGAACCCCACAGAAATGAGCTGGGAGGATAATGTGGACACTGGATGCTGTGAGGACGAGGCCTTCAAGTGGAGACCTGTGGCATCAATGGGGTGAAAGCTTTGGGAGGACAACATTAACCTATTTTAGCCCTGCTGGCATGGCCCAGTGGTTGAGCGTCAACCTATGAACCAGGAAATCATGGCTTCACATGCCCAGACTGTAGGCTTGATCCCCAGTGTGGGGCGTGCAGAAGGCAGCCTATGGATGATTCTCTCATCACTGATGTTTCTATCTCCCTCTCCCTCTCTCTTCCTCTCTGAAATCAATATATATATATATGTATATTTAACTTATTTTACAAATCTGTCTTAAGACAATGGTATATGCTCTTGAAGTTCTCTGTGAATCAATATCCAAAACCCTACCCAGGAGAGATCTTTCTCTGTTGCTTATACAATCAAGTTCCAATTTTACTTTGTAGGGGGAAAAAAAATACGTGAAGTACCCAGCAAGCACAATTTCTGACAACTATTAATGGATGAGGAGGGGAGAGAGGAATAGAGATGGCGGTGCTGTTTGGCTTTGGGACATCATGCAGAACCCACCTCTTTACCGTAGATATTCCCGGTGGATCAGATACCAGTTTGCTGCATTAATTGCTGTTTCATAATATAAAATTTAATTATCTCTATTATTTTACAATAAGCTTTTCTGCCTTGGGGCCTCTGGCACAGGGTACAGTTAGTAACAAAGCTAATAAATAAAGAAATAACACACTCCATTTCCTTGTCAGAAGGAAGTCGGGCTTTTCTCCGTATGCTCTGAGCTTAGGGGAATTCACTTTGGTTTTCCCACATACACTTGTTCTGCGGCTCAGATGAGGCAAAGGCATCTTCCAGAAGTGATTCAGAGAGACTGAAGCGGGGTGGAGGAACATTCTAGGCCTCGGGGCTTTAAGCCACAGGAACCCCTGTGCTCCTTGCAGCAGGGACTGCTGGGAACAGGTTGCACCTCCACCCATGCGCTCCAGGACTGTCTCACTCTTCTTGCTTTTATTATTGGACACCCCCCGCCCCCATTATATTTGTTTAGTCCAAGAACCATAGCACTAAGAACTCTAACCCTGCTTAACCCTTTACCCACTTAGATTGTGTTTACCCAATTGTTTTCTTTTGAGCAAAGATTTTAATATGAGCCAGATGCAGGTTAGCGGACACAAAACACAGCTTCTGAGAGATGAAAAAATGTCATTGAAAATGTACCTGAAGTCAAACAGGCAGCAGATCGGGCACCATGGTTTAGCAGATGAGAAATAGATGAGAGGTATTCATTATTAAGCTGGCCAGACTTTGGAGGATAGATAATATAAGGTCCTCCACTCAAATATATACTGCAGGTCTCAATATCATGCATTCAATAAGCATTTTATAAGCATAAATTATGCACAATCACTAGGTCAGGTACTATTGAGGATACAAAGAAATCTGAGACAAGGCCTAGTATGTATAAGGGAGATGCAAAATTATATCATAAGCCAGCATATAGGAACTCCTGAAAAATAAGAATAAAATTAAATGCTATATCAAAGAGCATGTCAGATTTGGTAGAAGGATTGGGAAGACTTATGGAAGAGATGGTGCTTAAGGTTGGCTTAGAGAAAAATGAGTGATCTATTACATGCTTTAACAGGAATGAATAGTACACACAATATTAAGCGGGGAAAATTCCAAAGAGTATATTTTACAGAGTATTTATACATTTCAAAATCTTAAAAATTAATATGATGCTTAGAATGCATACACACATGGAACTAAAAGAAAATTAAAAGCATGATTATCATAAAATTAAGAAAAATTAATGGGGAAAAGCAAGAGGATATATTTGGATTTGAGAGCCACAGGAATGACCTCCAGAGAGCCAGCAATAAATTATTCTTAACCCGGCTGGTGGTGAATGGGTTTTGCTGTAGAAACACTCCTTAAATTGAATATAACTGTATGTATGTTTTATTTAGCCTTTTCTGTATGTATGATGCACTTCAAAATAAAAGGTTAAAATATACACTTACAATTGAATTTTTTAAGTAATATGCTAAAAAGGAAAATGATTTGCCATTCATTCTAAAGATCAAGCTATTTGCGACAATGAGATTTTATTATAACCCTTTTAGGCTTTATATGATTAAAGAGAAACTGAATTAAAAACAGTAATAAGGTAATAAGTAATAAGGTAAAATGCAAACACATTTGCATTTTAGCATGGCAGTTGGTTGGTTTAACATCACAACTAAGTTAATGTCGAAAGAGATTTAGAAAATCAAAAGGGAGGATGCTTCTGAGGTTTTAAAGATGGACAAAATGTATTGAATAGAGATTTTTTTAAAGCCACACAACCACCAAGTATCATAATTTAAACAGAGATATAAAGTTATAGGGGTATAGAAACATCAAAGAGTCTAAAGATAGCCAGGTTTTATAAAATATTACCTGCATAATATTTTCTCTCTCTCTCTTACCTTGGCTTTTTTTCTGAACATATTCTCCACTCCTCTCTTCTGCTAAATTTCTGAATATATAGAGGGTGAGACTGAACCTGTCTTGATTATAGCTCCAAATCTTTGGAGGGACGGAATTCTGAGAAATATATATATATTTCACTTCAGATTCTATCATTTTTCCCATATTATTTTTATTTTTTAAATTAAATCTTTATTGTTGGAAGTATTACATATGTTCCCTTTTTCCCCCCATTGACCCCGTCTAGCCTGTCCCCGAGGCTCACCCCAGGCCTTCACCACCCTTTTGTCTGTATCCATCGGTTATGCATATACTAGTACGGTATACTAGTTCTTTGGTTAATCTCTTCACAACCACCCACTCTCCCCTGCCTTCACTCTGGATTCTATCAACCATGGCATAAATATATTATTACCTATTTACCGTGTACTAATCTCTCAACTACTCAGCCTTAATCCCTTGAATGACTTTCACCTCTACTACACTACAGCTATCCCCAGTATGATTACCCATTGGGTGTCATTTTCATGAAAAACTGTTGACCCTAAATATTTCAAATCTAAGAAATTCTTTTTTTTTTTTACCCCAATGTCCTATATTTCTCTCATAGTCTCTCTCCACTTGACATACTTGTTGACTCCATTGAGAATTGACCCTCCAGGCAGTTGACCTTTCTCACCCATTGTGTCCTCAAGGAGCTGCTTGCCTTCCTCCCTGATTGGACTTTAATGCGTCATTTTATTTGTGCTTTTCTTAGTGTCCTTGTGCTCCTCTTTGTGAAGGTCTGTTACACTTATTTTGTTCTCCCTCAAGCTTGGGTAAATGCTACTGTTTGTAAAGCAATGCCATTAGTTTCCTGTGTGCAGAATTTGGGGAGTCCAACAGCCTTCTTTCAGATTATTGTGCCCCTGTCCTTGTTGGTTCAGTTGGCAGTGCTTCTACTTGTATAACATTTTCAAAAATCTTGTGAATTTTTCATGTATGCCAGGTTGGGAAGGGGGGGTTCCACATCATTAAGCAAGAGGATCCTTCATAGATCTTTCCTGGATAATTCCATCTCTATTCCCTGTTTCTGCCAAGACGGTTGAGTGGGTCCACTTGTCACATACTTAATCTCCTCAGCAAATGACTGTCCAGATACACCACTTTTCTAACAGTAAACGTCGTAATTTCATCATCTTCTTCAATCTGGATAGGCTGAGAAACTCCCAAATCATCAAGTTTTGGGTTCATTTTGGTTATGAGTTTTTCTTCAATGTTTCTCTTTTCTCTCACACCTATATTATAAAAAGCCAGTGTCCGTAACACCGGAATGACCAAACGACTGGTCACCAGGAGGTGCATTGATGGGTCCCGCAGCGCTGGCGGATGGGACTCAGGGTCCCTTGGTGCGGTGGGACTCTGGGTCTCACGTGATTTCGCACGCTGGGCCTCTAGTTTTACTATAAGCATCAACAACAACATAAAACAAGGCCAGGCTGCACCTTCAGCATTTTCCTGGGAAATGTTCTCAATTAAATATCTAAGTTCAACATTTACATACTCTGCTTTTTACACAACTGAAGAATGTCATTCAGCAAATGTTCTGCCTCTCCCTATATAGCATATTCCATAAGAAGAGAAACTTTTCTACTATGCTCCTCACCTCTTCCCAAGTGCTCATTGGAATTACTATTTTCTACCAACCATCTCTTAAGGTCATCTAGATTTTTTCTATCATGCACCTCAAAATTCTTCCAGCCCTTATCCACTATCTAGTTCCAAAGCCACTTCCAGGGGGCTAGGTGTTCCTTATGGCAGCACCCTGTACTTTCCCAGTACCCAAATCCAGGGCTGCTACAACCAATTATCACAATGGGTGCTCCACTCTCAGTGTCTTTGAACTTGCTATCCTAGAACTTCTTTTCCTCCAAATATTCACATAGTTACGCGGGTCTTTGTTCAAATACACATACATCAGAGAGGATTTCCCCACCACCCTGTCTAAACTAGTACCTCTGTCACCTCCCATTGCTTTACCTGCCATGTTCCTTCATTGACACTTTTACTATCTAACATTTCATATATCTAGGTGTGTTTTTAATTTTTTAAAATTCATTGCAGTGACATTTGTTAATAAAATTATATCGGTGTCAGGTATACAATTCTGAAATACATCATCTGTATATTGTATTGTGTGTTCACAACCTCAAGTCAAGTCTCCTTCCATCACCATTTATTCTCCCTTTACCCTTTTTTAACCTCCCCTATCCCCCACCCCTCCCCCCATTTTCCTCTGGTAGTCATCATACTCTTGCCTGTGTCTATGTGTTTTGTTTTGCTTTTTTGCTTAATCTCTTCACCTTTTTCACCCAGCCCTCCAACCCTCTCCCCTCTGCCAGCTGCCAGTCTGTTCTCTGCATCTATGAGTCCATTTTGTGATCTGACTTCCACACTGAAATGTAAACTCTATGAGAGGAGGGGCATTGTCTTCTTTGCAGCTGTGCCCCCAGCATTTGAAACAAGGCCTGGCACATAATAGGGTCTAATAATGCTCAATGAATGCATTTGTGTTTGAGGGCTTGATAGAGTCAATGGCTCCTATGCCCAAAGAGTTGGCCTCCAACCTGGCAAATGAACACTATGAATACCTTGCCCTCTCTGATGGCCATTAGGACACTACATTAAATGAGGAGTAAAGTCAAATTTAAAGAGAACAGCAGGGCTAAGGAAGAATCTTCCTTTCCACTTCAAGTAAATCTTATAAAGGATGCATAATTCCTCCTTAATCTGAGAGCCATGCCTAAAGTGGAGTTTCCATCATCCGTTTAAGGCTACCCCAAACAAACAAACAACAACAAAACTCACACAAACATATGAACAAACACAATCAATAAAAATTGGACTTGCAAAGCATATGTGGAGTCAGGGTAAGCTCCTTCCCAGCCCCCTTATAAGTAGATAATCCCTCCAATATAACAAGTCAGGAACCACCATTATCAAAAAGATGAGTACAAAGTATTTTGATTTAATTGATCCTGGGAAAGCTGTTTCTAGACTCAGATATAAAAAGAAAGGCAGTTCAAGTGCAGGAGTGGAAAGGTTCTGTGGAGCTTCACTAGAAGAAAGAGGATTGCCAAGGATGGGTGGAGATGAGATTAGGAGGAGGGTGGAGGAACACTGCAGGGGTAGCTAAGAACCCAGATTATAAGAAGGTAAGTGAAGAAGTCTCCTGCTTACGGATGCTGTTTTCAACCTGCAGCTCTGTATGCAACAGACTCTCTTGAAGCTTACCCCTGCGTCCCCTGCCAATCTGCTCCTTCACTTTCTACTGGCATCACATACGAACTACTGATGCATGTGGCTCCTTTCCTTTAAGCTCTCTGAAGGCTTTGCTTGGTGAGACCATCCCACTGTATTCACATTCTGTTTACCTACAATACTACTACATGGTATTGAGTCAAAGAGCATTTGAAAGTGGGATGAAAGAAAGGGAAAGTTCATCTTTACCTTGAATCACATACCAGGAGCTGAAATTAGATCTCACCTACTGGGAAGGGAGATAGTCTGTGTTACCCAACAAAGCTCAGCCCCCTTGGCACATCCAAAGCCTCACGCCCTTGGCCCCAGGCTTTGGCACCAGGGGTCCGCGGCTGTGGCCCGGATGAAAGCACTGTCCCCAGCTTGCTCTCAGGCAAAGGCAGCCTGCTTTTAATTAGGAGCAGGAGCTGTTGTTAGGTTTGTAATTATTTTTATTTCTATGCTTGATGGCATGATGTGTGTTACATATTTAATTAAAGAGGATATAATGAGTACTTCTAACAGGCCTGGGGTCAGAAGAACCACTGCAGAGATTTATGCAAATGAGTCAGGCTTTATGGCTTCCCTAGGGAAGCAGGGATGTTGTTCAAAATGGGAGAGGCAGTGGGAGCCCATCAGCTTTCCAACAAGAAAAGCCCAAGGGAGGTGGGTGGGGACCAGGGGGAGGGGAGAGGCAGGCAGACAGGTGGGGAGTAGAATTTGCAGGCTTTGTGTCTGGGACCAGAAAAACAAAAGTCTAAATATGTAATGGGGGTAAGTCTAGAGTTAATGAAATAAAACATGCAAATGATTCAATTGGACCAATGGCCTAGGCCAGTGGTCGGCAAACTCATTAGTCAACAGAGCCAAATATCAACAGTACAATGATTGAAATTTCTTTTGAGAGCCAAATTTTTTAACTTAAACTATATAGGTAGGTACATTGTTATTAACTTAATTAGGGTACTCCCAAGGCTTAGGAAGAGTCACACTCAAGGGGCCAAAGAGCCGCATGTGGCTCGAGAGCCGCAGTTTGACGACCACGGGCCTGGGCCAGAGAGCAATGCAAGAGGACCAGTACCCTTAGAAACACATTTTAGACCTAGGAAGGAAAAGAGTGAAGGGAGGTGAGATAAAGTAGAATGTGCTAAGACGTTTGGAATTTTATTTTATGGAAAACAAGTCCTTCAATGTTTTTATATGCACTTTCTTCACCATGTGCTATTCTTATATGTCATAGCATTTGTCTCATAATCTATCTGCAGGCATATCTACACTCCTATTAGGCTCCAGACCAGGGGTGGGCAAACTTTTTGACTCGAGGGCCACAATGGGTTCTTAAACTGGACCGGAGGGCTGGAACAAAAGCATGGATGGAGTGTTTGTGTGAACTAATATAAATTCAAAGTAAACATCATTACATAAAAGGTACGGTCTTTTTTTTTTTAGTTTTATTCATTTCAAACGGGCCAGATCCGGCCCGCGGGCCGTAGTTTGCCCACTGCTGGCCTAGCCTATAGCATGCCCTCAAAAAGTTTTCATTAAGTGAATGAATAAATCATTGGAATGCCATCAGTCATACCTACTGTATCCAAAACAAAGGCAGACTACAAATTTGCCCCTGAAAGCATTGAAAAGTTATTTAGATTTAAAAACATTATTTATTTACTTATTTATTTATTTATAGAGGGAGGGGGAGGAGAGGAAAGGAGAGAGAAAGAGGGATAGAGAAACATCAATTTGTTGTCCTACTTATTTATGCATTCATTGGTTGATTCTTATATGTGCCCTGACCAGGGATTGAACCAACAACCTTGGTATATCAGGATGATGCTCTAGTCAACTGAGCTATCTGGCCAGGGCTATCTGGCCAGGGCTATTTAGATATTTTAAAGTCAGCACTTGGGCAAATGGGGAATGGTGTTAAATTGCATATTATGCCAGAAGACTTCTTTAATTCCTCCTTAATCTAAGATATAGGATTAGAAATTTAATGCATTGTCCTTAATTGAGTCCTAGTTGTTTTTTTTTTTTTGGGGGGGGGGGGGGAATCAGCTACTAAAAACATTTTGAGATCATTGGAGGATAGTTGGTATTAGATGATACTGAACAGGTATTTTTGTTGTCATAATAACATTGTGTTATGTAGGAGATTATCTTTGTGGTATCTCTTAAAAGTAGCTACAAAGTCTCTGATACTCAGTCTATGGAGAGTAGGGAACCCATATCCCTTCTCTTGAATATAGGTGCATTTATACATATCTCTTTGGCCAACAGGCTTCAGTGGAAACGATGCTGCAAAACTTCCAAGGCTGCATCAGAAAGGCCTAGAAGCTTCCACCTGGTTCTCCTGGAATGGCCCTGCCTTTTTTGCCATGCTCCTTCTCAGAACCCAAATGCCATGCTATGTGACCCCCAAGCCACTTGGAGGGGCCACATGTGGGTGCGTCAATTCACAGGCTCAACTAAAACCAGACTTTGAGTAATTCCCTCGTTTATCTGCACAGACCACCAGGTAATCCCAGGCCCAGCCTTTTGACTGAAATCCCAGGTGTTGTGGAGCAGGGGCCAGCATTCCTGACTCCGGGAATCTGTGAGTGTAAGGGCATGGTGGCTATGTGGGTGTGGTTTGTTTAGCAAAAATAGTAGCTGCAATAGTCCTTGATGTTTTTGGGGGATGGATGCTAAATACTGTAGGGATGGGTGTCATAATATCTGTGGCTTGCTTTTAAGTTCCCCCAGTATGTGCACAAAGACAGCCAGATGGATATGTTATGCCCAGATTTCAAGATCCCCCAAAGAACATCACCAGGGACCGCCGAGTCCGATGCAAAAGCATAGAGTCTTTATTCAAGCCCAGGGCTTGGTCCCCCTGCCTCCCCTACCGATGCAGCGATAGGGTTCGAGAGAGCCCGGAGTCCCAAGAGAACAAAAAATTTATAGGGCTTGGGGTAGGGGGGTGGGGGCACACTCTGACCACTTATTTGGCCGATTCCAGTTGGTTGAGTGAGGGCCGGGGGCTAGTGACGCAAGGGCAGGGTGCAGCTAGGGTCCAGTTACACAAAGATAGGGGGGTGGCTAGCATACTCTTGGCCTTGGGCTAGTTTCCCCCACTTTCCCACTGGCCAAGATAAGGGCAGGCTGAGTAACTGATACATTCTGCGGCTTTTTCTTGGAAGAGGGGTTAGGGACACAGCTATCAGTCCTGTTCTATCCTTTCAGATACACCTAGCAAATTCAGCAAAACCTTGTCAATTGTCAACTATAGATAGTGAATATGTTGTTACTTATTAAATTATTTTTCTACTTTTAAAATTTTATAATAAAATTTTATTTTAAAAGTGCTTTTGAACATTTCTTTCTTTCCCCCAAAGTTCTGCTCCTCAGGAAAACCTAAATTCATCACTCTCATATCTCTTTGATCTCTCACAAATCTCTTCCTACATAACCCCCTCTTAGAAAGGCCCGCCTCTGCCTAGGCCCCCCACCCCCACCCCCACCCCCTCCAGGAGCAGGCTTTCCTTGGCTGTGCCTTTCCCAGTGAACAGAGAGAGAAACCATCTCTTTTTTGAGATCTGTCACTTCACAAGGCAAAAGACAGGATTAGGACGGTAATAACTAACACTTTTCCTCTAGGTTTTCTTTCAAATTAGTGACATCATTTCTAAAGGCTTTTAGAAATGACTAAGATTATTAAAACAGAACAGAAGACCTTCATTACATTCAATATTTATTGGTAAAATGAAGGGGGAAAAGACTTTTTGCATTCACAATTTAAAATTTCCAAAGCAAGTGATGGATTGTTATTTTCTATCAATAGAAAGCCAAGCATGTCTCCAACTATTGTTGGGCAAATCAAGCCCCCAAAAAGGAACATTAAAAAAGGCTTTGATCAAAAACAGTGTTCTGCCTCTATTCTGAATCCCAACCCCAGGCTCTCTGTACTGCATAATTCACTCTTGATGTTCCTGCTCCAGCCCCTCCCTCCCCCCCTCCCTCCCCAGCCCCTGATCAATTCTCTGGCAGCTGTTTCCTCTCCTCCTCAAGGCCACTGCTCTCCTGAGAAGCAAAACCAGGTGAACCTTGGAACCACAATTTTTCTTTTCCTTTTTCTTGCATTTAGCGGGGTGACACTGGTTAACAAAATTATACAGCTGTCAGGTGCACGATTCTACAACACAGCATCTGTACACTGTGTTGTGTGTTCACCACCCCAAGTCAACTCTGTCTGTTGGAACCACATTCTATTGTAGATAAAAATCTCTTACATTTTTGATATTTTTAAAAAAATACTACTCCCCACGTGGCTACATAAATGGAAACCTACTTTTCTCCATGATAATATCACTTCCTGTACACTCTTTCCAATAATAATAAAAAAAATTTAAAAAGAATAACAACACAAAAGCTAATTTTTATTGAGGATTTACTACATACTGGGTTTATGCTTTTATGCTATTCTCATTAATGATTTCAATTTGTATTTACGGCAATCCCATGAGGGGCATAACACCATTTTAGAGATGAAGAAACAGGACCAGGGTGGTTGAGTAGTTTACCCACGATCACCCAGCTCTGAAGGGACAGAACTAGGATAGATACCAAGTAGTGAGACCCCAAACTCCTGCTTATCACCACCATGCAGTATTGTCTCTTCTAGAGGCCTCCCAACCAGCTCCATTTCTGCGTTCCCCATCCCTGACCCCCAGAACCAGAAGGAGGGTCTGCTTGTGCACACTGCAACACCCTAACTCATGTAAGTACATGCCTAGCACACAGCAAACATTTACATGCTTCTTATTTTTTATCTTGTCAAATTGCCTTACAGTGAGGGATCTTTTCTACCTCAATCTGGGTCCCACCCGTAGAACCTGTATTCCAAGCCCACTTCATAGACAAGTGAGACATTTACATGACAAGGAATCCAGATTGACTCTCAAGAGGCACCTTTTATTGGCCTTGGTTAGAAGCAACTGACCAAGTGACTTCTGTAATCTCTCACTTTCCTGGAGGCCACTTGATTTCAGTAAGTAAAACTGTCCCAAACCAACTAAAATTAGAAAACCAGCACTTGGTTTTCTGAGCGAATAGAAGTCCAGGAACTTTCTTACTAATTGGTGGCTCCCTCGTGTGTCTTCTAGGCTCTGACTCTCTGACCCACCAACCAGCTGACCAGGTTCTCTCTAAACTTAGAATAAAGTATCTGAGTCCTAGTTCTGAATCTACCAGAAGGTCTCTATGTTACCAGAGCAAAGTACATTTTCTGGGATTTAGTTTTCTCAACCTCAAAATAAAGAAAATAAGAATGCTCCCTACCCTCACCCCAAATCCCACCGAATGACACATATTAGGTGTTAATAAATAATGTGTTAAATGAATAAGTGAATACAGGAATGAATAAGTGAATACAGGAATTTGGTTCTGAAGGCCAAATGAGTTATTAGGAGAAGTTAGACTTTGAAAAATGAAGCTATAATTTAAATTTATATGTTATTAAATAGCAAATGATGAGTACATCAACTGCCTAGGATCAAAGGCTGACAGAGTTTTCCTATATTTCTCTACCTTCTCAACCCCTTCAGCCTCTCCTAGAAGCCTTCCCTACACACTTTACAATGGCAGTGTGCAGAAGGAAACATGGCAGCCATTCTACCAAGTAGTTCTGTATATTGCGAGCACGTAGGGACCTAACTAAATATCAATAATTTTTCCAGGATGCCTGTTACCAGTTCCCTTTAGCATCACACGAGACCAGAGAGCTAGGGGGGCTCATGGGTGCAGCTTGAGCTGCTGGCTCCTGTCCCAGCCGGTCTGTCTGCTCTCCCTGTGCCCCAGTATGCAGGCAGCCCCCAGAGGTGCCTCCCTCGCACGCGAGCCCCAGAGCCCCCTTGGATTGGCTGGCGAACCTCACGCTCTAGGCTGGGGAGCAATGACTGAGGTAAACCTTGGCACCACAAACTCCTCAGCCATAAATTTCACTTACATCTAGTAAAACACAGGCATCCAATTAAACCCATAATCCCATAAAGTTGCCAGCAATCAAGCTCCTGGTTTAAAATGAAGATGGACAGGTGCACTCAATCAATACCATCAAGGTTGCAGCCTGCAGTGCGGAGGCTGTTTCTACAAGGAATCTTGCGCTGTTTGTTTTCTGCCTGGGTAGAAATAACAAGTGTTCTTGCTTACTCTTCCGTCACACTGTCCTGTGCGGCGGAGCATGGCTGAACCCTGAGGCCAGCCAGATGTGGGACAGGCAGCCCCAGACAGAGTCCCTTCCTCCATGTAGCTCTGTCCTCCACCCGTAACCGTGTAGAAACTTCATATCTTTTTATTTTATTTTATTGATTTTAGAGAGGACGGGAGAGGGAGAGATAGAAACATCAATGGAGAGAGAGAATCATTGATCAGCTGCCTCCTGCATGCCCTCTACTGGGGATCAAGCCCACAACCCCAGCATGGGCCCTGATCCGGAATGGAATTGTGACCTCCTGGTTCATAGGTTGATGCTCAACCACTGAGCCACACTGACCTGGCAAAACTTCATTTCTGTAATATGACCTATCCCCTCTCTTTTCTTTTGATTCCAACTGGCCTCATCCAGCACCTTGACTCACCTACTTGCTTCTTCCTTGCACATCCTCTCCCTTAATCATTAAGCCTCAGGGCAATGCGGTTTTGGTCCACATCCAGTAATCCTAGGAACCAAGCCTCAGTTGCCTCTGTGGACCTTAGAGACAGAGTTTCCATCAAACTACATAACATCTAGGCCTCAGCTGTGTTTCAGCTCCAGACCCAGAAAAGCATCAAGACCAGATGAAGCCACGCGCTGGCCAACATCAGGACCAGATGCACTGATCAAACTACTCCTACCCCAGCCCTGACCAATCAGTAGAGACCACAACCCTGACCAGGGCCCTAACTTCCTTAGTCACCATGATGAATGATTTCTCCTCTGTATAACCCATCCCCTGGAAGCTCTTAGTGTCTCCAGGAGTGGGCCACTTCCTAAAGATAAACCCTCATTTTCTTTGCTGCAAGCTCCTGAGTGTGTCTTATTGGGGTCTGATGTGCAAATGCAACTAGGTCCCTGCAGCCCGGGAATGCATCCCACCCGATTCCACCCTGCCTGGATGGTCACTATCTGGCCAGACCACAAATGTAGACTTTACTGCCTAAAGCAGTGGTTCTCAACCTTGGCTGCACATTCGAATCGCCTGGGAATCTTTTTAAAATCCTGATTTCTGGGCCTCATCCTCCAGAAATTCTGTCTCTTTGTTACTAATGTGATGGCCCCACCCCATAACAAAGAAACGGAATTTCCGGAGGATGAGGCCCAGAAATCAGGATTTTAAAAAGATTCCCAGGTGATTCTAATGTGCAGCCAAGGTTGAGAACCACTGGCCTAGAGGCTACCAGGGAGCAGCTGGCGCTCTCCTCAGCCTGGGGGGGTAGGGGGTGGGGCCTCTGCCTGGAGGGCCTTCTCTGACCTTTACCTTGATTATCTTGGCCCTCTGGCCACCATGGGCTGCTACCCACCTAGAGCAATTTTACACTATGTTGGGTTGCTATGGTTATCCAATTTACAGCGGGTTTGGTTTAAAGATTAACACATTTGAAAACTATGAAATAAGATGGTTACTCAGTTTAACAGCCCTCTGGAACTATCAGCAGGAGAGCCCTGTACAACTTCTAGCACCTTCCTCAAGGCTCCCTACTGTCCCATTGTGTGTCTTCTTCCTCCCTTTCCTTCATTGTGGCCATGCCTTTCCCTCCTTCCTTCTCTTCTGCCTGTCACATTTCTCTTCCCTCCACCCAACTCTTCTACGTTCCTTCCCACTCTGTTCATTTGACCAACACCTGCTCTGTGCACAGAGCTGTCTGCACGCCCCTTTTCTTCCTCCACACCTGCCCAATATACACTAATCTGACCTGATTGCTCACTGAAAGAGAAGTTATAGATTTGCCTTCATTATACTCTAATTCTCCCAACAATAAAGTGTCCATCTATGTCTCTCAATAGATTTCCTTGACTATGAATTAATATTTCCCAAAGCCGTCTTTGCCTCTTTGACCAACTGAAATATTCATTGTGGGAAATAAAAATAAAAAAAAGTCATGGGAGTAGATCTAAGAAGCATATAAAGGACTGTTAGAATCTAAAGAGATTTTTGTGGTTAATGATTTTTTTCTCTGCAAGTACCTGCTGGAGGTTCCAGTTGGGCCTTCTATTCACTTCTCTGATGTGGGCCCCTCCTGTCGGCTCAGGTACAGTCTGGCATCTGCCAAATCTTGTTCATTATCCCGGGTCACGAGTCATTACAGCATACAGAGGAAGTGTTTCTGGCAGCATGCTCCTTGGATCCCTGAAAGCGACGACATCAGGGAGCTAGGAAGGCTTTGGAAGAAATTCAGGCCTATCTCTCATATAAGCATCTATGTTTTCCTCTCATAGGAAATCACAAAACTCTTGAAGTTGAGGGAAAGGGGTGTGCAGGTAACATACAGAGGATGCTAAGAAAACCCACCCATGTGGGAATAGTTTTTCCTTAAGACTATCATACAACTCACATCCCCACACAAACTTACTTATATTCTCACACAGGCATGATGTGCCGAACAGTGGGACTCGCTGGTCAGACCCTCCCACACACGGGATATCTCCTTTTATACTTTCTACCGCCCAGCAAGGCTGTACGAGGGCCAGATAATAAGCTCCACCTGCTCTGAGTCAAGGCAACCCATTTGGCAACAGCAACAACAAAAGGCTACAAAATAGGCTCTCAGACGAGAAACGTCCAGACTAGTACGAACAGTACCCAGAGCTGGTGGTCTGGCACGTGAGCAGGTGCTCCCATAGATGTAGTCTTGTTTAATTTTCACGACAACCCGTGACTTGAGCGCCACTGTGCTGCCATTTTGTGGGTGCAGCGTCCTAGGTAGAACTGAGACAGGAGCTGAAATCTTCTGACTCTGCAGTTGGGACTGGCCCTGCACAGCGTGGCCTGCCTGGACACCTGAGAGGGCTAATGGAGCTGCCATTGGGCAGGTGGCGAAGTAGACAGTTCTGGGCAGCTCTGCCCAGAAGAGCAGCTGAGCACCTCTTTCCCTCTCCTCCTCTCCATGTCTGGTGACAGGGATAAACCCCACAAAGAGGGCTGGCTTCAGAGAGTGCGGATCATCTCCGTCAGACAGTGGATGGGAAATATATAGGTATAGATATACACTCTGTCATTAAAATAACCCTGTTTTTCTAAGCTGCTAATAGGATTATTCAAACTGTTGAAAGCAAAATCCCAAAGCCTGTTATTGGTTTGCCAAGGAAACGAAGTATTTTTTTTTATTTATTTTAATCCCCCTGTGAATGTTGATTCTGATTCCGGCAAACATGTGGACACTGGTTTCTGGTCTGTGTCAGGCACTCCACCTGTGAGGAGCCCTAACTAGGTTTCACCCACACTGGCATCAGTGCCTTTCTTTAGTCACCTCTCTGCCGCCCTTCTTGGCACCACCCCCAGGACACAGAATGCATCAGCAACCCACTGGAGTGATCGTGTAGGCCTACATGGTCATCTCACTCTTTCCACGTACCCCTCAGGCACGCAGCTTGGGCAGTAGGATCTAGTCATTGTCTGAAGGTCATTTTTGAAGGGCTCTTAAGTCATTTCAAGATTGTGTGTCCTCCTATCAATTTGATTTTAAGGAACTGGAAGACTAAAGCAGACTTCTGATCCTTCGTTCTGGGTCATTCCATCTCTCTCGGTTCTCTGTCATCACCACGCTCATGAAGATCCTGTGCGTAGGCACAGGGTACATGGTGCTGAGCGACCAGGGACAGGCGCCGGGGCTAGAAGTCAGCCCGGCAAAGAGGACACCTGCAGTCTGAAGGCGTGATCCTACGTCCATTAACCCTTTTTGGCCCAACGTCGAGTCTGACTCAACAGACCAGGCGCTAGGAGCAGGTCCAATGTCCAGGCTGAGGTCGACACCGCAAACTGGTTCAACATTCAATCCTGTCAATTAATTTGGATCAGACTGAATTCCAAAAATAAATTTGGACCGCAAAGGGTTAAAACACACAGAACATCTTTTTTAAAAAAGAATATCCAAGCAGATAAAGATGGAGAAGTGAGATGCATAGAAATAGAATAGCCACCGTGGTCAAACATTGCAAACATAGGTCTCCAAGATGTTTAAAGAAGTTGTTTATAAAAGGCACAGTGGAACCCTCTCCAGATGGATAAATACTTCCTGCATGCTTTTTGGGCCTCATCTCTGCTACTCACCCCTTCTTTCTTCCCATCCCCCATTCTCCCCTTCACCTATATACCCGATACCATAGCCACTTAATATTACTGAGTCTAGACCAGTGGTTCTCAACCTTCTGGCCCTTTAAATACAGTTCCTCATGTTGTGACCCAACCATCAAATTATTTTCGTTGCTACTTCATCACTGTCATGTTGCTACGGTTATGAATCGTCATGTAAATATCTGATAGGCAGGATGGTCTTAGGCGACCCCTGTGAAAGGGTCGTTCGACCGCCAAAGGGGTCGCGACCCACAGGTTGAGAATCGCTGGTCTAGACGGAAATATCACCTTTGTGAAAACCTTTCCTGCCCATTCACAGGACTGCCCACACCTTCTACACCCTCAGTCACAGCTGCATAGAATGCCAAGCACCTAAGGTGAGGTCATTGACACACACTCAGTGAACTTTTAAGCTATGAAAAAATTAACCAGTGACCGAGTGAAGCAGACTGGTCAGTGCTATTTCCCCTCAGCCAGGCTTTACCTCCACTTGTCATTCTTCTGTCTGTTTCTACCCTAAATGCAAACTGCTAACAATGGGGCTCCTCGTCCTTTTACCTGGTACATCTCAGGTTTTTCAAACAACAGCAGGAAAGTACAGAGGAATAATGTGATGGCCTTGATTTTCAGAGCAGCATCTCCTCCTGGAACCTCGTGTTAGGCCTCCACGTGTACAAACACTAACATGATGTAGCTGAGTCTGCCAAGGTGGACAGTAAAGTCCTCTGTGGACTGTATTGGGAGAGTTAGGTCACTGGTCTGAGAAATATGGGAGGAAGAGTTCATATTATGAGTGAGACATTAGCATAACAGGGCCATTAAGTTGACAGTGGAAGAAAGCATTGCTCCACACTCCCCTAAAGCGATCAGGGTGCCCTACAATGACAGGCTGGCACTAATAATAAAAGAAACTGAGCACACTCCATCTCCCTTTTGCGGTTCCCCTGGGGCTGGATTTCAGCAGAATCTGTATCTGGGGAAGGCTCTGGGTATGTCTGCTGCACTCCGATTCTTGCATGCTCGGAGCTAAGTGACACAAAGAGCAGGAAAAGATGGTAGAAGTGCTCAGCGGAGGCAGCAGGCAGTAAAAATGCTAAGGGGGGGGGGGGAGGAATGATCAATGAAAATCTGTAGGCCAAAAACATTTGGGGGGCGGGGCTAAAATGGAAGCTGTTTATGAAAATTATTTTTTTTCTGCAACAAAAATTTGATCGCATCCTATTGGGAAAATAGAGATCATCACGCATAAAGTCTCTCATCCTCTGAACATGAAACCTACAACCCGTTTTCCCTTCCCTTCTCTTCTTCCCTCTGTTACAAATGAGTCTTCCAGCCAATCATGTACTCAAGTGGGGGTAAACGTTATCCTTGATTCCTCCTGTTCTTTCATCACGCTCAGCCAATGGAGCAGCAAATTCACTCTCTCTCTTGAATGTGTCCATGAGCTCCATTTCCACGGCCACACCCTAAGGTTAGCACACTTCTCTCTTACTTGGGCAAATGCAGAAGCATCCTCACCAGTGTCTATTCTCCACTCCAGGCCTCAAATCTATTCTCCACACAGAAGCCACAGTGATCCTGCCAATTTTTAAGTTGTATAATGTCCCAGGTCTGCTTACAACCCTCAGAGTCAATTTTAAGATCTTCAGAGAATTCTAATTATTTTATGTAGGTAGGGGGATATGTCTATACAGGAACTGCCAAATATGTACCTGCGTCCGCGCACACACACAACACAAAAATAGCTGGATGGCAAATGCATTACCTGAGACAGGAAAATATTTGTGGCTAGAAATATGTTTCATTCATTCATTGTACAAATATGTATTAATTATCATAAACTCAGGGTATGTACAAAAAATGGAATGTTTTTAGGCAACATGGAACCTGTAAAGAAATATGAACCCTGTCCTTGAAGGCATCCCAGCCACACACATACCCAGGACAATGCAACTGCTCTCTATCAAATGCCTACAATGGACCCAGCCCTGTGCTGCATGACTTCCCTTATATTAGCTGCTTTATATAACCAGCCAAGCTGCATATAATTAATTGCATTTTCCATGTGTTCTACTGAGTCCCATGCACTTAAATCATTTTCTCAAAATCACAGACAGAACCAAGATTTTGTTTGCTCTCCAATATATTAGCCATGAATAAGCTGATGTTTGATTAACCAAGTTCCTGAAAGAGAGAAATAGGACACAGGGGTGGGCAAAAGTAGGTTCACAGTAGCACGGTGACATTTGTTTGAGTTAATAAAGCTATTGTAATAACCAAAGCCTGTGTATCTTTTTCCATATGAACAACCGTAAACCTACTTTTGAGAAATTCAGGGTTTGGTACTGGAGCTAATGGTGAAAGTGGCACTTAATCGAATGCACATAGATGAAACAGAAAAGTGAGAGAGGACAATCTAGGCCAGTGATGGCGAACCTATGACACGTGTGTCAGAGGTGACACACGAACTCATTTTTTTAAAAATATATTTTATTTTATATTTTATTGATTTTTACAGAGAGGAAGGGAGAGAGATAGAGAGTTAGAAACATCGATGAGAGAGAAACATCGATCAGCTGCCTCCTGCACATCTCCTACTGGGGATGTGCCCGCAACCCAGATACATGCCCTTGACCGGAATCGAACCTGGGACCTTTCAGTTCGCAGGTCGACGCTCTATCCACTGAGCCAAACAGGTCTTGGGGCGAACTCATTTTTTTGGTTAATTTTTCTTTGTTAAATGGCATTTAAATATATAAAATAAATATCAAAAATATAAGTCTTTGTTTTACTATGGTTGCAAAGATCAAAAAATTTCTTTATGTGACACAGCACCAGAGTTAAGTTAGGGTTTTTCAAAATGCTGACACACCGAGCTCAAAAGGTTCGCCATCACTGCTCTAGGCTGTGAGCAAGGGCTGAGCAAGGCATCCAAACTGGCCCCAGCAGCAAAGACTCATTTAGCAGAGTAACTGGAGTCCAAGCAAAAGGGGAGCAGGAGGAATTTGGGGTGCCAGCCTCAGAGCTGGTGTCCCCCTCCAGGCAATAGCGCAAGAGCCTAAACCAGGGTGGGCAGGAAGGGCAGTAGGGTGAGCCCTCAAGACATTGCCAGGTTAGGAGGCGGGTCATGGTGTGCACCTAGTGGGGGTGGGCGGAGGAGGGGAGATGAGTGAGTGCTGTGAAGTACGATGATGGTGATGAGAGGGATGGTGTTCTGTAAGCAGTTACTACACGCCTTGCCCCACAGGAAGAATCATTAGGATAAAAGCTTGACACCAGCGCTGGAGGACAGACACTGTTAACACCTCAATTTGACAGCTGAGAAACACATTCCAAGAGGGTAAGAAATTTGTCCCAGTTCCCAGAAGCTTGCAAGTGGCAGCAACAGGATCTGAACCCAGGCTGCTGGGCAGAGACCCAGCGCTGAAAACCGAGATTCCCAAGCTGCTAGATCCCAGATGTGGGCGGGGGGGCCTCCAAGGTTCCCCTCTATGGGCAGTCGTCCTGCAGCCCATAGCAGGCAGACAGGTTAGGGAGAACATGCAGAAAATACCGAGACTCCTAATTGACCAAAAGCTATTTGGAAATATCTTCATGGTTCTTAAAATAAGGATCTTCATGCTGCCTCAGAACTCTATCTTTTAACCATTTTTTTTTCTCTTCAAATTTAACTCTGCTACCTTCCGCACTGAGGATTACCTAAAGGCCAAGTTTGACATTCTTAATCCAGCCATTTCAGAGTTATCTGAGTCAGAAAAGGCACGGAGATAAATGCTTAAAGCATTAACTCTGGAAGTGCCAGGGGGAACTGAGACAGGACCAGGGGCCCTAGAATTTCCCACCTGATATCCTGGAGCCAAATCGATGTTCTAAGCAGGCCTCTTACTGGAGTCTGTCCATGCCTGGTAGGTATGTCCTCTTTTCCCCATGGAACAGCCTCTTACCCTATGGGGAGGGAACGAACTGAAGGACAGCCATAATAGGCCCATAAAATCAGGGAGCCCAGGTAGAGGCCTCTCTTGTCTGAGGGCATTGCTGGCCTGTCTCATAGGATTGTGGTAAAAAACAAACACAAACATATGTGTTGAGTGCTTGGACCAGAGCGTAAGTGTTTAAACACAGGTTAGCTCCTACCATTTTCGGAGGCGGAGAAATCGCTGAACACATTTCCAGTTTCACCAGAATCTGGTCCTGAATCCCTCCCTGACAGTCCTACAATTTCCAGCATCTGCTCAAAGCTGTAGGCAAGCAGAGAGGGCAAGCTGCAGGCAGGCCTGTATCCTCAAATCAATTTCTGCAGCTTGGGGTGACACTGTCTTCTGAGCCATGTGAGACAAATTAAAATTCTCCCATGCTCCCCTGCCTCAAATGGAGCCTGCCTATCAAACCGCCGATCACAGACCCGGACAAAACACCGACCTCGCCGTGTTTGACATCCCAGATTCCGCCTGCTTTTGGCCAGTATTCATTCTCTGCCTCCCGAACCACTCGTTCTGTTGGTGAGTTATCATTCATTACAGAACAAATCAAGAATTCAGGCTAAGCTGGAGGATCTCGTCTTTAAAATGCTTTTTTTTTTTTTTTTTAAATTCTGCCTTCCCAGTTTGTAAAGACCTGTGTTGGGAAGGCAAATAGCATCGCTAGCTGGCAGGCTTTGTCTTCCTTAGAATTTAGGTGCGATCTACATTCAAATGACAGTTTAATGAGCCTTTTCCTATTTCCAGAAACCTTATCACATCATTAAAGCGTAGAAATGAATAATACATCTAGCAGTCGGATTAGGTTGAACTTGAGACCTGATGCATCTTCAAAGAGGCAAAAAGAAAAAAAAAAATGGAGCAGAGGCAACATTGAGGGGTGCTGTGCTGAAGAGAAGGGGTTAAGTGGGAGGTTTGGGAGAGGCGATTTTTATTCTGATGCACCAACACAGGTAAGTGTCACCAGGATTTTCAAAGTGTCCGTGTGGCACTCCTATTTCTCTGGGCACGGACCGGAAGGGAATTTGGAAAATTATCTGCTGTTGGTCACCACGGCTCAGGATGAAGCATTTACCTGCCGTGAATTCGTTGTGAGCAACATGCAAGCTGCCTGTGTTGGTGTCCACGCCATTTCCGATCTCTTTCTTGGGGGTCGGATAGCTCACAGCCTGAGCCCTACAGTCCAAATTCCTGTTCTGTCTCCTAGGAGCTGTGCGTGCTTGGATTGAGTAGTTTGATCTATTTAAGCCTCAGGTTTTCCTCTGCAAAATTAAAATAATATGTGCACCTGCTTTGATGGGCTGTGGAGAAGATCCATGAATAAGCCGAGATCCGATTCTTCGCACCGTGTTTGGTATAGAATAAGAAAAGTTTGCCTCTTAGCTATTAATTTTTCATTCTTCGGTGTCTTTGCACATGCTATTTCCTCTACTGGAAATGACCTTCCTTTCTGACCTCACCCAAGTCCACTTGCAGCCTCAGTCCTCCAGCCCAATTCTTCTGAAAACTCCTCCTACTCCTTCTGCAAAGCCCAGTTGAAATGTTCTCCCCCATCATCCTCCCTGACACCCCTGGTCAGATCAAGTGCTTCGCCTCCAGGCCTCCCTAATTCCCTTGACTCCCTGCGTGATCAAATTAACACTTTGCTGAGATGTTGTGTTCACAGCGGGTTCTTAAATGTTGGTTGAATGAGTCTACATTCACTTCTCTCTCCTTCTCCATGTTTAGAATCTCAGAGGTGCCAGCACATTTCCTGGTGGCCTCCGGCTGTCTGTCTAATGCTGACAGATGCACATGTTGGTGATAAGAGCTCTTCATTGCCCCAGAGCAAAACCCTTTGATGAGTTCAGCCAAGACAGCATTCATTCTAATCAAAACACAGCCCATCCCTGTGATACTTGTCTTTCTTTGACTGGCTTATTTCGCTTAACATAATACGCTCCAGGTCCCTCCATGGTGGATGTGGGCAAGAAGGGGTCAATGCGGGGTGGGGGGAGGGGGGGACATCTGTCATATTTTTAACAATAAAGATTAAGAGAACAAACAAAAAACAGCCCATCCAGAGTGTTGGCATGAAAATGGCGAGTTAAGTCTACTCCCAGTTCCACTGCCCTGCACAGCGTCCTGAAGAAGTTGGGAATCTGGAAGGCATCACCCACTGCCCCTTCTCCCCTGCACATCACTCTTCTGGGGTCTGCAGTCTCCGCTCAGGGCTCTCCCATCGCCCCCCTTCTCCCCCCTCCCACCATACCCCTGGGTTTATATGCTCAAGATCTCCCTCCAGGTTTAATATCTTCTTCTGACTGGCTCCCATCCATCTTCCTGAGGAATAAATCTAATAATGTCATTCTCCTACTTTTAAAAAATGGCATTCTTCCCAACAAAACAAGCCCAAACTTCTCAGGTAAGACTTAAAACCCTCCAAACACAGATCTCGGCTGTCTTTTAGATTTGCTTCCTCCTCCTTTCCTGTGTGATTGTCATCTTGAAGCTAAACCCCTGTGTCATTGTAATCCTCCAACCGGTGATCTTTCAGATATGCAAATCAGATCACACCACTCCTTTGTTCCAACCAGTGTTCGTCTAACCACATTGGAAAACTGGCTGTTCCACCAGCACTGATCATGTATACCCCGTGAACTAGCCATTTCTCTCCTGGAGATACACCCAACGCAAACCCACACATAAGCTCACCTAAAAATGTACAAAGATGTCTAGAGCATCCTTATTTGTAAAAGCACTAATGTGAAAACTACCTAACTACCTACCATGGTATAATGAATAAATTATGTTATATTTATGCAAGGAAATACGATACAGCAATGCTAATAAAATCTCTAGAGCTTTGTGCAACAATACGAATGATCTCACAAATGAAATTTTGAGCAAAAGTCAAACACAGTCAGTAAAAACTCTATGATTCCTTTTATGTGAAGTAGAAAGACAGGTAAAATTGTGAAAAGCCAGGACAGCTTTGCCTTTGGGGAAGGTGGGACTGTGTCAGGTTCAATGGTGCCTCCCAAAAAAGCATGTGCAAGTCCTTGACCCTGATGCTTGTGAATGTGATCTTTTTTATTTTCATCCTTATTGTTGAAAATATTACATATGTCCCCTTTTTCTCCCATTGACCCTTTATATCTTGCCCACCCTTCTTGCCGCAGGCCTCCACCACCCTATTGTCTGTGTCCATGGGTCATGCATATATGCATACAAGTTCTTTGGTTGATCTCTTCCCAACCCCCTCCCATCTCCCTACTTCCCCTTCTTGCCTTCCCTCTTATATTCAACAGTCTGTTCCATGCTTTTATGTCTCTGGATCTATTTTGTTCAACAGTTTATTTTGTTCATTAGATTCCACATGAGTGAGGAGCTAATCTTGAAATAGGGTTTCTGGAGATAGAATTTCTGGATCAGGGTGGCTGATGCCCTTGTAAGAAAAAGGAGAGGGAGACGTGAGACCCACAGAAGAGAATGCCCCGTGAAGGTGGAGACAGAGGTTGGAGACAGCTACACAGCAAGCTATGCCGACTATTGGTGACAGAGCCTCCAGGGGGAGGCGGGGCTGAGCATGCCTACATCTTGACTTCAGACTTCTGGCCTTCAGAAGAGGGAAGGAATGCATTTCTGTTGTTTTAAGCCACCCAGACTCGTCTAGTCAATTGTTTCAGCAGCCCCAAACACTTAAGATAGGGGCATTAGAATGATTACCGGGACGCCAGTAAAATTCTGTTTCTTGTTCTATGTTCAGCTTATGAAAATTCACTGAACTGTACACTGTCCTTCATGTACTCTTTTCAATATGTAGACTTCACTTCAAAAAAGTTGAAAGTATATATAAGTACACTTCATTACAGTTTGAAAGAAGCCTCCTTATCGTGGTGCAGCAGTCAGAGTAAGATAGGCCGTTGTCTAATAATAAATAACTTCAAATGACCCACGACAGCGAAGGTCTCTCTCTCACCCACGCACGTGACTCCCGGCGATCAGCTGTAGCCACCTCACCTGCATGAGCCAGATCGAATTTTAACTCCTACGAGATGCTCTTATAGATTTTTCTCGATATTTTTTTCTTCCTTGATTCTTGTTCACATTTTTTCATGAGTAATTCCTTTTCAAAAAATTATTTGCTTTTTGGGTGTTTGAGCCTAATCATGTTAGCATCACATACATAATAATCCACGTTAACTCCTCTGGAATTCTCCAGGCAGGGAGTGATGCAGCGGAGTATCTTTCTCCCATCATGCTTTTATTTTGGCTTGCATGTTTATTTCTGGTGCTAGGTGTAAAAGCCCAGACTGTGGGAATATCATCTTTACAGAGTATAGCTTAATGGTCAAAGTACACTTTTTTATATCAGACTTGATGTAAGATAGATTTAGGTTTTAATTTTATCTCCAGTCACCTAGGACAACTTAATTAATCTCACTGAACCCCAGTCTCATCATCTGTAAATAAGGATGGTACTACTTCTGACTTTACAATATTAGTGTCTGGATTAAAACGTGGCACTAGCCGGTTTGGCTTAGTGGACAGAGCACTGGTCAGCAGACGGAAGGGTCCTGGGTTCAATTCTGGTCAAGGGCACATACCCAGGTTGCGGGCTCTATCCCCAGTATGGGGCGTGCAGGAGGCAGCCAATCAATGATTCTCATCACTGATGTTTCCATCTCTCTCTCCCACTACCTTCCTCTCTGAAATCAATAAACGTATGTTTTAATATATTTTATTGATTTTTTACAGAGAGGGAGAGGGATAAAGAGTTAGAAACATCGATGAGAGAGAAACATCGATCAGCTGCCTCCTGCACACTCCCTACTGGGGATGTGCCCGCAACCAAGGTACATGCCCTTGACCGGAATAGAACCTGGGACCCTTGAGTCCACAGGCTGATGCTCTATCCTCTGAGCCAAACCGGTTAGGCCCTAACCATTAGGGCAATAAACATATATTTTTAAAAAAATTTTAAAAAAATGAGAACACGTATAAAGCTCTTAAAATAATGTAAGGTATAGATGCGGTATTCTAAACATTACCCATATACCCAGTCCTACTGCAGGTCAGGGTCTGATCCAAGCTTCCAGGATTCGTGGTCGACAAGATCTGGCCCTTAGTGGTCTAGGCTGTTACTATTATCAGTTGTTTGCATGCCCAGTACCCAGCTAGCATAGTGCTTGACACACAGTAGGCCCATGATAAATATTGTTGAACAAATAGTGCTCCTCCTCTGGCTCCAATATGCCAAACTTACTCCAACTTCTTGCTCTTATAGATTTTTCTCGATATTTTTTTCTTCCTTGATTCTTGTTCACATTTTTTCATGAGTAATTCCTTTTCAAAAAATTATTTGCTTTTTGGGTGTTTGAGCCTAATCATGTTAGCATCACATACATAATAATCCACGTTAACAGATGCCCTATTTGTGGGGAAATGTAAAGCCATGATGTGGGGAAATTATTCATCTCATGTTTTTGTTGAAGAAGCAAAACACACAGTAAATTAAGTCTGGCCTCTTTGAAATTCTGCATTTAAAAAATTGTGATAGGAAGTACGGAGCACACTTTGTACAATGCGGCATTAATTATTTAGTCATTCTGGGCAGGTTTCAATCGCATTACATGGGAAAATGTAAGAGCCCTCCAGTGGCCAGATAATCCCTCTCCAGTCCCAAGGGTTATGGGCTGCAGATGCGTCTCCAGCTGAATGAAATGCAGGCTTCATGCAGGAAAGAAAGAGGGCAAGGCCTACTCATGTCCCATTTTCCCAATCTAAAAGGGACTCTTGTCTGATTCCAAACACTCAGGCAAGTTTGAAGCAATTTGTTTTCTCTCTTAAAGCAGAGATAATACCTTCTACCTGAGAGTTAACCACTGCAGTCAGATAACACTGTTTATTGAGCATCTACTGTAGATCCAGCACGACATATTTCCTTCATAGAAGGAAATAGCCTACAGAGGGAGGGAGAAAGGCAAAGTAGAACACACAGCTTCTATTCTCCAAGGGCTCATGGTTTCTTGAGGAGACAAAGATAAGACTAACATTTTTAGACAAGAGAATGTTCATTCATAATGCTAAACTTTGATCTTGTTAGAAATTGTTTGGCACTCTCTTCAGAGCAGGGGAAAGAAAGTGCCTCATAAGAATTAAAAAAAAAATCATTTACAATTTATTGATGGAAAGCACTTTGCTAGGTATTGGAGGGGCCAGAATCAATAGTCATAGTCCCCTCGCTTTCTTGGGCCTTCCAGCCTTAAAGTCTGTTGGGGAGAATTACAATGAATCAGTATTTGTAAAGAGGTGTGACAAGTGCTGAGATATAGTACAGAAACTCTAAGGGCATGTGAAGGAAGCATCTAGCCAAAACCGAGGAGGGAATGGTGGTCAGGGAAGGCTTCCTAGAGGAAGTGACATTTAGTTCAGTGCCTGAAATGAAGAGGTATTTATCAGCCAGGTCATTGTAGAGAGCGGCTACAGCGTTTGGACAGGTTCAAGCCTGGGACTAATGAGAGGGCATGGTCCTCTCATGACAAAGCCACGTGCAAGTCCTAGCTTGGAAGGCAAAGCCCTCCCAGCACAATTATAGCCAAAGGCTATACATTGTAAGCTTGACCTTATGGTCTGAACCTGTAGTGCCACGTGTCTGAGTGATATAGGCTGCGGGAGGTGCAGCAAGTAAACAAAGCTTGATCAGGTGCATGTAATTGAGTAGATTCAAATGAATTCATCCACAGGGGCAGCAAGAGAAGGCAACATCCTCTTACGGGTCTTACCCGTTGCCTGTGACACCCTTCCCAGCACTGGCCAGATCTCATCCGTGGCCACTAAACCTCCTCAGGGTTCACTACCACCTCAAAACTGACCCCTGACCTTCCACAGGGGGAAAGAAGTGATTCTCCAATGGGGAGAGAACACGCTTTCTTTTTTCATCACAGAAACACAGTGTAGGGGCGATAAGGAAGGTTGGGCCTTTGAGCCACGTTAGCCTGAGGGGTCAGGATGACAGATCACTGCTCATACTTATGCGGAAAGTAATCTGGGCCTGAGGGCTTTCTGCTTACTAGAAGGCAAACCCAGCCATTTCCCTCCGCCAGCACTGCCGGCACCTGCTGCCAGGTGACTCCCAGTGGTTGCCACAGACCCAGCGAGATGGGCTCCCAGGAACAGACGCATGTGCATTTGGAACTGAGGGGGGATTTTAAAGCATAAAGCACATCCGGGAATGACCTGGCCATCACCTGAAGTTAAATGCAAATCAAGTGATTATTTGACATCCTGTACTTGCAACTCTGATTTCTTTCAGGACAAATTGTTGACACAAGGGCTGGTCCAATCTTTGGTAACAGGATTAAGAAGGGGAAAATGGTTCAGATTCCAATTCAAGCAATCCTAGGTTTCTGCTGCCTTATCTGAAATCCTGAAAAACAGAGGCAGTGTTGATTCTTTGTTAAATCCTTTCATTGTGCCCATCTTCCCCAGTTTAACTTGAGATCTTGCTCTTAACAAATTCTTAAGCGTAAAATCAGTATTTGTAACTATAGGCACAATGTAGCACAGCAGGTGCACCCCACGCTGACAACCAGCATTCTCCTGTTTCTTAAATGTGAAGGTGTTCCTACAACTCAATAGCAAAAAGTTAAATAACTCAGTTCAAACATGGGCAAAGGCATTGAATAGACATTTCTCCAAAGACAACATAAAAATGGTCAACGGGTTTATGAAAAGGTGCTCAGCATCCCTAATCATTGTGGGGTGCAAATTTCCCCCCTTAATGTCCAAGTCATCTTTTGGACAAAGGGGGAGGAAGAGAAATGTACTTGGTTGTCACCAGGTGCAATGATACCAACAGCCTGTGTATGCATGAGTGTGTGCACGTGTGTGTCCATGTGTATTTGTGCAGGCGTGTGTGTGCCTATGTGTCCAAGAAGGTCAGGGCAGGGAGATGGGGGGATATTGGGGTGGGCAATAGCGTCCCAGAGACTGTATTACATGTAGGCCGAGACAGTATTTGCTTTTTAGTCTGTGAGTCAGGAGTCAGAGAGCTGCCTTTGACCCTGGCTCTGAAACTTCAGCCAAAGCAGCCTTTCTCTTGTAGCCTCAGCTTCCTCACCTACAAAACGGGGAATAATAACAGTGCCTTTCCCTGTAGGACTTGTCTGGACTCTCAAATAATAGCAAGGGAGTCAGAAAACTCCAACGGCAGCAGGGCTCACAGTAAAAAGGGCAATGATCTACAAGTTAAACTCAGCTGGGTGCAGCATAAAAGGAAAGCAGGGACAGGGGCAAACTGGGAAGTGCATGCCCCATGCAAAGAATTTTACATTTAATTAAAAGTAAGCCCATCAATTTGTTTCTCGTAGTCACTTGGTCCACAGCCCACTGATTTTTATTCCAGAGGAAAAAGCCTGGCCCTGAAAATGAGGCTGCGGTTGCTCTGTGAGTTCTTTCCTCCAGGGTAAGCCCCTGCTCAGACAGTCCAGGCTCCTCCAAATACACCTGCCCGAACCAGAGACCGCTCAGGAACCTGGCTGCTTCTGATGGCTGGGCGAGCGAGAGGCCCTCCCTCACCGAGACCAAGGGGTACTGCTGATTCCTGGCTGGAGCTAATCTCTATTATGCTTCCAGAGCATCCTTGTGCTGTGATGCCCCTCTACCTCTCACCTCCCTCTGCCCCTTGCTGCACCCCAATCCAGGAACGGACAGGATGGGGGCAGGGACAGCATGGGGCTGAGGTTGGACTGGATGTGCGGAGCATGAATGCTAGCCACAGTAGACCCTGAGCCATGTGTCTGTTCAGTCCCCTTTGGTGTCCTCTCACCTGTGTCCCTGCAGGCCAGAGCCTGCACAACGTATTTAAATTTGGCTTTCAGAAGAGAAACAGGCCCCTTCCTAGTTATTCAGAAGTTGAACTGGAGTCTAGGCACCACAGACCCATGGACCAGCCCAGGAGCATATTACGTGGAGTTCCACCTTTTTCTGGGAAAATCTTTCATCCTAGAGGTTGGAACCTGAAAATAGCCTTTGACCCATGCTGGCCATCCCTGAGGGTCAAGGGCTCCATCCCAACTCAGATCTATCTTCCAATGTTAGGCCCATAACAAAAAATGGAGAATAAAGGGGGATGCTTTAGACTTCACCTTTTGGCATCAATCACAACATTCTGCCTCATAGTTTGGGAGAGACCAAAGCATCCTGTGATTAATCTTCACCTGGTATTTTTCCGGGAAGTTCTGAGGGCCAAGGGATGGCTCTGGCTGGAATAGGTGGCTGTCATGTAGACTTGGTGGTTCCCCATCCCTACACAGACATCAGGAGGCTAGTTCCCAGGTTATATCAGGAAAGAGGGCAATCAAGTCCTCCTATTTGGAAGATTTCTCTAGACTACAGACAGAAACTCACACTGTCCACCTCCCTCCCTCGGGCCCAACATTACTCCTTTCTATGACTACTCTCATCAACCAGCAGGATGCTCAAGAACTGTGATTCTTAATGAGCTTCCTCGACTTCCCTAGGGGAGGTTGTGCAAAGTGCATCTACCTCACATGTTCCTGCAGAAAGCCTTAGTAGTTGGGGGTGGATTTTTGTAAAATGTCCTCTGGCAAATAGAATGAAAGCCCCAGGCTAAGAATCTCTGCTTTAGAGAATGGAGAAGCAAGGGTGAGGCTGGTAAGCCCTCACTTTCTGAGCTCCTGGAGGCAGGAACCAGTCTCCTAAATGTGCTGTAGTCATTAGGACCTAAGCAGTAGACTTCAAGGGAAGGTTCTTTGAACAGCAATTGCCTATCCCAGTGGTCGGCAGACTGCAGCCCCTTGAGTGTGGCTCTTCCACAAAATACCATGTGCGGGCGCGCACGTACAGTGCGATTGAAACTTCGTGGCCCATGCGCAGAAGTCAGCATTTTGTGGAAGAGCCGGTATTTTGTGGAAGAGCCACACTGAAGGGGCCAAAGAGCCGCATGTGGCTCGCGAGCCGCAGTTTGCCGACCACTGGCCTAACCCGAACAACCAAGTACGCCTATTGAATTTCTGTTTCCTGCAGAAAGCGTGAGTCCAGGGAGAGGGGAGGCAAGAGCCCTAAGCAGAGATATCGGAGTCCCAGCCTTGGTCCTACCACCTACTCAGATGACCTTGAACTGGGCAGGCACTTGAACCCTTTTCTAATCTTAGTTTCTTCACCAGTCATAAGGTGGGGTTGGAATAAACAATCAAAAGTTCTCTACCAACACCAACATGATGTGTTTAAACAATTATGTAATGGACCTTTAATGAATTCAATATTTTTTCCTTTATGTCTATTGGTCCTTTGTTTCACAGACTAATAGTTAAACCCACAGCAATAGGAATCAAGAGGCATAAGAATGAAACAATGAGCAACGATAAGAATTTTAACTCTGTCATCAAACTCCTATGTGACCTTGACTCAGTCTCTCCTTTCCTCCACGCTCATGTGTCAGGGGAGGATATTAAGGAAGGAGATGGGTGCCAGCAGAGCACCTGTCCCCAGGATTAGGAATGGGACCAGTGGCTGTGGTCCATGCCCCTACACATTGGCAAGGCCTGAGCTCAAACCCGGGGACTCCAGCTCCGCATAAGGGAAAACCGTTGCTGGGACTCCTGGATAAGCCAGGCTTGTTTCCCTTGCAAAGAGTTTGCAAACAAATGAGGGAGGAGGAGGAGGGGGAGAAAATGGCTACATTTGAAATAGAATCGTGAATCTAAAGAGAATGTTTTCAAAGATGTCTATGACGCATCAGCAGCTCCTTAAAGTAATAGCAAACATTTTAGATCCATTATTTAGTTTCTGTGGAAAATAAACATCAGGCTCGAGTAGAATAGTAAAAGTGGATTTAGCTCGCAGTCCCATTCATCTTCTGTGCCCATGCATTTTTAAGACAAGAAGGTATTTTCCCAATTATAGCTGGAACAGGAAGGAGGAGTGGCCGGTGAGCTGGCTAGCTGGGTGCCTTGCTTATGTCCATGGGGCCTGAGGTCAGCATGGATGTACTGTTGGGGGGGACTATGGCTGGGTGCTGTCTTTAGGCTCAAGGAATACCTGGGCCTGAGAGACCAAGCGCTGCCCAGGCAGGGGGTCTAGAGGCTTCTGGGGCGCTTTGGCTGTGCTGTGGCAGCAGAGATGTCCAGAACCCAGTGCCTCCTGTCCTCAGGCTCAGTGGCTCCTGCACCCAGGCGCCTCCCTGATGCCCAGGCAGGAGGCTGAGGGGTCTGAGAGTGCCGATTCAGAAACTCTGCTACGTGGCCCCAAAGTCCTCCACGTGGAATCAGTCCTCGGCCTCCTGGAAAGCAAGGTGGGGAGACGGGGTGTGGATCTGTGTGTCTCATCCACCAGGAGACGCTGCTGCTGCTCACTGACCACGAGTCCTCATTTAGGAAAAGAAATGGCGTCCCAAACCCGGAAAAACAGCAGTGGCATGAAACAAAACACCGTGGGGTTCAGGCAGTAAGAGCCAAAGCTGAGAAATAAAAACAAAAGTTCAAGTAAAAACGGCCCTCAGTATCCAATGTGGACTGTCCTGGTGGGGTGAGTTGGAGTTTGGCTCTGGGGCCCTCAGAATGGCTCCATTTTAATGAGACAACAGGGTGACTCGATGGAATTTCCCTAACATTCTACCTTGGTAGTTTGGTAAAAGCATGTCGAGTCTCTCCGTTTCGGTACAAGGGGGAGTTTGAGGTTTCTCTACGGTAGGGCCACAGGGCCTCTAGAATTCCAAATTTCATTCCTTCCTCCAGGTCACAGGGCAGACAGCCTCTGTCCACAGACATCATCCCCAGGAGAGGGGGCCGAGCACACCAGCTCCAATCTCTCTCATCTCACCTCGCAGACTAAATCCCTGCCTGGTAATTGCTGCCTGTGATTCCGCGCGCTAATACACACTTATCAGCGAGCTCTCGTCCGAGAGGTGAGCAGAGCAGGGCTGCCCCTTGGCCTCAGAAAAGAGGCTTCATTATATTTTTGCTGACTTACTTCGCCCCATGGCTGTTTCTGGAGTTATCTCCTCTCGGCAGGGCTGTGTGCGGTGCCCGGTCCTGATGCTGGACCCCTGTCCCTTCCTCCCCACGGAAGTGGAAAGACTTCCCAAGACCAGACTCTCCTCTGAAGAGGGAGACAGGCCCTCCGTGCAGCTGTGGAACAAGTCCATTCGTCTTGGGTTTCTCCTTCAGGTGCACGAGCCTGGGCAGCAGGAATCTTTGACTTTTTACAGAGAGGAAGGGAGAGGGATAGAGAGTTAGAAACATCGATGAGAGAGAAACGTCGATCAGCTGCCTCCTGCACACCTCCTACTGGGGATGTGCCTGCAACCAAGGTACATGCCCTTGACCGGAATCGAACCTGGGAACCTTCAGTCTGCAGGTCGATGCTCTATCCACTGAGCCAAACTGGTTAGGGCTACTTTTTTTTTTTATTGAGGGAGAGGGAGAGAGAGAAACATCAATGATGAGAGAGCATCATTGATTGGCTGCCTTCTGCACATCCCACACTGGAGATCAAGCCTGCAACCCGGGCCTGTGCCCTGACCCTGAATAGAACCATGATCTCCTGGTTCGTAGGTCCACAGTCACCACTGAACCACTCCGCCAGGCAGCGCTGTCCTTTTTCATCCCTGCATGCTTTGCTGGGACGGTCCTCACTTCCCTCCTGCAACCTTCCCCACTGTCGATTTTTTAAAATTCCTCTGCTATGGAACTTGCCCCATTTCCCCAGAAGGGCTGGCCATTCTCTCCACCTGCTCCAACGGCACCCCTGAGCCAATGTCTCTGATGACATATTCTCTCTCTGATGCTCTCTTATGTGCCAGAGTGTATGGTTTACTCATGTCTGTGTTCCTGGCATCCAGCAGGAATGGCTGGCACATAGTAGGCATTTATTAAATACTTGTTAAATGAATGGAGGCTATTAAATAAAACCTGTGATTCCTGTGGTTTACTGCTCCCCTGCTGACTCCGTTGAATGCAGATGATGACGGCTGAACTGGTAGCAATTGAGAGTCTGAAAGGAAATGCGAGTAAAATGAAGGCCCTGCTTAGGGAGTTACTGATTCGGTGCCATCCCTCCATGCACAGGAAACGTTGCAATTCTTTACAGCTCCCTGAAAACTCTAGCCACCCGCTCTGCAGCTAATAAGGATGGAGAGCCACCTGGGCCAGCAGCACACAGAGCAGAGTAGCGTCCCCCTGGCTCAGCCGGCTGAAGGCGGCCGCACAGAGCCGGCTGGACAGGTGAACTCCTCCAGGTCTGACATGGTGATGGAATATTATTGCAGGAGGCCCTCGCATGGAGATGCTGGCCCCATCTGCGTGCAGCTGCAGAGAGCCGTGTGAGTTCCACGAGGGCGCCCTGGCACAAGTGCACCGAATTTCCATTTTCTCTTTTTTCTTCTCTGCACGTATTTCGTGACAGGACAAGGCAATCACCTGACTGGATGCTCACAGCTGCCCGGCAGCATTGCCAAAAGCCAGACTAAGAGAAGCGGGATCCTAAAGGCCAAGTGAAGGAAGGTAACGGGGCCTCCTCCACATAAACAACACACCGGAACCAGTGCACTTGGCAAAACCAGGCCGACTCAGAAGAGAAGAGAGTGGTCCAAACTGGGGAGGCGGCCCCGCTCTGGATACGTCCGGGTCAGGTTTCACCAGCTCCAAATGAACTTGGTCTTAGCTGATCCTCATCAACAGCATCGAGAGAGGAGCATTTTATAGTCATAGTCTAAGAAGAGCTCCTACAGATCTGCTCATCTCAAACCCCTCGTTTTAAGGATGCAGAAATACAGGCTCAGAGAGGCCAAGTGATTTGCACAGGGTCACACAGCCCATTTGCAACAGAGCTGGGGCCAGAGCCCAGATTCCCCTCTCCGCCTCAGTCACCTGTCCTCTGAACAGCATTTCAGATTCTTAGAAGATAACTCACTGAGTCAAGTAAGCCTCTCTCTTGCTCTGTGTTGGATCTGGTGCCTGGAAGGAGTTAAGCCCCAGTTCAGAGGCCTAGAGCTGCTGACATAATTTGTCCACAGGTCGTGCCTATGGCTTTGTGTTTGTGGCTCAAGGCTGCATTGAACATTAAAGCCCGGTAGTCTAAGGGAAGCATGGCAATCAGGTATCTCTTCCCTTGTTCGTGCCCTTTAACCCCAGACTTGATGAGGTCCCTGGAAGTTTTTCCATCGTGTTTTTCATCCCTGAAGCCTCTGCCACTTGATTGCCCATCAGGTCCTGCCCCGGCTGTCCAGGTTTCACACACACACACACACATGCCCACCCACACTTCCCAAACAGAAATCATTGTATCAAGTGGCCACACTGCAGATCGCTTCTAAACAGCTGGGCTCGGGGAAAGCTCTGGGGATGAGATGGGATCAGAAGTTATCTTCCCTGACAGGCTGCTTCTGGATTTGCATGCACGTGGCTCAATGTTTTAATTAGTGCTGTCAGCTGGTCTGGTCACAGCTCCCGCCAACCGCTTGGCTTCCGAGGTGAGCGGTCGAAGGCTGTTATTCAGAGGTTGAGTGCTCTGACTTCCAGAGAAGAAAAACAACACCTGGATGTCTGCATCTTATTTGTTCATTCATGTTCAACAACGATTTATCGAGGATCTATTAAGTGTCAGGCATTGAGCTGGGAGGTGGGAATTCTCAGAGCCTGAGACAGGGCTCCCGCTCATAAATAGAGCACGGATAATGGACATTACATGAACACTTTATAAAAATATAATGGATGGTAGATGTGGGCATATGATGAGACAGAGGTGCACAGGGTGCTGGAAAAGACTATAGGAGGAGCATTTACCCAGCCTTGGGTATGTGGTGGGAGGGGTCCAGAGAGCGGTTTCCATTGCTGAGAATAAAGGAAGGCTTCCTGGATGAGGAGCTATTCAACACTAGTCCCAACGATACAGAGGAGCTAATAAGGCACAGGATGAGGTTGTAAGACTTTCTTGGCAGAAGGAGCAGCATGAACAAAGAAAAGAAGAGCAACAGCATGGGGTAGGGAAGGCAGAGGGAATAAGCAATACAGGTAGCCTCATTTTCAAGAAGGGATTGGCAGCTGAAAATAGTGCCTGAGAATGTGAGGGGTGGAAGGGGAAGGAGGAGAGATGCAGGCGGGGAACACATTCTTGACATTTGTCCAGCATCTCACAGTCTATTGTTTTCACATGCATCGTCTCATCAGCAGCACGGAGCAGCCGTGTAAAGTTCACAGGGGAGATGGTAGTTTTTTGGGGGGTCCACCAGTGGTCCCCCAACTGCCAATCCAATGCAGTGATTCATGTTCCATCTCTATTCTGCTTTGCACCTTAGGCTGCCTTGCCCACCAACCATCCTCTCTCAACCTCCAGGATCTTACTCAGAGCCCCCTGATCATCATCATAGCCCCCAGATCATCATCATAGCCCCCTGGTTTTTTCTTACAACCTTTTCAATAGCTAATTCACTTCAGTGGGGCCCCCCAAATGTTCCCTTTCCTGGGGATTTATCATTGGCATCCATTCTTATCATGTCCATCCTCATAGTTGCCCCCATAGCTTTATAATTACTAGATTCACACCTCTACTTCTTACCTTTCTCCTGAAGTCTGGGTGTAAAGTCCATGGGACCAAGCAGACACCTTTGCCCCAGGCTCTAACAGGCATCTCCGTGAACACGTCCAGGTGTGAACGCAAGTTCTATCAGACCTTCTCTTCCAGCTGCTGTGTTGATCTTATTCAGCCAACTAGATCCTGTTCTTACTCCACCCCATCTTTCAAGATGGAAACCTATAAATGACCCCTGAGTCAATCTCACCCCCCACACCAACCTTTATCAATCCATAAATGGTCTCTTCTAATTCAGAGCCATTTCTTAGCTAGGCTCTTCTCATTCTACTAACCCTCCTGCTGCCCCCATTGCAAGAGCTTCCTGAATGGGATGTCCTATTCTACCTGCACTCACACCTCCAGATGATTATTTCCAGTTTCAGAGGAAATCTCTTCCCCTCCTCCCAAAATTGTTCTCCTTTGGTCTGTTCTCCTGATTAACGTTCTCCATTATCTCAAGTTAAAACTCATAGTTTTCACTAGGCATGTGTCACTCTTAACCATCTCCCCCTTACATCGCAGTCCAGACTTGTTGTCTCCATTTTCACCCATGGACACTGCACAAAGGCCGTGCCCTTTCATAACCAATGCATCGCCTGAACACAACCAGTTGTCAACCAATTCTCCCCATGCCACAGACTGTGTTGCAAGTGCTCCTGTGTGTGCTCATTGGAGTTGTTCATGTCCCATGTTTACCGACCTTCCTCCCTAATCAGACCAAGCATCTCAGGAAAGGGTGCTATGTCTTCTTCACCGTGGTATATCCAAAGCCCAGTCCAATAACTGATACATAATTGAAAAGCACAAACACACATCCCAATTGAATTGCATTGAATTCCCTGCCCGGTCAATTTGTAGGTCTTTAAGACCTGATTCAAATGTCACTTTTTTTCTCTGAAGCCTTCCTTGAGTCCACCAGGCATTCACTGTAGGGTTTCCAGGTCTCTATTATTCCACTTGTTACACTGAATAATCATTACGTTTTTATATTCATCCACCACTGGCTGGAGTTCATACAGGATAGAAAAGCACCCAACACGGTGGCTAGTTCAAGGGTAAGACTCAAAAAAAACCTAACTATCTGATGATTGAAGGAGTCATCAACTTAGAGAAAGGAAAACAGAGATTTGGAGAAGTTAAGCATCTTGTGAAAAGTTGGTATATCTGGGACTAAAAACTCCTGGCTCAGGATTCATAAATTTTTCATTCAAACTAGCATCTCTGATTCCACCACACAGAACCACCTCTGTGGAAACTCTCCACTAGGCATCACTCCTTTTCTTGGGCAGCCAGCCATCTACACTGAGAAGCACCAGATACTAGTAGCCCACACAGCTGTGTGGCAAGTTATCGCAGGAACAAGTGAGCTGCCTAACAGACATGCTGAGCCATAGCCCAAGCTTCTCACCTTGAGTTGAACCTGCACTTGACTTCAGCTCTGCCATTCACCAGCGTTGTGGCCTTGAGTTCGTATTTTCTCACCCATAGGAATACAAATAACCACTCTTCATGATTGCTGTGCAGAAAACAGACAACAGTAGGAGTGATAGCCACATCTCCTATAAACCTTATTATTTAATCTCTGTAAATATATTGACACAGCAAGAGCCCAGTAAATGCTCACTCACCATGACCGGCATCGTCAAGCTATGCTTGTCCTCTTTGCAACAAATTCTCTGGATCCTCCTAGGGCCCTTTTGTGGCCTCTTAGACCTAAATAGTGCATGGGAAGAAAAATTCAAATTCAAATAAAGAAAATACTTAGAGCTTCCTCCAGTACACTATAGATCCACCATGGTCCTGTTTTGCATTATTTTTACATCCCTTGCTGTGAGGAAAATACTTTGATATCCCCAGAAAACAAAGGACATGGAAGAGGCATTGAAGAGTAAGGAGAGGAAAAAACACACACCCTACAACAGAGGTATTACTTGAGGTCCAAGACCTTTTCCCAAACCAGCCTGTGTGGATTCTTAAAAAAAGGCCTGTGTATCCCTCCCATTAGAAATTCCACCAAATGGTCTAAGTACCCAGGGATGTGTTAGGTCTAATTTGGTGAATTCTCACATTTAGCCCCCCCTCCGCCCCAACTTTTATATGCCTTACAAGCTTACATGGTTGCGCCGAGCCAGCACAGCCAGGTTTGGTGAGCCTGAGCGGGGGCAGTAAAGGATTTAGAAAAGACAGACAAGAGAAGAAAGCTGGGGCTGGATAGGACGCTGCCCTCTCTAATGGAGACAGCGCCACAGCCTGCAAGCCGAGTCTTTATTTTATAGCCAGATTCCACCAGGCAAAGTAAGGGCGTGATCAAGATGTTTACAATGTTCTCGTGGGTTTCCAATCTACTCAATTACACGCACCTGATCAAGCTTTGTTTACTTGCTGCACCTCCCACAGACCATATCACTTAGTCACGTGGGACCACAGGTTCGGACCATAAGGTCAAGAGTACAACCATAGCCTTTGGCCATAGTAATTGTGCTGGGACTTACACGTGGCTTTGCCACGGGAGGATGGTGCCCTCTCAGTCCCAGGCTTGAACCTCTCCAAACGCTGAAGCCGCTCTCCACACCTGATAAACCTAAATTTTCCAACCTACGCGCCAAGGGCCCTGAAAGGATATGGAGTTATTCCGAGCAGTTTTAAATTTGAGTGCACATTAACTGTTGTCTCTCACCTAAAAATATTAGTCAATAATATTCAAATAACTAGGCGTGGGTGCGGGGTTTATTGAGTGATCACTTGTTATGTAATGCCTGGTCACTGGGGTGTACACCTGAAACTAATACAAAGATGTACGTCAACTGTAATTTAAAATTAGAAATAATCAGTGCTTTGTAATAATCTACACTACATTTATTTTCAAGTTATTTTATACCATTATGTATAAAATATATATCTATATAAGATCATTACTGAATTTTTAGTAACAGTTTGTCATTATGCATTTCCCCATAAAATAAGTATTTAATGATGACGTAAATCCTCACTGGGGGGAATTGGCAAGGAGTATGTGCTGAGAAATGTTTGACATAAAAAGCAACATCATACCAGGAAAGTGTAGGAATCACTCGTGGTCCAGAACCGAGGAACTGAGCGAACCCAGAAGGCGGCTTCACAGAGCAACTCAGAAACATACGCACACTGCACCGTGACCTTGAGAAAGAGCATCTCCCTCCCGAAGATGAAGTTATTTGGGTCTCTCTGCCAACCTAATCCACCACACAGGCCTGGCACGAGATGCAGGGGAGCCAGCTAATCTTTCCTCCTTCCATCTGGGGGAGGGGGCAGGAGGGACTCGGCAGCAGCTGCCAGCCGAAGCCAACAGGAGGATGAGCAGAGCCACCAGACAGATGGGAGTGTCTCTCCTCTGCTCCTCCCAGGTCCCTCTCCATCAACCCCCATGACAAGACGTCAGCGCAAGGAAGCCAGGCAAACAGGCGGCCCGGAGGACACAGAGGTAAAGGTCAAGGTGACTCCCCTCATCACGCAGACACAAATTAAATACCGTCTGGGCAGGAGAGCTCACCTCCCAGCTGGCGTTGGGCACGGGAAACTGAGATGGGCCAAGCTCTGACCAGATAAGAGGCTGCAAGCCAACTAGCCAGTCTAGGTGAGAACCAAGATGAGTGAATGACACTCCCAGCAGCTTGGTGGAACCTCGAAACTAACCACCAGCATTACACACTCACTAGGTCACCAGCTAGGTCACGGCCTGACACAGACTTGGACCCTGGTCGCCTGAAAAGGCTCCTTTCCTCCCCACCGGGCAGTGAATTCAGAGTAACTGGCCGCTGCCTTTGTTTTTGTGCTGGAAAAAAGGTGCTATTAATACCTGTGAACTTTCCACAGGTGGCCGGGAGCCTTAATTAAGTGTGGTGTGTGAAGTGCTTTGAGGTTGCCTGATGAAAGCCGAGCTCCCAGTGCAAACTATTATTGTTAATTAATTATTGTCAGCGGATTTATTTACTCTGTGTTTTCAGGCCTCGGAGCCATTATTTACTGGTAAAGAATGCTTTTGTTGTGTCCTCTTCTCCTACCCACAGCTCTAGTCTCTGATCTCTCTCCTGTCCGCCTTTCTCAAGTCCCTAACTGAGAGATGAAGCATTGAGAGGAACCCCTTGGACCCCAGACATAAACAGGCTTTCAGAGAGGAAGAGAGACCCTTATGAATGCAAATGCAAGCTGGGAAACAGGAGGGGATCTGAGACGCAGTCTCTGTTGTGTCTGCTAGGAAACAGAGTCCCTTTGGGGAAAAGATGCAATTAACCCTGGACAGAACACAGAGCTGAAAAATGCAAGTCTTCCTACTCAGATGGGCATGATGATGACCTCTGAGGAGCAGTGATGAGCAAGACCAGAGAAAGGCACCAGAAACTATGTGGGCGGGACCAGAGCCCTCCTTCTTATAACCCCCTCCCTCTGCCCCTCCCCGCAAAGGTCAGCTCAACTTTAATTTCTACCTTCAATTCATTAGGGTAACAATCCTATAGAATTGCTAGAATGAAGTGCGCCTCTGAGATTGAAAAAGAGGGAGAGCAGAGGCAGTAGGGGAACAAAGCACCCGGATGGAACAATGCACGTCTTCCCATCTTGGCTGCCACCTGGCGCTCACCACGCTGGCATCTGAATCAAGGGCATTGTGGCTGCGAGACAAGAGTCCCCGGTGAACTGTAGCTTTTATGAATAAATAGCGCTTGCCAAAACTGGCTGGCTGTGTGAGGACATTGATTTATTTTCTCTGATTCTCTCTGATTGTTATATTTTGGATGGTGCTTACTGATGTGAAAAGCCATCTAGTGTTGCTGATAAATCTAGAGATAACGGCAGAGGTCAAAAAAGTGGGGAGGGAGGAAGGAAAAGAGCGTGTGCTCGCCGCACAGTGGTAAAACTTTTTTGAGTCAAGAGCAATTCTGGGTGCCCCTTTAAGTGCCATTTCACCCTATTTTGAAATTGCTTATTTAATAGGACTTGTTATTTTTATATTTTTCCCCTCTGGAGTTAAGGATAGAATAGAGAGCAGAGTTGAACGGTATTGTTTTATGTGAGAGTTCAGACGTTCTTGCCAGATTCCTTTGTTATTTCTTTTCCTTCTCCTCCCTTGACCATGTATGTGAGTGTGTGTGTGTGTGTGTGTGTGTGTGTGTGTGTGAGAGAGAGAGAGAGAGAGAGAGAGAGGAGAGAGAGAGAGAGGGAGAGGAGAGAGAGGGAGAGAGGTGGAGAAGGGCAAAGAAAGGAGGAGAGAGGCAGCTGTCATCACCATAGTGCTTAGCAGCACTGGAGAAAGACACATTTTTCTCATGCTTCACAGAGTGTGTGCACCTAATATTTTCAAGGTCGTGCGAATAGGAGCATTCAGTGCCTTCAAGGTGAGCCCAGACCTATCTGATTCCCCGTCTCAGTGCTCACTATCCTGGAGTCCTACTGCTGAGCTTGCACCTGGTGTTATTTCTAAAAAAGAGACAGAGAGAGAGAAAAAGAGAGAGACAGAGAGAGAGAGAGAGAGAGACAGAGCGACAGAGAGAGAGAGAGAGAGAGAGAGAGAGAGAGCACATTCAGCTCAGTTTAACTTCTAGGTGGGATAGTTAGGCATGGAAGGAGGAAACTTGGGGGTGGAAAGCAAGGATGGGGGAGGGGCAAGGTGCTGCAGGCTAACTCTGTCTCCACCTTTGGATCACAACTCCCGAAACATCGCAACTAAACTAGGTCAACGGGGATTTAGGATAAAGTGGGATAAGCTTTTGTTAATTATCCCAATGTGTGGAATGCCTGCTTTTAAATCCGGAGTTGGATTTAATCACAGAAGCTGGGACGATCTTCCAACACCCAAATCCATTTGAAAATTGACCGGAGGGGCATTCTCTCAAAAGAGATAGCTTGTTCAGTAATAGGGTAACAAACCCCACAATCGCACAGAGACGGGAACTCCCAATGCTCGAAGTGTGCTGGCTGCTGGTGTCCCGCCGGAGGGCGAGGCAGCAGACAAAACGAAGGAGCAAGTGCGGGCTCTGATCATTCCCCTGATCCTCCCTGTCAGGGTCTCCTCACAAAACAAGCCTCAAGTTCAATACCACAGAGACACAAGAAGACGCCGCGATGGTTACACACAATTGTAAGGAGCCATTAATAAGAGGTGCTGAAAATGGGGGAGGAACAATGTTTTAAACCTCACTTTGAGACACTCTGTGTTGAGTTATTATGACTTTCCAATAATCTTACAAGAATGAGGGCAGACAGTGCAGGCTCATGTTAAAGAAAAGATTTAGCCCTCCTGGGGTATATTGTTGGTAAAAGGACTAACTTTTGCCATAGGTTCCATAGCAAGTTGATGTATTTGGAGAACGATGGACAGAAGTGTGGTGATTGTCGGGGGAGAGGGGGTTCATGGACGTGGAGGAGGGTATGGGGGAGATAAATGGTGATGAAAAAAATAGAATAAAATAAAATAAAGAGACAAATAGTTAATGAAAACATTAAAGAAAGAACAATTTGAAAACCATCCTAGAAAATAGTCTGGGTTAATCTCTTTAAAAAAAATACATTTTTATTGATTTCAGAGAGGAAGAGAAAGGGAGACAGAGATAGAAACATCAATGATGAGAGAGAATTATTGATTGGCTGCCTCCTGCACACCCCACACTGGGAATGGCGCCCACAACCCAGGCATGTGCCCTGACCTGGTATCGAACCGTGACCTCCTGGTTCATAGGTCAGCGCTCAACCACTGAGCCACACCAACCAGGCTATACTTAGCTTTTTTAAAAAAAGCTTTCCATGACTAAGCAGAGAGACCCAGAACAGACCTTCCCCACGCCCACCCCTCCACCACAAAAGCATTACCTGTGACAGCTAGCGTCGGGTCCCCTATTGGTCTGCTAGCTTTATTTAATTTTTTCCTTCAGGTTAACTGAGAGCAACAATCACATCCATTTAGGTTTTTCTTAGTGGAAATCTCAAAGAGCACGATCACATTAAAGAGGCCCAGCCCTATGTCTGCCATTCAGTAAGTGGCAATAATGAAATGATCTAACGACTCTTACTGAGTCCCCATCTGAAGAGGTATTGCAATGATCTCAGAAGTTCAAGAGCCCTTAGTGCGGAAAGCTTGCAAGCTAAAGGAAGGAAGGGGCAGAGGCAGAGGCATGAAGAAGTAGACTAGAGGGAGAATGAACTGAGGGCTACATCAGCGGTGCAGGTAACATGCTGTGAGCATGCAGAGTAAGAAGGATGTAGCTGACAGGAGGGGCGGAGGGCTTCACACAGAAGGTGACACATGAGCTACATTTCACAGGAAGCTTAGGGTTCAGGTAGAAGAGGACAGGAGAAGAAGTCTCAGCTGAGAGAGCTGGGTGCACACAGCATGGAGCAGGTAGGAGTGATGGTGAGGCCAGACCAGAGCCATCAGGCCAGTGCCTACTTTGACACAGGCTGCCAAGATGCATGAGGTCAAATCCTAGTTTTCTCTGCAGATTACTTCACTCGCCTACTTCTAGAGTTTTCTACCTTCCTTCCACACCCAGGAATCAGGGAAATGGGTGACCTGCAAAATCCAGGACGGAGTCCACAGAGTGATCAAGGAGTCCCAACTTCCAAACATCATGCAGATGAGGACCCTTAATAGCTCAGATCCCACGCCTATGAAATTTCTAACCTCACCCCTCACCCCCTCTTCCATGAGTCATTTGAGAGGCTTTACACAGTCACAGATGTGGAGCTTTCGGCCAGACTTTAGAACAAGACTTTCACCCAGGAGGTGAGAAGGGATATGAGATATTTCAGCCCAAAGAGTCACTTCCTCCCCACCCTCCCCCACCCCAGGCTGTTGTGAGCACCTGAAAACAGGGTTTTATAATGGAAGTGCTATGGCAACTGTAACTAGTCACCTGCCATAGAAGTGTAAGGACAACCAGGATGTGTGGTCACCGCTTCCTACATTATTGCCTCTTCCAATCCCTACCATTTCCAGCTAAAAGACACACAAGTTTCATGGGGGGAAACTTTGTGCAAGAACAGGAAGTTTTGTAACTGGAGAAAAATCAATTATGAAGGGCTCTGGTCTCTGACTTGAGGCAATTGTCACAAGGAGGCGATGGTAACCTCAGGGCTCTTGAAGAGTTCACCAGGGTTCAAGTCCCTCCTGGCCAGCCCCTGAGCTTGCTGAGCAGACCCCGGGCATGGTCCCAGAGCCAGTTAGCTTTACCTTTCACTCCAGTTTAGAACCAAGATGTTGGGGGGCTGGGCTCTCCTGTTAGCACAGCATAAAATACAACTTTTTGCAAAGAAGCTGTAACCAACATTAACACAAGGGGGTAGGGAGGGAGGGAAGTCTTTCTTCCACAGTCATATAAACTACTCCATTGATCTGATTCCATGTAACTACATCATAGGGTGCTTCATCAAATTAATAAAAAACACCTCAAGTCACAGGAGGGAAAATTAAAATTCACATGGGACATCAGCAAAACAAAAAGTAGGAAATAAAAACCATCCATTGATAATCAGGGAACCGTGTATAGTGTGTGTGTACATACAGACATGATGTAGTCAGTCCCTGACATACGGTTGGTTTGACTTATGATTTTTCAACTTCACGATGGTGTGAAAGCGATGCACATTCAGTGGAAATCATACATCACATTTTGAATTTTGATCTTTCCAGGTCTAGCAATATGCTGTATGATGCTCCATTGCAGTGGCAGCAAGATGGTTTTGCCCAACTGTAAGCATTTTCGACTTATGGTGGGTTTAACCCCGTGGTAAGCCTAGGGGTTTCTGTATATATTTGGTTTAAAGCTATAAGCAAGTTTCCACAGTGCCCATACAAGTATCCTTTGGATATAGCAGAGAACTACACCCAAAGTTGTGGGTCTCAGTCTTTCTCTCACGCTACATCAGGGCAATTTAGCTAATTTTGCATGCCTTTCCATTAGTACAGTTCCAACCTACTTTGTTTGCTAGTTTAAAAAAATTACAAAAAAAATACCCTTCTCTACTAGCTTAAGGCAGCATTTATCAAAGGGTGCTGGGTGCCCAGGGAAAAAGGGGCATCGGTGCAGGGCAGTCTGTGTGGTGAACCAACTGCTTAAAAACCTACAGAGCATGTTTGTACACTAATAGCTCCGAGAAGTCCAGAAAAAAACCCCCAAAAAAACAAAACAAAAACCACCACACAAATTTTCCCAGACGATTTCACCATGGTATTTAGCATTCACCACCCTAACTTAATTACTTTTCTAACACGACAAACATCAGGGCTTCTCTCCCCTGCCCCCCAACCTCAAGAACTAACACCACAGTATCGAGCTCATTTAATAGGTGCACAGTTCAGCAGGCTTCTTTAACTCAGCACAGGGTGCCCGCAGGACCAACACGGTGAGGAGAACACACACAGATCTCTGCCGGGGTCCAACCCCAGCGGGTTTAGAGATCCCCAAAGGTGTGGACGGAGTCGGCGAAGAAGGAATGACACGGAGACAGCGTTCAATTGATCAGCAGCCTAGCCAGGATCTCTAGCCAAGTTCTGGTCTGGATCTCCAGCGAAGTTCTGGTTCGGATCTCCAGTGAGGTTCTGCTTAGGATCTCCAGCCAGGTTCTGTCCAGGTTCTCCAGCCAGGTTCCAGGTTCTCCAGGTTCCCTAGCCAGGTTCGGTCACCAGATTCTGTAGCCAGGTTCTTCAGCCAGGTTCTGTCTAGGTTCTCCAACCAAGTTCTGTAGCCAGGTTCTGTCCAGGATCTTTTGCCATGTTCTCTCTCTAGGTTCTGTCTCTAGGTTCTGAGGCCAGTTTCTGTCCAGGATCTTTTGCCATGTTCTCTCCAGCGAAGTTCTTCTGTCTCTAGAAAACGTTCTGTGTAGCTTCTGTGCCTAGGTTCTGTCTCTCTTGGTTCCGTCTTCTTACATCTGTATCTATACCAGTTGATTTCAATCCTATCAATCTCTATTACAAAGGTTAGGGCGTTTCTTATCTCCATTCCAGGGAGTAAAGATTATGTAGCTTAAGCATGATTGTTCATATTTAAAGTGATTAATTACCCACCTGGCACTTAGTTAAGAGGTTTTATTCCCTCCCTAACTTCAGGGGAAAATCCCTACCTGGGGAAACAACCTTTCTCAGAGACCTTGGTTAAAACACATAGTGCCTAGAAGGTGAGCAAACATATTAAGAACAGTATGCCATATATGCCAGGTCCCTTGAAACAGCAAGGATGGACCAGCTCCCGGCAAATTCCCCCTTTTTTATTTTTTAAAAGCAGTCATTAAAAAGAAAAACCTGAAATGCTCTCTTGTATCCATTTTAAGAGCAGGATTGGCGCTTTCCACTATTACCTGAGTCCTGATCTATCACCCCAGGGAGAGCTTGCCAATCCTGCACTTTCCCGGGGTAGAAAGGCTGCAGTGGGGTTAAGGATAAGGCTCCTTGGGCCTACCTCCTCCCATGCCATTACATTTACCTTTCCTTCCTCAGAAAAGCATGGACATATTTCTTGTATAAAACGTTCTGTCTGACTGGGAGTAACCTTAATTCCTCTGCTAGCAAGCATATATGTTAAAAGATCAATACAGAGTCTTTTTTCTTTAGACTCAGTATGGCACATCTTCTCAATCTAAGGATCAATACAGAGTCTTCTTTCTTTGGACTCAGTATGGCACATCTTCTCAATCTAAGTTCTGTACTATCCACCTTCTTACCCTACTTATCTTCTATAGGGGGGTCTGTAGTACCCTGGTGGAGTCCTATCCATCCCGAGTGTGGGGTTCTCAATGGGGAGGGCTTACCTAGGGGAATCCTGTTCCAGGGGTTCTCAAAGGTGTGGACGGAGTCGGCGAAGACTATCCACCCTCTTCCTAAGGTGGAGTCCTATCCATCCTGAGAGTGAGGCTTACCTAGGGGTCCCTGTTCGGGCTCCATATGCCGGGGTCCTGCCCCAGCAGGTCCAGGGGTCCCTAAAGGTGTGGACAGAGTCAGCGAAGAAGGAATGACACGGAGACAGCGTTCAGTTGATCAGCAGCCTAGCCAGGATCTCCAGCCAGGATCTCCAGCCAAGTTCTGGTCTGGATCTCCAGTGAAGTTCTGGTTAGGATCTCCAGCCAGGTTCTGTGTCCATGTTCTCTTGATAGGTTCTCCAGGTTCTCCAGCCAGGTTCTGTAGCCATGTTCCCTCGCTAGGTTCTCCAGCCAGGTTCTGTGTCCAGGTTCTCCAGCCAGGTTCAGTCACCAGGTTCTAGTCAGGTTCTCTTGCCAATTTCTGTAGTCAGGTTCAGTCCAGGATCTTTTGCCATGTTCTCTCGCTAGGTTCTGTCTCTAGGTTCTGTCTCTAGGTTCTGAGGCCAGTTTCTGTCCAGGATCTTTTGCCATGTTCTCTCCAGCGAAGTTCTTCTGTGTCTAGAGAACGTTCTGTGTAGGTTCTGTGCCAATTTCTGTCTCTCCTAGTTCTGTCTTCTTACATCTGTATTTATACCAGTTGATTTCAATCCTATCAATCTCTATTACAAAGGTTAGGGCGTTTCTTATCTCCATTCCAGGGAGTAAAGATTATGTAGCTTAAGCATGATTGTTCGTAGTTAAAGTGATTAATTACCCACCTGGCACTTAGTTAAGAGGTTTTATTCCCTCCCTAACTTCAGGGGAAAATCCCTACCTGGGGAAACAACCTTTCTCAGAGACCTTGGTTAAAACACATAGTGCCAAGAAGGTGAGCAAACATATTAAGAACAGTATGCCATATATGCCAGGTCCCTTGAAACAGCAAGCATGGACCGGCTCCTGGCAGATCTCCAAGGCACTTTTGCTACTTAAATACATAGTCCACTGGCCTGTTGATGCTCGAAGTAAATTCTTTAACTTACTCCAGGGCTCCCATGAAGAGAACATATTAAGCCCTATAGACAAACCTGCTCAGACGTGAATGAGCTGATCAGATGCTGTCCTAGAAGCAGGTCTGCAGGGGGAGGAGAAAGCAACAAAGGCCTAGCAGGGTACCGGGGTGGGTGGAGGGAGCTGAAATAGATGATGCTAGCCAGCAAAAGGACAGAGACAAGGGAGGGGTCAGCGCACTCGGGCAAGCCACACACCAATGCCCATTCCAGGTCACGTGTTCGTGCGTGCTTTGACGCAAACCCATCACTGTTCTTGACTAGATAGACTCTTAGGTGCAAAGTCTATGGGTGGTGGCTGAGCAGGATTATCTTCCCATTCAAAGGGAGCATTATGCCGATGCTCTTAAAATGATAGCAAACAGTTCCTGATCATGTACCATGTGTATGTAGCATGTAGTGTTACTGCTTATGTGCGTGGTCTCATTTAATCCTGACAATGAGAATTACATTGAGTGGCCAGATTATTATGACTGGCCAGATTATTATGACCACCCCATCAATCCAATGAAGTGAATTAGTTATGCAAATAATAATAATAATAAAACCTTGAGAGTATTTGCTTAGGAAGTTTTCAATATTCAGTATTTTTGGAAGTGTCAATGAAGTACTGATGGGGTGGTCATAATAATCTGGCCACTCAGTGTAAATGGTGCCTATGAGGGAGGTATGGTGATTATCATCCTCAGTCCACAGATCAGGAGATTAAGGTTTGGGGAGTTTAAGTAACATCAGAAGGTCACGAAATCACTTGGGAAGATTTGCCCCCCAGGGGACATTTGGCAATTACTGGGGACATTTTTGGTAGTTATGACTGGGTGGAGGAAGGTACTAATGGGGGAGCATGCTGCTGACATCTAGTGGATAAAGGACAAGGATGCTGTTCAAAATCGAATAATGCATGGGTTGGTTCTCTCTACCAAAACAGAATGATTTGACCCAAAATATCAACAGTGCTAATGTTGCAAAGCCCTCTATTCACATGATATTCTAGAAACTGCAGGTATTTGTAAAGTACTTTAATATTTACAAAAGGCTTTCGACCATGTTCTCTCACTTGATCTTAAGACATTTCTCAGAAGTTCATTTCACAGATAGGTAGTGCTGCTCAGTGGTGATGTCTTGTGTGGGGTGGCACGGGTGCAGTGTCAGCACTAGAGCCCAGGGACCCTAAGGTCCATCCACCTCTGGTGTGGGGCCACCTGTGCTACCTGGGAGATGCGATATCGCTGCCTCTTTCCAAGAAAGTTTATGTCATTACAAACTCTTCCCACAGCCTATGAAAACAACGGGGACCAAATGTTTATTATCTTCTCAGTGGCCTGATAGAGCCTCATAATATTGAGGTGTGTGAGGCGCCTTTCACATAAATAAGAGTTCTACAATTTATGCTTTACATCATTGAGTACATAGTGGCAAGCACACGATTTACCGCTTCCTTTTCTTCCTTCAGTAGCACTCAGTTCTGGCAAAGGGGAGGCTTGATAGTTATTTATTTATCTGATTTTTTAAAAAATCCCTGCCTGCAAGAGGATCTTCAGTTTTAAAGGAAGCCCAAGCATGTGGCCTTTGTAGTTACAACCCCCTCCCTGGATTTTGCTTCTGTTTAACCACCTGCATACATCGTAGCTGAATAGTTGGGTGAGAACTTGAAGAGAATTGTGATGCCTTTTCGTTTTCCCACAGTGAACCAGGACTTCTCTGCAAGGTTTCCCTGGTCCTGCAGTCCACCTCTGGCCATTATGAGGTAGCGGGAGGACCAAGGGGAGAGTGAAGAATGAACACAGCTCATCCGGAGGTGTAAGCACAATGTCTGCGATGTGCTCTGAGGATTATCATCGGAATAGTCTCCAACCATAGGAACTCTCATTGTTCCAAACCGAGGCCCCACCATTTGCTAGTCACCTGTCTAACCACTGCTTTCACTTTCAACAATTTCCTGAAAAAAGTCATGAATATTCTCAGAGAAAAGAATTACAAATTTTCCCAGCCAGCAATGGCTCAGTGGTTGAGCATCGACCTATGAACCAGGAGGTCATGGCTGGATTCTGGTCAGGGCACATGCCCTGGTTGGAGGCTTAATCCCCAGGGAATGGGTGGGGAAGGTACAGGAGGCAATTGATTAATGATTCTCTCTCATCATCAATGTTTCTATCTCTAGCTCCCTCTCCCTTCCTCTCTGAAATCAATAAAAAATACATTTTAAAAAGAACTACAAATGTAATCTTTAATAAAGCTTCACACTAGCAATAGACTAGATTAGACAATTCATGGGCTTTGCAAGCAAATGGGCCTCACTTCAAATCTGGTGCCTTCACTTAGAATGAGATTCAAAATGCATACAATTAAACATGGTTTAAAACTCGTGTGGATTAAGTGGCATAAGACACGTGACAACGTGCCACTTCATTCTGTAACGTTAGCATAGACCAGTGGTTCTCAACCTTCTGCCCCTTTAAATGCAGTTCCTCATGTTGTGACCCAACCATAAAATTATATTCGTTGCTACTTCATAACTGTAATGTTGCTACTGTTATGAATCATAATGTAAATATCTGATATGCAGGATGGTCTTAGGCAACCCCTGTGAAAGGGTCGTTCGACCGCCAAAGGGATCGCGACCCACAGGTTGAGAACCGCTGGCATAGACAAATACACCAGATCACAGATGTCAATGCCTCCTCCTCCCCCCAACCTTGGACATCGGAGAAAGTGGAACGCTCTCACTGAGAGCAAAGGTGGGTTCAGAGAAGGAGTTGGGAAAGCCCTGCAGGCCCAGCTGAAGCCCTCCTGAGTGGGGCAGGTGGGGGCGGGGGTGGGGTCCCTGGGAAGGGCGTCTCTGGCACTTGGCACAGGTCCTGCCTGGCTCCTCCATGCCTCTGCCTGAGCTCATTCCCACTAAATAAACCCTCGTGCCTCTATGGTATTCTTAGGGCACCAGGAAGGCATTGACAGGTACAGGGACCTGCTCCAAGCCTTCCCCCAGGTTCAGCTAAATAGAGCCCCTGCCCAGGAAACTTTTGCCCAGCCCCCAGGCAAGCCGGGCCTGCACAGCCCCTCCCAGCACCCCCTCCCCAACCCGGGCCTCCGAGGGCAGCAGCAGCCCCGTGCAGACAAGCATCGCTTGCCATGTATGCCATTTTAAGTCCGCACCATCTGTCCTGGGCCCTCATCATGAATTCATAATGAACATATGTGCGATTGCATCTGTAAAAGGAAAGATACAGGATTTTTGTGATCTAAGTTGAAGTAATTGCTGTGTGTAAGTAAGCATTGATTAGAAGGCTTTCTTTATTTTTGTTTTGTTTTCCTCCTAATACCTGAGAAACTATTTGTCACCAGTAAGTTTTAGTTCCAGGCTCAACCATTAAGCTTAGAGTGACCCAAAATGAGAGACTCGGCTCCCTTCTCTAAGAGTCAGTGTGGCTGCACGACCAAGGGTGATCCTGAGTGGGGGGGGGGGGGGGGGGTGAAAGGATTAAGGAAAAGACAGACAAGAGAATAATAGCTGGGTCTCGGTGGGACACTGCCTCCCTGATGAGGCGACAACGACAGTGCCCACAAGCCCTGTCTATTTTATAGCGGATATCACAAGGCAAAGCAGGGGCGTGATCACGTTGTTTACAGCATTCTCAAGAGCTCCAACCCTACTCAACTACATGCACCTGAACTCTAGCACAAGGCACGTGGGGCCACGTGTTTGGACCATAGGTTCAAGCTTACAACCACAGCCATTGGCTATAATTGTGCTGGGAGGGCTCTGCCCTCCAGCTGGGACTTGCACGTGGCAATGAGAGGACCCTGTCCTTTCATTAGTCCGAGGCTTGAACCTGGCCAAAACACTGTAGCCGCGCCCCACAAATCAGAAATAAAATACAATAAAATACAGTACAAATTCTAGGTTCCTTCCGAGGAACTGGTGTGACCTTGGAGTCTGACCTCCAGAGCTGAACTTGGCCCAACTATTTCCCAGCTCTGTGACACCAGGCAAGTTGCTCTAAGCCTGTTGTGCCCACTACACAATCCAAAGAACAGTGGCAGCTCTGACCTGCTGACCTGGATCATGAGAAGAGAGGAGAGGAGAGGAGAGGGGAGGGGAGGGGCAAAGTGGCGGGCATGGCACCCAGCACACAGGGAGGTTTGAGAGCACAGGCAGCTCTTACCATTTGCCCCCAGTTTGGGCAGCCTTCACGTGGGAAGAAGCTGACATTTGAGTGGCAAATTGTTGGAGACAGAGCTGGCCTCCAGAGGCCTAGAATCCTAAAATGATAAGATATAAGCTTTGAAAGCTGGACAGCTGTTTTTAGGTGTGTGTGTGTGTGTGTATGTGTGTGTATGTGTGTATGTGTGTATATGTGTGTGTTTGTGTGTGTTTGTGTGTGTGTGAGTATGTGTGTGCGTGTGTTTGTGTGTGTATGTGTGTGTATGTGTGTGTGTGTGTGTGTGTAGGTACGTAGAGAGAGATATCGATGAATAGATGGGTGAATAGACAGATGATAAGATCATAGACATAGACATGTGTTTTTGCACAGGAAAGATTGGAAGACCATAATTATCATCTTAATGATAATTACCTCTGAGAAAGGGCCGGGAGAAAGTTTACAAAAATAACCTGAATAGGGGCCATATGAAGACCCTGGAGATCAATGTTCTCGACAGTTGGGAGTTTAGCACACAGAGGAATGTGACGAAGGAGGTTCCTGCTCCTGGGAGACAGCCCCGGAGACATTGCAGAATGCCCTGGGTTTATGTGTACACACGTGAGCCAGGTTAGGTTAAAAGGAAACTGGTTTTGAAATGTGGACAGAGAACATATCCTGTTCTACTGGTAGGCAGAGCACTAGGACCGTGGCCGGGACACAGACCCATTATCCTTTGTCAGCAACAGTCATCAGGACATGCAAGAATCCAGAAAACACCTGTATGCAGGGCCGTAGAGCTGGTGAATCCTACCTGAGCCCTAGAGTGGGAGACGTTTGCCCCCTGAAAGCAGGTGGGATAAGACCCCATGTACCACATGGGGTGGAGTGAATGAGCTTAACACTTTAGTCAGTTGCTGCTGCCCCTAAAAGCAGAGAAAAAGCGTAGGGCCTCCCGGTGAATGGTGATTGCTAGCTCTCCATCTGGCAACAGATCAGGCTCAGCAATAATAGATGTCTTTGTTCCCAGAAGAGGGAACAGTAGACAGCTAGCAATGCTCGGCTAATCCAAGCTCTGCCTAGCAAGATGCTCTGGGCACCTGCTAGCACAGAGTAGCATCGATAGCCAAGGCCTGACGCTTAGACGATGCACCAAGGCCACTGCCTATAGCAGTTGGAGGCATACCCAGTCCCATTAGATAGCAACACCGCTGGACAGACCAGGAGTTGAGTGGGGACTGATCCACGAAGAGGGGCAGTGACATATGTGAGAGCTTTGAAGTCTCCTGATTCCTCCCCTCATCTTGTCCTCACCAGAGACCTGGTCAATGGACACACAGATGACCATCCCTGTGAGACCTAAATAGCCAGCCCCCTTATTGATCTGGGAAATGACTCCTTCACCCCCAAATACAGGGCTTTGGGGAAACTCCATTGTACATGACAGCTTTTTCCTTTTTTTTTTTTTTTGAGGTCAAAAAGCAGCCTACTTCCCACCCTATATGTGCACCTTGTCCAGGTGTGCCTGCCTTGAATAGGTGGGAAATGAAAGCCCCTCTCCCACCGAATCTGAGAAGACCACGATCACAGACAAGGATGCCGTGGACTTATCCCTACCTTGTGGGTGTGCAACTCCACCCACTAGCACAAATGACCACACGGACCCCCACCCCTAGATGATTGGCTTGGCAACTTCTCCTGTGGGGAGGAAGGTAACGGACACAGAATTGGAAGCGGTTTCTCCAACATTTCTGTGGGGTGGGAGAGTCGGCAAATGTCCTCCCCTCTCCGGAAATGCAACGCAGGGTGATCAGCTCCCCTTTGCAACATGGTCACCCCAACAGTGGGCCATGAAGATCATCGGGGTCCACCGCAGCGGTTCTCAACCTGTGGGTCGTGAACAATGAAAATACATCCTGCATATCAGAGATTTACATTACGATTCATAACAGTAGAAAAATTACAGTTAGGAAGTAGCAACGAAAATAATGTTATGGTTGGGGGTCACCACAACATTAGGAAGGTTGAGCACCACTGAGCGTCCTTTCCTGCCGGGCCACCCTGGGAAGGGGGTGCTGAGGACCCTTGTCTGCTTGCAGAGCTGTTTCAGGACCCAGTGCACTCTGACCTCCTCTTTCCCTTATTAGTGTGTTCTCGCTGTGCAGCCAGGAAAAGGCGAGCAGGCGAGAGGAGCCGCAGCACAGCCAGCCGAGGAGACTGAGGTTTCTGAGTCCCTCTGATTTGCTTGGGAACCAATTCGAAGGTTAATTTTGGGAAGACCTCTTGATATGCACACCTGCGCGCACACGAAAGCTGCCTCATCTTTAACTTTTTTAACTGAAACTTGGGTGACGGTGCCACAGCTGCGCCTCAGAGATCCTCTATTTCAATCCTCCGCCCTATTTATAGATAAGAGAATTGAATCCTCAAAGGTGCGGCTTTCTAATCCCTGTGGAGTGTTTTTCCTACTGCCTCCATTTCTCCCCTCCTCTCTCTCGCTCTTATTACCTTCTGGTCTGTGATTTCCCATTTTTAAGAGATAAAGCCTTACTTATTCCTCAGTGTTGCCAGGTTCTCAGTCCTCAAGTTCCTCCTTCCCTAATTTGCAGTATTGCTCCTGACTGAGGAAGGAGGAGAAGGCAGGGGGGGGGGGGGTGAGGGTTCTGATGAACTAGGGGTTGGGGCAGTGAGGAGAGAGGATGAAATCTGACTATTTTCCTTCAATCACACTTTAAAATTCTTGCCCGACTGGCGTGGCTCAGTGGTTGAGCATCGACCTATGAACCAGGAGGTCATGGTTCAATGATTCCCAGTCAGGACACATGCCCGGGTTGCAGGCTCGATCCCCAGTAGGGGGCATGCAGGAGGCAGCCAATCAATGATTCTCTCATCATTGATGTTTTTATCTCTCTCTCCCTGTCCCTTCCTCTCTGAAATCAATACAAATATATAATTTTTAAAATCCACTGGTCCTAGCTGGTTTAGCTCAGTGGATAGAGTGTTGGCCTGCAGACTGAAGGGCCCCATGTTGGATTCTGGTCAAGGGCGCATGCCAGGATTGCAGGTTCAATCCCCAGTGGGGGGCTAGCAGGAGGCAGCCGATCAATGATGCTCTCTCATCATTGATGTTTCTATCTCTCTTCCCCTCTCTTTCCTCTCTGAAATCAATAAAAATATTTTTTAAAAATTTAACTAGAAGGAGCCCTGAACTGGGTGCTTTCCTAGCTAATTCCACTGCCTCCAGCTCCCTCTCCTCCACACCACATGCATACCTGGTCCAGTCACACCTGTTGACTGATCTTTGTGACTCCTCACTGGGACCCAGATACCTGATTCCTGAGCTCTGCAGACATAATTCAGTAACATTAGGCATATTGTCTAATGTACGCTTCATTGCTGCTAATATAACAAATGAACACAAGCAAATTCTGGGTCATCAGGATGCTCACCTTGTCGGAGAATATTGCCAAGCAATTAAAGTGTTTGCGCCTGAGTTTGTGTTTACAATAGTAACGGTGACAAGTTGTACTTCCCGAATACGGAAAGTTAATGAGGAAAGAAGAGAGGCCGACCAAATACATAAATTATGCTCTCTTTCAAAGTGAAGGTCAAATGACCTCAATGTTCACTGTATGAATAAAGATTTTCCAGTGGCTTCAACAGAGATAGGGTGGGAGAATTGAGTCATCGCACCGGGCCGTAATAGAAGTAGGACAAACAAGAAAAAGCCGGCATTGTGGCGGTCAGCAACGCACACAGACTACAGTTAGGCAACCAACCTGGTGCGCCAGATTAGACTATGCTGTAAATTTTTATTTTATTGCCTTTTTGTTCCATGCATATTTATTTATACATTTCTGTTTATTTTTTTAATTTTCCTAGAGCTATAAGAACTGCCTGCATTCTTTATTAGCTCTGTACATTTTTTAAAATATATTTTTATTGATTTCAGAGAGGGAGAGAGAGAGAGAGGAAGATAGAAACATCATTGATGAGAGAGAACCATTGATTAGCTGCCTCCTGCAATTCCCACACTGGGGATTGAGCCAGCAACCCGGGCATGTGCCATGACCAGGAATTGAACCATGACCTGCGGGTTCCTAGGGTGACGCTCAACCACTGAGCCATGCCGGCCTGGCGATGTCTGTATATTTAAAAAGCTATATCATGATAAAAATATTTTAGTCAACATTGAGAGTTGACTTGGCTTGACCTGCTCTCTCTCCCCACCACCCTCTGACCATCTCAGAGCCTCACCGTTGGCCATTGCAATGCGTAAAGGAGCCCTCCTGGGCCCCACAGTGAGGCGAAGAAGGGTGGAGATTGGGAAAGGGAAGGAGGGAATTGTTAGGTAAAATGTCCCCAGGTTCTTAGTGTGACCTGTACTGTCTCAGGTTGAGCTGACCACCAGTTCAACCAGGAAGGGAGGGCATATCACCTGCAGGGAATGTTCTCGCATGTGTAAGTGAGCCAATTAGGTTGTTTACTGCTTCTGATTATACTGCACTCACAGCAGGTGCCACTCACTACAAGCACCTGTGTTATCACGTGCCACTTGCTACATATATTAAGCCCCATCCCCTTCTGGGTGGGGAAATCCACCATCTCTCTGCCGCCCAAGACACTGCTTGGTCCATGAATTCCCTTAATAAACACTTTTAAAAAAAAATTTGCAATGGGAAACGTTAATGTCAAGTGAAACTATTTATCCTATGATTTATGTTTCTAAAGTGATTCTAGAAACTCTTTTAAACCACAAACTGTAAAGAACACACTGAGCAAACATTTCATAATTCTGTTCTTCTATATGAGAATGTTTCCTTCAGACACCAAAGAATTATTGAGACTACATATTTTTAAGAACTAGCTATAGATATAACATCAAAGGTACTTAAGCGTACTTATGAATTTACTTATGAATTTACTTAGCTGTGATTAAATACATTTTTCAAAATGTCATTCAAGTTGTAACACTAACTTCAATATATATTTTTTAATTTCACACTTTGTTTTTTATTAAATTTATTGGGGTGACATTGGTTAGTGAAATTATATGAATTTCAAGTATACAATTCTATAATACATCATCTATATATTGTATTGTGTGTTTTCCACCCAAAGTCCAATCTCCTTCCATCACCATATATTTGACCCTACCCTTTACAACTTCTATATTCTTTCCCTGCCCCTCTGATGACCACCATTCTGTTGTCTGTGCCTATGAATTTTATTTGTTTTTCTGGTTTGTTTCTTGGTTATTTTCTGTGTTATATGCCACATATGAATTAAATCATATGCTTCTTTACTTTTCCCACCTGACTTATATTTGCTTAGCATGATATTTTCAAGATCCATCCATGTTGTCTCATATGGCAGTATTCGACTGTATAGATCAGTGATGGCGAACCTTTTGAGCTCGGCGTGTCAGCATTTTGAAAAACCCTAACTTAACTCTGGTGCCGTGTCACATAGAGAAACTTTTTTTATCTTTGCAACCATAGTAAAACAAAGACTTATATTTTTGATATTTATTTTACATATTTAAATGCCATTTAACAAAGAAAAATCAACCGAAAAAATGAGTTCGCGTGTCACCTCTGACATGCGTGTCATAGGTTCGCCATCACTGGTATAGATGTACCACATCTTCTTTATTCAACCATCTATTGAAAGATATTTCCATCATTTCCATGCCTTGGCCACTGTGAATAATGTTGCAATGAACCTAGGGGTGCATATATCTTGACCAATAAATGTTTTCAAATTTTTCAGTAGATTTGCAAAAAAGCAATTGCTGGGTCATATAACTTGATTCTTAATTTTTGAAAAATCTCCATTCTGTTTTCTATAGTGGCTACACTAGTTTACATCCCCTCCTGCAGTAAATGAGGGTTCCTTTTTCTCCACAACTACTCCAACACATGTTAACTTGTCTTGTTGATATAGCCGATCTAACAGATGTGAGGTGGTATCTATTGTAGCTTTGATAATAGCTAATGAAGTTAAGCATCTTTTCATATATCTGTTGGCCACTTGTATGTCTTCTTGGGTGAAATGTCTCTTCAGGTTTTCTGCCCATTTTTTAATTGAATTGTTTGTTTTTTGTTTTGAGTGTATGAGTTCTTTGCCTATTTTGGATATTAGCCCCTTATAGGAGGTGTTGTTTGAAAATATCTTTTCCCATTTGCTTGGTTGCTTTTTGGGTTTGTTGATTTTTTTTCTGTGCAGAAGCTTTTTATTTTGATAGAATCCCATTCATTTATTTTTGCTTTTGCTTCCCTTGCCTTTGAGGTCAAATTCATAAAATCTTCAGTAAGACCAAGATCCATAAGTTTAGTATATGTGCTTTCTTCTATGTAACTTATTGTTTCAGGTATTATAGTTAGGACTTTGATGCATTTTGAGTTCATTTTTGTGTCTGGTGACAAATAGAAGGCTAGCTTTATTCTTTTGCATGTGGCTTTCCAAATTTCCCAGCACCATTGATCAGAGAGGCTTTATTTTCTCCATTATATGTTTTGGCTTCTTTGTCAAATGTTATTTGCCCATATACACGTGGGGTTATTTCTGGGCCCTCCATTCTGTTCCATTGGTCTGTGCATCTGTTTTTCTGGCGGTACCATGTTGTTTTGATTATTGTCCCTTTGTAGTATAATTTGAAGTCAGGGAGTGTAGTAACTCTGGCCTTGTTCATTTTTCTCAGAATTGCTTTAAATATTCAGAGTCTTTAGGGGTTCTATACAAATCTGGTAATTTTCTTGCTTTACTTCTTTTAAAAAAATGCCATTGGAATTTTGATAGGGGAGTGAATTAAATCTACATATTGCTTTAGGTAATATGGTCATTTTGACTATGTTAATTCTTTCAATCCATGAACATGGAATATCATTCCATTTCTTTGTGTCTACAGTTTCTTTTATTTATATCTTATAGTTTTCAGTGTATATGTCCTTCACAGTCTTTGGTAAGTTTATTCCTAGACATTTTATTCTTTTTTGTTTTAATTGCAAAAGGAATTGTTTTTTCTTTTCATTTATTTTTCTGAAATTTCCCTGGTAATGTGTAGAAATGCAATGGATTTTTGTGCATTGATCTTATATCTTGCAACTTTACAATATTTGTTTATTGTTACCAATAGTTTTTTGATGGAGTCTTTAGCGTTTTCTATATAAAAAAATTATGTCATCTGCCAAAAGTGACAATTTTACGTCTTTGTTTCCAATTTGAATACCTTTTATTTCTTTCTCTTGGCAGATTGCTTGGGCTAGGACTGTGCGTATTATGGTGAATAACAGCAGTGAAAGTGGACAGCATTTTATTGTTCCTGATCTTAGAGGAAAAGCTTTCAATTTTTCACTATTGAGTAATTCTGGAATTGTCAGCTTCTTTCTTCAGTTTTGGGTTTCAAGAAATTTTCACAACAGAATGAAGAATAACCATAATAATGGGGATTTTTATCTTTTCTTTTAAAAGTGGAACATCCATTATTCATGTCTTAGAAACACTGTCCTGAAAGCTAAAATATATAACATAGAGCCCAAGATTCTCCCTTGGCTGGACTTGGCCTACCTCCCCATCCTAACTTCTAACCATGTGAAATCACTAACAATTTTCATAACAAACTGTGCTTCAGAACTTTTCTAATATTCAGTTTCCTGCCCAAAACTGTCCTCTTAACCCTACATGTTTGTTTACCTTTATTCTATATATAATAACTCATCTTTCAATATTCAACACAAATGTTAGTCTTTCTATAAAATGCTTCCTGAATCCCCTTAGCACAGATGAAAAAATTAAATACTCCCTCCTCTGGACTCCCAGTGTAATATCGACACACTTCTGCAATAGCACTCGAAATAGTACAATAGTACTGGACTCTAAGTTCCTTAAGGGCAAAGTACATGCCTTCATTATATTTTTATTCAAGCAATTAAGAGAGCCTGTTACATGATAGAATTCAATTAGTACTTGGAAGGAAGAGAGAGAAGTAGAGAGGAAGGGAGGGAGGAAGGAAGGAAGAGGTAAATGAGACCATATGCATATCTAAGTTCGATTATGTGATTTTGGGAAATTTATAGCTTCTCTGGGCCTCAACATTATTCTAATAAAATGAAGAAAATAATATCAAGGTTCTCGTGGATCTTGGGAGAACCACACTGGGAAAGAGCAGTGCAAGCCCAGGAGCTGACTTAACTGAAGATCAGTAAGAGCGTTACTGTGTCCAGTCACACCCTGTCTCCACATAGCCACTGTCTTTCAGGAACTGGAACCATGTGGAACTCTGATCCAGCTGGTTTTCTAGACCTACTTCTGGGCCTAATATAACAATTCTGTGGCTCCCATGGGTCAATCTGCCCATGGGGCCTTGTGTTTCCCTCTAGGAAAGAATATGTGGCTTCCTTCTTAGCTGAGTGGCAGGAGAGGAAGTGAGGTGTTAAAGATATATAGATGGAAACGTGTGTTTTCCCTGCTGTAGAATGAAAAACTAGGAGATATCTTTTTCTTCAGATGACTGACAGTGGGTGGGTGGATGGGTTAATGCAGGGGTGGGCAAACTTTTTGACTCCAGGGCTACAATGGGTTCTTAAACTGGACCGGAGGGCCGGAACAAAAGCATGGATGGAGTGTTTGTGTGAACTAATATAAATTCAAAGTAAACATCATTACATAAAAGGGTACGGTCTTTTTTTTTTTTTTAGTTTTATTCATTTCAAACTGGCTGGATCCGGCCCGCGGGCCGTAGTTTGCCCACGGCTGGGTTAGTGGATGGATTGGTGGATGGATGGATGGATGGATGGATGGATGGATAGATTTTCTTTAGCCAATGAAAATGCTTCTTGTATGACTAGTTCCCCTGCTACTCAACTAATTCTATACATGGAGGGAAATTCCAGGCTAGTAAGGAAACCAAAGGAATATCTGGCTATGTAGGAAGAAAGAGGAAGTTGTCAATAACTGCTTCCTACAAACAAGTCATATCAACACAACTCTTATTTATAAGGTCATTCACTAGTCAAATAGAATATCCCAACAACAACCCAAACCAGACTAAAACAAATTGAAAACAAGTATTATAAGAGGTTCAAAGTTTTTTTTAAAATCAGTTTTGGCTTTCCACGTAACTTCCTGATGTCCAATGGACCTCTGCTCACTGATGCATTTCTGCCTCAAAGTCTTAAATGAATATCAAGTGTCAGGAAGTTGATAGAAAGGGATTTATATGCCCCCAGGCTTCCTCTGCTGGAGACAAGCCAATTTTGTGAATTTCTGTTGCAATGAGGCAGTTCTGCAAATGCGAATGTTATTTTTTCCTAGACTCACAGATGACACCTCAGACTCTTTGCAATGTCATAGTAGGAAGCTTACTAGTTTAAAGAACTTAAATTTCCGATGTGTGCACTTTACAGATGAGCCAACAAGTTTAACAGTGGCTCCTGTTGGCTAGGTGTTCCTCTGCAGCCCAGTTTTATGTAATGTTGCAAATGACAAGAGGAGGGGAATAAACCATCTGAACAAAGAAGGTAGAGTGAAGGACTCTCCAGGGATGGAGAAAACTCTTCTAATGCCAAGATGTATGAGGTTCCTGCTTTTAAATCTCCAATTTTCCTATGTCTTCTTTGAAATGTAATGTGTAAAATCCTAATAAAAACAGGGGAAGCTTTTGTGGAAAGATTACTTTAAACTTTTACAATATCTTAGTACCCTGATTTCCTTCCCACTGGAGCATCTCATTGTTGATTCACCTGCGGCTTGCGATTCAGTGTGTCTTTCAGATCTTCCCTTTGATATGTCCCAGTCTCCCCATATCTCATATTTAGATTTGAGTTTTCTAGCATTAAGCAGACTACTTTGTACTTTTTTACTTTGAGCTCTACTACAACGTGTCAAGGTCATTTAAATGACTTGGCAGGGTCATATTGAATGTTCTCTTTCTTTGCAATGAGGCACATGTTTGGATTATTTTTACATTTTCCCACTCTGTACTTGAGACCTGCAATAACATGACTCTCATCTAGGGCCTCTCTCTGAAATGCCATTTGAAATGCACCTCTGGTCTGCTCACAGGTTGACAGCAATCGCCTTTATGGTGTGGTCTTAAAAAGAACCATTCATCCAAAATGACAATCAACATCATACCTTTCAAGCCCATAGTTTAAAAAAATCATTTACAGAATTTTAAAAAAGCCTGATGGAGGTTAAGACAGGTTGTTGTCTACTTCAACTAAGAGTCAGAACAGGAAAGCATCTTGGTCTCGAAGCCTCATTTGTGGTCCATGGACAAAGCAACATCGGCAGCAACTGGCAGCTTCTTAGAAATGCAGTCACAAGCCCCAACTTAGACCTCCCAAATAAAACCTGCACTTAACAATATCTGGATGATCCATATGCACATTCAGGCTTGAGAACCAGTGCTCTGGGTGATTTATTTTCTGATAAAGTATGCTTTATCACCTATGCTTTCCTAGGTGATTTTAAATTGATAGGATAATGATTTGCCTTATGATTGCCCAGATATTGATGGGCCAGCAATTTTCAGGGTAATCATTTTTCAAGAATATCACCCCGTGTGCCCTCTACCAATCTTCAAAGAATTTTCTACTCCTGCATGATTTCTTGATGGAAATTCTTAGAAATTGGATTAGCACCTCAATATATTTCAAACTTCACTCCTCACTCTTCTCACACACTTTGAATACTCTAACAGGTTACATAAAGGAAAAGTAGATGCTTGACTTTAAAAAATTTTATTGGTTTTTAGAAAGAGAGAAAGGGAGAGGGAGAGAGAGGAACATAGATATGAGAGTGAAACATTGATTGGCTATTCCCTGCACCCCATTTACCAGGGATCAGGTCTGCAATCTGAGCCTGTGTCCTGAACATCAACCTTTTGGTGCACAGGACGATGCCCAACTGAGAGACCCACACCGACCAGGGAAGATTATTGACTTCCTTTTTTTAAAAAATTCTTTATTAGTTAAGGTATTACAAATGTGTCCTCATCCCCCCCGCCCCCCATTAAACCTCCATCCTCCCCCTCACACACACACTCATGCTCTCATTCCCCTGTTGTCCATGTCCATTGGTTTGGCTTATATGCATGCATACAAGTCCTTTGGTTGATCTCTTCCCCTTACCCCTTCCCTCCCCTACTTTCCCTCTGGGGATTAATAGTCTGATTGCTGTTTCTCTGTCTTTGGATCTGTCCCTGCTCATCAGTCTATGTTGTTCTCTATATTCCACAAATTAGTGAAATCATGAGGTATTTATCTTTCTCTAACTGGCTTATTTCACTTAGCATAATGCTCTCCAGTTCCATCCATGCTGTTGCAAAAGGCAAGAGTTCCTTCTTTTTTACTGCAGCATAGTATTCCATTGTGTAGATGTACCACAGTTTTTTAATCCACTCATCTGTCGATGGGCACTTAGGCTGTTTCCAAATCTTAGCTATAGTGAATTGTGTAGTTTATTGACTTTCTTAACATGGGTACCAAGTGGCAAATTCTCAACTTATTGACCATTGTAATGCTTAAGGAAAATATAAGTATAGAAATACCTATTCACATTTATACACATAGCAATTTGATTCAGGTGACACTGACTCTTAGAAGCTGTTGTCTTCTCTCATCGGCAATCACATTGCTTCTCTGAGCCAATGGGCTTCGTGTAGAAAATGTGGTTTTGGAGATAGAGCTCAGTTGCAATACGAACTCTATTAATAACTGTGTGATCACTGGCATGTTGCTTAATCTCTCTCCATTTCAGATTTACCATGTGTAAAACAGAAATAATGATAGTACCTCTCTCATATACTTACAAAAATAAAATAAAATAGTAGATGAAAAAGCACTTTTCTGAGACATATGGCCTATTCAATAAATAATTGTTATTGTTGTTTTTGTTATAAGGATAATCAAATATTATCAAAGTTTCTGAGAACTCAGCCCCCCCAAATCTATTCAATATTTTGTCCCCAGTGCCTATCATATAGTGAGAGCTCATTAAAATAGGTTTAAATACTGAATAAATAAATTGATGAATGGATAGATAGATTTGGTTTTCATAATCTGTAAAATGAGATAGTTGAATGAAATTATGACCAAGTTCTCTTCTACTTTTGAAATGTTGACCTATATGATATATAATTTCTGATTTTGTGTTTAGCACTGATTTCCAGATATGTCTCAACCTTAAAAACCAGAATGCAGGCACATTCAGGAGGAACATTGTGCTGTGTGCCTGGGATAAAGTTAGAAGCTTACTAGGGGGAGCCAGGGGACAAAATGGTGTTAGTCCAGGCGGCACGTCCACCCAGTCATTCTGGCTGTGAATGTCATCCATTGTTGCTTTCAGCAAACCAGGGATCCAGAAAATAGGGAAGTGCTAATGACCCCAAGGAAAAAGCAGCCTATCTATTTTCATACGCACACCTAGAAGAAATTACACCTTCCTGACAACTTGATTTAGATGAAATGTCAAGAGAAAAAGAATGTGCTCAATTTTTCAACAGGGAGCAAAAAAAAAAAAATCCAGTTGGAGACTCAGTCAGGTGTTGGGGGTGAGTGTTTCCCGAGATTAAGTTGATGATGCCCTGTGTTTAACAGCCCCTTGACTTTGGTTTGTATAAAAATAGTTTTCTTCACAGGTTCAACTATTTGCAATCATTGTCCATGTTTGGGACCTGATCCTGTACAGAGGAAAAGCTTGGAAAAGTGTTCCTCAACTGAATTAAGTTGTTAAGCCCTCATTGATATCCTAATGGAAGCAAACACAGTGACTCACGTATAATGAAGGCTAGACAAATATTCATGAAATGGGTGAAAATGATGGCAGCAATGGTGGTGGTGGTGATGATGATGATGATGATTATGATGATGATATGAGCAAAAAATATTAATTAAAGGTGACTGTCAGGCCTTATTCTTGGATTCTTTATATGGGTTATCTCATTGAATCCACTCAGTAAACTGGCAGTTATTCTTGTCCCTTAGCACAGTGGTTCTCAACCTTCTGGCCCTTTAAATGCAGTTCCTCATGTTGTGACCCAACCATAACATTATATTCGTTGCTACTTCATAACTGCCATGTTGCTACTGTTATGAATCGTAATGTAAATATCTGATATGCAGGATGATCTTAGGCGACCCCTGTGAAAGGGTCGTTCGAACACCAAACGGGTCGCGACCCATAGGTTGAGAACTGCCGCCTTAGCAGATTACAGAGTTGAGGCTCAGAGACCCTGAGTTACCTACTTCAAGTCACACATATAAGAGCAAGTTTTAACCAAGACTTCTTCTTCAAAGAAAGTATTAAGAACTATAATAGTTACTGTGATAGCTAATCAACTTGACTGGGCCAGGTGGTGTCCAGATGAGATGGTATTTCTTGGGGGAGAGGGGGGCCAGTGTAAGGATGTTGTCCAGTGAGTTAGCATGCAATCCTGTGGATTCTGTGAAGTAGATCCTCCTCCCCCGTGTGGGTGGGCATCATCCAACCCATCCAAGGGCCTGAATAGAACCACAGGTGAGCAAGGAGGAGTTTGCTCCGTGTTTCCTGCCTCACTGCTGAGCTGGGACACCCCATCTGTCTTCTCTGGCCCTCGCACTAGCATTTACACCATCAGCATCCATGGTTCTCAGGACTTCAGACTTGGACTGGAATTTCACCACCAGTTTTCCCATGTCTCCGACTTGCAGGTGGATGGGAGATTATAGGACTTCCCAGCCCCCGTGATTACAGGAACCAACTCCTCATATTGAACTATCTATAATATATACTCACATATTTATACTAATAAGGAATTCCATTGGGTGGCTCTGTCCTCTGGAGAACGCTGACTAATAACAATTACCTGACTTACCTCCTTCCTCTATAATATTAGAGCTATGAGGCCTCTACAGAAAACTTTTAGACTTATTTCTTCTTTATATTGCCCCCCCCCCTTTCCAAAATGAATCTTTTAAGGGCCACTTAATGAAAGGACATGTGTGGTTAATTCTGACCAGAGTGGAACTAAAAGGACAGCCCCTGCTGAGCAGACATAGGTGTTTGATGCCCACTGAGTCCTGGCTGAGTCAAGTGCTTTCAACTTCCTTTAAAGGATTCACTCCCACAGGATTCTATTTAAAGTCCCGAAGACATTCACAGGAGCAGACCGCATGGAGCAGCACCACATCCTCTGAGGATGGTAGGAGAGGAGGCGATTCCCAAGTTCCTCGCTCATCCCACAGGTCAAGTGGACGGGGTGAGTCATGTTGCAGAGTGAGGACACCCAAAAAAAGTGGGCCTATCTTCTCCAAGACACATGGTGACCTCTGGTCAAAGGCTTAGATGGGCGGTTCTAATAAACTACAGGTTGACTAACTGGGAAAAGGAAGAGGAAATAACCAAATACAGTGGGGCCTTGACTTATGAGTTTATTTATTTATTAAATATATTTTATTGATTTTTTTACAGAGAGGAAGGGAGAGGGACAGAGAGTTAGAAACATCGATGAGAGGGAGACATCAATCAGCTGCCTCCTGCACACTCCCCACTGGGGACGTGCCCGCAACCAAGGTACATGCCCTTGACCGGAATGGTACCTGGGACCTTTGAGTCCGCAGGCTGACGCTCTATCCACTGAGCCAAACTGGTTAGGGCTTGACTTACGAGTTTAATTCGTTCCATGACGGAGCTCATAACTCAAATTACTCATATGTCAAATCATTAAAGTGAACGAGTGAGACAAGTGATGCTGGGCTGATGTTGTGACGTTCACTGTGATGTTTGCTGCACCAACTAGCGGTGGGGTATCTGAAGCTGGCTGGTAACCCAAATTTTAGCTCGCAACTCAAAGCAAAAAATCGGCCGAGAGACGGCTCGTATCTCGAAAAATTCGTTGGTCGGGACACTCGTAAGTCAAGGCCCTACTGTAATACCCTGGGGTCTGGCACAAGTGAGGGATGTGATACTGAGAAAGCAGGTGACAGGATTCTAGACTATCCAAGCCCCACAGCAGCTCAGCTCCCCATCTGAAACGGTCCTCTGGGATTCAGAGGCAAGCAAAACCAGGACAATTTGGGGGTTCGTTAAATAGTATGGGTGCCATTACTATTAAAGTTCTTAACACATGGATGAAGGGTAGGATTTCAGTGTTTCGCCTGACCTTTGACTTCCCCTGGCCTTCCCGGCACTGCCATAGTCCAGTGTCTCACTTGGCCGTGGGCATACTTCTAGTCGGGGTACCATTTTTTCGGCACTCTTAATTTCCTCAGCCATTTCTCCTTGCACTTTCCAAACACTAACACAGCGCCTGGCCTTACACTTCGTGGGTGCTCAAGAAACATTCCTGGTGGGGCGGTGATGTGGCAAGTCATTATGTCTCTGGCACCTAGCACATGGTCAGTAAACGCTGATTGAAATGGAATGGGGGGGGGGGGGGCGTGCTTACAGAAGGTTGCTTTTGAAGCTCAGTGAGTTCAGTTGCATGGTTTCAGTAGCTGTTGTGCCCTGGCAAGAAGGCGTCCATTTTCAAATGTGAAACATAAATCCCATTTAATTAGTGACATGAACTCGATGGCCACAGCTGCTGCTTCTTGCCGTGGCCAAGGGCCTGAGGGGGAATAGCAGCAGTGAGCAGAAAATGAATCAAACGGGCAGGGAGCAAAGAGCGGTGGGCACAGATGGGCTCTCCAGACCTCTTCCTACTCGACTGATTCTGACCCGTGGAAGGGACATTAGAAACGCAGAGGCACATACCTTTGGGCGCATTGGCCTTTAGATTTTCTCCAGGAGGGTCTTAGGAGCCCAGGAAATTTCATGTTTTTTATCCTCTCAAGGAGGTGCAAATACGCGAAGAGAAGCTATGAATACTATAGGAGACCAAACATAGACTTTGCAATAAAAAGACTGAGCTTAACATTTGACTCTACCTGCTACCACTAGCCTTGTGCCTTTAAATAACTCCCTCTATGGCTTCGAGCCTTGGTTTTCTAATCTGTTAAATGGGAATGACAATTCTGGCCTTACCTACCTTAATGGTATATTGTATATATATATGGCATATGTTGAGTTTATAAAATGTATACACACTTTGACAGCTGATAGCTCAATTTTGAAAATAAAATGTACTTTAATAAACACTGCCTTTATGATTATTCAGTTTGTGTATACATTTGTGGGACACCTTATATCAGTGGTTCTCAACCTTCCTAATGCCACGACCCTTTAATATAGTTCCTCATGTTGTGGTGACCCCCAACCATAAAATTATTTTCGTTGCTACTTCATAACTATAATGTTGCTACTGTTATGAATCATCATGTAAATATCTGATATGCAGGATGTATTTTCATTGTTACAAATTGAACATAATTAAAGCATAGTGATTAATCACAAAAACAATATGTAATTACATATGTGTTTTCCGATGGTCAACCCACAGGTTGAGAACCGCTGCTTTATATAGCTATATAGATATAGAGATATAGAGATATAGAGGTATAGATATATAGATATAGACATATAAATATGTGTTGAATAACGAGTAAAGTATCATATAAGTAAGTGCAGATGAATTAACAATTACCAAAAAGGGCCATGACCATTAAGAACCATTTTTGCTCAATAGTGTCATCTACTTCTCCCAATACCTCTGTGCAGTTAGCACTATCCTCCCACTGCAGGGGAGAAAACTGAAGATAGTTGTGATATTTGTCAGAGCTCACAGAGCTCACCCATCTGGATTTGCAATGTCTTTCCTGACTTTGACATTTCATTTATTTCTGGTCCCTGTTTGAGTGTAAATGGAACCACTGGCCTGACTCTAATTCTCCATGGTTCACAAAGGGGCGGACAGCTCTAAACTGCAGTGTAGCCACCGCCCTCTGAACTACCAGATTCGGGCCTGATCCCTGCAGCCTGTTATTCCACATGCTTTATTGAGGCTCTTGGAAGATCTGAAATGCGTTAGTGGCAGCATCTTCCTTCATGGAGCTTACGTTCTGGAAAGAGAGATACACTGGGGAAAAATTGTTCATAATATCAGAATCAGAGACAGATGACAACAACCTGTGGTAGGGAACATTTACAATGTTTATTACACACGGAACTCTCTTCTAAGCGTTTTCCATGGACTGGCTGTGGGAATAAATGAAGGCCACCCAAATGGGAGAAAGCCATTTGTCCCGAGCTTGCTTTGGCAAGGGAGTCGGTCACTATCTCTGCACTTGGCAGAGAGTCGGATGCAGGCAGAGGAGAGGAAATGCTTTATAGACCAAAAAAGGGAAGCTTCCAGTGGCCCCTGGGTGGAGGCTATTGTCACCCTATGTGACTAGTTAGGGGAGCATACTTGACTTTCGCCAGTTGTTTCTAGCCTGGAAGCAGGGCAAGATGGGGGCCTCCTGTAGTTATTAATTAGGTCTCGATCACTTGGGGCTGTGGTTCGGTTTCCTGGACTGGTCACTGCTGATTGTGGGAAATTCTGTTTTTATAAATTGTCTGGTCATTGTCCATTTGTATATTTAGTTCCTCATAATTCACCTCAACCTTACAACAACCATAAAGCATAGACAGTCTGTTAATCGGAAGTAACTGAGGCGTGGAAACATTAATTAGCCTGCCCAGAATCACAAAGCTAGAAAGAGGCAGAACTTTGATTCTAACCCATTTATTCCAGAACTCACTGCACTAGGACAGTTCAACAGGAAAAGATCAACAGCATGAAAGCAAATGGGCAAAGAATTTGAGGCAGAATTTACAAAAGAATAAAATAAAACAAATGAAATAACTCAGTATAAAAATGGACATTCAGACTCAATCAAATTAAGGGAAATAGAATATAAATTACTACCGATACCCATATTATTTACCTATCTGATTGGAAAATACCCAAAAGTTTGATGATATACATTGTGGGTGACCCTCTACATTGAAAATATTCTGTGAAGGGTAATTTGACAATATCTATCAAAATTACAGATACCTTTTCGTAACTCAACAATTTTATTCCTACATATTTATTAGACTGATATAAACCTGAGTGAAATAGCATACATCCATACAAAATATTCTATGTCACATTTATAAGACCAACCACTGGAAATGACCTAAATGACCATCAACAGGGGACTGGTATGCCCACACAGAGGGGTATTACACCACACCCACCACTCACCGTCCAAGATGCTTCACATGTACTAACTCATTTAATCCGGGTACCATTCCCATGAGGTGTATGCTCTCACCATATCAACTGACCAGGTTCTAAGAGGTTATGTTGCCCAATGTCAACAGACAGAACTTGGACTCAGCAGTCTGGACCCAAAATCTGTTCTGAGCACTGTTATGCTGACTACTCCACAGCTGTTTAAAAAAAATGATGTGCTTCTTTGTCTCAGTATAAAATAATCTCCAAGATATATAGTGAGAAAAAAGGACAAGCTACAGAATGGTATGTATGTGTGCTAATTATATATATAATATAAATAAATATTAATATGTATATCTTGAATACGTATAGAATATATTCAGGAAGATACACAACCTGGGAGGGGAACTAAAGCACAGGAATGAAAGAGAGGTATTTTTGCCACCCCCCACCCCCCCCCAAAAAAAACCTTATTTTTTTAAATTTTGGACCACCAACATAAACATAATTATAGACTTTAAATCAGGTCATATCAGGTTCCTGCTGGAAATCCTTTAACTGCTTCCTGTTGCACTTAGAACAACCCACTCCAGACCCCATAGCACAGTGAGCAAGGTCCCGCCTGGTCTGTTCCTTCTCCCATGGTGTGTCCAACTTTCCCTCTGGCTTGTTCTTCTCAGCTGCCTAAGAAGCTTGCTAAGGCCCACCTCAGGGCCTTTGCACTCAATGTTCCTTCTGTTTAGTGTTTCTTTTCCATGTACTGCAACTGCTTGGCTGCTTCCTTTTTTTATAATTTTTTAAATATATTTTATTGATTTTTTACAGAGAGGAAGGGAGTGGGATAGAGAGTTAGAAACATCGATGAGAGAGAAACATCGATCAGCTGCCTCCTGCACACCCACAACTGGGGATGTACCGGCGACCAAGGTACATGCCCTTGCCTGGAATCGAACCTGGGACCCTTCAGTCCGCAGGCCGACGCTCTATCCACTGAGCCAAACCGGTTAGGGCTGCTTGGCTGCTTCTTATCCCATACACATTGACTAGGTTGTCCAGGCGTACACATTTAAAGATGTTCCCCCCGTTCCCATTATGTATCGCAGTACCCTGTTTTATTTATTTTTTTTGAGTAGCATTACTCATAAGCTCTGTTTATTTGTACTCTACATCAAAATAATGCCCTTAGAACATTTGTCATTCCTTTTACCAGAATGGGAATTTATTTGTCATCTTTTACATGATAATGCCAGCACATAGCACAGTGCTTGGCAAATGGTAGCAATTTAATAAACATTTATTTACTTGTTTAATTAATTAACTAATTAATCATGTCATTCATGTAGAAAGAAACCCAGCTTGGAAGGGGGTTTGAAGAACAAGATTTCCATTCCCAGCCTACAGCACACAAGTAGGAGAAAGGAGGATTTCACGAGACATCTTACATTCATTTGCTGAAAGGATGGCGAGATTTATTGAGCATCAAATAAAACAAAATGTGTAAATCTTAACTCATGGCAATCACTCAAAGTCTGGAAGGAGGGTCCTTCCCCCAAGACCGCTGTTATTGCTCTTTGCTCTGGGCCTGTGAAGATGATGATGAGGAGGAGGAGGATGAGGAGGATGGGACAATAGCAAACCCTAATGCATAACAGTCCTTCATCAGACTCAGCCCCATTGCATTCTCCTTGCGGCTTGCAGGTAGAGCTTCATTTCCATACACGGTGCACTGTGTTCCGACCATTGCTATTCCATTAGCGTTCCCCACGCTCTGTTGTAGTAATAAATTTGGGGCACGATGACTGTATGTCAGGTCCTTTCAAATGCCTTGATTAAGGAGGATTTGGATGTCATTTCCTCCCTTTATTCCATTTATCCTTGGGCTGGGGAACCAAAGTGGGCTGGATCCTGAGAAGCAACCAGGTTACCACTGATCCATCTTGTCCCTTGGCCCTAGGTCAGCAAACTGGTGTGAGCCAAGATGGGGCTGACTCCGGATGGTGGGCCTGGTGACCAGGGCAAGCTGGGCCCCCGGTGGGCTTGAGCCACTCACCCAAGTTATGCTTCCCCTGACAGTCTGCTCATCATGACTCACTGGAGTGGCAGTGCCCTTGGAGACGTGCCCTCCCCGCCCGCCTGGAAGGGTACAACAAAGACTCAGAGAGAGAGAGGCAGTGAGGTTTCTTGAACGGCTCCACCCAATGCCAGAGCAAGGATGTAGACCCCTGGTGCGGTTTTCCTAAGTCAACTTGCCAAGCCCTTAGACTTCCTCCCAATATAGCAGAGGGAAGAGCGAAGTGAGACAGCTAGCCAGAGAAAAAGAACCCTGCCAGCCAGATTCATCGGCCTGTCTTCGGGCTCTGAGAGCGTGAAATGGAAATGGATGGTATCCAGTGAGCCTGCTCTGGTTTTATTATTTCAAAATGCCCTGGACACAGATTAACTCTCTTTGCCTGGTGTTCGGCTCTTTTCCTTCTCTTTCTTCTTCTAGGGAATGGGAACAGGAGGCTCAGTGACAAATTCACTGGACAGCAGTGTCTCCACCACAAGTTCTCCACATGCCTCTCCTGACCCTCCTGGACAGGAATGTCCCACCGCAGAGCCACGCCTCTCCTTGAACCCACCCTGACACACACCTTCAATGCCCCCCAAACAGCCAGGCTCCACCAGTGAGGGAGCTGGGAGGAGGGAGTGACAGGAGGCTGGCGATGCCTCTCTGTGCAGGGCGGGCGGCACCCATCAATCTCCCAGCAGTCTGCTCCCCATCCTTAAAGGGCTTCCATCCACTTTGGCATGATGCAGACGGTCTTTCTCTGGCAGCGTTCAGCTGTTTTGCTTCCAGCACCTCGAGAAACCCAGGCAGGAGGTAGGCCACCCAGCATGAGTGATGACATGGGCCTCCTCCAAGCTGGAGCTGAGGGAAGTCACACTAAATACTCCAGATGCCATCTGTGCAGGACACAGACATCCCGAGAGCAGACGGCTCAGCCTGCCGAGCAACCCCACGTGGTGCCCAGGGAGACTGAGCCTCGGGCAGTGCTGGGCAGGAAGGCACTGAGTTCTCTTCTTCCAAAAATAAACCCTCCTGGGTGAGTGAGTACATTTGTCAGTCTTAGTTTTTGCATCTATGAAATGGGCTGACTCCCCCACTGGAAGGCTAACATGAACATTCATTCTTTTTTGTTGTTGTTTTTATTTATTTTTTTAAAAAACATATTTTATTGATTTCAGAGAGGAAGGTAAAGGGAGAGAGAGAGAAACATCAAGGATGAGAGAGAATCATTGATGGGCTGCCTCCTGCACACCCCACACTGGGGATGGAGCCCACAACCTGGACCTATGGCCTGACCAGGAATCGAACCGTGACCTCCTGGTCCACAGGTCAACACTCAACCACTGAGCTACGCCAGCTGGGCCTAAAATTCATTGCTTTTACATTTATCACCCACGGGTTTGGATCCTTAATATGTGCGGTATCTCCTCTCCAGGGCATCGTGTATAGAGGAAAAGCAGACGGAAGGGAAAGCAGCTCGGCTCTTCATGGTAGGACCTCGAGCAAGTTGTTTTACTGCTTCGCGGCTCCGTTTTCTCACTTGCAGAATGAGGAATAGCGCTGTCTACATTGGAGGAAATTAGATAATGATTTGAAATAGCTTAACATACATATTCTGAATGTGGTTGCTACTATTGTTACTAAGGAGGAACCCGCTTTACATAAATGCCCAAGCCCCTTCCAGCCTGCACACCCTGGCCTACAGTAGATGCTCCGTAAATATTTGCTAATTGAGGTACTTTCAAGCTTGAAGGCAGCACAGCACAGTATCCACTAATGGTGTCATTCTTGCAGAATGATTTTATAACCCCATTAGCTGGAGAGTGCTAAATGGAGCTAAAAAAGCGTTCCCGTCAAGAGTCTTCCAGTTGGGGCCATTGAAACATCTGATTCTCTCCACCACCCCCCCACCCCCCACCCCCCGTCCCCCGTCAAGTGCCAACATGAGTGAATCCATCTCTAGTCCCCATTTTGATGTCTGTCTTGACTCGAAACCCATTCTGGGAATGAGCTCATGACACACAAACTGGATCCTATTAACACGTCTTCCTTTCAGAAGCTGCTGCTATTTTACAAAACGCCTTTGGGCGCATTGCGGAGAAATTGCCTGCGACAAAGGAATCCAGGCTTTGATCAGAATTGTTTTCCTTTGCACCTCTCCTTAGGCGCGGCAGGAAGCGTACCCTCACAACAGACTGACACAGTTATCAGTGACTCTCGTAAAAATCATGCTGAAATATTGCTTCTGTCGGCCCTGCATTGCTGGTCCGAAGCACACTGCTCCCGAGGACAGCAGGCCTGCGAGTGCTCACGTCCTAGCCTGTGCCCTGTCCAGCTCTGACCCCCCCACCCCCCTTGCCACTGAGGCTCTGACAGTTTCAGAAGAACTGGTTTTGCTTCCTGGGCCCTGATCTGTGAAACGAGGGCCACTTTCACCCATCAGGGGGTTCAGCCCTACCCCAGGCTCTGAGACTGAGTCCCCGTGCTGGTGGAATGCAAGTTCCCTAACTCTGCAAACTGTTTCTGTGATTCCCATCCTAACACTTACTGAATCAGATCGCCTCTAAACAAGTGGCCTAGCCCACCTGGTGTGGTTCCGTGGTTGAGCGTTGACCTATGAACCAGGAGGTGACAGTTCAATTCCCTGTCAGGGCATATGCCTGGGTTTCAGGCTCAATTCCCAGTGTGACGTGTGCAAGAGGCAGATGATCAATGACTCTCTCATCATTGATGACTCATCATCTCTCTCTCCCTTTCCCTTTCCCTTTCCATACCTCTCTGAAATCAATTAAAAACAACAACAAAAACCCCCACACAAGTGGCCTGCATTACTTCACTGATTCTTCTACCGACCCTGTAAGGCAGTGGTTCTCAACCTTCTGGCCCTTTAAATACAGTTCCTCATGTTGTGACCCAACCATAAAAATTATTTTCGTTGCTACTTCATAACTGTCATGTTGCTCTGTTAGGAATCGTCATGTAAATATCTGATATGCAGGATGGTCTTAGGTGACCCCTGTGAAAGGGTCGTTCGACCGCCAAAGGGGTCGCGACCCACAGGTTGAGAACCGCTGCTGTAAGGTAAGTGGTGTATGATTCCCATTTATTTGTGAAGAAACTGAAAGTCACAGAGGTTCAGTCTCTTGTCAGCTGGGAAGCATTGGAGCCCACAGGCCCGACCTGGGGGCCTTCCCCGCTGCTGTCTCCTAGCTCTGCCTCTGGTTGCCCTACAGCCCATCTGCCTGTAGTCTATTTGGGACTAGACTTCTTGACCTCGGAATCTACACAGAGCTTGTCAAACACTAACGTTCATACCAATAATGGGGGCGGGGGGGGGGGGGACTTCAGAGAAGAGGGAGTTGAGGAGGGCTGAGGAGGGCATTGTAGGCAGAGAGGAATAAAGAATGTACAAGAGGAGTACAACCCGGAGGCGGGGGGAACTCAAGTAGCTCAGCACTGAGTCCGTCTTTCCGCTGTTCCCATCCCAACAACATCCTAGGTTACCAGGACCAAACTGTCCAGATGTGAGGCACAGACAGGGCCTGGTCATCCGGACTGCAAGTCACATGGAAAGAAGCCAGAGAAAGGGTACACCGAGCCACAAGGGAAAATGCAAAGCCCCTCTGGAAGCGGAAAGAACTGGCTTACAGTGATGGCGAACCTTTTGAGCTCGGCGTGTCAGCATTTTGAAAAACCCTAACTTAACTCTGGTGCCGTGTCACATATAGAAATTTTTTGATCTTTGCAACCATAGTAAAACAAAGACTTATATTTTTGCTATTTACTTTATATATTTAAATGCCATTTAACAAAGAAAAATCAACCAAAAAAACGAGTTCACGTGTCACCTCTGACACACGTGTCATAGGTTTGCCATCACTGATCTAGGATTCACTGATCAAAGGTTCAAGGTTAATCCAAGACACAGCACATCTGTCCCAGCCAGGCTTAGCCACGCGAAGTGCTAGGAAGCACAAAGCTCCGGGCAGGGAGGCCATCCTTGGTGAACATACTGGCAGCCAGTATCAGTTACCAGGCAGGCCTGTGTTCATTAGATTTTTGCTATTCAAAGCATGGTCTGGGACACAATATCACCTCTGTGATATTCATGCCAGGAATACACAACCGGAATCTAATTATGAGAAAACATCAGGCAATCTCAAGTTGAGGGGCATTCCACAACATAACTGGCCTGTCCTATTCAAAATTGTCAAGGTCAAGAAGGACAAAAACATCTTTGAAATAGTTCCAGGGTACAGGGGACTCAAGAGACACAACAACCCCACATAATGCATGATCTTGGACTGTGTCCTGGACCTGGAGGGAAATTAATCTAAAGTTCATGATTGAAACACTTGAAAATTTTTGAATATGTATTGTATTAGGTAATAGTATTGATCAATGTTAAATTTCCTGAGTTTGATCAATGTAAGTGAATGTTCCTTTCCGTAGGCAATACACATTGAAGAATTTAGAGGTAGAGGGCCACAATGTCACCAACTGACTTGCAAATAGTTTAGAAATAAAATATCAACTATAAATATGTAGAGAAAGAAATTATTTGAAAAAACACAGAAGAACATATAAATAATTGTTAAACTGGAATTTGGGTAAAAATACATAGTAATTCTTGTACTGTTCTTGCAACTTTTGGGTAAATCTGAAATTAATATAACTTTTTCAAGTTCCAAAAACAAAAAAAGGCTTAAGACATATATAAGAAACAAGAATGTGCCTTTAACCAAAAACGTATAGAATTATAGACTCTTCCGCCTCACACCAGACCCACAGAATCTGAATCTACATTTTAACAAGATTCCCATGTGTTTGTACCCACATCCAAGCTTGTACATCTCTGCCCTATCATATCTGGGGCTGGACACCTGGTTCAGCTCTCAGACATCTCAGTTACAAATCACCTCCAAGCTATGTCCCAAACTCCTATTCATCTCCCAAAACACAATTCAGAAATCACCTTCCCTATGAACCCTGCCTCCAGTCCCTTCCAGACTGCTGCTTTGCATTCGGCGCTCCCCAAGTAAACATTTATTGCATCCTCATTCTCACATTCTATCGGAATTCAGTTTCATTGTCCTATTAAACTAAGATACTTATTCTTTGTGTACCCTCCGCACTGAGTCTAGTGAATGCTAATGCTAGAGAAACTTTTGAGTAAATGAATGAGTAAACATTTTAAGGAAGAAATTCAACTCTCTGTTGAATTTGTCAACCACCATACTGTATTTATGGCTCCAGAAATATACGGCTGGAGTCTCAGAAGGGACAATTCTTAACAGTTGTCTGAAGTGCTGCTGGGTTTATGACCCAGTAACACACCGTTCTAGTAACAATCCATTGGTAATGTCCACTTGCCACAGGATGAGTAGGTGTTAACAAAAATACAATAAAGAACAAAAGGCCAGCTTAGCCAATGCAATGGTTTAATCATGGTGTTGGGTCCAAGTTCCTCAGCCAGGGACTTGACTTCTTTGAACGCCAGGAATTGGAAGAACACACGAGTGGCCATAGGTAGGTGGGTCATGCTTTACTGCAAACAAAGCAGCCAACAACCAAGTCAGAGGCACCTTATACACCCACTCAAACAAAAGAGGCCTGGACCAATGAGTGACATCTGTGCTACATTACCATAAGCAGATTATGTAAGGCTGTGCCTGCTACCTAATGCTACTGCTGAGTCATCGCCCTCGCACATGCGTAGGGCAACGGGGCCTTAAAAATAGTAATACTGCTGTGTCATTGTCTTCACACATGCTTATGGCGAGTGGGCCTTCAACCTTTGGCGTACTCTGGGCCCCCACACATGGTTACTAGGGAAAAGGGAAGAAAGGCCGAAGAGACTGGTATTAGGGCAGGCTTGTTTGAAAGCATGTGGCATGTGCCTTCCTTATCCTAAAGGATCTGTGCCTTTAAGAGAAGGCCCTGTCTCTCAGCCCTGGCAGGTGCAGGCAGCGATACAGGACAGAACATCAGAAAGCTGCAAGGACTGAAAGGAAACCAGAGGCTTTGGTTTGCGAAGCGTGATCTCCCCCTCTTGTCTTCAAATGCGTGGGAAGGAATGGATTTATAATGAGCTGCTTCTATCTAAGAAGTAAAGCAGGTTTGAAAGGACCTACTAGCTACAACCCAGACTCCCCGGTGTTTTCAATGAAAGGATAATTTCGGACATCAAACTGCAGCGTCCCGGGCTCTGGAAGGCAGGACGGATGCCAGGTCTTTCAATGCAGACAAGATCTGCTACCACACCACTCGCAGAAGAAATGTTTTATTTTAACTCAACGTGGGGCTTTTCAAGAATTTTCCCAGGATCAGGGTTTTGCCAAAACCCGGAGTTTAATTTAATGAGGGTGAAAAGTTTAAGAAAGAAATAGAAAAGGAAAATCCTGAAAGGACAGCAGAGACGTGGAGCTGGAACCTCCATCCAGCTCGTGAAAATGTATCGGGAAAGGCGGCCAGCAGACTCGGGCCATGACGAGGTGCTGAGCCGCTGGGATTTTCAGGATTCTCTCATTGACCTGATGTCTGTGCAGGAAGCTTTGTAGATGTGCAAGGACAAGCCGCGCAGAATTTCCTGAGGGAGTTTACTTTAATACCTACCATGTGCTAGGTAACTTGATTGCAGTCTGGGAGGTAGAGCATAATTTTCATCTTGCAGCTTCAAAGCCTCTGAGACACCAGAGTGGGAGACCTAAGGTCCCACAGTCTTCAGAAGAGTCCCCAACCCAAGCTTGAGGGAGGCCATCGCAGCCCTTTAGAAAGCTGGGCCTTCGTTTACAGGTCCGTGGAGTCACCTCTCCTGGAATGTTTTCCTGCTTACCCTCTGAGCCTCCTGGTCCTGCAGGCTTGAAGATGCCTGCTGTGGTCTTCATGGGGACCTATTTTCACCTGCCGGTCTCCTCTACATTTACCACTTCCATTCCCTGTCTTGGATTCTAAGCCCACCTTCATGGATGCTGTGCCTTCATTTCCTTCTGGTCCCCATGGTAGCCACTGATAGCCCATACACCCAGGTCTTTTGCCCAGCCTGGGCCCCTGGAGTACCAGCTGAGAGATCACAGGTCCCTGGTACCCAGCTCTAACTCCGGGCTCATTCCCCTGTCCTAACGCTTCTGCACGGGGGGGGGGGGGGGGGATTGTTTCCAAAAATAGATCAAGAGACTCAATAATGCTAAGTAAGTCACATAAAATATGAAATCCAATGAAGTACTGAGATCTTAACATGGAATCCTACCAATTAAGAATGTGTGGTTTCTCACACCTGTTTCAATGGCCATCCTTCAAAAGACAAAACACATGCCCTAACTGGTTTTGCTCAGTGGATAGAGCGTCAGCCTGCAGACTCAAGTGTCCCAGGTTTGATTCCAGTCAAGGGCATGTACCTTGGTTGCGGGCACATCCCCAGTAGGGGGTGTGCAGGAGGCAGCTGATCGATGTTTCTCATCGATGTTTCTAACTCTCTAACCCTCTCCCTTCCTCTCTCTAAAAAGTCAATAAAATATATATTTTTTAAAAAGACCAAACACAAACACTGGCGTAGCTGTGGAGAAGATGGAACACTATACACTATGGGAGTGAATGGAAACAGGTGCAGCCACCATGAGAAACAGCACATCGGTTCCCCCAAAGATTGAAACTAGAACCACCATAGGATTCAACAATTCCAATTCTAAGGATTTAGCCAAAGAAAACACTAACTCAAAAAGATATCTGCACCCCCATGTTCATAGCAGCACTACTTATAATAACCAATGCATGGAAACAAGCTAAGTGCCCATTGATGGGTGAATGGATAAAGAAGTTGTGTGTGTGGAGGGAATATATATATCCATAAATTCCTACCATTTGTGACAACATGGATGGGACTTGAGGGCATTATACTAAGTGAAGTGAGCCAGACAGAGAAAGACAAATGATCTCACTTATGTTTGGAACCTAAACACAAACAAACAAAAAACCAAACTCATAAAAAAAAGAGATCAGATTTGTGGTTACCAGAGGTGAGGATGGGGAGAAAGGGAGAAGGAGGGGATAAGAGGGTCAAAAGGTACAAACTTCCAGTTATAAGATAAGTATTAGGGTTACATTCTAATAACCCTAATGATGACCATGGCTAACATTGCTATATGATCTATAGGAAAGTTTTTAAGAGAGTAGATCCTAAGATTTCTGATCACAAGGATACTTTTTTCTTTTCTTTTTATTGCATCTAAATGAGATTATGGATGTGAACTAAACCTCTTGCAATCAGTTATATTTATCAAAGCATCAAGGCATCATGCTAAGCATCTGAAATGGAAACTTATACAGGGATATATGTCAGTTGTTCATTAAAACTGGAAAAAATTCAAACAGAAAAATAGGTGTGATTGTTTCAATGTTGGCTGGCCTGAAAATTACTTTGATACTACCTGTGAAGAGAAAATTTATTAATGATATAAACGGAATCAAAGGGGAGGCCTTCTTAGGGAGGACTCAGCGTATTGTAGTGGGTGATGGCCACCAGGCAATGGTCAGAGCAGAACTGGATGAAGAAAAAGGTCCAAACTGGGGTCCTATAATATCACAAAAGGGTAATAAAAAGAGGGAAATCAGGAGCAACTCCTTAAGCTATTTCAATGAGAAAACAGTTTTCAAAGAGGGTGCATTAGGGTGTCATGATTATTCAACTATTCTTTTTTAAATTTTTCAGTTCTCCCCTGGCTGGTTTAACTCAGTGTATAGAGCATTGGCCCGCAGACTTAAGGGTCCTGGGTTCAATTCTGGTCAAAGGCATGTCCCTCCGCTGCAGGCGGGGTGAGTGGGGAAAGCAACCCATTGATGTGTCTCTCTCACATCAATGTTTCTCTCTGTCTTTCTCTCTTTCTCCCTCCCTTTCACTCTCTCTAAAAATCAATGGGAAAATCTCCTTGGGTTAGGATTAAAATAAAATAAAATAAAATTTTCAGTTCTAAGCAAGTAACTTCAGGTTTTGATTTGCACAGTTATTCTTCTGTTCTGAAACCTGTGTGTGCCTTTAATGCCTGTGGTGCCTGTTAGACTGAGAGTTCTGACCCAGTGTGTTCACATCGCACTGTGCCTGGCACATAAGGATTATCCAACGAATGTGTGGGTTCATAGATACATGGTGATTCAAATTACATATGGACTAATTATGTTGTTCATTTAATTAACTTTGTAAGTACCACCAGCCTGTAAGGGAGGGCCCATGTCCTGTTGTATTTATCCCCAGAGCCAGCCAGAGAAACATAATAAACCCCTAATGACTGGGTGTGGCATTCAAGACAGCTAACAATCTGACCCCATCCGGCCTGACCAACATAGGCTCTCATTAACCTGCTACCCAAATACTGCACTTTACTCCAGCCAGATTAGTCACATTTGTCCTCAAGTATACTCTGGACAGCGCCATCTCATGCATTTACATGCTTTCTATCCCAAGCTCAAAGGCCAATCCCCTTGTATTCTGCCTAGCAAAGCCCTACACTCTTGAAGTTTCACTTCCATTAGCTTCCCTGGACCATGCTTTGCAACACCTTTGCAGCTAAGATCTCTTTGCCACTTAGTTTAATCTGTCTTGCAAATTATTTTATCGTGTGTGTGTGTGTGTGTGTGTGTGTATGTGTGTGTGGTCTTCTTATTGCTATGGGAAGAAATATGGCAGCAAAAGCTATGCCTTATATTTCTTTATGCATGATCATATCTGAAATAAAACTAAGCAAACAGTAAAAATTTAATAACTTTGTGGGGTTGGAGATGATAATAATAAAACTACACTTATGTGATTGTAAATTCAGAATGTATTGCATCAAGTGTTCAAATTAGGACACCTAAGCTACTGTTAATTCACTCCATGATTCTGAAGAAGGGAAAGCAGTTAACCTAGAAAAATTTATTGGCACTGCTTCTTGTTGTTTAAATGTACATTAAATATACATTTTTGTTAGTTTTTATTCCACACCCTTTTTTCCTTCTTTATTGTTAGCTGAGGATGCCCTGTGCTTTCTCTCTCTCTCTCTCTCTCTCTCTCTCTCTCTCTCTCTTCTCTGTGGCAGGAAAATAAAATATATTCATATATCTGCTCACAGGAACTTGTCTTCTAAGCTGAAAAACCTAATTGTTTTGAGATTCACAAATCAAACCCCAAAATTCTCCTGCTCATATTCAATTGTTCCAAAAACAGCTTAGCAGCCAAATGATGCTGTATTATAGACCCTGTAACATACCATTTAGTCTTGGCCCTAACACATACTCATCCCTATCAAATATTCAATTAAAGAGTGCAAGTCCTCTGACACTCAAGGTGTGAAGTGGGTTCCTGAAAAGTGAGGTATTGGCAGATTGGGAGGGAAACCGATGAGTCAAACCCTGTGTGAGTCACATTCTTTTGTTTTCCAAGAATCTCAATTTTAAAATCTTAGGCAGAATGGGGAAGTCATTGGCTCATTATAAGACCATAGATGGAGCACATTTGGCAGCTGGTCTGAGTCAACTCATCCAAAGACTGGAATCCGACTGGACGCTTCTTCTCACCATGTGTCTTTCTGTATGTCGCTTTCAATATTTTATGTGAGGAGGTCTCTTCTGAGGCTGGGCCATGGCCACTGGCAGGCGCAGGGCTTGTGTCTTCTTATCTTTACTGCAAAGGTGTTCGGGAATCTATTTCCTTGGATTCATTTCAAAAGAAGGTCCCAGAAGAAGATTCCGATTGGCCTGGCCTAGGTCACATAACCAGTCCTGTGGCTGGTAGGACTCAACGGCATAGTTGCCCATGGATGGAATTCCAAATAAATTTCACAAGAGAGGATAGGTGAACTATCCAGAAAATGACAACTGACCTCCACTATATACTTAAAGAAGAAATTGTATTTTTTTAATTACAAGAGTTGTTGGTTAGGATGCAAGAAACAAATAAGGAAAAACCTTACAATGGTGAATTCTTTCCTTTCCTATAGAGAGTGCCACTAGAGAGATGAAGTACTTGCTATAATAGGTGATAAAATTCAACTTGATATTTACCACCGTCCCCTTCACATTGCATTATAACTTCCTGGACTGTGGGTAGGTATCAGGCAAGTCTTATGGCTCTTCCCAGTGACAACTGAGCTCCTTAAACTTCAGACCCTATTATGTCCACACTCCTGAGGCCGAGCCCAGCACAGGGAGAGAGAAAAGGGGGGAGAAGGATCCTTTACTCAGTGTGTCCACCCTGCCGTGGAAGAGCAGGCACAATGCAGCAACGATAACTCAGCAGAATGATCAGCGCTAAGTGAAATGGTAAAGGCAGCCCCCAGTAGTTCAGAAGAAGAATTTTATTCTGCTGGGGAAAATCAGATAAAGCTTCCTGGGAAAGTTGACTTTCGAGCATGCCTGTGGAAATTCAATTCCAAAACCCCCAAAAAAGAGATGGTGTTCAGAACATAGCAACAGATGGGAACACTGCACCATGGCCTGAGATTGCTACAGGGCGGTTGTCCTTCCTGGCTTATACATGGAACACAATGATTTCAGGTGTCCAAATAAAGGCCTTTTTGCCCCTGGTCTCCATAAAAACACCTTTTCCATCTATTCACATGGTCTGAGGGATAAGGTTTTAAAATGCAAATATTCCTTGGAACAGAAACAGGGCTGTTTATAGTAAGGAGTAAATGACTGATAACTCAGACTCTCCTAGAAGCTAATTGTAGAAGGAAAAGGAAAGATAAAGAGAAGACATGAGGTTCAGCAGATCAAAAAGACACCGCTAAGAGAGGGCTGTCATGCTCGCAGGAAAGGCAGGAAAAGAGGAAATAGGACCAACCCTAGGTTGACAGTTCCTGAATTGCACACAAAGCAGGAAATGCACAATGACATCCCTATTGAGGCCAGACCCTTCTGCTAGAGCACCGTTGGCTTCCCCGACTCCATTTAGCATGACTGAGTTTAAGTAGATAAAACATAGGTAGGGGTTCGGCTTGACACTGAACTCTGTGCTCCACCATGTCAGTGGGAACCAGCCTGGTCGTGAAAATCAAATTAGCTCATAAAAAGCAAGTCTTATGGCTCAGTTTAAAAAGTTATATTTTTGTCACAATAGTGCTTTATAACAAATTCAGGGGCTTAAACTTTTATTATTGCTCACTGGTACATGGAATAATGGTTAATAATATGAGTCAGCTTGGCTGGGCCATCATATCCAGTTATTTGGTCAAACACCGGTCTAGCTGGGAAGTTCTTTTGTAGATGTGATTAGCACTTATAATTGGTAGTCTTTACATAAAACAGATCATCCTCCATCTGGGTGGGCTTCATCCAATCAGTTGAAGGCCCTAAGAACAAAGACTGAGGTCCCCTGAGGAAGAAAGAATTCTGCAACATAGAAACCTTATCTGAGTTTCCCTTATGCTGGCCCACCCTACAGAATTTTGGACTGGAGACCACACTATAAACTCTTACTTGAATTTCCAGGCTGTAGGCCTGCCCACTAATTTCAGACTTGGCAGACACCACAATCATGTGAGCCATTCCTTAAAATCTCAATCTCTCTCTCTCTCTCTCTCTCTCTCTCTCTCTCTCTCTCTCTCTCTCTCATAGATTGATTGATATAGATATAGATACAGATAGAGATATGTTCTGTGTCTCACTAGAACCCTGACTGATACACATGGTTGCTTAGGTCTCAGCTCCACTAGGCTCTCGCACCTGTTGAGAGTCAGATGCCCACCGAGTGGTCTTTGAGCTTTACAGGCCAGCCCTGGCTCATTCTCAGGGTAGTACAGGCATGTTATAAGCATAAAAGCAAAGAAGCAGGAGACAGTGGAGGACCTCCTGGGGCCTGGACTCAGAACTAGCCCCCACCATCACTTCTACCACATTCCATTAGCCAAACAAATCACAAGGTCAGTTCAGATTTAAGTGGCGGGAAAAATAGACTCCACTCCTTTTTCTTCCTTCTTTTTTAAAATGTATCTTTATTGTTGAAAGTTTGACCTATGTCCCTTTTTTCCCCCCATTGACGCCTGCCCCCGACACCACCCCCTCCGCAGGGCTTCACCACATACTGTCTGTGTCCATGGGTTATGCCTATATGGGTATAGGTTCTTTGGTTAATCTCATAAGAAGATTGGCAAAGTCAATTGCAAAATACGTGGATTCTGGGAGGGCAATCTAACACTTTCACAAAACAGGCCTTCAAAATCTTAATGATAATGTGTGGTTATTATCTGCAACCCAATTTGATGACTCCTAACCCCCTCTACTTGATGGGGAGGCGGGCATGTGACTGTCCTCTGAGCCTTTCTTAAGTAATATTTGTAAATGTAGCCCGGCTGTTGAAAGGAGCGAGGGCTGCCAGATCAAAGTATCCTGAGTATAATAATATACACACGTCCATGTATACAGTACTCAATCGTTTACAAAGCACTTCTACATTCATTATCTGTCTTGATATAGGAGACCAGGGAATGGCTAAGGGTATAAAAGGAATAAAAGGAAAATAAACACAAAGGAGAGGGGAATGAAAAAAGAAGGGAGTTGAGGCTTAGAACCATTTCTGCCTAAAGACAAATGCCAGGAAGAATATTTCAGCCGAGAGTTCTGTGAACCTAGGGGCCAGTTCTGAATTAGATTTGGAGATGGATAGTGAGTAGATGAGGATGATGGATAATATTAGCAGGAATATACGGGACCTACTCCGGGAGCAAGAGAGCAAAACAATATCTTTGTAAGATGAATTTAGGGTGGAAAGTCTTTTGAGGCATAAGCAAAAGTATATTAAATGTGGATATGTTCTTATTTGTTTGAAACACATTTCTCTATCTCCCCTCCCCTATTTCTTAGAAAAGGGTAGCCATGGAACACCTGAGGCATATAATTTTATTAACCAATGTCACCCCAATAAATTCAATAAAGAATAAAAAGGGAGTGATGGTAAAGGCAGGAAAGGGTACAGAATGGAGAGGACAGGAGAAGGAAAGTCATGGAAGGGCTTCTCTATAAATCGCTCCAAATTGCATTGGGAAGGCTGGAGGTGGAATGGGGCAAGTGATATAGGCTACGAGGGAGGAAATCTACACCAGAGCACCAGTGAGCATGTGAACTTGCGACAGGGTGACCAGGAAAACAAAAGCATCGCCAAGATACTCTCAGCCCGGGTTCACTCTGAAATGGCAAGAGCAAGTTAGGCAGATGTGCTGAGTTTGAACCTCACGGCCCCTGTTGGGATGATGACAGAACTCTCCCAACAGCTGTCCCTGGAGTAAGGTCCAGTGTTAGAAATAGCACATGGGCCTTTTCACCCCTCAGGGGTAACAGGCCAGCAGTTTGATATTTATTAAACATCAGCAGGGTCCCCAGCAGAGGACCAATCCCTCTGAAAGCTCAGGTCCCAGCGCAGAGAAATTGTAAAGGTGTAGAGAAGAAGGGAGGGCAGGTCTGGGCAGCCACCCTTGCCATAAAGTCAAGCTGGACTTGTATAATCTGGTCCCTGTGTGTGGGCAAGGAGTTTGCTTTCAGAATGACATGTTTTATTATCTTCTCTCTCTTGGGCACTTCTTCTATCCTCAGCATCAGAGAAAACCCTGGATGCTCAGGGGAAGATAAAGTATTTCCTGGAGTGAGGAAAGAGCCTGGATATAAATGAGGGTAGAAGGCAATAACGCCCACAATTCACCTAATTCCAGCACTTTTGCCAGTCACGGCCACTAGAGAAAGTTTCCAAGCCAGAGGAAGAGCGATTGACTAGAGACCGAGAGAAGCTAAGTAACACCTGACAAGGGAGCCCGTAGAAGAAAGTCCAAGGAATGAAAAGTAATTTAAAAAATTATACTTAAGACCAGAGATCAACATTAACATGAATACAACATGATACTGGAAATGAGCACAAACTAGAAATGATGAGAAATCGGTTCAAATTCTGGCTCTACCCCTTACTAGCTGTGACTTGATCTCCTGGAGTCTCCGTTTCCCCCTGGCAAGTGGAATAACCCTCCTAACTCCCATGCTCACTGGGAGTATCAGGAGAGAAGGCCCAGGAACGTGCCTAGGGAGCTAACCATAGCTCTTCAAATGGTATTACCCGTAATTGGCATTATCATCATGTTTGATAAAAAGGTGATCCTGCACATAAATTTGCATGTTCATTAACAGCTATGAAAATGCTGATGTTATAACTAGAGTCACCGCTGAGGAGCCCACAGCAGTCTGGATCCGTTGAAAGAAAATTATAAAAACATGACTGAAGCAGACCTGCCCTCCCTCCCTCTCATGCTGAAAAGAGAAATGAAAAATGGACTGTATCCTTAGCAGGAACGTCCCTTTAACTGTCTTCAGACTAAATATTCATTCCTGCCAACTCCCAAAGCTATTTTGAGATGAAGCAGAGATCACAGTCTATCTCTTGGGCTTTTACTATCTCCCATTTGTACGAACTGAAAAGTTGAGGTGCATAGAAAATAAAGCAGCTCGCACCAAACCCACATCTGCTGGGAACAGCCAGGCCTTCCCCACCTGGGAGAAGGCCCTAGAGGAAGCCAAAGCTTCGGATGAGGAGCAAAACACGGAAAAGATGTAAAATATTAAACAAATAAAGACCAAGGAGGGAAAAGAAAAAGATCATATTCTGAGACCTATTTTCAAAATAAGAAAGATAAATTCTGAGGATGAAACATGTTGGGAGAACGAGACAAATGCTAAAATAAATATGAAAAAGAAGATAAATCGGGGCCGTGCAGAAAATAAAACTCTAACACGTTAGACAATGGGCAAGGTAACACTGGGAGAGTCAGATAAACACCAAAGGGCAATAAATCACAGAAATAACACTTCTGAGAGTCACTGTGAACAAAACACAGCCCACAAAGTAAGTCTGTGAGAGTAAGACAAATGCGGTGTGATGAACGAATGCAGATACCGTGACAAGGATGGAAGCCCGTGCTGGGAAAACGGTACCCACAGTGACACTGACCACCCTGGCCTTCCACAGGGCTCCCGCTTCCAGATCTCCCTGCACTCCTCCTCTTGGTTCTTCTCATCTCATTCTACTCAGGATGTGAGTGGAGGTCGCCTCTCCCTTACCTGATGCTAGTTCTCGTTTACTTTGTAACTGACGGATGACTCCTTCCCATAGGAGAGACTGTTCTCCTTCCATCACTGATAACTTCTCCCTGGGAAAAGGCTAAAACACTGATCTTCTTCCCGAATCCAGGCCCTGTCACATGGAGGTCAGTGGCTTTTTTATGGCGTTTATCACCTTTCCCCACCAGCCCCCTCGCCGCCTTCCCACAGAGTCATCAGAATGGACGCTTTGATGCCCAGCCTGCTTGGCTCAGTGATTGAGCATCAGCCTATGAACTAGGGGGTCATGGTTTGATTCCCAGTTGTGGGGTTGGTTCCCCAGTGTGGCACATGCAGGAGGTAGCTGGTCAATAACTTCTTTCTCACCACGGATGTTTCTGCCTTTCTCTCCCTCTCCCTTCCTCTCTGAAATAAATACAAATATATTTTTTTTTAAAAAAAGACTTAAGCCTTTGGGTTAAGGCTCATCACAAGACTCTACTGTGAAAATCCTTGGACTGGGCCAGCAGCTTGTCGTGATGAAATCTAGGCGGGCTTTGCCATCAGACATGCTGAGTTGAAATCCCATAGCAGTGTAGATCAGCAGTGTGACGTTGACTAACTAGAGTTAAACTCTCTGAACCCGCTGCTGCCTCATCTGGAAAATGGGCATGCCACTTTATAGTCGAAGATAATCCAATGCAAACATGCATTACATAAACCATCTAGCTGCCTTAGGACGAAAGCATGGTAGCTTGTGGAACAATTACAATTCATCACAATAGCCCTCACTGGAGTGGGGACCTGGGTCTGAGAGACTGGGACCTAGCCCCATAGGAAAGGTCAGACATGGCAGAGATGGAGACAGGGAGAGCGAGCATCTCATCTCTGAGAGCAGGAATGAGCCAGATTAATGAAATATGCAGCACTCAGGGTCTGGTGATAAGCCTAACATCTGCATTACACATTACAGATTTATCCAGTGCTTTCAATGAGAAAGGGGTTTCGACTTTGCATACTGGTCATAAATGATAGGCAGGCTACTCGCTCCCTTTATAAAACACATGTTTACTTTGTGAATAGTTTCACCTCCATTATCTGACATGATCACTTCCACTCTGTAAAGTAAATGGAACAGGGACTAGGCATCTCTTATATATGAAGGAACCAGAGGCCCAGAGAGGGTGTGACCCACCCAAGGTCATCCAAGGTTACGCAACCGGTAGGTGGCAGCAAGGGAATGATCTCAGATCCACAACAGAGGATGGGATGTAATGGCTCCCAGCCACTGCCATCACTTTGGGAAGAGAAATGTTGCTACTCATACTGTATCAAGAGGAATCTGTGAGCTAAAAATACCTCATGCAAATGAATTCTTGAGAGAAGAGGATACAGAACCAAACAATCAGCAGGGGAGTAAATGCGGTTCCCATGAAAAGAGAGACCTGGAAATTGCCTCCCCCTCTCCACTCACAGTGTGATCCTCAAACCAGCAGCACCTGTGTGCTTGCAAGAAATGCAAAATCTTAGGGTCCACTCAAGACCCACAGACGCAGAATCTGTGCTTTGACAAGATTACCAGGTGGTTCCTATGCAGATTAATATTTGAGAAGCACTAATGTAGAATAATTCACACAGGAAATCATTTCACCATTGTTACAGTCCTGGATTCAACTCCTCGGGAAAGAGCTTTACTTTACAATGCTGGATCAGTATGGTTTTTAAGAACTACCTACCTAATTATCTACCCTCACTTCCTCACTGAATTCATCCATGGAATTGTCTACGTCCATTCATCTACCTCAATCCCAGTTGGCTCTTGCCTTGACAGAACATAAACAAGGAGAACATAGTTGGGGGAAATCTGTGCTTCAGAAACAAAGAATAGTTGGAGCTTGGAAGGGAATAAATGAGACCTAACTTAGGTCATCTTAAAGATCTCTTGCAGGCCCCAAATCCCATGGTCCTGTTTCTATATTTCATCCTTGGTTTGAGTTTCTTGTTCTAGGTAGCACTGAGAACTTTTGCCTGCTCTGATCTCTGACATTTCACTATTTCTCAGATATTTACCCAGGGGTAAATTTATATGCATAGCTGACTGCTCTCCTGACCACTCTGACCTATATTATCTGGCGAGTAGCCCAATAGCAATTGTCTCTCGCGGTCACTTTTATTTGAACTGCTACTTCTGGGGTCTAGAGGAACAGTTCCCTCAGAATATTTTTGAGGAAGTCATGCTCAGCCTATGACCCAGTTTCACTTGTTTTGCAGAAATAAGGCAACTATACCTGGTTCTTTCCCTTGGAAGTATGAGGCCACATTACATCATGCATGGGGAAATCTCCAAGGGTCCCACACAAAGGTGCACTATTATTGAACAGTATTATTATCCTATTGCCCCTCAATTAAAATAAGTGGCACTTTAAAATGCAGTAACAGCTGCTCACAGCAGTGCTTCCTTGCAATGCACTCATGTTCTGTTTTCGTTTGTTCCTACAGCCTTTTACACCTTTGTTTAGGCTGTGCTGCACACTCACCGTTGTGAAATCCATAGGAATCTCACATATAAAATGCCCAGTTCAATCCAAAACCCAAAATGAGTTCATGGACCAAAAGAATGCTATACGAAGTCTCACACATGGAGCCCAAAGGCCCTTTGCCATGAGAACATTTTGCAGCAGTAACTTTATGGGGTCTTCCTGTGATGTAATCAAACCCACGGGCTTCACACTTGGGTCCTATAAGAAGCCAGTGGCATACAGTGAAAGGCAACACAATATGTCAAGTACATATGCTTATCATTGGGAAAAAATCCAAACGCCATCTGACTTAAAAAATGCATATTTTCTATGGTATGTTTCATGCCATAAAATAATTAGTGTCAAATATAGAAAACAAAAATAATAACCAACAGAAACAAGTTAACTCTTCATATCTCCTATTCTCTTCTCAAACTTCCAACAACTCTTTCCTCTTCCTTACTCTTATCGAATGGCCTTCCAGAACTTTTATAAAGCTGTTTCTTCTCACTTCTGATCCCTCATTCTGCCTTCCTTTATGTTACTCATTGATTAACCAAGGCTAGTCCTTAACCCTGGGCACCAGATCTTATCACTTCTGCTTACTCAACAATATCACTACAGAAATTCTCTTCTCTCTCATCATTTTTCTTTATTTATTCTCTTTTACTGGACCATTCCCATTAACATCCAGGCATACTGTAAATTTCACATTAAAAAAGACTCTCTTTAGGTTATACCTACATCTTCCTCAACCTACTGACTCTTTCTGTACACGCTTTTAAAACAAAACTTCCTTCACCTGGTGGCAGGATAGCTCAGTTGGTTTGAAATATATATATATATATATATATATATATATATATATATATATGTATATTAAAATCAATCAATCAATACTTCATTTTTGGTTTTCTTTTTACTGCAGTAGATTCTTATTGGTCTTCACTTGGGGTTCCTCCTCAGTTCCCCGATCTCTAAACATGTGAGTGTCCCTGGGCTTGTGCCTTATTTCTATCTAATCTCTGTCTGCTTTCATTTCTTGGTGATGTCATCCAGCATGATGGCTTTAAATGTCTTGTTCACCTCAAACTTAATTTGACCAAAACTGATACCCGGATCTTCCTCCTTAAGCCACTCCTCTCACAATAGTTTTCATTTCAGTTAAAGGCAACACGTCCTTTATTTGCTCATGGTTTCATCCATGGTTTCTTCCTTTCTCTCATACCCCAGAGCCAACCCATCAAGACTTTTTTTTTTTTTAATTTACCATCAAACTATTGAGACTATGACCACTGCTCATTAACTATACTGTTTCTATCTTGGTCCAAGCCACCATCATTTATCACTTCCTAAGTGATCTCTGGGCTTCTGTCCCCATGCTCTACAGTCAACGTAGCAGCCAACGTAACCTTTTAAAAATATATCAGGTTATGTCACTCTTCTGCTCAAAGCTTGATTTTGAGCAAGATGGTTTCCAATTTTGCTCAATAGCTGAGTCAAGTTATCATGTTCAGAACTCCACTTAGCTGTTTTTAAACTATTGTCAACAATGGTACCTACCTCATAAGATAATTGTGAAAAGTAAATGAAATGTGATTTTTGCTTGCTCAGGAGAGCCCCTGGGAAAGCTCAGAAATGTAAACTATCATCATCACACCATCATCATCATCATCACACATACATCAATAACATATTTAATCAATAGAATCAATAATATTGCATGTCTACAAATTATAAGACCTAGAAATAACACTAAGAATTCTGTTCTCTGTCCACTTTTTTCTACAGAACCAGAGATTAACACCAAGTTCATCAGAAGTCCTCTTGGGCACGGGGCCTCTGGAGGGTTAAATAAGATTGCTCAGAGACAAAAAAATGATAATAACAAAGTCGGTGAGAAAGGAAAAGTCAGTGAAAACCACCAAGAATTGACTAGACAGGAAATCTATCCTGGGCACATTCATGGTGTTCTGTCTCCCTGACTCCTCTGCTGCCAATTCTGACTTAGGACAGTCCTGCCTTCTGAGTAGCAGGCAGTGGGACGTTCTCCACACTCTGGGGTTGGACCCCTCCAATCCCTCATGCTGTCTTGCCCCCCCCCCACCCCCCCCCTCCCCGCCATCCCACACCCCCTGTCCTGCCCCTCTCTGCAGTGCTTCAGCGGGTCCCTGCCCTGCTGCTCTGCGCTTGCTTGTTGAGGAAGCTGCTGACGTCAGCTCTGGAAGCAGCTGGCGGAGGGACCCGTAGGACAGGTGAGTGCATCTTTGTGCTGGCGTCTGGTGATTTTTTTCCCTTGTGTGTGTGGTTTCTTTTTTTTCTCCCTAAATTGACTATGACCATTTTTTTACTTTTTTTCTTTGCCAGCTGAATGGTACCACTAATACAGTGAGAGAGAGAAACAGAGCCAAAGCCCATTAAAATGTAACAACAAAATAACCCAAGGCTGACAATGAGAATGCTGAGATGGCTCAAAGGAGTCCTCCTTTCCTTCCTGGTTATCTGTCTTATTCAGCCACCTTCCACAACAAGCCAGGCCCTCGCTTCCCTGCTTCTCCCTCTTCCTCAATGTTTTTATTTCCCCCATTCGGCTGCCTAGGTTCCCACATCCTCATTTCTTCCCTGCCATTGTCTTTCCTGCCCTCCTTCCCTGAGAGATTTTCCTTCACAGCCTCAGCCTCTTTTCCTTCCAGCCATTTCCTAGGCTATTGTTACAGGGTCCAGGTTCTATCGATTCTCAGCAAGAGCAGCGTCCTGAGGACGCAGTGAGAATGGCGGTGAATGAAGATCAAAGGAAGTAGGAACCCAGCTATTCCTCCTCACAGCAACCATTAGCAGCAGATGATGAAAGACAAGTAAGAAGCAGGTGTGGGGACAGAGAACCCTGCTGGGAGAGCAATGAGCACAGGGCTGTTGGGCAGCAAAGTGTGTAGAAAACCAGTGGACTAAGAGGAAAGACAGGTTCTGCCACTGAGTTGTTTGGTACTTCCATACAGGTCGCTAAACTGTGAGCCTCATCTGTAACATGGGCATCATTAATTCTACCTAGCTCTTAGTCTCCACGAAGATCAAATGAATGATACGTGGGAGAAGTTACTATAACCGCAGACTGCTAAACAAAATACAGTGGTTGTTATTATTACGTGTGGAATTTCTCTTAAGGACAAGATATGTGCTTACTCAACCTTGTAGCCCCAGAACCAACAAATGGCCTTGCACCCAGTGGGCAGTCAATGCCTTGTTGTGGAATATATTGAATTGAAGTTGCATTATTCTCACATACTCTGAAAAACCTTCCTAAATGTTTTATTCCAACAATAGCCATTTTTTTTCTACCTCTCAAAATTACCAGGACTAAATAAAACATGTTAGTGTTCTATAATGAAATACCTCCTAAGGCAGCCCTTAAAAATTACCTGTTTAATGACTTTAAATAACCTAACAAAATGCTTTTATTATACTGATAAATTTTAAAAGCAAGAATCAAAATTGCCAATGTAAGTCCAATTATTTGTGCAGTGTGTCTATGTACTCTGAAGAGTAATATTAATATCTAAAAAATTAAAACTCCAAAATATTGGTAGTACTTATTTCTGGATTCTGAAATTACGGTTGATTTTGATTTTTTTTTGTTTGGCCTTTTAGGAGTTCTCTACAAGGACTACATAATATTTTCATAATGTAAAGAAAACATAAAATACTATTTTAAACAAAATTACAATGGTCAGGAATAATTATATGTACCCTCCCACTTTTCCAATAATATTAAGTTCTTCTGAGATAATGAGAGAATGTAGGGATAGAAAACCTGTAAGACTCCTATAAGCACTTGGGTTATTTTATTTCCAGGATATTATACCTAAAACCCCAATGCCTTCATTGTCTCAAATATCAACAAAATCAGAAAATTTGGACTGGGATTTCATGTTAATGAGTCCAAAGATGGGTTACCATACAGTAGAAAGCAAAGGAAGGAAGAGATATCCATATACATAATTCACATGAACTCTCTTATGTCTTTGCTCAATGATCTGACAGCAAAAGTCCAGAGGAAATTCATTTTTACCTCTCTTTGAAGGTGATGTGCTCTGATCATTGAAAAATGTTTAGCCAGTTGTTTTAACCAGTGTGGAATTGACAGAGCTGACATATCTAGGCCTTGATAGAATTGTGCAAAGGAGCCCTAGCTGGTCTTGCTCAGTGGATAGAGCATCGACCTTTGGACTGAAGGGTCCCAGGTTCGATTCCAGCCAAGGGCACATGCCTGGAGTGCAGGATCGATCCCCGGTAGGGGGCGTGCAGGAGGCAGCCGATCAATGGTTCTCTCTCATCATTGATGTTTCTATCTCTCTATCTCTCTCCCTTCCTCTCTAAAATCAATAGAAATATATTTTAAAGAAAAGAATTGTGCAAAGCAAATATAACCTGAGTAGGATGTGGCACATGATAATAGACAAGGAAGAGGTAAGGTTTATGGAAAACACCACCTTTCCGTGCAAAACTTGTATTTTGATGTGCTCACTGCTCTTCTAAAAGATACAACTTCTATCCAAACAAATTCGTTCAAAACCAAGCTCCCAACCTTCCCAAAGGCAAAGGAGAAAGCTCCCTCTCACTTGTTTCATATTTTTGTATACTCAAGGCTTTCATCTGCTCAATCCAATCTCAGCCCCATTATTTGTTTGAGGAAGCTTCCATCTGCTTGTCTAGTGATTTTCCTTTCTTAGGTGAAGTACACCGAAGGTTTCTTCTTCAGGAAAAGGAAAAAAAGGTATTCTTCTTAAGAGAAAGGTTAAGTGTTTTAAGCCTCCCAGAACTACGGGCTGAATCAGAAGAAACTCAATGAAAAGTCATTGTCTGAAAGTAGGTGTCCTGTAAAGCGATGACTTCAAATGCAATTCAACTGCTTCATGGGAAGCTAGTGATTGCCAAGGTTAAGCAAGTGCTCAGAAGATGAAAGAAAACATGTTGGACTTCAGGGCTGGACCTGTTCCCCAGAGGTCAGATCTGTGCAGAGAAAATTTCATTCTGGGACCTGCCTTTTCTGGAACTCATTGCCTGGAATATATTTTTTTAAAGCATCTAACCAAAAACGAGCCTTTTCTCTGAGGAACCATGTTAACCCCGGAATCATAGTTTTTAAACAAGAAGAACAGCCTCAAACAAGAGAATCTCGGGTAATATTTTTGATATATGTGGATATTTCACAAATTTCAATTACTTGAAAGAAATTTGGATAAGGAACACAGTTTGTAATAGGGACCTATGATTTATCCAGGTCTTCCTTACATTTACAAGGCATATTTTTTTGTCTGGAATGGCTGTGTGTTTGGTATATTCCATTGGGCACTCCACAGTGAATTAACATGCCAAAATCCCAGCCGCGGTGATGATAAAAGGTATGGTGATCATTTCCCCCTTAGGTTATCTAATACTGTATATCTCTCTCTGTCCTGGTGTGTTATTTTTATTTGAAACTTTTACCTGGGTTCACTGAGCTCTCACTAATACCTGAGCCATTTATCTTAGCTTGAACTCTAAAAAAAAACTTTAAGCTTATAAGCTTTCATATTTTGGTGGAATACTGTTCCTTGGACATGTCTCAACCTTCAAAATAAATCTTTCTGTTTGATATTGGGTCACTGGGTGCTTCATACTTTCCTACAATGCCATTTATCTTAACCAGTGTACTTTCTCATTGGCTGTAGAAATACATATATGTTTTCTTGTTTTATTCACCTTGCAGGAGAGGGGGAAGAAATGAACTCTGAAAATATAACTTGGTTATTTCTTTTCTGCCATGGTCACAGGAAGGAAAAGTGACACAGAGAATGTCAAAACCTGGAGAATGCCTGAAATGCAAAGCCTTTCATAACTGGATTTCACAATATAAACCACTTTGAGAAGCTTCCAGAACGGCAAGCACAATAGTAAATCGACAGTGCCATCTGCCAAATGGTCCGGAGATGCAGAGAACCATTGGACTCGTTAATTATGGATGACCATCAAGAGTCAATTTGAGTTCATTATGGGCCAAGAAAAGGAAATCATTGAGGAGCTGGTTCTTAATGGACATAAGTGTAATGAAGGGCGGGGGTACTTTGGGGGTAGTAGAGTCCATCTCCCCACCTCTTCTCTTTCATCTCTTTGAGGGCAGCACTGTGATCAAATCTACATGAAGTATCCAAATACTTTAGGCCAGTGGTCGGCAAACTCATTAGTCAACAGAGCCAAATATCAATAGTACAACGATTGAAATTTCTTTTGAGAGCCAAATTTTTTAAACTTACACTATATAGGTAGGTACATTGTTATTAACTTAATTAGGGTACTCCTAAGGCTTAGGAAGAGCCACACTCAGGGGGCCAAAAAGTCGCATGTGGCTCGCGAGCCGCAGTTTGCTGACCACTGCTTTAGGCAAAAGTCAAATGGTGGGAGGCCCTGAATCTCCAAAACCTAATATCTGAATGGCTCACAGTTCATCAGATCCTTGTACCATCCTCTCTTGCAGGGTGGAAGACTGTTTAAACAGAATTGGTCTTCTTCAAGAATTCTACTCCTGTTTTTCATCCCTCTTTTCAGGAGATAATGCAAGCCACCTCCTTGAAGATAAGAATGAGGATGTTTAGACATGCCAGTCAAATGTGGAGCTGGAGGGAACAGCAGGAATTCATGAGGCCCTGGGTCACATTAACTCAGCCCCTGGGCCTTTCACCCACTCCTTGGGTGCTGCTTCTATTTGTCAGAGCACAGACTTTAGAAAAGAAATGAATCTGAGGAGCATATCTGATTGGAACTGCAGGGGGCCTCTGGTAGGCAGGATGCAATTACTCCACTTGGGTTGCAGCCAGAGCCAAGACTCCCGCGGTCACGCTGATTCCCACGTATTTTCTTTAACACCTTCTCTAGCACAGCTCACTGCAGCTCTCCCATTTGGGCTTCAGGAGACCTTCTGTGCTTTCCCAGCAGCCTTTCCTTTAAACAATTCACTTCAACTGAACAACGCAGAGCCTATGATTTTCCCAGGGCTGTTAAGTCATTCTGGGAGTTATAAGCAAAGTAGAAGGCATAATCTGCATGATTGAGAAATTTAGTCTGTGTGTGGGACAAAATGTAGAACCATAGAAAGCCTAAACAAGTATAAAAACAAGGGGCCACAAGCAAATGTTATTCTGAGGAGAGGGAAGCATATACTCCCTTCTGGTCTACAATCTAAGTGACTTGTGAATGGTTATATCTATACATTGAGAAATTAAAATAGTATAGGTGCGATTTGATCATCTACACTCTTCCAGTTAATTTCTCTTTTTTAAAAAAATATATTTTGTATTGGTTTTAGAAAGAAAGGAAGAGGGAGAAATAGAAACATCAATGATGAGAGAGAATCATTGATTGGCTGCCTCCTGCATACCCCCAACTGGGGATCCAGCCCACAACCCAGGCATGTGATCTGACCAGGAATTAACTGTGACCTCCTGGTTGATAGGTGGATGCTCAACCACTGAGCCACGCCGGCCGAGCCCAATTAATTTATCAATGTATAGACCTGGCCTTTCTCTCCATTCTAAACCTTTAACAAAATCTTATTTCTCTAGTTCTCTAGAATTGCTCTTTAGCAAGCAGTTACCATCATACTCCATACACCTCACCTTCGCTCTAACATGGACATGCTTTGAGCTTCTAACCATGCTCCCCCTTGTCCTTAGGATGGTGGCACGTTAGTCATAGCTGGTTATATACTCATGTACCTTTCTCATTAGGAACTAAAAGCAATTAAATCATAAAATCATTAAACCTCTTCTGCTCAATTTTGAAGTGTCCTATGCAATTTATTGATATTTATTCTTTGAAACTATTATTTCAGATTTTAAGTGCACATGGAATCAACTGGACATTATTGTTAAGTCTAATAGGAGGCAAATCAAATGCAACATTAAGAAATATCCATGCTCATTAGTGCCAGCTATGGAGCTAGTGCAGTCCTTCCTCAGAGAGAGAAAAGTAGGAGGAGAGAGAGAGGTAAAAACATCAATGATGAGAAAGAATCGTTGATGGACTGCCTCCTGCACACCCCCTACTGGGAATTGATCCCACAACCCAGATGTGTGCCCTGACCAGGAATTGAACCGTGACCTCCTGGTTCATGGGTTGACATTCAACCACTCAGCCACACCGGCCTGGCACCATTAGCTAATTTTTATCATTTTATTATTTTTGTTGTTACTATTATTTTTCAACATCAATGGTGTGAAAGAGAAGAAGGAAGTTTTGCTTTCAAAGGCCCATTAACTCCTAAAACTGAAAGGCCTAGCTAAATGAGAGACCCAGTAAATGTCAGTGAACATAGTATGGCCCTCTTACACTAGACAATATTCAGAACATCTCCTATTCATAACACATTCAGAGCACAGGCTGCAAATATTTCAAATGGCATGTCAAATATTAACAGCCCGTGTTTGAATATGATCATTCAGTCCTAGAAAAGATGTCATCTCCATATCAAGGGATTAAAATCATTGTGTGCATGTTTCCTCTAAGCTGAGATTTCTTTCACATTACAGGATACTCTATTATTAATCATTTTCTTTCATATCTTAATACTGTGATAGGAAAATCAAATTAGGCTGGTAGAAATTTCCCATCCAACTGTATTAACTTTGTCTAATAAGGACTTCAGTTTTCTTCCTAATGAGAATGCTAACAGCTAGCTTAGTCTGCACATCACATGGATCAGACAAGCTTTTCTGGAGAACATATCAGAGTCATCTTGGACTCTTTCCCCTTTGTTGTTATTTATAATCAGTTTCCAATGTTTGTCAATTCTGTCATTTTATCAATTTCCTATCTTCTGTTCTCTATACCACCACATAGGCCCTCACCAATTCCTGTCTATGACTATCATAACCTTCAATAATGACCCCACCTAGTTGGTTAATACTTTAATCAATTCTCTACATCAAGCATGTCAAACTCAAAGGCTAGCACAGGCCGAATAAATGAGGCATGTGGCCCTCGGGCCACGAGTTTGACATGCTTGCTCTACATCATTGCCATATTAACCTACCAAAGCCATATCTCTGTTTGTGTCGTTTTCCTCTTCATAAGTCTTCTATGATTCTCCAAAGCAGGCGCAGGAGGACACAATCTTAGCAGGTAAAACGTTCCGTGTGCTATTCCACGACTCTCTTCACTAACTTTCTCTGTTAGCCAAGCTGGATTGTTAAGTTATGCTGAATATCTTCACTTTGCGTATTTGTGCAATATTCCTAAATGCACTTTCTACCTCCTGCCCTGCTCTGGGCACCAGGAAGCTGAGCAACGGAGGCTTCTAGCTCTCTGGTTTCTAGCTGGCTTTGGCCACTGGAAAGCACAGAGGTCAGAGAACTGGAGGGAAGTTAGTACAGGGACGGTCCCTCTACTAGAGCCTTGAGTGCTGTCGGGAAGCCTTCTCCATACAGCTAGCTGGTCACCCTTCAGGCAAGACCCAGGATATTAAACCATCCCTCGCTGGTTTGTAGGCAAGCCCTTTATCACTCTCCTCAACTACACAGTTTGAGTAGTTTCCACCTTTATGTTTCCTGCTGGGACCCTGGATGATAGAGTAACAGGTACTGGAGTGATTCAGAGAATTGAGGGAGACAGGACACTGGCTCTTTGGCTTTTATGGCATCAGCAGTATTCAGATGGAGAACCGTGGTAGCATAGGACAGGTAGCAACCTAGAAGCAGTGACACTCTAATGACGATAGCAATTCTAACTTGTGGGGCCAGATGACACTGCTCCTGCCAGCCTCAGAGAGTCCAGAGGGAAAAGGGTGTGGAGTTCCTTCAGGTCTAGCTTAGTGCCTGCGGGAAATCAGAAAGACTGCATGACAGCTGTGAAGTTACAGGCAGCTATGGCTGAGCAGAGGCTCTTTTACTCATCAAAATTCACCAGGCATTTTTAAAAATATATATTTATTGATTTCAGAAAGGAAGGGAGAGGGAGAGAGGGATAGAAACATCAATGATGAGAGAGAATCATTGATCGGCTGCCTCCTGCACGCCCCACACTGGGGATTGAGCCCTCATCCCAGGTATGTGCTCTGACCCAGAATCTTTGAGCCATATTGCCCTTCCTATATACCTCTTCTATGTGTCTTAGCAATTTCTTCTCTGCATTGTTGCTATTTCTAAACATGATGTATCCTTTTTCTCCATCTTATTAGCTTTCTGTGGGTAGTATTCATGTTTAATTCATATTTTTATCCTTAATTAACCTTGTGAAGCTGCTGATAAATCATAATAACCATCATTGACCTGGCCAGTCTGGCTCAGTTGGTTGAGCATCATCCCATGCACTGAGAGGTCACTGGTTCCCTTCCCAGTCAGGGCACGTGCCTGGGTTATGGGCTTAATCCCAAGTAGGGGGCATGCATGAGGCAGCCCATTGATGTTTCTCTTTCTCATTGATGTTTCTCTCTCTCCCTCTTCCATCCTCTCTCTCTAAAAATCAATAAAAACATATTTTAAAAAATAAATAATAATCATCATCATCTTTAATTAATTATGTCTGTGTTTCAGGAACTGCTCTATGCCCATTCTCTACCCATAGGTGTCAAAGATGTAATGTTAAACCTGAAGAATATCGTGCCACTCTCCTGCCTAAAATCTTTCAATGATCTCCATTTGAACTTAGAATATAATCCAAATTCCTAAATTATGAAGTCTTATGCAGTTGGGACCCCACCTACCTCTCACACTTCACTTCTTATCACTTTTCTGCTTGCCCATTATACTGAGGCCTGGCTGGCCTTCTTACTATTCTTCAAATAACACAAGCTCATTCTTGCTGTAGGGCTTTTACACTAACTGTTACCTTCACTCATACTAACCTTTCCTCTGATTATTTTAAACCGACTCCTTTAAAGTATTCAGACTTCAGCTCAAATATTAGTTCCTCAAAGAGCTCTTCCTTGACCACACAATCTAAAGTAGGCACTGACTTACTCATTAATCATAATTAATCTCATCATCTCCATAACACTTTTTCTTCCTTCCCTTTTTTCTTTCCACCCTCCCTCCTTTTGTCCTCTTTCTTCCTTCCTTCTTTCCTTCCTTCCTTCTTTTCTTCCTTCCTTTCTCCCTTCCTTCCTTCTTTCCTTCCTTCCTTCCTCCCTCCCTCCCTCCCTCCCTCCCTCCCTCCCTCCCTCCCTCCCTTCCTTCCTTCCTTCCTTCCTTCCTTCCTTCCTTCCTTCCTTCCTTCCTCTTTTCTTCCTTTACTCTCTCTATTGCTTTCTTTTTCTCTTATCGTCTGTCTCCCCACATAGAATGGAAGCTCTGTATGAATAGAGACCCTTTCTGTCTTAAGCGTATTCCCCACAATATCATGCAGTTTTTAGTACATAGGAAACACTCAGCGCATGTGTATTGAATGTTTACTGTAGAAGGCATTTTCATTTCTAGTGAGTCACTCGTCCAAATGGAGTACATTTTCACTTACATCTAAATGTACCTTTGAGTTTCATTGGCCTTTTAGCCTGGGAACCAAGCACATTAAACTCCAGTGTAAGACATTATACCCATAATAGCCAAATTCGGAAATAACCTGAATATCTACCAACTGGTAAATGGATAAATGAAATGATTGTGTTCATAGAGTGGAGTATTATTCAGCAATAAAAAGAAGTGAAGTTAAAAGGAATGAACTAATACATGCTACAAAACGGATGAACCACAGAAACATGAGGCTTGAAACATAAAAACAAGATGCAAAGGACCACATATTGTTTAATTCCACTTATATTAAACGTCCACAATAGGTGAATTCATAGAGACAGAAAGCAGATCAGCAGTTGCCTGGAGCTGGAGTAAAAAGCGAATTAACTACAAAAGGAGATAGATCTTACTGGGGTAATAAAACTGTTCTAAAACGGAATTGTGTTGATGATTGTACAACTTGGTAAACCTAAACTTAAAAAATCATTTGATCACTCACTTAAAGTAGATGGATTTTATGATATATACATTACTCCTCAATAAAATTTTAAAAATTAAAAAGAATTACTTGCACCCCCCACACCCCAACCCACCCCCCCACTAAACACAGTGAGAGCATTTGAAAACCACTCCCAAGTAATGTATCTTTTGGGATATAAACTCCTTCCTATTTTAGACTAACTGATTAAATTGATTTATTTTTCCTTCAGTCAGAAATCTACAGACCTTTTTCCATTTCCAGTGGCATGATGCTTAGCTCATCAACTTTTTTCAGCTCTTCTTTTTCACTGACACTTGGCACCTATATTGCTGTAACATAAACGGAGCAAATGAGTCGTAGTTGCAATTTATAAGGCCCACAGGAAGAAAAAGAGATTTCTGAAAACAGGCATTTTTAAGCAAAGCCATATAAAAATATCTCATCTGATAAATGGCATTTTTCTAACCTTATATTTACCCAGTTGGAAGACAGCTATATTTTATCACCTTTTACCCTAAAGAACATAAATTTTCAAGTGAGTGCGTCCACTTTAACACATGGCAGTACAACTCCTGAGCATGATCAAACTCTAAATAACTAGATAAAAGTTTCTTAAGTGCAGCTTCCCTGCCTTGAGCAGAGGGAGTGAGCATTCAGGAAGCACATGGAATCAGGCTGCCCTGGAAGCAAAGAGATATTCTTATTGTCGTGGGAGAAGTGGATTGAGGGACAAAAGCATCTTTCAAAATGTCAAGAAACATTATGCTCTTATATTGCATTCTTGCCTTTTAAGTAGTAAGAATAAATATTTCCTTATGAAAAGATTCTAGCTGTGTCCATTATCTGTTCATATAACAAGTGTGTACTGTGCATTGACGATATGTCAGACAACACATTGTGAAAAGCATAATGGTGAACCACAGGGAGAACAGTGTGGTGTGATGGTTGCATACAAGTTTCAGAGACAGACTCCTGGAGGTCAAGTCTGCATGTTCCATTTATTAATTATGTGATCTGAGTCTCGCTAAGCCTATTTCCTCATCTGCAAAGTAGGAATTAAATATGACTTGCCTCATGGAAATATTGGCAGAATAAGATAAGAGAACATCTATGAAATTCTTAGTACAGTGTCTGATAAATAAATACTCAGTAAAAGTTACCTTTTATTCCCAGAAGAAGTTAATGAAGAATGGTATTATTAGTTCTTTAAATGTTGAGAGAAATTGCCAACATTAAACTTTTATATTTACTCATGTACTATTTCCTGTGCTCTTCACTTCTTCCTGAAAATCCAACTTCCCATCTGATGTAATTCTCTTTCAGCCATGAAAACTTGATTTAGTATTTTTTGTCATGCACATCTGCTAGTAACAAATTCCCTTAGTTTCCTTTTTTTTTTAATCTGAAAATAATCTTTCTTTCATCTTCATTTTAGAAGGCTATTTTTACTGTGGATAGGATTCTGGGTTGCAAGTTTTGCCTCCAGCACTTCAAGGATGTCATTCCTCTGCCTTCTGACCTCTACTCTTCCTGATGATAAGTTTGTAGACAACTTCTCATTGTTCTAAGTATTGTGTCATTTTTCTCTAGTTGCCCTCAAGATTTTCTCTTAACCTTTGGTTTTAATAGTTTGTGTCTAATGTGTATAGATGTAATTTTCTTGGCTCTTAATCCTCAGAGTTTTCAGAGCTTCTTGAATCATTAATTTACATTTTTTTCAAACTTAAAAAAATGTTCAGATTTTAAAAAATTGAAATAGTGTGGGGGTTTTTCTGCTACTATTCCTCTCCATCTGGGTTTCTAGTTACATGTATGTTAGAATATTGCTATGGTACTTGAGGTTTATCTTTACATTTTAAAAATATTTTTCTTTGTTCTTGAAGTTGAATAATTTCTATTGATGTATTTTTAACTATACCAACTATTGCAGGGTTTTTTGTAGTTGCCCATATGCTGTTAAGCTTGTTGAGTGAATTATTTACTGTAACATTTTATTCTACTGCATTTTTAACTCTAAAATTATCATTTTGTTGTTTTTTACCATTTCAGTTTCTCTGCTGTAATTTTCTACTTGTTCATTCATTACCATCTTGTTTTCCTTTACATTCTTGAACCTAGACATAATAGCTACATTGAACTCTTCTTTTGCTCAGTCCAGCATCTGGGTCAATCTCTATGGACTGCTTTTTCCCTTAAATATAGGTTGCTATATTTTCATGTTTTGTCCTATATCTAGTAAATTTGTTGTTTATTTTCAAGTTGATTGAGATATAATTGACATAAAACATTGTGTAAGTTTAAGACACACAACATATTGACTTGGTACCCATGTATACTACAAAATGATTACCACCAGAGCATTAGCTAACACCTCTATCATTTCACATAATTACCATTTCTTTTTTTGTGGTGAGAATACTTAAGATTTACTCTCTTAGCCTTTAAAGTATATAATAAGTTAATTATAGTCACCATACTGTGCCTTAGATCCCCAGAAGTTATTCATCTATTCAAAAGTATAGAAACACAATTGATTTTTGCATATTGGTTTTGTGTTCTGCAACTTTATGGAATTTGGTCTTTATTGTGTTCAGATTATGTTCCCTCTATACCCAATTTGTTGAGCATTTTTATCATGAAAGACTTGTATTTTATCAAATTTTCTTTCTATATCTACTGACATGCTAATATAATTATTACCTTTCATTTTATTAATGTGGTGTACCATATTTACTTATTTCAGCACATGCTGAAAAATCTTGACATCCAAGAGATAAATTCTTCTTGATCATGGTACAGTATATCATCCTCTTAATGTGCTATTGAACTTCGTTTCCTAATATGTTGTTGAAGATTTTTTTAATCCATATTTATCAGGGATATTGGTCTGTAGGCTTATTTTTCTTATAGTATCTTTATATGGTTATGGTTTGTGGGTAATATTGGCCCCATAAAATGATTTTGGGTATCTTTTCTTCTCTTCAATTTTTTGGAAGATCTTGAGAAGAATTGGTGTTAATTCCCCTTTAAATGTTTCGTAGAATTTACCAGTGGAGCCATCTGGTCCTGGGCTTTTCTCTGTTGGAAAGTTTTTGATTACTCATTCAATCTTCTTATTCATTATTGGTCTTTTCAGATTTTCTATTTCTTCATAATTCAGTCTTGGTAGGACATGTGTTACTAGAAATGTATCCATGTCTTCTAGGTCATTCAATTTGTCAACATATAATTTTTCCTAGTAGATTCTTACGATCCTTTGAATTTCTGTGATATCAGTTATAATATCTCCCCTCTCATTTCTGATTATAATCATTCAGGTATTTTAGCCTAGCTAAGGTTTGCCATGGCTAAGATGCTTGGAATCTATTCTGTGAATGCAAATCATAGAGCTTAGTCACATATTTACTCAAAGTTTGTTGATATACAGAAGGTGAATCTCCCCCTCCCTCTCCTTTCAAAAATTTCCCACCCCCTCACTTTCCAGTTGCTGGGAATGCCCTAACCTTTATCCTCTGGTTCTTTGAGACAGCAAAATTATAGTTTTCTATCTAAGTTTTATCCACGTTACCTAGTACGTACTGGGGTCTCTGATCAGGAAACAAGCAAACAAACAAACAAACATGAAACCAATCATTTCAGAATAGATTGGGGAAATTAAGTTGGCAACCTTGCAACTGATTAGCAATGAGGGAGTAAAGATAAATCACAGATACACACACAGTGTTTCTCTTCTCTGGAAAGACTTCCTCTCCTTTTGCACACATCAAAATCCAATTTATCTTTCCAGGCATAGCTCAAACTTCCTTGCCCAGTCCACCATTTCTTCCTTCCTCAAAATATCAAGCAGCCACTGCTTTGGGTTGTGTAAGGTTTGGCAGAGTATATACCTTCACTATACAAATTGATTTCAAATGCTCTAAGATGAAAAACATGCTTTATGCATGGTTTCAGAGTCTTAGGGCCTATCACAGAGCAGGTTCTCCACAAATACTTTTTGATTGATTCTCCCACTAGTCTCACTTCACAGTGTTTCTGATAATAAAGGGATAGCATCTAAGTGTCTCTAATCTTCACCAGGCTTTCTTAATTCTTCCTGAACCACCTCCGAGAAGCAATTGTTACTATTACAATCAAGCTGGCTGATTGGTTTATAGTTTTGGGTTTTGCCAAAGTTGCCTATTTTAAAGGTACAGAAGACATTTTGCGCTGAGATTAGGGACTCTTGAGTAGCTAAGACCTGAGGAAGTAAATATACTAGGCTGGTAAATATGGCCCTATAGAATGACTCTGGCAATGTTCTATCTGAATTTGATCAGAAAGAAGGAGAAACAAAAGAAAAATGTTGTCTGTAGCCGGACAGCTCTCGCTTTGGCCCTTACCTATTGATTTTGGTGCAAAGAAAACCCTGTGCAGCTCTTTAAAATGCACTAGATTGTAGGCATAATAAATGTTAATATGCAGCTGCTCATACCCAAAGGCTTCTGAGTACAAATAACAAAATGCAAAATTATAATAAATGGAGATTCTGTACTTCTGGAAACTTCCCAAAAGGCAGCAAGTGGAAACAGCACAAAACCAAAAGGCAATAATAACAGAAAAGAAAGCCAACAATGGCTTGGATCACAGAGCCCCGAAGAGCTCGTGGCGAGGCCAATGGAGAGAGAGGCTGGAAGCCCCTGTGAGAAAAGCCCAGGACTAGCTGACAAGGTGATGGAGCCTCTTTGAAAGCTACACACACACACACACACACACACACACACACACACACACACACACACACACACTTCACCCCCTCCTGCAGTGAATGCAATCAGTGCAATCCTCATTCACTTTATCTCTTCATAATGCCAGGGTTGGTCCGATTGAAAGCAGATAATTTCATAGAAACCTCTATAAATTAAGAATGAGATTTAGGAGCCAAAATAAGCCTGGGACAAAAGCAGGGGAGGCCAGGGGCAGGTTAATGCTGCTCCTCTCCTCACTGACACAGCTCTGCCCTAGACACACACCCTGGGTCTATAGATGACAGGGCAGCTGAGTGCTCCCTCAGCCTTTCTGGGAATGTCACTTCTGGGCCTCATGTCCATTCCTTATTAAATAGCCCAACAGGGAGAGCAATGCTCTCTGGATCCCTCCTACCTTGTAATCCCAAAGCCTCCACAACCCTGGGGTGAGGTCGATTACTAGGAAATACCTGGATGTGATTTGTTTGCTAGACTCCCTCCACAGCTGGGCTGAGAGCTCCGTGAAGATCGAGTCCACCTGAGTTATCCTGGGAGCCATCGAGTTCAGCAACAGGGAGCTTGGTGCACAGCACACAAAGCAATGGTCTTTCTAGCTTTGTGCTTCGGTTTCCTCATCTTTCAATAGAGATCATTAAAATACTTAACTCACAGGAGGTCATTGTTACAATACAGTAAATGTCCAAGTCTCTAAAGCATTAAAATAATGCTAGGCCATAGTAAATGGACAATAAGTGCTACTCATTGCCGTAATACTTACTCCTAATATTATTAAATTGGATAACCACAAATGGGCCCTTATTTAAAAATGTGTAATTTTTAAGAACGCCTTTTAAGACACCGATTTTTAACCTGTTTCCCTCATTAAAATCAAAATTTCACATCAAGGTTAAATATCTTTTATAAATTGTTTTTCTTCTTTACGTACTGATATGTCTGAATATAAACCTCTGAGTGGAGAGACACCTTGAGCCTAAAACCTTGCTAAGTCTGAGTTGTTAATCGGGTTTTCCCCGAGGCAGGTGGTAGCTCTGAGAACCTTGCAGAAGGTGGCAACACCAAGATAGAAACTGTGAGAGAAAGGTGACAACAAGAGGGATAAAGGCAAACTCCTCTGGGGTTTAAAGTTCTCATTTGTAGGAGGAAGTGGCTGGCCTACATGATTTCTAATGTGCTTTCATTTCTAATAAGTCATAAGCTCATTTAATAAGCTAACTTGCTGGAACTTCGAAGCTTAAACCTACCTAAGCTCAGAAGTGCCAGTCATTAGGATAAAATCCACCTCCCCTGCTGTTACTATGGAAGCGAGCCTTCGGATGACCTGGGCTTCCATCTTCTTGTTTGTCAAAGGGTTGAGCAGGAAGTCCGGAGAGTCCCATGGCTGGAATGTAAGCCATAACTACAATGTAGCCAATATCGTAGGCTACAACAGCCATGCAGCCTACTAACTTCTGACAGCTCGGTTCTTTCTGAGCCCTGTACCTTGGTGTTATATAGGTAGGCAAGTTCTTCTATTCAAAATGTCTTTGTTCCTGCACTGTGTGTGTATGCAGTGTGTGTGTGTGTGTGTGTGTGTGTGTACGTGTGTATGTGTGGGTGTGTGTGTACATGTGCATGCACACAGGAGTGAACACAGGTAGTCCTGCCATATTCAGAACAATGCTATCCAAGAGTATTCTTTCAGATGGCTGTTGTTAAAAGATTGTCAGTGTACAGAGAACTCCTCTCTACAGTTTATAAAAACCCACCTCGAACCTAAGAATACAGAAAGGTTGAAATCAAAAGAGTGGAAAAGGTGCATTAAATAAATATTAAGTAAAATGAAGTTTGATTAACTAAGTACCAGGCAAATGTACTTAAAAGCAAAAAAGCATTGTTAGATATGAAGAAATGTGCCATGCCTATTTTACAAGTAGAGAGTTGTAGCCACAGAATCGTACCCAACGTTTTCCCCATGGGCCAATCCTGAGGACTCCCTCTCCTAGCTATGTACCTGTGAATGGGTCCTCCATCCTCGTGAGTAGGCCTCCCACAAGAAGCGCTCAGTAACATCTGGGGAACAGAATATATTTTCAAGGAGCAGAGACTGCAGGACCAACACCAAGCTAATCAGATTCTACACTGCCATCAATCCACCTCCAGAGAAAACTCATCGTGAACTGCAAAATACTGCCCGCTGCCCGAAGAGCAATTCCAAAACAAGAGCCCGAAATCCTCCAAATAGAAGGATTACAAAAAAATCCCCTTGGTGTTACATGTAAAGATGGAAATGAGCCCTTGTATGGAACGTCACTTCTGGCTCTGATGGTACCCAGATTCCTGCTCGCCCCAAGCTAGCTGGGTAAGGACCTACAGTGCTGCTCCTGGCTGTGCTCTCCTTCTTAATTCTAACTGCTGGGAAAAGGAGGCTGGCCAGTGGGTATTTTCAATCATTCAGCCTCTTCACCTCTGAACCTACAAAAAAGAAGTGCTGGGTAGGGAGAAGGTTAAAGCGCCGACCTTTCCCTTCCATCCATCTCTTTCAGCTTTTCAAATGGAAAGGAAGGAGAAAGGTGAGATGTCTTGGCTGATATCCAAGCCAGAGAAAGAGAGACGGGGGTGCCCTGCCAGGGAGAGTAAATAAAAGCTCATATGCAGAGGTGAATAATGAGGTGTTTCACTTGCACAAAGAATCAAAGGAAAATATTTATTTACTGAGAAGCTTCTCAGAGCTCTGGGGTTCTAGGTAGAGGAAACTAGTTCATTGACTTCCCACTGGCTGTTCTGGGAAATCTAGAGAATTCAAACACAGAAGAGCTGCGAGTAGGGACACAACCCCTGCCTGCCTGTGCCTTCCAGCACCTGTGTAAGGAAAGGCAGTAAGAAAGATGGCTCCTTCGTGCTGGGGCCCTGGGCCCTTGTCGTGGAGTGTGTGAGCAGCCTCCTCAATCAAGCCTATCACTCTTTAGAGAGCTGTGGGTCTTTGGCCATGACTGCAAAAGTGAGTCTGCATGGAAGGGGATACCTTATGCCTAGAGTGGATGGAAGGCAGGCAGCGCAGCTGCTGAACTCTCAGAGAGATGCCTGTGGCTATGCTAGAAAGAGGATGATACTGGTAGTGGACACTACACTATGGCTACTGGAGAATCAGGGAGGGAGAGAGAAGGGAGGACTCCACTCATGAAGCAACAGTGGGCAGAAGGGCTGATGCAGTAAAGAGAGAAGACATTGCACTGGAGTGGCTCAGTTGGTTGGAGCATCATCCTGTGCACCAAAAGGTTGCAGGTTCGAATCCCAGTCAGGGCACGTACCTAGGTTTTGGGAGCATATAGGAGGCAACTGATCAATTTTTCTCTCTTATATCAGTGTTTCTCTCTCTCTCTCTCTCTCTCTCTCTCTCTCTCTCTCTCTCTCTCTCTCCCTCTTCCTCTCTCTCTAAAATCATGCTCAGGTGAGGATAAAACATAAGAAAGTGGGGAAATACAGGCCAGGCTCTTGGGTGAGAACTTAAACTAGGCTCTTGAATGATTTTTGGCAACCAAACGCTCACTTAGAGTGAAAGTTGGCTCTCTCCCTGGCATCTTCCTCTGAGTCCTTTGTCAAGGGAATGGAGAGTGGTGGGTTGTAGGATGACTGGCCTGGGCAAAGAGACCGCAGGGAAGTTATTCAATGCTCATCAAATCTGACTCTGATCAGATTATTTCCAACAATGTGGCAACAAACCATGCCTTGTTCAATTTAGAGTGCTTTGATAGAGTTCTAAGGATGAAAAATTAGAGAAAATAGGGAAACATAAGTATTTCTTAAACAGCTCAATTTAGTCCAAGGGCTATAACTTGATGTCCCAGGATTAAGAGTGGAACTGGCTCTAGAAATCTTACATTTTGATCCATACCAATATCTTTATCATCTACAAGGCATGCATCTTCCAGTCTTCCGAATCAACATAGTTTCTATCATTCCCTTGTGATGTATAGTACTTACCTACTGGGCACTATAGGCTTCTGAGCCTATTACTGGTTATGATGTTACTCCAATTCCTTCTTCTTTGTTTGGTGAGGACACCAAGACCCAAAGAGTTAGGGGCAGAGATGATTTTTATCTTAGGTGCCCTCCATCATGACCTGTCTCTTCCTCTATTGTAAACAAATGCCTGTATTATTTCCTCTAGTTTGCCAAGGTTTTTACTTCTGTGCTAAGAATTGAGTCATTTTCTGCCCAGAAATTCTGACAGCACCATTTCCTCCCGGGCACTGGTCTACAATGGCCTTGTCCTTTTGTGGTCCGAGCCCCTGGTAAATGGTCCAGACCTGAATGAAAGTTTTCCATCTGGGTCCCTCTGACCTTTCCTTCATTCGTCAAGTTCCACCAGGTTGTAAGAAAAGTAATAGCCCCTTTTCTGTCTTATGTCCTCACAATTTATCACCAGATCCTCAATTCAAGTCTATCACCTTTGAAAGGATTGTGAGGAATTGTTTTCCCCTTGTCAAATCTCAGCTGAAGCAAATATTCATGGTCCCTTTTCAGCCTGAGACTCAACCGACTTCATCTCTAGTCTGACCTGTGAAACACTCACTGTGCCAACTAGCAAGTTACTGGCAATGTGTGGAAAGCTCATTGTTTTGTTAATTATATATCTTGACTTCAGTACCCTTCACTATCCAAAATTAATGGGTGCTTGGATCAAATGGTGCAGAGATGGGGCTTCCTTAATGGCCTTAAGATGCATGTTCATCAGACCCAAGGGCTGTCCTCTCCAGGCAGCTCTCAGAGAAAGACAGGAAGTTGGAGTTTCTGGTCTCACAACCGCTAGAGGGCCTTTTATGCCTCGAGGACATGATCGAAAAACAAATGATATTTGTGTTACACAGATGAGTGAATAATTGAATGAGTGGGTGAATAAGCACATCAATGAATGCATGAATGAATAATGAGGAGAAAACAGCAAAGTGGAAGAGACTATAATTAATCAGTTGAATTATTTGCATTATCAATTCTATACCTGTGTAGTTTAGAGAAGAGAGGTGCTGAACATTGCTTTGGGGAGTCCAAGAGTTTTATTGCGATAAGAAAACTTAGAATTCAGTTCATTGTTTTCCTTGTATCATGATGTCACCTGTTGTTCTCATGTACTCTAAATGCAAGGCACCCAGACAAGGAAAGAAACAGGAAAGGAGTCCAGGTTCCTAACCCAGCCCACCACTCCAGAGCCTCTCCCCAGCTGGAAAGGTATCAGGGAATGTTTGTAAAATATATATATTTTTATTGATTTCAGAGAGGAAGGGAGAGAGAGATAGAAACATCAATGATGAGAGAGAATCACTGATTGGCTGCCGCCTGCACACCTCCCACTGGGGATCAAGCCCACAACACGGGCACATGTCCTGACTGGGAATTGGCCTGAGACCTCCTGGTTCATAGGTAGATGCTCAACCACTGAGCCATGCCGGCTGAGCTGTCAGGGAATTTTTTTAATCTGGAAAATCAGGTGTTCCAAGAGCCATCCTGATGCCCTGTTTTTGAAGTGTCCATCTCTTTTTTATTTCCCAATGCCAATGTCAATCAATGGGAGATAATGGACAATTTAAATAAAAATTTTGCCTGACACTATATTCTCAGAGAACAGTTAATAAGGACAGATTTCTTTAACACACACATATAAATGGCAGAACGATTATTACCTATCCAGCTGCTTTGGGACCAATAGAAAAGTTTGCATTATACCTAGTGGCCATTCAACAATCTGAAAACTTGGCCAAGAAAGCTCTGTTCTCCTTCAATGAAAAAGACTTGTTTAGACCAAAGGACAGATGGCAAGGAGCAGAGAAAACTGGTGGGACTTTGGCTGCAGTGATTCTGAGATGGAGGGAGAGGTGGTGAAGGGAGGGGGGGGCTCCTGACCTCTCAGAAGAGAGAGGTGAGGTCATCTGCTCCACTGGCTGCTGTGGGTGAGCCCTTGCCGCTGAGCACTAAGAGGATTTCGATCTGGCCCAGGTGAACTGCGCAGGACCTTCATGAGGACTGACAGCTTGACAGACAGGTGGCTCACGTATTGACAGCACAGGTCCTCGCCCTGCCACCTCGCTGATCGTGGTCAACACTTTCAGAAAGGATGCAAAGATGTCTAGAAATAAAGGAAAGAAAAGAAGATGAACTCCCCTTCCTGAAAGAAAAAAAACAAAAAACAGCCGTAGAATTTGCTCTGGTAAGAGCCCTTCCCTTTAATGCCGGTTAGAGTTGGGCTCTCCTGTTAGGATGACCTTGACCTAGGGCTGTTTTATAGTTGCAGACCAGTATGGGCGCTACTAGTCATCTTATGGGTGGCTGGAGTCTTGACCTCTTCCTGCCTTCTCCTAGCTGCCCGGAAGCCTGGAGTTTGCCATGAACTTACGGCCCGTGTTACTGAGCTGCGTTCTCCCAGCCTGTGGCTACTAACTCACCTCCCTGAGTAAGGAGCCCTCGAGATCTCAAACAAGCAGTCTGTGTCTGACTTGTTTGGTAATAAACAGTGACTGCAAACCCAGGCCAGGCACTCACATATTTTTTTGAGTGAGGGAATGAAGTTCTTTAAAATGCACGATTGAAAACTCCTATAGCATTCGACTGTACACGCACTCCAGGAATCTTGAATTCACCATCTCACAATCTAACCAGAGCTGGATGAAATCGCACCCCTCTGAACCCTCACTTTGTCTATACTTTGTATGACATTTGCATTCTGATTTATTGTAGTTAATTGTGTTTAACTTAGTAATGAGCTCTTCAGAGCAGACTTTCTGCTGGCTCCATCTTTATCTCACTCATTCAACATATGTTTATTGAACACTAGATGTTCTGAGTTTTAAAGAATAAAGAAATAAATTAGGCTTGTGCCATCTTCTCCAGCGTGGATGTTGGAGGGAAATGGCGGTGGGAGAGGACCTGTGCCCAGGATGAAAGGCATGGGGAGTGGGCAGAAGAGGATGAGATGTAGATAATCATTATAGCAGCTCATGTGTGCCAAATGCTTACAATAGATGTGTAAATGGCACAAGCATTATCTCAACCTTTACAAGACCCCCATGAAATAGGCATTATAATTATGCCCATTTTACACATGAGGAAACCAACCCAGCCTCAGAACAGTTACGTAACTTGCAAAGCCAAAGGGCCAGGGACAACCTTTGTGATCCTAGAACCAACATATTCTCTCTCTCTCTCTCTCTCTCTCTCTCTCTCTCTCTCTCTCTCTCTCTCTCTCCCTCTCTCTCTCTTTCTCTCTCTCTCTCTCACACACACACACACACACATTTTTGGCTGAATTTATCTTTTAGGACAATGACTTCTATATTACTCAAAAAGCAGTCATATGTGTGTAACTATTTTAATGAATGAACTGGACTTGATAAAGTGCAACCAAAAGAGTAAATGTGTTCTTCCTCCCATAGTCCCTGCAAAATCATTCTGGATTAGTCTTCTTTATCCCTGGGATAAAATTTCAGGAAAGTCTTAAAGCTGTCCGAGTTCCCTTTAATCACAAAAGCAGCCTCAATTTAATAACTGAGTCCAAAGACATCCAGTTCATCAAAGCGCCAAACATCATTCAGCTTTCGGATTCCCCTTAAGCCCAAGTCTGATCTCCTCTGGGTTCCACCCTCAGGTGAGGCCGTGGGTGTGCAGGGCTGGCTTCTCTGTTTCCTCACTCTGCTCTCTTTTCCCTGTGCCCTGCCCTCCTGCCTCTGCCCCCCTGCCCCCTGCCCCCTGCCCCTGCCCAGGATGAGAAGGAATTAGAAGGAAATTACATAATTTTTCATGGAGGCTCCTGTTGTAATCCAGAGATGACACCCTCTGGGTGGCAGGCAGATGTACAGCTGCTAGCCTTTCAATTGTATTTGCTGATTATCTTTTGCTTTTAAAAGCCTCCTGCAAGGACCCCTCATTGCATCTCTCTTATCATGAGCAGTCTCTCCTCCCGAGAGGGACATGTAGGACTTCCTTTCCAGAAACTCAGCCTATACCCAGCTCTCACTGCGAGAAACTTTCCCCCTTCAAGCAAAATCCCCTTTAAACACTCGCAGGCCAGCTCCCCCTATGGAGCCTGTAGTTGGGCCCCTGGCCACATCTCCTTTGTATCAGGAGGACGGAGGCCTCCCCCAACAATGCTGGCACCCAGTGACCAGCTCAAGCCCTCGCTTTAGCCCCCTTCAGGCAGGAACCCCAGTTCTTAGGCTTCCCCGCTCTGCAGGGCTCCAGACAGGCTCTCTGAGGAGCCCCCCTGAAGCTTTTCTCGTCCACCTTGAGATGAGAAGAAAGAAGTGCCTCAGAGCTCCGAAAGCCTCCTCCAGCCTCTCCATCCAAACTGCTCCACGGGCTGGATGAAGGCGGCCCTGCCTGTGAGGAAGCAGCTTCAGGAACCTCTTAGCCCAGCGGTTCTCAACCTGTGGGTCGCGACCCCTTTGGGGGTCAAACGACCCTTTCACAGGGGTCGCCTAAGATCATCGGAAAACACAGATATAATTACATATTGTTTTTGTGATTCATCACTATGCTTTGATTATGTTCCATTTGTAACAATGAAAATACATCCTGCATATCAGATATTTACATGACGATTCATAACAGTAGCAAAGTGACAGTTAGGAAGTAGCAACGAAAATAATTTTATGGCTGGGGGTCACCACCACATGAGGAACTGTATTAAAGGGTCGCGGCATTAGGAAGGCTGAGAACCCCTGTCTTAGCCGGTGCTCCTGTGCACCCTCCTCGAGCAGTTCTCTCTGCCCAGCCCTTGTCATGCTGCTCCGCCCAATGATATCAGGCCAAGAACTGCCTGGGAGGGCTCTCCAGGTGAGGCTGATTATCTGCTCCTGGCTTCAGTGTAGTCCATGCTTCTAACCACCAACCAGGTGGGGTTACCATTCATGGCTCTAGATCTAGAAGGTAAAGAGAAGTGCGAAAGCAGAAAACAAACTGAGCAAGACTCTTGGGTAAAAAGCCAATATGCCTGGCAGGAAATGATGGATAGGAAAACAACATCTGATAGTAGTGCAATAAGACCTTAAGAGCTGACTTCTATCAAATATGTATCTCCCAGAACATTGCTCTGGGCACCCTACTCGCATTGATTTAACTCGCTCCACACTCCTAGGAGGTCTCTACTGACCTAGTCCATTTTTCAGATGAGAACACGAAAGCCCAGAGAATCTCACTCACTTGCCCAAAGTCACACAAGTAGCAAGTACAGAACAGGCAGCCTGGCTCCGGAGCCTCAGCTTGGAAGAGCTACATCATCCGCCTTCCATAGATAAAGTGGTGGGAACTCAGGGGCAGACTGTGGAAGCCCCTTGTGCCATAAGAAGCTCAGCGTTGTCCTTCTCAAAAGTTGGCAAACTATGGCCTATTTTTGTACAGGCTATAAACTAAGAACAAATCATTACATTTTTAAGGGGCTGTAAAAATACGTACATACAATAATAATATACAGGGTGGGGCAAAAGTAGGTTTATAGTTGTTCACATGGAAAATAATATAATAGTTAATAAGTAATAACACAGGAATGAACTCTGTGTTTCACATACTCACAACTGTAAGCTTACTTTTTCCCTGGATGACAGAGCAACAGTATGGCTAGGTGGCCTGCAAAGCTTGGAATACTTACCGTCAGTTCCTTTATGAAAAGTTTGCCAACCCCTGGCTGAGCAATCGTGCTCACACGTATCATCTTTAAGTTCCTGGGTTCTGCAAGGATCTCAGTAACCACTGAAGAGGCAGGAGAGAGTGGAGGCCACCTACCACGCAGTAAATACTCCAGGTTTCCCCTCCAAATTCCCTAAACAGAACAGCACTACATTTAAAAAAAAATATTCAGTGCTAATATGCTGTTTTATAAGGATTCTACCACAAAAAGAAAATTGAAAATTAGTGTTTTGAGCTATAGAAAGCCATCGCAGGCCTATAATTGGGGAACTGGCCTACCAATAAGAAAGAAACAGAGGCTGGTAGGGTGTTCAGGACCAATGCGATGAGGGGAAGCTCAAAATGAGAAGAAGAGAAGAAGTTAGAAGTGGTTTGCCCTGACTGGTTTGGCTCAGTGGATAGAGTGTCTGCCTGCGGACTGAAAGGTCCCAGGTTCGATTCCGGTCAAGGGCATGTACCTTGGTTGCGGGCACATCCCCAGTGGGGGTTGTGCAGGAGGCAGCCAACCGATGTTTCTCTCTCATCGATGTTTCTAGCTCTCTATTCTTCTCCCTTCCTCTCTGTAAAAAATCAATAAAATATATTTTTTTAAAAAGTTAGGGCCAAAACCGGTTTGGCTCAGTGGATAGAGCGTCGGCCTGCGGACGGAAGGGTCCCAGGTTCGATTCCAGTCAAGGGCATGTACCTGGGTTGTGGGCACATCCCCAGCAGGAGATGTGCAGGAGGCAGCTGATCGATGTTTCTCTCTCATCAATGTTTCTGATTCTCTATCTCTCTCCCTTCCTCTCTGTAAAAAAAAAAAAAAAAAAAAAAAAAAAAATCAATAAAATATATTAAAAAAATAAAATAAAATAAAAAGAAAAGTTAGAAAACGTTTAATAATTCTATCATGAGACTCTGAGGGAGGGACAAGAGTGATATTAATAGAAAGGGAAGGGGAGAGTGTGTGGGACTTCACACAGGATGAACTGATAGGTCTCAGTAAACTAAATGATCACACAGCAAGAAGGCGGGAATCTCAAGGACAAAGACAAGATTTCAAATGTGGGTGTTGGAGGAAAAGGATTCTAGTGGTGGAAGTAGATACCATTAGAAGGAAGGCCTGGTTTGGGTGACAAGATGTTGCCGTGAATTCCATATTCACAGACCCTCGGAAGCTGGGTGGCTGTCCCTTGTACTGCCCAACCTACGGCTCACAGGACAGGGAAGAAGAGGGCCGCAGAAGGCAAGCCAGCTTTGCATTCAAAGTTCAGCCAACTTGAGGGCAGTGGCAGATATCCTCTGCCAAGATGGCTGGTAAGCACTCCCTCTAATTCTCCTTTCAGGAGAAAGATCTGGGGCTGGGGCTTTATAGCTTCCTTTCTTTCATCTCCTTTTCTTCCTGTTTCAAGAAAGGTTTTTCAACAGGTAACAGCAATGACAAGATCAGCTATTTCTTCTGCAAAACTGAAATTATATTTGATGTGATTTTGTCCCTGCCTCCCTTCCCACAAATGAGGAGCCTTAGAATTTTCTCTTTCCTTCAGAGGCAGTTAACCAGCTGGAATAGGTCCCTGGTACTGGGTTCGACTTCCGGGAAAGAATATAAACCTTCAGCCACAAGACTGTAATTCTCTGCCACTCCTTCGGATCAGTACCTGTGTCAGCAGGGTGCAATACCAAGAGACTTTATTACATCTTCTCCAACTGTTGGCAAGTTCTGAATCTCAAAGAGAGCTATTTTGTCATACAAAGATTAGAGTGCTCCACAGAATACGAAAAAGGGAAAGGTAAAAGAAAGGAAGTCATCAAGAAAAGTTTTTAAAAACCCTCTCTGCATAGGCTTGTTTGAAGAGCCGGTATTATGCACTTGGAATTTACTTTAATTATTAACATTGAAAGAAAATGTTCCTTCTAAGCATAGAAACCTTAAAGGGTAAATAGTCATCAGAGTTCAGGTACCATTTTCTTAAAGTGCTACCATCAGAGCAGTGGAAGCAATGCAGCTCTTTGGAGGGTCGGTTACTGTTGTTGTTTGTTTTGTTTTGTTTTACTCCGTGATTGCAAAGTGCTTTATAAGAAAAAAAAATCAATAAAGCTTCTATCCAGCTGGGGCCAAGAGAGATACGAACTATGACTTGGCCCAAGGTCATGCTGCCAATCCTCTCTACACTCATCAAAGATTGAGGAGTTGGCTTCTACGGGGAGAGCAACAGAAGGGATGTGTGTGTGTGGCAGCTCTCTAAATGGTGAATATCTGAGACATGCCAAAGATGTTAGTGCCAGAAGCGGAGGGATTGATTAGTGAGATTCATAGGGGGAGGATGCAAAAAAGCTGGGGGAAACTACACAGAATCCAGCTACATGTACATATGACCTTGAATGTCCTATACATGGCCCGTGGCTCCTCAAAGCAGCCTTCATCATTGGTGTGATTTAAACCTACACTCAAGGACATACCAGCTCGCCTTCCCCCAGAAACGGGAAGATGAATGGCCTGCTAGCTGTTACTTTTACATCCTCCCATCTGCAGCACTGGGAAAGGGATCAGGCTTTCGGGTGCAACAACCGCCAGAAGTCAGAGAAGCAGTCTCAGGTAACGCTGACCTCTTGCAGAAGGTCACCATCATCTTTTAAGTTATGGGGTAATTACGTTTCTATCTAGCTCCTAGTTGGCCAGATTTCCTTGCACTCCTTAAGCTTCCATTTTAACTTAGAATGCCCTTCACCTTAGCTGAAGAGGAGTGTTTTTTTTCCCAACTGTAGTCTCATGGCCTTGTCTCTGCCAATTAGATTCTATCCTTATCTCTAACAGTGACCTACATCCAAGAGAGCGGACACTAGAAATCCTGGCTGTCACCTGCATGGTTTGGTTGTGAGACTGTACACACTTACAGGCACACACCTACACACACAGAGTACACACCCAACGTTGGTGCTTTCTCAGGACTAGATTATTGGTGGGGTATTTTGAAGGTGCCAGAAGAAATATGAAACATGAAAAACACTGAGCATTTTCTCGCTAATGAATTCACTCGACAAATATTTATTGAGCCAGTAAACTCAAAATGCTCACTCGTACAGTCTTGTTCCTCAGTGAACTTGCTCACTCAGAGTTCAGCAGAAGCAATCATCTAATGAAACCAAGCCTCCTGGATTGGAAATCTCAGCTGGCCAACCTTGTAACCTCCCCTCTTTTCTTTCTTCAATCTTCACATTCATTTTTTGATAATTGCAGAATCCTAAGCCCATCCCTTCTTTCAATGTTGCTCAGTCTAATTTCAGACTTCTCATTCCTCATAATGACATTTAAGTGGTGTCATCATTGCTACTGTCATCCATATCAATAAATATTTATGGGGCAACCGCTTGGTATCTTCTTGTACTGAACCAAAACCCTTTAGAATGTTATAATGCAGAGGATATACTGTCTGGATGCTGAAAGAGGTAGGTGTTAAAAAGATTAGCTAATTAATCTCAGAGAGTTGTTAAGTACCTACAGAGCTGACCAAACCTGGGGGAGAAAAAAAGTGTTCTTGTGTATAATCAGTTATTTTGGACTTACGGAAAATATATTATTTCCCCATCTAATAACATGCCAGGAAATAGCTATTTTCTGTTTCTCCCACAGGGATCTCTGCAGACAAATAATTCAAACAAAACTAAACTTTCAAACTTCACGCTTTCCCAAGGGAATCATCTTTTATTAGAAGTAGTCACTTCAAAGGTTTAAATAAATGTGGGTTTTTTTAAAAAAGAAACACTGCAAGCAATTTATATTTCTGTGTGTGCATTCACTAAATGATTCTGATCAGATCCAGGGAATTTATCCAGCCAGGAGGGCTAGGAAAGTGTGAAACTTGATAGCACAAGCAATGTCAACTCATTAGTGACAGAAATTAGGTGGGCATTCAAACCCCCGCAAATGAACTTGGACTCAGATGAATTTATGACCCAAACTCAAGAAATGATAGTAGGAGAGTTTGTTTTTATGTGAAACCACTTCCTTAGCAATATCAAGGTCTTTTAAAGACACACTAGTTTCTGACAAATATCATTTACCACAATAATTAGCTGACATTTTCTTTAGCAGCTTGTCAAAGTTTACAAAATGCTTTAACACTCAATATTTTATGCGTGTCCTCTTTAGACAATTCTATGAATTTGATCTTGTTATTTTTCTCGTTTTCTGATTAAAAATAAAACTAAAAACTAAAGATCAACTCAATAAGAATTGCATGGCTAAAACATGGAAGACAGGATCTTGGAGCCAGATTTTATTTTAATATATTGGGATCTGTCCTAAGCTGTTTTGGCCTGAAATTTTCAAATGGTATTAGATCAAACGGAAATGCCATGGGTAATGGGGATGGTAAAAGGAAACTGAATGATCCAGAACGACAGTATATGCATTACAGATATTCTAGATTAACCATGAATTTTTACAGCCCTTGATGCTAAGCTGAACTATGTAAATAAAAGACTTAAATCAAACTGCTAATGAGTCTGTCTTCCTAATCATTGAGACCTTGAAGTGTGAATAAACGAGAAAAGAATCAAGACTCAGTAATATCAACGGGTGATAATCATGGGTACATCCAGACCAGTTGGTCACAACTAGCATCCTTCCTGATACATGAATGGCTGCGATTCGATATTAAATGCTTTCTACAAGCCTGACTCCAAGTTAGGCAGTTTCTGACAATTCAGCCTATTACAATACCACTCTGATAAGCAACAGCCTAATTTTGTTGTTGTTGTTGTTGTTGTTGTTGTTATTCTTCTTCTTCTCCTTCCTCTTTTATTTTGGTTCATCTTAAAGAAAATGCAAAATGTGAGACTGTGATGTTCTGTAACACATAGGGATACACACTGGGAAATGCAGAAACCAGCTATATTTAGATGCAGGGGAGTGACAGTAGGTATTTCACATGGGGCAATTATAATCTATTGTATAGCTATTGTAGGAGAGATTTTTAAAAATCTGCTTATCTTCCTTTTAGGCTTCCTTTGACAAAACCTCTCTCTTAGCGTAGTTTTGCATAATACACAGCAGAATGCCAATAAAGCATGGAGAGCTCTCAGTCCTAGAAATCCTTAAGAAATCATCAATTCCCCACAGGGACTGGAGTCATTGATGCCCTCTTGGGAGCTGCCTTTAGAAAGAATGATCTCGGAGGAATTTAGAAGAAGCATTAGCTCTGTCAGTAAGCCCAGAGGGAAAAAGTAGAGACAAATTCTAGTTTCAGTTCAATTCAACTCAGCAAGCATTTATTAAGCCTAACACAGTTATCAGGATATAAAAGTAGAAGAAGATAGTCCTTGTCCTCAAGGAGTTTGCCATCATAGAGTGAGACAAGGGAAGCTGATACTCAGCCTGGACAAGGTATTCAACTTATTTAAGCCAGTTTCCCACAGAGTGGACCTACATTGCCCCAAAACAATCTTTCTGCTCCCCTCTGGTCCACTGGACCAGCCCCTTACACTCACCCACCCTATTCTTCGAGCCTTTGCCCATGTTGGCACATACCTGTCATAGTCTGGGATATATCTCAGTCGGTCCACTGATGTTTTCCAGCTGTTGTCTGTGCTGTTTTTCCTTTACTCTGTTCACGACAGTTTGTCAGGCTCAAGTTTGATTGCTATGCCACTTGTTTAGCATCAGCAAACCCAGATCATCATAGCACACTAGGCTCTTAACACCACACTGCTTTTCCCATAATGCCTCCCTGGACTCTCCCTTTTTTGTTTTCCTGGTAAAGGGCAGGAATATCGAGATTTGCTCTTTCCTCTGCAGTTCTCTCCACTCTGGTTTGTGTTATGCCTACACATTTTCAAATAAGTAAATAAATAAATGAATAAATAAACAAATCTAATAAAGAATGAGGTTCAGTAGAATAGAGAGGGCTTGTCAGACTAGGGCAGTGACTCAGAGGAATTTTAAGGAACAATTAAGAGGATGATTTTGAAGAAGAATAAAAAATGACAACTTACTTTCTACCAATAAGTGTGAGATATGTGTGCAGGTCAGAAAATACTAGTTAGATTTAATTTTATTTCCCTAAATAGGAAAATACTATATATATATATATCAACTCCACACACACACACACACACACACACACACACACACACACCCTGAAAATTATATATCAGCCAACAGTAGTCTTTCCTCTAGGTACAGTAGGGCCATATGCAAGAGATTCATTTTTAAGTCTAAATATTTAAAAGCTTTAAACCATTTAAAGAATAAACTAGGTAAAATCTATTCTATCCTCCTACCTTAACAAATATACCTGATAATGACCTAAAAGATCAGATTTGAATAGAAAAGTGTGGACTCCTCTGAATTCTACATTGCAACCCAGCAGCAAAGAAAGAACCAGTCGCTGCCTAGCCTGTACTCCTTCTCTCCCACCTCTGGCGCTTACCCACGACACAAAGAGCCTCAAACAGAACAAGTCTGTGGACCCCCAGCCTGCACCCCCATGTGTCATTCCTACCCACTGGCATCAGCCTCCCTCGGTCCCCTGCAGGTCTAGTATGTACACACCAGTGGCAAACATCCTCAAAAGGACAGGCCAGGAAAGAGGCACTTTCAGATGCAATAAGTGAGATAAGGGCCATTTGGGTGGAAGATGTGTGCATCTTGGGTAGCTAGAGAATGATCTAGAAAAGAGGCAAAGGCTCAGGGTATGCAGCATCCCAGGGCCCCATAGATTCCTGGTCCTGGGAGGACAGGTAGGACTCTCTACCTCCTCAAAAAGTGGTCCGTGGATTAGCATCATCAGCATCACCCGGGAGATTCAAACGCATTTTGACAAGATCCCCAGGTGAACTGGATGCACAGAGATGTGTAAGAAGTGCTTCTGTAAAGTGTGCAGCTGAAAAGCAGCCTGTCTTGCCTGGGTCTAAGGTCAGTACCAGCCGCATGCAATGTGTATCCCTCTGTCCTTCTCCCACCCCAAAGATAGACATGGAGCACAAAATCAATGACCCGGGATTCCCCTCCATTGCCTGACCAGCCCTTGATATTGATCGGTGGTTAATGTTAAATCTGATTTCAGCTGCGAGTCACTCAGCCACAAATGAGGCTATCCAGTTATTTCAAGTCCATTTTCCTGGCCCTTGAGTGGATGTGGGCGAGCCTCTGAGATTGTCACAAGAAATACAACTGCAATACTAAAGGACTCGCCTTCCTTCGTGACTCCCATCCAAAGCAGGTCAAGAAACTCAAAGATGATCAAAGCATTTTAAACTGGGGAGCAGCTTCCAGAGACCCCATCGTGGTTTGCAAATGCTGGCTTGTCTCTTCCTTCTTTAATTCCTTTCTGGAGGTGTAGGTAGAGAGAGGCCTACTTTATTCCAAAATATCCTTGAGTCCTAGCCCCTGGACTGCAGTTACTGAAGACATTGCAACATCGATCAGGGCTATGATTCGGAGCTAAAGGGTGTCTATTATTGGAGGACCCTGCTGCTAGGCAACATTAAGAGTGCTAGAGGGACTTTAAAAAGATAGTAAGATGCATTAAGATATGAAACAGTTCCCCTGACTGTCATGACTTCAATACACAGAGCCCTGAATGAGAAAAGGTAGAGAGAGGTACAACACCCTGTAAGAAAATAACGACACTGACTTGGAAGATTCCACATTTTATTTATTTTTAAATATATTTCCATTGATTTCAGAGAGGAAGGAGAGAGAGAGAGAGAGAGAGAGAGAGAGAGAGAGAGAGAGAGAGAGAGAGAAGCAACATCAATGATGAGAGAGAATCATCAATCAGCTAATCAGCTACACCCTAATGACCCACCACTGGAAATTGAGCCCATAACCCAGACATGTGCCCTGACCCAGAATCGAACCAGCAACCTCCTGGTGCATGGGATGATGCTCAACCACTGAGCAACACCAGCCAGGCAAGATTCCACATTTTAGATGGGTTTCTACCAGCCTCTTGGAAACCCGATGCTGAGGTTTGCAGAAGGACCAAAAGTAGCGGACCTCGAGTCAGAGCCCGTTATCTGCTTCTACAGGGACACCTCTTCTGATCTAGGGAAGGCAGACAGGCTGTGTGACATTTCAACGCTTTTATCTCTATAGGAACTTTATTTATATATGTTCCCAAAATTACAGGATTTGTCATCTGCATCTCTAATTTATAACCAAATAGAGACATTTGGAAGATGGGGTTTTTGTTTTGATAGAGTGGGAAGATGTGTTCCAGAAAGTCCATTTTTAGGAAAATGGTTATTTGATTAGAGTTGTTACTAATAGAACAGGTTGACGTAACTCAACATGGAATGTAGGGAATTATCAAGATACCTTATAATTCAGCCCACATATGCTCTAGAATATCTGCCTTAAAATCTCAACCCATGGCATCCATGGTTCTCGAAGGATGGACCCCTGACCAGCGCATCAGTGTCACTCAGCAATTGGTCAGAAACACAAATTCACAGACAGGATCAAACTCTCTGGAGACAGGGCCCAGCAGTCTATGTTTTAACAAGGTGATTATGATGCAGATGAACTTGAGAACCACTGCACTTGACCATGGCACTCAGTCCAGCATGCTCCTTAGAGTAACATGGGAAGCATGAAACAAGGTCCCATGCAGGGTCCACCTGAGACAAATTAAGACACAATCCACGGGTGAGGCACCCACGCGTCTCAGTTTCCTAGCTCCCCAGGTGGTGCCAATATGCAGCCACTGACTGACTGGAGCCCCATGCTGCATCATTTTAGTTTTGTAGACCCAGCTCTCCTGTACCTCTAAACAAAATTGCATCCAAGAATCGGTAGGCCATTTCGAAGCAGGACCAAGACCTAGGCCACGAAGGTCCGGTCACAAAGTCAACCTGGGCTTTGGACACATCCAGCACAAAACTGTATGCCAGGCTACCCAGCATCATTTGCGCGGCTACAATGATTTCAACCGCAGTTGAAAATGAGGGAATTCAATTAGCTTGCCATCTCTTTACATGTTGCTAGAGAACATGTCACCTGTCACTCGAAATGAGATGTGCTTCTCCCTCTCTCAGGATGTGGTATAATGAGGGCTCTCTCTGAGCTCAGAATGCAGAAATGTATTTATGGCACAAAGGGAGATTTATGTATTTTCTAAAAATCCTGGCAGCCAGTAATTGCCTTGACTAGCTCTCTGGGGCTCCAAATGCAGCTAGATGGTATTTGATATAAATCTGGATGCATTGTAATCTTAGCCCCCATTTCCCTCCATTACAGTCCAGATGAGGCAAAGGAAGTTGGGGGGGGGTAATAAAGTTATTGATAAAATGCATAAAAATAAAACACTAAGCTATGGATGGCTTAGTATAATCTGTGCAAAATTCTGAGATATCATAGGTAAGTACCACCTTGGTGACTGTGCTAATGAACTCTGGGATAACAGGGATTCTACACAATCACAGCTTGGTAGGTAGCATTGTTTTCCTTAATGTCATAGAAAGTTTTAGGGAAGATAAGTTCAGGAAAGGATTTTTCCCAGCGGGAGGAAGCGATTCCCAAGCTGTTTATCATCTGATATTTCCTTTCTCCTTGATCATTTCATCAATAAAGTCTTAACAAGAGGATGAGAAGTTGAGAATATAACTGACATAATTCATGCTCCAGTCTGGAATAGATGGGATGTCCCAACATCTCAAGACGGCTGGGGATGAGGCAGGTGGCTCTGAGGTGTGGCATAGACTGTGCAGTAAAATATTATAAGCTCTCAATAAGAATATAACAGAAGTTGACACAAGGTGATCTATGAAAATGTGCTAAATCAGTAGCACAATCAGTGTAGGAATCCATAGAAAGGAGGCTCAAGCCGAATCCTAAAGGGTACCAATTCCATAAGGCCTACTGCCGACGCCAGACCTAAGCATTCTTGGGCATAATCTGTTTTTGAAACGAAGCATCCTTCTGCACTGCTGACCGTGACAAATTGTACCCAGCACCCACTAGCTGGCACCAGCTGTAGATGTGTGACCACACACAGGAGGACATCAGCAGAGGCCCAAATCTGTGGAAGCTAGGTGACAGAAACCCAAGGGCCATTGTCAGTGCCCTGGCAGAGGGTGTGCCATGAATTCTTATGCTCCTGAGTGATGACCTAGATTAGTTTGGGCCACTATCCTTTGAGAACTTGATTAAAATTTAAAAAAAGAAAGAAAGTGGGGGAAAAAGTATCTGTCCTATAGAGCAGAAGCTGGGGTAGCAAAAATGCCCTAAAGACACTTTTTCCAACTAAATTCCATGCGTTTATTTTTCACCATGGGGGTCAGAAGCGCAAAGATAACAGGCTCCAGAGGGACGCTGCCTGCTAATTCCACTCGTGGTAAAGGTCCTTTAAGAGGCCACTTTTGCCCGAAGCACTGATGAGCTTGTGAGTTGCTGGGCTTGAGGTGCGCTGTGCACGCTCCCATTGGAACCCATTAGACAGCCTATAGATGGATGGGCCCTGCACAGCCATCCATGCTTACACACCACTCAAAAGTTCTTAAAAATTACTGAGCAATTGCACAGATCTCCCTGCTCTAACAACAAGGCTAATGGCAGCCCATTTGCAACTGAGTACCATTGATTAGTGTGGCACAAAGAGGGCTAAGCTGTTTAGCATCTGGCTCAAAGCTCCCGGAGAAATTAAACTCAAGTGTGATTCATAGGAAATGATGGGAAGGGTTGTGTTCTGTGTCACACACACTGCACACTACACTGACCTCTATGGATGCAGGCTGTACTAAACCCCCAACCTGTGTACACCAAAAGCTAGAGGTGCTTTTGGAGAGAGGCTGAGACTTCCAAATGTATGTGTGACCACATATACATGCACACATGTGTGCACGCACATGTGCATGTACATGCATGAACATAAGCACATACACATACTAGGTTGACCAACTGTCACAGTTTGCCCAGGACTGTCCCTGGTTTTGCACTCAAAGCCCTATGTCATGGGAAAACTCTCAGATCTGGGCCAAGCAGGACACTTGGTCACCCCAACACGCCTCTCTAACAAGCCCTACTTCATCAAATATGGCTGAGTGCCGTAGAGACTCTCCCAGAGAAGTGCCATGCCAAAGATGTCCTCCTCTTGGGAAGCGTCACCCAGTCACCCAGGTGGGGTTCTGCTTGGAGCCAAAAGCACAGAGAGCAGACACCAGCTGCATTTCAACCGTTTGCTGCATAAATCATAGCGTCATAGCTCCGTCCCAGGTGTAATTAATGATCTTCCGCACACGCAATGTTTGGTATCTGTCACTTGCTGCTGTAAGCTTCATGAGGACATGGTGTCACAACAGCTTTGTTCACTGGTTTGTGACCAATGCCTGGGGCAGTGCCTCACCCGTGATGGGCACTCCATAAATATCTGTCGCATGAAATGAACAAATTAAGAAGATAAACCTATGGATGTCATGGCATGGTGCTGGAAGTGCTTAAACTGAGCCACTCCAGCAAAGCACATCTTCTCTCCACCAATAGGCAACCAGAGAACATGCAGTGGCTCCTCCACAGGCAAACACTGCCCACCTCATCCTGTAGCTCCAACCCCGGGCTCTGATTCCCATGAAGAATATGGCATCTAACAGTAACCATAACGGCTATAGTGAGAAACTGAAGTGCTTTCTTCATGTCCATAATGGATAAAGTGGAAGTTTCATCCTAACTCATAGCAGAACCACCATTATCACAGCAAAGGATATTTGGGGAAGGCTTGTTCACCTCTATGGTGCCTTCAGGCAATAGAGTGGACTGGCTGAACTGATTCCAAAGAGGTTCAATCTTTCTCTATGCTGATGTAAAATGCGTGGCCTGCTAGCCCAGGACGGAGCTCTTCCCAGAGTAGGCATTGCCATGACCAGCATCCCCAAAGCTCAGAAGAGTGCCAGCACTTAGTAGGAGTTCAAGAAACGTTTGTTGATGGAGAGTGGAAAGGGCATAATAAATGACAATGATTGAAAGGAGAAAGTAAATGATGATAACAAAAATGACATCTTGTTTTCTTTGTGTCTCCAGTCCCATCAGAGGAGGCAGAAGTTGCAAAGTGTGCAATGATGCAAAGGGAAAATGTTGGGGAGATTTCGACTCGAAACTCAGCTATACCTTCCTGAATGTGGATTGGGAGAATCCAACATGATGAATGCTGTGCTTCCTCAAGTAAGTTAAGTCAAATGACCCGGCCCCCTCAGGTCAGCAGCTCAACTGGTCTCCCAGCATGCTCCATGCTTCACAGTGTTTCTCCCGTCCTTTCTACAAGAAACCTCAGCCTCCAGTGGCGACCTGTCCACTCGATTTTTCTCCCGGTCTGTTTAATTTCCTCCTGCAAGACCAGCTGCTGCTCAATTTGGACTCTGTAATTCAATAGATTCGCAGATATGTCTTGAGTCAATTTTAATTCTATTTAAAGGACAGTCAATAGAGTCATCTCTGGGGCTTTCTGAGATGAATTTCATATTCCTTACCCTAAACAAAGCGCAAGAAAGAAAAGTACTTCTCTGTAAAGATATAACAACTTAGGTTTCTAAAGCGTTCCATTTCTGTCCCACTTCTTTATTTAAATGAGATTTGGGCTAAAACTTGGGAGATTATTTAGGAAATCCGAATGGCAAAGGAAGCATGTTTTTACAGCATATATGTGAAGCATTGGACTGACCATTTTCTCTTTGCCAAAGTGGAACTGGTAGTCACAATCTTTCTCGGGGATTTCTCACCCTGGTGCCTCTCCCTGAATTCATGCTGTTCTCTCTGCCCAGGTGCCATTCCTTGCCTTTCCATATGTTCTCACCCCTCCATGCTTCATGATCCAGCTCCAACGCCACAGTCATCATGAAGCTTCCTCATATCCTGTTTCCTCAAAAGTCCAATGAATTTCACACCTACTCCCAAGAAGCGTAAGCATGCTCCCCATGGCCTGTGCTTGGCACAACATAATTCTGGGAGTTATTTGAGAGTTCAACACAGGAGTGCAACACAGGAGCGACTAGGGTCAGGAACATGACCTTCTTGTGTAACAGTCTAACTCTTGTTGACCCCCTGGCCTAGTGTGTGCACACAAATGGGTGCAAGGAGTGGGAGGAGAAAGCAGACAGCCATTGCTAAATGTTGAACCACATGTTTTGGGGGAAAGTAATTCCATTCAAGACATTGGTACTAGGGAGGGTATTGACACTGGCCTTTATTACTTGAGTTCTAGAGATAAAAACAAGATGTTTGCTACTTAAGATTTCCATTTGCTCCTGCTGCCTTTTCCCACCTGAAGCGCTAATCCTCGGCTGGCCGCATCATAACCGCCTCTGTGGCAAGTTCACTGCAGGGTCCAAATACCCGATTGTGAGTTCAGGTGGTGAATGACTAGCAGGTGTGTCTGAAATAGACAAACAACTATAATCCCAATTTCTCTGGGGCTACAAAAAATAAAAAGAGAGAAAGGAAATATATTCTAGGGAATAGCCTCTTGCATATACTTGACTTAGCCAAGTTTAAAGTGTTCTCCCTGCTCTAATTCATGAAGAATGTCGAGTAAGTAGAATGGAAATAAGAAGGTTCACACAGACCTGTTCTTCCTCAAAGGCTAAAAATGAGGGGCCGAGAGAGAACAGTCAGTGTTGGAAGGTCAACAGGGACCTGATGGTTGGGCAAAGTCTAGTATACGAGATGCTAGTTCCCAAAGGCTTTGAACTTGTCACCAGACCAAATTCTGGAAAGTGTTATTATTAAAGCGCTTATTGTGCTATTGGATTTCATTCCAGTCAGTGCTCAAGTAGGTTTTTAATTGCGCAATAAAGTCCATTTGTTTGATCCACGATCCCAGCTCTCTAAATTGTGCTGGTTCTCAAATGCTCTAATCCACGCTACTCACTGCTCAGTAATTAGTCAAGTCGATCCCAGCCCTCAGTGCAAACAGACCAGGTTCTATTCTACGAGAATGGGATTCTAAGGTTTTGATGAGACAATGAATGGTTCTCTCTCCCCTTCTCCCCCCTGATGATAGATGATCAATTGATTTAACTCAAATTGCATTTCAATAGCCCTCTTTTCCCAGTCAGCACATCTGCTCTAACTTATACTTAAGAAAGGAAATAGTGACAGGGTGTGGTAGCTGGAGATAAGCGGGGTAGAAACAGAACGATTTTTGTTTGTTTGTTTTTATTGGTATTTATTTATTTATTTATTTATTTATATTTAGAGACAGAGAAGGGAAGAGGGAGAGAGAGAGAAAAACATCCATGTGAGAGAAAAATATCTATCAGTTGCCTCCCAATACATTCCCTGAGCAGGGATCAAGCCCCTGCCCTGACTGGGAATCAAACTAGTGACCCTTTGGTGCATAGGACGATGCTCAACCAACAGAGCCACACCAGCCAGGGGCAGAAGTGTTTTCTTGCAGGCAGCCTGGGATAAGCACAGTGACATTTGAGCAAAGACAACAGTGTGAGTGGTGGCCACAGTCCTTCCAGCCAGAAACAGTCTAATGACCTGGGGAGCATAGTGTTGTGCAGGCTCGCCATAAGCCCTCCAGATGTAACGTGATTGGAATAATTAATGTTTATCAGAGTGGAGCCCAGCCCAAATGGATTTTTATTTTATTTTTTAAAATATATTTTATTGATTTTTTACAGAGAGGAAGGGAGAGGGATAGCGATTTGGAAACATCGATGAGAGAGAAACATCAATCAGCTGCCTCCTGCACAACCCCTACTGGGTATGTGCCCACAACCAAGGTACATGCCCTTGACCGGAATCGAACCTGGGACCCTTGAGTCCCCAGGCTGACGCTCTATCCACTGAGCCAAACCGGCTAGGGCCCAAGTGGATTTTTAAACAGTCTCCCATGTTCCCTTGTCAGATGGTCTCCTTTTCACTGCCTAGAAAGCCCAAGTGAACATGTATTTCCCTATTATGCTTCAGAAATGAACTTGGACGTCACTAATAATAGCATCATTTGAAACATAAAGTCCAGAGAACATATTCTCCAGTGTCATCAGTATGGCATATTTGTCTTCTGCTTAATTTGCCCTCACTGTGTATTATTAGGAGTTAACACCGCAGTTTTGTTTAATAACTGGCTTCACCGCCCATGGCTGACTCCAACCTGATCACTCAGGCCTGCCGGTGAAAGGCCTAATTCATCCTTGTTAGAGCAATTAGAGGGAAATTGGATAGCCGCGCCACTTCTTGCAAAGGTCTACGTGCAGCTATTGCCTATCCCCCAAGAGGTTAAGCAAACGCTCACTTTGGCTGCAAGTGAAATAGATACTTTCCCTGTAAGTGAGATAGGACCAAATTAATTTAGACTTCAAGAAGTTCTTAAGTGGGGGCTGGAGCTCAGATTCTATTCTCCTCCTCGCTGCGGTCCTCTCTCCGCGCTCGGCCAGGTTAAATGTTCTCGCCATCAGAAATCAATTATGATGCTTCACTGCTGTGGTGGGAGCCAGCCCTCCGCACACTGACTTCTGCCGCCTTTTCTTCTTGCCCTTGACATTCCTGCGGGGATCTGCAAGTGGAAAACTTCTCAGAGCCTCATGGCACATCCTGTCTCAGATGGATGACATTGGCCTGGGGAGAGCATGGCCACACACAGCTTTGTGTCTGGCTGGGAAGAAGGGACTTCTCCTGTAGATGCATTGTTAATCGGATTGGTGAGGTCCAGGGGTGGGGAGACGAGACGGGAAGAGAAATGCAAAACTTGCAGTAGATGAGGAGAGACGTCTGCTGTTATGGCGGAGGTGGTTGGACCCAGAGAACAAAGAAGAACATGACGTAAATGTCATCCAAGGATCACACGTTTTCTAAGCCCTCCGCCAACGTGCCTGCTAATTCTTCTGTGAGCCTCGGGTGTGTTATTTGACTTCTTGGGCCTCTTATCTGTTCCTTGTCTGTTAAATGGGGTCCTTGTGATTGCAAACATTCCTGCTGACTCTATAACAGAACTGCTTTTTGCTACAAGTAGCAGAACAAATGGCTTTCTTTGTGTTACATCGTGAGAAACCCAGAGATAAGTGGCTGTTGACGTTGGATCAGCAGTTTGCTGTTGCCAAGATCAGCATCTCTGCGATTCTTTTGGGCTTTTTCTCATCTTACCACCTGATGCTCACCCAGGTGGCTGCATTCTTTCAGGTGTGACGTTCCCGTTCCCGCCAAGAACAAGGGGCCCAGCCCGAACCTCCTCTTGCAGGCTTTGTCTTTTTTAGGAATGAGATCTCTCCCAGCAGATTTCCAGCTACACCTGGTTGCCCCAGAACCTGCACTTGGCCTCCCGTGGCGACAGGAGAAAGCTGGGAAGCCAAGTGTTCCATGGCCCAGCCTCTGTGAAAAGGAGGCGAAGTGTAAGGGTGTTGAGATGGTGCTGTGACATCTGCCGGAAGTCTGGGGGCTTGAAGCGTGCACCACCCCAACTGTTAGGGGCAGAAATCAAATATTGGGGACCAACTATAATTATAAAAATATTCATCATGTTCTGTTACCCGTGATTGTTTTGTTCTGATTAAAGAAAGCAGGCGGGACCTGGGAGCTCACCTGGGAAGGCAGCCCATCCTCCTCATCTGGGAGCTGCCTATTATCACAGAAAGATGAACAACCTTGTTGCGGAAACCAGAGGCACCAGCCCTTTAAAAGCCCTTTGCATTCCTGCAGGCCTTTGCGAACCCACAGCCGGCATTACCTGTAAACTGCATACCTATTTTGTATGCCCATTCTTTGTATATCCCAATTCAGCCTCCTTCCCCATGTAATCTTCACCTTTCTACCCAATATAAGCAGCTGGCTTATGGTGGGGGCAGAGCAGATTTTTGTGGATGACCTGCTGCTCTCCCCATGCTGCTGGCAGTACTGGAATAAACACTCATATATGATTCAACTCTGTCTCTACTGAATTGGCTCAAGTAGTGACAGGCAGCCAGGACCCATTGGTTGCCTGGTTACACAACAACCACGCCCCCCGCCCACCACCACCACAACTGACCTATCACTCACTTGTCTCAGACACACAGAGTAAGGGAGTGGGACGGCAGTACTATTGCTCATCAATATTCCCAGTTCTTCTCCCCTTCTGGCTACACTGAGGGACAGCACTGCACCTCATGGGGACAGGTGCAACCAGGTAACTCGCTCTGGTCAATGGCATGCATGTAGAAATGACATGTGTCCTTCCAGATGAGAGCACTTAAGAGCCAGTGCACAAATCTTAGTGCCTTCTCACCTCCCTGTCCCTACACCTGAAGATGTTCTAAATGGCGAAGCACCATCAGCCCCAGGTCACAAATGAGGATGACGTGGAGCAGCGCCCCTGGCAGGGACATGCAGCATGAGGGGGACCTGGGGAGTTGTTAGTTGTCCTAGTGTAACTTAGACACTAGGACACTAGGTACTGAACCGGATGGAAGAGAGGAGGTACTTATTGTTGAAAACTCCATGTATCTCCAGCTCTTCCTCAATTTGCTCACTTCCTTGGGTCCTTCCTTCGCTTCTGCTCTGCAGAATTGAGTCTCCCTCTTGTCCCCCCTATGACCAAGTGTGACAGTGGTCATGAGACGTGGGGACTGAAAGTCCACTGAGATGAGCTCTGCAGTCTGTGTGGAGATGGGACCACATGGAGTGCTTCCCTTCAACATCTTTTTGTTAGGTTTCTCTCTGGCTGCTCAGAGTAGGGGAGAACAGGGACCTTGCCCAAGTGGCAGCCCTTGAAATCATTTTTGTGCTGTGACAAATGCGATCATAATAATGGCAATGGTTTTGTATCAAAGTTCTGCAGGATCCATTAGCACCATCATCATTATCCTCCCCACCATTACCATCATTAATGTTGTTGTTGCCTCAAATAACATTTAATATTTAGGAAGGACTACCACTGGGCTGGGGACCAGAAACACATCATCCCTTCACACTGAACATACATCTTTAAGAGCCACTGGGATGAGCAAGTCATAGGAACCCCAGGAAAGATGGGTCAGCCTCACCCATAAAGGCAAAGAAAGGCAGGCTGGGGTATGGAGAAGGGACAGGGTAGGCCTGCGGGAAACGCGTGCCTTCCTCACTTAGAGACTTCCCTCTGTGACCTAAATCAGGCTCTTATTTTTTTAGGGTTCCGCTTTCTCCAATTCACTGTTAAATATAAAGAACAGATGTACTCAAATCCTGTCTGTATGCTAATAAACCCAGAGAGAAAAACATTGATCATAGAAAAATCTACATACCGGTCACCTTGCCAAAGCCGAGTCTGTGGGCGGAGAGAGTGACATCAGTAGCACCAGTTCTGTAGATGGAGGGGGGAGGCGGTCTGGGGAAGCTGCCTCCCCCAACCCTGTGAAAGCTATTTGCTTCTTTGGAAGGAGACAATTGAACAGACAAACAGGAAGGCCTCGATAACATTAGGCTATTTATTTGCAAATATGAACAGTCCTGTGGTGTCTGCATATGTAGGGAGATATTGGACAGGACGGAAGCAGCAGGGCTGGCCCCACAGCTCACCAGCCTGGAAAGCCTCATTTCCGGCTACAAAGTCGCATGCCACTCAGATGCATTAGCACTTCATGACCTTCCCTGCGCAACTTGGCAATGGTCTGGGCCTCATCCGGCACTTGTCTTCCGTCTGAGCGAGGCCAAGTCAGAGGCCTTCTGAGCATTCTAAGGAGCAGCAGACCTCCTGCCCATCCTCTGTCCCAGGGGCTGGCGTGGTCCATGTGTGAATAGAACTGGGTGCCCAAGTCCCCGAATGGCTTGCAAATATCATGTGGAGGTCCATGTCCCTTTGAAAGGAAATATGGGGTTTATGGCTTCTTCTTGGGCTGCTGCTCTTTCATAATCTCTTATTTTTCACCGGTTTTCTCACTCCTGTCCTTGTTCTGATGAAGCCGCCACACTGCATGGAGTTGTTATGTCCCCTGGGTCTCCTTCAGTCTTGACAAGTTCTTCTTTTCCTTGTTCTTCATGACCTGGGCAGTTGTAAAGAGCACTTGTCAGGTACTTTATAGAATGTCCTTCAATTTGGGTTTATTCTGTGTTATTTTCATGATTAGACTGTAATTATGGGTTTGGGGGATGAATATCACAAGAGGTGACGTGCTCTATCATTATGTACCTACATGACCTGTGATGCGAACCTTGGTCATGTGGTTTAGGTGCTGTGTTGAGTTTCTCCACCGTAAAGTTACAATGGGTCTGTTTCCATAACCTGTTCTCTGGAGGTCTGGTCCACACTCAAGGAGAGGGGAATTAAGCTCCACCTCCCAGAAAGGGTATTTACATATATGATTTTGAATTCTTTTATAAAAAGACCTGTCCCTTTGCCACCATTTATTTATTTATATTAGTATGGACTTGTGTATATTTCTTTTAGACTTTGGGTTATAATTCAACTAGAAGCCATGTGCACAAAATTCGGACATCCTTAGCACTGCAGTGGAGGCAGGAGAGGCTCCCACCATCGCTGCTGCACCCGCCAGCTGTGAACCCGTCTTCTGGCTGAGTGGTGCTCCCCCTGTGGGATTGCACTGACCACCAGGGGGCAGCTCCTGTGTTGAGCGTCTGCCCCCTGGTGGTCAGTGCGCATCATAGCGACCAGTTATTCTGCCGTTCAGTCGATTTGCATATTACCCTTTTATTATACAGGATAGTATACTGTATTATTTATTTTCTTGCTCAAAGACTTTCAGTTTTGACCATTGGAAGCTCATTCAGGTTGACTCCTATGTTCTTTAGCTACACTTCCATTTTCTTCCTTTCTCTCTCTTTCTTTAAAAATTGCTTTCTGCCTCTCCAATATGCTCCAAGCTTACCTTGCATTTCCCCTGCTCCAGCCCTAGTCCCTAGAGATTCCTTGGAATTTCTTCAAGTAGCCCATGTTCCTCTTACTGAAGAATGGTTTATAGAAACCAAATCTTGGGGCTCAGTGTGCTCCTTGCTACTGGATGTGACTCCTTCTGGGTCAGCTCAGTGAACTGAGCTCGGAAATATAGGCATGTATACTAACATGTGCATGTACACACATTTCTATCTCCTTATCTACATATAGTCATGTACCACATAATGATGGTTAGGTCAATAACTAACTTCATATATAAGGAAGGTTCCATAAGATTTATAATGGAGCTAAAAAAAAATTCCTATCATCTAGTGACATTGTAGCCAACATAACATCACAGGGCTTCACATTATTCATGTTTGTGGCCACGATGGTGTAAAACACACCTTCTGAGCTGCCAGCCTTATAAAAGTATGGCACATACATGTACAGTGCATAATACTTGATCATGATAATTAAAGACTAGGTGACTGGTTTATGTATCTACTATACTTTTAATCATTTTTTTAGAGTAGACTCTTTCTAATTATTAAAAAGCTTGCTGTAAAGCAGTGCACCATGTTACACCGGCATCAGGCAGCATCCTCATACATGTCGTGTTTACTGCCTCTCTTGATTGCACCATTTTCTCTTGGCCTTGATTTAATCTCATGTTGTTTTGTACAGTAACATGCTGTACAGGGTTATAGCCTAGGAGCTACAGGCTATACCATACAGCCTAGGTGTGTAGTAGGCCTTACTCTATGATGTTAACACAATGGCAAAATAGCTGGACAATGCATTTCTCAGAACCCATCCTATCATTAAACAGTGCCTGTCTGTATATGTGTGTGTATATGTGTGTGTGTGTGTGTGTGTGTGTGTGTGTATAAACATGGTCAATACTGATGTCTTTGGCATGAATCCAGACCACAGGGTTCATTCTAGCCTTCCTGTCCCCTTACTTACTAGGAACTTCTTTCTTTGCTAGTTCTCTCTCACTATCTAAAATCCATCTACCAACGGGCGCCCGGCTAGCTCAGTCGGTAGAGCATGAGACTCTTAAAATCCATCTACTTATTTGTTCAATTCTTAGCCTCATTTTAAGTCTTCCTAACCCTTCAGTCTCAACTGGGTTCCTAGATGTACTCTCTCAGCACACCAGGCACATGTCATCCACAATATTTGGCTCAGAGGGCCTGTCAGGAGTCTGCCTCTCCTGCCACAGTGAGTTACCCCAAGGCAGGACCAGGCTGACTTGCTGTCTGCTTTGTGCTGTGCAAGGATCGAGTAAATACATGGAAGGGAGAAGCACAGCAACTAACCCAAGTGATAGCTGCTTCGGTCCAGGTCCTTCCACCTGGTTCTCACCTGTATTGTTCCATTACACAAACGGAAGGTTTCCCTGGCTGTGCTAGAACCCTCAGTTGCACCACCTGCTTTATCATCTTCACAGCGACTACTGCTGTCTGTTGGCTGCCGTTGCCTTGGCTACTTTCAGGCTCCACCACGTGGGCCGAGACCCCACCTGTCCTCTTCATGCTGCAGCCTAGGACAGGACATAATCCAAAGCCGACGCTTGATCAAAATTCACGGGACAATGAAGAAACTACACTAATAGCAATTAGTAAGAATGTTCTTGCATTATACCAGTACAGACATTACTCAGATGTGTGATTGGCATTGTTATTTTGAAGTGTTTTGCTGAGTTATCATACACATAGAAACAAACAAACAAAAAGACCTAAACAAGAAAAGAAAAAGAAATGAAAGCCCTAAATAACCAATGTTAGGCTTCAATAAGAAAACAGCTTTGCTTGTTTGTGTGTGTTTGTTTAAAAAAAAACACACACCTCTATTTTGTTAAAAAAAAATATAGAAATACAGTTTGGGAAGTGAAGGAGGAAAGTAGAGTTTCTCAAAGTTCCAGGACTACTTAGCACCACCCCTGGTGTTTGTTGGAAAACACCAGCTGGGGACCTAAATTGGGAGCAAGTTCCCATGTGGGTTTAGCCACCCTGAAGTTTGGCAATCACTAGCTAAGCGATGGAGCAGGGACTGTGATCACCTCTATCCTTCTGGCTTTTTAGGGCTCCAGAAGGGATTCGCTTGACTTTTTATGACCAAGTTCAGCTGACTCATCTGAGGACTCTTGTGTCCCTTTCTCTGGGTCGCTGAGACACAGGCCTCGGGGGACATCAACCTTCTATGGCAGGAGGAAGGTACGTCCGATGCCAACAGCCAAGAAAACAACTTTTAACTGATGTAGGCTTTAGCGATCAAAATTGGAGTCATTCACAGCCCAGGTGGGATTTTCTGACATTTTTCTATAGTGCACCTCATGTTTATTTGCATAGTATTATCTGTGCAAACTGCTGGTTTATGCTTTTTTCCATTTCACCTCCATCATTCACCTCTCCCACAAAGCTTATGAAACTTATGAAAAAATATAAATCATTCCAAACACAAACGAACGGGAGATTCGTGGGCCAAATGGAAAACTGGAAGAGAGTTACCAAGGGTGGAGGCTGTGGTCAGCTTGGCAGAATTTCCTCTGTGGGTAACTCCAGGCCTAGGTCGGAGCCCCGATCCCTCTTTCTCTGTTTCACTCCACATATCTGTAAATGGCCTTACTCTTAGAACTGCAGCTTATTCATTTGGACATTCTTCAATCAACTCTAAGAAACGTTGGGAACGCACTGGGATAATGCTCATTTTATCAATTTACTAGCATAGTCATCCTTCCATACCTGCAGGCGATTAATTCCAGGATCCCAAGGATACCAAAAGCAGAGGAGACCGGGTCCCCCATGTAAAACATGTAAAATGACATAGTGTATGCATATCACCTATATTTGCATATGGGCTACAGCAGGGTGTGCCCACACATCCCTCCATTCAGTGAATTCAGTGCAATGCTCAGCATGTGGCAAATTCAAGTTTTTCTTTTTGGAAATGTCTATGATTTTTTTTTTAATATTTTTGATCCCTGGTTGATGGAATCTGGGATGGAAGACCGACTGTATTGGCAGAGAGTGTTTGCTGCACTGCACTGGGGTGCACAGCCCCGGTCAGGTATCAGAATCGCCTGAGATACTTGTTAAAATACAGATTCCTGGAAATCAACCCAGACCTACCAAGCCTCACTCTAAGTTCTAAACCCACTCCTAGATCATTCTCATGCCAGCAGCCCAGCTCTGGGCTGGGACAAGTACATACAATAAAAGCATAAATAAGTTTGTAATGGCTCTGTTTTAAACACAATCTGTTTTCAAGAACTGGAATTCTGTTTATTCAAACCTCTGATCAATTAATTTTTAAATATTCTTGTGACATGAAAGAACTCAAATTTGTTTTTTTTACCATGACCCACAGGAAGAAATATATTTTACATTGCATTGTAAAATATCTTTTACATGTACATACATAAAGTGAAATGCAATTAATATTAAGTTCGATGTTGATAGGATGAAATTCAAATATCTAACAAAACATAGAAATTGTCCTAAATAGATCAATGTTCCAGTAAAAACCCATAAGTGTTACTTTTGTGACCTAATAATGAGATGCAGCCTATTCAACACTGAACGAGTCACCAACTCTGAGACCCCAGTTTGCTAGTCCAGGTTTCACAAGTAACTGAAAACCACAAAACTGTGGTTTTAAAAAACCCAGAATTTAGAAAACAGGCTCGAATTAAGAGGTGCAACCTCTCCAAGCACTTCCGATGAAAAGAAACCTACCCGTTGCAGGGTTTGAGTGTCCAGAGGGCGACTAACTTAACTCTCAAACCTCACTCCCCAGTCTCCCACATCCCACCCGGGTTTCCCTGCTGCTCATTCCACTTCCTCTCGGTCTGACCCCAGGTTTCAGGTGTCAAGACCAGAGTGGCACTGACTGTGCCCGTGCATTTGAGATGTCGCTATAATAGAAATGATAATACAGTGGGGCCTTGACTTACGAGTGTCCCAACTAACGAGTTTTTCGAGATATGAGCCGTCTCTCTGCCGATTTTTTGCTTTGAGCTGCGAGCTAAAATTCGGGTTACGAGCCAGCTTCAGATACCCCACCGCTAGTTGGCGCAACGAACGTCACAGTGAACGCCACAACATCAGCCCAGCATCACGTGTCTCACTCGTCCACTCGTTCACTCTTTGATTTGACATAGAAGTCATTTGAATTACGAGCTCCATCACGGAACGAATTAAACTCGTAAGTCAAGGCCCCACTGTATTTGTGTCCTCTACTGATGTCCCCTGCACTTCCTCTGTTCCCACTTGTGAGTCATTTCTATAAAATAGGCAGCAATAGTCCTTTGGCATCACCTATCTGCTGGAGAACTTTACTTAATGCCTACCATTTCTACAACAGAAGTCAACGTACTCTGTCCAGACCAACTGCTCTGGCCGCACATCTTTCTGTCACTCCCTGCCCAGACACTCTCCTGTGCGCCTGTATATATGAGCTGTGCTCATCTGCCTGGTCCCCTTTCACCCTTCCATCTGCCCTTACGTTGCAAGTTCACGGGTCAGGGATAATAACTTCACCTTGAATGCAATAATATAAAAAGTGCTGCTGCCTTAAATGTATTCCGATCCTCCTCCAGCACCTCAGCACCTCGGGACACCCCCAAGCTTACAAACAAGCTGTACATGGGAAACGCCCATCATTTTAGACTACAGCATTTCCTAATGATGCATCCTTTAAAATCTAAGTGAACCCCTATAATAAAGAAGTTCAGACTGGCTTATTTCACTTAGCATAATATCCTCCAGGTTCCTCCATGCTGTCTCAAGGGTAAGAGAGCCTTCTTTTTTACTGCCGAATAGTGTTCCATGCTGTAAATGTATCACAGCTTTTTTATCCACTCATCTGCTGATGGGCACGTGGGCTGCTTCCAGATCTTAGCTATTGTAAACACTGTAGTGAACATAGGGCTGCATCCATTCTTTCTGAATGGTGTTTCTGATCTGGAATAGGGGGTGGATGCGGGCTAGAAGAAGTCAATGGGAGGAAGAAAGAAGACGTATGTAATACTTCCAACAACAGACATTTTAAAAAAATAAGTTCAGCTTCATTTCTTTGAAATACAATTAATAATGAAAACCAGGTTGAGAAATTGTTCTTACCTATAGGCCCTCGGGGACTTACATCACCATAAAGAAATGCTCCATCCCTGGCATTTCACATTTGATCCTGAACCAGTTGTAAAGGGCAGTTTTTATAAGTAACTAGTGACCCGGTGCATGAAATTCATGCACATTAAAAGGGAATTAATTAGAGGAAATATTTTAATATTGCTATTTGTGTCAGAGATGAAAGAAAATTAGTAAAATGTACATGAAAATCTTCCTCCTGTCAGAGTCTGGGGTGCACCACAGGAACCAGAGTCAAGTCCCCACCCACACAGGTGCTCCTTGAAATTGCATGAGACCCAGCCCCAGCCAGCCCCACCCCATTGGGCTAGATCCAGACCTGGCTGTCCCCACCCCCATCAAGCCCCACCAGGTGTGGGGGGTGTAGCCTCAGGTCACTTGGCCTGGCACTGGGGTGGGGGGCATGGCCTGAGGGCCCCTATCAAGCCCCTCCAGGCAGGGGGCACAGCCTCCGGTCCCTGCTGATTGCTCGTTAAGGCTCCTTACAGGAACTTGGCCTCCACTGTGGGCACAGCCATCTTGTGTTACAGAATCCCTTCCTCCGCTGTGGGTGCAGCCATCTTGACTGCTATGGCATGGTGGTCAATTTTCATAATCCCTCTTTATTAGATAAGATAATGGAAGCAGCTAACTCTCCTCAGATGTTCATCATGGATTGCTATGTCTCTGCCTCCCCACAGTGCACTGTGACTACGCCTGCTTACGGAGGAGGTGACTAGATGTGAGGAAATAACTTGCCCAGAGGGGCACAGCTCATGCATCCTGGGACACAAACTCTAACTTCAGAGCCCTTGCCCTTAACCTCACCTCCTGAAACTTATTGTATTAACTTCCACTGAAACCCCTAGAAAAATAAACTTCATTCCAAACTCTCATCAGAATTATTAAAACCGTGGGAGGAGCGTGGTTAGAGTCGAGAACTGTCTTGGGATGTTGGAAATAAAGAAGTGGTTTGCTTTCTAGGCTTTGCGGCGGTCCCCATGTGAACCTTTATTTTCAACTCTTGTCAATGTTGCCGGACGAGTCCTGTGGGGACGCCACTTGCTCCCAACTCACTTTGGCTCAGAGAGGAGCCACTTGGAAAGTTCCTGCCGAAGCGGAGGTGCCCTTTGCAGTTACAGGCCTGAGAAAAATTAACGTGTTTTGCTTTGCTTGTTTTGTTTTGCTGTTAAAAAGTCAAGACCTTTTTTCCCCAGCTCCCCGTAAGTCACAAATAGCTTTTCTTTCAAAGTTCACCCTTGTCAGGCCGTTAATCCTCCACGAGGAAAAGTGTGAACGATAGGTTTGGAAAGGTTTAGCTTTCAAATCAGGACGTTATTAACTTTTCCATTTCTGCTGGGCCCCTTCTCGATGGTTCTGGAAGCCTCATGGGGAGTAGACATCCGGGAAGCCCCTGCAGTGAGGCCGCCAGGCAAACCTTGTCCTCTGTGACCATCTGCGCTCAGCCTCCACTTTCTCCACGAGGAGAAAGGTGCCCAGGTGTGCAAAGGGCAGGGTGGGGAGGACAGACTTCAGGGAGGACACTCGGAGCTGCCAGCCTCCTGGGAGGGAGGCAGGGGTCCAGGGGGCCCAGGATCGGAGTGCCAACTCACAGCAGATGCTGCTCCTCTGGGCTGAAGGTCATACTTCAGGCCTCAAGTGTCCTTGGGTGTGTTACCCGTCAGATTCCTTGTTCAAGGTTAATAAGGATATTACTAAACCGGATCAAAGTCACCTTTGGAAAGAGTGTGAAAAAAGAGAGGGGATTTTATTTTACTTTTAAAATTGTTTTTATTGATTACAGAGAGGGAGGGCGAGAGAGAGAGAGAGAGAGAGAGAGAGAGAGAGAGAGAGAGAGAGAGAGAAACATCAATGATGAGAGAGAATCATTGACCAGCTGCCTCCTGCACAACTCCTACTTACTGGGGATCGAGCCTGCAACCTGGGCATGTGCCCTGACTAGGAATTGAACCATGACTTCCTGGTTCATAGGTCAATGCTCAACCACTAAGCCATGCAGGCCGGGCAAGAGTAGGGATTTTACATCCAATGACCTGCTTTGGAGGCCCAGCTCCAGTTTATAGGGGTCACCATTACTGAGCTTCGGTTTCCTCGTCTATGGAATGGGGATAATCCTCTCCACCTCAGGTTCTCATGAAATAATAGCAGCTGGTATTTACTGAGCGCTCCCTATGTGGCAAGCACAGTAAACCCTCGATTCTGCAGGCCTTAACTGAATGGACTAAATTCCAGTCTAAGTGTCATGTTAATTAACATCCTGTTAATTTTCAAAATGCTTTTAAGCAAGATCTGCTTATTATAATTAAATTAAATTATTGTTTGTTAGCAATTCACTGTTATTTTTAACAATTTTTTTTTTTTTGTGAATAGGCCGTATGTTGGAAAAAACACTGTAGTAATTTCACCTACATAAACAAATATTACATATCGCCAACTATAGTCTACATATTTAAGTCCAAAAGTCACCATAGTAAACCATGTTCAGGGAGTGGGAAGCACGTGATCTGACCGCATCGTGTGGTGATTGGTTCTGCTGTCTGTGGCGGGATTTTCTGCAGCAGTTTTAACACCTGCAGGTAGATGCTCCCACGTGTGCTAAGCCAAGCCCTAGCCTGGGCCTTTGTTTACTCATGGTGACTGTGAATGCACACATTCACTACATCTATTCTTATACATTTAAAACCACTATAATACACATAGAAACTTTTCTGTGAAATTAAACTTTTCATACATACTTAATTTTAATTACACAAATGTGTCTACACAAGTAAGAACAGGTAAACTAATTAATTTGTCAGTTTTTTACCATACACACTCAGAAAAGCGACTTTTTTATCTTTATTATTGAAAGTATTACAGATGTCCCCTATTTTTCTCGTTAATCCCTTCAAGCCCACACCCGCTCCCCAAACCTACTATCTATATAGATAAAAGCCTAAGTGACCATTACAACCTGTCGACCGGTTGCCATGACATGCACTGACCACCAGGGGGCAGATGCTCAATACAGGTGGTCAGTGTGCTCCCATAGCCAACCTCCCATGGCCAGCCAACCTTCTGTGTTCCCTCCCCCCAGACCAATCGGCCCCAATCGCTGGCCAGGCCGAGGGCCCCCACTCCTGCACAAATTCGTGCACTGGGCCTCTAGGATTATATATTGGACTTTTGGCTTTAATAGACACCCCCTCACCGGGATTAGTCCATTATATCAGGGTTTATTGCACTGCGTCTCTTATTTAATGCCCCCCAGCACTCCTAGGGGACACACTCTTGTTATCCCCATTTCTCGAGATGGGGAAGCTGAGGTTTACAGAGATTGGATAACTGTGCCCAGGACACCAGAACTCTCTCCCAGCCAGTCCATTTCAGAGCCCAAGCACTTACCCTGAATACACTGACCTCTGCGGTGACGGGTGTGAGTGCATTTTGTAAAGCCTAAAGGGCTGCACCAAAGTGGTTATTTGTATTGTCTTTATCAATATGTGGCATCCGGGGTATAATTCCTGGCTCTGGAAGTGACTTCAAAATAAACCCAGCAGAGAGGGAGGACCATGAGCCCCTGGCAGGCGACTTTGTGCTGTGGAGTGGCTCCCAGCCTTCAGCCTACTTCAGAACCGCCTGGAGGCACCCCTGTGGCACAGACAACCGGGCTTCACCCCAGTTCCTGCTTTGATAGTTCTGGGGTGAGGCCTGACAATCCGCATTTCTCCCGGGTCCCTGGGTGGAGCTGCTGCTGTTGGCCAGGACTATGCCTGGAGCACCAATGGTGTGTGGCTAAAAATGTGGTGTTAGCCCGGCTGGCGTAGTTCAGTGCTTGAGCTTCAACCTATGAAACAGGAGGTCACAGTTCGATTCTCAGTCAGGGCACATGCCTGGGTTGCGGACTCAATCCCCAGTGGGGGACATGCAGGAGGCAGCCGATCAATGATTCTCTCTCATCATTGATGTTTCTCTCTCTCTCTCTCTCTCTCTCTCTCTCTCTCTCTCTCTCTCTCTCCCTCCCTCTATGAAATCAATAAAAATATATTTTTTAAATGTGGTCTTAGAACTGGAGTTAGTTTTGCCCCTTGTTGACTTAAGTTAGCTGTGTCTCTATCGACCTTGTAGACTTTCCATTAAGGCAGCGGTTCTCAACCTGTGGGTCGCGACCCCCTTGGGGGTCGAACGACCCTTTCACAGGGGTCGCCCAAGACCATCCTGCATATCAGATATTTACATTACGATTCATAACAGTAGCAACATGACAGTTATGATGTAGCAACGAAAATAATTTTATGGTTGGGTCACAACATGAGGAACTGTATTTAAAGGGCCAGAAGGTTGAGAACCACAGCATTAAGGTAAAACAGTATAACTCCTGTAAAGGCCTCAGACCCAGACTGGGACATAGGAAACGCCCTGGTGGCTGTTGTGTGGGGACACCCTGCTCTCTGCAGACCCAGCATCGGGTCCTTTCCAGAGCTTTACCATCAAATCCTACAAGAGTCACCTAGGCCAGCGGTCACCAACCTTTCGGACCTCAGGGACCACCAGGGGTCCGCGGACCACCCGTTGGCAACCACCGATAGACCATCCTCGCTTTATGTCTGCTGAGATCTATAACTTTATTTTTTCATTGCAAAGGGGGTGAAGTAATACGAACATGTTGTATCAGTCAGGGTCTCAACAGGAAACAGATGGTACGCTCGAAATAGGCAAGTTCCCGGAGGGTTTATTTACAAAGGGCCGTTGATAACGTGTGGGTGTTGGGGAACCACAGGGATGGCGCTGTAACCCGGGGCTTGATAGCAGTTAAGCTGATATTACTCCTAGGCCAGAAGGAGGGAGGAGGGAGCAAGCAGTTATTGGAACCTGGTGAGAAAGAATTCTTTCGAGTCATCTGCCTTGAGAGCAGCGATCTTTGATTAAAAAACACAATCAGCGATAGGCTCCCTGGCAGGAAGAGAGCTCAGGGAATTACTGACCACACTCTCCTCCCTCCCTCTATTACCTGCCAGAGCTCCCAACTAAATACAAAGTTAGATTCTGTTTGGTCCAACAGACACAAAACTCAACTGAAAGCCAGAGGGCCTGGAAACTGGTAATAAATCCGGCAGACATGTGTTGGCAGATATTATATCACTAATCCTTACACCAGCCCTATGTTATTCCCATTTTACAGATGGGTCAACAGTTGCACTAATGTAAGTAACTTGCACAATGCCACACTGGAAGTGGCTGGATATTCAAACCCAGGCAGCCTTATTCTGGAACCTGTCTCCTCGACAGCTCCAGTAGAGGAAGCCTGAGGAGGGAAATAAAAGAAATGGAGATGTATATTCTTAGAGCATATAAAAATAACTACTGTAAATGGCGGATGTTGATAGTTGGGGGATCTCAGGCCTCTGTGACCTCCTCTGTCTTGGGTAATTGAAAAATAAAAATGAAAGGGCACAATCTGATCTGTACACTAGGATTGCAAGTTGGTAAAATATGCATATGGTAATTCATAATGTTGGCTATAATAGGACATTAGGATGACGAATGCTTTTCTATTTATTTTCCCCATCTTCTGAAGTTCTGTAATATGGCCAGATTGAACTTACATCTTTTTAGCATAAAAGCAATCAAATAAAATTTTTAAAAATAAAGCAAAATGAAGGGTGAGCCAATCTACACGTTCTCTTGAATGTTTTATGAGTCTACAATCTTGATGTCAATCTCTCTATCTCTCCTCTTTTAATATTAAAGCAATCCTGCAAATATGACTAAAGCTCCACAGAATACATGTCAAGCCTGTAGGACTCACTCTTTGTGAACACACTGGGCTGGTGGGAGGGAAATGAGAGATTTTTTTTTTTTTTTTTTTTGGAAAAATGGCAGTGAGGGCCTCCAGAGTAGAAACGGTTGTTGTTGCCCTGATCTGTCTTCTGTGACATTTCCATGACTTACAGAAAGGTCATGGAGATTTAGAAGAAGGCTTGGCAACAATAAAACATAGCGATATGACTCTGAATTGTCCCTGGTGGCAGTTGCCACCAAAGCCTTAGCTCTTGCCATGAGGGTTGGAGTATCCCATGATGGGCATTTTGCTTGGTACATGGGCATTGATGGAAATGGCTTAGAGGGGGAAACTTGAGGGGTCAGGCACACTATCTCAGAGATGCCTCCAAATAGGCCATGGAGGTCCTACAGGCTTCGAGCACCTTCCACGGGTGTCCACGTAGAGCAGTGATGGCGAACCTATGACACGCGTGTCAGAGGTGACACGCGAACTCATTTTTTTGGCTGATTTTTCTTTGTTCAATAGCATTTAAATATGTAAAATAAATATCAAAAATATAAGTCTTTGTTTTACTATGGTTGCAAATATCAAAAAAATTCTATATGTGACACGGCACCAGAGTTAAATTAGGGTTTTTCAAAATGCTGACACGCCGAGCTCAAAAGGTTCGCCATTACTGCCCTAGGGGGAGGTCATGGAAAGCCAACCCCAGCGCCTGAAACAGCAAATTGCTCTAAGGAGACTACAAATAAGGTCAAGGGTCGGCATTTCTGATTGTAATGCCAAGTTTTATAATCACAAACAGGAGAGGCTAACACAAGACTACCAGTTCTTACTACACCATTATGACATCTTTTCCCTTATGTTCTCCCTCGTCCACCACCCACGTCTAACATGGATTAGCTCTATTCTTAGCAGAGAGATGATCTAATCTGGCAAATTACCCCATTTTCAACTCTCTGGGGGCACTAAATCAATACTCACTCATTGCCCTTTTGCTTTGCAGCTCTTTTCCAATCATGCTCATGTAAAGACAGTAAATTCACTCTCAACAGGCAAAAGAAATGGCCCTACTTGTTAAAACTCTGCAGAATTCCCAGGGCAGGCATTGTCTTTGGGGCAGACAGGTAGGTAGAGAAGCTAATAAATCTTAAAATTCAGTGCCTCTCATTTTCAAGGACCCATTCCTAAGCCCTACAATTGGCTTCTTGTTTATGACTTTGCATTCTTTGTGAAAGAGAATCCCCCCAATTGCATACATTTCAGACTTCACAGAACTTAGATCTGCTTTGTGCACCCATGTAGGGATCTCACACTATTCAGAGGGCTAGAATTCCGCTATGTTTTAATAACAAAGACAGGATGTTTCCACCCACCCTCTCCACTGGCTGACCACTATTCAATTAGAAGGGGGGTCGGTGCTTGACCGGGTTCCAACTAAAGGGTTCCCATAGCGACAGCCTGTGCTTTAGGAGTCAGGTGGGAAATAGGTTCAGGCTGAGCACTGGTGACGGGAAAGAATGGGGACAGAGCTGAGATGTCCACCAGTTCCCTAGTGCAGCACAGGGACTGGGTCCAACATGGTCAAGAAAGTGGGCTTCCAGTGTCAGAGGGCTTTATCCTTCCTGAGCCTGTGACTCTGAGCCGCATTAGTCTAACACTGTGAGCCTCCGTTCCCTCACTTATAAAATGAGAGTGGCCATGCCCATCTCTTGGGGTTTTTAAGATGATAAATGAGATAATATATGTAAGATGCCCAGCATGGTATCGTGTTCATCCTAGTCGCTCTGTGAACAGTAGCTACTGCTCTTACCACTAAACCAGAAAATGACAATTAATAATAATGATAATAAATCATCTTTGCAAAATGTAATGTATGTTTTACTTAGTATCTCATACGACTCCTTTCCCCCAATCTTTCTCATGTCTTAATATCAGCCCATCATTCTAACTATTAAAATTGTTGTATAACTAGCTTATAATGAAAAATTATCCCACAGAATTAAGAACAGAAGTTAAAAATATATTGCCCAAGTTAATGCAACAAATGAATTATAAAACCAGAATTGTAAATGCTATTTCTAGGGACCCCAACTAGTTTATGGTGTCAATACAATTTCTTTTAACTTTTATTGAACACTGTGTTCAGGCACTTTGCTTGACACTATGAAGGAGTCAAAGATAAGAGAGATTCCCTCCTTTCAAAGAGCTTATGGGGTGCCAGAGCAGATTTCCCCAAAATGAATTCTTTTCATAGAATACTCGTTAATAGGTGTTACATGAAAAAGATGTTTTATGGACAAATAAATTTTAGAAGCTTTGGTTAAACAAAAGAAAACAGGTTTCTTGACCATATAACCTCCCAGAACCTTTCTAATGCTGATTCAATTTATAAAACTATAAGAGGAAAAAAGTAGTTCGCAGCACTTTCTAAATTTATTTAACCATAAAACCCTTTACTAGTGTAGCATCTCATACATGTAGTGTTCCAGGAAGACAGGATGGGAGAGACCGGATTAGAGAACTTCAGCTAATCCACAAATGTCTCACCACAGAGTGAGTGAAATTCAATATGTTACAAACGTTGGGCAGAGAGCAAGTGTTCTAAGTCAGTGAGATGTGGGAGAGCTTTCCAGGGAGGGAGGGTTTAAGATGGGCCTGAAGGGATGGATCGAAGATGCCGTACACTTGATTGATACACAGGCAAGAGAATTCCAGGTGACAAGACCAGCACAAACCAGTGGAAGAATGAAGCCAAAACTGTGAAACAGTGGGTTTGGCACCATTGAATTAGCTTTGTAGGCAATACAAGGGAAACAAAGCCAGAGAGATTGAGTGGAGCACAAAAACCACAACCAAGAGAGATGTTAGAGGTGACTGAGCAGGGACTGACCTGCACTCTAAAAGGAAAATTCTGACAAAAAATACAAGACCAGTCCTAACCTGATTGGCTCAGTGGATAGAGTGTTGGCCTGCGGACTGAAGAGTCCCGGGTTCAATTCTGGTCAAGGGCACATGCCTGGGTTGCAGGCTCGATCCCCCGTGTGGGGCATGCAGGAGGCAGCCTGTCAATGATTCTCTCTCATCATTGATGTTTCTACCTTTCTCTCCTTCTCTCTCTTGCTCTCTGAAATCAATAAAAATGTATTTTTAAAAAATGCAAAGACCAGATTGTTGTGGGGAAAGTTAGGAGGTGGGGAGACCAGGCAAAGATCATCCCATGAACCTCAGCAAGGAGTAATATGTTCTGAACTCAGAGGGCAACAACCAAAAAGGTGGAGCTGGAACACTCTAGGGATAGAATCTAGGTGATCTGACAGCTTCTGTCTGTTTCATGATACCGAGTGATGTGTTTTATAGTCATAAGTGGTCAAGTTGTGTATACTGCTTCTACCAGATCGAAGCCAGCCTATGTCCCCAGCATGGTGTGAACACCATCAATTTGCCAATGGACAGATATGTCAATTCTCACAACAGAAATTTTCACCGGCAGGAACCCGTGACACAGAGTGTGGCCAGATAACGGCATCCTCTTCTGATCCCCCAGAAGATGACTCCTGGTTGCAACGGACCAGGAGTCAGAGCCGAAATCCAATGAGACTTTTCTCTCTCCTTGACTCTTATGGCTGGCAGCATCTGTGAGGGTCCCCAAAACACCACTCCCTTAGAATTCAAGGTTCTGCAAAGCAAAAGCCATGTTTAATTAAAATGTCTTCCCGCATAGTACACAAACAGGCCCTTTCAGCAATTAGAGTCCTGGGCCTCTTCTCTCTCACAGACTAATTGGCCACCGTCCAGCATGTGGTGCTGTGAGTCTAATTGCTCAGCGGGCAGCAGGCTCTCCAAGGCTCCTGACCTGGATCTGGGACACAGAAACTTCCCCCGGCCACCACCTCTGGTGAGCACACACTCACAGGGGGGCCCAGCACTCCATCCCTCACAAAGAAACCTTGCTGCCCTGTGCTGTGGGAGGTAGATGTTAATTTCCGAGTAGTGAGATCTGCAAGCCAAAAACTAAAAACACATCCTCCAGGCAGCGTGGCCAGTGAAATCGTGGGCTCTGAGAGAAAAGGGATGACGACATCCCCTCTCTCCTCTCTGTGTGAGCAAATGGCTCTCCCCTGAGTTTGTTTGGCCACACGTGCACTTGAACTCCCTTCAGCACCTGTGTTGTGTCCAAGAGTCAATTCCAGGGTAGCCAGAGCAGGGGGCCTGGACAAGGTAGGGACTTTGTGTTTTTCACGCATTCCTTTAGTCAAAACACCTGTTAAGTTCATGTCCCTGTGCAAAGCACTGTGTTAGACATGATGAGGGATAAAAGTAGGGATGCAAGTGTTAGATGACTTCTAAACACGAGAAACCAGGGAAGTGACATTTGAGCTGCACTTGAAGGATTTTTTAAAAGACAAAGACGATCAAGAGCGTCCTTCCTGGGAGAGAAATAGTACAAATAAGGAAATATTAGGTAAATAATTAAAAGTCACGTTTAGGTCCAGGTTGAAGGCATCCTATGTGCAATTTCACGGGATGGATGCCTGAGTTATGAGAATAAACGAATAGATGGATCTTGGATTATGTACATGACTGACGGAATAGCAATAACCCTTAGTGTAGTTTATGGAAAATGTGCATGAACTGCAAGAGCTTCAAGGAATTAACCTGGTTGCAGAACAATGTACAAAATCAAATTAGAATTGAAAACACACACACAGAGATTCTAATTGTCCTATATAAAGAAAGAATTGATTTATCAGCAATTGTTCCTAATTAGAAAGTCCATGCCACTGTCTGGCTACCCAGCTGGCAGACACAACAATCTTTAGACATACAGACTTGGCAAAAGCGAACCCCAGTTCATTTTAAATTTCCAAGTTGGTTCTGGAAGTATAGATATCCCTTTGGATATAATGAGACATACTCCGAATGATAAATATAAGTTGATTAATGTATATAGGACTTCAGTTTAATAACCGTTTTAACGAAAAGTTATTTAGCTATGGCTAAGTCTCAATAAATGTTTTAAATAATAAATTGGCCTGAGTAAGGGCTGGCTATTAAGTCTCATACTTGTTATTATCTACTAATGTAGTTCTTTTGGATTTAATACGGTGTTTATCATTGTTTATTTCCACAGTTATTGCTGAGATCTAATAATGCATTTTTATTCCTCCAGAGTGTCAGACCTCTTTTCTATTATTAACAATGACTTCTCTATTTTTCTAAACCCCTGATGGCCTCCACACAAACACAGCTGTGCCATCGGGCTTGTTCAAGTACCTACCTACTCAAATGAAGACTCTGCTTCCAGAATTCTGCCAGATTCTTGTCTTTCTAGGTCATGGCTTTGACTTGTTTTTCATTGCAATGATGCTTCAGAATCTACTGTGACCTGGGCCTCCTCAGGATGATGGGCGCTTGTTGAAGGCACTTCTTGCAGGAGACTTACTAGAAATGTGAATTCCTCTTCTGTCCCCTTGTCATAATGAGGGGAATAGAGAGAGCGTTTGGTGAGACAGGACCTGAGGCGTGGAAGCAGGGGTAGGAGCCCATTCTGCACATCACTCTAGATCAGGTGGTGCCAGATCCCAGCCCGTTAAACCACCTTTTCCACTTGAACCCTTGGAACCAGTCTCGGCTCCTTTAAGGGCCTCCAGTGAGAATTCAATAATTGTCTCTGTAGAAAGTATGAGTTCCCCCTAGTGCAGCATGATAAACCACGAATAATAATAGCTCTTTCCAAAAGAATCCTTGGGCAGAAGCAAAATCCAACTGAGAAGGTTGTTGAGAGGCAAAATGTGGGACGTGGATCTGTCTTTTCTTTAGCTCTATAAATACATTGAGTGTTTCTTTTGTCACTGCTGTTGACATAATGTATTATTATTATGATTCAGCTATTATTCCCTTAATGCCTATATTTTAGTCTCTTTCTTCCTGCCAGGCCTTCACTCAATGGGCCAACCGTCCACTTTTAACCCTTCGTCTTCTGCTGACCAGATTACAGTTCTAAGTTTCTCCACCTTTATTACCAAGAGTCAGTACTATATTTTAGGGCGATTTCTAGAAATAATGTCCAGGTGGGAGCACTGCAGATCCAGATTTCTAAATGGCCCTGATTTCACTCCATAGTGGTGGGAATTACTAAGGATGGGATTTTTTTTCAGGAATAATCCTTACAATATTTATTATGTCATTTTCACTGTGTGAGAACAAATAGATTTTTTTATGACTATACACAGGGACCCTCAGAGTGACTTCCAACACTGTTCTGACTATACCTCAAATGATGGCCCATTTTGTGTCCCCTTGACTGGGATAAGGGATGCCAGCGAGCTGTGACATATTGTTTATAGGTGTGTCTACGAGGTGTTTTGGGAGGAGATGAGCTTTGAATCAGTAGACTAAGTAAGGGAGATACACTTCGATGAGGGCCTCAATAGAACAAAAAGGCAGAGGAAGGGAGAACTTCCTCTTTCTCCTCTTGGGCGGTTGACCATCTTCTCTTGCCCTCAGACATGAAACCTCCCGGTTCTCAGGCTTTTGGACTTTGGGACTTGACATCCGGGGACCTTCAGTTCTCTTAGACTGAAGCACACAGCCAGCTTTCCTATTTCTCCAGCTTGAAGACAGCAGACCATGGGATCTCTAGCCTCCATGACCACACGAGCCAATGCCTATAATCTCCATACATATAACCTACTGGTTCTGCTTCTCTGAAGATGCCTGACTAGTACACTCATCATCTTGGAATGGCTGGGCCTGGGTAGAGCACAGTTTCATTGGTCGAGATATGGAAGTTTGACCAAAACAGTGTGCAAGGGAGTCGTACAGTTCACATCCACGTATCTGAGTGGGTACCCCAGCGCCCGCTGGAAGGCTGTGCGTCCAGTCCTGAAGGCTTCATGTCCTCCACATTTCTGCATACCAGGTTCTCTCTGTTTTCTCAAGGGGCGGGCTACCCAGAGCTCAGTAACTCAAGTCCCACCATCAGGCACTTGAAGCATTAACCAAGGTTATAAGATCCCAGATTATGACTTCACCCATGATTCCTGCTTTGCTTCTTTTTGATAAATGGGACAAACCAGAACCGCGATTCTATTTTAAAATAGCAGAAGGCAGATTGTTCCATTTTTCTGCCTTTAGAGTGTAATTATTCCTAATGCCACAATACCTTTGCAAAGTGACAGTGCGGTGATTAAGAATGCTCGCTTTTAGCAAATTTTTCTTATCGCCAAAATCTATAAAAATTTAACTTCCTCCCAAAATTATGACATTGTTGGGTAGTTTTTATTAGACAACGTTGGGACTTGAAAATTCTTGGTGACTAGTTCTCCCTCACTCCAGCACGTGTATAATTATAATTAATTGCTTCTCTGCACATTTCCTTTTTCTCTGGAAGGAAAGAAATAGTTTGGGCAAAAATAAGAACAGTAGGAAATGCAGGGAAGGACCCTTTTCTTTGTTAATTGTGTGGGGCTGACTGCCCCTCTGGTATACAGTCAGCATTTCAATCCGCTCATCTTTTCAAGTCGTGGCTCTGAACAGCTGTGAGTTCTATATGAGACACAGGCCAGGATAAAAGGCCACGGCCTTGCATGGCTCCAAACCAGCAATCATCCATCTCTCTCTCTCTCTCTCTCTCTCTCTCTCTCTCTCTCTCTCTCTCACACACACACACACACACACACACACACACACGGACCAGGAATTAAACTATCCAGAGTCTGTCATGATGCTGGACAATAGGTATTTTATAAGCATGTGGATCAGCAAACCTAAACTCTTGAACTTCTCTGAATCCCCAGTCATGTCTGAATCCTAAGTCAGGAAAAAAACTAGGAAAACAAGAGTCCGGATCGCTCAGGTGCGTGTCTCCCAGTGGCCCGGGGATTGCCATGCACACTGATGGCTTGGAAAACCAAGCCACACCGCACATGAGCCTGGGAATGAGGATGAGAGACAAGGTTGGGAGGCCCAAGTCAGAGGGGCCGACTTGCCTGCTCATTCGCTTTCTCCCATTACACAGCTGAGTCAGCCTCTTTTCTGGGGGGAGGGGAGGGCAATTGTTGAAGGCTAGGAAAAAAACAATAACCTTGTTTATCCAATTACAGTGGAAAGATTATAGAGAAAATGCATAGCCTGGAGTTTGATGGAAGTTGGACAGATGAATAATTTCTCATACTTGGGTCTCTTAATTACCCGAGGTTCAATGAAGTCTGGTTCACCTTCCCTTCATTAGCTCTGAACCCTGCTTTCTGACTGCGAACAATGGGATCTGAAGCTGAAAGCTGGGTGAAGGGCAGGCGCCTATCCTCAGACTGTTGCCAGGAGGAAGTGCCAGAGAGAGCCTGAGAAACTTCCGTTTCAGCAAGCCCAAGAGGAGGGAACAAGAATAGCTCATTGCTGTGTGTGTGTGTGTGTGTGTGTGTGTGTGTGTGTGTGTGTTGTGTGTGTGTGTGGTGTGTGTGTGTGGTGTCTGCCTTAAATGCACTAAGTGCTTCTTAGACATTAGCTCATGCAGCCTCAGGGTTCCCAGGGAGGCAGGTGAAAAGCTCAAGGCCTCGTTCGCATGTGTTGAACGTCAAAAGCAAAAGTGGACCTTGTGCTAAACCCCAGGGAAAGTCACCGGGGCTTAGTGAGTTGTTTCCCTTGACACCTTAAGATCTGACTGACAGATACAGATGAAATCCCTACTGTGTGTGTGTCTGTTATGAGTGGAAAAGGCATACTGGGAAACTGGGAGGTGTAGCCTTTCTTGAGCAGTGGTTCTCAACCTGTGGGTCGCGACCCCTTTGGTGGTCGAATGACCCTTTCACAGGGGTCGCCTAAGACCATTGGAAAACACATATATAATTACATATTGTTTTTGTGATGAATCACTACGCTTTAATTATGTTCAATTTGTAACAATGAAATTGGGGGTCACCACAACATGAGGAACTGTATTAAGGGGTCGCGGCATTAGGAAGGTTGAGAACCACTGTTCTTGAGGATCTAACATGTTTAGGCCAGGAAATAAAGCGAGATGTGCGTAGGAAGCAACTCGAGAAGAAACGAGGGCAACAAGTCCCCTAGCGGGACTGTTCTTTGGGCCTCGAGCCCGGCCTTGGTAGGAGATTTTAGAGAAAGAGGAAGGGAGGGAGAGAGAGAAACATTGATTTGTTGTTCTGAGTATTCGTGCATTCATTGATTGATTCTTGTATGTGCCCTGACCAGGATGGAACGAACCCACAACCTTGGAATAACAAGAGGACATTCTAACCACCTGAGCTCCCCAACCAGGACCTGTGTCCCCTTTCAATGCTACAAGCAAATCATATGGGGAGTGTGGGCTGCTGTAGGTGCTGCCATGATGATTTCAACTAGAGTAAGACTCTGGTAGCTTGGTTTTCTGAAACTCAGGAGCTGCTCTCAAGACTCGATTTGCCTTTGAGTCCTCCAGCCCGCACACCACAAGGACACACGTGTGCCCTGAAAACTGCTGATGGCCCCTGAGAGGTGCAGTTGGAGACCCCAGACGTTCTGGATGGGCCGCTGATGGCCTCCGGCTGGGAGGGCGCACATCTTCCCGTGAACTTGCGCGCTGCGCTTCTTCCATTAGCGGGCCCGGGTCTAGCCGAGGGGCAGAGGTGGTGCGTGACTCCACGCCGCCGCCCTGGCCTCCCATCCGGGGGTGGCGGAGGGGAGCCTGAAGGGCCCAGCCGAGCGAGGAGAGGCGTTCCGCCCTGTCTCTCTGTCAAAAATAAAATAATAATAATAATGTTTAAGATGAAAAGCTCATTATGGCTGGAGGGTGAAAGTAACATTTTCATTCTAAAGTCTCTGTGAGGCACCGAGACATCTTCCCATAGAAAATGATGAACTTGCACATCCGGGAGTGCAGACTCTTTAATCAAAGCCTTTAAGAAGATCAAACCTAATCATGAGATGTTAAAAAAATACACAAAAGCAGATAAAAGGAGGTTTTGGCTGCATGACCAGAATCTGAAAATCTGAAAAGAGCCTTTTAGTTTCTTCCACAACAAGGGGGAAACATTTTTTTTCTCGCTCAGCAATCCAATTTATTCACTACAGTGGGTCTGAGATGGGACCGAAATAGCTCGGCCACTCAGACAGCCCGGCAAGCAAGAGAGCTCACACCAGGCTCTTGTCTTCCACATGGTTTGTCATCGACTGTCCCCCTTTTACTCCAGTTCATTTTAAATGTGTTTTATTTTAAAGAGAGAGATCGTAGAGACATTCCAGAAGGTGTGAGAGAGGAGACACCATGAGAAGAATAACTGAGGTCTGAGGAGGACATGGGCCCTCTTGCAGCCCCTGGAGAGACCTTGGCCTTCAGCTCCTCACCCCGAAGACCAGGCCATGCCTCGCCTCTCAGAGGGGCCCATGTGGACAGTGGGACGCGAAGGCACAGGAAAGCCTGTGAGAAAACAGGGTGGAACCAACACCATGAGGACAAGACCCAGTGTTTAGGGTAGACCAAGTTTAGTGCAAGGACATGAGCGTTTGTTACTATCATGAGTGTGTCAGGGTGATGGAAGGCCGTCAGTACAATGAGGCGTGGTGGGGACAGTGCACAATGGGGGAACATGAGCACCAGTGGCTACCACTGAACATTAACTGTGCACCACGCGTGAGCCAAGCACTTTCATACATTCTGTCTGATTCTCTCAACACCTCCTCAAAATAGACACTCTCTAACCTCATTTAGCCCAGAAAGATTAAGCCACTTGATCTAAGTCAAAGCTAGAAAACCTGAAATCCACCTCGGATCTGCACACTTACAAAGCTCTTTTACTTCCTGCGGAAGGCCCAACTCTTCTCAAATCGAAGACCTCTTTGTATAGTCAAAAGAAAATTCTAGAGATTTTCCAGAGAGGGGTGTACCCTTTCATGCCTGGGTCTGTAGACAGTACCCGGTGTGCGGTTATCTTCAGAGGCCCCCAGCAATTCCTTAAAAGCTCCAGAGGCTGTCATCTCTCATCCCAAAAAACTCACCATCAAAACTATCCTTAGAAAAGCAAGCAAGTGATGGGCATGGCTTCACACGTTCTCACCCCTGTGGTACTGCCCTAAGGAAAAGGGAAGGGGCCGCCCAGCTACTGGACTCCAAGAGGTAGCAGCCACCTCCATCCCTCCTGGCAGCCCCTCAAGCTTCCTCCCCTTTTGTAATACCTTCTTCCTCCAGCACATTTACCAAATGACTGCTTTTCTGCTGTTTGCTCTCCAGGCAACCTTCACTAAGACAGCCACTGCTGTTTAATCAGATTTCTCCTATAAGAAGAGCATTGGGTAATTTCCCAGGCCCCTCATAATCTGCTCGAAATGGGTCTAGTTTGCTGGAGGGAAAACACATAAAACACACACACACACACACACACACACACACACACACACACACACACACAATACGAGGAGATATCAGTGCCTATAAGGAATGTATATACAAACACACATATATGATAAATATTGTTCATATTATAAATACTAAAAATGTGCAGATGCACTAAGAGAATGGGACAACATAGAGGAATGGTAGCCACATGAAGTTATTTAAAGAAGTTTTACTTCTGGGAAAAAAATGAGTTGTGAGCAGATTTTGAGCGGAGGAGAGAGAAATAAAACAAATGCCCGCCACAATGAGAAGTAAACATTAAGTAGTAAGTAATGAATTGGGAAGAATATAGAACGTGAGTTTTGATTACCTTTACAATTTAGCCGAGGACAAATAAATAATCCTCATTAATAAAAGAGAAACTAAAACAATGCAAGGTTTCCTATAGATGTACGGAGAGATGTTATTCTCTCTCCGTGGCCTTTTTCTTTCCCACCACCTCCCCGGGGAAGGCCTACTGGAGGGGAAAGGAGAAGACCCCAGGACAAAGGCTGAACTTCTGCCCTCTTTGGCTCCCTGTCCTGGCTTCTTCCGAGACCAGCAACAGACACAGGCAAAACACACGTCTCTGATTCAACGTTGCTTTGCAAGTTGTACACATGCCGACTCCTCCTTGAAAAAGGACAAAAGGTGAATGTAAGAGATGGCATCGGCTCTGCATGGACCTGTCTCTCTCTTGCTCAGACCTATCACCTCTGAGGAAGGGAATGAAAACGTTGCAAGGAGATTTGAGATGGGAAGGGAGGATGCTGGTGCGGCTCTGCATTTTGTGAGCAGCGAGCCTGTCCCCGCTGCCTGGGCTCCAGGAAGGGTAGGGATCTCTGTGGCTTTGGGAGAGCGATTCTCACTCTCCTGAGAACCACTCTTACCCAAGAGCTCACAGGCTGTAAAACGCTCACCAGAAAGCCTCCCACATCACACGTACATAATCAGGGGCACTTACAGATTATGGGTGAAAGTCCCCTGGGAAGCCATGGGGTCCCTGGTGACTGCAGAGGAGGTCTGGATACTAATATATGTCAACAGTTGCTATGTCCATGGTGCTTCTTGCTACTTCCTTATCTTGGTAGCTGGTCCTGGATTGGGAGAGAAGGCTACCCAGGTTTACTGAACACCTCTCTGCATGAAACACTTCCACACTCATGACCTCACTTAGTCCTTACTGCAAGCCTTTGGGGTAGACAGTATTATCATCCTTCCTTCACCAAGGAGGACACTTCCCGGCCTAAAATCGAACAGCCAAGGGGGGTTCGACTTAAGAGCAGATCAGTCTGATGCACACCCCAGACTTTCCACACAGCCTGCCGCAAAGACAAGCACACTGGTCCTGGGGCCCAAGTCACGTGAGGAGCCAGATCTCACGGTCTTTGGAGTGCACTCTGGCACAGGGATGTCCCGACATGCATCGGGCATAGGCTGAATCATGTTGTGGAAGCAGAGCTGGCTCCTGAGCAGAAGGTGTCGGCAGAGTGTTGAGCTGTCTCCAGCCGTGTCCTGGGCACACTGCAGCACCCTGTTTGGTCACACTGATGGCCACCTGGCCAGAGACCCACTCCCTTTTGCCTTCAGCAAAACCCTGAAGCAGGAACTTGTGTCTCTCTCCGCCCATGTCACTGTCCTCTCGTTCCCTACAGTTCTCCCTCCCTGCCATTCCTTTAAAGCTACATTCCCAGGAAAATGTTCACCTTTATTCTTTTCACCAGTGTTTTGTTTTGTTAGAGGTCCATGACCTTTGCTTTGCTCTCCTCCTAACCTTGGATCCTTTTTCATCCTTCTCATTCTCAGCCCTTTTCTTCTCTGCAATATTCCCTGACTTCTTGTTCTAATTTCCATTTGTTTTTCTCTCCTGAGAGAGCAAAGAGAACAAAAGAATGAGAATGGGCGAGATCCTTGGCATGTCTCTGAATGCTTCATTATTTGATTTTTTTTTTTCCATTACATTGTTTGAATGAGCTTCCTAAGATCTATGGTAACCAGATACCCCATTTGTGTCAAATGTTCTTTTGATATGTTGACACTGTCCAAATAAGCATTTCAGAAACTTTTCATTCCCCTTTCTCTATTTCACAAGTCTGATGGTGGGTATCCAGCTTAGGAGAAGAGAAAAGAAAAGAGAGAAAAGGTTTGTAGGAAGGCCGGGCATGAAGTGAAAGTCCTGCCTATTCTCTGAGCAGCTCGGGCCTTTTATTCCTGTGGGAGTTGGGAGAGGGCAGCGAAGAAGTTCAGAGAATGTCGCCCACTTTGGCCTATTGATTATTTTGAGTTGAAGGCACTTGAGAAACAGCAGGTGCCAGAAGGGCTCTCTGCCCTCGGACTTTCTCCCTGAAAGCAGGACGTGAAATTTCCCAGGGGGAAGGTGTGCTCCCTGGGCCAGGAAGAGAAGAGGCTGGGAGTTGATCCTGAGATGAATCGGTACAAACTGAAATAACCCTGATCTCCCATGAGTTTCCCCATGTGTGTCCTGGTCACTGTCCCACTGTGCCACCCCTACCTAGATGCTTAAACCCTTTTTCTTTTGTCCTGTCACTTTTCCACACTCTTATTTTTCTTGGTTAAAAAGGTATATAAGCTCTCAGGATTCATTGCTCTCTGGGGTCTTCATTTTATTCCTATGGAGGCTCCATGTGCACATCCTATATAATAAAAGGCTAATATGCAAATTGACCAAACAGCGGAATGACTGGTCGCTATGATGGGCACTGACCACCAGGGGCAGACACTCAACACAGGAGCTGCCCCCTGGTGGTCAGTGCACTCCCACAGGGGGAGCGCCGCTCAGCCAGAAGCCTAGCTCATGGCTGGCAAGCCCAGCGGTGGTGGTGGGAGCCTCTCCTACCTCCACGACAGTGCTAAGGATGTCCGACTGCTGGCCTAGGCCCACTTCCCACGGCTGTCAGTTGGACATCCCCTGAGGGCTCCCGGACTGTGAGAGGGCACAGGTCAGGCTGAGGGACCCTCCCCTCCCCAGTCCACTAATTTCGTGCACCGGGCCTCTAGTAATAAAAACATTAAAATGTGAGGTTGTTCTTCTCTTAATTTGTCTTTTGTCAGTTTAATCCATAGGCACCAGCCACAGAAATAAGAGTGTAGATTAAAATTCTTTTTCCTCCCCTATGGCAACAGCTCAGTGTTTTGTGTGCGCGCACACATACACACACATCTCATAGACTCCGATAATGTCAGAGTAGGAAAGGTACAATATCACACAGACAGTCCCATTCATGCTGCAGATGCAGACACTAAGACTCAGAGAAGTAACATGGATTGAGTCAGATCCTACAGACAGCTCAAGTTCAAAGCAGGACCAGACTCCAAGCATTCCGACTCCCCCCTCTTCTGTGTGCTTTGCACGACCCACCTAGGAACGAAGCCCCGAGCCGTTCTGCCTTTCCCTTTAGTAATCGTTTTTTGGATCCATTATCCGTGAACTTGCCTGAAGTCTTCCTGCAGCTATTTCTGTTTTCAGTGTCATGCTCCCAAGAAAAGCCCAGAGCCACTGGGACGGAGGGTGATGGGAATATGATGGGTTTTATTTTTGCACTCTCTCTGATCCATGACCTCCTTCCTTCTTGCAGCTTTGGAGAGAGATGGAGAGGAGAAGGGCTTTGTGTTGGGAGGGGCCTCATGGCAAACTGTTTGAATTTTCCAGGAAATGAGGTATTGCTCCTCCCCCAGTGAGAGGCTGGCAGTAGTTCGATATATAAAGGGTTCTGTGGTCTGTCTCCACTCCTGGACTCCTGTCTGGTTCTTACATCATAGCCATCGTGAGCTGAGTGTCAGAGCAGCTGGTCCTGGGTGTCTCAGCCAAGGCCAGACTTGCATCAGAGTCTTCATTAGCTCCTGGCAGACAGACAGGGGGCCAAACTGCCCAGGTAGCTCCTAAACATTATGGAAAGAGCTCTTGGAAATCAGCAGGCTCCTTCTCCAGCACAAGTTCAAGGGAGAGTCAGAAACAGAGTCCGGATTCTCAGGCAGCAGAGCAAGCTGGGCTTTGCTTGGTGAGGTGTTTTTGGTCAGCTTTTCAGGCCCAAAAGGTTCTTCCAATGTTTCTTGAAAAATCAAAAGTTGGGAAAGGTCTTCTTTTCAATGATCTCAGCCCCCTCCTGCTAACTCCCCAGCAACCTGGCCTTTCATCTCACCTGGGGTTTAGTAGGAAAGGGCTCAGATCCTATGGAGACGGAGAGAGGAGGAAGATAACTCAAGACTTGGGCTGGATTCTCTCCATTTAAACAAGAAGATGCTAACCCAGCCAGCATGACTTAGTCGTTGAGCATCAACCTATCAACCTGGAGGTCATGGCTAGATTCCCGGTCAGGGCACATGCCTGGGTTGCCGAATCAATCCCCAGCAGGGGGCGTGCACGAGGCAGCCAAGCAATGATTCTCTCTCACCATTGATGTTTCTATATCTCTCTCCTTCTCCCTTCCTCTCTGAAATCAATTTTTAAAAAATGGATAGTGTTTTGATTAATTAAAAAATAAGTAAATAAATAAGAAGATGCTAACTGCTTGGAGTATTTGCATCATTAAAGCAGCCTATGGATGCAAACATTGCGGTGACCATGGGTGGAAAAAGCTGCCTAAGGGGTGGGGGGACAATCGGGGTGGGGAGTGCCGCAGGGAGGAGAAATGAGTCAGTGCCCTGGGGAAAGGTCCACTGTCCCCTTTCTCCTTAAGGAAATGATCATTTCAACTTTGCTCCCTATTCTCTGTGACCATTCAGAGGAAGGGCTCCCGGTCTGCATTTAAATGGAGTGATTTCAGGATGCACAGAACAGAGTGTGTGTTGGGGGGGGGGGGGGGGAAGGGGGATGGGTAGGGAAAGGACATTGTCAGGCATCCCATCCTGGCTTTCAGAAGAGATGAATCAGAGCTCCCTGGGGGGCTAGGAGCTGGAGGGCAGATGGTGGCCCATCTCTAACAGCCTGGAAAATTGACCGCCAAACCAGGACCTTCTCAGCATCTCATATCACTAGATTCGGCCCCTAGAAAGGATCTTTATTCCACTCTCCTGAGAATTGCACTCTGAGCTCTGGCTTGGCCACACAGGATGTGGACTTTTAAAGGTGTTGCAAAGGCATGCCTGGGTAAAGGGTCATTCTTTGTCAGAGGCTGGTCAAGTGCTGGTGACGGGAGCCCCCCTGGAATGTCCCAGGAGGTTTGCTATCCTTGCGGCTCACTGCCTGGCCGGCCATTGCAAGAATTTAGTGTTTGCAAGAGAGATTAGTAGATATCCAAGGTGGGGGTTGACGGTCACATGGGCCCATGGCTGGGCTAAAGCATGTCTCACAGCCAGGTAACAGGACGGCCCCTGCATTCAGGCTAGAAAGATTCTTATTCTGATTATGTTTATTTTACAGTTGAGGTTCCTAAGATCCCACGAAGCTGTAGAATCTTCCCAAGGCCCTTCAGCCATAGGAGAGGGTACCAGCACCCTGGCCCCTCCCCTAATGCACGATCTACTAAGCCCTGACCTCTCTGTTTAGAGCTTAGATCACTAAGAGGGTCCACAGCAGAGATGCCACACCTGCTGAGAAGCCTCGCTAGGTTTGGGGGGAGAAGGAAGCACACCAAGGTCCCCCCTCTCAGGCCCTCTGCTTCCTGTTCACCCTCATCAGGCTGCGGCGGCCGAGGCTCTTGGGAGCGCAGTCTTGGGCATGGGGGGAGGAGCCTCATGGAGGACATAACACAGCATCTACAGCAACTTTTCTTGGAGACAAAAAAAGACTTGTTTCACACTTGCTTCTCTTCCTACAAGTTATCTCTAACTTGGGACAGGTGCCGGAAACTCATGGCCGCCAAGTGTTTACTCATCGATGCATTCATTCTCGGGTGATGTTGAGCACAGCTGAGTTGGCTATGTGGGCCCAGCAGGGGCAGCAGAAAGGCCAGGCCAGACCCTACCCGCACCCCGCAACCTGACAATGCCGATGCACCACGTGTGTAACAGTAACTTCCTGCTGCTCTGGGTTTTATGAATGAGGACCAGGCTCCCGCTGGATTTGGAGATTCGAGAGGAAGTATTGCATAGGGTCCGCTCCTCGGTAGGAGAGGCTGCGGAAAAGGCAGGGACATGAAAGGGATAACCTTTCCACCCTGAAGAGCCAGGGTGGTGACTTACAAGCCTGGGAGGCTAGTGCCTGATTCAGCAGAAGCCCTTTGCCTACTGCACCTGGCGAAATTCAGCCATTCTCTAGCAGGACCTTTGCCCGGGAGGGGAGTCAGGCTCTTGTTAAACAGGGATCACATTGCTGATTTCAGCAAATGGAAACCAAGGACCAGAGAGCTTTTCGATCTGCAGGGAGCATCCACGGGAGTAAGTCAGCCTCCCACGGAGGGGCTTGAATGGGATGAGGGTTTGGATGCGCATCTGGCGGTGCCCACGCTTCAGGGCAACTCAGCCTGACTTCTTGGATGCTGGGAGGTCAAAGGGTAAGTTCCTTACTGGGGCCTGTTTTCTTGTGAGTCAGCCCAGGAGGGTGACAGGGTGTGAAGATGGGAGCCTGGGTTTCTCAGGAACGGTTACCCCAGGGTGTCCTGCAGGCTTTTGCACTAATGGCAGATCCGTCACCTTGGCCCTAGGGGTACAGGGGTGTCACCTCTCTGAGTTTTCTTTTTGGAAAGCTTGGGAACACCTCCCCCTGCTTCCAATGCCCCCACCGCACGGTGTGTCCAGCCTGTGGATTCCAACTCAAGGAAGGATGGAGATGGGTGCCCTCCCCCAGACCCGGGGGCAGCATATATGTTCATCTTCAGGCAGCTCTATCTGAAATGCAAGTGCAACTTCGGCCAATGCCTCATCAGGCCGCACATTAGCTTGGCTGAGACAGTCCACAGAGACCAAAAGTGAGGCTTAGCGTCCACAACAATGATATCGTTCATCTATTAAATAATTACTATGAGCCAGGAGTTTGCTAAGCTCTCACCAAACAGCTTTCTTCTTCCCTTTTTGTCTTTTTTTTAATCCTCCCCACAGCTCCGAGGCAGGTATCACATTTTACATCACAAAGGTTGAGCAGCAGCCAGGGCTACACACTGAATAAGAAGCCAGGAGCCAAACCCAGGGGGTTTAATCCTCCCACTTTTGCTACAGGTGCTTCAGGTGGCAGCAAAAGCTGGGAGACAGGGAACACAGGAAATGGGCGATTTTGCTTCAAGAGGAGTGAGAGAGGGGCAAGGCAATCATGATGGGACTGAACAGTTGATGTCTGTAGAGAGGCACAGACCCCGATTTGAATCTCAATTCTGCTGGCTATTAAATAGAGATAATGACACCCCCTTTCACCACCGATTCTCAGGCCTTCGCTTAGGGTCTCTTCTTCTTTGAGGCCCCCCTGACCTTCCACCCTCTTATTTTACCCTCTTCTGAATAGGTGATATTTGCCGTGCACACAATCAGGATGAGTTTCTTGCCGTGCACACAATCAGGATGAGTTTCAGCACAGACTAGGTGAACGCTCATCAAAGGCAGGGAATATGTCCTGTCCATTGTCATATCCTCAGTCCCTCATCCACATTGAATGAATGAACGAGTGAGTGAATGAATGAACTAACAATGAGGCGTTAAATAGCTTGGAATACAGAAGGCATTCAGCTCCATTCGCCCTTTGGCAATATTGCCTGGGGCCAGCTTCATTGTTAAGGCTCAGAACCACTATTGCCTGTTCTGTAAGGTAAGGTAGCTGCCACCAGGAAAAGAGACTTTGGTTTTAGTATTTCCCGGCATTGGTCATCTGGCTTTCAGTCTCAGGCAGAAGTGTCCAGTGCGGTGGCCACGTGGTGTTCAAGGAGCTGAGCTTCTCAAAGGCAACCAATCGCTCAGGGAACCTGAATGAGTGGCGGAGGGGCCATTTCTCCTGGGTGCTTGTGTTCAAACCCACAGCCCTGCCCGGGAGCCCAGTGCGGTCTCTGGGAGAGTGGACGGGGTGAGGGTGTGGGAAGGCTCTGCTGCACGGAGCTGTCCAGCTGACACCCCGATCTGCAAGTGGGAGCCAACAAATAGCACCCCAGAAAGGCATGGGGAGCTGGGTGCAGACAGGGATCAGGGCAGAACAGGCTGTTACCACTGCCCATCCCGCGGGCGCCCATGGTGCCTCCACGCCGGCAGAGCAACCGCATAAGTACCCACCCCTCCCCTACCTCCCTTCCCTCCAAAGCACTCCTCCAAGCCCTAACTAGTTCACCTCCACATCGTATGCTTCCCGGCAAGCTCTTTGCTCTGCAAAGCAATATGTGGCAGCAATAAGAAGAAGAAAGACTAACACACAGAGAGATCACTGTGTGTCAGGTACTGGCCTGAGCTCCCACAATGACTCCTGAGGGATGTACTATTACCCTCCCGTTTTCACGGATGAGGAACCCGAGGCGCAGAGAGGGTAAGTAGCCTGCCCAAGGTCACACAGGTGGAGGAACCTGAAATTAAACCCAAACACCCCGGCTCGAGGAGACAGAGAAAGAGCGGGCAGAGAAGGGGCGGGGGTGATGTGCAAACAGGAAAGAGAATGTCCGTGGGCTGGCAGCACGAGCCCCTGGAGGGGAACTCTCTTTGCCCCCAATTTCTCATTGTTTTGCATCTGTGTCTTCTTCACTACCAGTGGGATGCTTGCCAGGGAGCCTGGCACCAGAGATGTGCTCTCCACCCAGAGGGTGGGCACTGTCCTCCAGGTAAATGTCACGCCTATTCCCTCACCTGGCAAGCCTAGGGTGGAGAGACAGCCTCTGCCAGTCAGCATGTGGGGTGTTTGAAGCCTGATGGAAGTGAGCTCAGACACGGAGCTTCCCAACACCCACCCTCCTCCACTTTACACACACACACGCACACACATGTGCACACACACCTTCTCCACCTTCGACCCTGCCACAGATGCCAGCTGCTCCCCTCACCTGGGTGGTGTCGTGGCCCCATGCCAGGGGAACAGCCTCCTTCCTCTGCACCCTCCTCACCCGCGTTGGCTTTTGACAACCAGGCAGATGTTTTTCAAATCACTTTTGTGGTGTTTTTTTTTCCAAACAGAGGAAAAAAAAATGTCCCTGTCATTGCTCACTGTGCCGCTCCTTCCCCCTATTAGCTCTGCTAAGATGCACCCAAAGAAAAGGAAACACAATTGCATACAATTAGCAATGGAAATTATTAATAGGAGCAAGAGATGCAATCCATTCTACAAGTAATTCTGTAGTGATGTTGGTAATTGATAGTAATTAAACACTAATGAATTCATTTCCTAACTAATGTATTTGCTTTATTTATGGGTGTTCGCTTTAATTACACTTGTTTGCATTCTTGGGTTAAGGAATACAAATTTGCTCTCTTTTCGGAACATATTTGTTTGGGCTTCTTTAAGTCATTCTTGGAGAACATCTGGGAACAAAGGCTAATTGCTCTGAATTGCAGCTACGCACACCAATTCCTCACTTTGGAATGTGGAGCCTGCGGGATCAGGTCTCACCTCTGCCACCTAAGTTTTGGTTCAGCTCCTCTGGCAAAGACTTTCTGTGGGTTCGCCTTAGAAAAGACCAGAATCTTGACTATGAGATAAGTTCCTCAAGGACCTGAAATGCCAGGGAATGAAAATCCCATCTCTAGAGCTCATTGCCAATGAGCATGATGACCCTAGAGCAGTGGTTCTCAACCTGTGGGTCGCGACCCCTTTGGGGGTCAAACGACCCTTTCACAGGGGTCGCCTAAGACCATCGGAAAACACATATAATTACATATTGTTTTTGTGATGAATCACTATGCTTTAATTATGTTCAATTTGTAACAATGAAATTGGGGGTCACCACAACATGAGGAACTGTATTAAAGGGTCACGGCATTAAGAAGGTTGAAAACCACTGCCCTAGAAAGACATGGCAGGTGTGCATCTGTACTTTGGGTTGAGTGGATATTGGCTCTTTTAGTGAGACTCCCAGGACTGGGAGAGCTGTGTAAGTGCCCCCAGCCCAGCCACTCAGCTGACGCACATATGTCTCTGTCAACTGGGCATGAGGCCTGTGCTCAGACACTGCTCCTGAGAGGCACTCTGGGCAGCTCCAACTACTAGAAATGCTTCTCACACTGAGCCAAAGTCTGCTGCTTTGAGAGTTGCTTCCTCTTTGACCACCCCAGCCCCTCTGCTCCAACCATAAACGGGGCCAATCTCTTCCACAGGGCAGCCTATCTGATGCTTAACAACGAGCGTGGTGGTACCAGACACCCAACCCATTTCTCCATTCTCATGTAGAATGCATTTGTATCCCCTTAGCATCTTGTTGGCTGAAGGAAATCTAGCCTCCTTTCTCCTCCCCTAACATATGTGAATGGTCATAGTCTGACTCTCACATTGGAAAATGGATATGAACTCCCTCAGTCAAGACTCGGTGCTTCTATGAATGAGCGAATTAGCACGGGTTGGCCACATAACAATGATTCATGTGAGTGTTGGCCCTGCCAGAAGCGTCAAGAAGTGTGCTCAGGGTATGTGTGTGCACATGTCTAGGCCAGCTAGAGAGTCACAGACACGTGTGATTTAGTGTCATCCACATGCAGTATAGGATCTGCATCTGCCAATCAGTCCAGAATCCAGGAAAGGAACTTCCAATAGAAGAATTCCATTACTAGTTCAGCCTGCTGTGAAATACTGTAACTATTCCATACCTCATCAATAGTTTTCATCTACACATACACACACACACACACACACACACACACACACACACACAGACCACGTGATCCTGCCTATGCCACAAGGGAAATCAGCTAAGAATTCATGAAAAAGTCCCTGAAAGAAAAACATATCAAGGTTCTTTGAATTTAGTTTTTCTATGAACTGGAATGAGATATCAGGACCAGAATCTTTAACATGCTGGTTTATAATTAAGGGAGAAAGCAAGGGAGGCAGGGAGGGAAGAGACTCTTGCAGACAGTGGAGTGTGAGTGCCATAAGAAAGCTGTTAAATGGAGAATAATAATGATGGGAATAAAGTGCATATAACCAGCATATAGGCAAATCGCCTCACCCACTTCCTTCTCTTGTCACCTGGGAGCAGTGGCATTTAAGCATTGACAGCAGTCACATCCCCTGAGCCAGCGCTCACTGGGATTTGGCTCTGAGAGCACAATGTTAACTGCATTTTAAGAAAATGAGTATGAAAGAGAGTATGAAATCAGATGAAATACAATGGAAGAAAAATGAGGGGACAGTATTGAGAATTAAGTCCATTATCCGATTTGCTGCTAATAGTGATCCTTTGCCTTGGTTTCTTGTTCCAAATATAGACCCTCTCCACACTAAGTGTGAGTTGTGTACTTGACTACATTTAGGCAAGGAGATTCCTAACCCAGAAAAAAAAAGTAGAATCCAGCCACTCCTCTTGAAAGGGAATAATTCAAATTGGCAATAGAGCCTTAGCTGGTTTGACTCAGTGGATAGAGCATTGGCCTGCAGACTGAAGGGTCCCGGGTTCTATTCTGGACAAGGGCACATGCCCGGGTTGAGGGCTCAGTCCCCAGTAGGAGGCATGCAGAAGGCAGCTGGTCAGTGATTCTCTCTCATCATTGATGTTTCTATCTCTCTCTTTCCCTCCCTGAAATCATAAAAAATAGATTTTAAAAAAATTGGCAATAGCACACCATCCCACCATTCAGGATACAGCTGGAACAAGCTAACTATGCTGACCAGCTTTCTATGCAAAGTGAACTTCATAATCAAGAACCTAATCACCGAAAGGTTCTCATTGACATGAGAACTGGGACAAAGCAAGTGGCCTGCCAATCCCATAGATAATGGAAGACTAGGAGCCCCAAATGAAGCAAAATTAGCTGAGTACACCAGACAGAATCCAATCAAGGTTCAGAACCAAGGTAAGGGTTTGAGGAATCAACAAAACAAGATGATACTCAGTTGGATATATGTCTGTTCTGATACATAATACTTCTACTTACTGCTCTCTCCCATTAACAGTTTCACACCACTTATTTCTTAGTCCCTGCTCATCCTATATAATAAAAGGCTAACATGCAAATAGACCGAACGGCGAAATGACCAGTCGCTATGATGCCACCAGGGGGCAAACGCTCAACACAGGACTGCCCCCTGGTGGTCAGTGCACTCCCACAGGGGAGCACTGCTCAGCTAGAAGCCCGCCTCTGTGGCAGCGCTAAGGATGTCCAATTGATGGCTTAGGCCCGCTCCCTGCTGTCCTAAGCCATCATTTGGACATACCCCCCAGGGCTCCAGGACTGTGAGAGGGTGCAGGCCAGGCTGAGGGAATCTCCCAAGTGCATGAATTTCATGCACTGGGTCTCTAATATATATATATTTATTATATATATATATAATATATATATAATTCTTGCCCTGCCAAACATTTGGATAGACATCCACATGGGTGCATATGCTTGTACCCCTGTGAGCACACCACCTCCACCTACAGACCAGCTATTTCATGTTATTGGTCATCCCTCTTCCCTTGGTTACTGAGACACTACCTCTCCCATTTTCTTTCAACTATGTGGAGTTGAGGGTTCCGGTAATTAGGATACGTGTGCATTTTAAGCTAAACTGTGCGTGGGACCCTCCTTGTTCTCCTTTCTCTCCTCCCCCTTCCTGAATATTTCCCTCCACTTTTCTCTGTGTGTTCTCCCATAACAATTGCATTCATGTACAAGGTCTTCAACTATCACCCCCATAAACATAATCTTCAAATTTAACTTCAGTCCTGAAATCAATCCCAACAACCCCTTCCAAATATCCAATGCCTTCCTTAGCTTCTCCATCTGGATGTTCCCACCCAATCTGAATTCACCATTTGTCCTACCCCCACCCCCCCATAAAAAATGAGCTTCTCGGGGCATTGCCTGTGTCTATTATGACAATTGCATGGCCTCAGGCCCCAAACCCTGCTCCTCCTCCTTCCCCTTCCACTCCACAGCTAATATATTTAGAGCTTTGTCAATGTTGGCTCCATGATATTTCCTTTATCTGCTTCTACCACCACCCTATTCATCATCTGCACTCTGGTCACTGTAGTAGCCTCTTAACTGCTTTTGATGCCTCTAGCCTTCCATCTCTAATACCTCTTACTAATCCCTGCCAGGGTGATCTTCCTGAAGCACCTCTCTGGTTCTCTTACCTGGGTAAAAAAAACTTCCTTGTCTCCTCAATTATTCAATCCAAAAATAACTGTCCTAAACCACATCACCGCCCCCCACAATCCAACATAAATGGACCACCTCTCCCACCCTGAGCAGTTCAGCCACACAGAACAACTTGCTATTCAATGCACACGGCCCTTTCTTTCTTCGGGCCTCTTTCCTGGGGCTCCTGGGCCTGCTGCACAGCGATGCAAATCCCTTACTCAAATGCCATCTCCTCCTGGAAGTCGTCCCTGGTCTCCAGCTGAGAGCAAAGTTATATTCATCCAATCTCATTGATCTGGTTCTTTTCTCAGGCCCCTTATCCCTTTCCACTGGGAATTAAAGTTCATGATCGTGTTTCATCTCTTTTAGGAAACGGGAAGTCTTTGAAAGCAAAGCTAGTATCTCCACACACACAAGGGCTGTTTATCACACAACTCCCACCTCGTGCCTTTGACACAGTAAGTGCTTAACGTGAATACACACGTGAATAAATACAGGCGTGGGGATGCTCACACCTGTTCACTAAACCTAAAGCCATTCGTGGCGACAAAAACACATGCATCAAGTGTTGTAGAAAACAGCCGCTGAACTACACATATACAGTGCTTCTGTAGCGAGAGCTATGCAGGCCTACATGCATGCCATGTGCACTTGTGCTTAAAAAGACAGGAAAACTAACTCTGCGCAAACGGGCAAGGACTCTTTCTCTGGGTGCTGCCAGTCGTCCTAGCCCAGGCACTGGCGTGACTGGCAATGCCAGGCCAGATACCAGAGCTGCTGGGACTGCAGGAGACCCACGTGCCTTGGGCAGATAAGAGGGAAGGACAGGCCACCCCAGCTGCTGCCGAGGGCTAAGGAAATCCAGCTCCAGATGTGCTCAGAGGGAAGAGACTCAACTGCCAACCATCCCAGAATGGCTCAACATGAAAAACAGCTTCCTGCCTTGGCCAGCATGGCTCAATGGTTGAACTTCAATCTATGAACCAAGAGGTCATGGTTCGATTGCCCATCAGGGCACAGGCCTAGATTGTGGCCTCGATCCCCAGTGTGTAGGAGGCAGCCAATCAATGATTCTCTCTCATCGTTGATGTTCCTATCTCTCTCTCTCCCTCCCCTTTCTCTCTGAAATCAATAAAAAAAATTTTTTTTTTTAAAAAAGCCTCCCAACTATATAGCAAAACACACAGATATGGCTGACATGTGGCTGTGTGTGTGCATGTGTGTGTGCGCATGTGTTTAGGGTGGGGGTAGGGAATGAATGAATGAACAAATTCAGGACGCCCTGATAAACTCCCCCCGGGATCAAATCCAAACGTCTGCTTCTAAGAGATAAACAGAAAGCTCTGCTCCTCAGTGGCGTAGCCAGAGGCTGAACACCAGGCTAATCTCTCCACACCGGGTCCTGGGCACCACGGCAAATGTGTGTCAAAAACACACACACACACAAAAAAAAAAACACAAAAAAAATGGAGGCAACGAAGAGAATCTCACTACAGGCACTACTGTGATTTCAAATCCACTTTGCAGTTTTGGATGAAAGCAACCAAAATTGATGTTGTTTCAAAGAGGGTCCAGGAGCAAGAGCAGAGAGAGACTCATTTGGCTGGAGAGATAAAGAGGATTCCCTGTAAGTAACGGGTGGGAACAGGCCAGCCGCCAATGAGCATGAAAAGGCCAGACATTTCCCAGGTGCTCCCGGGGCGCTTTCCCGTTTATTGTGACCTTTGACCCTCCAGGCTCCCCATGAAACGCAGCCTGGGTGCTGTTTTTCCTCCTCGCCCGATGAGTTCCCTGAGCCCTGAGTGATCCCAGACTGCCTCCATCTCTTCTGGGGCTAAGCCAGGGCTGTGGGCCAGCCCCTCTGAGGCTTTAAGACAGTGGTTCTCAACTTTTCTAATGCCGCGACCCTTTAATACAGTTCCTCATGTTGTGGTGACCCCCAACCATAACATTATTTTCGTTGCTACTTCATAACTGTATTTTGATACTGGTATGAGTCCTCATGTAAATATCTGATATGCAGGATGTATTTTCATTGTTACAAATTGAACATAATTAAAGCATAGTGATAAATCACAAAAACAATATGTAATTATATATGTGTTTTCTGATGGTCTTAGGCGACCCCTGTGAAAGGGTCGTTTGACCCCCAAAGGGGTCACGACCCACAGGTTGGCGACCCACAGGTTGAGAACCGCTGCTTTAAGGTAAACATCTCCTGGAGGACATGCTGAAATTCAGATCCTAAGCCCCCAAGTTTGAGCGGAGACCTGAGACTCTGCGTGCTCACAGGTCCCAGGTGCGGCGAACGCTGCTGGTCCGGAATCTCATGTTGAGCAGCATGACTCTGGACATCCAGTCCATGGTGTTGGGTTTGAAGGGATTGTCTCAGCAAAAGCCAGACTATTGGCTCTTCTTTTGAGAGGATGCTATTGAATCTGCGCTAGGAAAGTTCTAGACCAACTGTCACAAGGAGCTCCCGGTGAGGACTCAGTGGTCTTATCTCTCATCACCGGAGGAGACGCCTTTCCTTGCCTGACTCGGTGAAAGGGCAAAGGTCACAGACCATCTCTGGGTCTCCTCCCTGTGAACGATAGCAAAGCTCAGACTCTCCTGTACCTCAGCGATGGCCCCGCTGAAGGAGCTCCGAGGACGCCCCGAGGTCACCCCGTGTTTGGATGGATTTGGCTCTTGCAAAGCCCCCAAAAGTCCTGGAAGGCTGAGCAAGGCAACCTTGACCATGTGCAAGGCAACCTTGACTCCGTGTTTTCCTGCAAGAAGCTCAACACACTTTGTCACCACCTCCATGCCCCTTGTAGGGTAAGAGGGGGGGGGTATATAACCCCAGTCTCCCCTGAGGAAGGTGGGATAAGGCAGGAGAGTCCCACCCAGCACCCAGGAGCAGGCCCCACACTCTAGTTCGGAGCACAGAGGGTAGACTAGTTCCCTCACCTGTCTTCCCTACTTCCATCCTTGACAGCCTATCCCTTTGGGATTGTAAATCTTTTTTTGTTTCAACATGTGATATAAACATACATAGGAATACTATTCAGATTCAAAAAAGAAGGAAGTTCTGACGTGTGCCACAACATGGGTGAGCCCTGAGATGCCTAACTGACCTCAACTCATGTGGCTGCCGGAGGCTCCCAGGCCTGATCTGGGGTTCCCCTGTCCCCCACCCCAGACTGTTTCCAAGGGTGTGGCTGAGGCAGGGAGACTGGGATCACCCTCTCCGCAGCCTGCAGAGCTGAGCAGGCTCCCCCAGGCCCCCAGGCCACCATCTTGTGCGGGCTGGCTAAGGAGATGACCGAGGAGGCAGACCCCAACATCCCCACTCCCCACTCCCCACTTCTGGGCCTGCTGCCTCCACCTTATTGTCCGCCCCAAATGCCCTTTCGAGACAGCAAACCTCCAGGAAACATTAAATCCTCACCAAACACCCTTTAGTTTTATCCACTCGGCTTAAGGAAGGTTCCAGTAGTAATGACCTCGGGGGCTTGCTGTCTGGCAGCTCTGCTGGGAGTTAAACCCATGCTACCCCCCACCCTCCCCCTGCAGCCCCACAGCCTGAGTCTCCAGCATCGCCTCTCGTCTGACTTTCTATTTCTGGGCTCTGTTGCATTAGCACCTTTTTATTTCTCCTGGCATGTTTGACAGCGAGTCCGGGCTAGTGAGAATCTTCTCTTTGTGCCCGCAAGTGGGGACCGCGCTGGCTGCTTCAGAATAAAGACTGTGGTTAAAATTACCTCCAGGATGGCATAATTACATGGTGGCAGCATGCTTCCCTGACAAGGTGGAGCCACAGCACTCAGGTGGCCTGTGGCAAGTTGCTGGGGGAGGAGAGAGGGGACAAACAGGTGTGCACCAGAGTCCCCAGGAGGCATGGGGACAGCTCCCAGGCCTATGCTTATGTCATCAGGTGATCTGAGAGGAGGCAGGTCCCTCTCTCCCCATCCAGGAGGGACCTGGGAAAGCATAGCCCAGTGTCATCCTGAGGACACCATTTGCAAGACCTCCAAACTCCCCAGAACCATGGGGATCACACCCCAGGGAGTCACCACAGCGTCTGAAAACCACGCGTGGAACTTCCACTTGGCCTGAGTCATTCAGCTAAGGTCCCCACTGAAAGGGGACGATTATGTGGGACAGAGGGGCTTCCTATTCACGTTGATGATACAGGCTGGGTTCATTCACAGGTGCTCGCCCCACTGCAATGTTTCCTGCTTTTATTTTATTTTTTTATTGAGTTTTAGAGACAGGAAGGGCGAGGGAGAGATAGAAACATCAATGATGAGAATTATTGATTGGCTGCCTCCTGCACGCCCCCTACTGGCGATCAGGCCTGCAACCCAGGCATGTGCTCTGACTGGGAGTCGAACCAGTGACCTCTTAGTTCATAGGTAGAAGCTCAACCACTGAGCCATGCCAGCAGGGCTCTACACTTGCTTTTAGTAGTGAGACCCAAATTGTCTCAGGACCCATATCTTGGAAAGTAGTGGTCCATGGTGCTGTGGATAGACTCAGCCTCCCCACCACACACACACACACACACACACACACACACCACCCCCAGGGCATCCAGCAGGGGAGGGGATGGGGACTCAGACTTGACAGCCACTGCTTTGTCTAAATCTTGAGAAAGGGACGAGGGCAGCCGTGGGCAAACTACGGCCAGCAGGCGGATCTGGCCCGTTTGAAATCAATAAAACTAAAAAAAAAAAAAAGACTGTCCCCTTTTATGTAATGATGTTTACTTTGAATTTATATTAGTTCACACAAACACTCCATCCATGCTTTTGTTCCGAACCCACTGTGGCCCTCGAGTCAAAAAGTTTGCCCACCTCTGGCCGAGGGGCTGACATCAGAGACAGGGAAGGAAGAGGGTTTGAAAGGCTGATTTCCCAAGGTGAGAGGTCAAAGGGGAAGGCCCTGGCCACATGCCAGCAGGATGAGGGTGCTGGGCCCAGGGGGACAGGGCACGGGGCCAGAGATGGGACCACGGATAAGACATGCTCAGCCTGGGAATGGGGCAAGTCACATCAAGGGACCAACACAGCTGAGTGGTCGTGAACTTGGAATTTGGAGTCAGACCAGGAGCTACTCCCAGTCCCCACAGGACAACCTGGCTGCCTTTGGGCAGATTCCTTCACTTCTCTGCAACTGGGTTTCCTCGTTTCTAAAATGGGAACCATAACAGAACGTAGCTTGAAGCGAGAATTAAATATGCTCCCGCAGACAATGGACTGAGACCCGTGTGAGGCTGCCCTTGATCAGCAAACGCGCCTATTATTTTCAGGTCGCAGCTGTTAGAGCTTCTCCCCTCTGCCCCCAAAGGGCTGATGTCTTGCTCTTCTCACCTGGACATCCCCAGAATGCTGCATGCAGACCCGGGGGTGGAGGGAGGCTGGAGAAGGGTCCGGAAACATTTCAGGAGAGGTGTGGAAGCTGAATTTGTTGAGCCCAAGAAGCCACCGAGAGGTGTGCCTGGGGTGAACCCGGCCTGTATCTGCCTGTCGGGCTGGTGAATGGGAGCTCAGGGGTGCCAAGCGGTGAGGGGGGGCTGGGAGAAAGTCCATTTCTTAAACATTTGTTCTAATTTCAGTCATCACCGCTCTGGGCCTGGGCACAAGGGAGGAGGAACATCATGACCATCTTCTCTTTGTGTTTTCCTCTCCACCAGAGACCTGGAGACATCCCCAAGGTTTTGAAACAAAATTACATTTTTCCTGCAGGAACGAAGCTACGTCACAGCCTCCCCAACTGCCAGCAGACACGAGTATGGACGTCAGGCCGTTTTTCAAATGACACTAACTGACTTGGGGATTATTGGAAAAGCAAATCTATTTCAGGTCCTTGATTAAAACCCTCTGTGCTTCCCTGACCAGTGACCTCAATGGTTAGAGCCCCAGCCTGCACACAGGTGAGTCTCTGGTTCCATCCCTGGTCAGAGGTGTGAACCTGGGTTGCAGGTTCAATCCCTGCACCCTGACCCCCCCGGTGGGGCGGGGGAGGGGGGGAGCGGGGCGCGTGTGGGAAGCAACCAAATTATGTGATTCTCTCACACTGACGTTTCTCTCTCTCTCCTTTTCCCCAAAGAATGACATGTCATTTATTTCGGAACCACAAAAAAGAAAACAGGGCCTAGCCAAAGCCTCCCGCGTAACCCCCTACCCTTTCTTTTGAGTGAATATACACAGCTAAGTGATACTTGAAAAGGCTGGGAGAAAAGCAGATTTCTCTTAGAAACCATATTTTTTTCCCACATTGCAACAGCTCTATTGAGGTACAATGGACAAACAGGAAAGGACATGTGTGTAAATCAACGTGTAAAACATGGGTTTTACGATCCTTCCACAAACGAGAGCTGTGTCACCCTGTGGGTCCAATCCGATGGCTCCGTCATGGCCACACCTTTGCTACCTGGACTGTCCCTGCCCAGGTCCAGGAAAGGGACCGGGATGGGGGGGTCTGCAGAACCGAAGCCCCAGTGTGTGGGAACGGACACTAGGCTTAACCCTCTTTCCTGTTATTCTGGTTATTCTCTCTTTGTGTTATTTTTGTTTGTTATTTTTTGTTTGTGTTTTGGTGGACTGTGGAGTCTTAGAGGAGGGAGGGCGGCAGGGATACCCTTTGACTTTGGAGTTGGCAGCTTGTGTTGGCTCCTGCCTTACTTACCATGATGTGGCCAGATGCTTAGTGCCTGGTCCTCAGGTTACTCATTGGTAAGTAAGACCATGACACGCACACCAGTCACATGTGACGGTGGTGAGAATTAGGTTATGCCCTTGTGCCAGGCCTGCTGGGGGCATTGAGTACGTGGTAGTTCAGAGATTAAATTCAGGATCGGAATTGCAGGCGGAAGTCACACCCAGACCCCCTTCAGTTTTACCCTACTTTGAAGTTTAGGCCTGTTTTTGGAAAAAAAAATGTTTAGGTCATTTTAGATGTAAAAAATCTTCAAAATTATTCCTCTAGATCCAACATCATGAGAGTAACCGGTTGGGGTTCAATGTTAGCTAGACCAGCTCCAAATGTGGTGTCCCAGGATCCTTTGAGGTCCCCCCTCCCCATACAAGTTCTTGACCCATTTTTTTTTTTTGAAGCAGGACCTTGCCTCTCCCTGGCCTTCCGAGCTCCAGGCTGCGATCCCCGATTCCAGGAGAGAACCCTCAGTCTGGTTTCTTGGCACCTTCCAGCTGTGTCACGCCACTCTCCTGAGATGGCAATTTCTGTTCTGTGGTTCTGTTGAATGCATTCTTAAAGAAGATTCCCTTGGCCCCCGCCACCTCGCTTTTCTTTGTGGTGAGATGCAAGGACTACTAGAATCTCGCCGCACTTACAAGTCAATTTCCCTTTAATGATGATTTTGCCTGTTCTGAAGCTTATCAGACGGAGGGTTCACGCACCGGGTCTGGGCTCGAAGCTGTCAGTGGGCCACGGCAGCTGCTCTATAGGCAGCTGCACCTGTTTTGAATGTCGTCAATGTAATGCTAATATGCAAAGCGATTGGTGATGCAGGAAACCGGAACCAAGGATGAAAGGAACTGTGTTTGGGATTATAAATCAGTTCCCATCAGCCGGCGAGCTTTCTGCGGGATTCAGCTGAAGAGGTTCTGCGGACGATGGCTGATGGAGGGACCAGAGGCACATTGTTAAACACAGCAAAAAGGAATTACAGGGGTTTCAAGTAGACCAGAGGCCCCAGGCAGAAGGAGAGAGCAAGGGAGGGGGGGCATTCATCAAGCAAAAAGCACAAAGAAAGAAATGTGCTTACACCTGCTTCTATAGCCATGGCTGCCTCTCTTGCAGATGTTTGGATGGAAAGTTCTGGAAAGGCTGCTCGACCGCTTCCCAAGAAAAAGGGCTTCATTAGGGTTCATTAGAAACTAAAGTCTATGATCCCCTTCTCAGACAACCCTCCTCTTCCAATGGTTCTCTGTGACTTTCAATTAACCCACTTCCACCAGCAAAGCAGGAGACGTGGAGGCTCAGGGCTCAGTATGCAATGGTGACAGCCTGGCTAGTTCCCACGCCACCTCTTGATTTCTGTGGTCCCAAGAATGTCTCCTGCCATGGGATCAAGCCATGGCTGCCTCGATTGGCGCATCTATTTCCATCAACACTAGAGGGGGTTAGCCGCCAGCGTGTGGACCCACAGGTGTCTGGGTGCGGTATCCCCAGCACAGCTCAGTCCCGGGCAAACTGGAGCATGTGTGCAGGGACAGCTGAGCCTCGTATGACCTCAGAGCAATGATGAGAATCACCCAGGGTGTCAGCGTGTGTCTCCCAGTCCTGTTCCTGGCATCATTGGTGTCAATGCTGCCATAGAAGGCAAGTCCCTCTGGATTTCTGGGGAGAAAAATGCAGTTATTTACTTACTGGGTTTATTAAAAATGCACCCATTACCTGAATGCCTCTGGGCAACAGGGAAAATATTTTATAAAAGGATGAAAATTCAATTAAGCAGAGATGCAGATGCAGCTCTAGCAAGTAGGCCAAGGGCTGTCCCTGCAGGGTGGATGGGAGCCCAGACCTGGGAAGTCCTCCAGGCAGGGCAGTGCCTCAGGCTTCCCTACACCAGGGGAAGAGCTGTACCGTGTCAAGGTCCCCTGAGCGGTTCTCCACTTCCTGCTCATCCCCATCCAGCCTGGGTTCCTCCAACAGCAGTGCTCGGCCTGGGCTTGGTGTCTGTGATGAGGCCGGGAAGGGATGCGCTATCTCAGGCAGCTAAGGTAGAAGCATCCAGAAGGAGATTTGAACAACACTGTTCATTAGCAACCTGTATTTTATCTTGGCTTCATACTCAGCCATAAGTTGAAAGAGGCTGGTGCTTAGGCTGTGATTATTCCTGCAGAAATCCTGTGAGTGAGGCAGTGAGCTTTCTACAACTCAAATCTAATGATATCACCACTAACAATCAATGTGGGTCCCAGTGCCTCCTGGTCCAGGTCCCTCCTCATCACAGGATATATGTCGCTTTATGATCAACCGCTGGCTAACTCCCCTGACACCCCACCCCCACTCCTATCTCACAGCTCTCGGTAGGTCTTCTAACTATGTGCCTGCACCTCCAGGTTGTCAAAGCTCTTCCATCTCTCAGGAATATCTGGAATATCAGTCTCAGAGTTCTGCAGCCAGATCATTTCTCCTTGTCCTTCAAGTCTGTAGGCATCGCCCACTTCTGATCTTCCATTCTGGAACAGGTGCTCCTCCTCAAATTCTGAAAACTGTATTATAATCCTTATCACGCTGCATTATGACCCGTTGCTTACTTCTCTGTCTCTCTGACTTGGGTGTGAGTTACTCAAACAGAAGTCTTCTCAGTCATCTCAGGAGCCCCAGTGCCTGGAACATCCAAGAAGTAATTCTAGGTTAGAATGCAGACCTGCTCTTAGACCTGGCTCTGACCTTGAGTGAGTTCTCTACACCTCAGGCTCTTCTGTAAAATGGAGATCACAAGAACACCAGCTCATGCCTGGCCGGTGTCGCTCAGTGGTTGAGCATCAACCTATGAATCAGGAGGTCATGGTTCAATTCACTGTCAAGGTACATGCCCAGGTACAGGAGGCAAAAGATCAATGATTCTCTCTCATCATTGATGTTTCTATCTCTCTCTCCTTCTCCCTTCCTTTCTGAAATCAATGGAATATTTTTAAGGAATACCAGCTCATTAGAAAAGTTGTGAGGGTAAAGGAAGACAGCCCAGCTCGGTGTCTTGTGTCCTACTTGGCCAGTGTTACCGACAAAATGGTATGTCCATGACATTTTCAGAAGCGATTGAGGCCCAGAAAAATGCAGACACTTGCCCAAAGTCACCAGGAAGGTAAGGAAGTAGCAGAACAGAATGAAAACCTGGGCTTAGCTAACTCCAAAGGCTCTGTCCAAACTTCTGTGCCACCAGGGCTCTGTAAGTCAGGCACACCACTCCCTGGCCCATCTCTGTCCACATGGCAAGTCCATTGTCTCTACGAGGGGAATGCAGACTTCTGGGTCATTCCAGCTGGAGAATTCAGGGACCCTTGTTCCTCCCCATCATCTAGGACAGTCATTCTGAATAAGTTTGCTAAAGACACATTTGTTTATATCTAGAAAATATAATAACTTAATGGGATGAACAATGGGCCTTGAGTCAGCCACTACCCAATGAAACAGTCTTATCCTATCAGTTCCTTTCTAACTCTTCCTTTTCTCCATTGTGAACTAAAGATTTTGGAAGAAATGATCTCGGTGGTGCCATTCAGCTCTGGATACCTGTGCTGTAGAATAGAAACTAGAGGCCTGGTGCACGAATTTGTGCATGGGTGGGTTCCCTCGGGGTGGCCTGAGAGGATCGGGCCCCAGCTCGTGCCCCCAGCCTCCTGACCCACAGCCCCACCTAGCACCCCACTGTGGCCTGGTGCTGGCCCCTCACCTGCTCCACCATCCCACCCACAGAGCAATCGATCAGTGCAGGGCTCCCCCCCTGGCTCCCTCAGTGCTTGGGAGCCGGGCAGCAGCCCCACCCCCCACCACTGCCACTGGTCGCTGTCTGGAGGGCAATCCACATGGGGTGATCTGGCCCCTGCTCACACCCGCCTTAGCCTGGTGCTGCCCACTCACCTGCTCCACCATCCCACCGCGATCCAGCTCTCCTCAGGGCCCATCGGGGCCAGCAGCGCCTCCACTGCCACCTGCTGTCAGCACTGCGTCACTGATGCCCACCATGTTCCGTGCCACCCCCTGGTGGTCAGTGCACATCATAGCGGTCAAATTCTGGGTCAAACTCCAGGTTGAACAATTTGCATGTTAGGCTTTTATTATATAGGATAAAACAGCTAAAAGCTTCCCACAGTCAAAACCAGTCTTGGGTTGCCCATTCTTGGATAACACACCTCTGCTTCCCTCCTTGGGTTTGGACAATGAAAAGCTGTCAGTACATTTCTGCTGTCCATCAAGTTGAAGTCACAGTAGTGAGGTCAACCACAGAGAGAAAGCATTTGCACCAGACATGGATGGTTCAAGCCTCCCTGAGGTCTACCGGTTTCCTGGAGAGGGGGAATCAGGTGCAAGACCCAGAGCCTATGTTTTTCTCCAGCACCCTGCTCAGAGCTGATCCTCTGCCCCTCGGGCCCAGGGAGGGCCTTCTCCTGGAGGAGGAGACACTTAGAACTGACACTCGCCCATCAGCTACAGGGCTAGAGACTGATGTGAGGCTGGCCCAGCAATTGCTGCTAAGAGACCATTCTCCCCCCGGGCCCCCAGCTGTGTTTGCATTAACTGTCTAGGGGGGACCTGCCTTCCCTGGAGGCTCCTGCAAGCGCACACTCAGTCCCACAGCTCAGCTCAGAGGAGGCTTCCCTTTCAAGGGAAGGAGTGTTTACCTTCGACGTGATGGTGCTGCAGGGAGCCTGGGACTTGCCTGGCGTTGCTTCAGCTTCATAAATGGCTGTCATAAACCTCTCTCTGTCTGGCCCAGTCACCCAGAGCCATTAGATAACCCATCCCTACTTGTCAGTGGTCAGAGTCAGGGAGCAACCATAAAGACGTCGTCTCCTCCATGGGCTGCCCTTTATTTACCCAAAGAGGAAGCCCTAGGTCATGGGCAGCAGCGCCACTGCGGCTGCCTCAGACGACACTCAGCTTGCTTCATCTACCATCTGCTCACTGGCATTTATTCGCAATAGTATCTACCTCATAGGTTTGTTGTGGAGATAAAATGAATTAAACATTCAAAGTCCTGAAAGCAGTGCCTGGCACAGAATGAGCTATCTCCAAGTATTATTGTTCTTTTTATTCATTCAACCCAAGGAATGCTTAAATTCACTATATAGAGAGCACCTACTATGCGCCAGGTACTGAGTCCGGCACTGAAGATAGAACAGAGAGCAATGGGACCCCTCAAGATGCTAAGACTCTTTGTACAGAATCCACGGGACTTCTTAGCGACCTTCTCTAGACCACAGAAACCTGCCTTCTGAGGAGGGGAAGAGAGACACAATTCCCACTTTCCAAGATGGTATGTGAGAGCGGTCGCTCAAACTGCCCTCTGCCTGAGAGGCACAGGAGGGGACCCACTCTCCGAGCCGAGCCTTGGGCTCACCAAGGTACCCATGGTCAAAGCCAATCCCTCACCCTGAAAGTCTACCTCGTTTGTTAGAGCCCCATATGTACCTATTTAAAAACTACCTGTACCAAGGCCTCCAGATTCTAGCGAGAATTGATCTTCAACCCAACACTTTCAATAAAACTGGCCTTGTGCTCTGGCCGGTGTAGCTCAGGTGGTTGGTTGTCATCTCGTGCACAGAAAGGTTTCCAGTTCGATTTTCAGTCAGGGCATGTGCCCAGATGTGGGGCGCGATCCCAGGTAGAGAGCGCACAGGAGGCAGCTGATCGATGTTTCTCTCTCCCTCTCCTTTCCTCCATCTCTAAATAAATAAATAAAATCAATAAACCTTTTTAATTTGTTTTTTTTTTCTAAGAAACTAGAAAAAAGAACACTGAGAAGAAGATCGCATGGCCACCTTCAATCATCTCATATTTGGGTCCCATGAAACCTTATTGGTAGGTGATGATCTGCCGGTAAATAGCTAATCGCCCTACAGCTGTGGAGACATCGAAGCCTGGTCTGTTTTGCTTCCAACATGGAGAGTAGCCACTCAGCATCCTCAGTGGATAGCCTTGGAGGGGGCCCAGCTCTCTGAAATGCCAAGCAGGTAGAGGAAAGTTTGGGATTCCTCATAAGAATTAAATGTAATTGATCCATCATTCAACCAATATTGATCACACAGTATATGCTAGGCACTAGAGGTAAAAAGAAGTAACATCTTTCATTCAAAGAACTCAGTCCTGTAGGGGAGACAAATGTGGAAAACTTACCCTACAGATGGATGAGCTTGATGATAGAAATATGCATCCACGGGCTCCTTACTGCAGACTAATTTGTTAAAAAACATGATTTCATTGCTGACAGGCTTTCCACCCTCAACAGCTATTTTCATCTATTCTCTGGAAACGTGTTGGCTATACCATGTTGATTCATTCCTTCCCCTGCCATGCCCTTTCTTCCCACTTCTTAGCCATGTGAAAAACTCCTATCCATCCTTGAAACCCCTTTTCATATGATCCCAGTCATTTTAAGCATTCTCTTTCCTAAAGTACTTCTCTACCTTTTTCATAGTTCTCTTTCTGTACATATAATTCTATAGGCTAATTTTTGGCAAATGCATAGTTTTTGCTAGACCACATGTTTCTTTAGGGCTTAATACAGTGACTAGCCCATATGAGAAATTCTTAAATGTTGATCGAACCCAGACTTATTAGAAGCCACCTACAGACTAAGGCCCTTCTCCTGCAGATCCCATGACCACGTGACCAAACAGCCTTCTCCTAGGACACACAGGGAGGGGGTGTTTGTTCTTTGAATCCCCACGCAGGAGGCTGAATCCTCACGCAGAGTGGGCACAGCCCCCCTGGATCTCTCTCTCCACCTTCCCCACTGGTAGGTACACCACTCCTCCCACTTCCCTGGCTTCCAATGAGACAGTTGCTCAAGGTCAGTCCCCAAAGGGGTCTCTCGGTGGTTACGGTTTTAGGGGATGAGCCAGATTCTCCCTGAAGCTGAGCAGAAGGAATCCCAGCCCCTCACGCGGTAGAACTCACACTCCCCCATGCAGAGACTGCTGCTCCCCTGCCCTCCACCCGGTGCCATCCAGCCACCTGTGGCTACAAAGCCCTGGCGGAGTGTTAGGTTGTCACGAGACATCTTGATGCCCAGAGCGCTCTCCGCCCGCCAGGGCTGCTCAGGCAGCGGGAAGGCGATTATAACCTGTCATCTCTCATCTCAGTTAGCAGGTGACAGGCTCCCGTAACGTGGCATCCAGATGGCGTCACCCCTTCTGTCGAGTACAATTTTAGGGCAAGATTCATACCGTTTCTCTCTGTGCTCAAAATAGATGCCCAAAATTGGGATAGAATTTACATAAGTTGGCTGAAGAGACCGTGTTCAATTCAAAAGCTTTTGTTGCCAAGGAATTTTTTTGTGGATACATATGCTCCTTTATTGCAGTCTTGTGGGGCAAAGATTTCGGATCTCTCTCTCTCTCTCTCTCTCTCTCTCTCTCTCTCTCTCTCTCTCTCTCTCCTGCCTCCCTCTCTCCTTCCATTTCTTGATAAATAAGGAGGAGGGTTGGTGGGTATCTGCCCAGAGGCTGAGTGAGCAGCAAATGCAGAAGCAGCCCATACGGAGGTAACAGGGAGCCTGGCCCAGGAGACAGAGCGAGAGCTGCCCTCTGGCCCCGCCCGGGGCAGGGCCAGCTGCGCTGCTCCCCCGTGTGTTCTGGGCTCTGTCCCAGAGAGAAGGCGTCGCCCCACTTTACAGTCACCATAATTCAATGGGATGTGTTTTCAATTCCACTGACACGGAGGCATGAATTTAGCAATAGAACACGTGTTTTTTTCCAGTCGTGAAATAATATTGTTCTTTGGCACACAAAAATGGGAAACAGGAAAGTATACGGGCGGGGAAAGTTGTTGGTCATTTTGCCATTCAGAAAGGAAACTCCGTGAACATCTCAGTGTATGTCCTTTCCGTCTTTATGGCCACCGTCTACACTCACACAAATCGGGGACCATCACACACGCACTTACTTTCGTATCCGGGCATTTGGTTTCACAGGGCATGTCCTTTCCTGGGCATTTTGCTGTACCAAGTACATTTCAGGGCCATCACTTTGAATGGATGTACTCTAATGAATGCCACATTTCTCTACTTTGCATATGGATATTTCCGAGGTTGTCGGTTTTCCTATCTAAATATTGCTGGAATCAACAGCCTTGACTTGGGGTGCACCTCAGATCACTTCCGTGCGATACATTTGCATGGGGTACGGTTGAAGGTGTCTATTCAACGGTGAAGGCAACTCGCACTGGGCTCTACGCGCTTGGGACTGGCTCGTCTGCTGATTTCTGCGTGCGTTTTCACAATGCCTGCTTAACACCAGGAATGAAATCGGTGTTTGAGAAAGTCATGTGTTTGTTGAGTGTTTTCCTAAGGAAAGCTAAGTAATCCTGGCGGACGTCTGTTGTCTCAGCCTGCTCTGACTCCCCCCGCCCCCCTTTTTTTCTGTGTAAGAAATGCACAGGGGTCCAGCTCTCCCTTCTTGTGGCTCCACTGGAACTAGTAACCAATCACCTTGGGATTGAGGAATGGCCGGCCAATCAGATCCCCTCCCCGAGGAGGGGCAGGCTTGGACTCTCTTTAGGACTCTCTCTTTCCCCTGAGATTGCCAAGTGGGTGGGACATACGCCCAGAGATGCTGGGACTCACCTTTGCCCCTGTCCTGGAAGCTAATCTTACAGACCTTAAGAGAGGACAGCATCCTTACCTGGTGCCAGTGCCTTTCCTTTGAAGTAGGTCAGGCAAGGGTGTGCATTCATTGTTTTAGCCACTAACAGTTCAGAGCTCCAATCACTGGCTCCTTTGTGACCCTCCTGACCCCGCATGCAGGACCTAACAAGGTGCCTCGCTCGTAAAATAAGATCTGGATCCCTATTTGGCAAACTGAATAGTCCTGGACTTTGTTCTTCTGGTCCCGCGAGCTAGCCACACTCTTTTACCTACCCGCTCATGGCCTTAGCACATATTCCTGAAACAGCTATTCCGACGTCTGGGACAAAGCTGCCTGGTGGGGTTTCTTGGCAGAATTCTCTGGCCCAACATTGGTTTCCCATGCTATGGCCATCATGAGAATCACCCAGGATGACATACAGACGACTGGGTCTCTCCTCTGGGAATCTTGATCCCTAGGCTTGCATTGGGGTCCACAAATCAAAGTTAAGAATAAACACCTGAAATCATGCTTTGGGCAAGACTGAGAAACCCTGCGAATCAACAGAGCCACTCGGTTCTACCATGTCAACTGACCATCATTACAAGCAGCTACTGAGCACGTAGGAAAACAGTCCCATAGTGGACAGAGCACTGTCCAGGGGATTTAATATCTAGGGCTCAGATCCTGCCTCAAACACTTGCTAGCTGGGTGGCTTTGAAAGAATTCCACGACCTCTTCGGACTTGTGCTTCTGCCTTTGTAAAGATGAAGCCACTACTTGCCTCTTTCCCGCCAGGGAATTGAACTAGATGCTGCCTGTGAAAGTGGATCATCCAGGGGAGAGTTTCAGTTTGATGCCTTGAGTAGAAGCAAAAGCCATAAGATGATCTGTTTGATGGAAGAGATAAGCCTTGCACAGTCGCCAGCTATTTGTAAATATTAGCTCCACAAAACCAGTCATCGCAGGCTTGTCCACGCCAAGCTGGGAGGTCGTCTCAGCCACCAGCAATTAGCACTGACTGAACACGTACTCCACATCAGGCGTAGTTCTAGATGAATTGTTCAGATCGATCCATTTACTCCTCACGGCAGCTCCGTGTAATAACTACTACTTGTATTGCCATTGTGTGGTTGGGGAAAGTGAGATGTGACTGAGGTAAATTTAAATAACCTACCAAGGTATCAGTGAGGGACGGTTAAATAACTTGTGAGAGGTCACATAGCTATTAAGAAGGCAGGTAATCCTGGACAGTGTTGCTCAATGGCTAGACCATTGTCCCTGAAACCGAAGAGTCACGGGTTCAATTCCCGGTGAAGGGCATGTACCTGGGATTGCAAGTTCAGTTGGGGTGCGTGAAAGAGGCAAGTAATTGATGTCTCTCTCATATATCTATATAATAGAGAGATAGAGATAGAGATAGAGATAGAGATAGAGATAGAGATAGAGATAGAGATAGAGATAGATCTATCTCTCTCTCCTTTCAACTCTCCCTAAAAATGAATGGAAAAATATCCTTGGGTGCGGATTAACAAAACAAACAGAAAACAGCACCAGGAGACATTGACCCAGACTGTTTCACTCCACCCACAGTCCCTGACCCACTAAACCACGGGTTTCTGAAGGTGGCCCCGCCATGACAGGCAGAACACCCGGAGTCTCCAGTTACTCCATTGCCCTCTCAAACAGTGCAGAAGGGCTGAGCAGAGGGATGGATGAGCAGAGCACGGAGCAGGGGTGGGCAAACTTTTTGACTCGAGGGCCACAATGGGTTCTTAAACTGGACGGGAGGGCCGGAACAAAAGCATGGATGGAGTGTTTGTGTGAACTAATATAAATTCAAAGTAAACATCATTACATAAAAGGGTACGGTCTTTTTTTTTTTTTTTCGTTTTATTCATTTCAAACGGGCCGTAGTTTGCCCACGGCTGGCACAGAGGATTCTCAAGGCAGTGAAACTATTCTGTATGATACCATAATGGTGGATATATGTCCTTATCCAGGTACCCAAACCCATAGAGTGTATAACACCAAGAGTGAACCCCAAGGTGAACTGTGGACTTTGGGTGGGAATGGTGTGCCAATGTAGGTTCGTAGATTATAGTAAATGCCCCACGCTGGTGGGGTATGTAGACAGTGGAGGAGGCTGTCCATGGGGAGGGGCAGGGTACACAGTCTGTCCTCCCTTCACCTTCCACCTTTGACCTCTAAAACTAAAACCAAGGGGATGTACCTTCCCCTCTATTTTGCTGTGAACTTAAAGCTGCTCTAGAAAAATAAAGTCTATTGGAATAAAAATGTAAAAGGCCATCGTTTTCTCATAGGCCAACCTACAGATGTCCATCTTCCCTCTGTGGCGTTCAGTCTTGCCCTGGATTGTTACTCTGTAAGAAGTTTTTTAGAATATTAGCGCTTGAAGGCATGTTGGCAAACATTGACTCTAGGGCAGTGATTCTCAACCTTCTGGCCCTTTAAATACAGTCCCTCATATTGTGACCCAACCATAAAATTATTTTCGTTGCTACTTCATAACTGTCATGTTGCTACTGCTATGAATCATAATGTAAATATCTGATATGCAGGATGGTCTTAGGCGACCCCTGTGAAAGGGTCGTTTGACCGCCAAAGGGGTCGCGACCCACAGGTTGAGAACCACTGTTCTAGGGAGTCTCACGCTAGAGGCCTGTGTACCTAATGCGCCCCCTGCACCAGATGCACACTGCACAGCATGGCACTGTCCGCCCCGGCCAGTTCACACCTGTCGTACCTGCCTCGCCCCTAAACGCTCTTGAGTTTGCTCCTCTGATCCAACCTCACCCCTCTAAGAGGAAACCAAGAGCCCAGACAAAGAACACGAATTGCCCAAGTTCAAAGCTAAATAATGGCAGAGTCTGGAATAGATCCCAGCTCTCCCATCTCCCGACCCTCTTCCAGACCACAGTGAAGGCAGAACCACAACAGCATCCGGCCATCAGAACAAATGAAAATAAAAATCATGCCAGGCCCACGTGAGTGTCAACCTATGAACCGGGAGGTCACAGTTCGATTCCCGGTCAGGGCACATGCCTGGTTTTCGGGCTCCATCCCCAATAGAGGGCATGCAGGGGGCAGCTGATTACTGACTGATTCTCTCTCATCATTGATATTTCTATCCTTCTCTCCCTCTTCCTCCTTGTCTGAAATAAATAAAAACGTATTTTTTTAATCATGAAGCACAGTGAGAGAGTGCGAGGATGGCTGGAGACAGTAAACAAAGGTACCTAGTGGGTCCACTATGTCGGGGCCCCCTCCCAGGGACGTGTCTCTGCCCTCACAGCACATGGTACTAGTAATTGCAGGTCACCAAGTCCCCATTGTATGGTGCCTGGGCAGTGGGAACACTGGGGAAGGGCCCTCACCCACCCAATGAGTCAGGGGGGCGAGGCTGCAATAGGCGCTTTGATGGGGGGTCCGGAAGTGCAAACAGGGGTCCGGAGGCAGCGTTCTCTCTCAGGCCCCGTGCAGAAAGGCCGAGGAGGGAAGCTGCACAAAGCCGGCCCTGGGCTGCGTTCCGATTGCACCTCGGAGCGGCTGGTAGCCCTGGAGGACTTTTAATAGAAATCGGCAAATGCAATGGGCTACAGCTGTTTGCCTTGATAAATGTATTTTATGCTCCGTGCCTCAGCCACCATCTGTTTGCTGATACGAGCACTTCTTCATGGCAACTAAAGAGAAGTCATCAAAAGGAATCGCAGGAGGTGGGTTTCCCAGAAGGTGGAGGGGAGAGGGGGACAGGGCAGGGTGGGGGGGTGGTACTGCTTTCAGGCTTCAAGGGCCTGGCCTGGGGAGGAAGGAGTTGGGGAGCGGATGCGGAATGGGGCGCACTGGGCAAGTCACCACCCATCCAGACTCTCACTGCATCCTAGAGTCCTCGGTCTCTCCTCCCTCCACCTTCCACCTTTGACCTCTACAACTAAAACCAAGGTGGTGATGGCAATCACCACAGCACCTGCCTCACTGCCAAGACTGGCCTGCAGTCAGCATGCCCAGGGCCCTGACATGAACAGCTGCCCACCTCAGTCCACCAGCCAGGAGCCCGGCTTCCCTGGCCCTGACCCCACGGCCTGCTGAGCGCACCTCACAACTCCTCTGACCTGGGCTGAGGACAGAACAGACAGGGAGAGGGCACAGGCCGTGCCCTGCGAATAATGCAGCGACTCTGGGCCCAAACCAGGTCTGGGTGTAGCTCCGAGCACCTCTGCCCAGCCCTGTGGCCACACACTGCTTCACCCAGTGAGGGTGAGAGACACGGTCCGGATATGCTGAGGATGGCTGTGAGGGAGGAGGGGTTTTCTGCTCGGGAATGTTAATATATTTCCAGGGCCGAAACCGGTTTGGCTCAGTGGATAGAGCGTTGGCCTGCGGACTGAAAGGTTCCAGGTTCGATTCCGGTCAAGGGCATGTACCTGGGTTGCGGGCACATCCCCAGTAGGAGGTGTGCAGGAAGCAGCTGATCGAAGTTTCTAACTCTCTATCCCTCTCTCTTCCTCTCTGTAAGAAAGCAATAAAAAAAATAAATATATTTTCGCCCTGATCGGTTTGGCTCAGTGGATACAGCGTCGGCCTTCGGACTGAAGGGTCCCGGGTTCGATTCCGGTCAAGGGCATGTACCTGGGTTGCGGGCATATCCCCAGTAGGAGATGTGCAGGAGGCAGCTGACCGATGTTTCTCTCTCATCCATGTTTCTAACTATCTCTCTCCCTTCCTCTCTGTAAAAAATCAATAAAATATATTTAAAATATATATATATATATATATATATATATATATATATATATATATTTCCAGGAAAAGCAACAGATCAGCTCCCTCTTGAACCATCAAAGCAAAGAATACAGATGATACCTTAAAAGAAACCAGCCTCCGTCAGGAAAGGCTGACATACTGACTTCTGAGCCCAGAGCCTTCTCGAATTTGTCTTTCCTCCTTCCGTCTTCCTTCCTCGGGGGAAAATGTGAGCCGGCAGTGTGACCTGAGTGGCTCCTGTTCCTGGCACCCCCTGGCATCGCCCATCCTCTGTCCCTACCCACCAGCTCCCCCTCCACTCCCCTGAGAAAATGCAGGGCTGGGAGTGGAGCAAGCAGTGTCCCTCTCACATAGCACTGAGCCCAGACATCTCCCGCCCCTTCTCTTTCCTCCCCCCCCCCCCCCATCACCTGAGTCCTGCTGGGGAAGATACTGTTCTGTCCCCTCCTGTTAGCGATACAAGGGCCAGCGTCAGGACTGGCTGCCTCCAGGCGCCTCCTCCTCATCCCACTGGGGCTGGGAACCTGCAGAATGGCCATGTGGGGAGCAGGTTCGGATGCTGGGGGAGGGGCACAGAGCAAAGGAGCAGCCCAGGGATAGGCTGAAGTGAATGGGAAACTGGATCTGAGCTGGCAGAAAAGGGCACAGGCTTCAGAAAACAGATCAAAGCCGAGTTGGCGAGGCCCTGCTGCTCATGGGCAGCGCCCCCTCCCCCACCCCACCCCCATCCGGCCCCCTCCCCCACCCCACCCCCATCCCCAGGGCGTGGGCAGGGGACTGCTGGTGAGGAGCTTAGAAAGCATGAAATCACTGAGTATGTGGGGTTGTGATTCCGTGTCCAAGAAACCGAGGGCTTTGGACTCGCTTCCGAACTGCTGGCTGTTCGTGGGAGCCAGAGCCAGCCCCCGGCGCCGTGGAGCACCAGCCCCCGCTATTGACGGGTTTCCATGGCACTTGATGCTGTGCAATGCGCTTTCCTAACGGACTGCCTCAGCAGAAGGCGCGGGCCACATGGGAATCTCGGGCCCTCCCCAAGGCCGGCCAGCCTGTGGGGCAGAAGAGGTAGGGACGGAGTTCATCGGATGGAAGGAGCCAGGGAGCCTCCCTGACAACCTGTTATTGCTTCACGGCCTTGATGTGAGTGACAAACTTCCATTGGGTTAAGTTGCTGACATCTGGACGCTTGTTTGTTGCAGCAGCTAGATTTGCTTGTCCTACCTAATCCAGGGAGCCTGGAGGAGAGGCCCATGACCTACAACAGAAAATTCCAAGGAGTGGCTGGCAGGCAGGAGGCCAGCAATACCCGGGGACAGTGACATCCCAGAATCAGTGTCTCCCCGAGTGTTTCACTGTTTCACTGTCTCTAGCATGTGAATTGGTCGTCAAATTGGCCTCGATTCAAGCAGACATCCGCATTCCAGGCTGAGAGGAGGAGGAGGACAAAGAAGAGGTACCCAGAACTGAGCCAGTACCAGGGAAGGGCTGTCTGAAGCCCCGCCCTCTGAGCTCTGCGGGCCACGCCTCCTCACCAGGGAGATCCCAACACCTTACCTTTTTACTGGGCATCTGGCTACTCAGGACAAAATGAGGGTCCTGTGAGCAAGGAAGGAAGGAGAAAGGATACTCCATGGGAAACTCAGCCTTTGTTAAAAAGAGGAAGGGAATGTGGTTTTGGATCAGAAGATCCGTTTGGCTCAATGGATAGAGGCTCTGCCTTCGGACTGAAGGGTCCTGGGTTCGTTCTGGCCAAGGGCACATGCCCAGCTTGCAGGCTCGATCCCCAGTAGGGGGTGTGCAGGAGGCAGCCAATCAATGAGTCTCTCTCATCATTGATGTTTCTATCTCTCTCTCCCTCTCCCTTCCTCTCTGAAATCATTAAAAATATATTTTAAAAAAGAAGAAGAATACGATGCTGCCTGGCTATGTGATTGCTGGCGGCCCTTTATGTGCTGGCCTGTTTCTGGTTTCAGTGGCTCTGAAGCAAAAGCAGGAGGCACCCACCCCACCCATTTCCCGCTTACCTCTGAGACACGATGCATTCCCTTCTCATCCCAGGCACAACGCCCAAACCCTCTGCACGCTCACTCTCACCTGGCTTCCCAAGAGTCCATCCTACTAAAGCGAAGCCTCTCTCCTTCCCCCTAAGCCCTCCTGCCAGCAGAATTCCCAGCAGCAGGAGCAGCCAGGAGCCACCCCGTGGCATCTCAGGGTGCCAGGCACCTCTGAGCGCCAGCTGCTCCCCCTTCACAGTTACCACCATAAAAACACACATTCTCCTGCCAGCAGACTCAGCCCATGTCCAAATCCTGTGTGGAGTTAACGCTGCTCTCTCTGCCTCTCCTGCTCAGTGTTGCTAAATGCTATTCCCTGTGGCCCTCAGCACGGCCCGTGGGGAGAAAATAACACAGAATTCACTTTAAACACAGGTGTGTGGGGGAGAGAAAAAAACAGCTTTACCAAAATGAGAATAATAAAGGGCCAGTAATCACCCGCTTAACGTGAGCACTTAGGGGTGCCACATGGAAAAAAAATACTGCGCTGGCTTTTCCAGTTTTCTAATAGGAATTATTGTGGTTGACCAGTTAGTCCCTCTCTTCCCACCTGCATGCCCAGGCAGCAACTGCCAAGAGGCCAGCTGGAAAAATGACAATCAGCCTGCCCTAGCACCCATTCCCCCGGACAGGCCTGGGGAGCAGCCGTCCACCTCAACAATGCAATGGGCCATGAACCAAGGCTGGCTCCTGGAACCCGTGTACCACGCACCAACGTGCCAGGGTCTCAGAAATAGACTTGTTACGGAGTTTAAGGATTCCCTGGCAGGTCAAGCTGTCTCTTTTTATTTCCCTATTTCTAGTTAGTTGAGTCTGATTCCCTCTAACATAGGATTTATCATGTTCACCCATCAAGGGGACTTGGGTAATCCAGGGCAGTGTTTCCTAAATGTTAATGTACATATATGTCTCTTGGTCATCTGTGAAAATGCAGACCCTAACTCAGTAGGTCTGGGGTAGGGCTGAGACTCTGAACTCAAACAAGTCCCCAGGCAGGGCCGGTGCCGCTGGTCCCCGGACTGTACCTCCATCCTGGCGTCATTGGCAAATGTGCTTGGAGTGGGTCAAGCAACTGAGATTTGAAGGCATGTGTGTTAGTGCCTGATCAAAAGGGCAAAAAGGACCTGGATGGATACCCTGTGACTTTTCGAATTGCTGATCCCTGCACTTCAAAAGGTCCCCGGTCTGAGACCTGGATGTACATCTGAAGTCAGAGCACACTGACAAGTGGATCCCATGCAAAACCAACCTGTATGGCAGAGGGATTCATTGTTCCCAAGATGCACCATTGACTTCAGTCTGTGAGCATTGACTCTTCATTGTGTGGCAGACCTGTGGAGAGCTCTCCTTGCAAGTGGCCTCCCAAGCAGAGGGGCATCAAAGAACTATGCTTCCTTTACTCTTTGATATCAACCAATGAATTGTCAACAGCATCTCAAAGGCTGGTGATCTTGGAGAAGCTAAGGCAGGGCACAAGGTGTTCACCAGAGCACAAATCTGAAGGGCCTTTCCCCTTAAACTAGCCTCACAGTGGTTACCTGACAGTATCTATAATAATAAAAGTATAATATGCTAATTAGACTGGATAGTCAAACGACCTTCTGGACATCATTCCAGGTGTCCTTCCTGATGAAGCCGTGGCGGTGGGGGGCTGAGGCAGAGGTGGTTAGGGGTGATCAGGCAGGCAGGCAAGCAGTTAGGAACCAGCGGTCCCAGATTGCCAGAGGGTGCAGGCCAGGCTGAAGGGACCCCTCCACCCCATGCACGAATTTCATGCACCAGGCCTCTAGTAAGGAATAATAGTCTCCAGCCCAGGAGTGCTTTTCAAAGTGCCCATGGCCACCTTCCAAGCATAAACCAGGCACCGTGTGAGAGGACCTCTTGAGTCTACAGAATTCTCAACAATGAACCAAGCCACTTAATTCACCTAGCTCTCCCCCAACCCCTCACCTAAACTTTTCTTTCTCCTCCTGGAAACTGAACTCCCTCTTTCTATCCTAGATTTTCCTAGTTATTCTTTATGTTGTCCTTGCTTCACTCATTGGATCTGACTCATATGGTCGCCTTCCCAATTACAGCTGTGCAACTTTAGCTTCTCTTCTCTCCATTTCTGACTTTGGAATGAGGAATGTGTCCTTTGGCCACTTCAGGTACGAATCTTCCCACTCTAGACCTGCCGGGAGCCGGTCCATCCTTGCTGTTTCAAGGGACCTGGCATATATAGCATACTGTTCTTAATATGTTTGCTCCCCTTAGCGCTGTGTGTTTTAACCAAGGTCACCTCTCCGAGAAAGGTTGTTTCCCCAGGTAGGAATTTTTCCCTGAAGTTAGGGAGGGAATAAAACCCCTCAACTAAGTGCCAGGTGGGTAATTAATCACTTTAACTATGAACAATCATGCTTAAGCTACATAATCTTTACTCCCTGGAATGGAGATAAGAAACGCCCTAACCTTTGTAATAGAGATTGACAGGATTAAAATCAACTGGTATAAATACAGATGTAATAAGACAGCAAGACACAGAATTTAGGAGACAGAAAGAAGAGAGCACCTACACAGAACCTACAGACAGAAGAACTTCGCTGGAGAGAACATGGCAAAAGATCCTGGACTGAACCTGACTACAGAAATTGGCAAGAGAACCTGACTAGAACCTGGTGACTGAACCTGGCTGGAGAACCTGGACAGAACCTGGCTGGAGAACCTAGCGAGGGAACATGGCTACAGAACCTGGCTGGAGAATCTGGAGAACCTGGCTGGAGAACCTGGAGAACCTGGACAGAACCTGGCTGGAGAACCTAGCGAGGGAACATGGCTACAGAACCTGGCTGGAGAACCTAGCAAGAGACCATGGACACAGAACCTGGCTGGAGAACCTAGCAAGAGACCATGGACACAGAACCTGGCTGGAGATCCTAAGCAGAACCTCTCTGGAGATCGAGACCAGAACTTGGCTGGAGATCCTGGCTAGGCTGCTGATCAACTGAACGCTGTCTCCGTGTCATTCCTTCTTCGCCGACTCCGTCTACGCCTTTGGGAACCCCTGGACCCGCTGGGGTTGGACCCCGGCATAGACCCTCTCCCAGGTGATCCCATCCACCCCACGGTTTCAATCACCATCGGTGTGCTGAGGTGTCCCAAACCTGTATCTCCAGTTCAAAACTGTCTTCTATGTTCCGGACTCAACTATCCACAGGCACATCAAGTTCAAGGTGATCTTAAGTGCGCTGGCCAGATCTGAAAGAATAAAAGAAAGAAAGGGGGAAGGAACTTCCTTTTGAATCCATTTCATGAAATGACACGGTCACCTCTCAGCTGCTCTAGCCAGACGTCTGGGAGCCGTCCTCACTCCTACAGCTCAATCAATTTTTAAGTCCATTCTACAAACTGCTGTCGAACCTGCCATGTTTTGGGCTATTTCAGTGTCCCCACACACCTTCCCTCTGCTTGGGTACTTTCCTCTCCTTCTTAAATGGTTTATTGCTAACTACCTTGATTGTCCCAATGGTCTTTGACTCTCTGACAGGGTCTCTGTTGTTGATTGAATAGCAGGAGAAAGTGATGCATGAGGGATGGAGTTAGGAAAGGCTCCTGATAAATTGAGACTTTTAACCAGAGCTACACTGTCCTGGGAATTTATGTCATTTAGGCAACACTGTTGGGGACACTGACATTTTTCCCCCAGGAGAGTAATTCCCAATTATTCCGAGAAAGCAGAACTACCGCCATGACTCAGCATAGAACAGCAAGCTGTCTGCTCGCGATGTTTCATCTCTCCAGAGACCGTGTCCCCGCAGGTGAAAGTTTACCGCACAAATTCCCCTCAGACTTATTTCTGGTCAGCAGGGAGAGAGGGAGAGAGAGACGGTTTGGAAGAGGCTAATGAGCCCATGTGCTGGCTGTGCTAGCAGCATCGTTTTTTTTCTTCCTTTTTTTTTTCCTTCCTCTTCTCCTGCTCAGCACACTTGTCCTGCAAGGGTCCTTCTAGTGTGGGAGATGCAACTCAGCTTTCGGTAGAGCCTCTTTACGCTACACATTCCAGCCTGCTCTCCAGGAGCCAGGCGCTGACAAGTGATGCGAACAGGTGGCATAATTGTGTGTAAACTGGCATCTCGAGACTTGAATTCCAAGTGCTGAGCCTGCCACTTGCTGGTGACGGGAGGTGGGCAAGTCCCTTAACATCTCCAAGCCACGGTGTTTTCATTTAGAAAGTGGATCCCTACCCGCTTCCATGAGTATGTTAATGACTGGAAGTAAAATCAGTATTTTATAGACTCTGAAAATACTCACTGGTGGTTACAAAACTGCTTCAAAAGGATTAAGCATTACAAAGAGACGATAGAGCTGAGGGAAGGTGACAGGGGTCATAAAGTGAAGATGACAAAGGTCCCACTACAAGAGAGTGTGGTGATGGGAAGCAGCTGGCACTCAGATTCTCCGAGTGGGAGTACCAACAGGCGGGTTTTAGGGATGTAAGTAGCATCATTTCATGCAGATCCTTGGAGGCCAAGTGAGAGAAGCTGGCGATTTGCTGAAGACCATGGGAGCCGTCAAAATGTTTTAGGCAGAGGAGCACTGTGATAACGTTTTCATTTAAGAAAGTTATTTATGGCCAGCCAGTGCAGCCCAGGGGTTGAGCATTGACCTATGAAACAGGAGGTCAGGGTTCAATTCCCGGTCAGGACACATGCCGGGGGTGTGGGCTCCATCCCCAGTGTGGGGCATGCAGGAGGCAGCTGATCAATGATTCTCTCTCATCACTGGTGTTTCTCTTTCTCTCTCTCCCTCTCCTGCACTCTCTGAAATCAATAAAAATCTATTTTATAAAAAAGGAAGTTGTTTATGCTGCAGGGTGGATATTGGACTTGAGCGGATCCAGACTAAAAGTAAGGAAACCACTTAGGGCTCTGTGGCAGTGACCCAGAAGTAGCAGTGGGCAGGGCTCGAAGTGTAGCAGCAGGGAGGGAGAGAGGTGGATAGATTCTAGAACTAAATGGCAGTAGCATCAACATGTCACCCTTTCACCTCCAAACCCTCTGCTCAGCAGCTGCAAAGCATGGCCCAGAGGAAGGAGGGCTGGATTAGCAGGCCGACACGGGGCTGCTAATCAAAAGAGCTGCACTTGAAGCCTCGCCTTGCAATTAATTAATAATTAAAATTAGCTTCGTGGATTTGGGCAAGTCACTTAACCTCTCCAAGTCCCTGTTTCCTCGTCTATACAATGGAGATCATCATCATAATTACCCAGCCTCACTTACTGGGCAGTTGTCAAGCTCAAAGGAAATCTGACACATGAGATGTGCTTTGTAAATTGCCAAGCAGTGCAGGATTGCAAGGCGGACCCAGCCTTCTCCAGAGACCCAGTCAAGCCAAACATAACGGAAATAGATGAGAGAGAGAACATTGGCCCCTCCTCCGGGCCTCCTGCCCCATGCTTCCTTGGCCTGCCGTGACTTCCATTAGGCCAGGACTTATTTCCATAGTTTAAATTCTATAAAACCTGTCGCAGCGAGAAAACTTTCCGAGAATCTCATTAGACACTGCAAAGACCAAAATCAGCACCAAGTTCACACGGAAAAGCTTTCAGGGGGAAAAAAAATAAGGATTTCTCTAGAGGCCCTATATGTGCTTAAATGGCGCGGAAAGCTAAATTGTGAAATTACAAATGAGATGTGGAATGGCATATTTGATTATACAGAGTCATCTGCGATGCTTCATAACATGTAAGAAATTTGAGAGACTGTTACCTGGCACCGAGCTCCGAAAACGATCTACAGAAGCGAGTCTAACAGGCGCTCAGATGACAGAAGGCAGGCTGGGGTTGCAGGGCACACCCTATGCAAGGGCCTGGCCCATTTTCTCCCCCAAATTCCAAAGGCTGTCATGGAACTTGACTTGAACAGACTCATTTGAGAAGTAAGATTTTCCCTCTTTCACAGGTAAGAAGACTATGCCCTAAAAGGAGCACAGTACAGGCATGGTCTCCACTCTCAATCACTTGACAATCCAAGAGGGCCCGTCAGATCCGGGTGACACAAGTCACTCCCCTCCATGCCCCTGCTCACACTGCCTTGTGCATGTTGAGGCAGAATGGAGGGCAGAGGCCAACCTTCCATTCGATCCTGATTCTGCTGCTCCTGGCCCCGAGGCCTTCAATAAGGCACCTCTGCCCCTGAGCTCTGACATCCTCCTCCATGAAGCTGCGATAACAACATCTGTCCTGGGGGGTTGGTGCAATTAAATGAGGTGCTCAAGTGGGTGTATAGCAATGTCCCCTCACTGGAAGTGCTGCGTAGCTAACACTCCAGTGTGTTTTGGGTGGTGCTCCTGGCTGGAAGGGTGGAGGGAAGTCACCCAAGGAGCGAGGGGCTGTACCCCCGGATGGTTGGGCCCCCTCAGATTCCTAGATCAGCACTTGTTCTTCTTCAAAGTCCCCAGACCCTCTAGTTGCACCTGAGTTTTAGCCACAGTGTCCCGGGCTGCAAATATTACAGTGGCAAGCTAAGATTTCTGGATTTTTCAAAGTAAAAGGCAAGAGGATCCACTAAAAGCTCCTGACCCAAATTGGGCTGGAGCACCAGAGCCAGTCCTCTGTCCCCTCCGGCCAGGCCTCGGAGGGACGGGGCTGCTGGGCCTGGGTGTCTCCAGGAGCCCAGGCTCCAGGGTTGCTGACACTGCAGCCTGGCCCAGCAAGCAGGTGTGCGGGCCGGCGGCAGTCACCCACCAGAGAGAACAGATTGAAAAGGGCCTTGGAAGTCTCCGGCACAGATGCCACGCCAGACGGGAAATTCTTCCCTGTGCTCCATCTTCCCGCCTCCCAGCAGTTCAAGGAGAGGGGCCAGGAGTTCGAGGTTGGAGCTGTTCATCTGATCCAATTGTGCCTCCTCTTCAAATACAGGCCATCCAGGCTGTGACCCTGGATGTCAACATCGAGGCATAGCTATTAAAACCATGGGGGGGGGGGGGAGCTAACTGGTTTGGCTCAGTGGATAGAGCGTCAGCCTGTGGACTGAAAGGTCCCAGGTTCGATTCCGGCCAAGGGCATGTACCTTGGTTGTGGGCACATCCCCAGTAGGAAGTGTGCAGGAGGCAGCTGATCGATGTTCCTCTCTCATCGAGGTTTCTAACTCTCTATCCCTCTCCCTTCCTCTCTGAAAAATCAATAAAATATATTTTAAAAAAACAAACAAACAAAAGAAACCCGTGGTGGGTCTACACCACCCCCAACTACAGGAGTTCAAGATCAGGCTGTAGAAAGCACAGGTGAGTTCAAAACAAACACGTAGCATAGCTGTGTTTGTGTGTGTAAACATGGATGTGTTTGTGTCCATGCATGCATGTGTGTGTGAGCATGTGTTGGGGTAGAGGGAATGAGAAAGTGGGGAACTTCCACATTTTTAAATATATTTTTATTGATTTCATAGAGGAAGGGAGAAGGTGAGAGAGAGAGAAACATCAATGATGAGAATCACCTCTTGCCTGTCCCATACTAGGGATCAAGCCCACAAACCAGGGCATGTGTCCTGAGTAAGAATCAACCATGACCTGCTGGTTCATAGGTCAACACTCAGCCACTGAGCCACTCTGGGTGGGTGGGATTGTCCATATTTTAATTTTGTTTTACTTCTTAATCATTGGAGAGAATGGAGAGAATGGAGACAAAGGGAACACACACAACATTGCAGTTGCATTTCTCAGTTTGGGAGGCATTGCTCGTATCTTAGAGCTGTGGTTCTCAACCTTCCTAATGCTGTTACCCTTTAATACAGTTCCTCATGTTGTGGTGACCCCCAATTTCAGTGTTATAAATTGAACATAATTAAAGCATAATGATTAATCACAAAAACAATATGTAATTATCTATGTGTTTTCCGATGGTTTTAGGCGACCCCTGTGAAAGGGTTGCTCGACTCCCAAAGGGGTCGCCACCCACAGGTTGAGAACCGCTGTCTTAGAGCTTGTGGAAGGAACCTATTTCAGGAAAGCCTGGCTACAAGACTCCCCTGATAATCCAGTCAGACAGCGTGTGGTTTCTGCCTGGTGTCTCACCTGAACCCACCTGCAGGTGTGTGTTAAAGGCCTAGCACACGCCGTGTCCTGTACAAGACTTTCCAGAACATACAAGGCCTGAGATTATTTTCTCTGCAACGAGGATCAGTCGCAAAGCCCTACTGACTTGCTCTGCGGAATTTCTCTGACCTGTCAGTCCTTCCCTGTCCCCGTTGGCCTCATCACTTTTCACCAGACCGCTAACCGGTCAGTTCCGGTCAGTGCCAGGCCCTCCAAGAAGACATCATCCCTGGTTCAGTGTTCTTCGTCTGTGTCCTCACAGGTCCTGAGTTTACAGCTTTGGTAGCACTTACCACACAGTATGAAAATAGTGTACTTCTGACACTAAACCAATTATAATCTCTTAAGGGTTTTGTCATCCTTTAGCATCTAACACCGTGTCTGCCACTCAGTAGGAGTTCCAATGACACTGCTTACTAATGCTCAGCCTCCGTCACAGCACGTGGCACCTGTGTGATCATTACTCAAGCATCTGGCCAACCTCCCCCCCCCCCCTCGCCCCCAGCTCACTGGGACAGTGGCCTGACTCGCCCTGGAAGCCCCAGTGCCCAGCACGGTGCCTGGTACCTCGTTATTAGCAAGTGAATGAATGAGGGCGTTACACATGAATAAATGGATCTCTGCGTTCCCTACAATTTCTCTGAGGCTCTTCTGTATCAGGTGAGCACACAGATGATAAGTGCTGTTACATTTCTCAGGAGCAGAAGATCGCTTTCAGCTAGAACAGTTGGTTGAGGTCTGGAAGAGAAAATGTGATTTTAGCTGGGACTGCAGAATGAGCAGCGTCCGGGCGTGTTGACAGAGAGGGGGACCCTGGGGAGGCAGGAGGGCAGAGCAGCAGGAAGGGTGCAGAGCTGTGAAAGAGCAGCGCCACCCCCCCACCCCCCTCCCACCCTCCCGCCCCACCCCCCCTGCCAGGCTTGTCTCTGATCAGCATGGACAAAGGAGAAATGAGGTTGGCCTTTCTCCTCCTTCCTCTTTAGTATCCACATCAGAAACCTCAGAGCTGGGTGTTACTGATTTGCTCTTCACATTTGTTCTTCGTTGCAACTGAAGATTCTGGGTTCGAGGTGGAAGTGTCATAGGGGACCACCGTCCCCGTTCGCCTGGAAGGGATGCTTTCTCAGGGGTCGGGACTTCCGGTACTAACACTGGGAAAGTCCCAGGCAAATGGGGATCAGCCGGTCACCCTACCCTGGCGAAGAGACAGAGAAAACTGGAGGAGTCCCATGAACCTTTTGGAACCTCTCTCCACCGCTCCCCTAGTGTGGCCCCAGGTCCTGACTTCTTTCTCCTTTGAAGACAAAAGGAACTGGTTTTACAAATGGAGGAAAATGTCTCACCCACCCTCTCCAAGACGCTTTCTCTCACACCTCCCCTCCTAGGTGCGCCACTCAGTGCTACAACATGAAGACTGCGGGCATGCATTGGCCAGTCATCGTGTGGTGCTGATCTGAGTAGAAGTTCCCCAAACTCTCAAACTCTTCACTGGCGAGGACCGTGCCCTACTTGCCCTCCCAGTGGTATGGACCCCAGTGCAAATCAACCAGCGCTTATTTTTTAGAGAACAGATGCATTTATTAGTTGGCTTATTGGTGGCTGGATGACTGTGACTCATCATTTGAATATTCCACAGTAACTCGTGGCTCCATTCAAAAGTAACTGGTGTGGCCCCCTCTGGGAACAATCAGCTCCACCAGAAGTTCCCATTGTAAAAGGAGTCCAGCCTGGCTGGTGTGACTCAGTGGTTGAGCGTCAACCTATGAACCAAGAGGTCTTGGTTCCATTCCCAGTCAGGGCTCAATCCCCAGTAGGGGGCATGCAGGAGGCAGCCAATGGATGATTCTCTCTCATCATTGATGTTTCTCTCTCTCCCTCTCTCCCTTCCTCTCTGAAATCAATAAAAAAGATGTTTTTTTAAAAGGAAAAATAAAGGAGGTCCATTGTGTTTTTAGTTTTTAGTCTCAGGCACCAGCTCTCTAAGGCTAAAGGGCTCAGCAAGTCTTAGGCCCCAGAGACTCCAAAGGCCCCAAACACTCCCTTAGGCTCAGTGATGAGCCAACCAGTCTTTGCTAACGGCGCCTGCTGGTGGGCAGCGGAGCCCAGAGGCAGCAGTGGTGGGAGATTTCTCTGAAGACTCCCTGGAAGCCTGGGCTCCATTAGTCCACTGGGCCCAGAGCAACTCTTGCTGCATCATATGCTGAGATTTGAGGAAAGGGAGGAGCTGAAAGGGGAGGAATTCCCATGTGGGTACAAGAGAAAAAATTTATGCATGACCTAATGTGAGGTAGTTGTATTCTCCCCAAGTTTTTATTTTAAAGATTTTCAAACCTACAGAGGGTTGAAAATATAATATGATAAAAATCCATACTGACTGCTCTTTACACTTGGTTCATCAGTTGCTAACATTTTTTCTCTATTTGCTTGAGAGCTCTCATTTTATTTTTATATCTTTTTCTAAAATTAGTTACAGATATCTTGAAATGTGACCCCGGAAGTACTTCAGCCTGTGTTTCCTAAGAACCAGGCATTATCGTTCATAAGCACAGTGGGTTTTTTCACTTCGAGGACATTGATACAGTAATATTATCTAATATACTGCCCATATCTAAGTTGTCCCAATTGCTGTACTAATGTTCTTTGTAATATTTTTTCTGATCTGGATCCAGTCAAGAGTCATCTACTCCGTGTAATTATCATTTTCTTTAGTCTGGTTAGTCTTTTTAATCTAGGACAGTCTCCTACAGTTGTCTTTTGTTGTTGTTGTTGTTGTTTTGTTTTGTTTTGTTTTTGTCTTTATACTGATAGTTTCAGAGTCCACATTAACATCTCAAAAGAGTACCATACAATCTAAATTTGGGGGTTTGTTTCTTTGAATTCAGATTAGGCAACTTGGAGATAAGTATTACAAAGGTGATCTCCTATACTTCTCACCCCAGCATATCAGGGAACTCAGAATGCCATTTATTTCAACACTGATAATGATCCACATGGCATTAAAGATTCAGGAGCAAGAAAACGAGCAGGGACCCTTTTTTTGTCACTTGGTTAAGGTTAAGGTGATGTCTACCAGATTTATCCACCATAGCTGCTCCTCTACCCTTTTGTAGATACTAAGTAATCTGTGAGGTGAGACCATATGAATATCCCATTCTCTGATGGCTTTCATCCAATATTTTATTATCTATAATAATAAAAGTGTAATATGCTAACTAGACCAGACAACCTTCTGGATGAAGCCAGAGCTGCAAGGGCTGAGGCCCTGGCACGAATTTCATGCATCGGGCCTCTAGTCTATTGATAATGAAGTATTGCATTGGTGAATGCAATGTTGGTGATTTTCTAGTTCAATCACTTTTTCTATAAATATAGCCTAGCATTCATTCCTCTGTAAAGAACACCACCCATCACCCATGCACGCATGCTTATTTGTGCATTTTTTAAATATAACTTTATTGATTTTAGAGAGAAAGGGAGAGGGAGAGAGTGGGAGAAACATCAATGATGAGAATCATTGATCGGCTGCCTCCTGCATGCCCCTACTGAGGATTGAGCCCACAACCCGGGCATGTCCCTGACCAGGAATCAAACAGTGACCTCCTGGTTCATAGGTCAAAGCTCAACTACTGAGCCACACAGGTCAGGCTTATTTGTTAAAATTTCATCTTGAAATAAAGACCCATAAGAAGTTGCAAAAATATTACAGAGAGGTTCAGTGTACCCAAACCTAGCTTCCCCCAATGATAACATCCTACATAGTACATGATCAAAACCAGGCAATTGACATTGACACAGTATGATTAATTAGACTGCAGACTTTACTTGGATTTCACTGCTTTTTAAAATTTCTTTCTTGTTTCAATTTTTTAGCGTGACTCTGGACTCATTTTCTTTCATCGTGTTATAATCTATTAACATCATTATTCTTTTTGATGCTCTAATTGTCTCAAGTTTCACTAGTGAGAACTCCTGCAAGCCAGCTCACGTGTCTTGTTGATAAGCCACTATCGGTCTTTGAGCTATTATTGGCCTTCTGGTAAAAGATGTCCCGGACTCCAGACCTGAGGAGCTCTCTAAGGAGCCTGGTTGTTTTTTTAATGGGGAATGGTATTTAGAAGCTAAGGTCTGGGTGCTAGGTGAGCTAATTGCTACTGGAGTTTATTTTTTATTTATATTTAAATATATTTTTATTGATTCTAGAGAGAGAGGAAGGGAGAGGGAGAGAGATAGAAACATCTATGAGAGAGGAACATTGATCAGCTGCCTCCTGCGTGCCCCCTACTGGGGATCTAGCTGGAAATTGGGGCATGTGCCCTGACTGGGAATCGAACTGGTGACCTCTTGGTGCATGGGAGGACGCTCAACCACTGAGCCACACTGGCTGGGTGCTGCTGGAGTTCATCGCTTCAAGGCTTTTCCAATGGACCAGCCTGAGTTCAGACGTTTCTAATTCAAATCCCACATTGCAGAATTCTTTCTCTGTCCTATATTTCTAGGCTCTGGTTCCTGTCACTTATATATTTAACTCCTTTGCTTGGTCCTACAATATTTTCAAAATTATTGGAATTACTGTACCAATACCACTACCAACAATAAACCTACTAAGTAAATTTGAGGTGTCTTTACAGTTCTTTCTATAACCTGCTCAGGATGTACAGTTGGGTTCTTGCATTCATTATTTTTTTCTGTATAGTCCTGTTACCAATTTGATATGTGGTTGGCTTCCTTCGTTTCATTTCATGTTGTGTGTTTTTTTAAATGTTTGTTGTGGGTTTTTTTTATGTACTTATTGATATCTGAGAGGAAGGGATAGGGAGAGAGAGATAGAAACATCAACGATGAGAGAGAATCACTGATTGGCTGACTCCTGCACTCCCCCCAGTAGGGACTGAGCCCAGTGAGCTGAGTGGGAATCAAACCTAGACCTCCTGTTTCATAAGTCAATGCATAGCCACTGAGCCCTGCCAGCTGGGCTCATTTCATATTATTTTAAAGTTAGCTTTCTATACATCGTTACTGATTTAATTTTTAAATATATGAAACATTTTTGTGATGTATAAGTCAAAACTATATGACGACATGTATACTGAGAAAAGTCCCACTATCCTCCCTAATACCCTGGCCTCTGCCCATTCCACATACTCCCCTATAAGCAACCATGTTCATCAGTTTCCTTTTGCAAAAATAAGGAAACAAGTACCTGTTTTCTTGTTTGTTTCTTTTATCGGATGTAATATACTCCGTGTTCTCTATCCCGCCTCTCTTTCTGCTCTTAACAAAATATCTTGGAAATCTGTCCATAGCAGTTTGTAGAGAGTGCCTCCATTCTCATTCACATTGTGTGCGCCCTCTCGTGTGGATGGACCATAAGTAATCCAACGTATCTTCTAAAGAATGGCAGTTAAGTTGATTCCAATATTTTCTCACAATAAATAACATCACAGCACATGAATTTGTCACAAGTGGTTCATATTTGTGGAAATGTATCTCAGGTAAGTCCCAACAAGAATAATGGCTCGCTCCCAAGGTAAAGACACAGTTTTGCTCACTGTGCAATGTACCCCCCTTTGAGATGGACCGTGTTGCTCTCCCACTAACAATAGGAGAGTATGTTTCCCCATAGCCTCATAAAATAAAGTGTTTCTTGTCCTAACCTGTTTTGCTCAGTGGATAGAGTGTCAGCCTGTGGACTGAGGGGTCTCAGGTTCGATTCCGGTCATGGGCATGTACCTTGGTTGTGAGCACATCCCCAGTAGGGGGTGTGCAGGAGGCAGCTGATCAATGTTTCTCATCGATGTTTCTAACTCTCTATCCCTCTCCCTTCCTCTCTGTAAAAAATCAATAAAAAATATATTTTTTAAAAAAAGTGTGTCTTTGTCAACTTTCTGAATTCTGCCAAAGGGAGAGGTGGCAAACAATATCAAAGAGTAATTTTATTTTGCATTTCTCTTATTGAGAGTAAGTCTGAGCAGCTGGTTATATGTTTGAAGACCAGTTGTGCATATCTTCCTGTGAAGTGGCTTTCTTTTGCTCATGTTTCTTTCAGGTTTGAGGACTTTCATTTCTTGATTTGCCAATGTTTCTTATGTGTTAGGAAGACATTAAGCCTTTATCTGTGATGTATATGACCTATACTTTCTTCAAGTTTGTTGCTCATCGTTTGACTTTGTGATTCTTTCACCATGCAAATGTTTGTGGTTTTTTTTTTAAGTAGTCAAATTTACCAATCTTTTCTCTCATTAAATCTGGATTTGGAATCATGATTAGAAAAACTCTCCATACCCAGACTATAAAGAAACTTGCCCATGTTTTCTTCTAGTCCTTGCCTAGTTTTTTCTTTTCTTTTCTTTTCTTTTTTTTTTACATTTAAATTTCTGATCCATTTGGAGTTTATTTTGGGACCTAGTGTAAGATATGGCTCCATTTTTAACTTTTCCCAAATGCCTATGCAGTTGTCCAATCCTTCATGAAGAAGTCCGTTTCTCTCCCAGCGCTTCTTGAATTTGGAGCCTTCTGCACTCCACAGGCCCTGCAGTCAATGCTAGGTGTGTCCACACAGACACCTACATGGACAAAGTTTCCTTCTGTGCCTGTTCAGTGTGATACTGCCAGCCCTGGATAGAAAATAAGGCATTGACAATAAAGGAGCAAGGGCTAGGAACTCGGAGTGTTTAAATATACATATTCTCTGTAACATTTTTAAGAAATGCATGCTGATAAAATTTCAAATAGTACAGAAGTTTGTACAGTGGAAGTAAAATCGGCCTCTGATATCAGATTCCAACCTCTTTGGAAGCAACCACTGCGGCCAATTGCTCATGTACCTACTCATGTAATATGTATGTGCTTGTGCAGACAGGGAACATGGAGAGAAATGCTTTAAATGAAAGGGAAGGAAAGTCGGCTCATACCGATTGAGAAACCCTTCGGTGCCAAGCATGAGCAGGTTATCACCTTTTATCATCTAACTCAGTGGTTCTCAACCTTCCTAATGCCGCGACCCTTTAATACAGTTCCTCATGTTGTGGTGACCCCCAACCATAAAATTATTTTCGTTGCTACTTCATAACTGCAATTTTGCTACTGTTATGAATCGTCATGTAAATATCTGATATGCAGGATGTATTTTCATTGTTACAAATGGAACATAATTAAAGCATAGTGATGAATCACAAAAACAATATGTAATTATATATGTGTTTTCCAATGGTCTTAGGCGACCCCTGTGAAAGGGTCGTTCGACCCCCAAAGGGTTGCGACCCACAGGTTGAGAACCGCTGATCTAACTTTCCTCTGGGTTTTATACTTTCATCCCATTTTACAGATGAGAGGTGGAGGTTCAGAGTGGTAAAGTGACTTGTCTAAAGGTCTCAGCTAGCAAAGAAAGGACCTGGACTTGCACGTACACTGTCCTCTCTGTGCCATAACGTGTCCACATAGGGAGTGGGTGGTCACCACATGTGAGTGGGACTCTTGGAGGCACACTCAGCACAGTGTGGACACCCCCCAAGGACTACTTGGCTGTAGGAGCAGATGGATATCTAGGTTGTGCCAAGAAATGAGCATGTGGTGTCATATCCACATGCTCTTTGACAAGGAGCTCCCCAGGATGGTAAGGGTGGTTCCTGTATGGCAAAACCTCCTATTCCCAAGCACTTCGACTTGTTTTTTGCAAGCCCTGCTACCAAGAGAGAAAAAAAAAAATCAAAAGAAAAACTGGATTGTGTCAAGAAGCGTTAGCAGCTATGCCTCAAATGATACTAGTACATGGGGGGCAGAAGGGTCCACTTCTTAGTCACTTAGCAGCTCTTACCACACTTCAATCATTTAGAGAAAGAAAGTGATTTACAAAGTGGGGGGAGGTAAAAGTAAAGGCTCGCAACGGAAGGATTTGCTTCACAACAGCAGTTCGCAACGGAAGGATTTGCTTCACAACAGCAGTTCACGGCAGCCTGCAAGGAAAATATAGAGGAGGAAGCATTGTTATTCTATTCCAGAGAGGAGGTTTTTGAATGCTGAAGAAGATGGGTGTCAATTTCGGTATATTAAAACATTCAAAACACAGCTCTGTTCTCCACAGAAGTTCCCTCTATTGTAATGGAAATGTACTTTTTCTGGTCTTTAGGGATTACAGCTCTGTAACTGCACCTACTCAAAGGGCGGTGCGGGGAGGGAAGGGGGGGGGTGCTGCTTCCCTGGAAAGTTCAAGGCATGTTTTTCGGTCCCTAGGGATTTTATTGCTTCTTAACGAAGGTCCTGGAATAGCTCCATTCCTTGATATACTGGAATGTTTGATTGGGATGGGACTGTCCAATGGTCGCTTGATCAGTACACGGCAGAGGGCTAGCTAGTTCATCATCCATCCTACTTAGTCCCACCCTTTTCACTACCCCCAGCTCTCACCACCACAAAAGATTCTGCAGGCACTAGAATTCCATCCCCAAGCTAGATGTGTACATTCTATCTACTTTGTGATCACCAATTGCAAACCTGTGCTTCCCTTTCAAGGATGCTATAGGCCTTGCACAGCTGCCCATCTTAGCACAAATGCCCATGTTTGCACGCCGGGGTTCTTGTCCCAGCATCAAGAAGGGTTCAGGAATCTGGAGAAGGCTGTGCGTAGATGTTAAATAGGAATCCGGGGACTAATGAAGCATCCGGAGATGAGATATAATTTTCAAAGGCATTAGGGGTCAGAGGAGCTTAGCTAAAGGAGCTAAGTTCTAAGATCCTAAGGTCTTAGGTTCTCTCATCTCCCCAGGACCCCATTAAAAAAGTTGTGCTTTTTATTAACACAACTTGTCCTGAGGCGAGGCAGAGATATACACTTCAAAGGGTCAGGGTTTGGTACAGAGTCCATTGTTATAATGGGGGGAATAGCCTACGGCTGTTCAGGTGTTTGGCCAGTAGGAGGCAAAAACATGTAGATTAAGATGCCCTTTAACTGTGGCAGCCACAATCAGTTTCCTATTCAGGTTTGGGGAAATGCCTTCAGCCATTCCCAGCAGGTGACTACCCGTGTGACTCAACCCTGTTGAGTCCCCAAGTCTCATCAACCTTTTGATGAAACTCCTGAAATTATGACTTGCTGGAATTGGTCTCCGGCATTTGCAGGTCCATTCTTGCAGAAAAGCTCGTGCAATCAGCTGCTTGCCCAAAGACAAGCTCCACCCCAGCACCTAACCTCTGACCTCCCAGCCTTCCATGTATTCTCCTGCTTTTCTCCATTCTTTGCCTAATTTCCTTCAACTTCTCTACTCAGACTCTAGCCAAGGACATATGCTGTCCGCACTCAGAGTTTCTAGTGTCTACAGTCAGGAACATTCCTCTGATCTTCTTAGCAAGGCTCCACAACCCTTCCCATTTAAAAATCCGATTAAAAATCCATGATTTATAGCAAAGCTCCCTTAAGCTTTTTTAATGTTTCCAATAACTCCATTCTCACCCTTCAGCATCAGTCTACCCATCCATCAATGAGCATATTTAATAGACACTTGCTCTGGACTAGACGCTCTGGGCTAATATGAGGGAAAATGATACTTGTATAATGCTTTTTACAATGCGCAAGGCATTTTCACACTGGTTTTCCTGTATGATCCCCAAAGTCAGAAGGTCAAGAATAATTAATAATCCCACTCTGCAGATTACAAAACTAAGGCCCAGAGAGGCCAAGCAGCTGCTAGGAAGTGACAACACCAAATGTTCAAACACAGATCTTACTTGAAAGCTTAGTCACTGTGACTTAACCACAAAGCTTTATGTACATGCCCATGCATGCGCCCCTCCCCCAACCCTTCCCCTACACACATGTGCAGAGTCCATCACAAGTGGTAATTAGTTGTAAGCATGTTTTCCAACGAGTTGGTCTGTCTTCCTTTAGTCAATGAGGTCCCCACTGACTGGAGCCCAGAGGGGCTCTCTGAGCTTGGTGTTGAAAGAGGGAAGGCAAGTCTAGAAAACCCACAGTGCTTAAGGGCAAAGTTGGGTCAAGCTTTCTACATGCACAGATGCCATCCCATCTCACACCGCGGTGAGAAGTGTTAGGAGCCCCTCACACTGGTGGACTCCCTGGTGCTCCACCCATTTAACAAGTACTCCTGGATTTTGGGACGATTTCCATCCCATCAAAACAACCCTAAATGACTCAGCTCTGCATTTTCCATCCCTGTCACACTCCCACCCTTGGCGCAAACGCAGTGCACGTGCAAAGCCCCCATAGAGGGCTTATAATCATCAAACCGCAAACCCATTTCTCAAGGATCCTTCCCCATTGCTAGAGCCCTGGATTAGTCAGCACAGCTCACCGTGGCTTTTGCATCTCTTCATTTACTACCAAACACTGCTTGTCTCCTGAGAGGACATGTTTTGTTACGTGTAATTAGACGATGTACGCCAGGCTACGTGGGACTTGTTATGTGGGCACAGGAGGATTACGGAGCCGTCTCCAGGTGGAGAACGGTGACATGTGGTAGGAACAAAGGTATGCTGCGTGTTCATTTGCAAACCTCCACCAGCGTGGTGCGGGCTCGGTTGGGGAGATGTTAGGGCTGGAGGGGACGCGTGGGCCCAGCTCCTCCGACTAATTGTCTGGGGCCCGGAGGCTCAGAAGGTAATGGCTGAAGCATATGGTCTGGTCTCCACTGCTTTTAAGGGTTTCTGCCTCCTGAGAACCAGGCCAGCAACAGCCACCACGGACTGAAGGACCTGGCAAGAACTTCAGAGCCCCTCCTTCCTAGGAGCCAGGCAGGGGACCAGGACATCTCTAGTTAGGGAAGATCTGATTTTAGGGGAGGAAGAGGTGACTGGTTGTTGGAGAATGAGTGTCCCTGAAGGCCTTGAGCTCCAGTCTTGGGCTTTTGATTGAGAAAGGCTGATCACCACCACCACCACCCCTCCCCCCATTCTCAGCATCACCTTGAACCACAAACAAAAAGAAAAGACAGCACTGAAGCACCAGCTGGCCTGTTTCAAAAACTCGCCACTAACTTGATTGGAACCTCCACTCCTGGCTCAAATTGTACTAGAAAAAAGCAGTTTCGAGTTCAGGGCAGTCCCTGAAAACATACTACGTGAACTCTTGACCTCTGCTGTCTGTACCTTCCTGTTAATGATGGAGAAGCAGGGCCTCTCAGGATTATGGAGGTCAAGGGTTTCAGGGGAGCAAGAAGCACTCTGGTCAGACAGGAGGAGGGAGACACTGGCCACCAGCCACTAGGCCTGGGCAGGAGACCCTAGCCCAGGGGTGGGTAAACTTTTTGACTCGAGGGCCACAATGGGTTCTTAAACTGGACCGGAGGGCCGGAACAAAAGCATGGATGGAGTGTTTGTGTGAACTAATATAAATTCAAAGTAAACATCATTACATAAAAGGGTACGGTCTTTTTATTTTTTTCGTTTTATTCATTTCAAACGGGCCGAATCCGGCCCGCGGGCCGTAGTTTGCCCACGGCTGCCCTAGAGGGTGGGCATGCCTGGGTCAGAGGCTCCTGCTTCCTGCTTCATCACTTGGGAGCTGTGTGACCTTGGACAAGTCATTGGTTCTCTGAGCCTCCATCTCTTCAGACATCTGAGGATGGTCACAGCGATAACCTCAAACCAACCAACCTCCCAGGGCCTGGATGGGGACCAAAGGACGTGAAAGATGTTTGTAAACCATAGTCTGCTGTGCAAAGGAAAGTCCTGCTATCAGTGATAATGAGTCTTCAGGGCCTGTTCTTCCAGCACTGCCGCTCCGGTAGGCCCTTTGTGAAGGACCGGCACCCAGGAGGACTAGCGTGTGCTGTCACTCACCAGGGGACATCTCAGGGGACCGCAGGCAGAGGAGCCGGAGGAGCGGCGCTGCAGCGTCCTGTTCCTCAGGTTTGACACAGCCTAATTGTCTTGACATAGGATGAAATTTGTTCCCTCGTGGGTCAGAAGAAAGCCCAATCCTGATGCTTTTCATCTAATTTCAATTACAGTCATTAAAACCCTTACTCCTGAGTCAAGCCTTTCCAAAAAGCCATCGATGACAGCCCATTACAGATGAGTTATTTATAGCGGCGCATGTTAATTTCACAGTCCCACAGACGATGATTCATGGCGGGGCATTAGTGAGAGAGATCATTCACTGGGCTGAGTGATCCCTGACATAACAAGCGCTGCTCTGGATCTCCTCGGGGACGACTCAAGGCCTCAGACTTAGAGGCCAGACCCTGGACACAGCGGGAAAACCAGAGCATCCTGGCCGTGGCCCATTCCACCCAAGACCTCTGTCCACGTGGGGAAGAATGGAACAGTTGCTTTAGGACTGACATCTATAGGATCTCTGACTGAGATGACATTTGGTCTGGCCCAGAGCTTCAGCTTTTCTTTCTCAAGTTTACAGCTATTAGTATGGGTGATCAGTAGACCTCATATTCTTAGCGGCTATTCAATAACTCTAAGGTAGCAATTTTCAACCGGGGTGCACGGAATTGTTTAAAACATGCGATACCTGACTACTTAGCCAGGGGCACTGACTTCCTTCCCTTAGATTGTCAAATAAAAAAATGACAACAGTCAAAACGACAATAGCCATCTGGTGCGCATGCCCTGTCTTGAATCGTAAATATATAGGTCATATAATAGAGCTGCATCTTATTGGTCAGGTTGCATAATAAGTTTGCTCCTGATTGGTTAATTCTTGGTACTGGAATTCCTTATATACAAGTATAGGCACTGGATTTTTTTTAAAAGCCACTTTGGAGCAAAAAGAGTAGGTAATTACTATTATTATTTTTGTAAATCAATCAAAATTATACCTTTTTTTTGTCAGATAGGCAAAAAATATATTTCTTGGTGTGCTGAGGAATTTTAGTCTTTAGTTTATGTGTGCCCTGAGATGAAAAAGGCTGGAAATCGCTGCTCTAAGGAAATATCTGATACTCACCTGGAGTTGATGAGAAAGGATGGCTCTGAGGCCATCAAAAACCCAGCCTCCTTTTATCCAAACTACTTCAACCTCAGGTTCCTAAGTGCCACTTTGACCAATCGATATTGGGCTTCTTGATTCTTGGTCTATTTGTAGCTGAATTTCTCCCCCTTGATTAAAAATTCACCAAGAGGCAGCCTGATGTGACATTTATGAGTTCCTGGAAGTCCATAAATGTTGAATGTTAGGAATTAGCACCGAGTTGTTTAGACAGTAAAAAGCAGTGAGCAAGCAAGAGGGCTAACATTCAACACTCCTATATTTTTGTTATCTATCTGTCACACCTCATGGAAAAGCAGAACTAAAACTTCATACAAAGCACCTCAGGCTTGGCATAACCTTTATACCAATCCCTCCCCCTAAATTAAGTTCCCTTCTGCTGGTCCTCGGTGGCTCAGTGGTTGAGCATCGACCTATGAACCAGGAGGTCATGGTTCGATTCCCGGTCAGGGCACATGCCTGAGTTGCAGGAGGCAGTCAATCAGTGATTCTCTCTCATCATTGATATTTCTATCTCTCTCTCCCTCTCTGAAATCAATAAATATATATATATTTAGTAAAAATAAATAAATTAACTTTTCTTCCAAATGAAGTTGAGTTGGGCTCAGTGAAACCAACTACCCTATTCCCTTCAGCTTTATAACACTTTTACAATGAGTTGCTTCTCCAAGTTTCCTGCTCTATTTTAATACAGACCATAAGAACAAATATTGAAATTGATTATTTTTGCTTTTTCTTCCTATAAACATAGCCTTGCAATCATTAAAAGACAAGGTCAGTGAAAAACAAATTTGTGACCTCATTATTTTGGACTTTTCAACCACAGGGCTGTTGCACATTCTCCCCATCATTATTTCTTTCAAATTATTTCCTACCCACATCCCAGCTCTTTCTGAGCCTCTGTCCCCTCTTCAGACTTTCTGTAATGTGCTCTCTGTAGACCCTTCTGGTCCGTTGATCACGGTTCTGGGAGCTTTGCACACTTCCTGGGAGGCCTGTTAATTCTCGGCTGGAGTCGGTGAAGGGACAGAGAAGGTTAAATGACGAAAGCGCTCATCAAGGAGCCTGCGTGCCATCCTGCTCCTTTTACTGCACGGTCTTCCAGACAGCAGTGTGTAGATGGAATTTCAATTCACTCAGGTTGCGGCCACATTTTACAAAATACATGAGACTCTCTCCTTGACTCTCAAATGGGGAACCTACAGTGCACTCTGCCGTGCGTGGATGAAGAAAAGCAGACGGTGCAGTGGAAAGAGGACCAAATCGAGAGCCAAGTTGTTGGCGTTGACCCTGAGCTTGACCCTGTGTCAGTTTCGAGACCTTGCTCTTTAAGCTCTCTGCGCCTCAGCGTTGTCCTCTGTGAAGTGGGAGTCATGATGGTTCCTGTCTCAGAGGGTTGTTATGAGAGAGAAAGTGGGCCAATAGTTGAAGGCATTGCCAATCATTCAGTAAATGCTTTGTGTTTGTTCAATGAGATTTTTAATATAAGGAATATTTGTGAATAACCCATGATCCCCTGTAAGATACAGTACTAAGCAATGTGGGAAGGTAGGAAATTAACAAAATATGTCTGCCTTTGAATATGTCCGTTCTAGAGAGACATGGAAGTATACTCAACTAATCGAGAGTAGGACTGGCACGGGCTACGTGCAGTTCTACTCACATAAATGCAGTGGACAGAGGAGGGAGGGACCCTTTCACTGGGAGGGAGCTATGAAGGTTACACCAAGGAGATGGCATATTTTTTGAATTGTTTCTTAAAGGCTGAGTAGTATTTCCAAGGGCAGATATGCAGGGTTGTTGACAGAAAGCTAGCCCAGTGCAAGCACCAAGCCAAATGGCCCACCTCCACGTTCCTCGATCTGGCATCTGCTTTCCCTCTGCACCTCACCTCCCGTGTCTACTCGCCTTTCTTCCTCTCCTTCTTCCCTTTCCTCTACTTGCACATTTCGACCACTGGCATCCCTTTTCCTCCAATTACTTTCTTCTGATTTTATCTTCCTTTTCATCTCAAATGTAACGCGAGCGATCTTTAAATAAGTCAAAGCATGGAGAAGGGCATAAGCGAAAAAGCAAAATCTTCTTTCTTCACCTTTTCTCCCTGGCGGTAACAGCGGTGTGGTGGTTATGAAACATGGCCACAAACTCTCGACACTATCCCCTCCCCCACCTTGAATCCGAGTAGGCTTGTAACTACTTCTACCCATTGCGAAGTACAGAAGGGACAGTGTTCTTCCTCCAAGACTGGGCGTGAAAGACCATGCAGCCTATACCCGGCTCAGCCAACACTCTCTCTGGGAGCCCTGAGCTACCATCGGAGAGACCCAGCTTCTCAGAGACCGCCTCGCAGGGGAGGCCTCAATCCAGTACTCTGGGCAAGGGTCTCAGCGGGTCCAGCCTTTCAGCTGTCCCCATCCTTCCACAGCTCCGCTCCTAGTTAGCATATTCCACTGCACAAATATGCCACCATTAATGAGCCACCCTCCTAATGGCCGTTATTGTAGTCGCTTCTAGAGTTTAGGCATTACCAAAACCCAGCAACGGAGATTCTTACTCATACATCTTTGTGCACTGTGTGATATGTCTGCGAGATAAACTCCTAGAAATGACATTGCTGGACCAAAGTATATGATTTTTTAAAAATAATTTTTATAGCCCAGTAGGTGTGGCTCAGCCATTGAGCCTTGACCCAAGAACCAAGAGACTATTGGTTTGATTCCGGGTCAGGACCCATACATACCCTGGTTGTGGGCTTGATCCCCAGTAGGGGGCGTGTAGGAGGCAGCCCATCAGTGATGTTCCTCTCTCTCATTGATGTTTCTATCTCTCTATCCCTCTCCTTCCTCTCTCTAAAAATCAATAAGAACATATTTAAAATAATAATAATAATTTTCATAGATATTTCCCATTGCCTTCAAACAGGCTAATTGTCTTTGCCTGGTGGTGTATAAGAGTGTGTGTTTCCCTTTCACTGCACCAACACTGAGTATTATCAAGCTTTTCCATCTTCACCATGCAGATGTCTCCGCCTTCATTAAAACAACAACAACCCATGCCCGGCTATATTCAGTATAAGGAAGCCATCCTGAATATGACCTAAGAGGATGTGCAAGGGCAAGGTATTAATAACTCAGGAAGATGAGAACTAATTTAACATAAAGGTGAGGCACAGAACCTCACAGACTCGCAGAGCAAAGGTGTCAAGACATAATGGAATTCAGCTCGATGACATTCTGCTAATGGCGGGTGTTATCTGAAGTCCAGAGTGACCCATTTAAAAGGAGGAGAGGGTTGGGGGCTGAGGGTGGGAGCGAAAAGGAAGTCCTCTCAGTTAATCAAAGGGCTCACTGGGGAGCTGGCTATAAATAGAACATTTAAACATGATTGATTTCAACCTGGATGGTTCTGGGGTACAGTCAAGAATAGCGCTTCCTGTCCTGGCCGGTGTGGCTCAGTTGATTGAGCTTCATCCCGTGCACTGAAAGGTCGCCGGTTTGATTCCTGGTCAGGGCACATGCCCACGTTGTGGGTTTGATCCCTAGGGGGCGTTCAGGAGGCGGCAGATCAATGTTTCTAATCCAGCGGTTCTCAACCTGTGGGTCGCTACCCCTTTGGGAGTCAAACGACCCTTTCACAGCGTCACCTAAGACCATCAGAAAACACATATATAATTACATATTGTTTTTGTGATTAATCACTATGCTTTAATTATGTTCAATTTGTAACAATGAAATTGGGGGTCACCACAACATGAGGAACTGTATTAAAGGGTCGCGGCATTAGGAAGGTTGAGAAACACAGCGAAGTTCCTCTCTCTAAAATCAATAAAGACATATTTTTTAAAAAATAGTGGTTCCCACACCTAGCTGCCTAGCCATATTCCCCTGGACTCTTCTTTAAGAAAAATATACATATTTCATCTTCCTCGCCATCATCCCCAAGCACAGGGACATTCACCGTAGACTCTGATTCAGTAGATCTGCCTTTTTAAACAACATTTCTGAGGCAGAGCAAGGTTAAAAAAAAAATTTTCTGGGGCAGAGGTTCTCAAACGTAAATATGCATCAGAATCACCCCAGGGACTTATTAAAACACAGATTGCTAGCGCGCCAACCCCCACCCACACACACAACACACACACACACACTCACACACACACACACACCAGCTAATCTGGAGAGGGCCTTGGAATCTGTGTATCTGACAAGCTCCCAGGTCAGTGATGGTGAACCTTTTGAGCTCGGCGTGTCAGCATTTTGAAAAACCCTAACTTAACTCTGGTGCCATGTCACATATAGAAATTTGTTGATATTTGCAACCATAGTAAAACAAAGACTTATATTTTTGATATTTATTTTACATATTTAAATGCCATTTAACAAAGAAAAATCAACCCAAAAAATGAGTTCGCGTGTCACCTCTGACACGCGTGGCATAGGTTCGCCATCACTGTGGGTGATGCTGACGGAGAGCCACAGCTCGGGAGGCACCGCCCACAGAAGCGCCAGCACAGCAGGACCTGGGAGCTCACTGGACAGGCATAATCATAGCCCCACTCAGACCTGATGAGTCAGACCCACATTTAACAGATTCCCCGGTGATCTGTGTGCACATTCTAGTTTGGGAAGTGCTGCACAGGGGCTCCACCAGAAAAGGCAATCACGGACATCCTTCAAGGCTCGCCAAGGCTCTGAGTAAACCCATACAGCTGTGCTTTCCAAACTTGTCTGCATCCTGGGGTCACCTAGGGAGCTTGTCGCCAATTCCTGGTATAACCCCAACATATTGTGATTTCATTGGTCTAGGGCAGCCGTGGGCAAACTACGGCCCGTGGGCCGGATCCGGCTCGTTTGAAATGAATAAAACTAAAAAAAAAAAAAAAGACCGTACCCTTTTATGTAATGATGTTTACTTTGAATTTATATTAGTTCACACAAACACTCCATCCATGCTTTTGTTCCGGGCCTCCGGTCCAGTTTAAGAACCCCTTGTGGCCCTCGAGTCAAAAAGTTTGCCCATCCCTGGTCTAGGGTATGTCCTGGTTTTTAAACTTTTAAAAAAGACTCTAATATACCAACAAGTTTGGGAATCACTGCTGTAGGCTAGTATATGAATTAATTGCAGGGACTGAGAAGAGAGAGAAACTACTATTCTGAAGGATTGAAGAGCTGGCTTTCAATGGATTGTTCATTAACCTGTGCATGCATTCATTTGCTCATGCGTGCGTGTATGCACATATTCAACAAATAATCACTGAGAACAGACTTTGTGCTAGGGCTCTGCTGTGTCCTTCCAATTCAAAGAAGAAAGACATAGCCCCTGCCCTCAGAGGGTAGAGGAGGCGATGTAAACAGACAACTGAAGTAGAGCGTGACAGCGCTGTGGCCGAGTGTGGCAGACAGGAGAGTGGCACGTGACACAGAGCCCTAAGTCTCAGGTACAATTAGCTCCTCAGAATCAGGAAACCAGGTAGCAGTTCCAATGGGAAGAGCGTGCTGTATTCACTCATTCAACACATATTTAGGGAGCACCCATCATGGAGTTAGTAGCTGAGTGAACTGCAAATGAATCAGTAGACTCAGTCAACTCAAACGTGCATGCTCCTCTCGGAACTTCTGGATTTCCTAGTAAGGGAGCTATTTCTTGTCTACACCGGCTTGCCATCCATTCTTCCCTCTGGTACCGGTACTCAGAACCTCCTTGGGGAAACAGCTTTGTCCATTGTCAGCCCATGCGGTCTGGGGAATCTCCCCTACTGTCCTCAGAACATCAGATGGGCAGAGCTCCGATTTTACCCTTGGACTTAAACCAGCCGTGTATGTTGACATGGAGCTGTTGGCTGCCGCCTCATGACCGATGGATAGAAGCAAAGATTAGGCCAATCTGGGAAAGAGCCAGGAAGTAAGATGGGTCTGCAGACACTTTGCCTGGACAAAGCCATGCCTCCATTCCTGCTCAGACACTAATCAATTCCCTTTAGGGCCTAATTCAGTTTGGGTTAGCTTTTCTATTATTTGTAACCCTACGTGTCCTCACTGCTACACCCAAATGGATTTTTCTAGGAGTACTTCCTTTTGTGATTAAAATGAATAATTAAACCCATTAACACCTGTTCATGAACTGCTCCAGTTTCCTGTTGTGTGAGACTGTGTTTGTTAGAGAGTCTATGCTGTCGTTAGGCGTAGCAATGGAATTCTGTGAAGTCGGTCAGGCCATGAGCTCAAGAAAAGTATTGAAATGATGCTGCACCCCGTGAGCTGCCAGCTGGAGGCTCAAGGAGCAGGTGGAGAGAAGCGGTCCAGGCTGTTCCACTCGTCTCCCAGCAAGTGCCAAGAGACCCTCTAGGTTTGCAAGATTGGTTTGGGAGTTTGCACATTCTCGCCAGTATCGCTGTGTTATTGGGAATTAAAAATAAAGAGGCGCCAACAAGATATTGCAAAGGCTGTAAGGTGAGCTGAAGGAGGATTTTAAGATGAATTCTATCTCTCTCATCAAACAGTGTTGGTCCTCCAAGTGTCCTGTCGTTTCAAACATCCTAAAATTTTTGTCCAAATTATCATCATCCCTAGCCTGAACTAGTGCAACAACCTCAAAATGGTTCTTCATACATTGAACAGATAGCATTTCCACCTCCAGGCACACCCTCAGTCCATGCCTTGCTCTTCTGCCAGATGATCCATCATGTGCCTACTTAGAAACCTTCACACTTGTTCCATCACCTACAGAAGAAGATACAAGATTTCTGCCTAGATACACTTTATCTCTATCTACATATCAAGCTTCCACATCTAGTATAACTGCATCTAGTTCCCAGCGAGATGGCCTAACCGCTAGGCCATTGCAAGTATTTGTGCCTGTGCATGCCGCATTCTTTCTGTCTTAAAGCCTATGCGGAAAACTCCTCTTCATCCTCTAAAACCGAATTCAAATGACCCCTTCTTTAGGGAGCCCTTCCTAGAATCCTCCCACCTTTAACGCCAACTCCATCCTCTTCTTCTTTTTTTTTTTAAATATATTTTTATTGATTAAGATATTACATATGTGTCCTTGTCCCCACGTTACCCTCTACCCCCCCCCACCCCGCTCATGCCCTCACCCCTCCCCCCCCCCGTTGTCTGTGTCCATTGGTTAGGCCTATATGCCTGCATGTAAGTCCTTTGGTTGATCTTTCCCCCTTACCCCCACCCTCCCCTACCCTCCCTCCAAAGCCCGACAGTCCAATCAATGCCTCTCCGTCTCTGGATCAGTCCTTGTTCATCAGTTTATGTTGTTCATTATATTCCACAAAAAAGTGAGATCATGTGGTATTTATCCGCTCTCCAGTTCCATCCATGCTGTGGCAAATGGTAAGAGTTCCTTTTTCTTCTTCCTCTTCTTAAAGAATACCTTTCAGCATTTCATATAATGCTGGTTTGGTGGTGATGAACTCCTTTAGCTTTTTCTTATCCGTGAAGCTCTTTCTCTGACCTTCTATTCTGAATGATAGCTTTTCTGGATAAAGTAATCTTGATTGCAGGTTCATGCTATTCATCACTTTGAATATTTCTTGCCACTCCCTTCTGGCCTGCATGGTTTCTGTTGAGAAATCAGCAGACAGTCGTATGGGTACTCCCTTGTAGGTAACTGACTGTCTTTCTATTGCTGCTTTTAAGATTCTCTCTTCATCTTTTGCTCTTGGCATTTTAATTATGATGTGTCTTGGTGTGGTCCTCTTTGGATTCCTTTTGTTTGGGGTTCTCTGCGCTTCCTGGACTTGGAAGTCTATTTCTTTCACCAGGTAGGGGAAGTTTTCTGTCATTATTTCTTCAAATAGGTTTTCAATATCTTGCTCTCTCTCTTCTTCTGGTACCCCTATAATTCTGATGTTGGTACGCTTGAAGTTGTCCCAGAGGCTCCTTACACTATCTTCATATTTTTGGAATCTCTTTTCTTTTTTCTTTTTCAGTTGGGTATTTTTTGTTTCTTTGTATTTCAAATCTTTGACTTGATTCTTGGGATCCTCTTGTCTGCTGTTGGATCTCTGTAGATTATTCTTTATTTCAGTCAGTGTATGCTTAATTTCTAGTTGGTCCTTTTTCATGTCCTCCATGGTCTCACTATACTTATTGAGGGACTCATTAAATTTATGGGCAGTTTCCATAAAATTCTTGAAAAACCTTATAAACGTGGCCTTGAACTCTATATCCAGTCATTTGCTTTCCTCCATTTCTGCCATTTGTGACCTGTTTCTTTGTCTCCGCATTTTGGCTGCTTCCCTGTGTTGATAGAGTGGCTTTGTGTGCTAGGTGTCCTGTAGGGCCCAGTGGCTCAGGCTCCCCAGTTACCTGAGGTGGACACTCTTGGTGCACCCCCTCGTGGGCTTTGTGCACAGTCTTGTTGTAGCTATGCCTTGGTTGTTGTAGGATCACTGGGAGGAATTGACCTCCAGGGCAATTGGCAGTGAGAATCAGCTGTGTCTGCAGTGGGAGAACTTCTGTGCTGGAGACACCCTTCTGGGGCAAGACTTGCTTCAGTGGGGCTTTGGTGCTCACTGAGACTGCACCCTGAGTGTGTCCCTTATGGATCTGAGGAGTTGTGATCTGGATGGTCCCCCTCTGACCACTGGGTACAGTGGCTCTTGGATCTAAGGAGGTGCTAATTTAGCCTCTGCCTGAGGTTACACAGCAGGAACTACAAAGAGAACTGCAGATTCCCCTTCCTTTTTTTGGAGTTTGGAAGTGCCCTGATGATGCTCAGCTGTGTAGCAATGCAAGCCGCTGTGGGGCCTTGGGTCTTCTCTTGGAAGCTCTGGGTCTATCTGGCCTGGCTGCAGTTAGGTAATTACAGGTTGTAAAGGGCCGGGGCATTCATATGCAAAAGCCTCTGCCGCAGCCTGGGCGGGGCGGGGTCTCAAGGAATCAAAGGGCAGAGAAAGCAGCTATGGCGGAGCCTCAGCCCCGCCCTAAGGAGTCTCGAGTCCCAGTGTCCCTGTAACGGCTGCAAGCACCTCTGAGGGAAAGCTGCTCTCAAGCTCGCCCACTGCCAGACAGTCCAGTTTCTCCCCATATGAGTCCTGGGCCCCCAGAGACTTCCCAGAACCGGATTTCAGAGCCGTTGGGAGCTTGTGTCTCCCTCCCGGTTCAAAAAGACAGCCGCGTCCTCAGGTGCCAGACCCTTTCCGCACGCGCGCGCCCCCTACCTCTGCACTCCACCTCCGCAGCTCCTCCTGCTCTCAGTGTGCTTTTCTTTCCTTCTAGTTATAGAATTTACACTCAGCCAGCCCTCCTGTAGTTCTGGATGATGTCCACCTTGTGTTTTTGATGCATTTATCGATTGTTGTGGGAAGCAGCAATTTCCCGGCGTTTATCTATGCCGCCATCTTAGTTTCTCCATCCTCTTCTTACTCTATGTGTAATTCCTACTTGCTTCTATTTCCTAACATTCTGTTATCGTGTTGGCCCTTCTGTCTAATTGTGAGCCCGTTGAACATACAGCCAGTTTCTTATTCATTTTCCTATCTCTAATACCAAGTACAGCGCCCGACATATAGTAAGGGCTCAATAAGTATTCAATGGATTGAACTGATTGCCTTAGTTTCTAAGTCGGTGCTGAGGGTGATTGAGAAAGAAGCACGCCGATAATCAGGGATAAGATCAGAATTAAATTAAGATGTGACCGATAATAGCTAAGCATTAGTGAGAATGCTTACCCACGTGTTACTGTCTTCCAAAAAATTATCTAATTTAATAAGTAAGCCTTCACATGTTTAGCTTTTCCACAAAAAGTAATATATTGTTGGTACTGTTCTCATTAGCCTGGTTATGAATAACTGGGAAGGAACAAAGCGAAGGTAAAATATCGCAGGCATGCTATTTGTGTAATTTATCACTCTCCAGGGGACCCTGGTCTATTCCCCACAGATTGATGGAGGAAGGGACCGGACAGAAGAATAGACGCATGCCCAGTAAAGGCTAGCTGAATAGGGAAGGTGTTCCCTGTCAGTCACACCTGGGACCAGGTCATTGACCAGAATGGGCATGGCCACTACAAGTACAGGAAGATACGAGATATTTAATGTCCTAACCAAGGAGTTTGCTCTCTTGCCCTCCTGTGCTCCTGGTTCCTCAGGGGCCCTCACCCTCCTGCTCTCCTGCATTTACCCACATGGCTCAGGGCATGGGGACCCCACACAGTGGACCCATGGACTGCAACCAGCCTGATGCTGCACGGGACCCCGCTCCACCATGGAACGGAAACTTCGGACGCTGGCTCTGCTTCTAGCGCTGCTGGCTCCCCAGCTGCACATCGTTCAGGGCTGAATGCAGGGAAATGGGACGTTGGAGTCCCAGAGATGTGATTCCATGCAAATAAAAAGTGCTCATCCTCCCGTGCGAGTCTCAGAAAATTCTTTTTTCTCCAGATATCATAAGGACCCTGCCCCCAAGCACTCGGTGGGGAAAGGGATCCCCCACTTTCACCGATCACATTGTGACTAATATTTGAGGAACATATTTGTCAGGTGTGTAGGTTTGCATTGAAGTCTCCATAGACATCGCAAACACGTATACATACTTATTCCCAAACACCTTCTAGTTCATTCGGGGAGAAAATGGGATTCTGATGGCCTACCTTGAATCAAGTAAAAGTGCCTTAGAGAAAAGGAAATTCTTTAGAAAAGAAAGAAAGAAAGAAATAGAAAGGCACTTTCTAATGAGGCAGAACTAAAATGAGCTAGTTGAGACAATCCAGGCCGAATCCTGAAGGGTAGAGTAAGCAAAGGGAGGGAGAAATCCTGGTCACCGGACCGCTTCCCAACTCAGGTGCCCAGTTCCTGAACAGCGATACCCAACCAACCGGCCAGCGCCAGGGACGCAAGTCAGCGGGCCCCTCAGTGTTTCCGGGGTGCACATTTGCCCTTCTTGGCTAAGCCCCGCTGAATCTGGGCTGTGTTTATTTCTAGTAATGATGAGAGTTCCTGCATCACTTCAAGCCAGCTGCGGGAAAAGAAGAAATCATCAAGCAGGAGGGAGCCGGAGATTGCCTTATCAAATTGGCAAGGACTTTCATTGTTTTTTTGTTTATGTTTTTGTTTTTTGCTGGAGCTCTTCAATTCAAGGCTAGTTCTCACGGTCCAGGAGGCCTGTTTGTTACTGACTGACACTCTGCAGAAAAGGTAGGGTGCTGGGGGCAATTTTGCCCCATTGTACCTCTTTGGTTAGCATCACAATCTCCTCATTAACCTGTTAAGACTAGCCTCTTCAGGGGTGGGCAAACTTTTTGACTGGAGGGCCACAATGGGTTCTTAAACTGGACCGGAGGGCCTGAACAAAAGCATGGATGGAGTGTTTGTGTGAACTAATATAAATTCAAAGTAAACATCATTACATAAAAGGGTACGGTCTTTTTTTTCAATAGTTTTATTCATTTCAAGCGATCAGGCCCAGCCAGCGGGCTGTAGTTTGCCCACGGCTGCCTAGCTGCAGTGAGAGTGGCTTCCTCCAAGCCCAGGCAACCATCATATTCATAAATACAACAGGTTGCTTTAAAAAAAAAAAAAAAAAAAAAAAAAAAGGTCTAGCCATCAAGAGACAAATGTAACCACCTGGAATTTCTGGGTTCTCTACCAATCTAATTACAATGGCAGTGTAAGGACATGTGTCTGAACCGCCAATCAAGCCGATAGGATATACATCCTATTTACACAGAAGTTTAGCCCCTTGGAAAAGAGGCAGCAATTGGTGATTAAAAAACAAGTGAGATCCGGTGTCTCCACCAAGTAAAGTAGCTTAGTTTTACTTGGCGACTATCATACACCTGATCTTATTGTTTTCCTTTAAAAATCTTACATTTTTAATGAAAAGACACATCATGAATGCGCGGCTTGATCAATTTCCTCCTACGGAAGACACACATTACTGCACCCATCACAGAACACGGCCTGCACCCCTCAAGTCCACCTCTGACTCCTCCCAGGAACTCGCCTCTTTCCTCCCAAGAGGAACCAGGGTGCCAGCTTCCATCTGCAGAGCTTGGTTTTGCCTGCTCGTGTCCGTGATATAAATGGAATCGTCATAGGGAAGGTATTTGCTAAATGTCTGTCTGCTTTCCTCACCACAATTTGTGAGATTCACACAGAGTGCTGGGTTGTTTTCTGATTGCTGGGTCGTATTGTTACAGAATTTACCAGGCGACGGAAGAACACGCAGAGGTACTTGGAGGCACAGGAAAAACCCATTTATTTTCAGATGTCTTGCATGCACCAGTGCAGTGACTCAGGGGAGACTGTTTCTCTCCAAATCCTGAGCAAGTCAATATGGAGGAAGCTTTCCCTTTATACCCTTTGGTTTCTTTGTCCCCCAAATATGGAATGGGACTTCCAGATCTTTCGTGGGCTCCAGGTGTTGGGACGGGGGGGGGGGGGGGGGGGGTGAGACCACACCTAAAGGCCTGGCCTGGCGCCAGTACTGATCACCCCCTCCGGCGGTTGTTCATGGTTTATGGCCTCTGTAAAATGGGAGTAGTACTTCGGTAAACAGGTCTTGAAAGATCAGATTGTGGAGAAAGGGGCAGTGAGTTAATTATAGGCTACCAAGAATGTGCATTAGGTTACTGGCACAGATTCAGATTGCTAGCCCCTTAAAAATGTCTCATTTTCCCCATCAGTATCAATGTGTGACTATATTTATATACATACACACCACAGTTTGCTGATCGAAATGAGTGGTTTCCTGTTGGGGGGCTGCCATTAGCATTCTAGTACCTGCCTTTTGGTGAAATATGTTCACAGGTTCTCAAGTGCATACGTAGGGTTGTAATGGTGAATCATGTGTTACACACATGTTCAGCTTTTGTAGATACTGCCACAGTTTTCCAAAATGGCCCTAGCAATTCGACATCCCACCAGCGTGCCAATGCTAGCTGCCCCAATGAATGCTTCTCACATGAGCTGGACTGGGCAGTATATTACTTAATCTTCCCAGCAGCCCCCTATTCAGATGAGGAAACCTAGGTTAAGAGAATTGACGAGACAATACAAAGCAGCAGCTCTTCAACCCAGTCCTTGTCCCCTGAGAGCTGAAGCTCTTATTCTCTACTAGAGGCCCAATGCACCAAAAATTCATGCAAGAGTAGGCCTTCCTTCCCCCAGCTGCCAGCACCAGCTTCTCTCCAGCAACTGGGACCCTGGCTGGCTTCCCTCCTGTCCCGGCTTTGTCAGGAAGGATGTCCGGAATGATGTTCTGAAGACATCCTGCCTAATTAGCATATTACCCTTTTATTATTAGAGATGTTTATTGCTGGGGGAAGTGAAGCTCTTATGGAGTCCCCAGAAAAGGCATTTTCAGGGACCCACAAGGGAGGAAGGATGCTGCATGGCTACTTCTGGCCAGTGGTTGTGAGTGGAAGCCATACATCTCTCTGAGCCAGAACGTCCCACTGCTGATGCAAGCCTCCCCACAGCTCTCTCACCTCTGTCTGCTTTGCCAGCCTGAGTCCTAGAGTGAGGAGACACGGAGGAGAGCTCGCAGTGGGCCTACTGCGGGCAAATAACATAAACAGGAAAGGAAAATATTGAAGTCATGAGCCACTAAGATTTGGCAGGTGGGAGGACTTGTTACCTAGCATAACTGCACCCATTCTAACCACTACAAGAAGAATGTTTAGCTTTGTAAATGTAGTCATAACCTATATTTATCAACTCCCCAATTTTATCTGTTGGCTGATCCTGAGCCCTGGACTCCAGACCCATGTATCCTACTGTTTTCTCTAAGTCTTCTCAGAAAATTAATCTACAACTCAAACTGTGCAAATGAAATTTCTGATCTCCCCTCACCCCAAACTTGGGCCACCCATAATTTTCCATACCTCAATTAATAGCAGCAACTGAGTCCCATGGCTTAGGCTTACAGCCAGGGAAATTTTATTGTCTCTTCTCTTTCTCTCATACCCCACATTGAATCCATCAGCAAATCATGCATGCTGACTTTACTTTGATATATTCTTTAATTTTTTTGAATAAGTGAAATGCTTCTGATTCTATTGAAATGCATACATGTGTTTCTTCGATGCTTTAAAATTTTTTTATTTGATCTTTAGAGAGAGAGGAATAGAGAGAGGCATCTTTTTAAAATATATTTTTATTGATTTCAGCAAGAAAGGGAGAGGCAGAGAGGGCTAGAAACATCAATGATAAGAGAGGATCATTGATTGGCTGCCTCCTGAACACACCCCACTGGGATAGAGCCCTGAACCCGGGCACGTGCCCTGACTGGGAATCAAACTAGTGACCTCTTGGTTCATGGATCGACAATCAACCACTGGGCCACACCAGCTGGGCTATTTCTTCTATGTTTTAGAAAATAAAAACCTTAAAAGTTTGCAAGAAATATGAGGCACCTGCAGGGTGGTGGCACAAAGCTAGGTGCTAAGCAAACAAAGGCTTAGGGAGAATCCTGTTTCCTCATGGGCTGATGGATTCAGGTTCGTAGTCACTGGTGGACTTTCTGGTGCTGCTTCAAGTGATCAGATCGTGCAAAACGCCTGCCGCACAGAGCACACGGGTAGAGTCGCTCCCCAGTGTGCTTTCTGTTGTGTCTCCTGAGCTCATCTGAACGGGTGAATTCCCATGTGCATCCGTTCACATTGCATTTGTAGGGCCTCTCTCCTGTGTGTCTGCGAGTATGGATTTTGAGAGAGCAATAATTTGAATATGATTCCTTACAGTCCTGGTATGTGCAATGGTAGGGCTTTAAACAGTCACGATTCTTCAGGAACCGACGTCTCTTGGTTTTGAGTTCTGACTTCTGCTCTCCTAGGGATTGTCCTTGGGTCAAATGGGAACTTGAACAGTCCTGGAATCCTAGGTATGGCAATGATGTCGATTGACATGGCATCATATGGCTTCCAGAGAGAGTGTGGTCATCAGTGTAGGCTATCATCTGGTCCCCCTTAAGCGTCCCCATTGGACCCCCATAGAGAGTCTTGTCACTGCCGTATGTTATCACCTGGCCCCCAGTGAAGGTGTGGTTGCCAATGAAGGTCACTGGATAGTCCCATTTAAGAGCTGCCATCTCGCCTCCGTAATGGGTCTGGTCCCCACTAAAGGTCATCTGGCCTCCATAGTGGGTCTGGGCCTCACCAAAAGCCATCTGGCCTCCAAAACGGGTCTGGTCCCCACCAAAAGCCATGTGGCTTCCATAATGGTTCTGGTCCCAACCAAAAGTCATCTGGCTTCCATAACAGTTCTGGTCCCAAACAAAAGTCATGTGGCTTCCATAATGATTCTGGTCCCAACCAAAAGTCATCTGGCTTCCATAACAGTTCTGGTCCCAAACAAAAGTCATGTGGCTTCCAACACGGGTCTGTTCCCTACCAAAAGCCATGTGGCTTCCATAACGGGTCTGTTCCCCACCAAAAGCCATGTGGCTTCCATAATGGGTCTGATCCCCACCAAAAGTCATGTGGCCTCCAAAACGGGTCTGTTCCCCACCAAAGGTCATCTGGCCTCCATCGACAGTCTGTTCATCACTGAGGGTCTTCATCTGGCTGCCTTCTTTGGAGATTGCCATGTTGTTTGCAGTGATGGTTGTCTTGTGGCAATCAGTGAACAATGTCTTTGGGTTGTCAGTACCACCTATCATCCAGGAGGTTGCTGTGGGTTTTCCCTGATCAAAGGAGGTCGCCATCTGGTCCACAGAGACAGTCTCATTTAGTTCTCCAAGGGGCTTATCGAAGGCATTAACAGGGAGAGTTATTGAGTTCTGGTCAAGGACTGTCCCAGGGGTATTAGAACATGCAGAAACCGTCATTGTGGGCGTCAAAGGAGCCATCACCTGGTTCTGAATGGACTCATGCTGGCTCTCGTCACCCCGGCCAGTCACAGGCATGCAGATCTGGGGCTCTGGTGCAGCTGGAGCTGTTGGCTCAAGTGTCTCACAGAATTCCCGGAGGAACTCCGCAATTTCCTCAGATAAAGGGCGAGTATCTTGGCAGTTGCCGGATAATTGAACTAGATCTTCAGCTTTGGGATCCATCAGTTCATCGGGCGCTGTGGTCAGGAGCCACTGTGTCTGGAGGTAATGAGGTCGGCTGGCACGTAGTTGCTCCGTGCAGGGCCTGGCACTTATGGCGCTGCAGGCAGATGCTGTTGGGCATTTATGGAGCAGCAGCCAGGTGTGCTGCGTGCCTATTGGCGCCTTGGCTTGCCACGCCCTCCGGGGCGGAGCCTAGGGCTTAGGCTGTAATCCGCTCTTGGGAAATGGATGAATGATGGCCTGAGGTCGCTGTCACAGTCCTTCCCCGTGTTCCCACCGTCGGGGGAAACATTTGACAGGGCTTAGCCCACCTCTTCCTCCGCACCGGTCTACCTGGTGGACTCTTTGTCAGTCATCGGACGATGCAGAAACAGGCCCACAGAGGCCCATCGGCCTGAGTTAAACACACGCGACACCTCAACAGCCAATCAACCAGTCATGCTACAGCTGCGAGTTACCGAATTACTTCTATGCCGAAGTCTTATCAGGTCGCCTAGAAATGGTAATCGAATTTCTTTTTTTGGTGCCCTTTGATATATTTTTTATATTTTCAAAATATATCCAGAATCTGACCCTCCTTTGCTTATGAAATTCTCAATACTGTGGTCTTTTGAAAAATGTATTCTTCTAGATATTAAGCATTGTTACCACCTTTTCTTTGAATTTTTCTTACCTCACCCCCTCTCACCCTGCCCTTACCTACTGCCATGACATTATATTGTCTAGGGCTCTCCTGTGCTTCTTTCTTTCTTTGTAATTCGCTGGCCACTGCCTTCCCCCTCTCTTTCACTTCCTGATCTTCTTGCTAGTCTATTTCCATGAGAAAATCAGCACTTCTTGTGGCTTTAATTTTCCTTTTTATCCACATTTCACAAAATGTATGTATAGCGGCTATGATGGTACCAGGAATGGTTTTAGGAGGCATATTTATGAATACTTCTATTTTGACAGTTATGATTTTATTTTAATGTACATTACCGTAGACAAACTACAACTAGCACATAAAACCTGAGATTTCATGGATACTGTTGCTTAAATGAAGCCACATGAATCAGTTTAAGTCAAATTAAAGTAAAATATTAAATAAAGATACTATCGGAGGTATAAAATAGGGGAGAATGTAATTCATACATAAGTGAAGTTTAGAGAATAAGTATGGACCTTCAAACTATAAATGCAGTTACTCAATGAGCTAATACTTCTGATGCCCACCCAGAGAGGTTCATGTGGATGCTCCACCGACCCTCGAAATTAATAAAGAGATCTCAAGTGGATTTTCCCCCTAAAACCAGTGACTTGGTTTATTCAATGATGCCCCTATTTCAATAGGCCAAACCCACAACTGGGCATCACCTGTTATTCAGCTCTCTCTTTTGTCCCCTTGATTGGCTAGATTTTTAAATTCTGAAGTGACTGTCACACATTTACTCTTTCCCTTTTATCCTCATTCATATCATTCCAAGCCATGACCCAATTACCTCATACCCAGATCATCGCAATGACCTCCAAAATCTTCTCCTGTCTCTGTCTGAGTTCAATGGCACTCTGCTATTGCTTAATAACCATCCATCCCATGTTCGCAACATTCGGTAGCCTTCCCGGAAGGCAATGGCCGAGACTCCTTATGCCCTGATAATCGTGACTAACACTTATTGAATTTTTATGCTAGAAGCCACACAGGATTTTTTTCCTTTTCTTTGATTTATTGATTGGTTGATTGATTTCAAAGAGGAAAGGAGAGGGAGAGAGAGATAGAAACATCAATGATGAGAGAGAATCATTGATCGCTGCCTTCTGCACGTCCCCTACCAGGGACTGAGCCCTATACCCATGCACTTGCCCTTGACCGGAATCTAACCCAGAACTCTTCAGTCTGAAGGCTGAGCTCTATCCTTTGTGTCAACCCGGCTAGGGCAGAAGTTTTTTTTCTTTAACCCACATGGCAATCCTATGTTGAACAATTGGGTTCCTCACAATAGACGAGGAAACTAAAGTTTAGAGCAGCCGTGGGCAAACTACGGCCCGCGCACCAGATCCGGCCTGTTTGAAATGAATAACACTACTGAAAAAAAAGACCGTACCCTTTTATGTAATGATGTTTACTTTGAATTTATATTAGTTCACACAAACACTCCATCCATGCTTTTGTTCCGGCCCTCCGGTCCAGTTTAAGAACCCATTGTGGCCCTCGAGTCAAAAAATTTGCCCACCCCTGGTTTAGAGGTTAAGTGAGTGGCTGGCTGGCCAAGAGCTGGTAAGTGGCAGAGCCAGAATCCCATCCCAAACAGCCTAAGGCCAACGCCTGTTCTCTATACTGCCCCCACCCTGCCTATTGACAAATTTCACATTCCTGCTATTTCTAATTATGTGCCATCTTTCTATCTTCTGTTCTATTTCTTTTCCCCTCTCACTTAGAGGAGTGTCATGCCTGCAAGTACTGAGCCTTGACCTTCTACCCGTCCAACACAGTGCACACCACCTTCTGAAGCAATATCCAAAGTGCACCTCTCCTCTAGGACCCAGCTCAAGTTCAACCCCTTATAGTGTCACCAAAGCCAGAATCTTCACTGTAGCAAATAGATGGCTGTCCTTCCAGATCTAAAACTCATCTGCCCAGGCCTCAAGCTAGGAGGGGAAAAGGAAGGGCCTTCATCTCCAAATGAAGACCATTTCAAAGTAATACAAATGGACACAGTTCAGGGCACTGCTTTTTGGCTTTGTATGTGCACAGGGCCTCTTCAGATCCCCATTCTTTGTGTATAATAGACACTTCGGAATTATAAAAACACAGGCTGATTCAAATGCGCCAGCCTTTCAGAGGACAGAGTCAGAACCCAAGGGGGACCATGTGGTTCAACAGGATATTTTTGGCTCTTTTCGGTTGGTCATTCCTTAAGTTGTTGTTCAGAGAGAAGCAGGAAAAGAAATAAAAAGGGTACACACAAATGTCTCTTCTGTTCTTTCTCCTCCTCCTCCTCCTCCTCCTCCTCCTCCTCCTCCTCCTCCTTCTGTCCTTTTGTATAATAAAAGGCCACAGAAAAAGACCTAGGATTAGAAACAAACAGACATCATCTGGCCCACCCCCTTCATTTCAAATATGACAAAAGGAAGGCTCTGGCAGGCAAGGTGACCCACAGAAAACTAGTGGCAGGTCTGGGATTGCAACCCAGGACTTGGAGTCCCAGCAAAGTGTTCACATCCTGGCTCTGTTTAGTAGATTATAACCTTATAAACATGAACAAGCCACTCTTTCTGGGATTCAGTTTTCTTCATTCTGCAAGGAGGGTCATGTTAATAATTGCATCTATTTTGAAGGATATTGCTTTGAAAGTCAAAAAGCAATCCCTTGAACTGTGTCCATTTGCATCTATTTACGATTCTTAATAAGATTGAAATGAAGGATTGTGATAAGAATCGAATAAAGTCAAATAAAATAAGTAGTGAAACAAGCATCTAATGTAATAGTTGCTCAATAGACATCCACTCACTCAAACGGTTACGTCAGCTGACATCCAAAGAATCTAAGAGAGACATATTTTAAGAAGATGACTAAAACGTTGAATATCTAATCACCCAACATGTCTGAAGATCTGAGAGAGCCTTGAAACCAGAGTGGGAAGCAGGGAGGAGCAGGGAAGGCAGAGATGTTTAATGTGAAGGTGTCCCCGTTGTTTGTTTTTTAAAGGAAAAGGTGTGTGTCAGCTGGGTGACTCATGAAACACTAATTAAATTCTTTTATTCTTTTTTATCCCTGTTAAACAAACAAAGCACTTTTCACAATGCCAGGCTTTCTGGAGACCCAAGAAAACAATTGCCTCAGGCTACCATTAATTACTTTAAAAACTAGGTTTAAGTTTAGTTTTGCTTTATTTTCCAAGATGTTAAGTGGGGGGGGGTGGGTTTGGGGGGGCAGGGGGGAGGAGGAGGGAGGTGGTGACACCTGCTCCAGAGGAGTAGAGGCACAGCTGAGGGAGTTGCCGGGATCCTTGCACACTGTCTGAATTTGAGATCTCATTCTCCACCCCACGTCTCTATTTAGCCCAGGGTGAGTTCTATGCCTGGTCCCCAGACTGTGATGTCACACCCCAGCTCTGCCCTTGACCCTCAGGAGGCTCTCAGGGGAAGCAGTTTCTCTGGGTGCCGCTTTCTGCCCTTGTCTGTTTGCTGTGGAGACTATAAGGCTCAGACAGGGGCTGTGAGTGCTGATATGAAATGATCAGGATAATGCTGATCTTGTAAAAGTTGTGACTCTTTAAGTTATGGCAAATGTATATGCATAAACGTACAGCGAACCACTTAACCCTTATCCATGTACCATCCAGATGTGATGCATATTGTGTTGTTTTTTGTCCTAACTGCTTTAGAAGAGAATTCAAAGCAAAAATGTACAGATGTAACTGAACCCCCATAACCCTCTGCAAAGACAATCACCCTCCTGAAGTTGAATTTTATCTTTATATTTAAATTGTTTGCATTTTTCCTGTTTATGTATCCCCAGACAATGCGTACTTTTGTTTTTTCTTAAATTTTATCTCCATATCATCACATATTTTCATAATTTGTCCTTTCACTCGACATCATGTTTTTGAAATTTACATATGTTGATACGTTTAAATCCAGTTTATTTTGTTTTAACTATTAGAAAAAAAAATTGGATTGTATGGACTACATACTATCCATTATGTTAGTGATGGGCATTTAGCTCATTTCTAAGTTTTTACGATTGTTAATAAGACGGAAGTGAACATCCTTGGTCAGATCTGTGTGTGTACATGTGCAGAATTTCCCCTCAGATGCATGGCTAGAAGTCAATTCCTGGATCCTTGGGCGTGTAGCTCTTCAACGTCACCAGATATTGGCAAAGTATTCTCCAAGGAGTCTGCACTAATTTACACTCCTTTGTCCAGTTATGACAATTTCTGTTTCTTCTTCAATGCTTGAAATTAGGAGACTTTTACGTTTTTTCCTGATTGATAGGTATAAAAATAATTTTTTGGAACACATTTTCTTTTTTTAATATATTTTTATTGTTTTCAAAAAAGAAGGGAGAGGGAGATAGAAACATCAATAATGAGAAAGAATCATTAATGGCTGCCTCCTGCCCACTCCTTACTGGGTGGGGATCAAGCCCTCAAACCAGGCATGTGCCCATGACCAGGATCAAAACCCAGGACCCTTCGGTCCGCAGGCTGACACTCTATCCACTGAGCCAAATAGCCTAGACTCGAGCAACACATTTTCTTTTTTACTAACAAGGTTACTTGTTTAAAAGTATTTATTGGCTATTTTAATTTTCTCTTCTGCAGATTTCTTGTTCACCTCCTTTGTCAATTTCTCTCGCTTTTTTAAAACACACTTATCCTCTATAATAATAAAAGCGTAATATGCTAATTAGAGTGGATGTCTTTCCAGACAAAGCCGCAGCAGGCGGGGGCGAGGCAGAGGCGTGGCCACTGTGGCGGTGGGGGCCAAGGCCCTTGCACAAAATTTCATGCACCGGGCCTCTAGTAGAAAAATATTTGTAATAGTCTGGACACAAATCCCTTGCTGAGTATGCAATACTGATTCCCATGTGCCCAGAATCTCAGTTATTTCTGCTGGGCAGACTCTAAGTGAGAGCAGCGATGGATGAGTCCTTGTGCTCAGAGCTGCCCAGGGGCAGTGTGTGGGGGGCAGTCGCTATCATCTCTAAAACAGTCCGGCTAGAGCATCGCCCTAGCAGGCAGAAGGCCTGGCTTCTAGACTATTCTGACCCTTGATTATCTGAGAATTCTCAGGACTCTTTTTCTTCATCTGTGAAATCACAATATTCATACCAGCCTCCAGGGCTTTTGTGAAAAGCAAATAAGATCCATAAAAATCAACTTTTGAAAATACTATACACATGTTAGCCATTATTAGTAGCGGGAATTCAAATACAAGGTTATTGAATTAGCTGGTGGGCTGCCATAACAGAATATCAAACAGCAGTTCTGGAGGCTAGAAGTTCAAGACCAGGTGCCCGCATGGTTGCCTTCTGTGGGAACTTTCCTCCTGGCTTACAGACGGCCACCTTTTTGAGGTGTCCTCACATGGTGGAGAGAGCGCGCTGGTGTCTCCCCCTCTTTCTCATCAGGGGACTGGCCCTACCCCATTAGGGTCCCACCCTTAGGACCTCATGTAATCTTTGTCACCCCTTCAGAGGCCCTATCCCAAGTACAGTCATGTTGGAGGTTAGGGCTTGAACATAAGAATGTAGGGGTGACGCAACTCAGTCCACAGAAGTCGGGGTCCATTCATTTATTTCCAAAAGGATCTAAGTTTATTAACCTTTCTTCAGGGCTTGGAGACCTAGATGGGAACACCACTAATCCTGTGAAGTTATCTCTGGCTCATTCAATTCAAAAGCATTCTGGTTCTTAAACTAAGGTCTGATCATTTCTGTGACCATCCTTCGTAAGGAACAAGCCCTTATTGTCGGTCTTTTTCTTATACAGTGCCAGCTTAAAACCAATTGAGAGACCAGACCAGTACTATCAAATAGAACAGCGGTTCTCAACCTGTGGGTCACGACCCCTTTGGTGGTCGAACGACCCTTTCACAGGGGTCACCTAAGACCATCCTGCATATCAGATATTTACATGACGATTTATCACAGTAGCAACATTACAGTTTTGAAGTAGCCACGGAAATAATTTTATGGTTGGGTCGCAACATGAGGAACTGCATTTAAAGGGCCAGAAGGTTGAGAACCACTGCAATAGAACTTTCTGTGATGTTAGAAATGGTCTATAAAATCGACATTGTCTAGTACGGTGGCCACTAGCTAGCCCCATGTGTCTACTGGGCACTTGACATATGACTAGCTTGACTGAAGAAGTGTATTTTCCATTTTGTTTATGTGCCATCAACTCTACTGGGAAGAGCACGGTGGGTAGTGCGGCAGCTGCATGTAGCAGCTCACTTCTCCTCTTTTATTGTGTGGTCTTAGAGGCCCTAGAGCAGGGGTGGGCAAACTTTTTGACTTGAGGGCCACAATGGGTTCTTAAACTGGACCGGAGGGCCGGAACAAAAGCATGGCTGGAGTGTTTGTGTGAACTAATATAAATTCAAAGTAAACATCATTACATAAAAGGGTATGGTCTTTTTTTTTTTTTTTTTTTTAGTTTTATTCATTTCAAAAGGGGCCAGATCCAGCCTGCGGGCCGTAGTTTGCCCACGGCTACCCTGGATCCATCTGTGCTGGTATCTCCCTAGGTTCTAATAGGATTATCTGATGGAAAAAAATGAAAAGGAAGGAAGTTTGGAGCTCACATCAGAAATCCAAAGTGGGGGAAGGGTGTGAGGAGGTTGAGGCTTAGGAAGTCAGAGGACGGCAGAGTGGTCGAAGGAAGGAAGGGAAGGATTCGGAGGGAAATGCTCCGACTGAAATGCAGCCCTGGCACATGCTTCAAAAGGCAGGCGTTTGGAAAACATCAAGTTTCTACCTTCCCCATTTTTCTTTTCCTTTCAGAAAAAGTCTGTGAAATAATCCTTAACGATCAAGGGTTTCCTGATTTATGATGGAAAGGTCCCTTGCAAGCACTCGGGACTAACACTCTGCAGGCCTGAAATGAGAAGGGGAAAAAGCTGCCACTTGTGAACCTCAAAAGGTTTCAGCTTTTTAAATTATTTTCTTTGGGTCCCAAATAGGAGCAATTCACACCAGGGCTCACAGAACATAGACAATTAATTCCATCGCCGGCAGACCGGGAGACCTGCCCTAGCTGGTCTTGTCCATCTCAGGCTCCATGTTCTGCCTCCAGATCGTATTAGGCTTCCCCACCGAAGCTTAACAAATGAAGAACTGTAGCTGCAATGGGCGAGATCCCCTACCCGTGGTTGGCAAACTGTGGCTCGCGAGCCACATGCGGCTCTTTGGCCCCTTGAGTGTGGCTCTTCCTAAGCCTTAGGAGTACCCTAATTAAGTTAATAACCATGTGCCTACCTATATAGTTTAAGTTTAAAAAATTTAGCTCTCAAAAGAAATTTCAATCGTTGTACTGTTGATATTTTGCTCTGTTGACTAATGAGTTTGCCGACCACTGCTAGGCTCATTGATAAGAGAGAACAGTATCAAAGATAATCACCAGGAGTCAGGATTCTGAATTATCCCTCATAGCAGAGGACAGAGTAGTCCATCTCTGCTCTGGAAAGTTCGGCTTGACACCAGCGCATTGAAACGGTGTTTAGAATCCTGAAAGCTACTTCTCCAGACCCTGACCCTGAGGATCCACTCACTGTCTCTTCTCATTGACTCACTGCTGCCACTCACAGGCTCCTGAACTCCCCTACTGTACTTGGGATTTAGCAAATGCCTTTGTGTGTCTCACAACAGGGGCGTTCAAAGGAGGAGACCCATCTTTTGTGCTCAGATCAATAGGCCAAACCCACACTTAATTTTTAGCTCAAAAAAAGCTTTCCGTTTTCCCCTTTAATGGTCTTTGGCATCTGTGCTAATACCAGTAACCGCCACACTGGAGCAGGGAGGTGGGACAGGAGCCAAAGGAATGGGTCCACCTTCATGTAACTCACCAGAACATTAAAGGTTCCAAGGTTCCAGGGGAAGCCTCACCCTCTGCAAGCACGTCAAACTCACAGCCGGTGGGCCGCATGCCTCGTTTATGGCCAAGAGCTTGACATGCTTGCTCTAAAGTATCCACTCACTCCTTACTGACGTCACTCATCCACTCCCTCCTTCATTCTGCAGACACCTTGAGGCCATCCCTGTCCCTTGACCTGGGTCTCACACATCATCGTGGCTCTCCATGGGGTTGTCATCATCCAAGTGACCTCAGTGACATCATCGACATAATCTGGGCTCACCTCAGAGAGGAACAAAGCTGGGGGAAACCCCAGTGACTTTTCAAAAGTCTTGTTCTAGTCCCGGCATTCACTGGGTTGGCCCAGCTGCTCCTGTGACTCCTGGCAATGCCTCTAAGAAGAAGAGTAACGAGTAAAGTTGGTTGAATGATCTACAGTTAACAACATGCTGTATTGAGAATGGGTCCCCGCTCACTTGGCCTGGGGAACCTGGTGGAATCTCTCAGCCTTTATTTCTCATCTAGCCCATGGGAATCTTTATAGTAACAGACCACAGAGGGGCATCAAAATGTTTGAAAGGGGTTCTCCTGGAAGGTTTTGCTGAATTGGATCCGTCTATATTAAAAGTTGCGGCGGGAATAAGGCAGCCTGTTTTCTCACCACCTCAGCTCTCACCTCCTCCCAATGACAACAAGTCATAATAGTTTAACACTATCCGTGTTAAAAGGCATTTGGGCATGTCTTGCACCTAGAAGTTTGAAAAAAGAAAAGAGAAAGTGTCACTTGGGTGGTAACAGAGAGCTGGACAGGGGGAGGAGGGAGATGGGGGCGGGGGGCGTGAAGGCAGTGTCTGGGCTGAGCCTAAGCTGGGCACCTTCTGCATTTCTCCCCAGCCCAATTCCTTACTAACTTTGCAACCTTATCTGCGTGATGATGTCGGTGCCTGGAAAGTCAGCCTGGAAGGCCGCGATGCCTTTTCCAGGGTTCGCAATGACCCCTTCCTCTAAAATCCAAGTGACCCTGTCTTACCCACAGCTCCACACACCCACCCACAAGCATCTCCAGGCTTTGTCCTCTGGCCCTTGCTCATCTCATAGCAACAAGCAAGGACAGCTGGGGAGGAGGGGAGTGACAGGCCTTACCTTTAAAGACCATGTCCCAGTGGAGGCCAGCAGCTGCAGAACCGTTTTTTCTCTGGAAGACATGGCATGTGTCCTTCCCACCTCCTATTTCAGGCGTTAGGGGTCACCCTTCCCCCCTCCCCCCCAGGGCCTGTGTGGTAATCCTTCCTGGAGAGCCCCAAGACTGCGCAGGGCCTGCTAGTGAATGTGCGGGGAAATGCTGCTGTACTGAGCAGGACTGCGTCCACCTGCTGGTGAGAAGCAGAAAGAGACCTGGGCAGTAGCCCCGCGCCCCCCCCCCAACCCCCCCACCCCTACATAAGGTGGGAAGGCGGTGCAGGAAACAGCCAAGATCACCAGGTCACCAGTCAACGCTGGACTACTGAATAGAGGGTGACCAGGAAACTGGGCTTCCTGCAGCCATCACTTCTCAGCGTATGCAAATATTGAATCATCGTTGGACACCCAAAACTAATGTTGAATGTCAACTACTCAATTCAAAGAAAGAAAGAAAAAAATGCTTCTATCACTAAAAGGAGACAGTTATCAGGTGCCTCCTGATGGAAAAAAATAAAACAAGACGGAACCTACGTTCTGACCAAAGGCATTGAACCAAAGTCGGCTCAAACCTTGGATCCTGCTGCCAATTAGCAGGAAATACAGAGGAGCAATGAGCTGCACCCCCAGGGGTGGGCTCCCACAGGTGAGCTGTGAGGAAGAGAAAGACTGGGAGGTGAGAAGAGGGAGCTGCAGATTAAAGGATACAGACGAACACATAAAAAATTATTATTATTATTTTTTTTGGTTAATCCTCGTCTGAGGATATTTTTCCATTGATTTTTAGGGAGAGTAGAAGAGAGAGGGAAAGACAGAGAGAAACATCGATGTGAGGGAAACACATCGATTGGTTGCCTCCTGTACAAGCCCCAACTAGGGCCACGGGCTGGGGAGGAGCCTGCAACCAGGGTACATGCCCTTGACCGGAATCGAACCCAGGACCCTTTGGTCCACAGGCTGATGCTCTATCCACTCACCCAAACTGGCTAGGGCGACATAAAACTATAGTAAATAGGCAAGCTTGAACTGAAATGTCTGAGAATCATGCTTCAGTGATAAGAGATAAAGTAGCACAGGAAGTGATGTATATAAAAGTCCAGATTGTGGTACCTTCTGGACTTGGGGGAAGGGATTAAGATTGGAGCAAGGATGGAGAGGACTGAGGAGTGGCTGGCAGGGTTCCATTTCTAATACATTCATGAAGTGAAGAAAGAAAGAAAGAAAAAAAGAAAGAAGGGAGGGAGGGAGGGAGGGAGGGAGGGAGGGAGGGAGAGAGAGAGAGAGAGAGAGAGAGAGAGAGAGAGAGAGAGAGAGAGAGGCCCTAACTGGTTTGGCTCAGTGGATAGAGCGTTGGCCTCCAGACTGAAGGGTCCCAGGTTCGGTTCCAGTCAAGGGCATGTACCTTGGTTGCGGGCACATCCCCAGTAGGAGGTGTGCAGGAGGCAGCTGATCGATGTTTCTCATTGATGTTTCTAACTTTCTATCCCTCTCCCTTCCTCTCTGTAAAAAAAAAAAATCAATAAAAAATATTTAAAAGGAAGGGAGGGAGGGAGGGAGGAAGAGAGAGAGAGAGAGAGAGAGAGAGAGAGAGAGAGAGAGAGAGAGAGAGACACTATCACTGGGATCACCAGAAGAAAGATTAAACCCGACAAAGAAAGGGCTTTCAGAAGGGAAGGAAAGATGGTGCGCTTGAAGGAAGAATTTGCTTCAGATTAACATTGCTCGTGGGACATTTAGAAGGAATTGCTTTCCAAAAAGGCCTGAATTTAAAACATCAGGTGCCAGTACAGGAAGCAAAAGGGACGTGGGGAAAGCAAGGGGCTCAGCATAGTCACGGGGTTTAGATCTTATTGTCTCCTTCCATTTTTTTCTTGACTCTGAGAAAAATCAGATGTAATTTTGTTTTTATGGAAGAGTCTGGCCACGGCAGCGATTCACACCCCAGGCCAAAGGTCTCCCGTGAGAATGTGCCCTGGTCATTGCCCACCTCCAGCGTCGGGGCAAGGCCACGCCAATTTCAGGGCTGGGCTCTCTCCCTTCGCCTGTGCTGATGGGTAGAAAAGAGGACCGCGCTACTCCGCCAAGCTGTCCTAGGGAAGCCGTTTCCTGTCAATCCTCCCTTTTTCCCCCCCGTGAAGCTTGAAATTTTTTGCCACAGCACTTTCCACATTTTCGTTTCCTGCAAACCTCAGGAAATAGACTGAAATTAATACCGTCAGATGCTTCTGAAAGTGCTGGCTTGGCGGCATTGCAGAATGCTTTCAGATGCCATTTTGGGATTAAAATATACCAGTTATGCCCCATTGTTTGTAAGAGCGATCTGAGAAAGGAATTGTGTCTGAGACCGGACCCAACTGAAACGTAGGTTACAGAAAAATTGGATATGGAGACCTGAATCTTCAGAAGAGGCAAAGCCAGCCCCTAAGCCACCTGGAAGCTCACGCGAAGAAGAAACACCTCCAGGGGGCGCAGTACTTCCTCAACCCCTCAGTCTGCAAAAATAAAAAATAAAAAGAGGCCAGGACACCTCGTTCCTGTTGCCCGTGCAAACTTCCAAGCTTTGGGTGAGACATCCAGGCCCCAGAGCCTCCAGAGAGAAACGCAATGGGTCGTGACAAAAAAAGAGAAGAGGTTGAGAGATCATTGGTCAGAGCATGCGTTCTGGACCTGCTCGGCATGTGTCAGGTGACAGTACCCCCTTCTTGGGTTTTCCCTGCCTCACAGGCCCTGAGGAGCCCAGGTCAGCTGGAGGCCAGCCGAATAGACACCCTGCTCTGCCCCTGACCTGCCTGGGCCCTGGAAGCAGGTCCCTACTCCTCCAGAAGGCAGTGGCTCTGTCCATCTATGGGGAGAGATGACACATGCTTTCCTTCTTTGCCAAGCAAGGGCATCGCAGTGACAAACTTGAAACAACTACACACCACGCTCCGGGTTCTTGAGGGGGAGAGTGTGACATGATCGCAGATATTTTTATTGTTGTTGGTTCCGGCACCTAGGAGTGTGAGATGAGGCCACGCTGTCTCAGAACCTGCAAAGTTCTGTTTGCAATCCTCCTAAGACTGAAGAATGATCAGTCCCCTTACATTCTTCGATCCCCTTTGGACCAGTCAGTGACATGTCCCTCTACATCACACAAGCCTCCGTCAGTCCATCCGGAGGGTGCCCATGGCACAGCCGGCTCCTCCTGCGTCTCTATGCCCCTGGGTCAAGCCCTCACTGCCTCCTTCCTCTCCAAATCTAATGAGCACATCACTGGCTTCGCTGCTCTGGGCTTTCCCTCTGCCGCAGCCTCCGCATTCCCTGGTGCCCTCTTCCAAATATGTAGCTGTAGTCAGGGAGCCATGGAGCTCAGTGGGCCTGCAGAGACCTTCTGAGAAAGCCTGTAGTTTTAAAAAATATATATTTTTATTGATTCCAGAGAGGAAGAGAGAGGGAGAGATGGAAACATCAATGATGAGAGAGAATCATGGGTCGGCTGCCTCCTGCATGCCCCACGCTGGGGATCGAGCCCGCAACCCAGGCACGTGCCCTGACCAGAATTGAACCGTGACCTCCTGGTTCATAGGTCGATGCTCAACCACTGAGCCATGCCAGCCAGACCATAGTTTTAAATGGATATAATGACACATTTTGAAAAAACTTGGGGTTCTGTTGGTAATGACCAAGAGGAGATCGAGCATTGAGCAGGTAACTGGCAAGCTCACCCCAAATGCCTTAGTGTTGACATTCAGACGTTCTGCAGTCCCCACCCAATGACTCCTGAGCGTCCCCAGCCACGGCTCCTCAGTCCAGCGTCCCAGAGGTCACCGTGCCCTGCCAACCAGCGGTGGCATTTTCTACCTTTCTGCTTTCCCCACCTCCTTCCCCACCCCTTCTTCCAGCTCATCTCTTCCTAAAACCCAGCTGAAACACCACTCGGCGTTTCTAACGCTCACAGTCAAAACTGACCTCTAACGTTTCTGTTCTTCCATAAGCATTTTGTATGATCTCCACGAAAGGACTAGTCACAGCCCACTTTGAATTCTAATTTGCCGTGCACAGAGCTGCCTCATTCAGCAGAACGCGGGCTTCAGAAGAGCAGGCACCACGCCGTGTTAATCTCCAGACCCAGAGCAGGGTTTAAAGGGGTGCGTGTCCCACGGAAAATGCCCAAGTGTTTGTCACCGAAGTGAGTTTTTTCATGTTGCGTGCATGACTAATGGTGGCTAACCAGAAACATCTCATAAAACGGTGTAGGTAAAAGTGGGGTGGCCTCCCGTCTCCCTGGAAGAGTCTACCTGCCTTGGAGGTGGAAGGATGAACTGTGGATTTCTCTCCCAGCCCGTGGAGTCTATGATGGGGTGGCCATCGAAGGATCAGGGCTCACCAGGCCAGTGACTGCTGGTTCGCTGTTCATCCTTCAAGGGCTCCGCACCCTAAGACAGTGATGGCGAACCTATGACACGCATGTCAGAGGTGACACGCGAACTCATTTTTTTTGGTTGATTTTTCTTTGTTAAATGGCATTTAAATATATAAAATAAATATCAAAAATATAAACCTTTGTTTTACTATGGTTGCAAAGATCAAAAAATTTCTATATGTGACACGGCACCAGAGTTAAGTTAGAGTTTTTCAAAATGCTGACACGCCGAGCTCAAAAGGTTCGCCATCACTGCCCTAGGGTGACGTGGACAACAGAGACTTTGCCCTTCTGACTTGATCCAGAGCCTCAAGAAACTGCACCACATTCTTCTGTCCTGACCTAATTAGGTTTCCAGTCCGATCTCCACGAGGCTGGAGGGGTAGCTGGTCTCTGTATCCCCCACCATCACCACCTCCGGGATTCCTTCCCTGATGACCTCCACTGTGCTCTGTGCCCGGAGGTGCTGACTCTGTGATTTCCTCTCCAGACCCCGTTTCCTTCTGACTTCCGGCTGGAGTCATACACAAGAGATGGGAGTGCAAGAAAAGAGCGGGATTCTGCCCTAGCTGGTTTGGCTCAGTGGATAGAGCGTCGGCCTGTGGACTGGAAGGTCCTGGGTTCGATTCTGGTCAAGGGCACATGCTTGGGTTGCAGGCTCGATCCCCAGTAGGGGGCGTGCAGGAGGCAGCTGATCAATGATTCTCTCTCATCATTGATGTTTTTATCTCTCCCTCTCCCTTCCTCTCTGAAATCAATAAAAATATATTAAATAAAGAAATAAAAGGGAGGGGTTCTCTCAGGGTCCCCTTCCTGCTTCAGTGCTGGGCTCTGGCAATGGCTATGCTCTGTCCCTCTGGGATCACAGCTCCTGCCGGGTGCCCCAGCCCTGGGCTTCTGTTCTCCAAGGCTCCCCTTACATGGGTCCCTCCTCTCCGGGCTCACCCACTCTTCCTCGTCCCCAGTGACTCAGCCTCACCTCTTATGGGCTCCCTTAGGGCTGCCCACACCTCTGTACAGTCTGTGAGATTTCCCTGGGGATCCATGTACCTTATTTTATGCCAAGACACAGACTGGCATGGTTGCCAAGGCCCTGCTCCATGGCCTGTATTGAGTAAGCTTCTTCAACATAATGAGGACTATTCCAGAATTTTGAACCATTACGCAGACGTCTCGCTGTGGGGCCTCCAGGAGCATGGGGCCCTACATCCCTGCATTCTCCGAGGACTGAGTGAATTGTCACCGAAGACCAGGTATTCTGTTTGTCTCCACAACTGCACGACAACCTGCACGTTCAACAACTAATCTCCTCTGACACAAAGATGATGCTTCACCACTCTGACCTGATTGCTTATGCTCGGGGAGATGGGGAGGAGGGGTAGATAAGGGCCCAATGGGCCTTAAGGTTTCTGATTAATTGCAACTAAAACCCAATAAATTAAAGAACACTTCCCCCAAGACTTCATCTCTCTCCGGAGTGCGAAGGTTTGAATGTGGGGAGCCGGTCTCATTGAACCTCGCACGGGCACACGGTGAACTCACACAAAGCCTTTTCTGCTGTGTGGGTGGCTCCCCCATGAGCTGAGAGAACCGAGACTCTAAACCAGTGGTTCTCAACCTGTGGGTCGCGACCCCTTTGGGGGTCAAACGACCCTTTCACAGGGGTCGCCTAAGACCATCCTGCATATCAGATATTTACATGACGATTCATAACAGTAGCAACATTACAGTTATGAAGTAGCAACAAAAATAATTTTATGGTTGGGTCACAACATGAGGAACTGTATTTAAAAGGCCAGAAGGTTGAGAACCACTGCTCTAAACTCTCCCCAGAGGGGCCCAGAGCAGCTCAGCCTCAGGCCTGCAGGGGGCAGAGGCCTCTGACTTCTGCCTTTTTCGTTCTCTCTTTCTTACCTCCCTCCATTCTTTTTTCCTTCTCTTACCCCCTCCCTCCCTCCCTCCCTCCCTCCCTCCCTCCCTCCCTCCCTCCCTTCCTCCCTCCTTCTCTTCCCTCCTTTGGAAAAGGGCAGTGCTGGAAAGAATACCACTGAAGCACTTGGGTAGGCTTGCACATAGGAGTGATAAAGAAATGTGGGCTTGATAGCGATTAGTTTGAGAGCATGGGTGTCTTGCTCCCTGAAACCAGCTAATCACTGTTTGCCTAAAAGCTTCAGAAGTTAATTTTTGGTTCTGTTGACATTGCCTCCATTCGGACCAGATTTGAAAACCTGGAGCCTCAGTGGGGCTCGGATTTTCTCCTGTGCCCTCGCTTCTCCCTTCTGTCCCCTCTCCCCACCAGGATGGCAATGGCTGCTTCACGGGGGGCCTGGGTCAGAGGCGGGTAAAAGGAGCAAGTCTGTCCTTGGATAGCAGAGGACAGAAGGAAAGGAATGCTCAAAAGCCTGTTCCATGCTTCTGTGTCTCTGGATCTATTTTGTTCCTCAGTTTATTTTGTTCATTAGATTCCACATATGAGTGGGATCATGTGATATCTAGCTTTCTCTGACTACATCATTTCGCTTAATATAGTGCTCTCCAGGTCCATCCATTCTGTTGCAGATGGTAAGAGTTCTTTCTTTTTTACAGCTGCATAGTATTCTGTTGTGTAGATGTGCCACAGCTTTTTTATCCACTCGTCTGCTGGTGGGCACTTGGGCTGTTTCCAAATCTCAGAGGGAAGGCAGGGGTGGTAGGTGGGTGGGAAGAGATGAACCAAAGAACTTGTATGCATATATGCATAACCCATGGACACAGGCAATAGTGGTGAAGGCCTGGAGTTGGGGCAGGGGTGGGCTAGAAGAGGTCAATGGGGGGAAAAGGGGAATATATGTAATACTTTCAATGATAGAGATTTTATTTTTAAGGAAAGGAGTACTTCCATTTCTGTTTCCTTCAGACACAACAAAGCTGACCTTCATTAGAAAAATCTATGAGTATGTTAACTTCCAAGAAGCTATTGTTGCAGAATAACATGTATTATGTGTGACTGCATTTGTGCATGTGTATGTAAAGTGCTTGTTCTTCCATGTGTGTAAAAATACAAGACACTAGAAGGATCCACACAGAACTTTGGACAGCGGTGCCTCCGGGAGGAAGTTTGGGGTGAGGGCTGGTGAGGGATAGCATTCACATTGGACTCTATGTGCTTCCGAATATTTGATTTTTTTAAAAAAAGAAAGTATCAGGGTTAGTTCTCGCTTACATAAGTAATATATGGGTCTAATCACCAGTAGTGAATCCCTTAGCAATGTCTTAGGTCATTTCTTTCCCTTATGTTCTACAAGGAAGAACCAAATTAATTTTTTGAAAGTTTTTAAAAAATGAGATTTCTTCACTTGAAACACATTCTCTATCATTGTGGCGTGTCATTGTGCTTCCTGGTGGAGATTTAAAATAGATAGTAATGAATCATCTCCCCCGGCAAGTTTGACTCAGTCAAGTAAAAATGGTTCCAAAGAAATCAAAATTAGGAATTAATCTCCTCCTCCATTACCACAATTATGCTTCTCCGATCGAGTCTGATTGCTTGTGTTCAAGGAGCTGGAACATGAAGTGGAGACGAAGAGGTCAGGGTCTCTAATCCAACCGGGGCTCCCAGCAGATCTGAACCGGGTCCCTTCCGCCCTGCCCAGGCCACGTGTGGGCCCCTCTCAGAGGATCCAGATCACCCATCACCTCCAGCTCCTCTCAGAAGCTTCGGCTGTTGTTCTTTATGTCCCAGGAGGCCATGAAGAGACTCCTTGAGGCCAAAATGTAAATCTTTGTCAACTCCGTGCTGCCAGCACCAGCATCTAGTGCCTGATGCAAAGTAGGTACTCAATAAATACGTCTCGTGGACATTTAAATGAATGAATAAGTGGTTGCCTGAATCAAACAAGGTGTCTGCTTTGTGTCTTCAACTGTCTTGGAAGGTCCCTGAGGCCAAGGCGCCCATGTCTTCAATCTTCTGCATCCCCTCCAGCGCCCTGAGAAAAGCAAGCATTCAATGAATATTCCTTGATCGATTTCTCCCATCTTGAAGGATAATAAAAAAGATTCACAGAGATTTAGATCTTGATATTTTTTTTGCCAGCTTATTAGCAAGAAAGGGGAGGAGAGACATATTCTTCCCCTCCTTTTGGAGATAACTCGAAAAGTGAGGAGTTTTGACAAATGAAGAGAATGGAAACGTACCTCCTGACCTTTTTAGGCGACTCTCTTGGGACCTTTCTGACCCCTCCAGAGCCCCGTATTTCCCTGTCCTACAGGGAGCACGCCCAAGCTTGGTAGAGAGCCCATGGTGCAGTGGGTTCAAATTGCAGGTAGTTAAAGTAGAAAGTGGCCCTTCATAATTAGATAGCAATCACATCATTATTCGAAGGCGCCTTATAATTGCATCCCTCCTCCCCAAGCTCCCTTAGCTGCTTCAACGGGCATCTCTGATTTTGTCCCCTTCCTGTCCTGGGTCAAGGCCAGGCCACTGGGCCAACAGTAAGCATTTACCCGACCTGGATGCATCATAACAAGGGAGGGACACTCCAAAGGATTCTCTCAAAAACTCACAACTCACAGGCGATCGTTGGTGGCAAATTCTACCTTAAAGCATTTGGCACGTGGTAGCAGAGAGACGGGTTGGGAGATCATTGTGAAGCCACTGAGTGTAGATGCCTCTTCACTCGTTATCTCGAAGGGACTCTGTGACCGCAGTACATCATGCCGAGTTTCCTGCCCGACTGCCACATGCGGTTCTTACTTATCTGTAACTTCCAGTCCCATGACAAACCGCTTTCCTATCGGTTTAGCCTTGAAAGGAAAGAAAAATCGCCACCACCCCAGAAAAGTACCCGTGCTTTTCCTTCTTGAGGTGGAGTAGAGCTCCGACCGGCAGCCTGTGAGCAAGCAGCACACGCCAACATCAGGGCAGAGTGAAAACAGCCAGCTCAGGTGGGAGCGGCAAGGGAACCTTCAGTCAATTGCAAACTTCACCCACTTTGAAACATGGCTGAGTGAATGAACACCCCGTCTCAAGAAAGGAAGGGCCAAGGGACCCATTCAGGAAAGCAGGAAACTCAGTTTTACATCTCATTCACAAGATGGATTCACAGCTCTCCTCCGGATCCAGGTGGGTGAGTGGGTTTAGTGTGGAATGTGTCTGCCTTCACTGAAAACTCCGGTTAGGCGATGAATTATTCCAAGTAAATTAAGTGTATCGATCGCCTGCCCTTTCTGACACTTTACAGATAGTGCTATCAAATCATGCTCCACGCAAGCGTCAGTTTTTGCCACGGACACGTGCAAAGGGGGGCAAACATTCTCTTGATTTCTCAGTGGGCTAAGCATTGAGAAGGGTCCAATGCGACTTGAGGGACCAGGCGATGGCATGGCCCTCTGGCGAGACTGGCTGGGTGACTTACAGGTCTTGCACTCTCAGCCGATTAGAACAAGGTGAGCGGTGCCCTTCCTTGTACTTTTCAGGTGCTATCAGATCATGGGTGTGGGTTGCACTTTACCTCTGGCCAATATTCAAACAAAGGCAAGTGGACCAGAAATAAGATCAGGCCGAGAGTATGGATAAAATGTGTGAGTCTATCACCATCCTAGGAAAACCATCAGACCACATACCTTAGGAATAGGACGTAGCAGGAAATTTTATCTATAATAATAAAAGCGTAATATGCTAATTAGGCTGGATGTCCTTCTGGCTGTCCTTCCAGAAGACCTTCCGGACAAAGCTGGGGTTGCGAGGGAAGCCCGGGTTCTGGGTGCCAGAGGGAAGCCGGTGCCGGCAGTCGGAAAAGGAATTTCATGCATCGGGCCTCTAGTAAACTATAAGGAGTCAGTTCTTTCAAGGTGAAGGCATGCATCATTTTGTTTGGGGCCTCAACCGGGACTTGCTTCTGTGATGTTAATTTTTCTTCCCCATCATCATAACCAGACTCATTCTTTTCTAAATAATAAATTCTTAATCCAAAAAAGGAAAAAGACTCATTCTCTGTGTTATCTAGTTGAGCTGTCTTTTTTGGCTGAAAACTACCATATTAATGCTGGTGAGGATATTCTACGAATGAATTGTCTAAAGATGAATGGTCTGGCCGAGGTAGCTAACAAATTATCCTATAAAGTATTATTTTCATCTACATTAAAGGCCCCTTATCACATACTGAAATACTTGTGGATGAAAGGATATGATGTCTGAATTTGTTTCAAAATAATCCAGTGAGATGGTAGAAAACAAGGAGGATAGATACAACGGAAGTAACCATGCCCTGGCTGATGTGGCTCAGTTGGTTGAGTGTCATCCCATGCACCAAGAAGTCACAGGTTCGATTCCTGCTCAGGGCACATGCCAGGGTTTTGAGCTAGATCCCCAGTAGGGGGCATGCAGGAGGCAGCCAGGCGATGTTTCTCTCATCAGTGTTTCTCTCTCTCTCTCCCTCACCCTTCTTCTCTCTCTAAAATCAATAAAAACATATTTAAAAAAAAAGAAGTAGTCACAGCTTTACCATTGTTGATACTGGGTGATGGCACACAGGAATTCTAATAACAGTAATTCTCAAGTATTGGCATGAGTCAGAATTATCTGGAAGGTTGTGAAACATAGGTAGCTAGGCCCCAAATCAAAGATTCTGATTCAGGAAGTCTAGGCTGAGGCCTGAGGATTTGCACTTCTAACAGGTTCGCAGGGGATGCTAATGCTGGCAGTCCAGGAACCCCACAATGAGAACCAACGGATTATACTACAGTTTCTGTTTTCAGCCAGGCTGGCACAACAAAGCAAAGTGGAGGAGAGGGAGTGTCTACTCCTGCCTGCTCACACTCTCTGACAGACAAGAAAAAGAAGGAAAAAAAAAGACAGAGACAACAGAAAAAGCACTGAACCATCAACTCAATTCAAATTGGACTGAGTCTGGGAAAAATTAATGTTGGTTTTTCTCATTTACTTTGAACTTGTGTCCATATGATTATTGTAGAGTATCCAGGTTCTCAACTGGTTGGGACTGTGCCGTTCGCAACACAAAGAAGCAGGATTGCTAACTGTCTGGACACTCAAGTGCTGGAGTTAGGTTGTGATTTACACCGATTAACGTCACTCTTTCCGTATATGCTGAGACGTGGCTTGGGTTCAAAATGCACAGTCAGAAATCTTCCTTCGTCCTCCAGGTGTGTCTCGTTCCAGAAGATGGACGTGAAATTTTCTAGATCTTGTTGGCTCTAAAGGCATCTGATGAGGAAGAAAGAAAATTTCCAGCTTGAGATCGATGGTCACAAGAAGGACACTGGGAGTGCTGGACTAATTTTATTTCATCCAAGAAACCATTTAGCAAACAATTACTGCAAGCGAAGCACTGACCAATACACTGGGATATGCCAAAATAATTCCACAAAATCGTCTCTGACCTTGAAGATCTCAAATATGCTTTGGAACGTAGACATATCCTACATAATAAAAAGCTAATATGCTAATAAGACTGAACAGCCAAACGACCTTCGTGACATCCTTCCGGACAACCTTCCTGACGAAGCCGGGGCTGTGAGGGCCAGCCGAGGCTGCGAGGGGCTGCGAGGGGCTGCAAGGGCTAAGCCCCATGCACAAATTTCATGCATCAGGCCTCTAGTAAATAAATAATTATAATGCAACATTAATAGCTACATAATAAAAGGTGATAGGATGCTATGGAAACCTAGATAAATAAGCTGCTCATTTTAAAAATATATATATTTTTTATTGATTTCATAGAGGAAGGGAGAGGGAGAGAGATAGAAACATCAAAGATGAGAGAGAATCATTGGTCTGCTGCCTCCTGCACACCCTCCACTGGGGATCGAGCCCCCAACCTGGGCATGTGCCCTGACCAGGAATCCAACCTTGACCTCCTGGGTCGTAGGTTGAACTGAGCCATACCCAGCTGGGCAGCTGTTCATTTTGGGCTGAGGGGTGGAAGTGAAGCAAACTTCTCATGGGAAGATCGTCCCACTGATTCCTGAGTGGTGAGCTCCTGTTTATTAGGCAACAAGGTGAGTAAAGGGGAGAAGTCAAGACCGGAGAGAAGACAGGACAAGAAAGGCACAGAGAGTCAAAGTGGCTGCCACCTCTGATCGACGAAGAGGACTTTGAGGGGACTGGCGTGTGGGCCGGGATGGAGGGGGCTGGTGATGAGACAGAGAACATGTGCTTGTTTAACAGGCTCCAAATACCACGCACAAAGTTTATGCTCCATCTTGGGGACAGTCCATCTGCTCAGGCATGTGGGAATATTACAGAACTGAATCTCAAGCAAAGGTGGTGGAACAGTGGGTTAGACGGTGGAGAGGGGTTTGCTAGTCTGTAGCCCAGGCAATGAGTCAGGCGGCTAGGAGTCCAGATGGAGATGACGAAACTCTGGTCTCAGCCTCAGCAGTTCCACGTACGTGGATAGGAGGTCCGTGGCTAGCAGGTTAATGTAAGTTATGTGTGTGTGGAAAGTTTTGTATATGCAAAAAGTTAAATGCTTTTATAAATGTAAATACATATAAAAGTTACAAATATATTTATACATAAATTTCTTGATATATATATGCAAGTTTATTATAGGAGAGAAGAAAGAAAGGGAGAGAAAGAGGAAAGAAGAAAGGAAGGAGGGAGGGAGGGAGGGAGGGAGGGAAGGAAGGAAGGAAGGAAGGAAGGAAGGAAGGAAGGAAGGAAGGGAGGAAGGAAGGAAGGAAACTGTATGCAAAAAACAACAAGAGAAAGTCAAGTTTGTCATCCGGGAAGAAAACTTACAGGGCCCTCAAGTGAGACGCAGCTGCTCGAGGCTGCGGCAGAGGCTCACTGATTTATAACGAAGGCTAGGGGGTGTGTATGTTTGCATGGAGCGGAGGCTATGAGAAAGCATAACAGAGAAAAGGAATAAATGCAGGCTAATTTCTAAGACTTTGAATACCACAAATGAGTCATAAACTGGAATTTCACTCTGTCTTTCAATATTTGCCACACAATCAGCCTAGTCATATACACAGCAGAAGCACACGGCACATTCCCCACGGACCCAGGCCTGGTTCTGTGCGCTGGGCAGGGGGGTGAGGCTGCCTTCTGTGCCTTCCCCACAGCCTGATGAAGGTGCCGGCCTGCGCCCCCAGCCAGCGACAGGACAAGGCCCGGGGTCACGGCCACAGCCCTTCAGAACATTTCTCACACCTTTTCTTCCCTTGAATGATGCACTTTTCAGTCCTCACTGAAAGAAATATCGCTGCTCCCACACGAACTGAATGCCCAGTGCCCTGCAGGCAGGACCTGGTGATGGCTAAACAGGCCTATTGTTCTTCCACGGGGGGCTGCGGGAGCATTGTCTCCTGTGCAGAGTGACGCCCAGGAGATAAAAATACCTTTCATTTCTATAGTGCTGCGCATCTTAAAGTGTGTTCCACATTCCGCAGCCTATATATAGGCTCACTTCATTACCCATCCCCATAAAATACAGCCGGAGCAGTGGCGGGCACATGCCAGATGTTTGACAATGGTTTCATAACCGAGTGAAGAAGAAGTTAAATTGGATTCTGAAAACAGGAAATGAGATGTGGGGCACTAGGTAAAACCTTACCATTCATTCAGCATTATCCGTGGAGTGCCTACTGCCTAGGAGGGCAAGAGAGGGGGCACAGCTGGGAGCTGGAGAGGCCTCGGGAAAGACGCACAATCGGGCAAGTCTGAAAGTCAAGCGGGATTCGTGTGAAGATCCAGTTAAAATACAAGGTGCCGTGGTCCTCCCAGCTCTGAAGGGGGTCCTTTAACAAAAGGCTTGCATCCACTGCTGTTATGCGTGTCCAGGGAGGAAAAGCTGCTCTGGAACCTGGAATACAAGCTGGATGTGGGGTGTGGTTCTGGGGAAAGAAAGGAGAGAAGAGAGATTACAAGGCAATCAAGTTGGGGAAAGACTGAGGGCACTCCACGTCTGATAAACAGGAGCCGGTTTCGGGAAAGGTCATCATCATCAGTGAGAGCAGATTCCAGGACCCCAACCCTGACCCTGACCCTGAAGGGCTTCCCAATCTCTCTAGGCTGAGAGGTGCCCTCTGGGAAGGAGATGGTAGGGTTTTTCAGATTGGGAGGGATTCCAGAGAGCCACTGTCTGCAACCAGTCATTTCCAGTCTTTTTTTTTAAATCCTCACCCGAGGATATTTTTCCATTGGTTTTTAGAGAGAATGGAAGGGAGGGAGGAGGGGGAGAGAGAGAGAAACATCAATGTGAAAGAAACACATCAATTCGTTGCCTCCCACACATGGCCTGACCCAGGCTAGGGATTGAACCTGGAACCTAAGTACATGCCTTTGATCAGGACCCTCCAGTCCACAGTCCAGCACTCTAACCACTGAGCAAAACCAGCTAGGGCTCAACCAGTCATTTTTATAGGTGAAGAAAGATGTACCTGGGCTCATTCAGTGTCAATAGAAGTTGGCAGTGTCCAGGCCAGAGCCCTAAGCCCTAACTGAGGCCTGGCCCGGGGTTGATGGGTACTGCAGGCTAGCCCTGCCCTTTAGGGGGATGTTTCTGAAAGCTGGATCCTTGGTTCTGGATCCTTCCACAACGGACCGCAATGAACACGGGTGAAAGCCGTATAATCCACGTGCACAGATGTGAGCAAGAAATGTGGTCCAGGTAAACGAAAAAGAAATAGGCCGGAAGATTGCGACCGCTCAGCGCAGGCGGGCTGCCACCCAAGCACGACCTCTGAAGACCATTTGGTCTCGGGATGTGTATGTAGCCTCAAGCCCTTATTAACTTATCCAGTTGCCCTGAACTCCCAGGAGGGGCCTGGTCAAAATGTGTTTAAATCCCTGGGCACGGAGGTCTGAGCCAGCCCTGGCAGGATATATGGGGGGGGGGGGGGGACAGAAAGAAAGGAAATGTGGTTTATAATGTATCTGTGCAGCAGACACTGTGAAGAGAAATTAAACAGGAAGTTCTCAGCGCCTGATGACTGCGCATGGCATGAAACAGCCTCCTCTCTCCCTGTCTGTGGGAACGGTACTGCGAGCACAGGAAGAAAGTGTGTGTGTGTGTGGGGGGGGGGGGGGCACGGTCCTGTGAGCCGGGCAGGAGAGCGAGGAGCCCAGGCCAGCAGAAGTCCTGGAGGGAGGCTGGGGCCTGTGTGCATCTCAGGACCTTCCTGCAAGGGGGTAGGGGAGGGGGGCGGGGGGTTCAACATCACAGACGACCTCCAGGGCAATTTCTGTCTTATTAAAAAGCTCATGAAATGTTTCATAATGTTTTCCATGTATACACCTCCCCAGCCCCAGGACAAAGTCTCCAAGAAGAGGAATGTACGTATTCATTCCACATGTCCTTATTAAGTGCCCCAAACAGGCCTTTCCACAAATCAAGGGAATAATAAATGTTACCGACGGAGGACAAAAGGCCAAAAGGAAGGTCACCCGAGAGTAATGATGAGCGGGTGCATGGTCTGTCTGAACGCAGGCCTCTGAGCAGCAGTACCCCCAGTCCTACACCTGCACCTGGAACCCCAAGCCTCACTCTTTGTCCCAGACCTCAGAAACCTCTAGGGCAGCAGTTCTCAACCTGTGGGTCGCGACCCCTTTGGGGGTCGAAAGACCCTTTCACAGGGGTCGCCTAAGACCATCAGAAAATATATATAATTACACATTGTTTTTGTGATTAATCACTATGCTTTAATTATGTTCAATTTGTAACAATGAAATCGGGGGTCACCACAACATGAGGAACTGTATTAAAGGGTCGCGGCATTAGGAAGGTTGAGAACCACTGCTCTAGGGCAAGCGTGGGGCCAGCACAGCAGGGCTGGGAAAGCTGTGGGCTGGAGACTGGCCCAGTTGAAACTTCTTGGCCAGGGAGCAGAGGATTCTGGAGCCAGCCCTCTTGGCGATGGCGCTCCAGGCTGGGGGAGGGGGGGGTGGGGACGGGATGGAGGGGGTGTCAAAGGACACAGCACTTAGCACAGAGGCCTGGAGAAGGGGCTGGGGCTGATGAACTCGGCCTGGGCTACATTCCAGGAGCAGCGCTGGGAGAATGCCACCTGCTGGCGAGGGACCCTGGCTTGCCTGGTGGGCACAACGGAGAGCTGGAGCCTGGATGGACAGAGAACAAGAACCCGGGCGGTTTTCCAAGTTGCTGGTTTTCTGCTGTCTCTTTAGGGCTGCCACCTTCAGGGACAGACAGACAGAGGTGCCCAGAGACCCCGTGCCGTGCCCCGTGCTCAGAACATGGGTCTCCCCGCCCCTTCCTGCCTCCTATTCCCCTCCCTTCCCTTCTGCCCCTCCCCTCCTCCGTCTTCCTTCCCCTCCTCCCCATCCCCTCCAGGCCTGCACCACTCACTCCCCCACCCCTCCCCTTGCGCTCCAGGATCTGAGACTCTCCACTCTTCTCCATCAGGTGGAGCTGTCCCCTCCTGGCGCCTCGCATCTCCCGCCTCCCTGGGAACTGCGCGCAGGCACCTCGCAGCGCCCAGTGGTTAACCGACACCCCGCCACCTCCCTCCCACCCCCCCACCCCCACCCCAAGAGGAGGCGAGGACTGGACCCGCTGGGTGGAGATGGCCAGGCCACCTTCGGGCTGGCGCCAGGGCCAGGCCCGCTGCGGGTCCTGCAGGTACCGCTGTGTCCTCGCTGCCCCACGTGGTGGCTGCTGAAGATTGCCGTGGTTTTTCCGGTCCTTTCTGAGCCAGGCAGCTCATTACTTCCCCCAGGCTTTTACCTTTCCGCGGAGACTGAGGCGGCGGGGAGGGGTGAGGGGAGGAGAGAGTGGAGCGGAGAGCAGGCCCAGGTGGCTGCGGGTCAGGAGGCCACATTCAGGGACCAGCGGGAGAGCCAGAGAGCCAGACAAGGTCGTTCCCACCCTCGATTCCCACCAAGCATCTCCTGTCCACGCGTGAGTGTGTGGGGTGCGCCCACGCTGCCCGTGGGCCTGATCTTCGTGTGCTGCACAGCTCGCTGGCCTCCTGACTCTGGTTTGAAATATTTCCCCTGGGGGCCGAATTAAGCCAATCTGGGCCTCAGGCCACTTAGGAATTAGCAACCAGAATTAAACAACAGCTTAAAGGATAAATGTTAGTTAAAACATCAAATGGTGCTTTGGAGGGTGCAATTCACATTCTCTATTATTCGGCTTATTCTCTGTGACGCCTGGCCTTAGGATTCGTACCCAGATCTTCTGTTTCTCCCACCCCCATAGAATTAATGAAAGCAACTGTAGGGGCCACGGCGTTACTCCTAATATGCTATTTGGCACGTGCGGTGGAGAATTCGTATTCATCTTTTGCACGTGTTTCTGCTTTGCCTCTTCTGTTTCATTGCCTTGTCTGCTACAAGGAGCCAATGGACTGAAGCTGGGCGGATGCTGTTTGCTATTTCGTTGGTCAGGTGCCTCTTTGGGATCCTCTTACTTTCTGTTGCTCTGTATTTCTTTTGCCACCCCCCTCCCCCCCCAAAAAGTTTGCTTACAAATGGCCGGTATGTTTAACAGCCTCTAAGGACCAGGTTAAATAAACTATGAAGTTAAGAATAGAAAATTCAACACCGCTGACGCCTACTCATTTGTAGGTTTCTGATGTGAGCCCAGCAGATGTCAGTTCCTACCAGCACACCCTTCCCCAGAGGCCCCCCGCTTCCCGCTTTCTTGCTCCTAAATGCCAGGGGATACATCCACGTGGAGATGGGGAGTAGGAATGTTGCCTTGCAGTCGGCAAACTCACCAAAGGATGGAACAGCGACTCAAGAGAGGCTAAGGTTTCCCTGAAGACCTCTCTCCGAGGTCCGGTGACTGAAGAGAGTAAGGACTGATGTTAGAGGCGACGGGTACCACTCCAAAACGCATCCTTCATGTTCCTCTTCTTACTCATTACCTCCCCTTCTGGAGAAAGCTGCCTGTTTTATACACTGTAACTATCCTTACAGTTTGCCTCTTCTGTGCATCCCCTACGTTCACACTAAAATAGGAGCACCTGAAGGCATGGTCTGTGCTTATGATTTTATTTCCCCCAATGCCCCGGGTCTATGTAAATACCAATCAAGTAGCTAGACCTAGATACATTTCAGTTGATGCCCTGGAAGAAAATCGAGTTTGATTTGAATGTGGGTTTCACAACAGGTAAGAAAGCCCTAAAGAGGCAGCTGCCTGACCTTGGCCTCTCCTTCCATACAGGCCAGTGAAGGGAGGAGAAAAGACACACTCTGAGTGCTGGTTAGAGGGGAGGCTGCACATGCAAAGGCAGGCGGCTCCCTTATCCTTGGTAGGAGATACACAAACCAAGATAATACTAAATACTAGGCACGTGTCACAAACCTATCTGGTTTCCCTCTAGTTCCTTCACTCTGTTCTCTGGGAGTGGCACAAAGCACACTTCGGTCCACCCTTAGAATTTATCACCTATACCCGCGGCCCCCCTCCCCCCCCAGCCCCAAGTCTCAAAAATGCAAAGCATGCTGTCTCTTCCCCAACTGTGCGACTCCCTGCACACACTGGCCAGCTCCTTTCTGGGGGGGGGGAAATACAGCTTCTTTTCCTGCCTCTGCTCCCCCACCCCCCTACCCCCTTTCAGCCCGGTTTGCAGGCTTTGAGCAAGGGGAGGCATGCATATATCCACGCGTGCACGTGCCTATAGTCATTCTTAACTTCACGCCCATTAGACAACATGATAGCGTGTGGACAAAAAAAGTCACAGCTCCACTCGCTGTTCAAGATGCCTTTTGGTCATTAATGGTGAGAAGCTGAATTTCCTCCTAGGTCGGGGGAGAGGAAAAAGAAAGAGCAGAGCACACCCCCCTCCTCCGTGGTGCCTAGATCTCCTTTTCCAAGTGTTTCCTCTTTAATTACGGCCCGTTTCCCCTCCCTCGCCCCTCCCCAGCTCCAGTGAAAGGAGCCCTTCTGTCACTGGTCCCCCGCTCGCTCGCTGCTGGCGGTGGGAGGAGCCGGAGGAGGCTGTGCGCCCGGGAGGCCGGCAGCGGAGATGGATCTGCTCCGAGAGGGGACGCTGCTGAAGACCCCGGCTGCTCGAGGCGGCTAGAAACAGGCCACTCGTGCCGACCGGCTGCGGAGACCGGAGGCGCTGGAGCCGGAGGCCCCGGGGACCGCCGGACGGACGGCTGCTGGGCGACCCCGGCGAGGACCCCGGCGCAGGCTGAGCCCCGCGAGCCGCGGAGGAGAAACTCATCGCGAGCCCAAGTTGCCCGCCCGGCTCGCCCTCGCCGCGCCCGAGGAATGAAACCTTCCCAGCTCCACCTGCTCCTCGTCTGCTCCTTCCTCTTCGGCCAAGGTAGGACCCAGGCCGCCGGAGTTGCGGGGCAAGTGGCGGAGCTGCCGGGGCGCGGGAGGCAGAGGGCGGAAGGCGGGAGGCTTGGGAAACTCGACTGATGGATGCGCCTCTCCGGCCAGGTCGCGGTGCGCCGGCTTTGCTCCTTTGCCTTGGAAAATGCAACAAAATGCTACTGTTTATTTTCCTTTGGAGGGAAGGGGTATGGGGGTCGGGGGGAGGGGGAGGAGGGCCGACTTTTTCCTCTCACTTGTCAACATCCAGCTCCAACTCTCCAATGCAAATGAGTCCTTTATGCCCCGGTATGTTAATGAGACAGTGTCTCTGGATGAGCCGCCCTGAACTTCTGGGCACCTCCTCTCCCTTCAGACCCTGGCTGGAGCGGGAGCGGTGGGGAGGAGAGCTTTGTTTCCGTGGATTTTTTAGCTCCAAAAAGGTCTGACTTGCGGGAGCGTATGCAGAAGCGAGTGTGTGCGTCGCACGTTTGCAAAAGGGGCTGCAATTACCGAATGCACCGTGGGGGTAATTTGCAGGGCGTGGGGGGAAAAAGCATGCGAAGAGTTTCCCTGAATGTAATCGCGTTCCCTGAGCCAGATTGCATTCTAAGCTCTGCACAGCCCTGGATTCAGGGTGTAGAATGGAATTTCGCTCCTGGTGCTGATTGTTTCGTTTCTGCAGCCTAGCAGGAGCGGAGGAGCTGGGTGGACATTCAGAGAAGAACTTTGCCACCTCTGGGCTCCCCGCCACTGGGCGGCGTGGGGCTGGGAATGTCGGAGGGTGGGAGGGGAATGGGGAGAGGGTCGGAGAGTGCCAACTTAGCCTAAGGCATCCAGTCACCTGTGGAACTGAGTTCAAAGGGGATGAGTCAATGGACTCCTTCCCATTTCAGAATGCCAGGGCCGCTCTGCCCTCCGAGGCAGCGTTGGTGCCAGCCAGCACGCTTCTGAGAGGGACGGGACTCGCTCAGAAAAAAATCCACAGCAGAGCAGGTCCATCTGTTGGTGCAATGAAGGGTAAAAGTTTTGGGGGAAGCAGAGCACCGCTCTGGGGGGGGCTGGCTTTGCAAGCAAACAGCACCTCTCTCTTCCATCCCCGGTCAGGGAGAAGCCAGTGTGAGCCGAATCCCAGCCTCCTTCCTCACCTCTTCACTGGTACTGTGGTCCCTGCAGATTTCCCCTCATCAAATGTTGCTAATGACCATCCTGATTAAACCCGAGGGGCGCTTCCCCATGCCTGTGTGTAATAATAATGTGCACACACACACACACACATTCTGGGGCTGTGTGCCCCTCACCAGGGCGCCTACAGCAGCAGGAAGATAAATTGCCTTCCCCAGAGTTTTCAGGCTGAATGAATAAGTACCTCCGAGTCCTGGTATAAACAGCTTGGTTATGTTACCATTGGCGAGACTGCCCTCCTTCTTGGATGTGTGTGCACTTGCTTATGGGCACGCGTCTACACAAACATACAGCGGCTCGCTGTCATTCTGCTGTGCCTCTCCCCAGTTCACTCGGGAAGTTGCATGTGGGATCCCCCAAAGGAGGATCCGGCCATTCCCCCCCCCTCCGCCCCCCTGCACACAGTGCATGGGACCAGGGCGCGCTGTCATCCGCGGTTTGTTTTCCTTGGCGGCACACCAAAACAATTCTTCTCCAGATTGGCGCGCGGAGTCTGGAGGTGTCTAAGTGCCTCTCCGACTGTCTGAGTCATCGGGGTGCATCTTCCACTTTGCTTATTCCTGTCTCAGTGCAGAGCTATTGCTCGACAGCCTCGTTTGAATCTTTAAATATTTACCTGTGGAGATTAAAGGCGCCGTTTTCTCTACCCCTAGCCCGGAGGGCACTGGGTAGAAACCACGGCATCAGGCGATGATCCATAGGCTCCTTGTTATTCCTGAGTGTCCGATCGTGGTATGCACAGGGCTCCGAAACAGGTCTCATGAAGGATGCTGAGACCAAAGTGCACCCAGCCGGTCAGAATAGCCCACATCACTGGGCACTCTCCGTCCCAGGTCCCTCAAATAGACAGCATCTGCCTAGAGGACTTAAAGGTCAAGTGGGAAGATGCTTTATGGACTTTATTACAATCGAGTATCTTTTGACTGGCTCTGAGGACCTTTATTTTAATATGGATGTTGTTATGAGTATTGTGAATTCCCCCAAGGGATCTCTTTGACCCTCATTGATGGTGCCAACCCCTACCTAGTGCCATGTGTTTCTCATTATTGGATAGAGGTTACCCTCTCTCAAGGAGTCAGGAGCAGGCTAGCCCGCAGGCTCTAGATGGCTCCGGCTGTCATCCCTCTGACCCCCACCTTCCCGGTACTCTTCTTCCTCGGACGCTTTCCAAGGAAATGTGCAGAGACCCGGGGATGGCCCTCCACTCGGAGAAAGCAAATGTCCAGGGTTCTATTTAGGGCCATAGCTGGCACTCAGGGATACAGCCATCTGCCGCCCAGCACCTCTCCCGGTGGAACCTGCATGTCATCTCGAAGTTTCTGGAACCGATGCCCACGCCTCCTGCGCCGGGTCGCCTCAGGTCTCGTACAGAGGGCTGGCCAGACAGAGAGTTCCGATGACTTGGACAGCAGATCATTTAGGTCAACTCTTCAGGCCCATTTCCATCATCCTTTCTTGCCGGCTGTGCCAAATATGTGTTCACCTTCCCTGTTTTTCCTAACCCTTTAGGCAATGAAATTAAGGCATTAAGGTATCATTCACTTCAGTGCTATGCGGTGCCCGTAGTCTTTCAAGGTTTGGGGTTTTCACATAGATGGAGATTGAGTGTGTATTTATCTTTCCCGAGGTGGCAGGAGAAAGAGCAGGTGGCATCCCTCCACCTCGCCCCTGCCCACGCGCGGGGCCGGGCCTGGCTCCCCAGGAGGAGATGGAGGGCTGCCAGTGTGTGCGCTGTGTGGGTTTCCTCTGGCTGGGGATGCCTCCTCCCTCGGCTGTCAGGGCCGCGCGCCTTGTACAGAGAGGGATAATGTCACAGCACAATTTGCCTCCTGCGGAGAAGAGGCATGTTCTGCCCCGGGGTGAAAAGGAATCGATTCTCTTGTCATCCATAAACTTAGAACTTGCTCTGTTTTTTCCCCTTTATCATTTCGGTTTGCCCACAACCATTTCCGCCCGTGCCCTCCTTCATCTCCGAGACCATTGCATCCAGCCTGCCATGCCCATTAAGTGGCTGCGGAGGAGTAATGGGCTGGCTCCCCGCTGCCCACGCCTCGCGGTCCCCAGAGTTTGGGGAGAGGGCGAAGGCACAGGCTCGGTGCCTTTCCTTGAGCAGCGGTAGGGAAGGTGTCTCCCCACTTTCTGGCGTTGTGCTCTAGGGTCCCCAGGCTCCTGTCCTGCCTAGAACTTTGCGGGTCTGAAAGTTCTAGGTCTGGTGAGTCCCCATCTCGTGTTGGGTTGTCCTGTGCATCATCGTACCGCTCTGGGCATGTTGGGGAGATAGTGACAACTTGCATTTCCATGTCAATGACATCCCTGAGTTGAGGATTCCTCTGGGGAATCATCTACGTGTTGGGAAGCATCTAAGCAACTTGTTCTCGGGACTTGCTGGCAGGAATCCCCCAAATGGGCTGCCAGATGTCCATGTGAAGGGGAGAGGTTCATGGGGACCTGAGTCTCCCAGGGAAGAGAAGAGCAGAGAGCAGACAGGAGGGAAAATAGAGAGTGGAGGGAGTTGGCCAGGGTCGGGGGGGAGCTAAGGGGATGACGGGAAGCATGGGAAGGGGGGCTGAGAAGGTAGCGAGCTCCTCAGAGGCAGCCCAAAGAACAGAGGGGATTCCAGGGGGCACGCGCTGAGGAGGCGTTAGAAAACGGCATTGGAAGTGAGCAGCGACTTTAGAAACATGGATCCTTACTCATAAATGTCATATAACAAAAGAAGAGGTGCGTAGTCAGTGTGATGCTCCCACCCAGCACCCCAAGTGGTGTGAGGTCTTGTCTAGAGAAGAAAGAAACCCCTCCTTTTGGGCCAGAAGGCAGTGCCCAGCTGCCAGGGGTGTGGGACCCCTTCTTTCACAGATGTGCTGGGTGAGGGAAACTGGGACGTGTCTGATGGGTATGGAGGTGCGCACAGTGTCTGCTGCCCAGGGGGAGTTCTCAGTTGCCAGCCGACCAATTGCAGAGGGATGGAGGCGCGTGGGGTGGGGTCAGCACCTTCACAGGGCACGGGGGACACTGCAGGGCCTCCCTGCTGGTCACAGAGGAGGGTCTGCTGGGGACGGGGTGAGCTCGGCACAGGACCAGGGAGCTGCTCAGCTTGGTGCCCTGTGTTGGTTGATAGGAGCTGGGGCCAGCAGGAGACGGGGTGGAACAGGGGATTAGGCCTGAAGATGCAATTTTTCTTTTTTGTTCAGCCCAGTGGGGGTGACTTAGGAGGCGTTATATTGCGGACCCCAAAAAGCACATGACTAATCCGGAGTGAATTCAAGAGATTTCAATAGCAAAATAATAACAATACTAATGATACCTTTGATTTGCAGAGTACTTTTCTTCCAAGGAGATAAAAAGATAAACTGTTTTGGAAACATGAAGGAGGGAAAGAAAATTGCTTGTGATAAAGGAGTGGGGAGAAGGGCCAAGAGCATTCATTTTAGGGTCTCCATGTACGTGGGGGTGGAGAGGGGGGTGTCCCATGGTTCTGGGCGTCATTTTTCTGCCACAGTCCTTCTCCTTGTCAGATGCTGAGGTGACTTTTGGATGAAAAGCCAGCACAGGCGTTTTAATCAGGTTCAACCCCAAAGCAGGGAGGCACTGAATTCCTTCCTCATGTGCCCGGGGCTTCTCTAATTCAGTCGTGCAGTGCAGTGCGGAGGGTCAGTGGGCTGGGGAGCTGCTGGAACCACCTTCCCCCCCCTTCCCCCCCACACCCCCCGCCTCCGCAGGAACCTGACTTTAATGGGGGATCTTGCAGCAGAGTGATTGGGGCCCAGCCTTCCCTCAAGAGCAGTGGACACCCGGCGTTCACAGAGCAGGGCCCGGCTGGGGCAGCTCCTCTGGGGGTCAATTCCCTCAGGTTTCACAGCCAGTCACTGCCCTCCACGAGGGATCAAGACGCAGGGCCAGCCAGTGCCCGGTGCCCAGATGGTCGTAGCTGGGCCCTGTGTTCCAAATAGAGTGGGTGTTACCTCCGGTTACAGGGACAGTGCTGCTCCATGTGTCATTGCTCCGTTGCTTCTCCCAGGGGAAGGCTGGGACCTACCCAGGTAGGTGTGCCCGTCAGGTGAGAAGGTAGGTCCCCTATAGGCCATTAGAGCACTTCTGTCACATCCATGCAAAGAGGCCTAGGGCCATGGTTGGCAAACTGCGGCTCACGAGCCACATGCGGCTCTTTGGCCCCTTGAGTGTGGCTCTTCCTAAGCCTTAGGAGTACCCTAATTAAGTTAATAACAACGTACCTACCTATATAGTTTAAGTTTAAAAAATTTGGCTCTCAAAAGAGATTTCAATCGTTGTACTGTTGATATTTGGCTCTGTTGACTAATGAGTTTGCCGACCACTGGCCTAGGGGATTCATGCCGGAGCTTGGGGATTAGGCGTGTGTGTGTGTGTGTGTGTGTGTGTGTGTGTGTGTGTGTCGGGGGGGAGGGGGGTGAGCCTTCCATGGTCTCGCTCTCTCAGGACCCACACTGTAGAGGACCCATCTCCACCACATTTAACAGGAACGTTCGCTACCTTTCTGCTTCTCACCCACCGAAGGAGCTCGGGATCAAACGTTAAATGTTCTCCGTTTCCTCTCCTCCAAACGGGGAAAATGAGTATTCTGGCTGCACAACTTCCCCTGGAAGTTCGTAAATGTCAATATTGGAGAAGTGTTTCCTTCTAGCACTGCAGCTCAGCATCCGCTGTTTGGAAACAAGGTCTTCCGTCAGCCCAGTGCTTCCCCAGCACACGGTCGTCACCACCGTGAGGATCGTGTAAATGCCAGCTTCCCTGGGCACACGGGCAGCAAGTTGAGCCGTGGAAATAGTGGCCAACATCCGCGACTCCTGCTCCGTGCGGAGGTATCCCGTGGCAGCCCTGGCTGGGCATGGAGGCCGGGAGGCGGGCACTCCCCTAGCTCCTTCCTGGAAATAAAGGCAAAGATGTAGCCCAATGTGGGCACCTGCCCACACACCATCTCGAGGTTTTTCTGGTCTAGGAGCCTGTCATGGCTACGCCACACCTTTTTCCATCGGCGACCCCATTCCACACACTCACACGCACTCGCACTGACACACGCACACGCGCACACACATTCACACATGCACACTGACACACACATAAATACACAATCATGCGCGCACACACACATTTACATACTCTCACATACACACACTTACACATGCACTCTCACACATACGCAGGCGCACACACACCACTTATTGCCGCCATGTAGTGACGTCCAGAACTTGGAACAGATCAGCCCTTTTGCTCCCGTGGGCGGTGAGCTCTCATGCTAACCTCCCCCTGGCATTTTCCTCATAGGAGCAGTGAAGTAGGTTTACCCGAGGCGGTTTTGTGGTCCTTGAAGCTAACACAGCAATGGCATGCGTGTGTCGTATTGAAAGGGTGTGTGCACCTCAGGTTGAATTATCTAGATGGCTGCCCACTTGGCCTGTGTTCACTGCACAGCTGTTACAAGTTCACAGCCTTTCTCACTCAGGCCGGGAAGATGGGCCCCTGAGAGCTGCGGCAGTGGACACGGACCGTCATTTTCCCCATTTTGCCCTCTCCCCCAGGGTTTCTTAGGGGACATTTCAAAGGACACATTTCTTACCCCTTCCTTTGTGACCCAATGGCCTGTGACGACACCAAAGCTCAGCCCTGGGCCTGTTGGCCAGCATCCCTTGAGGGCCTATGTGTAGGAGGCACTGTGTCGGGGGGCTCAGTCTGGTGAGGGAACAGACACTGTGACTCGTGGTTACAGTGATGGGCTCAGAGCGGTCAGTGTTCGGAGAGCAGCCGGAACGGGCGAGGGCATCGGGGAAGCCGCACAGAGGAGATGACTTGGTTTGGAAAGATGTCTAGGAGGCTTCCCCATGGAGCATGTGCAGTGTTTCAGGCCGGACTTTACCACGCGCAACGGCGAGAAGACAGGGCGGAAGGTGACAGGCTCAGAAGAATGGGTCCCGTGTGGCTGGAATGTTAGTGCGTTGAAGGGGGTGTGAGAGGAAGCTTGGGGAGGGAAGGGCCAGCTGGCGAATCGTGGTGGGTGCCATGCTAAATATTCTGAGGATGGATTGTCAGAATTAAGTCTGCTCTTTAGAAACATTATTAGTAGCTTATGGGTCTAGTCCTCTCTATACCATGAGTTCCATAAGACCCCCCCCACCCCCAAAAAAAGAAGGATCAACATGTCATTTATTCTTCTTGGTATTCCCTGAGTTTCACATCTAGACTAGAATGGAAATAAACTCGCTCTCTCCAGCTCATCTTCCAGGTAAAGGATGGAATGGTGAGCAGCAGAGTAAGTGGGGAAGCTGGCCGCACTGATTCCAGGGGAAGGCAGAGAGGGCGGCAGGCAGTACATTAGAGCGCTGTGCTGGGTAAAGAAGGTGGAAGAGACCACGCGGCACACGGAAGCAGGCGTGGCTGAGTCCACACTGGACTCCTAGTCAAATGGAATCACGGAGAAACGAGATTTGCCTGTTTCTAGGGATGACTAGCCAGAGATGGAGGCAGCCTGGCATTGAAGATGATGGTAAACCAGAAACAACAGACCTGGGCAAGGATGAGACAAGCCGGAGATGCCTAGGGACACTTTGCTGGTGATTTTTCTGTTCTCCAGAGGCAGCTAAACTCCACTGGCTTTGGGGAAAACAAGGTCCCAAGCTCAGTGGTTCTTCTCCCCAGATGCTGGACATGTTATAGGACTCCAGCACCAACAAGCTTCTCATTCTAGAGTAAAGGACGCCACCAGATCTACCCGGGGGCCCCACCCTTTGGCCTGCTTCCATTTCCCAGGAGGACAAGCTCAGTAGTGAAGCAAAAACCTCCACTGTTCTGCAAGAAATACCCAGCGACATTCCCAAGACGGTCACTGTCTAACCCTAGTGTGGGAGGCTGGCCCACTGACCAGTCTCCTGTTGCTGAAACGTTAAGGGTGGAATTCGGGCCATCGAGAACGGGAGGCCCGTCGCTGAGAACTGGATCGGAGAGTAGGCGAGACCATATGCCAATCCTCTCCAGTTCTGAGACTTCCTGATCGTGCCTATCAGCCACGGCTGCTTGTTTCGGGTAATAAGTGCCTAGAAAGTAAATGACACGTCATGATAGGTCTTTGTCCGGCACATTTCCTTGCAGGTGCCAGGCAACTGCCTTTGCTTGTTGTTGGCAGCAGCGGTGGCGCTCGTATGTTCTTGTCATGATGCTAATTAGCCACGTATGAAGCCTCACGGGTTGCAGGTGACTTTTAGAATTCATGAGAATGGGCGTCACTGTGACAGCAACGAGAAGGTGATGTTACCTGACCAGAGTCAGCCCCATCTGGGTTGCTCTCTGTGTGCCTGGTGCGTCTCCAGATGTGGGAGATCCAGGTGCTCCGAATCGTCAACTGTGAGCCATGCGTGAGCAGACCCTGAGCTGTGTGCCTGTAACCTGTGGGGATCCTCCCTGTGTAGGCAGGGAAGAAGGGGTTAGGGGTCCCGGATGTAATAGGGGAGCCGGCCTTTGGAAAGTGGCCCCGCACTGTAGTTCCATCCCCTCTTGATCCCAGACTCCTTCTGGATGGGCTCCAACATCTTCCTGGTTTCGGCTGTACCTGGAGGCCACAGGTCCCCGGGCCGCTCCTGCCTGGGGAAATGACAGACCAGCCTTTTGGGCAGAATAGCAACCAGGAGACAGACGTGGCTTTGGCAGCTTCTTTTGTGGTTGTTCTGAAGAAACGAGAAATGAAAGAAAAAAAAAAAAAGCGAAGGCAGGGACTTTTCTTCTCTTAATTGGCTGATGAAATATCCATTTCTTTTGTGCCCCCTGGTGCCTAGCACACAATTCAGCACACAGGAGGCTGTGAATAAATATTGAAGCGATGGAATGAAACATAAGGGATCATGAAAGAAGGGGGCGTTCATCTGACATCACCGCAGGCACATGCTCAGAGGGCCCCCGCAGGAGGGCAGGGAAGGGAACCAAGGAGGAGAGGTGTGGGCTCGCCCTGTAGGGAGTTGCTTCGCTCTGAGAAAGGCCTTGGGTGACCTTTGGGTCACCAGGAACGCTGCCAAGAGCAACAGCCTCTGGCGAGCCACCCACTCCTCGGTTTCAGCAAGAAACAATCACAGCCTTCTGCTCTTCAATGCCTGTCAGCTCCGATACCCGTCAGTCACCTGCACATGTCACAGGTGACGCGGCTCCGGTGCTGGGTGTCAGTCCACCTGTCACCCTTGGCAATGCTGGGAGCTATGACAGTTTCCGAGCGACACCCGGCCTGGTGGCGCACCGTGCAGGCATTCGGGAGGCAGAAAAGGTAGAGCTCGCTCCTGGAGACTCATGCAAAGCACCGCACAGGAGGCAACTCCCAGCTCCCCTGCCTCGCTGCCTCGCTGCCCTGGTGACAAGGACAAGGAAACTGCCATTTGATGTCCAGGTGGCTTTGTTCTCCGTGTCCTGGGGCCCTCACTTAAGGAGGCTGGGTCCACCCCACCTTCACAGGGAGCCCCATGACATCGGGGAGCTGGACTCCAGGACCCTGCACCATCTAAGGGATGACGGGGAGGGAGCACCTAGTTGTCTCTAGGGACCACATCAGGCAGAAGCTGGCCCAAGGTTTTCAGAGATGAAGCCAGGGGAAGACTGCGATTCCTACATCTGCCTGATGGTGGCAGCAGCAGCGCTTGCAAAGCTCAGGAGTGAGCTGCCAACCCAGAGGCCCAGGAAGGGAGCTGGGCTCCCTAGTGGGTGCCTGGGCCCTTCTCTGCCTGGGGCAGCCCGGCTGGGGCAGCTGAGCATGAGGCAGGGGACAAGGAAAGGGGGTGCAGGCCTTTTGGATGGCAGCGGCTCCCTGGGAGGCTGGGTTCCTTTCTCCTCTTTCTGATGGGGGTGAGGGCAGAGTGTTCAGGGTGCCTGTGGGGTTAGGGAGGCATGATTAGAAATACTTAAGGGGCTGGGAGAGCTAGAAAGAGAGCGTGAGAAACCTCAGTTAGCAGAATGGATTCCCTGCGGCGAGGCAGTCCCCTGTGTGATGCCCTCCTGTGGGTGATGAGTGGGTGTCCTCCCCAGGAGAGCCCTGCCTGAATCCACGAGCCCCCCCACTTCCCCAGCAAGCCCACTCCTAGGCCTGGGCCCACTGCCCCAGGCAAAGTGTTTGCCCCGTTCAGGATTCTGGAGCCAACATTTCTGGCTGCTCCCCTCTCATGCTGAAAAAGCAAACCAACTGATGCTAACACGTCTCCTCATTCTCCCCTATCCCCTGGGCGGGCTGAAGAGGTGCTCCCGTTTGCACCTCTGGACAGGGACAGGCGCTGTGAGCACATCCCCATGAGCCGTGGCTGTGTGTTTGGAAGTGCATCTTGCAGGCAAGGTGGCCTGGATCCCGAAGCCGCAGCGGCAGCCCTCGCCCTGTGCTCTGCCCGAGGGCAGGTGGGTGGGAAGCCCCAGGCTCCATCCATGTGCAGCATAAACATACACAGTGGGGCCTGGAAGAAAGGAAGCCGAGGCCACCTCTGGGGCCGCCCACTTCCTCTGTGTGGCCTGAGTGGCAGGGAGGCCTGGCCATTTATGGGGGCTGATGTCATCAGATATTGTTCAACTGTCCCTTAGTTCTGGTCGCCAGCCTGGTGTTTAGATAAGGTTTGCTCAAACCAATGGAGCAGCCTCCAGCGTCTGACTCAGCATCGCAGGGTCCTGCTGCCTCTTTGGACCTGGGTGGCTGCCGCTGACAGTCCCCTGGTCCTCGCATTGTCTGTCGCCCTGGGTGGTGGCTGCAGTGGCAGTGGGAGAGGGAGGATGGTTGTGTCTGTTTTACTCGTAGTCCCGCTGGCAAATGCCAGGTGACATCTTAAGCAGCCCCTGCCAGAGAAGAGACCGTTTTGCATTAGAGCTAGAAACACCTCATCTGAAACTCAGACTTGCTGCTCCACAGATCAGAGAAGAAAGCGCCAACTGCGTACTCTGAGGATTAGCTGGAAATAAGAGAGCTGGGCCTCTCCCCCATAGAGATGTTAGACCAACGTGGTATGTGAACTTGACCCCACTAGTCCCTTGATTTGGCCACCTGTTTCCCTTTCTCCTTTCACAAACATGATTTCCTGGGTGCTTGGGGATCCCGCCATAGAAAGTTGATGGGCTCGGCTGGTGTGGCTCAATGGTTGAGCGTTGACCCAGGAACCAGAAGGTAATGGTTTGATTCTCAGTCAGGGCACATGCCCAGGTTGTGGGCTCAATGCCCAGTGTGGGGCATGCAGGAAGCAGCCCATCCATGATTCTCTCTCATCATTGATGTTTCTTCTATCTCTCTCTCCCTCTCCTTTCCTCTCTCTAAAAGACAATAAAGGCATTTTTAAAAAAAGAAAGTTGACGGGGAAGAGGGAATATGTGAGACTAGAAAAGGATCAAAACCTTGAATGGCCTCACTGTGTTTCTCTCTCTACTACTGTGCCTTGTGGTTGCTGACCTGGAGCCAATCACGGTGAAGCAGGGCTGGGGCCCAGGGCCAAGTCCTCTGATGGGCTCTGCGGGTAGGACAGTGGTTAATCCCCATAGCGACCCGATACATAAAGCAGGCCCTGTCATACCCATTTGCAGATGAGAACTACTGAGGCTCAGGTTTCATGCTTTGCCTGAACGTCACAGCACAGGTAAGTGACAGAACCGCCACTCAAACACTCCTATGCAGACGCCATATCCCTGGCTGCCCATCCCTCCAGGAGGATTTGGTCACTGAGTACCTTTTAGGAAGCCACAGAAACCCCTCTCCTGGCCTATAGTCCTCCTCCTTCATGACTGTAGGGCCTGGGAAGAAGAGTTGCTAGAAATAAACCAAATTTAAAAGCCATTTCTTCTAATACAAAAGCATGAATGAGCAGCTGATACAGGCTAATGGCTGCTCTGTTCCTCCACACCCTAGCTCCTGTGTAGCTTCATGTCTCCAAAGCCAGATGCTGATTTCCTAAGAAGAATCCATTACCACCTCAATTTCCCGGCTTAATAAAACAAGGGAAACCCCATGGGGCTTGGAGAGAGGTTAGCCTGGTGTGAGCTGCCTGCCGTAAGAACAGGGCTGCCGGACGCGGAGAGGCATTCCCAGGACATCAAACCCTGCTTTTGTCAAGTCTAGAATAGGAGAAATGTCGGAGACCACCCGGCTCTGGAATGATTAATAATGGTCGTTAGGGAGAAATAAAAGGACGCCTGGAACAGAGGAGCGTCGGAACGCCGTTCAGCCCCCGACGCGCCTCGCCTGGGCTCCAGCTGCTCTGTCTTAACTCGCGTGAGAAATCATTTCTGAAGATGGCCCGCGCCTACCTGGGCCCTGCTTAAATCACAATATTGCTTTAAGATGGACACTTACAATAAACTAGCAAAGCATAAAAGTTCTTTGAAGTTTTCAAAGCTCCTTTAGATGGAATCGGAGGGATGCAGCGGGAGAATGAAAGGCAGATAGATCACGGCGTGGAAGACATAACACTCCTTCCTTTCATTCCACAGCCGCAACCCCTGAGTGGAACGCACGCCCACATCAGCGGCGCGTCGGCCGCCGTTGCCAGGGCTCCAGATCCACGCGAGGCCGTTTCTCTGGGCATGAGCCTTGCTTTGGGTTCTCATCAAACCAGGGCAACGGCATTCACCAATATCATCCATACATAATAGGTGATGCTGAGCTGATCACAGGAAAGACCTTCCAGAAATATCTATTCCTTGCCTCCCCTGTTTTGCTGATAATAATAGGGCATCTACATTCCCCTCTCAGTGTCAACCGACATTTATTTTCTAAGATTCACACCATTGAACTCTTGCCCAGGAGAATAAAAATAGACAGACGACCGTGTTCTCTAAGTTCAGATGTCCTAGTTTTCTTACGTTGCGCTATCTCCCTTAAACATTTACATAGCCAGGGCCTGAATGTTTATATCCTTTATGAGGGCTGTTGCAACTAGATGAACTGGAAAAAAGGTATTTTCTACCGCAAATCTGAGCATCCTTCACACCCAGCCGTGTTGCTCCTTTTATGGCGTAGCATTCGGAGCATTTGAATGTCCACTGGGCAGCAGTGCGTGGGGTCTGGAGCTCACAATTTCCTTCTCAGGAAATATCGAGGGGCTTAAAGAAAATAATAACAACTCCTTAGTGGAGACTTGTCCCGATAAAGAAGACAGCATTTGGGGGGTGCATTTACTGGCAAGAGAATTGCCCTTCACTCCACCCCTCCACATCTCACCATGGCCTCATTTCCATGTGAATAGTTGACCTTTGGACAATGTGGGCGTTGGGGCACCCTCCCCCCCCCCAAAGTCAAAAATCAGAGTGTAACTTTTGACTCCCCCAAAACCTAGCTGGTTCTAGGTGTAAACGGGAGATTGGCCCCAAGACCCCAAAATCCATGGATGCTCCAGTCCCTTGTATAAAATGGCCCAGAATAATACATACATCAGCCCTCTGCATCCACGGTCTCCCAACTGTGGATCCCCAGTACAGGAATTTATTGAAAACTAATCCACGAATAAGTGGACTCCCATAGTTCTAGCCTATGTGGTTCAAGGGTAACTGCACTGTTTATATGAGCTAGGGCTGTACAAGGGACCCAAGAGCAACTTAACCAGAGGAGTTCGCGTGGCTCATGGGAGCTGCCCCTAGCGTTTCATGTCATATAGTCCTAGGGCAACTCGCACTGACAGTGAACTCAGGAACCCCCAGGGTCATGAGCCTAGGAAACCAAAGGTGACAAGGTCAAGAACATACAGCTAGGAACATGGTGGCTTTGCCAGTCTGTCTCTGGCATCGTGGCCTTCCTCACAGCCAAGAAGAGCTCCCAGCCATTCCTTCCCACGTGCCTCTCGACCTGTCCCCCCAGGAGAGCCCAGGAGAGCTGGGGGGCCACCTCGCTCACAGGGAAGACTGTGGCTAAGAGAGGCCACGATTCACTCCCACCGGCACTTGAGAATGTTTAATTTAGAGTCAGCTGCCTACCAGAGATGCCAGTGCCCACGCTGATGGCTCTTCGGCGCTGCCCAGAGAAGTGAGTCAGAATGTATAGCATAATGCAACCCAAGAATTCTTGTTCTGGTTGTAAAAAATCTCCAAGGTCAATACAAGCACAGATATTGACATCCACTTCATTGTGAACTGGAATCTACTGGCTGCTTACTGTCATTTTATTTTTCAATTCATAAAAAAATGATTTTCTCCTCAGTAGGCCTCTGGGCCTCTTTCTCCAACCCAAGCCACCAATGGGAAACCAAATGCATACAGAGGAGGTAGAGAGATGGAGGCGGAGCCGGCGCCAGATTTAAAGGCCCCCTGGCCCCCAGGGCTGCTGTGCAGGCAAGGTGCTCACTCCCAGATGTCTGGGTGACAACAGAGAGGAAGGGAGAGGGAGGTACAGGTGTGTGTGGCTGTCAGGCTAACCTGGAGAGACAGAGGAACAGACAGAGAGATTGAAGGAGCTAAGATGAGAGTAAGAGACATTTTAGTCTCCAGAGATAAGACTGGAGGGGTCAGGGCAGCTTTAACCCTCCATGACCCAGATGGGGGTTAGAAGGCACACTCCTTCCATACAAGAAGGTTTTAAAGTTTCCATTCATGAGGGTAGTGAGATGTGCCAGGCCCAGGCAGAGGTCTCTGGCATTAGAGGACTGTGTGCTCCTTTGATGCAGGTGTTCCAACATCTACAGGACAAAGACCCTCAGGGTGGAGGTCCGGCCTCGCTCCTCCCCACACTCAGACACACCCTTCACTGCAGCCCACTGGAGCTGCTGGCCTCTAAGTGAGCTCTGCTGCTGGCCTCTCGGCTTTTCACCTAACTTCTCCCTCCCCACCACGTGGGTCAGGCCAATTTCTACCCCAAGCGCACTTTGCCTCCTGGAAGAAGTTGCCCTGACCGCCCTCCTCACAAGCAAATCTCAGTGCCCTTTCCCCCTCCTCCCGTCTGTCTGTGGCAACCCTTGTGGTGCTTGTCACAATCTATTGAAGTGACTTTCCCTCCCTGCCTTCCCTTCTAGATCATGAGCTTCTGGAAGGCAAGGCTGGTTTGACCCCCAACCGGTGTGTCTTATCCAGGAAAGGCGGTACCATGTCAGTGATTCAGTGGCTCTGTCCTTAGTGCCGGCATTTCACTTTCTAACCCATGAAAGTGTGCAGTCAGGGAGCCTGCGCTGCTTGTCACTGTCACTGCTTCTGCAGCCGAGTGCTCCTGGGGGGAGGTGAGAATAATATAATCCCTCCTTGCATCTATCTAGTGTTGAGTGGTTTTCCAGGGCTCTTGCACCTCTGTGATGATAGGTCTCATTCTCACTTGGAAGGATTAGGGAAATGAGACCAGGTTATGTTAAATGGCCTTGCTGAGGTCCCAGATAGGAAGCGTGAAAGTTAAGATGAAAACCCAGGAGTCCCAACTGCAAGCTCAGTGGCTCCTCTCCTCCCGCTCCTCCATGTCTCCTGCTGGCTTTCTGCCCCCAAGGAGATGAACTTAGAGGGTGCATCGCAGGGAGCAGGATGGGATAAGTGCATCCTCAGAGGCAGGATAGCAGCTTGTGAGGGGAGCATGGGCAAGGCTTCTGGAAAAGTCGTGACGACTGGTTCCAACTAAGGAACAAGGGTCTCTGTACAGAGGCTGTGGTGAAACTCCTCTGGACTGGGGCTCTCTCTTGTCAATGGGGTCTAATCAAGAGAACCTAGTAGCTCCATTATCCTAAGGACTTCATGGTGCCTGGCAGCTACCTGGAAGCTCCTCCCAGCCAGTCCTTCATGGCTGTGTTGGCCTTGATCCTCCCTACTGTGCATTTGCCATGAAATGTTAGTTTAGAATTTGTTGAGAGTCCAGAGCACCCTCCAAGCCTGTGACACAGGCGTAGACTAGAGGCCAGGAGGCCACGTGCTCCATCCCCTGCCTGTGGCTTGGTACGGGGCATAGCCCTTATATGCAAAAGGGACTCAGACTCCCTCTCCCAGCTGCCTCACAATGCTTTACTACTGAGGAGTGTTCTGAATCATTATGAGGGTGTCAGGCAGAGGGGAGGTGTCTGCAGCCATCCATTTCAGTGTTGCCAGATGTGTTGAGCTGGTGCCTGGTGCCCAAGGTCATGGTAGACTTGCTTAGCATCCTCGGTCTCTTCTCAAGGCCAGATGCTGCGTGGTTTCTGCAGGGGCAGCTGAAGCCGGGCAGCCTTCCTAGCAGAATTCATCAGGAGAAGCCAACTCAAATGCCCTAAAAAGCTTCCGTTGTCCTAATGAATTGAATCGGTCCCTGTGCATCCAAAATGATGCTAGCTATGTGCTGTCGAGGGGAGGAGGGAAAACATCGTTACTCCTATTCTTTTCTGGGTTCCCTGGTGCAGAAGAGAAACCTCAGTTGAGAAAGGCTATCTGGGCACTGTATTAGCTTCCTCTGGCTGGTGCACAAATCCTCACCAATTTTAGCGGCTTCACATCACACAAATGTATTACAGGACAGTCCTGGAGGCCAGAAGTCTAAAATGAGCTTCCCTGGGCTGAGGTCAAGGTGTGGCAGGCTGGTTCTTTCGGGGGCTCTAGGGGACAATCTGCATCCTTGCTCTCTGGGCCCCCAGAGGCAGGCCACCTGCTCTCCTTGGTTTGTGAGTCCTCCTGGCATCACTCCAGCCTCTTGCTCTGCCATCACATCTACTGCTCCTGAAACTGAGCCTCCCCCTGCCTGTCCCTCCTAATAGTTCCTATGATGACATTAGGCCCACCCTGATAACTCATCATCTTGCATTTCAGGAGCCTTTAACTTCATTACACTTGCAGAGTCCTTTTGTCTTCTAAGGCAGATACTCAAGGATCATCTTTGGGGCTCATTGTTCTGACTGCCTCGGGGACCAGAGACAGAAGGGAGCTGGCGGCCCCTCCCCCGGCATGGTGAAATGTAGGCATTGCTGTCTCCCTCCATGTGGGACAATCTGTGCCTCAGTGTCTCTATCTACAAATTAGAATGAGCTTCCTCCCTTTTCTATTTATAAAGTGCTTAACGGTTATCAAGTAAAAGGTGCTGTGTATGGAATGGTTATGATAATAGTTTCCTGTGACTTGGTATCCATTATGCTTACACTCACCAGTGGCGCTCCTACTAGATGCAACAGCCATTGGGTCCCGTGAGGGAGAAATGAAAGGAACATCCATCGGAGTTTGTAGTTAAACCTCGCTAAATGATTCCTGGTAGTGATTTGTTTGGGCTTCATTAGCATGGAGTGTGGGAACTCTCCTTTAAAACACCCTGTAGGCCAGCCTCCTCCTGTCCTGGGTGTAATTGAAAGGAAACAGAGAAAACAACAGTTGAGTAAAACAAAGGACAAAGGGGCAACGTGCTTTTTTCTGTGTGGTTTGCTGCAGGGTGAGACGTTCACTGCTTGCACTTTGATTTTCGCTCTCGTTGCCTCGGAGCCTGGTTGAGTTTCTGGCCTTTGACTGAGGATCCGGCTAGGAAGGAGGCACCAGGGCGTGGGTAAAAACAGCACCTGGAAGTGAAGGAGGGTTGCAGACTCGAGGATGAGTTTGCGTGTCTTGCCACGTGCCAGAGCAAAGGAGAGGGTCTACGATGAGACTGTCGGACCCCACTCTGGACCATTTGGGCCTGGAGATTCAGGTGATGTACTGTAAAGGCTTTGTGCAGCCCCCCTCAGGGTAGAGCAGTGGTTGAGTGTCCACCTATGAACCAGGAGGTCGCGGTTCGATTCCCGGTCAGGGCACATGCCTGGGTGGCCGGCTCGATCTCCAGTGTGGGATGCGTGGGTGGCAGCCAATCAGTGATTCTCTCTCGTTGATGTTTCTGTCTCTCCCTCCCTCTGCCTTCCTCTCTGAGATCAATAAAAATATATTTTAAAAAATTAGGAAGCTGAGCCCCTCTCTGCCCACCCTGTCACCAGATGCACCAAGACTCCAAAGAGGGCGTGGCTGTTGGGTGCACAGTGAGGGCCAGAGTGACATAACATGTTTCGGCCCCTCCCTGGCCTCCAGCAGTGGCAACATGTGAGGCCCCCAGATGGGCCTCTGATTCTGCCCCCACCCCACACTCACCCCAGAAACCCACTGCAACTCTGCCGTGGAAGCCCGATGAGAGAGACAGTCAGCCAGCATCTCTCAATAGGTTTCTAAAATCAAACGTGGAAGAGGTGGTATCAGGAAGGTTATGTGGCTGCTAAACTGTCCCGAGGGGGCATCACCACGGGCTCCGCGCCTGGGGCTCTGGGGAATTCAAGCAGAGACAAGCCCCAGCGTGATTACAACCCCATTATGCAGAGCTCCCCTATTTGTTTCTTCATATGGATGGATTTGTATATATTTGCATTTTGTTCTATCTGATAATATGCATAGAATTCAAATGGAAATGACTTGCATAGATTTGTATATTAATGAGGCGGTTAATGGCTGCCACCCGTGGCCGAGTCCCCTGGCGAAGGCGTGTGTGGTGCAGAAGGTCACACATTTCCGGGGGCACCAGCACTGCCGGGCACCACTGGGCACCCCCGGAGCCAGGAGGCTGGACGCCCTCTGCGGTGGAGATAGGGGCCTCCCCCCACCCCCAGCTCCAGGACACCAGGCCTGGAGCCTACTTCACTGAGGGGTGCATTGAAAACAGCCCCCCAAGCGTGTGTGGCTTGTGGTCTCCTCGGACGTCCAGACACTCAGCTTCAGCAATGCCATAAGGACAAGCAGTGTCGCACATGGAGAAAGCCCAGCCACCTTCCCCTCATCGAGTGGGTGGCAGGGGGCAGAGTCACCATTCAACCCACGGGTTGAGGTGTGTGTGGTGCTTCCCCACTGGTCAAGGAAGGAGCTGACTACCCTCTTCATGAGTCCCACAGCCGTGTGACACCTCCTGGTTATTTTCCCGTGGGACAGTGGCAGTTCGTGTGAGTCCAGTGGACCCGAAGGCCCCCAGTCCTTCTCGAGGCTCTGGTAGGAAATTCCTTGCTGCTGGTCACTGTCAGCATTCACATCGGCAGCCTGCCCAGGCCCTGGGCTGAGCTCTGAGAATAAATAAGATAGGATGGCCCTAGCCGGTTTGGCTCAGTGGATAGCCCTAGCCGGTTTGGCTCAGTGGATAGAGCCATCGGGCTGTGGACTGAAGGGTCCCAGGTTAGATTCCGGTCAAGGACACATGTCCGGGTGTCGCCCTCAATCCCCGATAGGGGCCGCGCAGGAGGCAGCCGATCAATGTTTCGTTCTCATCATTGATGTTTCTATCTTTCTCTCCCTCTCCCTTCCTCTTTCAAATCAATAAAAATATATTTTAAATAAATAAATAAATAATGAAGATAGGATGGCTTGTAAACATAAGAAAGTCCCACTGGGGTTCAACTGGTCGTCTTCCCTCTCTTTGTCTAGAGACCTGGGTAACAGCTTGCTAGCTCCTAATATCGAAAAATGGATATCAAAATGTGCAGATTCATCACAGAAGAATAGCACCTTGTAGCAATTTAAATTGGGTTGATGGTAGTTCACTGCGTAGAGCTCTAAATACACCTGAAGTCCTAGGAATGCACATTTCTTAGTGATCCCCACATTATTTTATCCTTATGCGTCCTGCTCCCGGAGGCTCTCGTGTGTACCTCACCATTGCTTCTTAGTCAACAATCTGAAAACCAAATATTTTCATTTCCTGTCGTGGAAAGGTCCCTCGTGTTCCCAGTGCCGGCTCTGAAACCTGAGTCAGCACCAGCCTCTCTCCCATCTCCCGTATCCGATCGGTTTTCTTGTCAGGACAGATCGTATCTGTACTGTCTCTGTAGTTCATCTGCTATTGCTCTACTTATTCTTATCGTTTTCTCCCAAACTATTAGAGCATCCTATTAAGTTCCTCCCAAAGTCGTCCTTTGTCATCACCATTATTCAGGTACTTGTATCTTCCTAGAATACAAGGCAGATTGGCTCTCCCCGTCTCAGCCAAGTCCATGGCTACCCTTTGCCTACAACACAGGCCAACTATCTCCGCCTGACTAAGGTAAACACCGTCACCCCGCATTTAAAGACCTTTGAAATCTGGTATCAACTGTCTTTTCTGTATCATCTTCTCTCCATTCCTCCTTGCTCTCCAAGCCAAAATATATATTTCTTTATTCCCTGGATGCACAATGCCTTCATGTCTGTGCTTACGTTATTTCCTCAGCCTAAATATTCTTTCCCCATTATTTCTACTTCAAGGCTTGGTCAAACGTCCCATCTTTCATGAAGTCACTTTCTATTTCTTTGTCCTCCCTGGACACGGTGCATATATTCTGTTATGTCACGTATTCACTCCTGTCCAGCTTGCTGTTTACACGATGTCTTACCAGCTCCATTGTGAGCCCCATACAGAGGGAACCTCTCGTTCCAGCATCTTTAATACCATCTGATCATCTCTGGTGGCACTCAACAAACATTTCATAAGTCAGTGAAATGCATGCGCGGAGAAGACACACCGTGGTTACAGCTGGTCGTGCAGCATTGTGCAGCTCTTGGCCCCCGCCCCCCAGCTCCCGGCTCTCTTGAAAAGACACCAACATGCATTAGGCACCATCTACATATACCAGGTGCTTTCCCACGATCTCAGTTCATTCTCCATAAAAACACCATGAGCAAAAGATCCTTATTTCCGTTTTGCAGATGGGGAAACTGAGTCTCAGGGAGCTTAAGAAAGGTGCCCCAGATCCTCTCTGCAGTGGCTACTGGAGCCAAACACAGCCTCAGGCATTGGTGCGCTTCCCAGTTCCCAGCGGCCTCGGAGCCAGCCAGCCTCCCGGCTTCCCCCGCTCCGTCAGGCTTCAGTGCTCCGGGAGAATGAGCTCCCTCCAACTCAATCCCGGGTGCAGTTATTATTTTATAGGGATGTTGTAAGTTGATAAGGTAGCTGTTAGGTGTTAATAGCTATTGTAATGCTGTTCTTAAGGCCTATTACTTGTGCTGGTTCGCATTTTAATGTGTGCAGAGGTGATTACAACTTTAATATGAATGTTAAACAGATTAGCTGATGTATGTGCGAAAGAAATAAATAAATGGAGTGCATGCTCTCGTTTCTATTCGTTTCCCTCTCCTCCTCCTCCTCCCCCACGGTCCCAAAGCAGATGTGGTCTGTGGGGCGTGGACAAGGGGCCACAAAGAGTGTTTTCTGGATGATACGCAACGGCGATAGCCTGGTCTTCTGTTCCCGGTGAATCTGGAGTCTGTGTTGTCAAGAGCAGCTTCCTGAGAGTTTGCTCTTCACTGCGCTTGGGGAAGTTCAGTATTTTTTTTTTTTTTTGGATGCTTGATAATTCTCTTTATGTCAACAGACTACAATGAAACAAGTTTTTTGCCAAGTTCCATCAATTTTTTTTTTAATTCTCTTTGACTTTCTCTCCTGGTCTTCTGTGATCCTTTCTACAGGTCACTTCTTCAGCCCCTTCATTTTTCTGGTTTGTAGTTTGCTTAGGTCTTGCTTCTGCATATAAATCCTTCCATAAGTTGTACCAAAAGTATCATGGGAGATATTTTTCTTCTTTGTGCGAGAGCTGTGCATGCGTCATGCTCTCCCTGAAATTGTGCCCTCCCCCCTCACCTCTGGTAAACCCTCTGCTGCTTGCTCAGCACTGATCAGAAAGGGGGCCACACTCTCAGAAAGGCAAGTAAACCCCTATGTATCCTGCTGCGTCCAGTGGCTGAAGGCACTGTGCACAGAACCGGAAGTCGGCAGCTTCCGGACCAACGACTGTACATATTATGTTGGACGGGAGAAGCAATTGCAGGGAGCGGGTGGCCAGGGGCCTTCCGTATAGGATGTAAGAGCTGCAGGGACAGGGAAGAGAAAGAATCGGGCTGGTGACAGAGGTTCCACACAGAGGCGTGGAGAAAACCAAATGACCAGCAGTTTTAACTCAAGTTTGAAGGGGAGGGGGAGGAACCTACACATCTGGGAGGACGACACATACGTCACAGGAAGAATGTTCATGGAAGAGGAAGTACGTGGTAACCCTTCAAAGAAAATACTGGGAAGAGGGACGCTGCAATACTGAAAGAACCCATGATTTATTGCCCGCACACAGCGCATAATAATAAACTAAGGTAGCATTCAGATCCAATACCCCCACGTGTTAATAATTGTCCCCTGGGCTTGATGCCACAGATGTGGTAGGAGGCACAGGTGTGGTAGGAGTGGGTGAGTGTGAGGGGAAGAGGGCCGTCAATAGCCTGGGTATCAGGATGTATGGGGGTTGGGAAGCCTGGTGGGCAGAATCCCAGTGAGGATGCAAAGAAAAGAGAATCTGAGGTGATCCCTCTGCCTGCGCGATGTACAGGACAGGAAAGCTCTTTCCTGATGCCACGTATGAGCTGGCACGGGACTAAGCACAGCCTCGGAGGGAACCCCGGCCTTCTAGGTGTTGGCTGGAAGGCTGGTCCTGCTCCAAGCAGAATCCTGACATTTTTAATTGCCTTATCGTCCAGCTCGATCACACAGAGAGCTGGGAAAATCAATGGGGAGCTCTGCCACTCGAGGCTCAAGTCTAACTAATTTTTAGTTTTCCAACGAATACTTATCGAACACCCGATATGTGCCAGGCACAGTGCCAACGAGGCCTACACCGCGTGAAGACGCAGACAGGCGCATAATGGGCATTCAGTACATGTTCACTGAGGGGATGCGGGAATGCAGGAAGGAAGGAGGGCAGCCTTGAAGGAGAACAATGACTCACCTTGGGAATTGTCATCAGGGCACTGGGCATGGTCAGACACCTGGCCTGGGCTTCAGGACTATCGCTGAAATCCTCAGAAAGGAAGGATGTAAAAAGAGGGGCAATCGAAAGGAAAGGTGGCTGCAGAGAGATGGGAGCTTCAGAACCAAGACTCTGACTGTACAGTACACACCACCCTGATGAAGAGGGCAAGGGGACAGCATCTAAAGCAGCCAGCGTGGCCAGGCAGACAGCTCTCCCAGGAGCTCAGGTTGCAAACAGACATGCAGGAAGGACCAGAGGCGGGCGCCTGGCACAGGATGGGGACAGGAGAGGAGGAGGGGCCTGTAGGGAAGGCACCAGGTGACCTAAAGTCCCAGAATGAACCACACTCAGAGAAAAGGGAAAAAAAGAGAGCCACGGGGAACAAAAAGAGATTTTTAAGCTCCAGGAAATGGGACAGTACTCCTTGAGAAATGAGCACATGAATCAGGTACAGGCAACTTCTAGACTTCTCTTTTGGCATTGTCTCCTCTACAATGCTTTCATGTCTGAGGGAGAATAAACTTGATCGAGAAAGAATTGACACCTGAGATAGATGGTGTGATGGTAAGAGGCTGTATAAGGTAGTGGTTTAGAGCCACGGAGATCAAGGATTAAACGCCCTCTCTGCCACTTAACACACCTGTGCCAGTAGGAATACTCCTGGCTCAGTTTACCCTTTGGTAAAAGAGACCTAACAAGTTATATATATGTTGACTAAATTGATGTGAGTAAATGTGATGCAAGTAAAACACTCAATGTCTGAAACTTTTTAAAAAATGCAATAAATATTAGCTGTCATGATGATGATGACAATCAGGTGCTTAAAACAATTCTGATTACTAGGCCCAACCAAATTAACCTCACAGGATACTCAAATAATTTGAAAGATCTGATCCTAGGACTCTTCTGGGTGAATAATAGTCAAGAAATATTGTAAAATAAGAGTCTGGAAAAATACCATGCTTTTTAAAACTAGGGGAGCAGATGTCAGTAACTTCTAGAAACAGTGGACAGGTAGACCTCATATAGAACTCCAGGGGGGAAAAATACACCTGCAAGAGAATAATTTGATAATTTGTCCACACCCAGAACGTTGTCATGGTCACCAGAAGCCAGCTTGGGCTTGCAGCATCCAAGTCACGCTCACATCGCATTTAAGAAAAACAATTGGCATTACAGTTGCATCATCTGTCTCTCCTGTGTGTGATTCACAAATTTGATAAACAAATCTCCCTCTAACAGGTGTATTCTGAGAGTCTTAATTGAAAGAGTTTTATTTATTAAAATCTCAATACGAGCTAATGGTGTGACATGGTTACAAATAATGGGCTCTGGCTTCCTCGGTGGAAACATTGTGTTAGGGTTGCGAGCAAGCCCAGGGCCCTCTCTGCTGATGGGACCACAGCTGGGTGATGCTCCACCCTGACAGCCCCAGCTGAGAGGGCCACAGACAAACATAGCCTGTGCAGAAGCCCTGGGAGGGTGAGGAGCCCTGGGGATTATGGGATGTGGAAGAGGGGAAGGAGGGACTTAGCACAGTTTGGGCAGGAAAGGCAAGACACAGGGATTCTTCAGCTTTATTGGGCATGAGAATTACCTGGGGTATTTGTTTAAATTGCAGATGCCAGTGACTCCAGTTCCTAGATTCATAGAGATTCCGATTCATTAATCCCAGGAGGAGCACAGGAAATTACAATCAAACAGACATTCCAGGCACTTCTCCTTCCAGTGATCCAAGGGCCATATTTTAAGAAACACGACTGAGAAGGAACAAAATAACCACTCTCAGATACAAAAGTTAGAGGACAGAGGCCTGATCAACAAGTCTTCAACCCCGTTGTCAGCCATGGGAGGGTGGCAAAGCTGGTGGGCTCACTTCTGTGTCTCCAGTTCCGGATATGGTGTCCAGCACCCAGTAGGGGATCAGCAAATACTTGTTTACTGAGATGACCAGCGGTTGGAGGAAGAACCTTCAAGAATGAAAGCTTCTCACCCAGCCGGCATGGCTCAGTGGTTGAACATCAGCCTATGAACCAGGAAGTCACCAATTCGATTCCTGGTCAGGGCATATTCACAGGTTTCAGGCTTGATCCCCAATGGGAGATGTGCAGGAAGCAGACGATCAATGATTCTCTCTCATTATTGATGTTTCTATCTCTCTCTCCCTTCCTTTCTGAAATCAATAAAAATATATATATTAAAAACAGTGAAAGCTTCTTAATATGAAGCAAGTGGTCTTGTTAGGCAGCCAGCCTGCCACCCATAACCATCTTTATAGGAGACGGGATAATAAATGTGTGAGAGAAGGCATAAAGGATATTGCTGTATCAGAGGAGAGGTTCAACTAAAGCGACTTGGCACTTTCCATGCTCTTAAAACTCAATTGAAGAATTAGATTGAAACAATGGTTTGACTGCAGCACAGAGGTAAGGGAGCCAGAGGAGCATAGACAGGAAGGAGAGGTGGGATGAGCACCACGGAAAAGGGTAAGAGGCAAACAATTGGAACAGGAGGAGGTGACCAAGTCTGAAGAAGCACTTAACACACAGCACAGAATGTCCACTTGTGGAGACGGCCCCTGCAGTGCTTTATAGATTATGTAACTTCATTCACTCCCAGATTTCCATTGAGTATCTACTGTGTGCATAGAGGAAGCAGAGGTAGAGCTGGTCTCTGTCCTCAGGAACTTGCGGGATAGTGCTCGCAGAGATGAGCCCCAGGTCTGCCCCCAGAGTCCCATGACTCTAACTCTCCAGTAGAGAGAGAAAATGTGAGTAGCCCAGGGAAGGACATTACCATCATATAAATCACTATATCCCCAGCACTTACAAGCTTGACACATCGGAAGCGTCCATAAATATTTGTTGAATGAATCAAATTACCAGTGAATGAATGAATGAATGAATGAATGAAACTGGCACTTACTGAGTTCCTTCTTGCCCATGTGTTCCCTGCTTTCTATATATCATTACCCTTAATTCTTCCAAACTTTGTAAGAAGTATTATTATCCTTGTCTTACGGATGTCAAAACGGACACGCTGTGAAGTTACTTGCCCCCGGTCATGAAGTTCATCAATGACAGAGTGATTTGCCTCTTAAATTCATGCCATTTCTACCCTATCAAATTAATCTAGGTAACTCTATTTTCAGATCCGAAGACATGAAATAACTTTCTCAGCACCACCCTGACAGTAGTAGAACTGGGTCCAAACCTAAAACCTAAGTGACTTCAGCAGGGCAGCAGCTGACCTCACCCCCCCCCCCACTGACCCTCCAAGACCCCCAGCCTTCACACAGAGGAAGGTGCTGTGCCTTAGCCAGCTCCCCATTTGCAATTGAGTAGGGACCCCCCCCCCCCCAGGCTCCCTCAGCCTTGGTTGGGCCCGTTTGAACTTGGCAATGCGATGCTGCTAATTATGGTGATGCAGAAGTCCTGAGAAGACTCTCCCGCCATAAAAATGAGCTGAGTTTTATGCCAGAGGACACCTGACCTGCTATTCAGAGGCCCGTGACTAACGTGCTCATGCAGATTGGCCTCGGGACTCAATTTCTGCCTCTTTTTTTTTTTTTTTTTTTTTTTTTTGCAAAACTTAGAGTTGGCGGTGGAATAAGTTATAAGCTAAATTATTCTCCAGTCTCTATGGGTTCAGCTCTGCTCTTAGTTATACAAATATAATTCCCATTGACTTTGTATGGCGCCGTGCTTGAGTGAGAGGGAGGGCAGAGGTAAGACTATCAACTCAATCAGAGCCATATATTGTTCCTTCTCCTCCGTTACTTTCTATGTAGATGAGGCAGGGGGTGGGGGGATTTATCACTCCTCTGCAGTTGTTCTCAGCTAGCTGTGCAATAACATTTTCAAGCCAAGAAAAGAAGAATATGTAGGGAAGGAGAAGGAGAGTGTTGTGCGTCATGGTGTGTGCATACATGTGGCATGCATGCATATATGTGCGACCACTGTTTCGAGCAGAGGCCTTAGTGGCAAGCCACAGGAGCATCCAGCTGATAAATACTGGGCAGGTCATGGAATTGCCAGAAAGGCTGATGAACCAGGCTCTGAGGTGGCTTATGTAGACCTGCTGCTGTCAGCGAATGCCACTGACCTCTGCATGACCTTGCCACAGCTGCCAGCCCCGCTGGAAGGGATGTTCTGCTCAACCTCTTCTCAGCATCTCACTAACTCTGGAGGCTGGGTCTGGGAAGTGGGTCAGGTTGGCCATGGCTGGGTGCTGGGCCTGCTTAGCTGCAAGGGAGGCTGGACAAACCAGGATCTGGAATTCTGCAAGTTCTACCTGGAGCAGGAAGGAACCACTGTTTCCCACCAAGAGTAATGGATTTCCCCCAAATGCAGGGTGAGGCAAAAGTAGGCTTACAGTAGTTTGTCTGGAAGATAATAGTACAAGACAACTGTAAACCTACTTTTGCCCCATCCTGAATAGAAAAGGTTACTACTACAGCTGGGCAGCCAAAAGGGCTAACAGGTATCCACCACAAGCACACCTGGTGTGGCTGTCACTCCGACGGGGACACGGGCTGGGGACGAGACCGAGTGTAAAGTCATGTGCGTGCATATCCTCTCTCACTACCAGGCCTTCTCTGTCCAATCCCCAGGTCAAGGGTATGTGTACAAATTGATCACACCCTGGGATATTTTCTCGCGAAAAAGGGGCTGAAGCGTCATCCCACGAATTCATCTGGAGTTCTCCAGTTTCGAACAAGAGAACCAGATGAGCTCCCGTGTCACTTCCACAGCAGTGAGCTTGTGGTCATAAACCGGAGCAGGGCCGTGTCAATTCTCTATTGCGAATCTGTCCGTCCTAGACTGGCTGAACTTCTGACCTGGCTGTGTTCAGTGGCTGGCCATCCTGTCTGTACAATGCAGTGAGCTGGGGGCACGTGGGACAGGCCTATTTAGAAAACCACTGCAAGTCGATCGTTGGAGGCTTTTAAACTAAACAACATTTCCCTGCCTCTCACCCGCGCACCTTAAAGGATGGAGGATGCAGAGGCGACAGAAGGGCTGTCTCCGTGCCCATGGCTACTGGCTTTGAGAGCCTCCCTCTGTAACTGAGGTTGAGCTCAAAGCAGAGACGCAGACTGATGTCTTTCCACTCCCATGGTTCCTTTCAGGCTCTCACCCCTCTTAGAATTGCTGGGTTAAGGTAATGTGATCCTGTTTTAATGGGTGCAAAAAGGAGTCTCCGTGACAAGCCAAAGGTCAGATGACAGTGTGGGGAGACAGCATAAAGAGCCAGGCCAGCTCTCAGTGGCTTCTAACTCTCATTGTCACCTCCAGCTGTGATCGTGAGCATTTCCAAGCCATTCGTAATGATTACGGTCTTGTAGACGGAGACTATTATTCTCAGGTTACAGCGGGGGGAACCGGGGTGCTGAATGAGTCGCCTCTGCAACCCCTATTCATTCAGAAGTCAGAAACAGACCCTGGTTATTTCTCACTAATGGTTTAACCTCCGAAGCATCGCACTTATCATGATGTTTATACAGTTCTGTCCCTGGAATTGATGTCCCCAGAAATGTAGATAATACATTCTATTCATAAATAGTCAAAAACCACCTAAATAACTATCTGCTTCTTAGAGGAAAATGACAATAAAGAGATAAGAAGGAAGAAACAGTAGATGAAAGGAACGTTGGAAAGCAATATTGTTTAATATTTCGAAGCTTAAAGCTACGGCAGCCCTTGGCAGCCAGGGTGAGGGAGGTAAGAGAGAGTCAAAGCCGAGGCAGGGGGCCACGGCATCGCCCTGGGCCCGTCTGTCCCCTACTGCTGTGCACACTCCCACTAGTGAGTGGGCCTCATCAGATACTAACTTGCAAGTCTTTCTACAGTTCCTTGGACACCACTTATTTGAAACTCAGCAAACATTGTTTTCCTGGAAGCAATGTTCTCAATGAAACAGAACGTCTTAGCCCATCCATGAAATTTTCCTTAACCAGGAACGTCGCGGAAATGCCGTTTGTTTATAAATGTACATGGATTAGAAAACCACTCCTGTCGCAATATCAGTAAACGTCTTAGCAACTTAACAATTGAATACGTGAAGGTCAAATCAAAACTATTCTGTAATTGGGTATTTCATAAAAATCAGATTTCTTAGGATGGCAATCGATTGGTGCCACACATGGCTTTCCTGGACCCTCTGAAAGGTTGACGGGGCATTTTAAAGAGTTTTAACGATTGGTGGTTCTGGTTTCTTTATGTCTATTTTTTTGCTCCAAACCTATGACTTTTCATTTAACTAGTACAACTCTATTACTTAAGTTTATACTTACCCATCAGTAATAATTAAAATGCTGCTTAATGAAGAGAGGGACTAGCAGGATCGCAGAGAAAGGAGAGAACTCCCTGAAAAACATAACTAACTTTATTAAAAAAAAAAAAGAGCCAAAGAGAAATGCGTATAGATATAGAAAACAGAATGGGATCAACTGACCTGTGAACAGTGAAAAACAGCATAGTAGCCCCCAGGGGAAGAGAGGGATGGTAGAGGAGACTGCATTTCCCTGCTCCACCTCTAGGTGGCAGTGTCAACCTAGGGCAGCTTGGATGCTGTGGGTTGGGTTTGTAAACGAAGACTAATTTCAGCCAAGTTTTCTTTGGTATTACCTTGTCTTAACTCAGGTAGAGTCTTCCATTAATCACATCAACACAAAACTTGTTTTATTTGTCCTCATTGGTTTTGCTGGAACTAAACCCCAAACCTTCAAAAGTCCTTGAACTCCGGCATTTGCAGTTTGTAGGCAGTCGATAGTAGGGAGAGAGAGTAGAGTAGAAGAAATCATGAAAAGGCCTTCCAGCTGCCTCTTTCCTCCACCCAACAAGAGAATCCTGGAAGGAACCCATCTCCAGCTCTGGTAGATCCACAAGGCGAGCCACACTCAGGGATGACATGTCATTAGTAAGTTGGCCTTGGTACCATCAGTGGGACAGAAGAGCATCAAGCCACCAGCACAGGTCATTGTGGGCTCTTGCACGACCATGCTTTCTCCCCTTCTTCTAGGGCAGCGGTTCTCAACCTATGTGTCGTGACCCCTTTGGGGGTCGAATGACCCTTTCACAGGGGTCGCCTAAGACCATCGGAAAACACATATATAATTACATATTGTTTTTGTGATTAATCACTACGCTTTAATTATGTTCCATTTGTAACAATGAAAATACATCCCGCATATCAGATATTTATGTTTCATAACAGTAGCAACATTACAGTTATGAAGTAGCAACGAAAATAATTGTATGGTTGGGGGTCACCACCACATGAGGAACTGTATTAAAGGGTCGCGGCATTAGGAAGGTTGAGAACCACTGTTCTAGGGTGTCTGCTTGGGTGTCACCTCCTCGGAAGCTCTCTTTCACTCTTTCTGTGAGTCCCCATTGCCCTCCACGCTTCACTCCAGCCTGGTACTTGCCACACCGAACTGGTACTGAATTACCAATGCATTTCCCCTGCTAGTCAAGCCTGTCTCACTGGAAGACTGGTGTTCCTACGAATAGAAAATCCATCCTATCTCCTCATTCCTTGTGCCAGGGCAGGCACTGAGCAGGCGCCTACTGAGCAAGTGAATGAAATTACTCTCCCTGACCCTCTGGCCCCCAACCTGTTTTTCACAGTTTAGAGGTGGCTTAATGGGCATCTGAGCACCCTCTTCGGTCTGAGCAGGATTTGCCATTTGCAGTGCATGAGCCTGGTTCTCTGACAGGTGGGTCTCCGAACCTTGGTTCTCAGACCCAGCCTGAAGGCACTCCCTCCCTTCAGACATCGAGTCAAGGTGAAGGCAGAATTTTCCTGTATCTGATAAGATTGTCAAAAACACATCTAACTGTAACCTGTTAGAGCTCGAGGGACCTCAGAGATCATGCAGTCACACCCCCTCTACTTACACAGCAAGCTGTGGGCAGGCCAGAGGCGGGGATGGTTGTCTTCTACTTCGGAGTCCTACTGTGTTCACTCCCTGATTCTTGGGCTCCTGAGAGCCCACTCCTGGGATGCAGTGAGCTAACGGGGAGCAGTCTTGGGCTAAATCCGTGGTCGGCAAACCGTGGCTCGCGAGCCACATGCGGCTCTTTGGCCCCTTGAGTGTGGATCTTCCACGAAATACCACGTGCGGGCGCGCACGTACAGTGCGATTGAAACTTCGTGGCCCATGCGCAGAAGTCGGTATTTTGTGGAAGAGCCACACTCAAGGGGCCAAAGAGCCGCATGTGGCTCGTGAGCCGTGGTTTGCCGAGCCGCAGTTTGCCGACGACTGGGCTAAATAAATGAATATGGTAGCTTACCCGTCCTAGAGCCCCTTTCTTCAGGATGAGCTCAGTGCATTTAATAGGGTGCTCGTGAGCAGGAGCCATTGGAATGGGATCTCCAGCGCTGCTAGCTGTTACATGTGCCCCATTTCCTCGGTAATCCACTTTTAAAAGGCACTGGTGAGGTTTTGATGGCGGCAATGAATGACCCAGACGGCTTCATCCCAAATGTTCAACCCGAGCCGAAAATTAGGGAGAGTCTAAGGTAGTCATCTTCGTAAAGAAAAAAAAAAAAATCCAAACACACGGACTAAAATTGCTCTTCTCCACCCAGATACATTAACTTTTTCTCCTCTTTTCCCCCCTCTGTTCCGCTGCATTCTGCCATTACCGTGTTCGGGTTATTGCCCACATCTGGAGCGTGGCAGCTGCCCTGCGATATGCACGCCGCGGTATGTCATTTGGAGAACTTGAATACAAATATCCGTTAATTAAAAAAATACAGACGCATGTTTGTCAGCTGGTAATTATGTAAAGAAGAACTCCAGCTCCCAAACTAATTTAAAAAGCGAAATGAAAATAACTTTTATCAGCAGCTTCGCAAAACGCAACAACTCGACATTGACTAGCCGTTCACTTTCTCCTGCGTCTCTCAACATCCTTTGCAAACACCTATGAAGTTTCTTTGGGGTGAGCAGGCGGGCCCAAGAAGATAGTCAGGGAGGCAGGAATGGGCAGACAGGCCACTGGGTTCTGTTATTTGCCCCCCGATGTGAAGTCCGGGCAGGGCTTTTCAACCTTGGCATTGCTGGTGTCTTGGGCTGGGTAAGTTCTCTGCTGTGAGGGTCTGTCTTGCCTAGCAGCATCGTTGGCTTCTACTCACTACTTACCCCTCCCCAATTGTGCCAAACAAAACTGTCTGCAGACATTAACAAATGCCCCTGAGGAAAGGGTGGGGAGGAATGGGCCCCTGTTGAGAACCACAGTTTTTCCATTTGCTGTGCAACATGAAGACAAGAGCATGGGGCTTGGGAGACCGGAATGGAGGCGGGCATGTCCTCATTCTGACGATATGACCCTGGTCAAGGCACCTGGCTCTTCTCCACACCTGCATCCTCATCTCTGAGACAGGTTGCTGTGAAGATCATGAGATGTGGAAGCTTTCGAATATAGAAAAAGGGCATTATGAACGTTTTACTATTTTTTTTATATATTTCTTTATTGATTTCAGAGAGTAAGAGAGAAGGAGAGAGAGATAGAAACATCAACGATGAGAGAGAATCGTTGATCGGCTGCCTCCTGCACACTCCCTACTGGGGATCGAGCCCGAAATCCAGGCATGTGCCCTTGGCCAGAATCGAACCCGGGACCCTTCAGTCCGCAGGCTGACTCTCTATCCATTGAGCCAATCCGGCTACGGCATGAACATTTTACTATTGTTGTTACTATTTCAAGAAGGCTCCTGAAGTGCAGTTTGGAGCGAGGCCACACAAAAGATTTGCCCAGCGGGAAGCCACTCCCCGTGAGGGCTTTGGCTACATTCGCACTGAGCTGTCCCACATCCCAGGCTGGCGGGGCAGGTAGAATTGCAGTGTCCTTTGCGGCATCTCTGGGCTGAGGAGGGAGATCCGGGGAAGGTACGCCTGCTGAGCAATGGCCAGTAGAGAAGGGACAATCTCACACACACAAGGGGAAGTGCTGGACCAGGGCTCGGACTCCCATTCGTCCCCCCTCTGCTTTCAGAACTGGTCAGAATGTGTTTGGACCACACCAGCTGCTGTTCGGTTGTGTAAACCCAGGGCTGGCTCCAGTTCAGAGAAAGTTTCAGAATCTTTCCTGATGGTGTTTTGAAAAGAAAGAGGTTGTCAGCAGTCTGGGTTGATGGGGAGGCAGGTGGATGGATGGACTAACCTCTTACAGGCCCTTCTAGCTCAAGAATTCTAGGACCCCAGGTTAATAGCCGGGTATTCTAGGTCCAGACACTGCCTGTGGAAACCCCAGAGTTCCGAGCAGGGCGATCCTGGCAGCAGCTGCCTCTCACTGCGGACTCACTGCTCTGTGCTGGAAACTGGGCCGAGCGTTTGTTGTATTCTTTCATTTAATCTTCCAGAGAGTTCTGTAAGGGAGGTCTCATCCTCATTTTGCAAATGAGCAAGTTTACAGGAGCAGTAACTTGCCACAGAACAAGTGGGTGCCGTTTGCAAGAGCAAGTTTGTCAGTTTCTCATCTAAACTCAGAGAGCAGCGTCTCTGACTCCACACACAGGGACACCTGGGGAGGACTCGTCCGTGTGCTCCAGGGGCGGGCCACTGAGCTGCCTGCCACTCATGCCCAGGACCAGCCCAGGTCTCCTGCGCGGGGCACTCCATGGCTCTCTTTGAAGGCCAAGTGGTATGCGAGGGCTTGGGTGGATGCCTAAGAATGGTAATGTAAAAAATAAAATAAAGGCGGGAGGGAGGAGCTGACAGCTTGACTGGAACACATGCAAGTCATACCCCCAAGATGACAACTTCTGCAGAGCAGCGCCTCGCTTGTCCAGACCCTGGGAGACGCGTGCTGCGCTGACAACTGGCAGGAATCCGCCTCGCTCCCGCCTGCTCTCACCGACTTTTTCATTTTACATGATTAAATATTAAATCCAGTAAACACTTTTCATTTGTCTGTACTATCTTGTCAGTCAAATTACCCTTTCAGAACAGCATCAAATTATATTAGTGTCACGCACTTCCCTGGGCAATTCCAAAATCCTATCCCAGGGTAAAGCAATGCTGTACCCTAACTGCGGGGCGGGGGGCAGGGCTCCCACTTCTGTTTGCGGCTAAGCATGTGCATCTATTCAAGTCACATGTTCCTTTTCCAGGTGATGGGAATGGGCAGGCTAGAAAGGCCCCGCCTCTTCCCTCCAACAGATGGAAAGTTGATTGATTGTGAAAATTCAAAATTTTAAGAGTTGAGCCCCGTCAACTCAAGTACCAGGCTGTGGATCACTTTACCGTCTTGAGACCCAGAACTTGTCACTTTCTGTCACTTCTCTGGCTGTCACTTGCTGGTGCTCTGGAATTGCTCATTATTTCCCAAGGTTAAATATCCAAAGAAACACCTAATGAGGCCATCATGCTATGGGAAAATAATGCATTTCCAAAGTCAGAAGGAAGGAAGGTTGTTGGATTGGCTAATGTTTTGGATTACCCATGTCGTTGTCTTTCCATTCACAGAGATCATCAAAACTTTGTAATATCTAAAACTTCATTTTGAGATAATACAAAAGGAAGGATAATTGGACACGTACATTTAAATGCCAGTGTCTTGTATGTTGGTATTTTGTGGCACTTCTCAGTACCAGCATCCCAGGACCCACTGCGAAAGCCAAGGAAGTCCTGAGAACTGGCATCTGACGATAACTATTGTGCAAGTAGAAGAGCAGCCCTTGACTCAGCTCCCTCCGGGTAACCATGAACCTGCTCCTCACTTCCTAAGTGTTGATGGAGTACCAGTGTTTAAAAGATAGAGCTAATCATATATAAACATCCAAAACCATCCCTGTAAATAAGCAACACCCTTAATTAGCCCGAGTAGGTTTATCACCAAAAGGAAATAAATTAACTAAATCAAAATAATTAAATCAAGCAGACTTCAGATTTTACCAGGAACTTTAATTTAGTCACTGTCCCATAGACTGTCTCCCAGAGCTTCCAACCCATCCTTGTCTCCAATTCATCCTCCCATTCTTGCGCTACTTTTTCTGGGCCCGAGATAATATTATTTGACCTTTTCTTGGCCCTAATGACCCATCTGCTTGGTTGGGAGTATAGCACTCTTATGCATCTGGCAGGGGATAGCACCCTTTAATGAATGTTTTTGGAAAGTATTTTGAACATGAAGTGCTCAGTATTAATATTGCTTTCCAATGCCCTAGACAGTCTAATGAAATGGTATCTTAATCTCTGTTGCAGCTAATTTATTTTGGAAGTGAATCTACTGAATACAGATTTCAGCCTGGGGGTCACTGAGATGATTCCTTTTTCCTTGGGGCAAATATTGACCTCCTGAGCCTCCATCAATATTTACCTCTTGGGTCAATAAATCTCAGTGTTGACCTTGATAAAAGTCAACATCTCCACAGAACCTCCGGGTCTTCTTCGTCTGTGCAGCCTTAGTTCCAAGTCTGTCATTGATTCTGTTCTAATGAATCCTTGTTTGCAGGAGTTTATAACACAAGCTGTGGGCATGCCCTCAGGGGTAAAGTCGCTGGTGCATCCCTGGGCATTTGTGTGGAAATCCTGAAGTGGAGTTATTAGAGAGCTTCTAAGAGCTAAGAGAATTCTTGACCTTATGTTCATACTTCCTTCTTGTGGGAATGAGGGTGAAGGGAGGTTTCCCAGGGGAGTCCACCCAACAGGGAATAAAGTACAGAATAGGCAAACTCCTAACACAGTCTGTCAAGCTGGTCAATGGCAGTCACTGAATGTCTGAAGGCTTGTCTATCGATTTGGAAGAAGGAGGCACGGTGTACATGTAGCCCGGCCTTGTGTCTGCAAACATTGTACCACGGACATTAATCTGGACATGCTGACTGTAATCAATAACGCTCTCCTTGACCAAAGAGGCCATGTAGCTTTCACTCCAAACCATGAACATGCTTGGAACAGTCCATTAGCTGGTGGAGGGCTGGGACCTATTGATTTATACGTGCAGATTTCGTCATTCTGTGGTTGTGTTCATTGAATATTTTTAAAGGAGCCCCTGTACCATGTCCTTTGCGCAGACAAAGTTCTTGCTCAGGCCCCACAGTACAGGCCAGATGGGGGCTGAAATATAAAAATGCAAGAGACAGGGCCCTCACTCTGAGGGAGCATTCTCTATAGCATGGAAAGAGTTAAATGGCTTCTTCATTTCTCCTCTATTGCATCTCACTCAAATGCTTACATCCAGGCCTCTCCCACTGCGTATAAGTACGGATGGGGGAGATGGTGCGTGAGTAAGTCTTTAGCACTGGGGTCATGGGCTGAAGGGACAGCACCTCTAACCACCTTCCGACACTTCACTAGGATCTCATCATCTGTGGTCTTCAGGGGACAGTCGAGGAATTAACCTTGGTTGAAGACATGGACCATGTGTTTCATAAGAGGAGGAGGATCCGCCTTTCAAGGCCCCTGGAGAAGATGGTTTACAAGAGGGAAAAGGGCAGTTGCGAAAGCCAGATCAATAGCATGGCTGCTGCATTCATCACGCTTTGTCTTGGGGGGTTGAATTTAATTGCTTTCCATATAGATTCTAGTAGAGAGAGTGGTTCATCACAAAGTACTTTGCTCAAAAATGTTGCACAGATAAACAGATTTCTAGAATGAATGTGTGTAAGACTCAAAACTCTGTCCAACACATCTTATGATAAATGATACTTTTTTATGCATTTCCCATTGATTTATGTGCTTTTAATGGGCCCATTTGCAAGGAGCAGTGCTTCCAAATTATCAAAGGGGTGTGTGTGTGTGTGTGTGTGTGTGTGTGTGTGTGTGTGTGTGGTGGAGGGTGGTCAGGGAGAAAAGTAGGAATTCATTCATTTCAGAAAGCTAACTGTTGGGAGGCTAAATCTCTCCCACAACCGTTCCTCTCTTCTCCATTATTTTCTCAGTCCTATCAGTAATTCAAGCTGTAAAAGCCTGTTTTTATTTGCCTAAATATTTTCAAATAATTGAGGAACATAGATTGGTGATAGGTGGAAGAGAAAGAGGCTTTGGAGTTACTCACAAGTAGGGTTTATGTCGTTTAAATTTTTAGCTTAATTGTCAGCTTTCCATCCTAGATCTTGCTGGGAATCCCAGGCGACCTGGTCTCCATCCAGGAGCTAACTCAGCCTGGTCTCTGGACTGTTAGCAGCTTCCTGGAACCACAATTCAAATCAAATCCATCTTGATGAGTTTGATTAATTGAGCTTGAGGAGTTTGTTCTGGGCTGATCCTTTGATTCAAAGTCTTCAGGCCCCAGGCAGTGTGTGTTAGGAGAACTTTAAATATACTCTAGGGCCTCTTTAGAAAGATTGGGTTTGCCTCAGTGTCCTAAACGCTATTTCTGAAAATGGCAAACAGAAACAAAAACAAACCAACATAACGTCTCATGGCAGAGTCTGTCCTATTCCATGGGAATAGTTGGGAATTAGCTACCTTGCTCTTAAGAGAACAGCTGGATGCTGTTCTCCTCATTGCAGATTTAATCAAGGAGAATTTGCCTTTTGTTTATTTCTGACAAGCAAATTAACTTCTCTTTCTGTTTCTTGTTTCCTGAGTCAGGCCAAGGTCTTAGCAGGTGCTCTGCCTTCTTCTCTACTTTTCATGGACATACAAGCAAAGTCATTCATTCATATGTTCACTCAGGCAACAACCATTTATTAAGTATCTGGTATTTGCCAAGTACTTTGCTGGGAACTGAAGGATAAAAAAAAAGTGGATCAATCAGGATTGCTGCCCAGAAGGAAGACAGAACCTAGGGGAATAGAAAGACAGGTCTAAACAAACATGTGCAATAAACAGTTAGACGAGATGATGAAGAATGACCTAAAGCAGTGCTAATGGATACAGAGGGGAGGGTTTAGACATGCGGGGAGTCAAGGGTTCATGTCTGCTGTCCTTGAGCATTAGTCACACTTAGGGAGTGTCATACAAATGGCCCCAAGGTTGGTAACAGAGTGGAAGGCAGGGCATTCTCTGAACTAGGGGCCAGTGGAGGGCAGGCAGGTTTGTGTAGAAAGTGCTGTCATCATCGTGGGGTGGTTGATTGTGGGGGACCTTGGAGATGTCCAAAGAGTGATAGCAAGTTGACAAGTGAATAGATGATCTTGAAGCTTGAACTTGGGAGGCATCTGGACTAAAGAGAAAGGATTGTGATTTTTTAAACATATGGGTAGTGATTGGAGCCTTGGAAGTGGGTGAGATTAGATAAATGGCTACCGCATGTGGAATGAGGAGAAAAATGACAGGACAAAACCCCAGTACAAACCAGCATTTAGGGTTGTATTAGTCAGGGTTCTCCAGAGAAACAAAACAAATAGGATGTTTATAAAGAGAAAGAAAGCTTTATTGTAAGGAATTTGCTCACGTGATTATGGAGGCTGAGAAGTCCCATGGTCTGCCATTGATAAGCCAGAGACCAGAAGAGCCGATGGTGTGAATTCTTATCTAAACGCCTGTAGGGTGAGACCCAGGGAGAATCAACGTTTCAGTTTGAGTCCAAAGGCAGGAAAAATTAATGTTCTAATCTAACAAACAGTAAGGCAGGAGGAGTTCCCTCTTACTTTATTCTAGTCAGGCCTTCAACTGATTGCACGAGGCCCACCACATCAGGGAGGGCAATCTGCTTCACCCAGTCCACTGATTTAAACGCTAACCACTAACCTCATCTCGCAGCACCCTCATAGGCACCCCCAGAATACTAATTGACCAAATTTCTGGGCACCCTGTGGACCAGTGAAATTGACACATAAAACTAAAATCACGAGGGGCTTGCAGAGGAGCGAGAAGGGGCACTGGAGACAGAGAAGGTAAGAGAGAGAAGACAAATGCTCTCATTTGTATGACCAATCTCCCACCTTAACCACCTTTGCGAGGGAGGTTTTGCACAAGTGTCTGCATCTGTGTGAACACACTAACAGCTGTATGTGAAAGGCATAGTGCTAGGGACTGTAGGAGAATTCACAGATGATGATGATTCTATGCCATCAAATTTAGTGGAACAGCTGGGCACCTGTGGCTAACAGGGCGGAGTGAATGAAGACACCAATGGGGTTGGGATGGAGCTGATGAAAATGCTGAGTGAGGCTGAGTACCAGACCAGCCAGCCTCGGTGTCCTGAATGTGGGTCCCTCATCTCATCACTTACCCATGGCAGCGGTGGGGGGCGTATCCTGGGCCAGAAGATGGGGGGTGAGCTCACATGGCGGAGCTTCTTACAGAGGCTTGTCCAATGTCAGAAGGAGGCTATTTGCATGCAACACCAGCCCACGTAAACTTCATTTAGGATTGGGCTCCTCTAGGGACGCCCCAACATTCTGAGCCCAACATTCTGTCTTTGTGCTAGATGAGTGGTCACGATCACACAATTATTCTTTCATATGCACTGTCAGATCCTTTTTAATTTCATCTTTTTAAATTCTAAACGGCATCTACTAGAAACGGCAAGTTAACATTTGCTAAGTGCCAGGCACCGTGCTCAGCATACACCATCTCCTTGAACTCCTCCAGCGGTTCTTTGAGAAGGTCCGACAGACCTAAAGCGTCACTCCATTCGATATCATAAGACGCTGCAAGGCTGAGCGACAGTAGAGGACCTCTGTTCTTCACTGTGCTCTGCAAACTGCCAGGTAGAACACAATCAAACAGTCTTCCTGCTGGGGGACACGCGGCCCTTGAGATGGAGGGCACCCTGCCCCTCTCATAGAGGAGGAAACAAAAGCTTCTGGGGACTGACTCGCTAGTAAGTGGTAAAGCTGGACCCGAACCCAGGTCTTCAGACATTTGGTGTATTGACACCTTCTGGTCCTTTGGGTCACCCTGTGGTCCCTCAGATTGCCCACACAGGAAGAGGTCAAGGCTGGCCTCGGAGCTCTCTCTCCCGGCCAGGTTGAAGTCAGCACTGACTCGGCAGGCAGCCTGTATTCAGGCCAGCCATGCCTCTTATGTCTTAGAAACCTCTCCCGTGCAGAACTCACTAGGCTGCCATGACTCAACTTTTCTCCAAAGCCCACACTCTCTCTTCTACTTGGATGTGGCAGGATTGGCAGAGTAGTGGCTCCATTCTTTTTTTTTAAATATATTTTTATTGATTTCAGAGAGGGAGAGAGAGAGATAGAAACATCAATGATGAGAGAGCATCATTGATCAGCTGCCTCCTGCATGCCTCACACTGGGGATTGAGCCCACAACCCGGGCATGTGCCCTGACTGGGAATTGAACCATGACCTCCTGGCTCATAGGTCGACACTCAACCACTGAGCCACGCCAGCTTGGCCTGGCTCTATTCTCGAGCAGGCTCAACACCAGGTAAGATGGGCCAGAGCTCTTGCCTTCCCCGGCAGCCTTTGACAAGCTTTCACAATAAAAAAATTAAATATTAATACTTGACAATTAATCTCTGACTTGAAAGAGCCATATATACCATATGTGTAACCCCTAGACATTTTAATTTCCATTCTGCGCCAGTAAGATAACATCCTGAAAATGAAATGGAATCGCCAATTAGCAGTTCCCCAGGACAGACCGATCTGCAGGCGTGAGCAGTTCTCACCGTCTCAGCCAGGCCTGTAGGTGAGAGCAGGAGCGTGAGAGGAAGAAGAGAGATGAGCCTGGGAGCCCTGAGATACATCGCTGAGGCCGGGAGGTAGAAGCCCGGCATCCATGAACGCGGGCTAGCTCATCCTCACCCGGCCTACCTCTGTGAATGCATCAGCCATGGCAGCCCATTGGCTTAGCCACAATGGGGTTGACTGGGGCACAGTAGGGAGACACCAATGAAGCTGAATGAATGAATGAATGAGTGAGTGAATGAATGAGTCTGCTGGGAAGACTTTGAAATTGTGTTGCAGAATCAGATGGGGTGCATGTGAAGTGGGTTAAGAACACCACCCAAGAGAAACACACACACACACACACACACACACACACACACACACATGCGTGCGCCAATCAATACAGGGCCTGGTGGTCCTGGGACTGTTTTCCTGCCTTTGTGTTGCCAAGGGTGACAACTGGAATTGCCTGGCAGCAATTGTAAAAAGTGCTTGTAGATCCTTGGCGAGGAGTCATCAGGCCAGAACAGTGCATTGTGATTCCTTATTATATTTAATGGAAAGTGGAAGCACTCGGATATTTCCAAAGTGTAATTTGTTCTGATGGGTGGGCCGACAGTGAATTGGGCTGCTTCGCTAGGGAAGAGGCAAAAAAATAAATTAAACAAATTAATGACTGTGACGCATTCCAGGGGAAAGAAAATGCAGTTGATAATCCGCCCCCAGGACCCCCCCTAACAAAAATCATCATTTTTATTGCAGTCGCATCTCCTGGGGCTGCTGCTTCTTGTGGGTATTTTTAAAGAAATCTTCCCCTCCTGTCATTTTCTTTAGCCCAATAAGCACAGTTGCTAATTTTCTCTCCTTTGGAGATCTCCACCCCTCACCCCCCGGAACCATATGCCATTAAAATGCTTAGACATGTGGAAATGGACTGAAGAAGATATGAGGAGACAGGGAGTTTCAGTCGAGGAGAGACTTTGTCAGATGGAATGAGGCTGACATCAGATTTCCTAACCAAAAGAGAAAGATCCTGCCCCAGAAGGGGAGGAGGAGAGCTATGCCCAGTCTCTGCAAGGTTCCGGAAGGCATCTCATTCCCAGGCATCACTCAAGGCCCACACGAGTGAGTGAATGAGTGAATGAATGAGTGAGTGAATGAGTGAGTGAATGAATGAGTGAATGGGTAAGTGAATGAATCAATAAAAGAACGAAGGAAGAAAACAAGACAGATGAGCAACCGAAGCAGGAGGCAGACGGGAGCTGGGAAGTTGGTCGCTGTGGGATGTACTAGTAGGACTTGCAAGCAGGTGGGCGTAGGTGGGACTCAGCCACAGCATGGAGGCTTCGGCATCTGTTCCTGGTGACGATATGGACCCATGTTCCATGCTCCCTTCTTCATAGGACTTCTCACATTTTGCTTTTATCTGGGCAATTATTCAATTCATGTTTCCATGAATTGAAGTCAACTTATACTTAAGAACTGGTATCGATGGCACCAACCAACCAGAGCAGAGACAGTCAGAATGGAATCCCAGCTAAAACCCTCCACAGCCTTCCCGAATATGAGCGCCAAACGTTCCTCTGTTGCTAGACCTAAGCTTTGTGAGGATGAGCACCACGCTTGCTTTTATGCTGCATGAAGGCCTCAGCACTTAACTCAAGCATCTGATGTAAATATATATAGTTCGTCAGTTTAGACACGGTGCCTGCTCTGTTTATAGTAACTACTCAATTAATATTTGTGGAATGGGTGAATGCGTTATGTAGGAAATGAACGGGTTGGAATGAAATGTCCCCAAACTGCAGGACAAGTTGCCCTCCCTCTGGGGTCCACATAGGACCATCCTGGGGCCTGGGCACACAGGGCAGGGAAGGCAAAGGCAGACCATGGCCCGCGGACAGCCAGGGTATTTCCTCTGCAGCATTTCCCCTGGCGCTCCAGCCCCCTCCCCTCTGTGTATTAATTAAAAACTGCGGGCAGCTCTAAGCATTTTCAGGACAAGGATTAAGCCAGCTTTCTGTCAACTGCTTTCAAAGCGATTGCTACTTGCTGGAGAAATGCTTTCTTTAGGGAGGGTTCAAGCAACTTGCTGTTCACTTTTCCTTCTCCTCCATTACCTCATGGCCCTGCTTCCTCTAATTCATGGTTTAAACCAAGTGCAACAGGACGACCGCAGTGATCGCCACGGGCCGCCTGGAGCAGCCCGCAGACAAGGTGGTTCTCTGGGTGCTGATGGAAGGAGAGCAAGGCCAGCGTCGTCAGAGGTCAATTGTCCGGCTCTTAGCAGCCTCCCTGCTCTGGCTGAGTTAAGGCACCTGTCACATATTGATGTCAACCATGCTCAGAATATGCTGAGGACAAAGCATTGTTTCCTACATAAAGTCTCAGTCAGCTCCTCTTTCTGGCATCCATCACTTAAGCATCCCTTACTCTGTGACTGGAGCAACTGAGAGCCTTCCTGCGTCATAGGAGGAAGGACTTTGTGATACAGCTGTTTGGGGGCGGGGGGGAAGGACCAGGCCATCTGTAGTGATGCAGCCTGCCATGGTGGTGCTCAGCATAGGCCTGTGCCAATGAGCTGCCTGTGGGACTCAACTAGGTGACCTCTAAGGGCCCTTGCTCGGTTGAAATACAACACGGTGATCCAGCTGTCTTATGAGGTCAGAGCTGAACTGAGACTCTTTCCCCTTCTCCACTGACGGTCAAGGGCATGCACTTTCTGGGCCATCTGCTCTGCCCCGTCTGTATAAAGAGCCAGAGGGGGCTGTGGGAAAGGGGTTGGAGAGAGATAGGAGAGCACCCGAAAGGCAAGGCAGAATGAAGCATTCCGGAGCCCCAGACTATTTGTAATTTGGAGATCTTTCATGTTATCAACAGTGAATAGTAAGTAAATTAATAAAGTCTCCATGGAAGTGACAAATAATCAGCTATAGTAGCACAAAATATGTCTGAACTCAACTCTAATGTGACTATAAAATAAAATGCCAAAGCTGGGGCAGCCTTTTTTATTGTAGTGAGGGAGAGAGAGAGAGACCTGGTATCCACTTCCCAAATCCCTCTCTGATCCTCACGTGGCTGCAGGCAATGGCTGACTCTACATCCTCTGGAACCCACGGTGCTGACTTCCACACCTCAGGCCCCTCACGGGGAAACCTCGAGGGGTGACATAAGATATGAGAGTTGTTCACAGGTCCTGGTGAGAGTTCAGACTCTGTGTGCACACGCACACAGGCATGTACATGCACACGGCACACACAGGAACCTGCACATGGGCATGCACATACACACATGCATACACATAGACATGCACACAGGCATGCCCATGCACACGGGCACCTAATGCACATGGGCATGCACACATGGCATGTACACACAGACATGCACACGGACATGCACAAATACATGGACACACACACAGACATCTGGCAGACCAGCACCCTGGGTGTGTGCCACTCAGCGGATTGTGCTGTGAAACCCAGTCTCAGCAAAGAAAGAAAGGGGATGAGGAAAGATCTAAATCAGGATCACATAAATAAGCCGGTGGCAGGCAGAGAAAAACCCTAACAACTAATCACACCAGGGAAAAGTCACTGCAGAATTTATATAAAAAACAGTCTATTAGAGAAGCTGTTTGAGAGCTCTGAGAGGCAGAAATCATGAACACTCTTTCTTGGTAGCCTGTGGTTAAAATGTATAAGAATTACTTTTCTTGTGAAAAATTGATGACCAATGTGATTATTTGCTGTCCGCCATCAGCCTTTTTTATCTTATCATCATACTTAGTGAACGTGTGGCTCTCTCTCTCTCTCTCTCTCTCTCTCTCTCTCTCTCTCTCTCTCTCTCTCGTTTGTGTTTAACTCCCATTTGCATCTCTGATCTTCTTTTCTTCTCTTTGGACGATCAACATGCTCAAGTCATAAACCAATCAACAGAATTCTGGTTTTTTCTTTAATTCTCATTGTTCCTCTATCTCCTGTCTTTTCCAATTTTTTTTCCAGGACAGATATATAGGATAGATGGATGTGCATTTGCCCCAGCTGATTCTGAGCCTCGGGCTCATGACGGGCCTCTTTTAAACCATGGCTTCAGCTCTTCTTTCCCTTTCTCTTTGGTTAGTTGCCTCTTTCCTCAATTTGAGTTCATTGCTGTGGACTTCAGTAAGGTGAAAGGACGTCCAGGGAGCATTTTGGCCAACCCTGTGAAGCAGATTCAAAATGTACCCTCAACTTCTCCCAGAATTTTCAATTCTCCTTTTGACAAGTTTTTAGAATCTATCCACATCCGGAGCTTCTTTTGGCGGGGGGTGGGGGGGGGTGTGGGGGGGGTAGTTCTAAGGGCTTACATTCATTACCATCCCTACGTTTGTTATTAAAGCACAGAGTGACTATATTAAGTGTGTGCATCTCAAAGATGAGCTGTCCAAGAGAAGATACCAGCGTTTCTCAGAGCGAGGCCCGCCCCATTTTTCTGTATCTTTAAAACTTACCCTTCCGTCAGTGCTCAAATGAAACCTCTCTATGCCCACGAGGTCCTCCTAGCCACGTTCACACCGAAGAAATGGCCTTTTTCTGAACTGGGGTTTTTAAGACACTAACTGTATAGTTAGAGTTAGACATTTTTCTCACACCCTTCCCAACCTTAGATACTTGGGATCATGATTCTAAAGCTTTGCCAAAAAAAAAAATGATTTGAATGATGACACACTGTATTTGAGCTTGGGGACATTTCTGGGTGGATTCAAGCCTTCCAGAAACTATTTGGGGGTTTGTTTGTTTGTTTTTCTGGACAGAACACATCTCTTCGAACTTTCTTCTACATCTCAGTTCTCTGCCCTGATGGAGCAGGAACCGTCTCTCTGACCTGGACTGCTCTTAGAAACTCCCCTTTATTTGGGAGGGTCACTCTTTGTTCCCCAAGAGGCCTTTCAGCCCAGATCTGCCTCAGGGCTTTTTCTACCAAGGAGTTGAGGTGCTCTGTGCAAATGGTCCTCTTGGCACCCCAGAATTCCAAAGATCAGCATGCAAGCTGGTGGTTCTCCACCTCCTCCCTCCCCTCAGCTATGAAATGTGAGATGGGAGAAGAGAGGGATCGGCCCAGATCAGCCCTTAGAGAAAGATATATCTTCCTGCGTGGAGAGCAGAGCAAGCTTCTTTCGTAATGCATTAAGCGTGAGTAGAGACCTGACGGTAGAAATGAGCATGAGTAATTGGAGGAAGGTGGTCACAGAGAGAGCAGCCTGGTCTAGCTGGAGCATTTAGGAGACATGAAATTTGTTAAATAAATAAGGCCGGATTCTGAAGGATCTTCAACACCAGCCAATAGAGCTCACCCTTGGTGTGAGGGACATTGGGCATCCTTGTATATTTTTAAGCTGGAAAGTGAGCTAATGCTTAGGTTTCCATAAATAACAAAGCGAAACGGAGAAGCCGAGACTTGCCAAATGTCTTCAATTCCTCTTGGGCCTGTTGCCTGATTTATCTTGGACCCTCCACACACAGACATGTGCAGCTTTTCTTGGATTATTTATTTTGGTTTTAATGTACACAGTGGAGAACTCGATGTGAGCTTGGCTGGGTGCTTCAGAGGAAAGGGCTGTGTTGTGTGTGCATCTGTGGATGCAACTGGTACCCAGACCATCTGCGGGTGGCTCCTGCCATTCTGAGCAGCCCCCTGGCTCTCTCTAGGAGAATAAAGGCTCCCACACCGAGTCATTTGGTGGCCACTGAGTTTTATTTTAGGAGTGTGTCCCAAATAGTGTGGGCTTCCCACTCACGATGCAGAAGAGAATGCCCTTGGAGAAGAGGAATCTGATTTGTCCAGCGACAGCATGCTGCTCAGGCGGGCTCTGTCTTTTGTCGCAGGCTGAACGGGGAGATGCTCAGCCTTTGATCTCCAAGGGCGAGAGCATCCAGGGAAGATGCTAAGCAGCCCGTGAGGGTTTGAGTCTGAAATACACTCTGTCACTCCACATGAAGGTGCGCCTGGATCACCGTTTCAGGGTGGCAGAAGAATCAGAATCAGAAAACCAGAACTGAGCGGGATCCGAGAGTCCAGCTGCCTAGGTGTTAGTTATTGCTATATTATTAGTATATTACTAAACTCCCCACCAGCAAGTCCAATTAGGAGTCACGCTGCTCCTCCCTAGCTTTTTCTGGCAGGAGACTCACCCTCACAAAGGTTTCTAATCCATGGTACCCGGGAAGCTCAGACACTGCCTACATACACTTCTGGAGACATTGAGTCATATGTCTTAAAAGCCCCCCAAAATTATATCTGGCGCACCTGGTAAATTCACATCCAGGAATTTAAGGAAACGAATGAATGAATCACTCAGTAAATGTGTGATATGCCTCTCAGTGTCTAATAGTAAGCAGATTAAGTGAGTTAAGAACCATGTTGTAGAATAATAGATATTCAATAGAACACAGTAGTAGGTGATATTTTCATCGGTGCCTTTTATGAGAGCATTATATATGTTATTTCATTTAACATTCACTCAGCCTGTGTGTTTTGTGCTCTGTGTGTGTACATGAGGGTGTTTTGGAAGCTGGGAGGGTTGGGGAGTCTGTGAACACTTCTGAGTTTTGGAGGACCAGCTAGTGGTACCTCCTCCTTCACATGCTCTAAGCTGGCATCTACATGGCTATCCCCACCCCCAGCCATGTGCCCCCCTGGACTTGAACAACCATTTCTCCACTAGGCTTACCCTCATCGTCAGTCACCTTTTACTTCTATCTAGGCAAGGCAGGCCCCCTGAGGAGCGGGGGGGGGGGGGGTTAGGAGGGATTTGAAAAAAGGGGGAGCAGCCTTGGGCAAAGCTGGAAAACTCAATCCCATGGGTCTTTTACATGCATATTGAAGGTTATGTTGAGGTTTTGGGGAAGCCTGAAACCCCTTCTAGATTGCTTCTAGGTCTTTTCTTGGGAGGAACTGTACCCCTTCAGGACATGGACTGGGAGCCAGGGTTCCTGCGTGGTAGTTCTGGCACTCGTCTGCTATGAGCTTAGCCTGCGACTGTCCTGGATCTTAGCTGATATCACAGTGGGTAGAACAGGATCTAGGACCCTGAGATCTTGTTTCATTGAGACCCTACTACAAAAGGCAGCAGATTCATGCCAGAGTTTTTCTTACGCTGCTCTTGAAATATGACCAGGTTTTTTTTTTTTTATGATCAAGTGCAATTTTAATAATATAGAATGGATTTCTTATTAAATCAAAGGAGAAAGATATCAAGCGTGGTAGGTATTGTACTTTAAGTTGATTACAAAAAGCATTTATTGAGGGTTAACCACTAGGCAATGGATAGAAAATCAATTACACGGTAGTTAAACATCCAGTAATATGTGTTTTAATGAACAGTTTATATTTAACACCTGTTATGAAATAATGAGCTGTGTTGGAGTATTGGGGTAGCCAAGCAGCAGTTGGAATATCTGAGTTAATGCTTGAGGAGCCTGACGCCATGTTTTACCAAATAGCATCTCACAGCTTGATGATGTGTGAGGCTGGGTCACTTCCCATTCTAGCATCATGCCTCCTGACAGCTTAGCATCCAGCTCCTTAGCACCCGTGCCCCTTCTGGTCTGGGATCAAAGACTGGATTGACATCCTATTGGTCTGAAGAGCAAGTCATTCGTTTGAAAAACTCATTATTTTGACAAACTCAAGGTGATGCTATCCATTGTCAAATGAGCATTTCTAGCCCTGGCCGGTGTGGATCAGTGGGTTGAGCATCGTCCTGCACACTAAAAGGTTGCTGGTTCGATTCCCGATCAGGGCACATGCCCAAGGTGGGGGGCTCCATCCCTGGTAGTGGGTTAGTGGGTGTGTGGAAAACAGCTGATGGGTGTTTCACTCTCACATCGATGTTTCTCTCTCTCTCTCTCTCTCTCTCTCTCTCTCTCTCTCTCTCTCTCTTTCTCTCTCTCTCCCCCCTCCTTCCTTTCTCTCTCTCTTGAAAGCAATAAAAAAATCTTTAAAAATAACTAACTAAATAAAATTAGCATTTCCAGATTTCTTTAGGTAATGTGAAGAGCTGTAGGACCCTTGCTTACTCCCATCCCACTCTTTGGAGACCTGTCTCTCTATTATCTGCCACATCATCTCCCGTATGTGAGACCCTGACTCAGGTGAGCTCTTTCTCTTAAATCAGGGGTGGGGAACACCCGGCCCGCAGCCGAATCATTTGGTCTGGCCCTGCCAAGGCAACCACAGGCAGGCCTGGAAATTCAATAAATCTAGGAGCTCGTTTTCATAGCAACATAATTTTTAAGTTGCTAATTTTGTAAGACCTGCGAGTGATCTTATAAATACCCGAATGGCACTCGGCAGGAAAAAGGTTCCCCACCCAGTCTTAAATGGTATTTGTATGGAATGTGTGTGTGAAACTCAGCTCAGTTGCTACTGTGGGGTTCCTTCTCAGTATGCTGTCCAATCAAATGTGGTTGGGCCATCAGTTTCAGAACCTCCCAGGACACCCCCATTTCCGGCCTCACTGGCCGTGGTTCTGGAACTCCTCGTCTCTGCTTTTGCTCTGGGTTCTACAATGTGGGGCTAGTATTTTCCAAGGAGTTCACAGCTTGCGCCTCTGGGATCATACCACGGTGCAGTCCTTCAGTTCAGCCAATTCACAGGTATTTTACAGGGCAGTAGGAGCGATGAAGGAGAGAGCGAAGAGTGGAAGATAAGAAGAAAATAGCAATGTTCAGGTGGCAACTGAAAATGAGCACCAGTGAAGCAGGGAGAATACAAAAATGGCTCTTTCACGGGGAGAGGACCGCTGGGGGGAAGGTTAAACCAGGCTGAGGTAGGCAGGAGTTTGGGCTCCAGAACCTGGTAGACCAGATTTCTGGTTCTTTCTATCACTTGCTAGCTGTGTGGCCGCAGAGTTATTTAACCCTTTTATACCTGGAGATGTGTTGTCTATGTGGTGGTTATACCAGGTGCCTAGTACAAGGCCTGCCACATCCTACTCATGTAGTAATTGTTGGTTAAACAGTGTCTGTACAATGGCATCTACTTTTATATGGCTGTTCTGTGTAGATAAATAGCTAAAAATCATGTAGAACATTTAATGCATTGCCTGGTACATAATAACTATAACATTCATAATAGCAGTAATTATTATTGTACCTGCTTTTAGAATATCCAAGCCTTTGATTTTCTGTGGCCATTAAATCTTGTTATCTAAGAGATGTCTTTCCTGCTATGCATATTGGGACATATTTTATGAGCTGTTATCATAGTGACTAATATAAAACATGTTCTCAAGATATTATTAAATCAATGAACTAATTAATGTGTAGAATTTGAGTGGAAAGTCAGCTTCCTGAACATCTAGTCTACCCTGTAGGTTTATAGGGATAGCCTATACATTCTTTTCTGACCATGTATGAATAAATAAAGTAAAACAGCATCATATTAATGAGGAAGGTGAGGCCCAGAGAGGATAAGGGGTTTGGGCTAGGTGTCCCATTGCATGGGGATCAAAGCAGAATTATAGCCCAGGCCTTACAATTCTTAGTATGGTGGCATGATGTCATGGCAACCAAACCTTCCCTTCTGGGGATCCAGGAAGGGGTGGTGGGGGGGTGCTGGCCAGTTGCAGATCCTGGAGGCTACTGTCTGAGGTGTGACTAATCATTCTGCAGTTTCAGGGGCTTCACTGCCATTTCAGGGAAAGAATCACAACTTGTGTCCTGGCATCTAAGCTTGATGGTTCTTGTTTGCACAAGGGGCTGAGCCCTAGCTCTAGGGCACTGGGTTCCAGTTCAGAATTCTTGCCAGTTTTGGGTTAGGATTCTAAGCTTTATCTGGATTTCTAAAACACCCGGCTCAGGATCTGAGATTTGGGCCCTGCTCTGCAGCAGCTACCCTAGGCTGTGGAAAGGCACATGAAAGGTGCCAGGAATGAGATGGAAGAGGTGGGTGCCATATCTGGAGGGAGTAGCAGTTCTCCCAGGATAGCCCTTCCCTACTTATTATGGCTGATGTGCTGGGTGGATCACAGGGAATTTGTATAGAAACAGGGACCTGGGAGGAGGCAATGGTGACCACGGGGGACACCAAACAAGAAGTGAGAGGGTGTGTAAGGACCTGCGTTCAGGAAGCATTGGTCTCCTCTCTCCTTACAGCCTGGGTTAAGGCAGCCCCATTCCCTCGGGCCTTCAAGGAACTCTTAGCAAAAGCCTTGACACACGCCAGGTACTCAATGTGTGTTTGAAGAACGAATGAATGAACCCATAGAAAGAAAAGAATTTTAGAGCAAAAAGGAACCTTAATGGACTTCAAGTGATGAATATAACCAATATCATTGCAATTATTAATTCCAATAAAGCAACTCGGAAAGCCCTAACGGAAACTTGAAAATGCAGAATTTACCAGCATCCACATGCTGACTGTTGTCACCATCAGGATGGTGGCTTGCCTGGGATTGCTCTCCCTCTTTCCAGCTGTCCTACCCACTGGGGAAGGCTTTAGCACAGGCACGAAGGGGAGGAGGGGGTGCAGCTTTTGGGATTCTAATGAGGCTAGTAGGGTGGAGATAGGCCAGCAGCTCCCCCGAAGGCACCTGGGGAACCCTGAGAGCTCTTTCCCCACAGCCTGGGGGAACATATGTGAAGATTTGCTAAATTGCAAGTCTAGATTAAAATGCTACTGAATGGCCCCAGGCCACATTCTTCGAGGGACTTGTGGAGACTGGAGGGGAGAATCACTGCTTTCAAAAGGCCTGGCTGGATGTGCGGCTGGAAGGAGGGGGAAGAAATTGGTCCAGGTGCCTTCAGGGAGCAAGCGGAGGCCTTCTCCTGCCCCTGCGCAGCCCCATCAGATCCTCACTTGTGGCTGAACGCTGCTGACACGTACCTGAAAGGCTATAGGCACCGGGATGCCTGAGAAAAATCAGGATGGTTTTGTCATTACGAAAATCACGCTGGACAGCAGCGAGGCGGGGCTGGAGGGGGAGCCTGCAGAGAACAGGGCCCTGAGAGTCTGCGGACGACTTGTCAAAGCACTTTTGTCATCTGGACGCAAACCAAAAGTGAAGCCTAATGGAGAACTCGAGGCAGATAGAGTCTGTCAGTGAGTTTGAAATTTGTTTCAGAACCAAGAGAGTCGCAAGGGCCCCCTTCCTGATTGGAGTGGACAGCAGAGCGGGCCGCGTGGAGGGCTGGCGCTATTCATTCCAGATAGGACTCGGGTGAACCGATCAGGTACATCTCTTCATCAGGGTCTTGCATAAAAGGCAAGTGGAAAGAGGGCAGAGCTCAGCCTGTAGATTAAACTTGGTCGGAGCCAATATCTGACAATCCCCCATGCTGTTATCCAAGTGAAAGCTAATGCAACTATGAATTAGCAGCCCCAGGAGCAATGGAAGAGGGAAGCAGTTCTCTCCGCTCAGCTCCAGCCCACACCCCACACGGAGGCCCAGGAGGTTCTCTCCGGCGCACAGGTGTTGGGAGGGGTGGCAGGTGCAGGGTGCCCCCTCAAGCTTCAGGGTGTGGACCCCAGTCCTGCCTTGTCAAAGCTTATCCAGTGCGCCCTGGCCAGGTGGCTCAGTTAGTTGGCACATCAGCCTGTACACCAAAAGGTCTGGCTTCAAGGTTTTGTCATGGCCCATACCTAAGTTGTGGGTTCGATCCCCAGTCGGGGCACATATGGGAAGCAACCATTGATAGTTCTCTCTCACATTGATGACATTGATGTTTCTCTCTGTCTCTCTCTGTCTCTCTCTCTCTCTCTCTCTCTATCTCTCTCTCTCTCCCTTCCTCTCTCTCTAAAATCTATAAAAACATATAAAATCAATAAAAACATATCCTCAGGTGAGCATTAAAAGAAGGCCTGGCCAGCTCCTGGGTCCCACATTGAGTCCTAAGCATTCCTGGAAGATTTCAGCAGCAGAGGGCCCCCACCCTTTCGGAGAGAAGCTTTGATTTCTTTCTCTCACCTTCCTCCTGCCAACCCTGAACATGCTTCTTCCATCACAGTGAGCTCTGGGCCAAGTTCCTGTCCTGTTGCTTGATATGTAAATGAGTACGGCCCCACCCAGCCTGAATTCAATGGCCCTGTGCCCACCCAGACCTTGAAAGTGGCTGGTTCCCCACTTTTTCCCCTCCTTGGAACAGGATGTTAATGAATCTCAGAGGACATGGAGGCATGGCTGGCCTTCTCCTCACTTAGGGAGATTGCTCTTTAATGCTTCTCTTGGAGGAAGTGCCTGCCCTTGACCCCTCCCATCAGTCATTTTGGTTGTGCTGACCCTGCAGTCCCATCCTCCTCCCTGCCTTCTGCCCCCTGTGGCACTTAACTCTCAGAGATGTTGGCAGTACGCATGCATAGCTCTTCATTTATCTCTCGGTGGCTGATTTACTCTGGTCCTGGGCATGTCCTTCACCCGCGCCCCAGGGCACCGTGGAAATGTGCTGCGCTCTCCTAAGAGGCCACCTCAATCATGTCTGGGCAGTTCTGTGTGTACAACACAGTCTGTAGAGGGACTTTCTTTTGATGATGTTGGTGATAATGCTATTAGATTGCACTGAGAAAGGCTGAGCAAACCTGTGATCAATTCTAGTTCCAGACTGGGGCAGCCAGCGGCAGAGATGGGACAAGGCTTTCTCTCTAAGTGAGCAGGGGAGACGAGAGAAAGGATGGAGATGAAGGTTGTGCCACTGAGGCTGCTCACGGTCCAGAGGCATCTGAAAAGCCAACCCGAGACCCCCCAGGGAGCAGCCCAGTGGAGCGGCACCAGGGACTGATGGGGACATTTATCAGAAAGCTGTGCAAACGAGCGTGGCTGGAGCAGATGCGGGTCCCAGGACACTTTGTCAGCCGAGGGTGGAGGTTGGAGGGAATTTCTAAGAATAAAATCTTTTAATGTGCCTCTCCACAGCAATATAGCCTCCTTAATATGACAAATCGGGAGCACCCGCGTACTTTACTGCCTGCATGCTAATGAGCCGAGCCCCGTGTAACACAGCCATTCGGTGAGGGGAGTTTACAAACAACTCGGCTTTGAGATGCTCAGCCCAAGAAGGAGGAGGTTGCCTGGAAAGCAGCAAGCCCTGGGACGAGGCTGGCTGCCTGCCTGCACGCCAGGGGGTCTGGGGACAAGGAGAGGCCCCAAGGGTGACCGCGCAGAGAGCCAGGGGTCTCTGAGGTTGCATTCCACTTCAGGATTCCATTCATTAAAACTATGCAGAGCCCCCTCGAGCACATGCCATGGGACTCCCAGGATGAATGCAGGTCACTGTCCCCATCGGCTGCCACCCTGTGGAGCTTGAATGATCCTCTGCAGCAGGGATCAGACCTGGGTGCTCACAGGACGGGTCACCTCCTGTTTCCTGATTTCAGGGTTAGGGTTGTGCCCTGGTTCTTTGTTGCCAGGTTCTTGATGTCACTTTGTTCTCCCTGGACCAGGTGACACAGTGAATAGTGTGAATTGAGTCCTTCGGGACAGGGGGATTGTGTGTTTTGTACGACGACAATGATGATCGTGATGGTGATGACACCATGTTACATGGACTCTGTTTACCATGTACCAGGAACGGCACTAGGGGTTGGGATGCATGCATCATTTAGTCCTTACTCAACTGTGTGCTTGACAAAACTGTGCATCGCATTTGCATAAATGAGTAAACCCAGGCTCAAAGGGAGGAATAACTTGATCACAGTTATCAAAGCTCCTCAGTGCCGTCGAGTGCGAAACTATGAGTCATTGGAAGAACAGGCGCAGAATTCCCTGGGGCGTGAACTGGTGTTACAGATACTCGAACCGGAAGGGGATCTCTGAACCATCTGGCCCAACTGTTCCCTTTACGCAGGTGAGGAAGCTGCAGCCGAGGGCACTGGAGTGACGTCCGCAAGGTGAACCCGCTGGCAGTGGCAACGCTGGCATCAAGGCTGGTTCTTCTGAGTTCATGGCCTTTGTTCTTTTCACTTGGCACACTGAGTGTCTCTTTGTCTTTCAGGAGGGAATGTTGGGTGTTTTATTTTTATTTTTAAGTAACTTGTTGATGGTTGGTGGTGAATGAAGTGCATGGTAGAATGAAAACATCCAGCAGGTAGAGTCGCACAGGATAGCTCCCTGGGTAGCCGGCCCCCTTCCCCAGGGAGCACAGCCTGCCAGGTGCAGTCAGCCCCCTCCGCCCCCCCCCCCCACACACACACACCCTCAGGGAAGGCTGTGAGAGTTGCAGGTATCTAATTCTGGTCCTGGGATTCTCGTTCATCCAGGCTTGTACCTGAAGACTGAAAATGGATGAGGAGGAAGTAGCACAATGACTAGAGATGAGGGCTTCTCCCTAGTCCGCCTGTGTGCCCAGCTCATGCGCTGGGAGGCTGTGATGTACATGCCAGTTCACACAGCATGCAGGGCTGACTGCCTAAGAATCACCAGAAGAACAGCCTAAAGTCAGAGTCCTGAGCCCTCGTCCCAGAACTGCTGGCTCATAAGTGAGGTTACGATGAATCTGTGTATTTTTAAGTGCTTCCCAGGTGACTGATTATTGGCCAGACCTGACGCCACTAAGGAAAGCTCTCAGTCGCTGGGCAAACACAGGAGAGGCTGGAGAGAGCAAATGACAGCGATGGCCCATTCAGTGTTAGAAGGTGGTATAGAATGTGTGTGTGTGTGTGTGTGTGTGTGTGTGTTGTGTGTGGGGGGGTGCTGGTTGGAGTTGTTTTTTTTGTTTTTGTTATTTTACTACAACTCCTGGGCCCCTGCCAAGCATGACACTAAGGATGATTCTGACACTGAGGAACAAAAGAAAAGGGTCTTATGGGTACGATCCATTATTTTAATGCAGATGGAATTTTCAGTAATTAGAACCTCTTGTCAAAGACGAAGGCTCAATGGAAATAAAATCACAAATGGTGTCTGAATCCCCTAGATCAATTCTGCTGTACATGTGATCTATTGACTAATCGATAAAGCTTCCATCATGCTCAGTCATGATCGGGATAAGTGAGGCAACTAACAACAAAAACCCACCCATGTCATCCAGCCCTGAGCAAATCCATTGGGCCGACTCAGCTGGTGCAGCTGGGGGGTGGGGCAACCAGAGCTCAGTCCAAACAGCTTCATGGCCACATCGGGGCTGTGGGCATTAAGGGACGAAAGTACCACCAGTAGCAGCAAAGAGGTGGGGACAGGATGAGTGAGAAGAATTCTGAGGCCATTCCCAGTTTTCCAGCTGGCAAAGTGAAGGATTAATACCACATGACTGGAAGGATGTGGCAATTTCAATAGCAAGAACATGGCCTTGGACGTGAACTCGTGTTCTGGCCACTCTCTGGTGCCACAGAGGAGGGTGCGTGTGCACATGCATGTATGCACACACACTACACACGCACACGCACAGGCAGGCACACACCATAGAAAGGGAGGAAAGTGACTTGTCTCCGTTGTAAATCTAAGTGAAGTCCAGAGTAGTGAAGGCCATTTGTAAGGTCTGCTGAGCTAATGGCTTCATAATGACTTTTAAAGCTTCACTCGGGTAAGAAATACCGTTCATTTTTTAATTGCATATCATTATACTTTTTCATAATCTAGGGCAGCATAGCAAGAGTAAGTCTACTGGCTTCATTATAAATCTTTTTATTATCTGGAACCCCGCTGAAATGAAAGGAGAGAGAAACAACTATTGTTTTTCTAATCTCAAAAAAAGAAGGATTTAAACAAGACCCTCGATGTTCAATGAGTTCCGATGCTTTTGATGTGAGCGCGCTGGTTTGTGTCACCTTCGATTCGCCTTTTGGGGAGGGCTGTTTGCCCTTGAAGTGCCTGAGCATTGGGACCCGCCTGTGGTCCAAACTGCTTCCAGTCCTGGGGGTGGGCATTCGGTGATCTGTTAAATAAGCTTAAAAAGTCCATTTTTATCCCTAAAGATGGATTCTGGGAAAATCTTCGAGCTCAAGGGGACAGGAGGGTAGGGGTGGGGACAGTGAAGGGGGTGGTGGGAGGGCAGTGGAGGTGGAGAATTTTTTTTATCAGATTTTTCCTTTACTGGGTTTCTCCTGATGACTTTCCCAGGCCCTGGAAGGGGGCGGGGTCTCCCTCGGGGTGACCCTGGGAAAGAAGAAGACACGCCACTGAAGGACGGGCTGATAGCAGGAAGATTCATTGCTTCCATGGAGATAAGAGTTGCTGTAATCTCGGTTTGGGAAAAGTGGAAATGCCGACTCAGGGAAACAGCACCGTCCGGGAGGAGCGAGGCCGAGTTTGGGCCTTCACGTTGGTGTCAGAGGGGAGGGGAGGCGCTCACGCAGGCAGCTGTCTCCAGTGCAGCTGTCCACTGTGTGGCCAGAGCTGTGGAACTGTGGAACTGTTCCTGTGGAACATGAGGAACTGTGTGGCCACTGTGTGGCCCGAGGCCAGAGCTGCTGGCAGCCTGTCCCAGGACCCGTCGGGTGGAGGGGCGGTCGGGGCGGCCAGCAGAGGCCCTGGAGCCTGGGATGGTGAGGTGGCTCCTGGTGGCCCAGCCAAGCCGGTGCTGAGCTGTGCCGAGGGCCGGCCTTCTCCTTGGGCCCGGATCCCAGGACCCTTTGAAAAGGCGTCCATGCAGGGTGCCCCATGTTTATGTGAAGCGATCATTCATTCATTGTTGGGGAGACAGGGGACCCAGGAAGAAAAATGATTTAAGCTCTTCAAGGTTGAGCCACCACGTGGGCCTGTAGAGATGGACGATGTCACAGGGCATCTCTGAAAGGGGGCGCTTCCTGTGAAGAGACGGGGCAGTCAGCCATTCGTAGCTCTTAATCCTCAACTAGTTTTTGCACCCTCTCCCAATCCAACCAGCAATCCGACCTGCACAGCCCCCGGGCCTGCTCACGGCGGCTGCGAACTGCTGACGCCATGCGTAGAGCAGCAACAGTGCAGAGCGCGCCTGGACCGCAGTCAGCAATGAAGCTTCTCTCACAGAGGCCCGTGTTCCCACAGCCCCAGGCTGCTCTCCACCCTCCACATGGAGACCCCGCTCTGCAGCTTATGCTAGGCCCTGCTTGACCTGTGCCTGGAGCTGCTGAAAAGCAGAGTTTCCACGATTGCCCCCTCTCTAGGAAGAAGCAGAATGCACACCTCCCATGGAGATCTCCCCTCATGCCCTCTGCATGCTGTAACCAGGGTGAGTGTCCGGGCAGAAGTGCATTCATGGTACAAATGTGGTTGTAAACAGTGAAAAGATAGTCGTGTCCACAAATTGCCTTTATGTGATGGTTTAAAGCAGCGGTTCTCAACCTGTGGGTCGCGACCCCTTTGGCGGTCGAACGACACTTTCACAGGCGTTGCCTAAGACTATCCTGCATGTCAGATATTTACATGACGATTCATAATAGTAGCAACATTACAGCTATGAAGAAGCAACGAAAATAATTGTATGGTTGGGTCACAACATGAGGAACTGTATTTAAAGGGCCAGAAGGTTGAGAACCACTGGTTTAAAGCATAAACAATGTACACACCAAAGCATTAACGAGTTTTGCTAGAGAACCTGAGTCCTACGAGGGCTCATCTAGACCCATGTCCTGGAACTCTAGAATGTTCTGAGTCAGTGGAGACGTAGACCAGGTGGTCACTGAATCCCAGGGAGCATGTGTTATTTCTTTAAACTTCTCACACGGCAGACAACATGCATGCCAGGCTGCAATCCTGGCCTCACCACTTACTAGCTATGTGACCTTGACCGATTGACTTGACCTTTCTTAACCTCACTGTGCTCCTCCTTGACTTGGGGGTCATAATGCCTCACTTGCAGAGTTGCAAGAATTAGAGAAAATACCAAAATCAAGTGCCCAGTGGAGTCAGGGACCTGGCGCCTTTTGGGGGCTCACCGTATGGTTTCTTGTTGTCGCTGTCACTACTGTTGTGTGACTCCCACACTGGGTCCAGGGCCCTGCTCTCCACGTGCTGGCAGGCTGAGCTTGCATAAGTTGTGTAGGTTTTTAAGGCCTTAGTTTTGACATCTGTGAAGTGTGATTGATAACATACCTCACCAGACAGCAGTCATTTTGGCAACAAGAAACAGAAAACCAACCATCGTCGTCTAAACGAGTGGGGACGCGCTGGTCTCACTTCAAAGCCTCCCGGGGAGATGCGGGCGATGGCCCAGCAGCTCATCGTGGCAGGACCAGCAGCTCCACCACTCTCCCTGCCCCTCCCTCGTGGCCCCCCTGTGACTGCTGACCCTTGTTCTCGGCATGGAGAAGGGGACAGGCAGGGGCAGAACATCTGCCTCTGTGAAAGCAAAAGCCACCCCCAAAATCCACCCTGCAAATTTGGGCTCACATCTCCTTGACTGCAACTGGGATGAAGGTTGGGCCAGTCAACTAGCAGTGTTTGCTACGCCTGCTAACGGAGTTGCTGTGAGAATGGATGAGCGGCCTATGCCATTACCCTAAACCTAGCCCTTGTTCAAAGCAGAGGCCACTGGGCTGAAGTGATAACTATACTGCGCACATGGAGATGAATGGAGCATCTACGAGTGATGGTTGTTTCAACACGAGCCCCTTGCTGACTGAGCTGGGGGTTACCCGGTTTCATTCTGCAGGTGAGATGATGTTTGAGTTGGGCTTGGTAGCTTCCGTTGTCTCTGCTTAAAATAAATAGGAGGCTCTGTCCTAGATAAATGCAGTGAATTTCTAAAACCAGCAGGAGGTATGCCTGACAGAGTCATCCACCAGGAACCCTGTAATAGTGCATTAATCATAGGTAGTCTCCATAATGTGTGCCCTCCCATTCAGGTGCCCTCCTGACATTCTTAATCAGCATCTGCTATTTTTTAACAGCTTTATTGAGGTATAATTTACATACCATCCAGTTCCCTCGGTATACAACTGGATGGTTTTTAGTAAATGTACGCAGTTCTGCAGCCATCTCTACAGCCTAGTTTCAGAATAATCCCATCTCCTCTAAAGGTGCTCATGCCCATTTGCAGACAATCTCCATGCCCACCACCTGCCCCCAGGAATTAGTTATCAGCTTCCCCTCTCTCGATTTGCCTCTTCTGGACATGTCATGCAGTGGAATTGTTTGTTCAAGATGTGGTCTTTTGCATCTGGCTTCTTTCACTTAGCATGTTGGTGACATCCATCCATGTTGTGGCATGTATCCGTAGTTATTTGGTTTTGATTGCTGAATAGTGTTTCATCGTACGGATAGCGAGTTGATGGTGAATGTTCAAATTCCTTCCACTTGTTTTGCTTATTATGAATCATGCTGCGGTGAACATTCATGCGCCTGTTTTTCTGTGGACTTATATTTTTATGTCTCTTCCTTAGATATCCAAGGTCATCTGATAAATTTATGTTTAACATTTTAAGAAACTGCCCAATTGTTTTTTTACATTTTACCTCTGGGGCATATTTTACAATCTGTGAGCCTGCATCGACACATCATTATCACCCTAAGTCCACAGTTTACATTAGGGTTCATTCTTGGTGATGTACATTCTGTAAGTTTTGATAAATGTATAATGACAGGTATCCATTATTAAAATACCACACACCGTTTCTCTGCCCTGAAAATCATCTGAATGATTTGTTTCACCTACTCATCCATCCCACCCCCCCTCCTTCCCCCCAACCCCTGGCAACCACTGATCTTTTTACTGTCTCCATAGTTTTGCCTTTTCCATAATGTCACACAGTTTATCATAAAGTATATAGGCTTTTCAGATTGGCTTCTTTCACTTAGTAATATGAATGTCAGTATACTTTGTAATGGCTTTGAGGCTCATTTTTCTTTAGCCCTGAATATCATTTCATTGTCTGATGTACCATGATTTATTTATACATGCCTACTGAAGGATGTCTTGGTTGTTTCCAAAAATTGTTTCCAGTTATGAATAAAGTTGCTCCTATGAACTTCTGTGTACAGGTTTTTGTGTAGGCTTAAGTTTTCATCACATTTAGGTGAATGCCAAGGAGTTGGATTGCTGGATCATATCAAGAGGAAGAACATCTTTAGTTTTCTAAGAAGCTAACAGTCTTCCAAAATGGTGCACCATTTGCATTCTCAGGGGCAATGAATGAGGGTTCCTGTTGCTCCACATCCTCACCGGGTTTGGTGTTTGGGATTATGGCCATTTTCTCATCACTGTGTGGTGGTATTCAGTCTTGTTTTAATGTTTTAATTCCATAATGACCTATGATGTTGAGCATTTTTATATGCTATTCCACATGGATATATCTTCTTAGGCGAGGTTAGTTCTGTTGTTCGTTTTTAAATTAGATTGTTCATTGCCATATTGTTGAGTTTTAAGAGTTCTTTGTATGTTTTAGATAACAGTACTTTATTAAATACTAGAGGCCCAGTGCACGAATTTGTGCATGGGTGGGGTCCAGCCGGCCTGCCCCGAATGTGGCCAGTTTGGGCCGGGCTGGCTGTGGGGAGGGGACATGGGAGGTTGGCCGGCCAGCCCTGCCCCCTGGTCAAACTCTCGGTCCAGGGAACAATTTGCATATTAGCCTTTTATTATATAGAATGTCTTTTGCAAATACTTCCTCCTACTCTGTGAGTTGTCTTCTCTTGACTTTTGCCCATGTTTTTATTTCAATGTTTGCTTTCTTATTGTTGAATTTAATATATATATATATATATATATATATATATATATATATATATAATTTCAGAGAGGAAGGGAGAAGGAGAGAGAGATAGAAACATCAATGATGAGAGAATCATTGATTGGCTGTCTCCTGCACACCCCCTACTGGGGATTGAGCCCACAACCTGGGCATGTGCCCTTGACCAAAATCAGCCCTTGACCTTTCAGTCCACAGGCCGACACTCTATCCACTGAGCTAAACCAGCTAGGGCTTATTATTGAATTTTTAAAAGAGTTCTTTATGTGTTCCGGTTATAAGGTATTTGTCAAGTATATGATTTGCAAAATTTCTCCCACTATGTAGCTTGTCTTTTTGTTTTCTTAATGGTGTCTTTTGAAGTGTAAAAGTTTTTAATTTTGATGAAGTCCAGATCTTTAAAGTGTTCCTTTATGAATTACATTTTTGATGTGTATTGAAGAATTCTTTGCCTAAGCCAAGGTCACAGTGGTTTTCAACTATGTTTCCTTATAAAAATTTTGTAGTTTGGGCTCTTATATTTAGTTCTCTATAAATGTTGGGTGGTTTTGTGTGTGTAGTGTAAGACAGGGTCTAAATTTACATTTTTTTCATGTGACTGTCCAACTGATCTAACACCAGTTGTTGAGAAAACTATTCTTCTTCCATTGAATGGTCTTAACACCTTTTTAAAAAATTAGTTGATCATGATGTGAGGATTTAGTTCTGGACTCTCAATTCTGTTCCATTGATCTATCGCCTATCCAACGCCAGCACCACGTTGTGTCAGTTACCTATAGCATGTTTTAAAATTTAAAAATGTGCCCCATGGTGTGGCTCAGTGGTTGAGCATCAACCCATGAAGCAGGAGGTCATTGTTTGATTCCCGGTCAGAGCACATGATAGAATTTTGGGCTCGATCCCCAGTGTGGGGCATGCAGGAGGCAGCCAATCATGATTCTCTCTCATCATTGATGTTTCTACCTCTCTCTCCCTCTCCCTTCCTCTCTGAAATTAATAAAAACATATTTAATAAATAAATAAATTAGGAAATGCTAGTCCTCCAATTTTATTCTTTCTCAAAATTGTTTTAGCTAGTCTGGGTTTCTTACATTTCTATATAAATATTGGGATTAGATTGCCAATTTCTGTAAACAACAACAACAACCTTGCTGATATTTTGATAGGAAGTTTATTGAATCTAAAAATAATTTTGGAAGAATTGACATTTAACAAGTTTGAGGTTTCCTATCCACGATCATAGAATGTCTCTCCATTTATTTAGAACTTTATTAATTCCTTTCAATAATGTTTTTTAGTTGGCAGTGAATAACTTTTTTCACTTTTCTTGTTAAATTTATTCCAAAATGTTTTATTATTTTTGGTAGGGAGCCTTGATCAGAAGGACTCTGACCCCTGATTTATTATTTTCCATGCTTTTATAAATGGAATTGCTCTCTGAATTCATATTTGCATTATTGCCAGTATATAGAAACAACATTAATTTTTACATATTGATCTTGTATGCTGAGAACTTGTTGAACTCAGATATTAATTCCAGTAATTTTTGTTGTTGTAGATGCCTTAGGATTTTTTATACATAGGACCATCTACAAATAAAGACAGTTTTCCTTCTTTCTTTCAATCTTTTTGCCAAGTATCTGTTATTGAATTTGAAATTTTATAAAATATTCAAAAATCGTATAGGGGAGGGTCCCAGGGAAGATAATGTGAAAATGGAGGAAGCAGGGCTTGCAAATTGGGGCTGGGGTAGCAGAAGGGACCAGGGAGCCCCTGCAGTGAGTTAGGCTCACTTCCTCATTTTCGGGGTGCTGGGATGAAGGCTCTGCCATGAGAAAGGCATGCTCAGGGTGGAGGCTGGGGGCTTTGATGATGAGACAGAAGCTGTATTATTGCTGAGCCCCTTTCAGAGAAATTGCACTGCTCTCTAGTATTTTCACTTTGTTCCATGAAGAAGTGGTTGGTTCCCTTCCCATTAATTTGGATGGATGTCCATTTCTGCTAAGCAGGGACTGGCTGTACCCCACCCCCTTCCAAAAAAAGATGGGGAAATAGTGACAAAAGACAGCCAGTTTAACGGCCAAGAAGACCTGGTTTACGTGAGCTTACGTGGCCCCACAGCAGTCATTCCAGACTTTAACAACCGGCCCTCCTCCTCGCCAACAAAATGCCTTTTAAATAATCCCTCATTGTTTCACATGCACTGACTATTATGGCTCTGTGAGCTGTTATCTATTTATGTTGACTATTAATAAATTATTAGACCATATTGTCTTGGTTGTAATAACTCCATAGGAAGAGAAGAACCGTGGCCAGAAGGTGAAATCCCAGGCAATTACAAATCCGTAGGTTGAGTTAATTTTTTCCAACACCGAAGCTGTTCACTTACAAGTAAATTAAATACACGGGCTGTTGTCCTTGCTTAGGATGCTGGCCATGCACAGGGGCGGAGCTCACAGCAGATGCACAGCTCCTGGGGGGAGGAACGGCGGGGAGCAGGCCTTCGCAGGGACTGCCCAGCGCCAGCGCCTGGTGCTTGGTGGGTCGGATGCATTGAGCCTTGCCCTGCGGTGTGGGCTCAGAACCGCCATTAGGAAGGGATGCTGACAGCCATGGTCACGCCTGCCTGCGAGAGACTAACAGGGCTTTTAAAACGGATTCTTCTCAGTCAGCCCTGAAGTGGGGCCCCCAAAACTGGCCTGCGTGGCTGTTTCACAGATGAGATCCAGGAAGCCACACTGCACCGCACAGGCACGTCCTTGCTTATTCTCGACAAACAGGCAAAGAGGCTCTTGGAAAATTAGAGCGTCAGCCCCGGGGATCCTGTGGACTCGGCTCTGGGAGGTCAGACAGGGGCAGGGAGAGCCCCCAGGCTTTGGCCGCAAAACGGAAATGGACTCAAATCATTGTCTTGTCACCAGGATTTTAAAATCCATACCAAGCCTCCTCGACGCATCCTTTTTCTTCTTTCTTCTCTTCTTGCTGTCTGCTGAGGGTGGTGATGAATTTCCTCCCCTGGGCAGCTGTGGCAATGACCTCCTTGTACTGTCCCGGGCACGAGTGCGCCTTGTCCACACCCACCCAGGTGAGACCACGCGTGCTTTGGCGGCACGCCTCGGCTCTCTGCACCGTGCGAGCATCACCGTCTCTTCTCTTTGCTGGAAGGGGATCAAAAGCACCTTTTCCGCTTCGTTGCTGTCATCTAGAAGCTGGAGACGGTCTTCCCCAGGATGCCATAAGCCAGCATGGATGCAGGCATGTGACGGCTTCCATGCTGCCTTTGAATTGTGTAGTTGGACAGCTCGTACTATTCGGAATCCTCACTCTTACGCCTGCTAACTGTGGCCATCCTAGAGCGTTTATGGAGAGAGTGTTCAAAATGAATGCCTGGTAACACTGTCCCAAGCCTGGACCCGCATCCCCTTGGGCTCCCGGAGGACAAGGGGGTCTGCATTGTATGCCCTTCTCTTTCATATAACCAACAGGGTGACTGGCAGGAAAGGAGGGAGAAAGTGAGGAAGGGAGGCGAGAGCCCGGGAGGGAAATGGGTAATAGATTCTAGTCTGTCCACTCATTATTCAATCTTGATTTCAGCACATGCCATGTGCCGGGCACTGCCTTGGTACAGCAATACCCAAGAAACAGGGCCTGGCCTCAAGAGTTGATTGGTGAGCTGGGGAGTGGACGAGCAATGAAACCAGACAAAAGTAGGTGGTGCAGGCACATGCGTTCTGCGCTGGGATCATCAGCTCAGCAGGCTGGGAGCTCAAAGGTAGGGTGCACAACTCCCCAAAGTTTTTCTGCGAGAAGGTGATAGCTCTTACTTGTGTGTGAGAGGGGAGATGGGTGGGGGAAGTTGGGCAGAGGGAACACAATGTACAAAGTCTGGAGAGAAATGACCGCAGAGTCCAGCGATTCCGAGTGTTCGGTGTAGAGCAGGGCGGGGGCCCGGAGGCCAGCGTGGTTCATAGTCTCTACATCATGAAGGTCTGGGAGAAGCTGCGGGAAGGATCTAGGACATGATCCTGGGACATGCGAGCCATCGGGGCTTTTAGGCAGGAGAGAGACGTGACCAGATAGGACACTTAGCTAAGACCCTCTGACTGCCCTGGGTCTGGGATGGGGCACGGGAGCAAGGCTTGATGCAGGGAGATGTTAGGAGGCTGAGGTGAAGGAAGATCATGGTCTGACCCAGGAGGTGGCCTGGGAATGAGGAGAATCCAGTGACTGCCCCTCGTCCTCAGCAGGCCTTCTTAAAAAAAAATAAAAATAAAAAAAAATATATTTTAATTGATTTCAGAGAATAAGAAAGAGGGAGAGAAAGATAGAAACATCAGTGATAGAGAATCATTGATCAGCTGCCCCCTGCATGCCCCCCAGTGGGATCAAACCCACAATCTAGGCATGTGCCCTGACCTAGAATCGAACCGTGGCCTCCTGGTTCATAGGTCAATGCTTAACCACTGAGCCACGCCGGTTGGATAGCAGGCCTTCTTCATGTAGAGCTCTGTAGGGAAGGGCAGAATATTTAAACCAGAAAGTGGCTCTATAATAGAGAAAGTTTTAAGTCTGGAGAAACTTTGAGGAAGGAAAGGGAAATCCTGCCATGGAGTGTTGGAGAGCTTGGAAAATTCTGGAAAGACCTGCATCAACCTCTGCAGTTGGGCATTGAGGTGACGAGCATCAGGTGTGGCTATGGAGACAGCTGGGAGCAGCCCAAATCCCATGCATTGGACCCAGGGCTCAACGGGCATGGGGAGGTCCAAATATTGCAAAGGGGGAGGAGAGAGGGGACAAGACTTCGGAGAGCACAATGGGGTTCATTCATGAACTTTCCAACTTGCTCCTGTTACCACAGTAACATCTCCAGGGTTTGCAGATCTGGGAGAAAAGAGGAGAAAAAAAAGAAAGAAAAAAACCCCGAGTTACAGTACTCAAAGCAAATTAGGTCACTGTTACGAGTTATTAATTTTAATGCATTAAGGAAAGTGTGCAGGGGGGAGTGAAGGGTTTTAAAAAAAAAAAACGGTAAATGGGAAACAGCAAAAAGTACAATAATAATTACGCTGAAAGCAAAGTGAAGTGTTCCATAAAATGTAAGAAATGAACAAATTACACGCCCCTCCTGCCTCCTCCCTCAAGTGTGGTTAGGAGTGGGGAAGAGGGGCGGGCGGCTCCCCCACAGCCCTCTGATGCAATTAGGAGCTCGCATTTGTGTGTGCGGAGTGGTGTTCCTTAAGCCTCGCTGAAATTCAGCTCTGAAAAGAAGGCACAGAGGGGCATTTTTCTGGGCTGAGTTATGTTTAGAGTGGAGTTGCTCTTAGGCAAATGTGCAATCTGAGGAGGGGAAATTGGAAGCCATGAATAGATTCTCCCGGAGCTTGGGTGCCCGGGGGACTCCGGGCAGGCTGGGTCTCTGGTTTCTGGGCCTGGCTGCCTCAGTCTGGCAGCCTACGGAGCCCTGAGTCTCCTGCCGGGAACTGGGTCATCTGTTGCCCCAGCTTCCAGAGGCTTTGTGCTTACGATCTGTTTTATTTGACTTCCTTTTCTGTTGTCGTTTAGGCATATATATATGCCTAAACAACCATTATGACCTGTCGACTGAACAACCGGTCGACCAGTCGCTATGACATGCACTGACCACCAGGGGGCAGATGCTCAATGCAGGAGCTGCCCCCTGGTGGTCAGTGCACTTGCACAGCCAAACTCCCGCAGCTGGCTAACCTCCTATGGTCCCTTCCCCTGGCCGATTGGGACTAGGCGAGATGGCCCTGATCGGCCTCTATTGCTGGCCAGGCCAAGGGACCCCACCCGTGCACAAATTTGTGCACCAGGCCTCTAGTATATATATATTATAATAATATAAAATTAATTTCTGAGGGGAAGGGAGAGGGGGAGAGAGAGATACATGATGAGAGAAACTCATGGATCGGCTGCCTCCTGCACACTCCCTCCTGGGGATTAAGCCCGCAACCTGGGCATGTGCCCTTGGCCAGAATCGAACCTGGGACCTTTCAGTCCAAAGGCCGGCACTCTATCCACTGAGCCAAACCAGCTAGGGCTGTTGTTGCTTTTTAAATGTGTTTGTTCTCTATCTGTTTGGTTTTGCTTTTGCTTTTTTTGGAGGCAAGTCAGGAAGTCTGCATTCCAGTTGGCGTTGTGTATGGAGCTGCACTCCTCTATTCTACCTACAAAAGGTCTCCCCTCACCCTCCCTCCCTTGTCCATGTGCCCACACCTCTCCTCCCTTCACGCCCTATCCGGGTGGCATCAGGTCCTTTAGTACATTTCAGAGTTGGCAGGAGAAGCTAGGACTCAGTTCTCCACGGTGGCTGCGTCACCTCACTCGACTCCATGGGGACCGAACCCCCTGTTCTCCTGTAAGTCTTCTCCTTTGGCCTGTCAGGTACTTTTCCCTCATGGGCCTTTTCTCCTCTCTGACTGTGCTGTGCATCCACCCCAGTCTCTGAACCCTGCTCCCTACCCACATTCTGAAAAGATAAGGGGTCCATACATCTGAACCTGACCCTCCTCTTCCCTCTCCCTGTTGTCTGTGGCTGACTTCGTTCGTTCTTTCTCGTTAATGTACCAATCAGGGATTTGCTCCTGACTCCCCAAACCAAAATTTGGCTTTAACTTTTTACCGAAGCTCAGAGGAACCAGCCCGGTGTCACCATCCATGTAGCTCATAACTGCTGCAAATCCATTTGTTTTCAAACGAAACTCAATTTCCTCCTCTCCTCGGTGGCCTCTTCTCTTACTCTCCCCCTCCCCAAGCCAACAAATGAAACAAAACAAAACAAAGCAATATAAAAATAATCCTACTTCTCTCCTATTCCTTATTGCCATTAAGAGGTAGCGCCTTCCAGCCGGGCATGCAGTGAAGGCCCCTGAGTTTGCAGGCGGATAATCTTCCTGAAAGAGCTCACAGTCCGCTCTCTCCTCCCGCTGCCACCGTCACTGCTGTGGTTCCAGAAACAGCTTCGGTCTGAGGGTCTCCCCTCCCTACTCCATCCTCTACACCAGGGGTGGGGTCCAGCCCAGGGGCTGTATAAGGCCCTGGAAATCATTTGGTCTGTCCCTGCCAAGGCATTAGGGTTGAGTTACTTAAACGTTTGACCAAATATAGCAGGCTAATTTTAAAAAAATATTTGTGTTGATTTTAGAGAGAGGGGAGAGAGAAGTGGAGAGAAATAGAAACATCAATGATGAGAGGGAATCATTGATCAGCCCGCTCCTGCACGCCCCGCACTGGGGATCGAGCTTGAAACCCGGGCATGTGCCCTGACCAGGAATGGAACCGTGACCTCCTGGTTCATAGGTCAGCACTTAACCACTGAGCCACGCTAGCCAGGCCAGGAATCCTCTTTTTAATGATCATTAATAGTGGTCTTCCTGAGTCTGTCATCTGGCCCGTCAATAATGTTATAAATGTCCACATGGCCCTTGGCAGAAAAAAGGTTCCCCGCCCCTGTTCTACACTGATTTCAGAGTTGTCTTTCTAAAACGTGCACCCAGTAAGGGCATTGCCTGCCTGTGGACCCAACTAGTTTCCCGTTGCCCAAGGCATGGAGTAGGAAGCATTTCAAGGCCAGTGAAGTCTGGTTCCGTCCTCATTTCTGGGCCCCCTTCTCACCCCGTGTTGTAGACAGACACACATCTACTCTTCCCCACATGCTCTGTGCACCCCCGTCTCAGCCTTTGCGCCCGATCTTCCCTCTGAAGGAATCCATTCCATCTCCTCTCTGCCTAGGAAACTCTTACTCATCTGCAAGGCCCCCAGGCAGAGTGTATGTGCATGTGTGTGTGCATGCATGCATGTGAGTGCACATGCATGTGTTCAACTATGCATGTGTATGCATGCATGTGGGCATGTGTGTGTATGTGCATGTGTGTGTACGTGCAGTGGGGAGCTTTTCCTTGGAGAGATTTATGACCCCATCTCATCTGTCTTTAGTACATTCTGGACTCTGGAGAGGAAAGCAGACTTTCTTCCTCAGAAGCTAATTTACCTGGTGAGTGCAATGCTCCGTTTTAATTGATTGTATCTTTCAAGTAACCTGTGATGTCAGCTCAGTTGTCGATATTTTGCCTGGACGTCCCTCCGCCTTCCCCGCGCAGATGGGCAGGCAGAGAGCCGCCGTCGCAGCTCCGATGAAAGGGAAGAGCAGCTCAGGGTAGTAATCTGCTGTTGATTTTTCCCTGGCTGTCCTCCCCGCTCTCTCAAATCCACTAAAATGGGGGAAGATCCATAGTGCTTAGAAAATTTCTGGCCGAGACATCTCTCTTTCCTTTCTCTTCTGTTTTCCTGCCCTCTTTAGTATTCAGAAGCCACCCAGATATCGGAGTTTCCCATGATGCTTGCTGTGCACAGCATGGCAACGAGTGTGGGGAGAGATGCTCGCTGGAGACATTGCAGCTCCTTTCAGGCCCAGGCCAGGTGGCTTCCGTCACACTCCCAGGCATGATTCCGTCAATGAGTCACTGGGGCAGCCATGGCCATAGTGGAGGGCTTTCTGCGGGGACCAAGGGGATGTGCAGAGATATGCATTTATAAGTGCGGAGTCACCCCTGACTGTGCATCTTCTCGGGGGAGTCCCTCAGCAGCCCCTGAGCGCCAAGGCTCTTCCTGGGCAGGACTGGGAGGCCAGCTGTGCAAGGAGACACTCCAATGAGCATAACTGGCTTCAAGGGCAGTGTTGGGTGCTGGGTTAGGAGGGCTTCGTGTTCACTTTCATTCTCACAGCCCACCAGGCATCCCACTAAGAGAGAGGAGCAACAGAGACCAGGAGCCGCTGGAATCCAGAGCAGCGAGGCCATTCAATCTCAGGGAAAGACATGTAGGAGGAAGGGGAGACCTGGCCGCCAGATGCTGTGGGTTGAGAAAGGGTTGGGGGTGAGAAATGAGGACAGTCAATGTTGACAGCTCTTTCAAGAAGTCGGGTAGTAAATAGAGAGGAGAAAGTGGGGAACTAGCTCCAGAGGAATTGGGGACGGAGGTAGGGAGGTGGTGTTGCTGTGTTTTATTGGCTGCTAAGATAGAAGAGAATGGACCACGTTTTGATCCTAGGAGGAAGAAGGAGAGCGGGTAAAACTGATTGGACAAGGTCCCTGGAAGTGGGAGGGAAGAGAACCCACAGCACAGGTGAAGGGACTCGCCTTGTACGGCCTTGGTACACTCATCTCATGCACCAGGAGGGAAGGTGGAGTGTGAGGCCCGATGAAGTCAAGTTGATGGTTTGGAGACAAGACATTGAGAAAACACGTGGTAGTTGGCTTCTGTTTTCTCTGAGAAGCAGGGAGAGATTATCAGCTGGCGTGGAGTGAGGGAAGGCAGTGGTAATGCTAAGAAGGGTGGGAAGGTGTGTGGAAAATGGTAGGCAGATCCAAGCACGGAAGCACGGAGGCAGCGTAGGTGGGGAGGAGGGGCCAGTGGAGGTCGCAGATTCAGATAAAAATGGGCCCCATCTGAGTGTTGGGTCTATCCAGCAACTCCAGGCATCCCAGACTTAGGCACAGGGAAGGCAGGTCGTGAAGGGATCTGGGGTTGGGTTTTCCGGGAAGGTCAGATGTAAGGGTGAGGGGTGAGGCCCTGGGTAAGTGATGGCCTTTGGGGTGTGAGCTGGAGAGGAACAAAGTGAATGTGCAGAGTCTGCAGGATGGAGAGGAAGTAAAGGGGTGAGAGAGGGGTAGTTTCAATGATGCCTGAGAACGTATGTGTCTCAAAACATGTTCTGAGGAATGGCCAAGTCAGATCAGGAAAATTAGGAAACTCTGAGCAGGAAATAGAGAATCTACATGGATTTTTTTCCGAAAGAAAAGGGCCATGGCACCCACTGCCCCATAAGAAAAACACTGAATGCCAGGACTGTCCATTCCCATGAGGACTTCTTTACCTGGCATCCCAAGTCCAGCTTGAATACATTCGTTCCACAAGAGGTGAAGATCGTTGCATGAGGAGGGATGTAGCTCTGCCTTCCGTTCATCAGTGCGATGCTTTCGTAACATCATTACAGTGAGGGCGTTTATCTCTGTCTAATCGATGGGTCTCTCGGGATCTCCAGATGCATCTTATGGTGATAAAAAGGGCATTTTGCAGGTAGAGTCAGGGTGGGACTGTATATCTGCAAAGGCAATAAAGCATGCTTGTTGGGGGTCAAATTCCTAACCTCGCCCCTTATTGCCATTTTGACTTTAGGAAAGTTATTTCATCTTGCAGAGCGTTCATCTGTACAGTAGGGAGAATGAAAATACTTCATGGGGTTGATGTGAAGATTCAATGATATCATTAAATGATGAAGTTTAATGATCTAATTATAAACATATTTAGCATCATGTCAAAGGTAGCATTGTTCAATAAACGATGATCGATGATACTACTGGTATTTATTGATGCTACTTACAGCGGAAGGACAAGTTCCACTCCACACACCTCTCTAGTATCAGCATCATGCCTGCCTGGCCTTGACCAGCTCAGCCCGCCCCACACGTCCCCTTAGGAGCCCTTAACTGGAAAGTCCTCACACCTAATCGGCATGTGTTGCTATTTGGCCCCTATCAGGGGACGTGTTTCTCTGCCGGACCACAGCTGACCATGTAAGTTCAAAGACCTTCTGCACAACTGGCCTCACTGAACTGCAGCAGGTCCCCAGCCATTGCATGCAGCTCGAGCCCCCAGAACAGCCTCGGCTCAGCTCCATTATCTGTTCCAGCCAGAGACCCAGGCTCGCCACTCAGTGGTCCAGTCCTTGGGTGGTGGCTGGCCCTCCAGGACCTGGTTATCCATTATTCTCATTGTCATTCCTCACCACAGCCAGAACTGCCCAGGTTTCAATTGGTTTCCTCCTCCCATCCTTAAACTTGCCCTTGGCTTATTGAGCCAACCACACCAGCTTAACAGCCGTGACTTTAATTACTCCGCTGGAACTACCGAGAGAAGGAAGTGAGGAGAGCATGTTGCTGTGATCAATGTTTAACCAAAGGGCCTGGCACTCTCTCCAGTCTTAGGGCAAAGACGCTAATGGTGGCAACGCCCAGTACTGTGCTCGCTATCACCGGTACCATGTTCTCTCTCACCCAGCACTGTGTTCTCTCTCACCCAGCCCGGGAGCATCCACACTGACTGAAGAGACCAGACTTACTGAAACCCACAGACCCCTTTGCCTCAGTTCCACAAGTGGCATGTTTATTTATTGCTTCGAGGGTGTGGAAACCTAAGTTAATGCTATAAAATTATATGTCCTTCCGTCTGTGACAATCCCCCCTCCCTGCTCTCTGGTGTCATAGGAATGTCTTATAGGTCTGAGTCCCCACTCTCTCTAATGAAACAGGCAAGGTAGGCCTCCCACTGCACTTGATTGGTAGTGGCTGCCTGGCCACTAGTAGAAGATGCTGGAAGGATACTCTGTGCTTGATTAGTACTGTCTGCCATGGGCACAAGAAGGGAGAATGGACATGTCTTTGCTCAGTGTTTGCAATCCCTGTCTTAGATCACACATTTCTGGGACGCAGGGAATGTATCATTATAGTTCTCTGTGCAAACGTACCTAACATAGCTCATGAGTTATTGATGACGATGGTGAAGAATGTTTATGCAGAAATATAATAATTTAACTAGTTAGCCAAAATCTGGTGATTGCCCTCTATCCCCTGAGCTTTCTCATCACGTGTCAGAGATCAAGCAACTCTGTTTACAAAGACTTCATTCCCTACACTGGGACTACTTGGACAGTTGGGACGCTGTCATAAATATTAGACACCAAATTGTCAAAACAAGGGAATAGTTTTGTGCTGTGGCAAATTCTGCTCTTCTTCTTCTATTAAATATTTTTTTTTTCTTATTCGCAATTCACTGGATGTCCCCAGCATCCAGCTGTGTGTTGCAGGCTCAGCTGGACACACACAGGGGAGAGGGAACAGTATTATGAGCAAATGAATGAGATACATTCGATTTTCCCTGGTAACATTCATCTCATTCAAGTCATGTGCCCTTCAATGGCTATACTGTGGGTCTGTGTCTTCCCTCAGAGAGGCATGTATATCATTACATACTAACCTCATGTTTCTGAGAACCCAGAAAACTAGTTTCTCAGACAGCAATAAATGTGCCAGAGATCAGTGGAGTCTTACAGAAGCTCAGCCCAAGGAGATGAGCCACAGAATCTAAGTTCTACCCTGTCCCCATGAGCTGTGTAATCACTACCAAGTACAATAGCATTCAGCAGTTGCAAGAGACACAGCCAGGACTGCGTACCAGGGGCACAGCTTGGTTGGAGGGAGGTCTAAACACCCACTCTCTGTCATCCCATTCTCCAGAAACTTCACCCTGACTCCAAAGTCCATCCCTACGCACAGGAAACTAGCAGAGGTCACAAAACTGAGTATCTATTTCCATCAGAAATTGCTGCAACCACCCCACATCTCTTCCTGGGACCTACATTGCTCCATGCATCATTACTCATTACCCATAAAACTTATATCTGTAGGGTGACCTGCTGTTCCTGCAGGAGCAGCTACGGGAGAAGCCTGCCTCCCTCTGACCATGGCCTGCAGCTAAAACATCTGGCATAAGGAGACCCTGGGATGCTGGGCCAGGCATGGTTACCTGTCTAAACCTTCATTTTCCTTTAACAGGAGTAAAAACAAGAAGGTTGGGCCAGGTGATCGCGAATGTTCTTTCCAGCTCCAAAATTCCTATTCAAGACCTAAATTGATATTCAGTAAAATTCCAACTAGCATTCATCCCTAAGCTGGAATCTCCCACCCCAGGATTTATGTTAGTAACTGTGTTTGTTTATTTTTATTTTGATGAAGAAGGAAAAAGTCTTCTGCAATTAAACCTTGCAGCCTGGCTTTCTAAACTGATCGGTTAAGTTTAATCTAATCACAGTCTCAGAAAATGCTTAGAAGTCTCTATCTCTCTCATGTGCCTGTTTTGTTCTGGATAAGCTACGGTCTTCGTGAGTGGTTCTCCAAGTGTGGTCCTAGGACCAGCAATATCAACATCACCTAGGAACTTACTAGAAATGCAGATTCTGGTATCCAACCCCTCAAGGATGACTTTATCTTCATTACCCACTCAGAGTGTCAATAAAATGCAATTCATCAGTGGGTGTAGAAGTGTTGGAAGTGGTTGAATAATAGTTTACATGTGACTAGACTTTTATTCATTCATTCATTCATTCATTCATTCATTTCACAAACATCATTTGTCATCCATATGTGACAGATGTAGCTCTAGATCTGGAAAATGACACATAGCAAGACAGACGAGGCCCTCGCTGTCATGGAGCCAAACTCCTTATTGGATCCTTTATGAAACATTTTGATATTTGCAAACAGTTATATGAAACAGTTAATTTCAAGATTAGGGTCAGATCTCTCAAAAGAATGGAAAAATGTGAAACTCTCTAAGAAGAGTTAGTCAAGTTATAACAGGTATAACAAAGAATGAGTTGACCACAACCTGAGTACGCGATATGAACCACCAGGTGAGAACATAGGAAGAGATTTAACACTTGTCCTGCTGGGTCTTGCCTTGATGGGGCAGGAGATGTGGGCTGATGGGACTCCAGGTCTCATCCACCTTATCACAGTAGACGTCTGCCCTCTTCATCCGAGTCAACTATCCTGGTTTGTCTTCCACAAAACTGTACACTACAAAGAACATCACTTCCGGGGTCCCTTCTAGGACCATAATTGGCCATATCTCTACCACCTGAGATTTTGGACCAATGAGAATAGACCAATGTTCATCAGATGGGTGGATTATAGGACAAATTGTTAGAATTGGGATTTTAGTCTTTAGCTACTATCATGGACAAGCAGCTTTATTTTAAATCCAGAGCTAAAATTCAATTTCCCAAATAGTATGAAAAGAAATAAAAAATATCCTGGGGTGGGAAGAGTGGCTCAAGAGAGATTTTGGACTTCAAAACCCCTCAAAAACCTTTTAATGATTTAAGTGTAAAGGAACCAGAAACATCCTGATGAAATTCCCCTTGATATCCACATGGTGCGTACAGATTCTGGAGGGAAGATTCCAGCTATGAAATCTGCTCTTATTTATCAAACCCAAACCATCTGAGATGCCTGGCGAACTCCAATATTGTCTAATCATATCTTCCTCATAACAGCCTCTTCTCCCCACAGGCAGAAGGGGAAGGAAAGGCCTAATTAAGAAACATTGGTTTCTAAGGTCGGAGTCTTAGGGGGGTGTTGTTTGCGATGCTTACGCTGACCCACAGATGTGCCGTGAACATACAAGATTAAAATGCTAATTGTCTAATCTTGTGCTACTTTTCGACATACCCTCGGCAAGACTTGTTGCATGGTAAATTCGAAAACAGTGAATCTCCAAGCTGTCACAATATTGAGGCCTCTTGTGTATTGCTTGCTCTGCATAATTAATTGTAAAGTGATAATTTGTACACCAAGATATTTTTGTTCCAACGTGGAAATAAAAGTCTCAGCATCTTTGCCTCTGGCGGGCAGAGGGAAAGGGAAATGGTATGTGCTTCCCAGGCATCTGCAGTGCCCTCCTATCCCCGAGGCCGGTTGTCAAGGTCAATGGAGACGCTGCCGCTGTTCAGACCTTGGCCCCTCCCTGTGGTTAACCCTGTCCACTGCTTTCCAAGTCTCATCCATTCACAAAGGTGGTCCCAAGTAGTGCCGTCTCTCCGGTCTCCCTCCCTCTGAATTCCAGTGGCTCGTAGTCTGTACACAAGGCATCCTTGCATTTAGCACTCTCTACGATGCTTCCTGGCGCTCACTGTGTTTGTAAACTCCTGGGGGAAAAAAAACCATGCCTCGTAATTCTGCTCCTCCGAATCACGCTCAGAGTCCTAAGAGTATAGTCCTGCTTGATAGACACTCGTATTAAGTTGGCTGCTGTAACAAACAAGTCCGGAATCTCAGTGGCCTGCAACAGACATACCTCCCATTCGTGTCACCAGTGGGCTGTGGGTCATCTGTGGCTCTGCTCCCATGACTTTTCTTTTGGGGGCCCTGGTAAAGGGAGTAGCACCTACCTGGGATATCCCTTTCTCACGATAGAAGGCAGAAACTGGCCAACCCCACCAGACCCTGCATGCAAAGCGTCTGCTCACACATGGCAGGCATTCCTTTCTCTCGCATTCCATGAGCCCCCGCCAAGGGCACTGCACAGGGCGGGTAAGCGAACTCCATCTGAAGGAACACTACAGGCCGCATGGCAATGGTGGGGGTGGCAGAGCGAGGCTCTCCTGCCCCCCGCTGTCCTGCGCACTCCAGGTGGGGAGGGAGGACCCGGCCTTTGTGAGCATGACTTCACGCACTGCCTGGTACTGAGCTCCCCTGAGGCCTATATGCTGGTTCCGAGCACAGAGACCTCTCCTCGGCTCTGCCACTATCATGGCCACCGTGCACGCTGTTCCGCCAGGTCATTTCTCATGTCTTAGTCCGTTCTCAGGTGATGGTCTCTTTCCAAGCAGCTTTCAGGGCAGGCACTTTTTCTTTTTTTTAAATATATTTCTTTATTGATTTCAGAGAGGAAGGGAGAGGGAGAGAGAGAGATAGAAACATCAATGATGACAGAGAATCATTGATCGGCTGCCTCCTGCACACCCCCTACTGGGGATCGAGCCTGCAACCCAGTCATGTGCCCTTGGCCGGAATCGAACCTGGGACCCTTCAGTCCGCAGGCTGATGCTCTATCCACTGAGCCAAACCGACTAGGACAGCACTTTTTCTTACAGAAAGCATTCTTCGGACTTCAAATAGCAGAAATGACTCCAGTTGACGAAAGCCATAGCAAATTTTGTTGATGAATGTCACCAGAGTGACATGAGGCACTAGTGAGTGAAGCCACCGGGGTCTCTTTCTCTATCCTGGTCTTAGCCCCTTCTTCCTCCATGGGTTGCCTTTTGTCCACGCCAGCCTCCTTCCTGGCTGTGAGGTCACTGCCAACAGCAACCAAGGCCACACGCTCCTGACCTTGCATCCCGTGGGAGAGTGTGTGTCTTTCCGGTGCTCAGAGAGCGAGATAAGTTCCCACACACCCTTCAGCATCCTCTCGGCATCTCATTGGCCTAAATAGGGTCGCTAGTCCAGCTCTGAACTGATGACTGACGGGGGGGATAGTTAGCCCTTAGGCCAGTCCGGCTCATCCGGGGAGCTGGGCATTTCCCTAAATAGAGCTGTTGCTGTTCAGTGGAAACATAGACTGGACTTGGAGCAGTGAGCTGCCTTCCCAACCACATTTGGAAAATTGGTGGCACCTGCAGTTGCTGTTGGTCCCAGAGACCTCATGGAGAAAGGATATCGAAAGACGGAAGAGATGAGCCCAGCCTCTCCTGCCCCTGGCCCAGGCCTTGCCCCAGGGGCCGGAGAACAGCAGCTTCTAGTCCAGGGGTGGGCAAACTTTTTGACTCAAGGGCCACAATGGGTTCTTAAACTGGACCGGAGGGCCGGAACAAAAGCATGGATGGAGTGTTTGTGTGAACTAATATAAATTCAAAGTAAACATCATTACATAAAAGGGTACGGTCTTTTTTTCCAATAGTTTTATTCATTTCAAACGGACCGGATCCGGCCCGCGGGCCATAGTTTGCCCATGGCTGTTCTAGTCTCTGGGTGGTGAAGCCAGAGGTACCTTCTAAAGGCCACCTGCCTGCCAGGCAACTCCTGTTAACTAGATCGGCTTGGCTGGGAGCCTTTTCAAGGGAGCTGGCGTCTCCCTAAGGTGCTGCCTCTCTTGCCTGCCTTGACTGATCTGTGCACCCCAGATGTCACGACTCAGCACCCCCTAGTGTGTGATCACGATAAAACAATATTGGTCGTTGTGATGATGAATGCAGCGCCTCACTGGGTTCCATTATCCCATCAAGTCTCTCTTGGCTGCACTTCACCTGCCCTGCTGGCGGGAACGAAGAGGGGGAGGCTGGTAATGAGGCTGCTACAGCAGGAGGCTGTGTGGTGCCTCCAGTTTGAAGCAAAGGCCCTGGAAACATAATGAACGGCAGAGGCAGGAGCCCCGTAGCCCCCGTAGCTACACAGCAAGGACTCCGGGAGGAGGGCGAAGTTCTCCTCCCTTTGTCTGCTCATCAGGATCGTATTCCAAACGAATAGACAGGATATGTTATTTCTCTCACAGCTCATGGTGGGCCGTGTGAGCATGTGTGATGCCCACGGATGATGCCTAGTGCGATGCTGGGACCTTTACACAGACTCGCTGGAGGTGTGTGGATGGACAGGGGTAGCTAGTATGCAGAGGAGGAAAGACATGGTCCAGGGAGCTAAAGAGACAGGGAGTGGGGGAAGGGAAGATGAGCCCAGAAACATGTGGGCAGCACCGTTAGGCCCACAGGGCCACTCCAGGCCAAAGTGAGCTTGCTTCTTGGAGGCAGATGGTGAGCGCATCTCCAGGGACTGTGGTTGTGCTGCTGACTTGGTGCTTTTGTCCTACCTTGTCCTTCTGAGAGGATTTCTGGGCTCCAGACAGACCTTCTGGAAGCCTGACTCACGCCAACCAGGCTTCCCGACTTAGCCTCGCTCTTGCCAGGTGTCTGAATAATGTGTGGGCTTCCGCACAGGTGCCTGCGGCTGGACCTAGCTCCCACGGCTTCTCTCCAGTCTCTGCAATTGGTCCCACCTGCTCTTCTTATTAAGCATCCCACTATGTGCTGGGGGCCAGAAAAGGGAATTCCTTCCCAAGAGTCCCTCTGCCCGCCCCACCTCCGACCCTACCACTTCCAGGGGGAGAGGAATGGGGCCAAACAGAAATCCCTTCTCGGGTCCCCAGTGGATGGCCACGGGGGACATTTAGAGGCTGTAACCCTGGAGGGCCCCGCTCTGTCTCTGCCTCAGAGGACACACTGGGCTGGCCAGACTTTCCCAGCGGACGCACTGGCCGCCTCCCTCTGTCCGCCAAATCGCCATTAAGTATTTTTTTTTAATTAGGCAAATGTCAGTGTTTTATTTGAGGTGAGGAACTCCTTTTGAGCTTGACAGCAGTGCCATTTTCAAAGAAGAATCTCAGCATGGTGACTGCCTTTTCTTTGGTGGCCTCATCCCACCTCGTGGCTCCTCCTTGGAAAGCAAGGGTGGACCTGGAAATGTGGGATCATTACTGTCACCACCAGCACCACCCTCTCCCCCCTCCATCCCTCAGAACTTCGTGTTTCTCGTTCCCTGCCTCCCACGCTCTTTTGTCCCACCTCTTCATGATCATAGTGACTCTCCACGTCCCCCCCATAGAGCATGAAATACAGGAAGGGTCACTGTGGCCAGGGCAGTTGCAGAGGGGTCTTATGAAGCCCACCCCTCCTCCTGCTTGGCAGTTGGAACGTGCATCTCTCTGTCTTGTTCACTGCTAAGCCCACGGGTCCGGTGCAGAGTCACTGCTGGATTCTGCAGTTGACATCACCTGGTAGTAAGGATACACCATCCGAGGTGCTGCTCCGCCAGCTGAGTGGGGCCTACGTATTGGGAATTTCCTGCATCCCATTGGAATACACATCCTGTTTTCCAGGAAGAGGGACATGTGATGTCTAGGTTGACATCATTGGGTAGTAAGGATACTCCATCAGAGGTGCTGCTCCGCCAGCTGAGTGGGGCCTACGTATTGGGAATTTCCTGCATCCCATTGGAATACACAGCCTGTTTCCCGGGAAGAGGGACATGTGATGGCTAGGTTGACATCATCGGGTAGTAAGGATACTCCATCAGAGGTGCTGCTCCGCCAGCTGAGTGGGTCCTCAGTATTGGGAATTTCCAGCATCCCATTGGAATACACAGCCTGTTTCCCGGGAAGAGGGACATGTGATGGCTAGGTTGACATCATCGGGTAGTAAGGATACTCCATCAGAGGTGCTGCTCCACCAGCTGAGTGGGGCCTCAGTATTGGGAATTTCCTGCATCCCATTGGAATACACAGCCTGTTTTCCAGGAAGAGGGACATGTGATGGCTAGGTTGACATCATCGGGTAGTAAGGATGCTCCATCAGAGGTGCTGCTCCATCAGCTGAGTGCGGCCTGAATGTTGAGGATTTCCTGCATCCCATTGGAATACACAGCCTGTTTCCCGGGAAGAGGGACATGTGATGCGTTCATGGAGATTGGGTCTTTGGGGTTCAAACCCTAGCCCAGCTCGCTAATAGCCGTGTGATTTCGAGTCTCAGAGAGGCTGAGAAACTTGCCCATTTCCTCATCCACAAAATGTGGATACTATTACTTACCACATGGGATTGTTACAAGAATTGAATGGGTTAGTTTATGAAAAATCCGCAAAATGACCTCTGGGCCTTAATATGCTTTTGGTACATAGTAGTGAGATTTATTATTAAAACTACCCAGTGACTCATGAGTCTGACCATAATCCTTCTTAATTCCTCATTATGGCCCTTGACACCACAGAGACAGCTAAGTCCCACTCAAGGATTTAGAGACCTTTTCTAGACACCAACTCCCAAAGACCTTAAGGTTCCCCAGATAATTCCTTCTCTCTGAGCAAGTATCCCTTGTCGATTCCTTCCTCTTTAAAAACAGTTTTTAATTGTTATTAGTATTTTTGGTTAATCTTCACCTCAGGATATTTTTTCCATTGATTTTGAGAAAAAGAGAGAAAGAGAGAGAGAGAGAGAGAGAGAGAGAGAGAGAGAGAGAGAGAGGGAAAGGGAGAGAAACATTAATGTGAGAGAGACACATCAATTGTTTGCCTCCGGCATGTTCCCCAACGTGGGCCAGGGATCAAACCTGCAACCCAGGTATGTGCCCTTGATCAGGAATCAAACCATGACCCTTCAGTGTGTGGGCTGACACTCTAACCATTGAGCAACACCAGCTAGGGCTTTCTCTCTCTCTCTCTCTCTCTCTCTCTCTCTCTCTCTCTCTCTCTCTCTCTCTTTTCAGTGGGAGCTTTTATACTAAGGGTTGTATCCTTCACATAGCTGCCTTTTTCCCTTGTTGAGCGCACCAAGTTCACCTCCTCCAGGAAGGTGTGAGACTGGCCTTTTCAAAGCCCGGGTGCTTCTGGGAGCAGATGATTGAAGAGCCCATCAGCTCCAGGGGCAGGGAAACACTGTAAAGAAAAGATATCTGGTGAGAGACTCAGGACGAGTTAGGTTTGTTGCTTCGAGTTCAGATGGACAATTTAGGGTGATTTTAATGACTCTGAAATGTTTTATTTTTTACAACCTTTGGAACGGCTGCTATGCAACCTTAACAAATTGCCGGCTTTCCATTCCTCACTCCCTGTCATCTTCAGTTAATGCAGGGTCCATTAGGAGTTGAGAAACTTATTATTGCAATAAAAAAATATATCCTATCCATATCACAGACCATATATCTGAATCTTGCATAACACCCTCCCAGGGATTAATCCATATTTTAGCCAAGTGTTTTATAATGGCTATTGCTTCGGCCCATGTGCAGCCATCGCCATGCATGCAGAGACCGTAATAGCAGAAGGTCAGCTCTGAGGTCAGGATGCTGCCTCTCCCGGGTTTATGGAGAACAAAGAGCATGCTCCTCTCCCCTGGCAGGCTTCCCAGGAGACCCCTTGTCTAGTGAAAGAGTGGAAGACACCACAGAGATGGTGCTGCTGTGACCCCAGTCAGCTCAGCCCTTGCTCAGTTGTGAATGACCCAGGGGGTCCGTGTGTGGGGGGGGGGGGGGTGAGGGGGGGGCGGAGTGCCTATATCTGAATGAACGTGAAATACCATCTCCTCGTCAGAGCCATACGCTGCGAGTTGGTGAGTTGGTGCTTAGCAGGTGCTGGGGGAACAGGTACTGCCCGCACTCCATGGACGCCCTGGGTGCGCTATGCCCTTGGCCAGGCCTTTTCTGCAGCCATGAAGTCTTCCATGACTACAGAGAGTCTTTGCTCTCTTGCTGGAGGAACTACCAGGTTAGTGAAGAGGTTCACCTCCATCCCATGACCATACACTTAGGATGCAGAAGCCCTCGGCTGGGACCTGGGTTTCAGTTCCACAATTCCTGCTAGTTCCTTCCTCCTCAACACGCCTCCCCCTTCCCTAATCCCACGTTGCTCATTTCTGCTCAGCTGCATGTCTCAATATGCATGTCATTTCTCTGATGAGGCCGTCGCTTTTCCCCTCGGTCCCTTGAGAACACAGATTAAGTCTCCCAGCATTCAAGGTCATGGGATCCTATGACTTCATAGCACCCACCCAGATTGTAATTATGTATTTAACATGACTCTTTGTTCCACATTCATCTCCCTATTTACAGTACTGGTGCCATAAGAACAGGAACCATTTTATTTAGTCTGTTGTAGAATCCCCGGGTTCTGGTATATGGGAGCCACTTACGTATCTGTGAAATGACTGGAGGAATGACTTAATGAATGAATGAGTTATTTTGAGAACATTACTCATCTCTGTGGCCTTCAGGTTTCTTAGTAATAATAACCAATGCTGTCATAATGCTTACCTTCTGCTGTGCTTGTTCTAAATATCCTATATAATAAAAGGCTAATATGCAAATCAACCAAATGGCAGAACCACCGGTCGCTATGATGTGCACTGACCACCAGGGGGCAGACACTCAATGCAGGAGCTGTCCCCTGGTGGTCAGTGCGCTCCCACAGGAGGAGTGCCACTCAGCCAGAAGCTGGGCTCATGGCTGGTGAGTTCAGTGGCGGTGGTGGAAGCCTCTCCTGCCTCCGCTGCAGGCGGGCAGTAAGGAGTGAGGGTTTCCAGACTGCAAGAAGGATGTCTGACTGCCGGCTTAGGCTGGGGGGATTGGGCCTAAGCCAGCAGGCGGACATCCCTTGAGAGGTTTTAGACTGTGAGAGGGTGCAGGCCGGGCTGAGGGACCCCCCCCCCCCCAAGTACATGAATCTTGTGGACCGGGCCTCTAGTTCTATATAATAATTGTAATTAATCTCCATAACAACCCTCTGAGAAGGTCACTATTCTTTCCCCCATACTACATTGGAGAACAGGGAAGCATAGAGGTTAAATGACTTGCTGAAGGTCACACAGCTAGTAAGTGATGGAACCCAGGCAGCCTGGCTCCAGAGCCACTGCTTTGCTTGGACAAAATGATCACAAAGATCTCTTTAGCTCTCAGTGTCTATGAATTTAGAAGCTATCTCTTGGAATGTTCACCTAGATTCATTTATAATGTTTATCAGCCCTGCTGGCATGGCTCAGTGGTTGAGCATTGCCCTATGATCTGGGAGGTTACTGTTTAATTCCAGGTCAGGATACATGCCCGGGTTTGCAGGCTCAATCCCCAGTGGGGGGTGGGGTGCAGGAGGCAGTCGATCAATGATTCTCTCCCATCATTGATGTTTCTATCTCTCTCTCCCTCTCCCTTCCTCACTGAAATCAATGAAGATATATTTTTAAAAAATAAATGTTTATCAAATGTCTATTATGTGTCTGGCAACTGTAGATACAATAGAAAATAAAACAAAGACCCCTGTTTTCAGGAGACTTACATTCTGATGGGAGGAGTCAGGACCATAAACGTAACAAAGAACAGGTTTGGCATGTTAGATAATGATAAGTATGGAGGACAATAAGGTAGGGAAGCGGTTAAGGGGGGGTCTCGTGATGGTCCCATTATCCTATATAATAATCCTATATAATAAAAGGCTAATATGCAAATTGTCCCCTCGACCGGGAGCTTGATGGGAGTTCGACCAGGAAGCAGAGCCAGTGGGCCAACCTCCCGCAAACCCTCCCCCTGGCCAGCCCGGCCTGATCGTCTGAATTCATGCACCGGGCCTCTAGTTTCATTTAAGGTGGTTAAGGAAGGCTCTGTTGAGAAGGTGACATGTGAGTAAGGATCTAAAGACAATGAAGGAGCCAGGCAGGTACCTGAGGGGACAGCTTCCCAGGCAGAGGGGCAAGCAAGTGCGGAGGGAAGGGCCTGGGCTAGACGGAGAAACTGCTGGAACAGAGTGAGCGAGGGGGATGGGAAGAGCTGAGGTGGAAGGGGAGCAGCCGGCAGATCCTGCCTGCTTCGTGTTCATCTCTGTCACTTTATTCTAATTTCTGTTTTCACGTCTGGTTTATCATTCCCCCAGACTAAGACAAAGGCGTGTGCATCTTTGTGGCCCCAGAGTTTAGCTCTCAGCTTCCCACAGCTGGTGCTCAATCACTTTTTGAGCAAATGCCAAGAGCGCCAGGCTTATACTTTTAAAAATACTTTGTGGCCAACGTTTTCTTATGCTTTCCAATCTACCCTTCCAGTGAAAGGTTTCGGCATCCACAAGAAGCCTTGCCTTTCACTCTGTTGTGTGCCATTGGGAATGACCCTGCACTTCAATGTCCTCTCTATCACAGCCATCATGAAGTGCTGGGGCAATTGTGATATTCTCTGGGGAACATAATCATGTCTGCATTTGACACGGAGGATGATTTGATACTATGCAGACCGCTCCCTCTCAGGAGGCGACACAGTGTTCAGGGCATAAGGAGGGCAGACGTGGGCGGCACGGGAGGTCACGCTCACTCACGTGTCCGATCAATGGGGGGGAGGGGGGGTCTGGGGAAAGAGTTCAAGGGACATTTCCAAATGGCACAGAGGTGGCTTTCCGTTCAGACCGAGTCTCAGTGTGGCATTCAGGTCCTCCATCGCAGCAGCAGTCAGAGCGACCCCGTTTACTGACTGAGTTAGAGCGACCGTGTGCCAGGCCCCACATGGAGGGACCGCACGCATCACAGAGGGGCCCTCCTTTGGAAATCGGGAAACTGAGGCTTCCTTGGGAGGCGGGCTTCCCTCTGCTCTTTGGAACTATTCTTCTTGCTTTCCTTTCTTTTTTTAAAATATATTTTTATTGATTTTAGAGAGGAAGGGAGAGAGAGACAGAAACATCAATGTTGGGAGAGACTCATTGATCAGCTGCCTCCTGCAGGTCCCACCACTGGGGATTGAGCCCACAACCTGGGCATGTCCCCTGATCGGGAATTGAACTGTGACCTCCTAGTTCATAGGTCAACGCTCAACCCCTGGGCCACGCCGGTCAGGCTCTTCCTGCTTTTCTTCTGTGGAACAGAATAACTCAGAAGCAGAAAATTGGGGTTCAGCCAAACCAGCCTGACCCCTCCCACCCCCACCCACCCCGGTGGATCTCAGAGAGCCGGAGCAATTCACGGCATCGCCCAAGGACACCGCACGCTTGGGGCTCCATAGGAAAGCGTTGGGGTCTGAGGGACCGCAGACTTTCAGAATCTCATTGGTTTCATAAGGGGTGCAATTCACATCTCCTGTTTGCAGCGCTCTTCCTACTTACCAGTGAGCGCGATGTTTCCACTCGTGCCAACAAACACAGTGCGAGGGGAGGAAACCTGAAGCCGAAGCGCCCCTTCCCCTGAGAGTCCCCGCCCACTGAGCTGCTGGAAGCAGGTTCAAGTTATTGGGGAGGGGCGCAGGGAGGTCATTGCTCAGGCCCTTGCCCTCTGGCAGCGTCTGTCACGTGTCTCCTTGGGAGTAATCCTGCCATTAATGCTTCCCTTTCTGAGCCTCAGTTTCCCTCTAGTGCTGGGAGACCGAGGACCTGGAGCCTTCCCTAAGCCTCTCTACCTTCTAATGCAGCGGTTCTCAACCTGTGGGTTGCGACCCCTTTGGGGGTCAAACGACCCTTTCACAGGGGTCGCCTAAGACCATCGGAAAACACGTATATAATTACATATTGTTTTTGTGATTCATCCCTATGCTTTAATGATGTTCAGTTTGTAACAATGAAAATACATCCTGCCTATCAGATATTTACATGACGATTCATAACAGTAGCAACATTACAGTTATGAAGTAGCCACGAAAATAATTTTATGGTTGGGGGTCACCACAACAGGAGGAACTGTATTTAAGGGTCGCGGCATCAGGAAGGTTGAGAACCGCTGTTCTAATGCTTCTCTTTAACACCAGCCCCACCGGAAGGAGCACCTCTGTAGGCATGCGGGGCGGGAGGCCTTTGAAGCCGGAGATCGCGGCTTTGAACCACCTGCCTCTCGGTGATCAGCAGCAGAAAGAGGGCCGGTGAAAGGTCTTCAAAGGAAAGGGAGCGCGTGGGGAGAGCCCCGTGTCTGCCATGAGTGGGTCTGGAGAGCAGCTGGCGGGCTGGAGGCAGCTGCAGAGCGAGCAGAGTGAGCGGAGCCTGGGGCTCGGCACACCTCCCAGCCTTGAAGCCGGCCTGGCGTTTTGTTCTACAAAGCACCCGGTTCAGCAGATAAAATGATTTTTGACCCGAAGACCTGAACTGACAACTTTGGGGACTCACCTCCAATAGAATCGCTCTGCCTGTCGTCTCCGCCTCGCTCTGCTGCTCCGGGAACCCTGCACGTGCTGTCGGGTGCGGACTAGGGGACCCCAGAGCACTTTGGGGTGTCACATCCCCACTGCAGCCGCGCCCCAGGGTACTCCTGCACCTCCCAGCATGGATTGACAGCCAGCGACGGGGCTCTATTGTCAGGCGTGGAGGTGGACATACCTTCATTCCACGTGTTGCTGGCAGGACATGACAGACAGGGAGGACAAGGATGAGATGCCTTTTAGCACCTGAGTCACATACCCATCCAGCAGGATGACACCTGCAATGTCCTAAGTGCCACAGGTCCCGTGAGGCCTGAAAAGAAATACGGTCCCCTGATCCCCCCCCCCCCCCCCACTGACTCCTGGGCAATGAACAGTAGATGCCACCCATTCTCCCTGGGCTTAGCAACCCAGTGAGAAAGGGGGTAATGGAAGTGCTTGCCTACTGTGTGCCCCTCAGCCAAGTTGATGAATTTCAATTCCTTAGACCTCTTTACCCACCATATTAATTTTGGACATGAGAAAACAAGGAGGTTGAAGGCTAGAGGTTTTCTTTTTCTAAATTTATTTTCCGTTGCCATTGACATACAATATGGTATTAGTTTCAGGTGTACCACAAACCGATTTGACATGTACATAACTTACCAAGTGATCACCCCGATAAGTCGAGTACCCATCTTGACACCATACAGAGCTATTACAAGATTATTGACTATATTTCCTATGCTGTACTTTCCATCCCTGTGACTGTTTTTATAACTGGCAAGTTGTACATCCTAATTCCTTCTCCTTTTTCACCCCGCCGCTCCAACCCCTCTCCCATCTGTCACCCATCAGTTTTTAATCTTTTGAGGGTTTTTCCATTCATCTCACAGGAAGCCCATGCCCCTGGCCCAACCCCCCAGCTAGCCACCCCTTCATGAGCATCTCCTGTACTAAAGAGTATTCACCATCATCCCCCACCTGTTCATGGCAGATGCTGGGAGTAAGCCAAGTCCCATCTTCAGGGCGAGGACTCTGAATGAGGCTTAGCTCCCCTCTGCAGACTGAGCCGTGGAGCATCATGCCTCCACCGATGACACAAACTGAGCTCACCACACCCCACAGACACCAGGCACAACCCTGCCCTTTCTGCTAACCCAGCGAATGACCCACGCTCCCCCCGGATGCTTTCCCGTCTGAAACATCGCCACAGATACCCATCTGAAGATGGTGTGTTGTGTTACCTGCTAGTTCTGTGTCCTCATCATTTATCATCCTCTGTATTTAACTGTACTTGGAGCTGCCCTAGATACCTCCAAAGAACATCGTCACGGTTTCTGTTCTCTGGGGTCTTAGTGTCTCAGAGGAATAGCATCGATGCTTACAGACACAAAGAGAATGTTACAAATATTGAACGACCGTGGGATAAAAATAGATAAGGCAAGAATAAACGTGTATATGATGCCCACCTCCTCCCTTGACCCCTTTCCCCCAAGCTATAGATGCGCTCTGCAGTAGCAGGAACCAGAGTTTCTTGGTCCGCGTAAGAACAGTCTTATAATAAAACAGGCTATTGCTTTCCCTGCTGTCAAAAACGTATATTTAAAGTCATCAACGAAGAAGTGTGGCTGAGATGCTTTAAGGAAATGTTATTAGGAATGACCTCTTAGTCATAAAAGATTTTGTGACCGAAAGTCTGCTATGTTTATGCTGCTTCAGACCAAGTCCTTTTTATCGGCTGTAATATCCCTGCGAGTGATCAGTCTGATTGGAGCCGGAGATGCAATAAATATCAAAGCACCATTTAACCAGCAACAGCAGAAGAGCCAGTAATCACCGGTATGGGGGCCTTTGGCCATAAAAATGCAGATGTTTACCTTGAATGTTGACTTAAACCACCTCGATTTTGTGCCAGATGGAGCTTGAAATGTATCATCTGAAGTACAGTGTCCAAATGATGAAAATAGCCCTAAAAGCTCTGCCGTTTTATTAAAAGGAGGGTTCAAAGGGGGTGGTCCTCTTGGAGCCAGGCAGTTTGCTCGACGCCGTCTTTCAAAAACCGTCACATTTTAAAGTCACCTAGGACCTTACAACCCAGGGTCTTAGAATCCAGGCACCTCCGAATGCAGAAATCTCTACTCTGGCATTACCTGCAGGCCAGGTTTGAAATGTGCTGTTTATAGAAGGCAGGTTCTATTCCGGGTTGAACAAAGGGGCTGCATTCATTGTTGGGCACCTGAGGCTGATGAGAGCCTACCCAGCAAGGTGCCCACATAACTGGGCCTCCTAGAGGGGCAGGCAGTAGGACTTGTGATATATCGAGTTTTCTTTGATTTAGGACCCTCTTCTTATTTTTCCAGCCAGCAACATCCACCGTGATGTGGACCCATTAAGGTGATTACAGAAAGTATTGGTGGCCCACCAGGTCTCATTCCCACCATGGCCAGGCTTCTGCAATTGCAACCTTCTGGAAACATCATAAATCCAATGCCCCCCAATGGCTCCAGGAGCTCAGCAAAGAGGCCACAGCTTTTTTTTGTTTGTTTGTTTCCACTTAGGCCAGGGTTATGAGTGGTAATAAATAGCAATCAAGGCCAGAAATGTGATAATGGGGGAGGGGGGGGGGAAGAGAGGGATGAGAAAAGGCCTCGAGAAAGTCAGGCAAGCCAGAAAAATGCTTGACTCTCCCTGCTTTGCTGAGTTTCCAAATTCATTAGCAACTTCAATTATCCAATTCCTCAATTTCAATCTCTAATTAAACAGTGCCACAGACACCGTGTCGACCGAGGGTGGACTTTAAATGGCCTCTTCTTAATAATTGCGCAGCGATGATCCCTGCGTTGTTAACCCAGAGGAAAAAAAAAAAAAAGGTGGGAAAAAGTTTACCAAACATGAAAGAAAAATGTGAGTGACTAAACTCCATACCAAATGGTAATTGCCGAAGGATGATATTTTCCTTCTAAATATAGCAAAGATGACTACAAGGCTCCCAGCGTTTTTCTATAATAATTTCTTAAATCAAAAGCATATTTGCCGCTAAAAGGGTGCTTTACCGTAGCTGTTCTTTCTGGGATAATTAGACAAGCAAGGAAACAATAGGCAGAGGGCGGTCCCGTGCGCTGCCGGGCGAATGAGGATGCTATTTTCTGCTTATTTCACAAGGTCAGAGAACCCTGGGCTCCCTTTTAAAGAAGTTATTATCCAGGTGATGTCATGAAATAAATATAGGCGGAGACATCGAACGGGAGCATTTTGGTAACCAGATTTGTGTTTATTTAAAGAAAAGTGGCTCCGTGAGAGGGAAGGCAGAGGCACACACTCTCAGAAGGAAATGGGATTCAGGCCCAGGCAGGAGGATAGGATGGAACATTGTGCCTCTCCATGACGACAGCCGTGTGAGCGCTGGGCGTTGCTGTGCCCAGCGTTCTGTCCACTTCCAACACCATGCGCTGCAGTTCTCATTCCTGTGCCCCAGTAGATGGGGGACTCTTGAGGAAAAGGGTGCGCCTTTCATTTCTGCATCCACCGAATTAGCGCCTTGCCCGACACATAGCAAGGAGCCAACACATGTTTGTTAAAATGAGCATTGACCTATGAACCAGGAGGTCATGGTTCGATTCCCAGTCAGGACACATGCCTGGGTTATCGGCTCAATCCCCAGTGTGGGGCCTGCAGGAGGCAGCCAATTAATGATTCTCTCTCATCAATGATGTCTCTCTCTTTCTCTGTCTTTCCCTTCTTCCCTCTCTCCCTCCTTTCCTCTCTGAAGTCAATTTATATTTTTTAAAATTTGCTGCATTAGGGTGGGATAGGTCTGAGTACATTCTTTCCATTCCCTATTGTAAAGCCTTAAACTAATTCCATAAGAAATATCACACTTTAAACTCATGAACAAATATATATTATATAAATAGTCATACATCGTGTATATTCACGTATTTCAAATAGAGACATTTGATGCAAAGAATCAAACTAAGAGAAGCTGGAAATTTTCAGCAGTGGGAAGGGTCTCTTGCTCTACAGGTGTATGTTCCATCTGGCCAGGACCTGGGTCTCTGGTGTCCATTGTCTAGACCTCTCCACAGGGTGTGTCCTTGCCAGTGTCAACCACAGCACCTGTAGGTGGGCCAGTGGCTGGCCAAGTGTCCCCAGAGCCCTAAGTATGCTCCATAGAGACAGCACCACAGGAGCAAGGCTCTGGGTGTTTCTGATGGAAAGGTAACACCCCCGCAGCCAGGATGTGCTTAGCAGACCTCAGAGTAGGGGCCTTGGGGTGACCCTCATCGTCCCGAGGAAGGGCAGGATGGAGCCACACAGGCTCTGCCCCCCTGCAGTGGAGGTGTCCTTGAAGCCACCTGGCAACCATCTGGGGTCACTTTAGCTGTGAACTCCAGGGTGGCATCAGTGCCAGGCAAACCCACTGGTTGCTTCTCTGTTTCGAGGAGGACAACCAGTTATCACAGAAGGAGTACTAGGTACCACCCATGGGCATGTATTTTAGTGAGACTGTCATGTAAGATCAGACTCTTTTCAATCTCTACCCTCAAGAGTTTACCATCAGGTATGATAGGGGAGATGCATTAGAATTCCAGACCCATGTTTGGGGCTAGCCATCAATTTGTCAATATCACAGAGGACGACTTTAGATGCTCAAGTTGTGGCTTGAATAGGGCCATGATGCAGATGATTAGACACAGTATTAAAACGGGCGTTTAGCCCCATTAAGAGGTTCCCCACATGGCCCTGATTGTCCCAAGCCATCACCCGTTCTTTCTCCAGTCAATATCCCATTCCGTTGCTAAGCCAATGGTCCCTGGGCTCCCTCTGACCCTTGCATTGCCTTCCTAAAAGAAGGGCTCTATGTGCTGAGACTGTGTGGATTTTTCAGACTAGCAACCAGCTATCTCCTCTTTGGGGGGCCCCTCTGCTCCCCAGGGGAAGTGGGACAGCTTCTTGCTGCAAGGATGAGGATGACTCCTTTGTCCGCTCTTCCCACAGAAAATAAAAATGATGAGAGCTGAACACCGAAAGGAACCTGTCACTTGAAGCAGGCAGGTATCATGCATTAGTTTCAGCCAATATCCCGGAGCCTGACTCTTGGTTCCATATTCCGACCTTTACCACAGATTCCTACCTTGAGTCTCCTCCAGGTTCTTTCTTCTTTCCCCTCCCCTCTTAACTTGCCCTTTCCCCCTATAATTTCTAAGAAGAAGCAGTTACTTGACTTAACTTACAGCTATTTTGAAAGCGCCTTCAAATAAATGCCATGCATTCCCTCCGACAAGTACTCTGAAAGAGCGCAACTGCCCTGAAGATATACAATCAATACGTTGCCTGAACCATTGATACCCTTGCCCATCACTTAAATATCATTACAGGAAAGATTTCAGCAAGATCACGGCACATTATACTTTAAAGTTTGACTTTAAAGGATGCCTGGGCTTTGCTGAAAGGCATTAGTAATGGAATTCTTTATCTCCGAGCTTAATTTATTCTGAGGAGAATAGAGCCATTATCTTAAATCTATTTTTTTTTCCCAACAGAGAAAACAGGCCTCCGAAGTCCAGCACTTATAAAGAAATCATTGTTTAATTACTTTTTGGCTTAACCCTTTGCAGAAGGAAAGAGAGTGGGGGTGCACTGTTGGAACATTGCCTATGGATTCCTACTGGGTTACCATTAGAAAACTTGCAATCTTCTTTTTCTTTGTCATTTATATCTCTGGGCTTCTATGCATTTCTCACATGCAAAAACCCTGCAGTCAAGAAAGCTTTGAATAGTTCCAGAATTTCAACTAAATTCACGTTGCCCTTGATCATGGGTGATGAAGAGGTCTGGATTGAAGAGTGCCAGCCATCTGTAACTGAGGAGGTGATGTTCTGGTATTAGGCTGCTTGCAATATATTAGGCACTTGAGGGCTGTGTTTTGACATACATGGGAACAGACACACTCCCATTTAACCCCTTGACTCTGGCAGTGTGTCCTCAATTGGTTTGAAGAGAAGGGAAAATATCAGCTGACTAGAGCCATGCGTCGTTTAATGACAGATACGTTCTGAGAAATGTGTTGTTAGGTGATTTCCTTGTTGTGTGCACATCATAGGTTGTGCTTACACAAGCATGGTGTGTAGCCTACTACACACCTAGGCTATATGATAGAGGCTGTTGTTCCTGGGCTACAAGTCTGTATAGCACGTCACTGTACTGAATACTATAGGCCAGGGGTCGGCAAACTGCGGCTCTCGGGCCACATGCAGCTCTTTGGCCCCCATTGAGTGTGGCTCTTCCACAAAATACCACCTGCGGGCGTGCATGTACAGTGCAATTGAAACTTCATGGCCCATGCACAGAAGTCGGTATTTTGTGGAAGAGCCACACTCAAGGGGCCAAAGAGCCGCATGTGGCTCGCGAGCCGCAGTTTGCCAGCCACTGCTATAGGCAATTGTAACACAGTGGTAAATACAAACTGTTCATAATTGCATGTGCTATACTTTTATATGACTGGCAGTGCAATAGGTTTGTTTACACCAGCTTCCATTATAATCTGATGGGACCACTGTCATATATGTGACCTGTTGTTGACCCAGACATCATTAGGCCGTGCATGACTGTCTTTCTTTTACAAAACACTAACCACCAAGCAATTAATAGGACTACTTGTGGCTTTCCCCCACAGGCAAATTTGCTAACTGAAAAGTGGTTTTGGCTTTGTAGAAGGAGATTTGAGCTCTCGGAGTCTCTAAGGCAGTGGTTCTCAACCTTCCTAATGCCGCGACCCTTTAATACAGTTCCTCATGTGGTGGTGACCCCCAACCATAAAATTATTTTCGTTGCTACTTCATAACTGTAATTTTGCTACTGTTATGAATCGTAATGTAAATATCTGATACGCAGGATGTATTTTCATTGTTATAAATGGAACATAATTAAAGCATAGTGATTAATCACAAAAACAATATGTAATTATATACGTGTTTTCTGATGGTCTTAGGCGACCCCTGTGAAAGGGTTGTTGGACCCCCCAAAGGGGTCGCGACCCACAGGTTGAGAACTGCTGCTCTAAGGACATGCCATACGGGTAGGACCTCTTCCAGGGTCTCCACTTGCTTATTTTTTCTGTTATAATATGTAAAACTCAACCACGAGGCCTTCATTGACACCCTTCGGGCCAGGTTTGGGATCCCTTGTGAACTAGAAGATGCAAAAGTATTACATATCTTGGGAGACAGCTGCTCTCCTAACTCTGAGCTTCATCAGCCTCCCTGCTCAATCCATTTACTGGTAGGGCCTTTTAGCAAGATCATGGCACATTATAGTACTTTAGGCACTTGAGGGCTGTGTGTTGACACACATGGGAACAGACACCCTCCCATTTAGCCCCTTGACTCTGGCAGTGTGTCCTCCCTCAATTGGTTTGGAGAGAAGAGAAAATGATCTATCAACCGACTACAGCCATGTGTCCTTTAACGACAGGATACAGAGAAATGTGTTGTTGATTTCCTTGTTGTGTGCGCGTCATAGGTTGTGCTTACACAAGCATGGGGTATAGCCTGCTACACACCGAGGCTATATGATAGAGCCTGATGCTCCTGGCTACAAGCCTGTACAGCATGTACTACAGCTGCTTCCAGAACCTCAGCCCCGGATTCTCGGGTCAGATATGCCAGTGGGTGAGAATGTGTGGCGTTCCAAAGGCTGAGAGGTGATCCAGCTTTGAGGAAGTTTTGTCTTCCAGGACATTCTTGCAAACTGGTTAGATGGAGGGAGAAAAGTAGGCACCATTATCCTTCCATAGTTCCAGGAACATCTGACTATCCACTTCTTCCTCTCCTTTGTCAGTTAGGATAAGTGGCACTTGTTTTTTTTTCTTCTTCCTGCTATTATCAGAAATTTTGTGTTTCATGGCTACTGGGTCACATTTTGCAGGTGCAAACGACTTTAATGGCCGCCATCTACTCCTTCTAGCATGCCTACAAAGAGTGAAAGGCTACAACGCCTTCAGACAGGCTCCTGTTTTGATCAGCATCTCCGGATGGTCATTATAGCCAAGTCAGAAAGTCAATGCCCTTCTCAGATGAGAGCGCTATATATAGGAAATCTCCGTCTACAAGATGGTAACGCATCTCTTGGGCTTTGTTCCATCCTGGTGGGTCAGTTAGTGTGTAATTGACTTTATTGACCTTCCACCTCTGTTAGTCTTTATTACCTACAGTCACGGGGAACTCGGGAATGGGAAAGTTTGTCCACCTGTTTTTGAACCCTTTCATCTTACAGCATCCCTTCTGATCATCCCAGATGAGCAGGTTCAGAAGACAGTTGGGAAGGGGAACCCAGGTGGTCACCATCAAAATCACCATTTCTGTTGGCATTGACTCTGTGTTCTAAAGTCGTGTGTTATTTTTAAAATTGAACATAAGCTGCAGAGACTCAGGTGGATCATATTTCTCAGCTAATGGTACATTATCATCCATCTACGAAGAACTCTGTATAGTCTATATTTTCCTACCCCTACTCCTGGTCCTCACTCCTATTGCCCTTTCTCTGTCCCTAGGTACCTAATCTATGTTTGATATATGCCTTTGAATATATTTATAAAATATATAGCAATTTCTATGTGAAAAAGTTTAATTTACTAAATGACATAGTGCTACATGTCTAATTCTGTTTCTTCTTCCACCCAACTCCGTTTTAAGAATTGCTCATGATGTTTGAGATTTACCCAGTTATTGTTTTTAACTGATACATTTACAAAGCTTTATTTATCTCTTCCCTTTTGATGGATCTCTAGATTGCTTCTAATTCCATTCTTTACTCCCATAAACCTGTTTCAAACTTCTGGCATTCATACCATCACACTAGATGTCTGGGTTTTAGAAGACATAAACTTATTAAGTATTTCCAGGTGTATCTATATGCTAGTATATAAAAGGCTAATATCGCCTCTGTCAAAGTGTCCCCTCCGGAGTTTGACCAGGAGACTGGGAATTCGATCACTCACTATGACAAGTGCTGACCACCAGGGGGTGGCGCCGAGCGAAGGAAGGCCCCGGCTGGCAGCCGGAAAGCCCCGATAGGCCCTGATCACCTGTCAGGCTGAGGGACCCTACCTGTGCACGAATTTTGTGCACCGGGCCTCTAGTTCTAAAACAAATGACCAGCTTACATTCTCACCACTAGTTCCTGGGGGTTCCAGTTTCACCACAGCTCCCTAACCCTTATTCTCCACTTTTCTGATTTTTGCTAACCTAACTGGTATAAAGTAGTATTTCAGTGTTATTTTCCTTCTTCCCATTCCTAATAACTTTAATGCTAAGTCTTTACTCTCAACAGTACACAAGATAGGAAGGAGGGGTGCCAGATACTAGAACCAGGGCAGACACGACCTGGAAATGCCTAAAATAAAAAGTGTGGCCCTAGCTGGTTTGGCTCAGTGGATAGAGTGTCAGCCTTCAGGCTGAAGGGTCCTGGGTTCGATTCCGGTCAAGGGTACATGCCTGGTTTGCAGGCTCAATCCCAGTAGGGGGCATGCAGGAGGCAGCCGATCCATGATTCTCTCTCATCATTGATGTTTCTAGCTCTCTCTCCCTCTCCCTTCCTCTCTGAAATCAATAAAAATACATGTAATAATAATAATAAAGTAAAATTGTTTTTTTTAAAAAAGTGTGGCTGTCTAAGGCAGCTAGTCAAATGCCCAGCCTGTGAGAGCTGCAGGCCACTCCGAGGCTGTAGGAACTCAGTGACTCAATACGGTTGGACCAGCTTGGGCGGCCCAAGCATCCACTCCCTCTCCCCGGGCAGAGCAGAGGCACTTACAGGCCCTCCCATTCCAGCTGCAGGTCCAGTGTCTCTCATCAGTGGGTCTGCGCAGACTCGCTTAAGGGAACGTCTCTGTCAGAGGAGCCCAGGCGTGCCATCTTCTCCGCCCGAGGTTCCAGTTTATATCACAGGGTCCTTACGTTCTTTTGCATGAGAATAAAACGGACGTTTGCTGCTGCCTGTTGAACCGCTGCTCCTCTGACACTGGAGATGAAAACAGGGGAAGAGATTTCACCAAATTATCCATCTTCAGAAAATAGGCTGCACCGCAAATGTAGTTTTGATGTGGTGGTGCGCAGCGCGGAGAGAGGAGAAATAAAAACACCCTAATGGTCCTCGTATGCGCGAACCGGGTGGCCGTGACTTTAACCCTCTGTGCCAGGAGGTTTCACTCTCCTTCCCAGGCAGTGGGGCGGGAGTGGGGCTGGGTAGAGGTGAGTGACAGACGTCCAACGCTCGTGATAGACTGGGCTCAGGTCCAGTTGAATCACGCATCCATGTGCTGTGTTTTTCCGAAAGAACACAACACTTGGGGAAGGCTTTCGATTTTCTGTGAAGGTTTGAACCCCTTCAAGGGAAGCGTGTCTTAAACTGTGTAGTCTCCCCTTCCATTCCAAGACTGGCCCTGGACGGGACCCCTCCAGCGGAGAACACTCAACAGATTCCACCCCCACCAGGGGGCAAATCGCTGGTCTTCCCATCCTTACCCACCCGTGGGTGGGCCAGGAGCAAATCGTTGCTTTTCCCACCCCCACCAGTGGGCGGGGGCAAATCTCTGCTCTTCCCATTGGGGCCACTGTACTCATTGGATCTAATGTGGCCAGAGGGCCCGTGTTAGGTGCGGAGTTGTGTGCCGGTTCATATTCCTGAGACAGTTCCTATGTCGATAACTTGCATCCTTGCAAGAATAGGGAAGAAAGAGGTGGAGGCAGCATGCTTGGGGGAATTCAGGACAAGCAAGGAGCTTGGGGCCATTACCCACCAGCACTCCATCCCCACTACCTAGGGACTGAGTCTTAGAGTCTTTGATGCCAATGGAAGCAGCCAGAGCATCAAACAAAAACCATGGCAATGCTTATTAAACTATCCATTGTGTGGGGGGGCACAGGATTATATGTTAGGGAGCAAGGGAGTAAACAATAGGTGCATAATTATGGAGATGAAACCTAAGGTGAGAGTGACCACCCAGAGCCAGCCACTGGCAGAGTGAGGCTGTGACCATGCCCCCCACTCGAGATCTGAGCAGAGCCTGGCTCTCGCTGGCATGGAAGCCTTAGCCAGCCCACAGGTGGGCATAGAAATAGAAGCCCAGGGATTGGCCCCACCTTTTCCACAGTTTCCCAGGGCACCTGTGCCATTATTCCACCTGCGGTAGAGGGGGGAAGGGAGAGGTAGGGGGGGAGGGGGAGGAGAGGGCACCCTCACCTCTGCCCTCTTCTCAGATTTTAATCTTTTATCCAATCCAAGTAAAAATCAGGTGACTCCTTAAGAAGCAAGCCTGGCAGTGGTCTGTGAAAGACCGGGGTGCCTGGCAGGGATATGAAGGGACCATGAACCCCTGATGCTGGGAGGGCGGAGAAGCCCCCCTGACCAGCTCGGGTTTGCTCTGAGCTGCCTCTGTTCCTTGCGCATCCTTGCAGATGAGCGGAGGCAGGTCCTCAGGGGTCGGTGTGGGACTGGTGCCTTGGCTGCACATCCGCCTGGCAGTGGATTAGGGGCTCCGCGTGGCCCGAGCATGCCCGCTCTGTGATTAATGGAGGCCTGGCCTTGGAGCAACCCAGCTACATTTTCTATTTGTCATAAGCCGTGCATGTGTTCTCCAGAGGAAACAAGAATCAAAAAACTATTTGCAAGATAAGTAAAGAGAAATGTAATCCCGAAGTGGAGTGAAGGGTGCTTTGAAATGAATGGGGGATAATCCTTTTGTTGTCTATTACAAATGCACTTTATTTCCGCATTATCTGGCTATGAGAATGTGCCACTCGCTCTCCTGACAAAGCCACTGCAGTTCCTTCTCTTTGTGTCATGGGAAGTGAGTGTTGCCAGGAGTGCCTATTGCCTGGGGTCTGAGGCAGCCTGCCGGGTGGGGGCGGCTGGGTCCTGCGGCCACGGCGACTTCTGGCAGAATGGGCTCTGCAGACGGACCAGGACAGCCACAAAGGGAGGCTCAGGGAAGTGGCAGAATGAATGTCCAACCCCCACCTGCTCCGGGGGCTGAAGAACCCAGCCCTCCATCCACATGGGCTGTCAGTTACCAGAACAGGCTTCACTGGGTCCCGTGCTCCCTCTCCCAACCGGGGACTGATCTCTCTCTTTTATGATCTTCCATTCAGTTCCCTTAAAGGGATGGCAGGGACATTGCAAGGACCAATCAGAGAGCATTGCTGTGGCTGTTCCTTCCTTCCCCATCTTCCCCCCTCCAGCCCCTTCTCCCTACTTCTCTCCCGAGGAAGAGGAAGCCCCATGTTGGGAGGCAGATGTCATGGAGGCCCTAGCAATGGCCGCGAGTCACCACCAAGAGCGTCCCTGCTCCTGGGAGTTGCTTTCTTGGAAGCTCAGTCTTCCCTGTGCCGATCTGTTGGCTTTTGAAGGCACGTTGGAGTCCCAGAGAGGGTGGGCGCGTTATGAATGATCCCATTCTCCATGGGTGAAGTGACCCCCACACCAGTACCTAGAAAGTTCAAGAGCTCTTCTCTGATTACTGCTCAAGAGACTATGGGGGGGGGGAGGGGAAGGGGTAAATTGCCATGTCATTGTCCTGTTTAATATTCTGTCTTCCCTGGGCCCAGGTGACAATGCAGGTCTGTGGCATGGGTTGCGGGGCTCCCTGTGCCCACCCCTAGCCCACCTGCACAGCCCCACCCGCCCATCCTCCTCCTGTTCTTTTAGCTCGTTGTTCTTTGCTGCCCTGGATCCCTCACACACGCCACTCTTTCCACCTAAGTTGCCCTTCCCTCCTGTTTGTCTAATAATTTCTACTCATCCTTCAGAGCCCATCTGAAGTGTCACTCAAGCGATCCCCTGCAGCCCACTGAGAAGGCGGGCCGACTCTTCTTCCGTGGGTCCCTACACCTCTTTATTGTACTTTATATGATTGAAAATAAGAAATCGCGCCCGGCCGGAGTAGCTCAGTGGTTGAGCATTGACCTATGAACCAGGAGGCCACAGTTCAGGGCACATGCCCAGGTTGTGGGCTCCATCCCCAGTAGGGGGCATGCGGGAGGCATCAATGATTCTCTCTCATCATTTATATTTCTATCTCTCCCTCCCTCTCCCTTCCTCTCTCTGAAATTGATAAAAATATTTTAAAAAAAGAAAGAAAGAAGAAAGCATCTCTAGGGAACGCATGGCTTGCTGTGTAGACTTGGGAGGCTAGATTCCTTCCCGTCCATCGCTGTGATCCCCACCAAGTGACTAAATAAATGAAGACACACTAGCTTTCTCTGGTTTGCATCTCTGCTCATCGCTGCCCTTCGCTCCCTCAGAAGGAAGGCGGGAAGCCTGATTCCCCATTGTGTCTCTCAAACCCTCTTCCTGGGAGGCCGCCCCGATGATGAGTTCGGCCCGGAAATGTGTTTTGTCATGTCACCCAGCTGCACTGCGCCGGGGAAGAATGCTTTTTCGACTGCTTGACTCTCCTCATTGTCATTTTCACCATCTCATTACCTACAGCGGGATCCAGCGCCCGCATGGAGCACTGAGCCAGTCCCATGTGGTCTGGGATAGACGTTTCTAGAGATGAGCTCGCGGGTTTGTGTCTCGCCACCTGAGCCCTTGCAGTCTAAGAAATAGAAGCTGAATCCCAAATATGTGCAGAGGATGCTATCAGCATGATTGAGACGGGGAACTAGGAATATTAAGGTATTTGTAACAGGCATACTTTAATAGCGTAACGTTGTTCTTAGCGGGAGGGAGCAGGCTGTCGTGCATTGCGAGGTGGGAGATGCATGTTGGCTGGCTGGGACCATTGGACAAAGAGGATGTGAAGTTTCTAAGTTCAGGGAAAAGCAAAGGATTCTCTCGTGATAACCCCGATCGCCAGGCCTTGGGTGGGTCGATTCCACTGGAGTCTAAACTTCTAGCCTTTCAGGTGGCTGGCTGGTTCAATGGTTCCGTGTAAGGCACAAGTTGAGCAAGGAATTAAGGAAAGTGTCCCCAATAAGTACTAATAAGCCCCAAGAGGAAGCAGGGCCACCCCGTGCATACCAAATGCTCTCATTAGCATCCCTGCTCTTATGTAGACCAGCAAAATGACCTTGCAATCATTAGAAGCTTAAAATGCGATGACTTAAGTTTACAGGGACACATATTCCATTGTAAAACCTAATTAGTGTTACGTCTGCTAATTGCTGCCTAGCACTGAGCTGGGTAAAATAAATGCATGATGGACGTTCCGGGGCAGCTGCGTAACCCCAGCACCATGTTTAAAGGGAGTGGAATTACAGGAGAAGAGCCATTTGAAAAGGTGCTTATCTGAATCATTGTGAGTGGATGGAGGCGGGTGGGGGGAGCAGGGGCAGTGGGTGAATGTATCTGTATGAATCCTAAATACTGAAATTTTCTCCGGAGAACACTGCTCTTCTCCTAGGCTCCTCCAATGGGAATGCAGGGATGCCAAACAATAGGAGGGAATTGCTATGGTACCAGCCTCCATCCGCAGCATGGACTCCGCTGTGCGGGCTTGCAGGGAAATCCTATCTCACAGCCGTGAAACCGGGTCCCGCGGGCCATGAGAACACTCGGCCTGTGCCAGCGTAGTCCCTCAGGCCAGATGACAGACCCAGCTTCGGGCCCAGGAGTAGGTGGTCCCCCAGATGTGCTCTGCTGGACTCTCTCTCCAGCTCACTCTCTCTCCAGCTCACTCTCCCTGAGACCCCGTGTGCTACGGGAATACACGTGGGGCTGGAAGGACATACATGGCCCCTTCACTACCTTGGGCCATTGGTCATAATTCCAGGGGCCCAAAACGAAGTCAGCTCCCAGGTGCTGTGAACAAAACCAAAAACAGCAAAACAAGGTTGGACCAGCGAGTATACCCACCCACTAGACAGACACACACACACACGCGTGTGTGCGTTGTGCGCGCAGCTGTGCCCCGCTTCCAGCTGTGCTCAGCATCCACTAGAGGTGGTAAAAGGCAAATCCATTTCTCAGGGTTGCCATTTCCCCCTCCTTAGGGATGAATGATGGCTGGGTTTTTGGTTTTTGTTTTATAAAGAAAAGGGTGTCACCAGTGTCTCTTTCGAGGCCCCTCCTGAGTGTATCCTAAACAGTGCAGATTAAAATCAGACCCTGAAATTTCCAGCCAGCACAGTGGGAAAAATCGCTTAGAGTTTCATTTCCATGTTGGGCTCTATGAGGGGCTAGGGGTCCTCCGAGGTCCCTCAGTCAGCACTACGTCAGGAGGGGAGGCGGGGGAGTGGGGGTGAGGAGGAACAGAGCCATCAGGGACCTCCTTCCATCCAGGCAGCCCCACTCAGCTACTCTTGGTATTGAGTTTGCATGCCACATTTCATCTGGAAAAGAAAAGGCTTCCACTGCTGAAATTAGTTGGAAAATCACCAAAAAGGCCATCGAGGGCCAGGAAGGCTTGGTGCCTTCCCGGGGCTGTGCCCAGACAATTTCAGGGACAGGGCTGGAATCCAGGCCTCCTGTGTTCAGGGCCGTGTCTCTGGGTTCGGGGCCGGGGGGGGGGGGGCGGTGTAGAGGAAAGTAAGCAGTGCCCAATGCTCCCAAAGTTAGCAATGGCTTAGAACCCGTAATAGGTACCCCCCCCACCCCCCCGCAAAAGGCCATCCAACCCCAGCCTTACTCCTGCAGGTGTTCTTAGGTTTCTTAGATGAGGGTCCCTTCCCTGGGTGATGCCCACACACCACACTCCTCTGTACCTTTCAAAGAGAACAGGCGCTTCCCTGGGGTGCCCGCTGCACTGCCCCAGTGTGACCTCCACCACACCAGGGCTCTAGGGGGAGTGGACCCTGGGAGCCATTCTTCTTTGAGTCAGCCGGTCACGGATGCATTTTAGAAGCTCAATGGCCTCTGTGATTGGCCTTGATTGTTAGACCACTTGGCTTCCGTGGGACAGGCCACTGCTATGTGCTGCCTGGCCGTGTCTGTGCCAGCAGGTCAGACTAGCAGCTGGAGCACGCCACACCTGCAGTCCACCAGTCCCTCCACGCAAGGAGGCGCGACCTGCCACAGGCAGCCACTCCGTAGGGCTTTAACTACACATCTGCCTCGCCTCCCTCCTCTTTCGCCTCTGCCCTTCCTCCAGCCCCCCTGTCCTTTACAATGGCTGAAGATTAAACAAGGAAAAACGGAACTGCTGATAATTAAAATTAAGTCTTTGTTCCACCGATGTCTGGAACTCGGGAAGTCATTATCAGAGTCAGACAGTGACATGTTGATTTCCAGGATCGTTTTGATATGGGAATGAGGTTCCGAGGCAGGAGAAGCGCAAGCGCGGGGCCATCCCCTCGTCGCCCCGCGTAATCCGCGTACCTTGGGACGCTTGTCAGATGTTTCCACTGTGGCTCCTGCTCACTTCAAACCCGTGTGCGGTTAAATGCAAAAGCTGGGTCCTGCATTAATGAAGGCAGCTTCAAAAGCCCACCTCTCTGGCAGGCGGGAGAACTAAGGGCGAGCTCAAAGCGGGTGATGGAGCTTTGAAAAGTATTCAGCACAAGCCATAAACCTCATTAGCGTCAGCAGAGTGGCTCCGGATGGGAGAAGGCAAGTGGGTGACAGAGGGACCGGGATCAGCCTGAGAACTGGCTGTCGGGGGGGCTGAGGTGGGATGAAAGGATCGCATTGTGAAAAGTCTCATGGCCCGAAGGGAAGCCGTGCTAAGGCGAGTGGCCGGAGGACACAGGGGGTGGGGGGAGCACAGCGCACAGGCCGGCCATGCAGAGAAGGTGATGGGGTGGCCTCATGCAGAAGAGGGAGCTACGGCTGAGAGGCACCCTTGGATGGCTGCCTCCTCTTCACTCGGCCCCAGCAGCTTGGGCAATGGCTAAGGAAGGCGGGATTCTTGAGCAGGACACACAAAGGGAGAGAGAACTGATAGAAACCGCTTGGCCACCAGAATGAGCTCCCTAAAGCCGTTTGCCAGGATGTGCCGCCACTCTGCCCCACAGAAGGGGAGCAGGCACTTCTAGACCACCCCTCGGGCGCCCCTGTCCGCAGCCAGCCAGCAGGAAAGTCGGGGCCAGTCACTGCCAAAGGGGAACCCCCCCCCCCGATTAGATGGGCTTGCAAACTGGCCCGCACAGGGAACGATCCCACTGCCCGGCCTGGGCATGGAGTTTCCAGCTTGAGGTGGGGCTGCTGGATAAAGTAGGGAGACGCCACCTTAGGACACATGCCCCCTCATGCAGGGGCATGGGGGAGTGCTCAGTGCTGGGGGTGCCACGCTCTTCCCTGGCACTGGACAAGGAGGCCTGCTCCCTGGGACAGGGGCGCGAACCCTTCCCGGGCCCTGCCCATCACAGGGTTCCCAGGGCTGCTCCCAGGCAATTGCAGGGACAGGATTCTCCCTGAGGCCTCTGTGAGGAAGCCGCTTCTCTTTCCTGAGCCTGCTGAGTGCCACCAATCATTCTCTTCCTCTCCCCCCTCCCCACCCCGTTTTGTCCTCTGCCCTCCCCTTGCAAAATTATACCTTAATTTTAATTCAAGAATTTAGCTACAGCGATTATACTGACCCTCCTTCCGGAATGAATGAGCATACGATCCCCCACCCTATAGCTGCTCCGGGTTTACTGGAACTACCTGCATTATTCAGGACGCTCACAATGTACGCAGCGAATGCAATGACAGCCTCTGATGGGCTGCCACAGCCCAGGGCCCAACGTACTGCTTCCTGGGATAGGAAGGAAGGCGAAGAATGTTAGAAAGTAATCGGTCACAGCCATATTCTTATGAAGTGATCCCCACACCCACCCTAAACCATTTAAAAACAAAAAGCTAATTTAATTTCCAGAACACCCTGCAAAAGATATCTAATTATCCGCTCCTAAATTGCTCTCGTAATTTTCCGGAGCTCTCGGCTGCCTGTGCCTCTGTGAGTTCTCCTTGTCTATAAGCAAGGAAGCCGTGGGCTCAACAGAAGACTCTCTGCAGACCCTGCTCCAGGCGGTTCCCCTAACAAGGCCTCACCTAGGCTGGCTCCATCCAATCCAGAAACATCCAGGAAGCCAGGCTTGAATTGCCGTCATCTACAGTTGTGGCGGCAGGAATGGAAATGCACTTCTTTACATTTTCCTTGATTTTTTTTCCTCCCAAGAGGAGCGGTTTAAAAAAGAATCACTGGGCATCAGATGAGGACAAAGGCGGGGACACACCTGGGCAGTAGAAGGGAATGAAGCCCTGAGACACACAAAGAGGCAACGGACCTCAGAATAGTTGTGCTAAGTGAAAGCGGCCAGCCGAAAAGGAGTGTGCGGTTCCGTTTACGTAAAGTGCTAGGAAAGCAAAGTCATTTATCGAAACAGAAAGCAGATCACGTAGTTGCCTGCGTGGGGGAGGCCAAAAGGGAGAGATGCCAAAAGGAATGAGAAAACTTCAGGGGAAGAGGGGGTCGCGGGGGATGCAGAATTCACTGTCTTGGTTGTGGTGATGGTCTCATGGGTGCAGTTCATTCTATGCTGATTACACCTCAATAAACCTGTTAAAATCAGACACACCCCCAACGTTCAGTGATTTTTTCAACCCTTTTCATCTCATGGAGCAATAAACTATAAAAATTCTGTGGCCCACCAGAAAATATATAATATTTTTTTACTGATCTGAAAAAAATATAGGTATAATTTTGATTTATTCACATTGGACAGCTGTCATGTGTTGGCTGTTGTCATTTTTTTTTATTTGACAATCTCAGGGAAAAGAGGTCAGTGCCCCTGACTAAAGAGGCATAGAAATAAGATCAGAGTGGAAATGCTGTGCTTGAAGAAGGTCAGGGACCTGTTAGGATGGGAGGCAATCAGAGAACCTTGACCACTGCCCGGCCCCAGATGGATGAGACCTAATGACACCTGGGACCGGACTCAGGGCCTCTGGCCAGGCCTTGGAAGAGGATGCTCAATGAGGAGGGAGTGGTGAGGAGGTGATAGAGACCATAGGCCTGTAGTCTTGGGTGTGCTTTCCTGCACGCTTCCTCGTGGGAACTGATCTATAGAGAGCCTGCTAAGAATCTGGTAAGAGCCCTTTAAATTCTCAGCACAGCAAAGTGGGACTGAGGCGGGGGAACTGAACTGAGAACTGAGCTCCCTCACCTCAGAGACTCCCCCAGGCCCCAGGCAGCTCTGACTATGAATTGTCTGATGCCAGACATTGTGGCTGCTCTCCAGATTAGCATCTCAAACTCTCGGAATCTTCTCCCTAGTTTCCTGGCAATCAGTTCAGCCCACTTGATCACACACCTGCCTCACTCTAGTCTATATTGTGTGTGTGTTTCTGTCCCCCCCCCACACACCTCTTGAAGATTCCAACGCACTTTCCCGTAGTTATCACACGTAGTGTCCCCCTTGGTTCTGTGGGGTGTCCTATTGGGACTCCTATTCTGATGAAAGGAGTTGACACCTATGTCATTGTAAGATTTGCCCAAGATCCCTCACTGAACGAAGGGTGGAGAAAAGAATGAAGCCTTTACAGTCTAACATCTGTTCCTCTTCTTTGTCTCCGCCTGCCATCCCCAGGGAAATGGATGATCCCACCTCTGGTTAACTATTCTGAAAGCAACTCTGCCCATTCCCATTTTTCACATGCAACTGAGAGCAGTAATGTGACTGACATAAGGTCACACGGTAGTTGAGTTAGAGGTTAGGCCCTGCTAAATGCAGTCTTCTTCCCCCTGTACCAACTACATCTTCAGGATTTGGCTCATTTTGTGTCAGCTGTGCATGTGTGTGTGTCATTCTGTTGCCTTTACATTCCCGGCCTAGGGTTGGGGACCCAGGTAGTGGGGGAGGGGTTGGGAAATGAAAACCCACTCAGGGGCCCTGCCCAGATCCTTGCCTCTGCACTCCCTCCACGCAGTGACGGACAGGCTGCAGAAAAACATGCCTCGGAGCCTGCCCTGCTGGGGAAAGACCAGTGACCCTTTCCACTTCATGAACTTGGAATGAGAACAGCACAGAAGCTAAATGTGGGCAGATCAGAGAATCCTCTGTGGATGGCACACTGACCGTGACCGTAATCTGTAATGCTTCTGACTCCTCAGCCTCCAGTCCCCAGAGTACCTCCCCACCATCCCACTGACAAGACACACTTGTCTGTTAGTCTCAGAGTGATGAATGCAGGCTCACTTTAATATTCACGGGCTTACACTCAACACCAAACCTGGGCAATTATCGGGAGTTTGGGGAAGTCAGACTCAGACGTCACAGACGACATGATGCCTCAATTATTCAGCAGCAAACAGTTTCCGAATCACCTTCTCTAATTTTGTGCTCGGCTCTTTGGCCCCTTGAGTGTGGCTCTTCCACAAAATACCACGTGCGGGCGCGCACGTACAGGGAACGTTGTGGAGTGAAAGACGATGTAGTGTCGAGGATGGAGAAAGGTATGTTGAGGTGGTTTGGGCATACAGAGAGGATGAACGAAAGGAGATAGACGAAACAAGTATACAAGACGAGTGTGGATGGGAGAGTTAGAAGGGGTCGACCTCAGCGAACGTACCTCAATCAGATTGAGGATGTTTTTAGCAAAGGCCAGCTTAGGAGTACCCTAATTAAGTTAATAACAATGTACCTACCCGTATAGTTTAAGTTTAAAAAATTTGGCTCTCAAAAGAAATTTTAGTCGTTGTACTGTTGATATTTGGCTCTGTTGACTAATGAGTTTGCCGACCACTGCCCTACACCATCGCCCTCTGCCCTTCCCGAGTTTTTCTGGGTGGTAGTTGCGGTGAAGTAGTGTGGGACAGGAACAGTGGCCTCTAACTCATGTGTCAACCTTACATTTGGACTTTCCTGAGCCTACTCGGGTCCGCTGTCCTCTTTTCTGAATGTTGAAGGGTTTTTCTTCCCCCTGAGGAGCCATTTAGGAAAGTGATCACCATTGGAACGCGCATGTTCCTGTCAAGGATGGGACCGAATGAAGAATGGGACCATTATCCTCTGCTCATAAAAGAGGCCTCCCTCCACCTGTTCTTCAAAAGGCAACCCAAGCCCTCCTGGCCCTGGTCACCCTGCAGACTGGCATTGCCCAGTCAAGGACCAGCCCACGCTCGGCACATGGGACCAAGCTGTCCACTGATGGCGGACTTGGCTCTCCAGCTCAGCTGCTCAATAAGGCTCTAATTAACGACTGCAAACTTCAGAGGGACCCAGCTAACTGTGACTGAGCGATCAACAGAGGCTGCCCGGGGTTAGACGTGCATGCTAATTGCTGCATTATCCGACACCTGTTTGGGAATGTAGCGATGCAACACGGCCGTGTCCTCAGGCAGAAGGCCATCCAGCAAAGAAGAAAGTTTGTCTTTAGTGAGAAAAGTGAAGCCCCGTTGTGGTCTGATGACCCACACCTTTCTGTTGGCCCTTTAGGTGACAAAGTGGGGGCGGAGGCCAAATGAAGCCAGTAAATATCATATCCATATAGTTAGACATCAGCAGAGATTCTGAAGGGAAACAAAGGGGCTACTAAAATGGATATAATGAGTACATTGGTCATGGAGGGAACAGTGCTTAGGATCTGTGTATTTGAACGCCGTGGCCGGACATAATTTCCACTTCCCTGCAACCTTCCCATCAGGCTCCCTCCCTCAGAACTGGGTTTGCACCACTATCCGAATGCTATTAATGGGTCAACCCACTTAGCCTCTTTATTAAGATGTGGGAGTGAGAAGGGGCAAGATGTGCCAAAGGACAGTGAAGAGAAGAGGATGTCAAAGAATCGGGATCTCAAACTGGAAAAGAGCAGAGAGCAAGGGCTGAGGGAGGAGAAAGAACACAGAATTAAGGTGAGAAGCAGCTTGGACATGGGAAGGAAGGAAACTCTTTCTTAGTCCCATTCCTCATTTTTACTCATTAGCGTCAATAACCCACCATCGGTGAATTCATGACAGTGGTGAAATCATGCTTACCCGGGGAGACTCACCATTTTTCGATGAAACGTCTGTTGACAAATAGAAAATTGAAACCTCTTTTCAAAGCCCCAAATACCCTAGAATTAGACCACACAATGGGGCGACGTGAGGCATGCAACCAGGGGCATCTCGGGGCTGCCGGCTGCCCTCTGCTGGGCTCCAGCTCACATACGTCCCGTTTTAGTCAGAAAAGGGGGGACTCCCGGGTACCATGGAAGGATTACCTGCCAGAAAGTAACAAGGCAGATTCAGTGTCTCTGGCTCTTTCTCATTTTGGAAGAAGAATGTTTGGTGATGATACTAACCATGACGTTGGCAATGACAATGACAATGTTTAATATGATGATTGGCATTCAGAAACAATATAGATGAAACTTACAAAGGTCTGAGGGATGCTGGGATCCTAGAATGGTCTGCACTTCAGCTGTCTTCCCTAAGAAATTCAACACATTTGATCAGGATATGCCTGACAATTTTCTAAGAATTTTAGGAACACACTCCACGTTTTCACATCTCAGCCCTCTCTCTGTGAAGGCTGTGTGATAGGGAACCCAAAATGGACCTTGCAGAACATGTCCCCATGCTGAGGTGCCTGTGCTCCCCACCCCCCGTGTTCCTACTGTAGGACCCAGGTACATGGGAAAGGGAACCAATATATAACAGCCCCTCTTTTACACAACACGCTTTCTCATATTGAATTATAAATTGAAATCAGCAAGCATTGGCGAGGGCCTTGGATGAATGGAATTCCAAACCTAAGTTTGGGGCCTCATGCTTGTCCATGAGATTTTCACAGGGTCATGCGGGGAGGGGAAAACTATGTATGTAGGGAAGTGAATGCTGAAATGGAGGTGCGATGGGAATGTTGAGTGAGGACGATGCATTTTTAGCCACAGAAAAAGTACCCTTCATGAGACTTGAAGAGAGGTTGGATTTTGTTTCCAGTTGGAGGACACAGGCAAAGGGCTTTGCAAGCAGAGGTGCTGACACGAGTAGAGCCCTGGAAACTGTGACAGTGGCCATGCCCTTGGGGACTAGGGCGCAATCCTGTGCCTGTTGGAAATAGGTGGACAGGGATGCAGGAGAGGGGGGTGACAGGAAGTTAGCATTCGATAGAAACAGGCTTGAAATGCTGTGCTGTTTGAACAGAGCTCTCTTACCAGCTCTGTTGACCTGCAGTGCCTTTCCCAGTTGCCTCGGTTTCCCCTAGACCAGGGCTGGGCAAACTACGGCCTGCGGGCCGGATCCGGCCCTTTTGAAATGAATAAAACTAAAAAAAAAAAAGACTGCACCCTTTTATGTAATGATGTTTACTTTGAATTTATATTAGTTCACACAAACACTCCATCCATGCTTTTGTTCCGGCCCTCCGGTCCAGTTTAAGAACCCACTGTGGCCCTCGAGTCAAAAAGTTTGCCCACCCCTGCCCTAGACCAATGGTCGGCAAACTCATTAGTCAACAGATTCAAATATCAACAGTACAACGATTGAAATTTCTTTTGAGAGCCAAATTTTTTAAAGTTAAACTATATAGGTAGGTACATTGTTATTAACTTAATTAGGGTACTCCTAAGGCTTAGGAAGAGCCACACTCAAGGGGCCAAAGAGCCGCATGTGGCTCGTGAGCCGCAGTTTGCCGACCATGGCCCTAGACCAGTAGTTCTCAACCTTGGCTGCACATTGGAATCACCTGGGAATCTTTTTAAAATCCTGATTTCTGGGCCTCACCCTACGGAAATTCTGTTTCTTTGTTATGGGGTGGGGCCACAACATTAGTAACAAAGAAACAGAATTTCCGGAGGGTAAGGCCCAGAAATCAGGATTTTAAAAAGATTCCCAGGTGATTCTAATGTGCAGCCAAGGTTGAGAACCACTGTCCTAGACTATGGCTGCCTTCTCAAGGACCCTACAGCCTGGGATGATTCTCCTGCCTCCTGCTCCAAGGAGTTAGGCCCAGCTTCAGAATCAGACTCAGTCCCTTTTCGGGAGTAAATTCAAGTAACTGACTCTACACACGTTCCCTTAAACCAGAGGTGATTTATTACTCTTCAATATAATGACATTTGCCCTAACGGGAGGAGCATGCTTGTCAACACTGCAGTGAGGAGGTTAGCAAATGGGCTCCACGGGCTGACTTCCGAGGGTCTTTCTAAGCTCTCACCTCTCATCCAGGGAGGCCAGGGTCTCTGAATCCACGGTCCCTGACGCTGGAAGCGCCAAAGGTTTCTTTGATTGGGTGACTTTTTAAGTTTCTGCACTCAAAATGCATGCATGCGTCAGTCCAAGGACGCGACAGAAACTTCTCCTCTGGCCACTGTGGTCACAGAAGAGGGTGAAGTGGGCTCTCTATGCCCTTCAAGCAGTCAGGAACCAAGAATGTCCAAGACTGGCTGCTGCCTTTGCGACACCCACTGGCATCGCCAGAAATCCTGAAAAACAATGGGCGCGGGATTGTTTCCGCGCAGAAGGTTAGGGACACAGCGTCTCCCCACATCCTGCTTTCTGCTGGGAGACCTCCCAGGTTCTCTCTCTACCGGTTACTGTCACACGCTCACCCAAGGGCAGGGGGGACACGCCAGCCAGCATTTTATGGGAGCAAAATGCAAGCACGTAGGTCTGGTTGGCACTGTGACCTCAGTGAACTAGCAAGTGGATGCTACAGCTTGCACACCAGACCGCCCTACTGTGTGTACACACAGTAGGGCAGTCTGGTGTGTAAGCAACGTGAGATTCTATAGTGTGCCCCCGCCTGGAAAGGTCTGGCATTGCTCCCCTGAACCAGGAAGTGTAGGGGTGCACCTGCTCACACTTTAGCAAGTGGCTGGCAATTTTGAGATGCATTTGAAAGCATCCTTCAGTGAGAAGGGTTCTCAGAGAATGTCAAGAGGGTGTGAGTCGGGGTGCACACACGCTTCCAGAACTGAAGTGCTCCTTCCCCAGATGTCCCAGGGGAGGAGGAAATGACATGGAAAGTGACCTGGTCAGGGTCTATTTAGGACTTGGTTCCACCCTCACACCCCCAGGAAAGATCTGGAATGCGCCTCCTATTCTTCAAGCACTGCTTAGCTCCTCCTACGTTGAGTTAGAAGCGATCAATGACTTTTCCTTCGCACATATTTTCCAAAACCAGGCATTATTTTCTCTTTTAGTTGCATGAAGAGCTTTGAGCTAAACCAGCTCAGCCAACTGCTGAGACAGGTCCTAGCTTCGGACTTCCTGTCTTGGCGACCAGCACGAGGAAACGCCAGAGGATTTGTTCTTAGCTGGCTGAACCAGGCCCTTGTCTGGGAAGCCAAGCCGGGTGTAAGCGGAGTTTTCATCCTGCCAGCCCATCTGTGGGGTCTGCATCCTTGAACAAGAGCACTGCCCGCCCCCCCCCCCCCCGAGGAGCAAGGAGAAGGGAATGGGGTCAGTTGACACCTGGGAGGGGCCCCGTGAGTGGAACCTGGGGTGGGGCGAGGGGAGCCCCAAAGAAGCTCAGCCCATGTGTGCCTCTTGCTTCCATCTTGGCTAATAAAAGATAGACTCCTCCTATCAGGTCCATTATGTGGACGCTGCAATTGGTGGGGGGAGGGAGCAAAGTGCTTGTCAGCCCAGTGAGTCCTGGCTGTCACTCCCAGGATCAAGCTGCCTGCTTAGTTGCGATTTTATTTCCAGGCGTGATTGACAGCTGGATGGCTCTGACATTCGCAAGCAAACATGCAGCCTGTTATTACGCTTGCATTAACATTTTGATAAACACACGGTGCAGCATTGGCAGAGTAATTACGTGTCATCTCGCCAGCGCTTCATCAAAGAAAAGTTTGCCGTGTAATTGCTCTGTGATTTACCTCCGCGGCAGGCGTTACATTCCACGCAGCCTCTCTCCCTTTAATAGTTTGCATTTCCCCTTTTAAAATACACAATATCCCTTCTCAGGGGCTCCCTTGGTCTAAAATAAACTTGGCGATATAATTTAGACTTCCATAAATATCCTCAGATATTGCCGTGGAGTACTTTTGCATAACAGTTATTTAATGCTGAGTGTAAATGCGCAGCGCATTATATTGGCTGAGCTATCAAGAAAAGAGGACTTTCTGACAACAAGGTAAAATAGGATATTGTTACCTTGGCTTCCGCATTAGGAAAAGGGCCTTTTGCTCTTATATTTATTTCCATGCTTTTCACAATGACATCTAATTTTACAATACAGTGAAGTTAGCTGGAGCGCCAAGCAGTCGGATCTAAAATATTGGCTCCTGTTAGCGTGTAAAGGGCTCCTCAGATGTGGCACAGAAAGAGGTGTCGTCTGGGGGGAAGCACATAGGAATTACAGGGCGCTTGGGGACCAGAGAGGAAGGGGTGGTTTGACTGATGTGCGCTCAGTTGGATCTGTCTGAATGGTTGCCTGTCTACAGAGCAAAAGGTGGGCTTGGAGGGTTCCATGCAAATAGTGGTGGAACGCCCCAACAGAATCACAGAATATGAGCTGCTTTTATGGCTGATATTGATAGAGCACTTTGTAATTATTGATGAGCAGATCCTTACAGCAGCAGCCAAGGTCAAATCCACAAAGCCTTTCCAGGATGCTGAAAGGCCATTTGCACGTCTGGATTAGCCTCCATCCAAAAACCCATCTGCAGGGAGGAGTGGCTGGGAGGAGTAGGGTGGGCGGGGTTAGCTTTTCCACCTCAAGGGTTCTCCTTGGGCACAATACTTCTCTTTTTTTCCATATATATATATATATATATATATATATATATATATATATATAATTTCAGAGAGGAAGGGAGAGGGAGAGAGAGATAGAAACATCGATGATGAGAGAGAATCATTGATCAGCAGGAGCACACCCCACACTGGGGATCGAGCCTGAAACCCAGGCATGTGCCCTTGACCAGGAATCGAACCGTGACTTCCTGGTTCATAGGTTAACGCTTAACTACTGAGCCACACCAGCCAGGCAATACTTCTTAATAAATACCATGCCTTCCTGTCTAAAAGATCAAGTCGGGGAGTGGAGAATGGTCTATTCTGAATTGGAAGCACAAAAAATGGGCCAGCCACTCAGCGAGGACCATGAGGCTGGGGTCTCTGGAGACAGAGCTTCTGGATTGTGAGATTAATTAGAGTCCTTGAGGTGGCCTTTCCTGTTTATCTAAATGGTCTCGTTGCCAACGGATTATTTGCTCAGATGACCAACCCGCTCAGTACTGTGCCAAGGTTAAATGACTGAATTGCAGAAATCCAGGTGAAAGCCAAAGCCTTTTGATTCTCGGGTGTTTTTTTTTTTCCTCTGTTCTTTCGGGAGAACCCGTGACCACGTGGAAAGTGGTTGGGCAGCCAGGGGCTTGGGGGAAATGGAAGAGACTGCAGCCCGATTCTGAGCTTGAAAGAGAACGTGGGAAACATGTTTAGACACAGATGAGGGGGAGCAGTGGAAGGATCAGGAGGTGGCAAGGGCCTCGGTCTTGGTCAGGTGGGCTTGTCGCTGTGCCACCTGCGTGCCCTGTCTTGAACGGGGCCTGCAAAACACGGGCAACGTCATGGGCTGCCTCTCCAGTGCAGCTGGCAGCCACAAAAAAAGACACAGTTAAAACACACATTTCCAGATGTGTGTGGCGGCTCCATCATTTCACGTTAGTGTGTATTAATTCTCTATGGGAAGTGGCATTAGCGCAGCTTTAGCGCTCGTCTAAATAAACACATCAGCTCTCGAGCAGGCGCCTCTTTGCATAACAGCTGCTTGCAGCATCTGCATCCCCGGTGTAGGTTCCCTCTGCGTTACCTTTGAGAGGAGTTCCCTTCCCTCTTTCCATGTGGCAGGACTCTGTATTTCCTCACTCCCTGTCAGTGACGGGAAGGAAGATGCCATTGTGATTGCCCTGTAATTGACAAAGATCGCTTAGCTGCAGGAAGAAAGATGCACTGATTAGGAGAAATCGCTTGGAATATTGCATTGAACCTGCACTCTTCCCCTCCCCCTTTTCCCTGCACCGGGGCCCTGTAAGGGGTGTCGCACATCCTCGGCCTGGCCCCTTCTCTTTGGGAGAGAAAAGGCAAGTGCCTGGGGGCCACTGGGGAATACTGGGCTCCTTGGACGTGAGTTCACTGAGGTGGGAGGCTTTAAGGCTTTCGTGTGGATATATGCTGAACTACCCCCAAACCAAACGTGTTCACCTTCACATTCAATGCACCCTCTCACCTGCCAATGCCAGAGGGGACCAAGGCTTACACAATTTTTCATCCGCGCCTCAAATTACTAGGTCAGATCTTTAGATCTTCATTATTCTTGGGTGGTATTTTTTTTTTTAACTTTGCTCCTGAATTCAGGGTTGTGTTGCGTTTTTTTTTTCCTTGAGAATCACATTGACCCTTTTTTAAGAGCACTTTAAAAAATTGTACTGTTAGAAAATATATAAATATGGGCTAAAATGCATTTTTCATGTCCTTTCATGCTCCATTGATTTTTTCCCCCGCTCATTTTTCTTACAAAAGAAAGTTTCAATACATATTTTTTTTTTTTGGGTGGGGGAAGGTAGTCAGTAGCTGTTCCCCTCCCCCCCACCCCCCCGCCACCTGCCCCCAGGAGTAAAAATACTGGACACCTTGCTTAGAAATGTATCATTGTATTTCTATATACATATTCAAATATAATGGGGTTGGGGTGGTGAAACCCCATTAGTCACTTGTAACATGACTGTTCCCACTATACACTATTTTAACAGCTACAGGGGACTTTTAACTCTCCACTGTTTTTAACTCTGCAGTGAGGTGTCCTACAGGGAGTTTTTGATGCAGCTACCTACGGGAGGTTCAGTTTGAAGATAGAATAATTGTATAAACCTAACACTACCTGGACAGTATGTGTTTATCCACTACCTCCTGTCCACACGCTTTCCTACCTATGTCTCTATGAATGAAAGGTCATGCCTGGGGTGGGAAAGCACTGGGTCAGGAGTCAATATATCCTGACTTTGCCCAGCCGATGTGGCTCAGTGGTTGATGTAGACCTGTGAAACACAAGGTCAGGGTACGATTCCCAGTGAGGGCACATCCCGGGGTTGCGGGCTCGATCCCTGGTGTGCCGCAGCTGATCAGTGATTCTCTCTTGTCATTGATGTTTCTCTCTCTCGATCTGAAATCAATAAAAGTATGTTTTTTAAAAAAGGCTTTCCAACTTTAATCCCAGCTCTGAGACCTTGGACCCATCCTTATGACCTCGCCGAGCCTTTATAAATTGAGAAGCTTGGGCTGTATGTCTAAGAAGATTTTCACCCTTGACGCTGCAACTGCTCAGCGCCTTCTGTGTTAATAGACTGCTTTCTCATGCATAAGAAATGCGAATGGCGAATTCAAGATCTCTCTGTTATTCCATATTGCCGTATGTCACTGCCTCTGTGTTATATTGTTCCTGTCATTCCTGTGGTTTTTGTGCTGCATTTTGCGCCCAGAGATATTTTAGCAACCATTCGACCAAGCTCTCGCTCTGTGTTCAAAGTTATACTTGCACATACCCGAGTGATGCTAGCCAAATAAAACAGATAAATTGGAATAATTTTCCCAAATAAACCGAGTCACAAAAGTCTTTTCTCTAAACCAGTTGGTTCTGAAATTATTTTAGCTCTCAATGTAATTTGCTCCATTTTGGGGGTAGACCCTGTGTGCATGTACGTGTGTCTGGGGGTGGGGTGGGGTGGGGTGAGGGAAGGAGATACTTTCCACTGCAGTATCGCAGACCTTAGCTGTAGACTGTTGGGTTTTCTACATGAGACAATCTACTTCCCCTGCCCCCTTTTTTTTAAAAATATATTTTATTGATTTTTTACAGAGAGGAAGGGAGATAGAAAGAGAGTTAGAAACATCGATGAGAGAGAAACATCGATCAGCTGCCTCCTGCATATCCCCCACTGGGGATGTGCCCGCAACTCAGGTACATGCCCTTGACCGGAATCGAACCGGGGACCTTTCAGTCTGCAGGCCGATGCTCTACCCAGTGAGCCAAATCGGTTTCGGCATCCCCTGCCCCTTTGCTGACCAAACCCTGTCCGTTCAGACCTACATTTGACTAGAACCTACAGAAGCTACAGGAAGATGTGGGACACATGTGTATAGATGGAAGCCAATGTCCATATCCCAGCCCAGCTCCGGGTGAATCAGCTCCTAGCTGGCTGTCCCAGGAAGAGGTCTCTTCCCTTTAGTGGACCCGTGCCTTTTGCTCTCCGCTAAGAAGCAAGGCAGCCCTCCTTCTCCGTCCATGGTCTCTTAACAGAGCTGCACATCTGCTTGACTTCCCCCTTCCCATCCACATCTGCCAAGTCTCCTGTGTGCCCAGCAAGGGGTCCCCAGCCCTGCCTTGAGCAAGTACCACAATCAATTGTTAGGTTTATGCAAACAGCTTATCTGTTGCTCCTGTCCCAGGATCTTCACTCCTACAATTCTTTTTCGTCATTTCGGTGCTAGTCTGTCTTAAGCGTTTCCAAGATCTACTACAGGGATCATCGATGATGAACTATGTGACTTAATGAGAAAGTCATTCTTTTTCTTTATTCATTAAAAACGATTAACTGTGTGTATACTGTGAGCCAAACACTGTGAGAGCTGACCAGCTATGCCCTTACCGTATTTCCCGGAGTATAATAGCGATTAAACTATCCACACGCTAGGCAGATGGGCTCTAGTGCTTGACGTGACTGACAACATCTTAAGAAGCAAGTTGCTCTCAGTGGCCAGGTCATCCCAGGAAGGGTGGGTCCGTATCACATGAAATGTTCTCACATAGGTAAGTTGGCCCATGAAGTTGTTTACTGCTGTGCAATAGACAGCTCTTAATAAGCATGTGTCACTCGCCTCTAGGCCAGCTGTGTTCCTGGAGGCTGTGTGTATTGTGGACGAAAAGGGGCCACCTGCTAACCTGACAAGCTCAGGGAAGGCCTGCGTGGTGGCCTTGCAAACTCCGAGACCTACAGTAACCACAAGGGATGGTCTGAAATGAAACGCTTTGGATTAAAAATCAGTGGATGGTGGGGAGTCATGTCCTAGGCTGGAATCTTCCCTGACGAAGGTCAATCTTTACCTTAAATGAGCCTGTCTATTGTCTTTTTGCATCTATGATAACGTATCGTTGAAATGACGTCATTTTCCTTTTTTCTGGACCCTTCAGAGCACAGGCGCTGCTCTGCGGAGACCACACATCCCCTCGTTGTTATTGAGGTCATCGTTGGCTGTTAACCATCCTGCACCCACCTAAGTAAAAGAAGTGTCTATCGCTTTACTTTTTACCCAATCCCAGGGGTTTCCCTGCGTTGCTTTCCCCTGACTCCCTAATGTATCACCAGTGGAGTGCATGTAGCCCACTGACGTCTCCGTTTTTTATCGTAATGTTTAAAACGAGGTGCAAAGCTGCCATTTTCCGGAGCAGGATCTCAATACATTGAGGTTCTGCTTCCCAGCCATTGTTGACGGTTTGGCTCAAATGAACTCACAAACTTTCTTTACGGGTTTGAATGTTTCTTACAATAACAATACGTATCAAGCCCAGGGACCCACTCCCTTGCTGCAACCCAACACTCTGCCTCTGCCCCTAAGTCCCCTTAATAAACTCTTCATTTAATTCTGGAGTTGCCGGCCTCTTTCCCTGGCCTCTCGGCCCCGTCCTCCATTGGAGATAGGTTCTCGTTCACCTGGGGAAATTTTCCCAACACCCGGTGCTTCTTTTTTTAAAAAAATATATTTTATTGATTTTTTACAGAGAGGAAGGGAGAGGGATAGAGAGTTAGAAACATCAATGAGAGAGAAACATCGATCAGCTGCCTCCTGCACATCCCACACTGGGGAAGTGCCCGCAACCCAGGTACATGCCCTTGACTGGAATCGAACCTGGGACCTTTCAGTCCGCAGGCCGACGCTCTATCCACTGAGCCAAACCGGTTTCGGCCCAGGTGCTTCTTTCTACCACATTGATACCCCCTCTGTAATGAATGTCTTGAGGTTGGAAACTGGCCCCAGTGACTCCCCCATCCAGCAGACATCCTGCCTGCATGGCGCCTCCACTCTCCGGCTATACCTCATCTTGGTCAATGGAGACTGCTCACTGATGCTTATTCTTGGGAGGAGACAAGAGCCTTATCTCTGTGGTCCGTGAGCCAGAATGTTAGGCCAGAATGTTCTGAAGGATGGCTATAACAAAAATACTTTGGACTGACTCTTTCCAACATGAGGTCGCCTAGCATGCCTCCTGCGTGCCCCTTCCATCTCCAAAATCCAGCAATGCCCGCCCACCTCCGTCCCCCGGCTGTGCCCTCACCTCTAGGGAGTCAGAGATTTCATTTCCATTTCACCTCCAAGCCTGTGCCTGATTCTAACATCTTAGGATATAGGAACAGGTTCTCCCACGAGATGCCGTGTTTTCTCAAAGCATTCACTCCATTCATGATCACACGGCGTTGTTATGTCTTCCCTGTCCTGTTCCATAGGTCGTTTTCATCTGGAGATACCAAGTCTTTGATATTGTAATTGTGAAGCACACATTATGAAGACAAATGCCTTGAGCCTAATGAGGATGGATGGCCAATAGGAGTCGAAAAACAATGAACCATTTTAAAAAGCTCACCCTCACCCAGCGCACTGTCACTCGGAATGCTCTGTGGGAAGGCACTTAGATGGAAGTAGCTTATTTTTAGTCGCATGTTGATAAAGGTTTGACTTTGGTAGCATCTTAATTATCTGATGAAAGCCAGAACCCTCGGCCCTGCTCACCTCTGATGTCTTAATGCTTTCTGCCGGCATTAAAATCATTGCCACGACTTCAGAGAGAGAAGCGAGGGACAGCCGCGCTGAGTTTCTGAGACAGGAAGTCGAGTTTAAAGAGTCACTTGGTTTTGTTTAAACAAATTACAAAAATAATGGGTTGCCCTTCAAAGGTCTGTTTCTTAGATTGTTACCCTGCGCTTGTGACACCCCTGGCTGTGCCGTTCCCGATATCACGTCTCCCCTTCGTCGCTAGGGGACCAGAGTGATTTCTGGGGGTCTCGTCTGTGCTTTTGCACTTTGCCTCTGATCCTGAAGAACAGAGAGAGGCTGAGGGAAAAGTGAGCCGATGGCCCTGGGCCCTGAAGTCGGGTCAGACATAGGAGTGGAGGGGGTGGTGCTGAGGAGCATATGGGTTAGTTGGTTGATCAATGAATTGACTGATAATTGATATAAATTCACAACTGCTGAATCCACACAGGGTTGGGAGAATGTGGAAAGGGGCCAGAAATGGAGATGGGGTTCCCTAGGGCAGTGGTCGGCAAACTGCGGCTCGCAAGGCACATGCGGCTCTTTGGCCCCTTGAGTGTGGCTCTTCCACAAAATACCGACTTCTGCGCATGGGCCACGAAGTTTCAATTGCACTGTATGTGCGCGCCCACATATGGTATTTTGTGGAAGAGCCACACTCAAGGGACCAAAGAGCCGCATGTGGCTCGCGAGCCACAGTTTGCCGACCGCGGCCCTAGGGGACAGTGGGTGCTCCCGGACATAAGGAGGAAGCCATATGAGCAGCAGGGACCTCTGCCAGTTCGGGGGCAGTAGGATAACAGGATGGTGTGGTCTGGACCGTTAGCCATGTGACCTTGCTCAGGTCACCTCTCCGGACCTCTGTGTCTTAGCTACAAAACGAGGAGGCTTGCCCCGGCCAGTGTGGCTCAGTTGGTTGGGCATCATCCCATGCACCAAAAGGTTGCCGATTCGATTCCTGCTCAGGGCACATGCCCTGGGTGCAGGCTTGGGGCTCAATCCCTGGTAGGGGCCATGCAGGAGGCCCCTGATCAATGTTTTGCTCTCACATCAATGGTTCGCTCTCTCTCCCTCTCCCTTCTTCTCCCTCTCAAAATTCATTCATTCATTCATTAAGTCTTTAAAAATATTGAGGAGGCTGGACTGGGTGTTTTATGAGGGCCTTTGTCTTTAACAGTTCATGAGCCACTGCGGGGCTGGGACTGTGTAGCTATGACTCCAAGCACAGCCCCCTGGCAGGCCTACTTCTGAACACCTCCCCTCTCAAAGAGAAAACGTGCCAGGTTAAGCGTTTGAGGAAACATTTTGTAGGGTTGACCCAGTTCCCACATGCAGAAAACAATGCCCATATGGCTAATTCCTTCCAGAACCATTTGTTTGCCATCATGCAGATCCACCCTGAAAATAAGGTGTCTCGTCGCATTTCCGAATCCAAACGGAGCAGAATGCAAATGAGCAAGAAAAGGTGAAAAGTACCTTTGCTTTGGAAATTCTGTTGGCTGTAGCCCTCTGTGTCCCTGGCGCAGCGACTGTGGTTTCGAAAAACGACGCTGCTTCGCGATCCGAGCATGTGATTTTACCTCGAGTAGGAGGCGCCTTTTAATTGAATGCTTCCCCCACTCCACTGGTTAACTTCTCTGCATGGGCAGGCATCTAGCCTTACTCAGAAGCGTAGTCAGAGATCTGAAATACAGGACCTTTGCCCCACGCAACCATGGCCTGGGCCCAGGAAGGTGAGGGGAATTTCTGAAGGCCACTTAGCTGCTTCATCTCAGAGTCCTACCTCTCCAACACCAGCGTGGCTCAATGGTTGAGCATTGACCTATGAACCAGGAAGTCATGGTTCTATTCCCAGTCAGAGCACATGCCCTGGTTGTAGGCTTGATCTCCAAATGGGGGGCTTGCAGGAGGCAGCCGATCAATGATTCTCTCTCGTCATTGATGTTTCTATCTCTCTCTCCTCACTTTCTCTCTTAAATCAATAATATATATATACATTAAAAAGCACAGAATGAAACTTAGGTTCAGGAAATGCTACCAGGTCCGAGGTTTCATTAAGTGATGGCTGAGTAAATACCCTCTGATCACCTTGGTACATCAGGTATACACAACCTGGGGAGATGCAAAGCTGTGGCCATTATTAGGTTCATCTTAACCAGGCTGGAGAGATGGACTCCTTAGGGGAATGCTTTTTGGCAGGAGTGGAGCGGAGGGGGAGGGGGGGAGGGGAGGGGAGAGGGCGGGAAGAGTATGTGTTCTAATCTGTGGTTTTGCTGATTGATTTAACCTTATAATTAATATCTTGGCTGCTTTATACTAGGTATGTGATGATTGCTTCTCTGCTTGACAAAGCGTTTCTGTCCACGTGCACAGGTAGCAGCAGCATTAGGCTGGGCGGGCTCTTGGGTCCCTCTTTCTCTGGGAGGCAGCTCGTCCCTGGGTACCTGGAGGTGTCCCCAAGGCCTTTGTTCCGGGCGTGAGTCACTCCTCTCAGCTTTTTGTGCGTCGGAAAACAATTTTTCATGGGCTGGTAATTATACAAAAATTGCTTTTGCTTTAAACAAGAATTATGCTTGAACCTTTTGAGCAAGAAGAAAAATGTGCGGAGGGAATCATTAATTTTGAATAAAAACACTTACTTTCCTGTAGCCAACAAGGGAGGGAAATGTGAAATTGGTGTTTTCTACAAACAGCCCAGCGCCGCACCCGATCTGAGGGCTTGATCTATTATCCAGTTACCTGCAGAGTCGAATGCCCCGGTTGGCCTGCATCTAACTTCTATTCTGCTCCTTCTACCTCTTTCTTACGGACTGTGCTATATGCATACCTCAGCCTTCATTTGCATCCCATTAAAGTAAAACAGTTTAAATTTCTTCACAGCAGAAGTAAATCTGACAGACTTTATGAAGCTATTATACCTGCAGGTATTTTATACTTTAAAAATACATTCTTGTCAAGCGATCTTAATTACATTATTATATGTACTTTTGAACTTGTATCCACTATTCCGTGATATATTACCCTTTTGACAGAGCCATCCTAAAAAGCTACAATTTATAGCAAAGGTTTTGGGCTGAACAAGGATGGATCTGATATGGATTCTGGAGGAATCGGTTCGTTCACGGGATGGTATGTGTAACCCCTGATGGAGCAGGCTGGTTAGGTTTCCATCCAGGGGGTTACAGGTGGAGGTGGGCACAGCAGGCCTCCTGTGGTTCCTGCACACGTTATTGGTGCCACCTTCCCAATGAAAGAGAGAGTGGGGGATCACCTGTCCCTCCAGGTTGGGGGCTGCCATTCCTGGCCTGGAGAGGGTATGGGGGAGCCCACCCAAGGGTGACACGGACTGGGCCAGGAGGCCGCCTTCTTCTGAGCTGCTGGACTCCTACAGGTGGTGTCTAGTTTTTCGTGAAGGAGCCACCTTTCGGGGGTCTTGCATCTCCAGGGCTGGGCGGCATACGCACGAAGAGCACTCCACTCCCGTCTTGCCCCATGGCTCTAAACCGGCAGAGGCCAGTGGCTCTGAGCGGCCATCCCTTCACCGATGGGCCTTCCAGCCGGCCCAGGCCAGCAGCCAGCCTTTGATAATTCTGTCAGTGGCATAGCCAGCCGTCCCATGGATCAGAAGTGATTGGCGCGGCAGCCCTGGCATCTGAAGGAGGCTGTGTGGTGTGGGCCACGCCGCCCGGGAGATGCACCTGCTGCCCTGGCAGAGATGCGGCCGGGGCAGAGAGGATGTGGGCCTTAGCTCTGGACTGTGGACAGATCCCTGCCCCAGGACAACGACCACACCCTTGCCAAACTCACTCCTGTCCATTCATTACGGTGCTTTTGGGCCTCAGTTTCAAAGGAGGTGCCCGTCTGCACGGGGATCAATAAGCTTTACCCATGGTGAGGGGGTCTGCTTAGGGGCATTTGAAAGGATGCTTGTAAGACATTTGAAAGGCCACTCGGGGTGGGTACAGGAGGATAAATAAAATAATGAACCCTTTGCAAGTGGCTTTGGAGCTGAACTTTCATCACTTTGGTGCCAGAGAAAGGCACAGGGATTAGCTCGCTTTCGGACAGAGCGGTGTTTTCTCTGCTTAACAGGATCCACTTTTAAGACTGTTTTTCCAGCGCTCGTTCTGGGAAGGGACGTGCAGTGAAGTCTCAACGTGACACAGCCCCTGCTTTTGAGACTCACGATTCTACTTGGGAGTGGGGTCAGGTGGGGACTGAGAGTCAAGGACCCGATGAGTGTGCCGTGATAGGGCCGACGCCAGCCCCTGTGGGCGTCTGAGATGCTAGGAGGGAAGAGCCCGCACTGTGCCTGGGTCAGCTTGGCTTCCCAGACTTGAGCGGAACCCATCTGGACAATGGGGGGCTTACCTATTAACAGACACGCATAGTCCTGCGGGGAATAAAGACTGCAGGGCCCTGCTTTGGGCTCTCCCGGTAACAGGCCCTGCGATTTGAGTGCCGTTAGTCCACTGGGAGGCCATCCCTAGAAGCCCTGCAGGCAAGTGGAAGGTAGCTGGTAGAGTCCACCACCAGCAGGTCTCCACTGGGGCAGCCAGAGCTTCGTTCTGCACAGAGCAGACCTCAGAGCCCCCCCAGCCAAGGGGCAAGGAAGCAGAGTATTTGCCTCCCTCCCCCCATCTGTCCTTAGTTGAGGGCTGATTCTGCCTGTCCTGCTATAGAAACATCCCGCAGCAGAGGTTCCCAGCAGGGTGGCGCATGGAGGGCCAGATGCTGCTAAAAGCACAAGGCAGGGGCCCAGCCAGTGTGGCTCAGTGGTTGAGCGTCTACCTATGAACCAGAGGTCATGGTTCGATTCCCGGTCAGGGCATATGCCTGGGTTGCAGGCTCGATCCCAAGCGTGGAGAGTGCAGGAAGTGGCTGATCAATGATGCTCTATCATCACTGATGTTTCTATATCTCTCTCCCTCTCCTTTCTTCTCTGAAATCAATAAAAATATATATTTTTTTTTAAAAAAAATAAAAGCACGGAGCAGGGCACGGCAGCATCCAGGACACCAGAGGGTAATGAGCGGCCCTGCTGGTAACACAGGGCCTCCACTTACACTCGCTCTCCTGCCCTATCCCACCTACCCTCACGTCCAACTCGTAAGAAAGGTGGAGCACGCACCGTACCGTAGTAGTTGTTGTAACCAGTGGCAAAGTCCAAACAAATCCCAAGCCCTCCATTACGAGGTCACTGAAGAATGAAGGGGGTGTGGGTCAGGGCCAATCTCTTTCTCATGACTTTGCCGCTCCTTTCTCTCCACCGGAGACAAGGTTGCCCGTCCTCAAGGGCCCCCTCCCGGCCCCACCTGCTCCTGAGGCCCCTCCAGCCACGCCAGGGACCCACATGGATCGGGGGAGTCCTTTCATTCCAGGTTCCCATGCTGGGTGCTCACACCAAGCCCTCCCCAGAGGCTGAGCTGCGCCTCCTACATGACCGGAAGGTTCGAATGCGCTCCTGGCCTCCATGTGTCTGCATGTCATAGCACGTGTCAGTAGGCATGTGACTGATGAGTTGGAAATGGCCCAATAGGAGGCTATCCTGAAGAGAAACTGGCTGTGCTCACCCACCTGCACTCACCCGCCTTCCTCGGGTGCCGTATTGCTCAGAATTTTCCGTAACGAGAAGAGAAGGAGGTGCCCACGTCTGGAAGTTGTCCGGCCAATCAGTGAATGATCAAGTTTACATCGAACAATGAAAATACATCCTGCATATCAGATATTTACATGACGATTCATAACAGTAGCAACATTACAGTTATGAAGTAGCAACGGAAATAATTTTATGGTTGGGGATCACCACAACATGAAGAACTGTATTAAAGTCATTAGGAAGGTTGAGAACCATTGTATGTCTGGCTCTGGGGTCAGGCGCTATAGGGGATTCAGACATATAAGGCCTGCGTGGCCTCCTACAGAGCCCACAGTTTCATGGCGGAACTAAACTAAAATTTGGAAATCAAAGACCTTGGAAGAAATACGGGGATGAGCGGCAGCAGAGGTGGCTCAAGGCTCCTAAAAAGGCAGAAAGCCCAGGTTCAGAGCCTGGCCACCTCACTAGATGCAGCATTAAGTAAGTGCCTCCCCGAGCTGCAGCCCCCACTTCCGTCCCTGGAAATATGAACGGAACACCCCGATGGGGCTCCTGTGAGAGTGCAGAGTGTTTGCACGGAAACCACGTGGCACCCGGTGATCACTCAGCGAAATTTATGAGGATTATTATCTAATATTAGTGTTATCTATTACCTGACTCGGGTCCCTGCTGATTCTAAGTGCCAGGGGAGCTTGGGAAAGTGAGTAAGCAGGAAGGGCTGGCTTCGTCACGGAAGAGGAACGGGTGAAGTGGGTGTTAGGTTGGCCCTTGAGAGAGTTTTTTTTTAAATGGGAGAAAGGAGCCTGGCCGGTGTGGCTCCGTGGTTGAGCATCGACATATGAACCAGAAGGTCACAGTGTGATTCCCAGTCAGGACACATGCCTGGGCTGCGGGCTCCATCCCAGGAGGGGGCATGCTGGAGGTAGCTGATCAATGATTCTCTCTCGTCATTGATGTTTCTAACTCTCTCTCCCTCTCCCTTCTTCTTCATGAAATAAATTTTTTTTAAATGTATTTTTTAAGTGGGAGAAAGGAGAAAGAACATTCCAGACAGGGAGGACAGAGCAACGGGAAGCCTGATGGCTCTGACGTGAGGTGTGCAGGCCTCTGGAGGCACCTGGGGTGCGAGGTATGTGGGCAGAGTCGGGAGTGCAGGTCCTGGCACACCTGGCAAGGAGGGGTTCCATTAGTCTTGAGAAGTGGCGCTAAGTACTTAAGCAGGGGCCTGGTATAACTGTAGGGTTTCGAGATCATTCTGAGGGGATGTGGGATGGGTCTGAGTGCCTGGACCTGGGGATGCCAGGAGACCACACAGGCCGTGGGGAGGGGCCCTGCCCTGCCGGGCCAGGCCAGGCAGGGGAGGGGAGCAGATTCTCAATGCAAGACACAAACCAGGGTCCCTCATTCTCTTTCCCTGCACGCTGGGCACTCTCTGGCTTCTGCACAGACCAGGGCAGAACCTCAGTCTACCACCCTCCCCGTCACTCCCCTAGGATCCCCGTCCAGATGTGCGGGGATGGCACACGGATTCTAAGGCACAGGGCTTCTCTTTCTTCTCTTTGTGTGCCCAAAGCCGGCCTGACATTGGCAAATCGCTGCAGCGCGCTTTAAATGATGTATGAAATGAAAGATCCCTTCCCGGTGAACTGGGAGCCTCCTGCCCAGCAGTGCTTGTCTCTGCTGGGCCGGCTACTGTATTATTTAACTTCGGGGCGGCCAGACACTCGGCGGAGAGAGAAGCTCACCATCACCAAAGACAACGTTCACATTTAAAAAGAAAAGTGTGTCTACGGAAACATGCGCAAGTCTTTGTCCCTCGCTTTCGACGCTGTTTTTTAATTTCTGCTGGTGTTTTGTGGAGAGGAAAATGTTTTCTCTACTTCCTTATGCATTTTCCTCCCATCCAGGTCTCTGCTTTCATTTTAAATACATATATATATATATATATAGATAGATAGATAGATAGATAGATAGATTGATTTCAGAGAGGAAGGGAGAGAGATCGAAACATCAGTGATGAATCATTGATTGACTGCCTCCTGCACGCCCCACACTGGGGGTCGGGCCACAACCCAGGCATGTGCCCTTGACCAGAATCAAACCCAGGACCTTTCAGTCTGCAGGCCAACGCTCTATCCATTGAGCCAAAATGGGTAAGGTTCTGCTCTCATTTTATAATTTTATCCAAGGACAGAAGCAAAGACTTTGTCCAACATGTCAGCATCCTGTCCCATTGGCAGCATTTCTGCCCCTTCCTTGATGACATTTTTAGCTGGACCTGCGCCTGTGAGCCGTTCGGGAGGGTGAAGGTGGGTGGGATATTCCTGAGGGATCTGCCCCAGGGGCTCCCAGCCCCCCGGCATCCTGAGCTGTGGCCCTGACTGGTGTGGAGAGGCACTTGTCGCTGTGGCAACCAGGGTCTGCATTCAGGAGCCAGTATTGGTGGTGTCCATCTGACCTCAAGCAGCATCCGTTGATCCCCTGTGAGGGTGATGCGCTCTGTGGTGCCTTCGGGACAGACATGGGGTCAGAGCGGCCGCCTCTGCTTCTCAGACGGAGCTACAAATAGACCGAGAGCCTTCTCCGTCTGCAGGGAGGACCGCTGGATCAATTTGCTTTTAGCCGATGGAATGATCATCGACGTTTGGACAGACTTCTAATCTTGGCGCGGAGCAGTCAAGAGGCGTTTTAGCTACGGATGGTAAATGGGTTCATCCTGGGATATATTTAGCCATGTGGCCTGGGGGCAGGAGAAGAGAGGCCTCGGGGTCCAGGAAACCTGTGGGAGCCAGACCCACTCTGTGCCTGGAGGCAGGTCACAGCCCTCCCCGCCTCCTCTGAAGGGCCCTGGGGGTGCTCAGTGGGCACTCCCTGCAGGGACGGGGGAGCTCCGGGCTAGGCCCTGGGGTGGCCTCCTGGTTGTGACCGCCCTTCATCTGTGCCCGCAGGCCAGTAGGAAACAGGCAGATGAGTATGGAATCGCAGGTGAACAGTAAATGGTGTGTGTACCCTGAGAGAGAGGATCCAGAATGCTCTGCCCACGCACTCTGGAGCCCCCCCTGGATGCCAGCTGTGACTCCACCAGCCCAGGGGCACACTCTTAGACCATTATTTCCCCTTTGCCCCTCTGTTTCCTATTCCGTAAAATGGGAATAATCACCCCATCTTCTTGTCTTCCCCAGAGAAACAGGTAAGGAAAAGGCTGTTGTAAGCTGCAGCGCGCTCTATACTTTGAAATACACACGATCTGGTCAGCCGCTCTCTGCAGCCAGTGCTCAGCCTCAGGCAGGATGCACAGGAAGTGGGCGGGGGGTGGGGAGCAGCCAACACCCCCTGTATCATCCGAACCAAACCGGCATCGATGGGTTAGTTAACATGCAGGCGCTGCCGCGACACCTCTGTGTAGAGGGGGAGGCAGCAGGCCATGCCGACAGCCATCAGCAGGAGCTGCTGACAGCCTTTCAGACAGAAAGGAGCGAACAGGAGAAAGTGGGGCCAGTCCCTAACCATCACACTTCCCACGCCTTGAATTAACGCCTTGTCACTCACAGCTCCGGTCACAGCTCCGGTCCCCCAGTGCTGGCTGCCATGGCCACCGAGCAGGTGTGATGCCCAAACTTGGTGGGCAGAGCCACGGCAAGAAACTGCCAGGAAACTCCCTCCCGGTCTGTCCCTCCAGTGCCTGGCAGTGTAAACTCAGGCCCACGGGTCTCCAGCGTCAGAGATGCGTCAGCCTCCGGCAGGCGGATTTCTCAGCACCTTCTCTATCCTTCGGGCTCATGGAATGCAGGCCTGGGGCTGCTGATGAAATACTGAGGAGCAGGGGGGTCAGAGTAGCTGGTAGGAGCAGCTGAGGGTAACTGGAGACCGGAAGTTAGATGCCTGCTTCCCCATAGCGCGTGCACACACACACACACACATTCCCCCACACGTTCACATTTCCAGAACCCTGGCCTGGGTCTTTCTGTTGCCCAGGCATGGAGAGCCTGGGACCGCTCCATCAGGGCTGCTCTGCCAATAGGGGACAGGCTCGGAGTCCCCGCACCAAGCCTGCTGCCCTGTGCCCATGCCCATTAAGCTGGCATACCTGGTGTCTGCTCAGACTCGCCCAGTGGAAGAAAAGCAGCTCCCAGGAGGACTGGGGGTTTGTCGATACCCACAGCGGAGGGCTGGCTGTGTTTCCAGTAAGAGTCGGTGAAGCTGGGAAAATTACTCATTACGACTTTATTGATATTCACTTTACTCTGCAAATGACGTGGATGGTTCTGACGGGAGGCCTTCATGGGCCTGGCTGAAAATCCATTCGGGTGGATGTGGGTTAATGGGGCTGAAGGACTCAAGGGTTCAACAAGCCGTGTCAGCCCTGCTTCCCAGGCACCTCCTCTCCCATCGGGAGAGAGCGATGTAGTTCGGGGCCCAGCATGATGCTCGGGGTGCACCTGCTGCTCAGGACAGTTGCGGGAGTCCTTCCTCTCCCTCCCTTCTTCACCTGCATAGCGTCAAAGCGCTCCCTCTGGCTGTGGCTTTGCTCTGCAGGGCTCGCTGCCAAGAAGGGCAGGAGCTGTTGAGGCCCCTCGCCCAGCCTGATGCCCACCTGCCCATGCGTATTAAACTAGTTCTCACACGAAAGGTTTAGAAATCGGTGATTAGAGTCTCACGTTCTGCAGAAAGATGTCTTATCGTCTGGCACAACCCGAGTGCCCCCAACATCAGTGACAGCCTGTTGGATGGACTAGCCCCGGGAGACACTGTCAGCCCAGATCCAGGCAGGGGACAGTGAATGACTGAACAGTTAGAAGCGGATTTTCTTTGACGGCCACACAAGACTCCGATACGCAGGCAAAAATAATTTCAGAGCGGCCTTGGGAGAGCTTTCTGTCATTTAATTTACAAAGGCTTTTACATACGCCATTTCCTTTGATTCTCACCAATATCCTGGTGGGTACGTAGGGCTAGGGAATTTTTTGTGAATTTCCTATATTAGTCATTTGCCTGTGGACACGTTCAGATCCATTCCCCGTTCCCTGCAAACGGCACCTCCCAGGCTTTCTTCCAGCTAGCTCCTGTGTAGGTTCAGCCAGCGAGGCTGTCAGGGGTGCTAGGGTGGAGGAGAGGAGCCAGGGCCTTTCACCCCTCCATCTCAGTTTTTGGGGGTCTCTAAGATGGCAACTGTGTCTCCTGGGGGGGGTGGTCCCAGTTCCCACGGTGTGGCCCTTGTCCTCCAGCCCTGGCCGGTTAGCCCTGATGCCAGCCTTGAGCACCCTCACTCTCCTGCCAGACTACCTGGCACAAGCTCTGTTCACCTGGCTTCTGCATAACCTGATATATTCCCACAAGTGAGGAAACCGAGCCCAGGGCAGCACAGCTACCCAGTGCCGTGTCCTCAGGGCCAAAGAGCCCTCACACTCCAGACCCCGCCCTTCCCACTCCACGAGAGAGCGAAGCCGGGGGGATTCAGAGCAATCTGGGCCTAAGACACCCAGAGGGGAAAGCACACGCGCAGAGCAGGGAGAACGCCTTTGCAGCTGGGAGCTTTGTGCAAGAGGAGGCATTGGAGCTGGGAACCCTAAGACGATGCTGAGAGCGGGTGAAGGAGGTGCTGTTTCCGACCTGCAGAGAAGGACCAAGTGTGGGACCACTCTCTTCCACACTGTGCCCGGATGCAGACCTGTGTTTGTCACTGTGCCTCCCGCCTCATGGCTTCCACAACTCTCTCTCTCTCTCTCTCTCTCTCTCTCTCTCTCTCTCTCTCACACACACACACACACACACACACACACACACACAAAGGCAGTGGACTTCTCACTGGTTTGCCTATCCATTCTCCCTCTACAGTTAAGAGGAGTCTCTCTAAAATATATGCGCACTGAGCCAGTCTCCCGTCTAGAAACCTTTGCTGACTTCCTTTTGCCAGTAGGATTGGCCCCAACTCCAAAACCTTTGCTGACTTCCTGTTGCCAGTAGGATTGGCCCCAACTCCAAAACCTTTGCTGACTTCCTGTTGCCAGTAGGATTGGCCCCAACTCCAAAACCTTTGCTGACTTCCTGTTGCCAGTAGGATTGGCCCCAACTCCAGAGCCCTGGACCCAAGGCCCTTGGGAGGCGGGCTCCTCTGTGCCTGTCCAGACGCTGTCTGGCCACACCGGAGCCAGCAGTGAGCCTTGAGTAGGTCACGCCTTTCTCCTCCTTCGCTCAAGCCCTTTCCTCGCCTGGAATGGCCTTGCTCCCTCTGCAGCAATTCCTTCCCATCATGTGATGCTCTTCGGTGCTGTCACAGCTGTCATGCTGCCCGGCACTTCCGCCTGAAACACACATCAAGACACCCTCCTCTGTGCTCCCAGAGCCCACTGCCCACACCCGTATTAATATTTTTAATCAAGCTGTCATATCATGATGCATTTACGTGTCTGTTCCTGCACCTTAGAGCTCCCAGCCTGGCTTGCGAGAGCTTGTCTTCTGCCTTCCCAGCTCCAAGCGCCTGGCAGATAATAAATGCACGTGAACGAGTGTTACATTGGAATGAATCCCAGCGCCATCCCTCCTCCTCCTCGTCTCCTCACTCCTTCCCTGGATTCATCCGCGTACACGCTCAGCGTCTCTTCCCTTCCGGGTTCTCTCAGAGTGTCTGTGGGGCTGGATGGATGTGTTAGCCACAGTTTTAAGTCATGTCCATGTGCATTTATGTGTGTGGTTCCCCCATTCGATTACTCGTGACATCAACACCACTCCATTTGGGGCTGTGCTTCTCACACAATAGCACATCGTCAGCTCTCAACCCAGGGCTATCCAGTTACATTATAGCAGGGAAGGATGAAATTAAGGAGAAAATGCCTAAAAGATTAAGATTTGTTTTCAACTGAGCTACATGGAGGAAAAAGGGGGTAAGATAGGTTAAGCCAGAAGAGGTGATCTGTCATGTGAAATAGAAGTACCAAGACTTGGCCAGCTGGCATGGCTCCGTGGTTGAGCGTTGACCTATGAACCAGGAGATCACGGTTTGATTCCTGGGGTGCAAGCTTGATGCCTAGTGTCGGGCATGTAAGAGGCAGCTGATCAATGATTCCCTCTCATCATTGATGTTTCTGTCTCTCTCTCCCTCTCCCTTCCTCTCTGAAATCAATAAAAATATATATATATATTTAGTTTTAAAAATATTTTTATTGTTTTTTTATAGAGAGGAAGGGAGAGGGATAGAGAGTTAGAAACATCAATGAGAGAGAAACATTGATCAGCTGCCTCCTGCACACCCCCCACTGGGGACGCACCCACAACCAAGGCACATGCCGGACCTGAATTGAACCTGGGACCCTTCAGTCCGCAGGCCGACGCTCCATCCACTGAGCCAAACCGGTTAGGGCAATAAAAATATATTTTAAAAAATAAATAAAAATAAAAAAAGAAGTAGCAAGACTCAGGTTGAGGGGGGTGCTGTGACAAACAGTCTCCGCCACCCCATGGTCTCTTGGTTCATTCTCCCTTCTCTCCTGGTTCAGCTGGAAGTCCCGTCCTCTTCCAGGGTGTTGCCTTCAGAAGAACCTTCTTTCTGCAATGATATTCCTCCTCAGGATTGGGCAGTGGTTTTACCTTGAGTGGCAGCTCCATTGATGGATGTGTTAGCCACAGTTTCAAGTCATGTCCATGTGCATTTTTGTGTGTGGTTCCCCATTCGATTACTCGTGACCTCCTCAAGCTGAGAGGCCCTTGCTGACAGTCCCTCCCCACCCACCTCGGCACCGCTCCCTCCCAATCTTGAGCCTGTTCCCTGTGGTCAGGCTCTTTTGATTGCAGAGTGGTTCATACAGCGCTGGTGGGAAGCATGAACTCTGCGCCTGACTGCGGGGCCCGTCCCAGCTTCGCTAAATGCAGCTCTGTGGCCCCGTGTAAATTTCTACGTCTCATGAGTCAAACTGGGATGATGAGAGAAGCTTCCTCGTGGGCCAGTGTGCGGATTAAGTGAGCTGACAGATACAGTGTGCTGAGAACAGTGCCTAACACGGGATGCGCAGGGTGTGAATATGAGCTCATGGGGATGGAGATTATTTTTCACCTGCAGACAGCGTGTGTGTCTCTCCTCAGAGTCAGTATTTTATAAGGTCTCCTCGCATGGCACCGCCTGCAGGGATAGCGCAGCAAAAATCAACGGGGGTCCTTGCGCGGCTTCTTTAAAGGGTGTTTGGGCCCCAACAACTCTTCAAGTGCGTGTGAGGGAAGCCAGCGTCACTGTCCAAGCTCCACTCCTCTGTGGCTGAGACCACTGTCCTGAGAGAGGGTGGCTTCCCAGCCAGCTCCAGGCGCCCAGCCAGGAGCAGCTCAGCAGCCTGGTTCCAACTGGCTTCCCTCCTAAGTTCTCCTCCCCAGGAGAAACCCCAGGCCCTTCCTCCAGCAGCCGGACAGCTAGCTGATGGATGAACACCCTGCTTCTCCAGCCACAGACAGAACCATGGCTGGGCTGGTTTGGGTTTTGAAGTTTGAGGTTCCCTCGGCCTCACTCTGCGGAAGACCCTGCAGATCGGCTGTGTGCACACGGGCCTGTTGGCTCCTCCCCGACACAGCCAGACAGAGACCAGCACGCACATGTCTATACACACATGTCCACACACTCACTCGTGCCCACTAGGCCGGCCTGACCTCCTGGGAGATCAAAGCCCTAATGCGTCCGCCTTGTGGATGAAGGAAGGTTCCCACTTGCTGTGTGAGCCTGGGGGAGGGCGTGCACACCTCTTAGGAGATGAGAACAGAGATGAGTCTCTTGCTGAGGCCACGCAGAGCTCAGTGGTAAGCAGCGTGCACCTTAACACGCATGGCGGCCCTCCCCCTCCCCCCCCGACCCCCCCACACAGCATCTGTGATGGCTCTCTGGTGTATTAGGAGGGAAAGTGCACTTGGCAGTACTAATGTCTGCTGTTTAAGTCCTATTGCCTCATCCACTCTGGTCCAGCCGCCTCTCCCTTAGCTGGGACGTGCGTTCTCCTTCGAGGTTAATGAGGGAAACACTCCTTTGGACGAGGCTGATCTGCACTTGTGTATTTCGCTGCCTTGACATGATGGCTGGACCCAGTTGCTTCCCAGCGTGAGCCCACAGTGATATTTCTTGGCCTTGAGCACGTGACCCCGCAGGCCTGTTGGGAGGGGTGGTTTGTGTGGTGAGTGGGGCTCCAGCGGGTGCCAGCAGATCGGAGTCGCATGTCTCTTGCTTATTTCATCTCCAGCGTGAGCTCTGCGCCCTTTGGTTGTCTCGGGAAGGACTGGAGCACCCATGCGGTTACACTCCCCAGATGGGGGTGGGGCAGCAGGCTTGTCTGCATCCCCCTCAGAGCCTTCCTCTGCCCACAGCCACCTGTGGTCCTTCCATTCGCACCCCCGGCAGGGCTGGTGTACCAACTTTGGGAAGCATCTGGCTTAAGGCAAAGGGAAGGTGAGGCCCCCAGGTGCCCTTTCGGGACATGTTTGGAGGCAGGGTCACCTTTTGGTGCCTCCAGATCTCCCCACGTGGGCACCTGCCCACAGCTTTGAGCAGGTCCAGGGGGGCCCAACCCCCGAAGAGCCGATAGGTGGGCCAAGAGTCCATGAATATGATGCCAGCAGAGGGATGTGGGCTGATCAGGTCACATCTGGACCTCACCCACCAGGGGCTTGAAGAACTTGGGAGATGAGCTCCCAGGACTGGAAAAGCTGGTGACAGGCCAATGGGAGAGTGTGACACTTTGGGTGGGCAGAACCTGGCCTGTCACTGAGGCCAACTACAAACTATAGGCACAATGCTGCTTTTCAGAAAGCAGTTCTGAGTCATAAAATAGTAACTTTGGAAAATAAAGTTGCAAGAGGGGTGCGCTAAGATCAGTTTCTCTGAGAGCTGGTAGAACTCGAGCTGTTGTGCCCAAGCTCCCAGCCAGGCTGCCTCGCGTGAGCCCTGCTTCCACCACATCCAGGCCCCTGGGCTGGGGCTGACTTCTGTGCCTCAGACTCCCCTGTAACACAAGCATCACTTAATGACAGGACGTGTCTACCTCTGTGAAGAATTGTTTTAACGAGGGCTGTGGCCAGTTATTCCATGTAGAGAGAAAGAGAGGTTGAAATGACTGCAAGGGACAGATTGGAACCCTTGTGCATTGCTGGTGGGAATGTAAAATGGTCCACCCACTGTGGAAAACATATGGGGGGCTCCTCAACATGCTAAACATAGAATTACAAATGACCCAGTAATTTCACTCCTAGGTCTAAACCCTAAGGAATTGAAAGCGGGATTTGAACAGATAGTTGTACACCATGTGTATAAGAGGTGAGAGCAGCCCAGGTGTCCATCAGCAGATGAATCGATAAGCAATACATGGTATATTTATACAATGGAATATTATTCAGCCTTAAAAAGAAAGGAAATTCTCCCCTAGCTCAGTTGGTTGGAATGTCGTCCCATACACCAAAAGGTTGTGGTTTTTATTTTGGTCAGGGCACATACCTAGGTTGTGGGTTGGATTCCCAGTCAGGGCATGTGCAGGAAGCAATTGATAGATGTTCTCTCTTCTCTCTCTCTCTCTCTCTCTCTCTCTCTCTCTCTCTCTCCTCTCTCTCAAAAAAAATCAACAAAAACATATCCTCAGGTGAGGATTTTAAAAAAAAAGGAAATTCTGACACATGCTACAATATGGGTAAACCTTGAAAACATTATACTAACAGAAATAAGCCAGACACAGGAGGACAAATATTGGTTGATTTTACTTATATGAAGTACCTAGAGTAGACAAATTCATAGAGACAGAAAGTAGATTGGTGGCTGCCAGAGGCTGGGGGTGGGGGAGTGGTGAATGGGAGCTGCTGTTGAACGTGTACAGTTTCACAATGTGCACAATGATGGGGATGTACTTAATGCCACTGAACTGTACATTAACATGGTAAAATGTAGATTGTGTATCTGTACAATAAAAGAGAGAAGTATCAACATTAAAGAGAAAAATAGTGTAGTAGGCAGCTTGACAGGCATGAGCAGAGCAAGGACCATAGGCCAGGCATGGGAGGTCACTGGGGTGGAAAGTCCAGGTTGCCTAGTAACCAGCAAAACTGGGGAAAAACCGAGAACCTTGCCCTCAGGGTAACCTTTCCTCCCCTGTCATGATGACAGTCATGTGACAGATCCTCTTAAAGGAGGAAAAAGGGGCCAGAGCACAGCCTCATTGGACTCCCATACAGGCTCCTGCACAGCCACTCCCTTAAGCACTGGGCTATCACAGGGGTGGGTAAACTTTTTGACTCGAGGGCCACAATGGGTTCTTAAACTGGACCGGAGGGCCGGAACAAAAGCATGGATGGAGTGTTTGTGTGAACTAATATAAATTCAAAGTAAACATCATTACATAAAAGGGTACGGTCTTTTTTTTTTTTTTAGTTTTATTCATTTCAAACGGGCGGGATCCGCTGGCCGTAGTTTGCCCATGGCTGGGCTATCAGGACAATGAGGTTCTGACCCGAATTAAATAATCTTAGGAGCAAAGCCTCAGGTCTGCTGACCGGAGTCAGAGTTTTGTTCAAACTAGAGGTCACATGGAGGCCTCAGTGGTGTTTCAGCTCCAGGCCCAGAAAAGCAGCAAAACCAGGCAGAGTGACCGCATGGCTGACATCAGGACCGGCTGCAGTGGCTAATGACGCCCTGTCCTGGAGCTGACCAATCGCCCTGTCCTGGAGCTGACCAATCGGTGAAGACCACAGCCCTTAGGGGACAACACCTAGAAAGCTGATGACTATTCAGTTGAGATCTTTCCCTGAGATCTTTCCCTGAGGCCTCCAGATAAAAGCCCTTAAGATGAAGGACCCAGCCTCTCCTCTCTCACCTCCTCCCAGCTGTGATTTCTTTGTCTTTCCTTGTCCTAAGCTCCTAGGGCCTCTTTTTTTTGGTTTTAATTTGCCTCTATAACTTTCCTTCACTTCTTCCACAGCTCACTTCATTTACCTCTGTGACTTTCTGAGTAAACATTCGCTTGTATTTGAGTTCCTTGCCTCTAAATTCTTTCTCAGCCGAACTCAAGGACTGAGGTGGCTGTACCGGGGTCCAGCCTTCTGCTCGTGTTCACCATTAGCAACAGAATCTAAAAAACCAACTGGGCTGCATGAGGAGTTGAGGCCATGTGATGGAGTGAGTCTTTCTTAGTAGGAAAAGCTCCCCCACTGAGTCTGGGGGGGGGCCTCAGAGCAGACTTGGGTGAGGCAATTCCTGTGCATGACTGGCACAGAGGCTTGAACTAATTGGCCTTGGAGGTCCATTGCCATGGATCTATTTTCCGCCCCACTATGAATATCCCTAAGACTGAGAAGTATATTGTTGATCCCAGACATGGAGAGTCCTATCCTATATCTAGACTGAACCACTGAATCCTGTGTTTTCTGCAAAATAGGCTCAGAGGTCTTGAAAGGAGGTCCAGGAAGTGTGTGTGTGTGTGTGTGTGTGTGTGTGTGTTTAAGTTCATGTGGAAACCGTTTTTGAAAATTATTTTTACAGAATTGTTCCAACTCCGTCAGAAGCATATGCCTGGTGACAAGAACCTGGAAGGAGCGGGGATTAATATGAAACGCTGTCTTGGGCTGGCAGAACTGTGGGCGGATGTTTTCCATGGTTTAATGTCTTTTGTGGCATTGAATATTGTTTTAATAACAAACAAAATAGACAAAATGATTTTAAAAAAAGCTTTTGAGAATCTAAATGCATGAAAAGCATATTAAGACTGACATCACGTCTTTGACGCACTTAAAAGCCCAGAGATGGGGAGTGTGGTGAGATAAAAGCAGAATGCGCCGCTTATGATAAATGAAAACAGTCTCCTCACATTAAGACTCAAATTACAGCCACAAGATAACTCCCTGAGATGGCAGTTCACAGAATCAATAAAACTCCTGTTTGTTTGCAAAGCCAAGTTGCCTCCATGCCAAAATACATATTTTGTAAATTGCTTAATTTACATTTGAAAGGACCCAACTTTAATTCTTCAAGAAGCTGAGTGAAGGATTGAGAGGAAGCAAAGGGAAAAAAAATCTACAGCGCAGCGATGTAAGCAATCTTTGGGGGGGGTTCTGCAATAATTTGATTGAAATTGATAGCATTTGGAAAAAGGAAATGTTTTCCATTAAAAAAACAACAACAACACAGCAACAATGCAAAAAACTGGCCAGAGTTATGTAAGGTCTTTCCTGCAGTGAACGCTGACTGACATTCCTAGGATGGAGACGACACAGGCTTCCAAGGAATGACGCCCCCAGCAGTTACCTCCTGTGTCCACAGGTGCACTTGGCAAAGGACAGGGAAAGAGCTTCTGTCCCCAGGACGTTCTCTGGCGGTGTCTTTGTTCCAGTCCAGCCTCAGGATTGGCTGCCTTTGCTCAGGGAGGCCGTCTGCCTCCCAGAACTGGACAAGGAGCGAAAGGCGTGGGGACAGGGTGCAGAGCCGGCCGTTGCTTTGCTGAGGGACCTTCAGCACAGTGCCTTGGCCCTCATGCTTCATTTCCTTTCGTGACAATTCATGTCATAAAAGTACAACAGATATTTTGAGCTCAGACATAAGGCCTTCAGTTTTTATAGGGAGTTCAAATACTAAGGGCCTTTCTCGGCTGTCACCACATCGCTGATGCTCCTGACTCCTCTTATTAATAGAGAGAGATCTGAAGTCACAAAGCTGGGTGACCTTACACCAATGACGTCTTATTTCCAGACACGAGTGTCCTAGCTATGATGAGAACTGAGAAAACATACATATGGAACCTGGCGCTGGTCAATTTACCCCTTTCCTACCTTGCAAATTGAGTGCCACTTTAATCTACAGATGGGCTTAGATGAGGTTTCGGGCTAGATAGCTAATAAATAGCAATCTTCTGCATCCAACCAAGCCCCATGGTTGCTCCGCCCATTTTCTCCCCTCCCTATTCCCTGAAATCCCTGAAAAGTGTGCGACATCAGAGAAAGGCAAATGGAGAAAGCCAGGGGGTTCCGGCGAGGAGGTGGCGGCTGCCCAGGCCTCCGCCAGCCCACCCTGCCCGCACGGAGAGGCCGGGGCCTGCTTTACAGCTGCTCGTGAGGAGTTTACTGAAGCGCCTGCCCACGTGGACTTTGATGGCCCTGAGGGATCTCAGAGGAAAGGTCTGCTTTATGCTGTCCCATCAAAAATGTGCACATAAAGCGCGCCTCCCTGCCAGGGACGTCTTCATCGCTCTCCGAGGGGCCTGAGTCCACAATTCGCTCGCTCCTGCAGGCCAGGATAGAGACTGGGGAGGCTGGGTGGCGAGCTGAATAAAAGCGCGTTGGGTTTGGCGAGGCTGTGCACTTGGTTCCCAGCATGGGGAGAGGACGTGGGGTACGTGCTCTCTGGCTGAAGCAAACGGTGTGGCTTGAGAATGGGGAGGGAGTAGATATGACCCAGAGCGACTCACTCCCACAGCGCCCCCAGAAGTTCCAACAAGTCATCACGTCCCCATAGGTACCCAGAAATATTTGTGCAGCATCAGTGTGATGCCGCTGAGAAAGCTTTCGTGCAGCCACCCAGAGAGGCGCCTCTCCCATGGGGACTCAACACGTCGGCACCCCAAATGCCTTGAGCAGCCTTCTTAGCTCCAGTCACTTATAGGTGATGCCCTGACTCCTGGTCCAGGACTTTTCCCCAATGGACCACCTGCATGTCATCTCGGGCACCACAGTCCGAGGACCCACACACTCAGATATCCAAAGCCCAACCCGTTCATTCAACAAGTCACCTTAAGACATGACACCACACACCACGCACACGCACACGCACACGCACACACACACTCACACTCTCACACACACAGAGTCTGGCCCTGCGTATGTATTTGGACATGGACAGCATCATTTGAGATCAAAGTCTTTCTGTGCAGAATCCATCTCCTTTCCAACACATGGAACTCCTACCAGCAACAGCCCAAGACTTGTCACCTTCAGATAGGGATCCCCAGGGACCCCCGAGGGCTGGCCACGTTAATGATCTGAACGTCCCACAATGCCTCTCTGCATGTGACTGGACTGGGCTCAAGGCTTTTCTTCACATTGTTTCTGTGGCTTGAGGCTCTTTATCCCTGTGGCCCCTTCCCTTTCCTTCAGTGCCCCCCACACACCAATTTTTCTCCCTGGACAGCATGTCTGGGGTTCCACTCCTGACTCTTTCCTCAGCTGATTGAGGGGTTCCACCTGTCTGCCTCTGTGGCCTGACTTAGGACGCGGGGCCCTCCCGGGGCCTGGTGTGTCAGCCCAGCTCCCTGCAGGGCTGGACCCCCCAGAGACCACATCCACGTCTGACACTTCCGCCTGGAGTCGAGTCCTTCCATTCTATGTTTTCCTTCCAAGCTTGTTTCCTTTTTCCTCCGGTTTTATTGAGATGGAATTCACATAGAGCACTGGACACATTGAAGGTGCACAGCATAATGGTCTGACTTACATAAATTGTGAAATGATTACCGCAGTGAGTTCGGTTAATATCTGTCCTCTCATATATGTACAAAAGAAAAAGGGAGAAAAGGATTTGTTCTTTGTAATGAGAACTTGTAGAATCACCTCTCTTAATAGCTTTCACGTATCGCACACAGCAGTGTGAACTTAGTCATCTCCAGGACTCGTTCATCTTATAACTGGAGGTTGTTGGTACCTTTTGACCACCTTCCTCCTTTGGCTCTGGGGGTGACCATGGGCTGAAACCCTGTCTTCTAAAGTTCCTGACGAAGACGTTTCTCTGTCGGCAGCAGGAATGGTACCCCAGGCAGCCACCATTCTCACCCTTGATCCTTGTTAGTGTATGTGTTAGCTCATGGTCACCATGGAAGGCGCAGGGAACCTCACCCCAAAGTGACGAGATGCAAGAGAAGGCAGCCACTTGGGCAGGAGAGGGCGTGGGGGTACCATGGGGACAGGCCTGGGTTAGCGTGGCCTCTGGTGGCTCATTCCAGTCGGGAGGGCAGGCTTCTGAAGCTGCAGAGGGGCATCCAGCCGCACCCTCTCCCCACCTCCCTCTTCTGAAAAGTGGGGATAAGGATGGGAGTGGGATTCCAGGGAGATAGATAGCGCAGGGAAATCTCTTCCAAGACTCCAGATTGCCCTATGAATGAGGCTGTCCGAACTATGTCAGTAGCTGTTAACTCCTCCGCCTGCAGCCCTGGGGGGCCCAGCCAGCCCATTGCAGGGGCTGCGCCTTTCCTGGGGAAGGGCGTGCTGTTTTGACCTCACAAAAGCGGACTGTTTGTGATTACTGCTCACATCGTACTTTAGAGAGCGAGATGAATGAAACGTGTGCAGGCCACAGACAACGAAGAGCCTTTTCATGTCAATGTGGGAGTTTTGTCAGCTTTGGATTATTCTGTAAAGTTCTTGGACGGGCTGGTGCTGTGCAGGGGGGCTCCCACTAATGGAGGGGCCTCCCCACTGAACTACCAGACGACTGTGCTCCCCTGCCCCGCGCCCTTCAGAGAGGCAGCCTCGGAGGCAGCAGCAAGGCATGGAAATACTCGCTTCCATCACCCTCGCCTGTGGCCCCTTTCCTTTCCCACCACAGTGGCTCTCACCAATTTATCTCCCTGGACAGCATGTCTGGGGGGGTCCATGCCTGACTTCTTCCCTAGCTGGTTGAGGGGTTCCGCCTGTCAGGAACAGGGTGGCTCGGAAGACCCCATCTGAGCAGGCTGTCTGGGACCCCCATGTCTTCTCCAGCTCTGGGGTCTGGCTCACAGCAGTCGGCACTCCAGTTATCAGTTTGCCTCACTCGCGTTCAGGGCGCTGGGGGGTGAAAAGTCCTTGTGGGATGAGCCTGGGCGGATCCAAATCCAGCGCAGGAACTGGGGGCTGGAGTTGGTCCCCGTCGTGCTAACCGATGGAGTGAATGCGCTCACATGCCCCAGCACCTCCCGGGAAACCCCTCTCCCTGGGAGCATGTCACCAGTGCCTTTGCACGTGCACATCTGCCAAGTCCCCTTGGACTCCCCGGCTCCTCTCTCCAGGCCTGCATGCTTATGCTTACGGTTCATGCGGTGGGGCTGAGGCTTAAGCTGCACCGGTGGCTTTTCCATTCGTGTTTTTGTTTTTGTTTTTTTCTTGTTTGTGTCTTGCTCAGAGGCCGTGTCATGTCTTCCTCCCCGGGAGCGGCTCAGTGTTGTCTCCGGTGGCTCTGATCGTGCAGGCACCTGTCCCAAGGGCAGAGGACGCTGCCTCCCAGAAATGCGGGCCGGCCCTGAGTTTGTCCCTGGAGTGTGTGCAGTTAGGGAGGGAGTCTGCGGATCAGGGGAATTCAGCTCTCAAGTTCCTTGTAGCACCGAGTACAGGCCTTGCTTTGGCAGAAAAAAGGGAGAATCTGGGATGCTCGGTCCTTCTGAACTTGACCCATGTTCTCTCCTGATGGAGAGGCCAGCTCTCAATCTGCCTGCGAGGATATTGCACTGAGTCAAACTCATGGTCAGCTTGAGTCCAAACTCATAGGACTGGTTCTTAGTCCTTGTTTCCACCCAAAGGCCTGCCGTGACCATATATACAGCCTTGGTCTTTTCCTGCAGGACCGAAGTAGAAAAAAGGTAATTGCTGGGCAGGTGCATATAAGAAAAGAAGCCATTTGGGCCAGATGAGAGACTCAGGAAGACCACTATTAATAATAATTAAAAAGAGGATTCCTGGCCTAGCTGGTGCTGTTCAGTGGTTGAGTGTCGACCTATGAACCAGGAGGTCATGGTTCAATTCCTGGTCAGGGCACATGCCTGGTTTGTAGGCTTGATCCTTAGTGTGGGGTGTTCAGGAGGCAGCCAATCAATGATTCTCTCTCATCATTGATGTTTCTATCTCTCTCTCCCCCTCTCCCTTCCTCTCTTAAATCAATAAAAATATCTTTTTTGAAAAAAGAGGGTTCCGCCCAGCCAGCGTGGCTCAGTGGTTGAGCGTCAACCTCTGAACCAAGAGGTCATGGGTTTGATTCCTGGTCAGGGCATATGCCCCGGTTGCAGACTTGATCCTTAGTAGGGGCATGTAGGAGGCAGCTGATCCATGATTCTCTCTCATCATTGGTGTTTCTATCTCTCTCTCCCTCTTCCTTCCTCTCTGAAATCAATGAAATAAATAAATAAATATTAAAAAAATAAAATGGATTTAAACAAATTTTAAAAAAGTAAAGTAAAAATATAAAGGAGGATTCCTAGACACTGTGTGTGGCTTAAAGGACAAAGATGGCACTGTAGGGTACACAGCAGCTAATAAGTTTCGGGTTTATTGTTGCAATTCATTGAGGTGTAATGGAATAACTTTCTTTCTTTCAATAAGGAAACATTTGTTAAGTACTTGTGCTGTTTGGTCTTGGGAATACAGATCAATAAGGCAGGAATTTGGCCTCGGAGGACCCAGCCCTCTAGGAGGCCAGACTAAGATGTAAGCAAGTAATAAAGTACAATCTTTTTATCGGGAGCTTTGTGCAATGAGCTGGTACATCAGAGGTGGGATTCATTTTGAACGCCTTCTACATCCTGGCACTGTGCTGGGTGCTGGGGATACATGGTAAAGAAGGGGGTACAGGCTTTGTCCTCATGGGTGCCCACTCTCAGGTGCACACACTCGGGTGCTCACACTCAGGTGCACACACTTGGATGCCCACACTCGGGTGCCCACACTCAGGTGCACACACCTCACTCTGCCCAGGGAGCTAGAGTGGGGCCCTGTGAGAGGGAGCCGGAGCCCTGAAGAAGGGAGAGCTCCCGTTGTGCCAGAAAAGACGGAGGGGATGCGACTCTCTACACAGAAGGAGCAGAAAGTGTGAGAGCGTAGAGGTGTGAGACATGGCCTATTGGGAGAAGTCTGGAAAAGTCCCTGTTTATTATACTGGGACCCAGCTCCGTTTGCCCACTCAGCTCAGATCCTCGGATGCTGAGTCATGGGAACGACAACGCTATTGCTGAGACACAGACAGAAAACATTCACTGAGATCCTTAGGCTGGGCCCTGGGCCCTGGGCCCGTCGTAAAAGCTTTGATTAGAGTGCGCCAGTCTTCATGAGAGTCCCTACAGGAAAAACACATACGCCGTGCAGAACTGGTCTGGATTTTAATAAATTCTAGAGCCGCAGTTTGCAGGAGTTGGCTTTTTCCACTAAGGAAGGATAGAAATCGTAACTCTTCAAACTCCGCGTCTCCAAAAGGTCGTGAAAAGGAGCGATTATCAGCGTCAGGAGACTCCCATATAATTTAAGCCCCACAGTGGATCTTGTTTGTTAATGTGTGCCACTTCCAAAGCAGGTTCTTCGTGTCCTTGTCCCCGGTGGAGCCGATTTGTTGCTTTCGCCCTGCGCACTTTACTTCCTGAAATCAAGACGCTGAAAGCGTTCTGTAAGCCTATGCAGGAAGGGGACTCATTCCTGTCCATTAAATATGCGTGGCAGCTTGCATTTTGGTTCAGAAAGACACTTGTTTATTTAGATAAGATTTAATTTATGCATCATTTACCTACATTTGCAGGAGCGTGCATGTACATTTGAGCGTGTAAGTCGCATGCGACGTAAACCCTCGCCGGAGCGTGCAAATTGTGCGGTGGCAGCCGCGGAAGCGCCTGCGTGTTTTCGGGCGATAACGCGTTTCCAGCAGAGCAGAGACTTTTCACACAATGGCCTGGGACTGTGTGCCTGTAAATACGCTGACTCATCATTCTCTCTTTACCCAAGGCAAGCCTCTCATTAAAAGCCAAATGCTTGTACTATAAACGGAGGTTGGAGAACAGCTTTCTGGACCCTGTGGGATTGCTCCTCTTCTCCCTGGTCAGGAGATAATTCCTTCATTGTATACAGACATCCCCTGCTTCTCCAGCCCCCGAAGAAAACACACAGAAATTATCAACGTCCTCTACCTTTCCAGTTAATTAATGACAAAGTGCCGTTAGCACTCGTTTACTCATTCATTCAGCTCATGTCGTCCGCTTGTTGCATGTAAGGACAATTCTAGACTATTTCAGCAGCCTTGTGGATGGAGTTCCTTATCTTCTCCCGAGGAGAGAGGGAACTCTGCTGACGGGTGCTGCGTCTCCCTCACCCTGGCATTGCAGCGCCCAACCCTGATGCCATATTGCAGGCGATCCATACATGCTGTTAACAATATTGATCATCGTTTCAGCAGCATATGTACATTCCCAGAAATAGAGATGAAAAAGTAGCTTTCCATCCAGCTTGCGTGACTCAGTGGCTGAGCGTTGACCTGTGAACCAGAAGGTCACTGTTCGATTCCCGGTCAGGGCACATGCCAGGGTTGTGGGCTCGATCCCCAGTGTGGGGCGTGTAGGAGGCAGCCGATCAGTGATTCTCTCTCATCATTGATGATTCTATCTCTCTCTCCCTCCCTCTCCCTTTCTCTCTAAAATCAATTTTAAAAAAATTTGTAAAGTAACTTCCCGTGAGAACTTTCCCATGGCTTAGTCCTGGCCGTGAGCCTGGCATGTTCTTCCCCCTGACCCATAGGAAAGAAAGGCCAGGTTCTCACACGGAGCCTGCCGGCCGAGGGCACCTCCTTCTTGGTATGCAGGTCTCCCCAGCGAGGGAATTTGTTTGGAGTCTTTGCTACCTGAAGGCATTAAAGCTTTATAATGCCAAAACAAGTCCCGTTTTTCTTTATTTATGGATCATATATTTCCCCCCTTTATTACTGCCATGCATTTTTCCAACCTGACAGCTGATAACTGCGAAAATCCACTGCTTGCAAAAAAATTCCACTTACCACTCTCTCCAAGAGAATGAATTTAGAATTAAAGGGGAAAATATACATAGGTATCTATATGCAAAAAAAAAAATATCTCCATATTTATTCTTAGCCCGTGGACTCATATTCCACACTGAAGATGGATTTGGGGTCCACAATCACATTTTGATCAGAGTTCAGGGGGATTCTTTTAAAAACATAACCTTCCCACATCCGCTCTTACCTGTTAACTATTAATCTGGGGAAGAAACGTCAGAGCAAGTCCTCTCGGCTTCCCCAGAGTTGGTGCAATTTAATTTCAATTTGTCAAACATGGCACTATGGTGGAGATATCGTTTTCCCCTGATTTATTAGAAATCTTCTTAAAGGGGCAGTCTGTCACTCAGGTTGTTTCAGCCGGTCCCTCGGTTGAAGTTTCTTTCCCTTTGGCTTGCTATCCAAATTCACAGGAAGGGGAAAAACAACTGAGGAGATAAAATCCACAAGGAGGAAAAAGAGAGAAATCAATGTGTTTTAAACACGATGACAGGATCGGTTGTTTAAATTGCTTCTGCACATTGATTTACAGCATGCCTGGTAGAAACCTCTATTATATTAACAATCTCTTCCCTTCATTTCAATCATTGTAGTTGCTGTATCTTATTACCTTTCAGGCAGATGATGTCCAAATATAGCGTGGAGTACAATTTTGGTATTTTTTTGCTAGAGGAGCGATGAGCAACAACTTAGAGGTCTGGGCACAGGATTAGTAACATAAATAATGTGAATTCCAAATAATGCAAGATAATAATAAGCCAGCTGTGCACTTAGCTGTGGATTACATCCTAGCTGGGTGATTTTAAACCCTTTTCATCTCGTGGCACACATAAACTAATTACAAAAATTCTGCAGCATACCAAAAAATATATATTATATGTTTTAACGACCTGACAAAAAAAATAGGTATAATTTTGATTCATTCCCACCGGACAGGTATTGTTGTGTTGGCTGTTGCCATTTTTTTTTATTGGATAATCTAAGGAAAGAGAGGTCGGTGTCCCTGATTAAATAGTCAGGTATTGCATGCTTTCAATATTCTTGCGGCACGCCGGTTGAAAATCACTGTCCTAGAGGCATTTCTGTAAATGGCACTTCTTCAGGCTTCAGGAGTGTAGAGGGACAGGATGGGATTCTGGCCAGGGACTGCAAGTTGTTGAGAACGGATAGCAAGTTGTTGACCCGGGCGAAATAAACAAAGCTCCCCTGTGAGCGACGGTGCTGCGTTCCAACAAGAATCACCTTTCATCTCAATGGCTGGCCATTGAGATACCATTGTCAGACTGCTGACCCTTTTTATAAAATTACTTTTCGTTAGCCTGCCTGCTCTTCGGTTCAGAGGAGGTGAGACCGTTACTCACTGCGTTTCTTTGATATTTTCACACTAGGGTGAGTCCTTGATGATGATTAGGATGGGAAAGGGTGGGAGGGACCCACGTCCTAGAGGAGAGCTGGTTCCCTTGTAGTCATTATGGAGTTACCCACCTATGAGAATGCGACCCACCAATAGGTCCCTACTCCGAGTCTAGGAGCATCCTTTGTGTGAGGACCAGAGCTTTTCATGCGGGGGTTTTACAGGTGATCTGAGCCATATTTGGAAGATATCTTTTTTTGCACTAAGTATGGCCAGTTTCACGGGGCTGGTTAGATAACACCCATTTCACAGTTGAAGATACTGGGTTTTAGACAAAGTTATTCACCCCGTTAAAGATAGAGATTGGATTTGAACCCGTGGTTTTTTGTTCTTTTTTTACTCCAAAACTTCCATTGTTTCCTCTCCATTACACTACTCTATAGCTGTTGTTTTGTTTTTATTCATTTAACCAAAAACACGTACTGAATATCTCTCTGTGTCAAGTCCATTAACGTCTGAGGCGATGAGATACTAAAGCAAGGACACACCCACCCTGCTATTAGGGATTTCAAGTTCTGCCAGGGGGAATTAACACAGATAAGCTAGCTGTGCTGTTACAAGAGCACAGGGTGTCCTGGAAGCATATCTGAGGTCTGCATGGCCCCTGGAGGAGGGGGCCTATGTCAAGTCCTGCCCAGAAACACTTGCCAGTGTCCTTCCCCTGGACAATGTCCCTATTGTGCACTCGGAAGTCATGACTCAAAGTTAGGAGAGCGAGTGACCCATTCTGCAATAAGGAGGTCAAGGTGAAATCCCTGAACATTTTTTCGTCCCTACACAAGTCTCTATGCACAAAGAGGAAGTTGGTTCCTGGCTACCATGTTCTTTCATGAGGTTTAAAACAAAGAAAGAAAGAAAAGGAAAGAAAAACAACTCCATCTACTAGGAGTCGCACACAGACATCTTTAAGCAGATTGTCAATGCAGTAAAGACTTTTTGAACTATTTGGTGTAACTTAAGTTCAGCCAGTCTGTTCATCTTCCTTATATCTGCTCGGCTCAGATCTTTATCATGTGCTGTGGAATCCTGGTGGCGAGAACACAGGCTATGTATCAAGGCTTTGTTGCAGTTGGGATTTATAACAGGCAAGAACTTTCAAGATATCATATTTAATAGTTAGTCTGTGGCACCTTTATTCTCTGCCTACCAAACTTCCATTCATTCTCGTATGAGTTAGACCAACTGTCCACTTACAGGCAACAGTCCTCACAATCGACCAGCTCACTTCTGACATCAGCTGCAAGTTCAGGAAGGTGCCCCAAAGCGACCTCAGGTCTGAGCCTTTTCTACAAGGATTTATAGACCTCGCTGAAAGCTATTATGTTCGCGACGAACGTGTGTATTTTTTAATCCTTACCCGAGGGTATATTCTTAGAATTGATTTTTGAGAGAGAGGAATGGAGAGAAAGAGGGAGAGAGGAACTTTGATGTGAGAGGGAAACATCAGTCAGTTGCCTCCCCATACGCTCCCCAACTGGAGCTTGAACCTGTAACCTAGGTATGTGCCCTGATCAGGAGTCAGGCCCACAACCTTTTGGTGCACAAGATGATGCTCCAACCAACTGAACCTGTCAGCCAGGGGGATTCATGTTTATTACAGAAAAAGGATAAAGATCAGCCATGGAAAGAACAGCACAGGGCTAACCTGGGGAAGGAGCAATGCAGAGCTTCCGCTGTTCTCTTCCAGTGGTGTCAGGATGTGCCACCCTCCTGTGTCACTTCCGTGTCATAAGACACTCTAAGTACTGCCAGGGAGCTCACCTGAGCCTCGGTGTTGAGAGTTTAGTAGAAACTTTGAATGGGGCTCCAATGCAGAGGGATGCTTCACTGGTGAACGGATGGCTCACCTGGTGGACCTCAGCCTCCAGGTCCATGAAAGCCATGCACCCGGAGCCCCACCCTCCATCACACTGTTAGATTCTCCAGGGTGAAGCGAAGTCCCCAGGCAAACAGTCGCTGGCAAAGGCCAGGCCTCGTTGGGGGTGAGGTTGAATTCTTCCCAGCACCATCCTTCAGCTCCCAGCTCATTGGTGCAAAGGGCATGTCTCCAGGCAGAGCCCACTTTCCCGCTCTGTGCCCCGCGATGCTCTGTCCCTGCCTCTGTCTGCGTTGACTGTGTTGTACAGTAAAGTCCTCACTTGCATCAGCGATGTGTTCTTGGAAACTGCAGCTTTACGCAAAGTAACATATAACAGAACCAACTTTCCCACAGGCTATTTGATATACAGAAGAGTTAAGTTCCTACGGCATATTTCTGGTCACATAAAAAAAATCACCAAACTCTTAAGACCCAAAACACTTCTAATATTGAACATTGACATACATGTGAGACATGCATACATTTAAGAAAAATGAATAAAAACAAGTAAGATTATTCTTTTCAAACCGCTTCGTCCAGTTCAGGGTCAAGGGTGGCTAGATCCTGTTCCTGCAGCTCAGGGTGCAAGGTGGGATCCAGCCTGGCCAGGCCACCCTTCCATCGCTGGGCACTCCCACAGCCACACTCACTCAGACTGGGACAGCTGAGACTGCCCTTTACTCACATACACACATGCACATGTTCATGATGTGGAAGGAAATCAGAGGTCCCAGAGGAAACCCACGCAGACATGGGAAAACATGCAAACTCCGCTCCGACAGGGCCCCCAGCGCGAATCACTCTTACTTCTCATCCACGTTATAGTGAAACTGTTATTTGAGGACTGAATTCTCATCCTGCCTCTAACACTCATATCCTACAGGTTCAATCAGATAACAGGTGTTTAATAAATACTAGCTGGCTTGAATTTTCCCATTGCATTGGGGAAAATGTTTGAATTAGTAAGGAGCTGAACCTTTCCTAAGGCTGCTTTTCTCTGGCTTTCTAGATGACATTTATTTTTGTGAATGTAATGCTTCCCTCACCTCCCAGGGCAAGACAGCACACAGTTCTTGAAGTTTCTATCAACCTCTAAAATTCATGGCCACATCTCAGCTTACACTGATGGTCAAAGAACATCCCTTTCTGGGCCTGTCAATGATGTTTCTAGGAGAACATGATTTCCAAACCCCAGGAGGAACAGCGGCAAAACAGCTCCTCCTTGTATCATATTGCTTCTCGTGTGGTGATGTTATTCAACATAAGTCTGCAGGAGATCTACTGAGAATCCATCGCAGGACTTTGGTTAGGGAATTCCACTATGGCAGAAACAGAAAACTTCAAACAAAATATAACAAGTCAAGAAGCAGCAGTGAAGCCTCTGAAAAATGCACAGCTGGGGGCATCTGTTGACTTCTCCCTGCGACCTGCAGTCCTGTTTGTTCATGTGGCTGGAGCTGCTATGCTCTGAGCATGAGCGGAAGGAGGATGGTTTGCAAAAAAAAAAAAAAAAAAAAAATACAATGATTTGCTTGCACTGAGCTTCTAATTATGTGCCAGCTGTGGCGTGTTCCCAATGTGCCTGGCATGATGGCACAGCTAGGGGCACTCTGCCAGCTGTGCATGTGAGGGTGCCATTGGCAGGGCCATGCCATGCTGCCAGCCACGGTGTCCTTGGTGGAAGGGTTGCAAGTCGGGGGTTGTTGAGTCTCCTGTCTTGAAAACTCTTTTCTTTACAGTTGGGATGGGGCAAGACGCTTAGATGGCAGTGTTTCAAGACAGCATCTCAAAATAATATTCCATAATGGCATTCAAATTGCCCCTGAGTGGTCTAATTTTTAATTTTTCCTCAGCAGCGAGCTGCTGAGATGATCTACAGTGTCATCAGCTTTTTGTGTCTCCTGCCAAAAGCCAGTGTCTGCTGGAGCAAATTTATGGGGCTTCCAAAAACCGAGTAATTTCCACGCTGTATCTATGACTCGGGCTTTCCTCCGAGCCCCAAATTGGATGGGGTGTTGACTGATATACCAACGAGTGGTTTCACCCTAGCTTTTCACCTCCTCTGCTTGCTAAAAACTCTTTGAAGAAAGCGATCCCAGCCAAATTCCAGGCCATGTGCTCTATGGCAGCCTCAACACCCAACTTATAATAGGCGGTCACTTGATGGGATCGCGAGGCCCTACCGAGTGACTACAATGACTATAGGTGACCCAACCTCAAACCACAATTTGAAACTATTTATTTATAACCATCCATTTAATGGTTGCATTGCGGCTTCTCCTGGTACACAACATTAAAAAAATCTTAAATAGACAGAAAACAGATTGTCTCTCAAACACTTGTACCTGGAGGGGGGGGGGGTGCTTAAGGCGGAATAGACACGGAGGACAATAGAAGTGGAAAGAAAATATGGGGTGGACCCTAAAGGCTGAAAAGAAATGGAGATTTCCAAGGGAATGAGACCCCAGGAAGCAGAGGATGCTAAGTCTTCCTCACAGGTCTAGAGTCAGATGTAGGCTGAACATCACTGTCAAGAGTAGAAGATCTAATCAGGCCCATAAAAACAAGGAGCAAGGAGAAATGTGAAACTCAAGAATAGGGGGCGGTGTGGGTATGACTTCCAATCAGGGGTCTGTTGAACATGGCAGAGAGCCCCTGTTCTTCCGCCTGGTGACACGCGTGCTCGGGAGTAAAGGTGTGAGGGCACACCTTCTTCCTGCACAGCAGCGTGTCACCAACTGTCTTCCCCAAGGGATTCCAATTTGCATCTTTCCATGTAAGAAGGCACTTTTGTGACACGTTCTATGGCTCTCCGAATGGAATGCTGCTGATATTCAAGAGGGTGGTTATTAAATGGGGCCCACAGAAGAGTAGATGAGGCCAAATTTGGCTCACACAGCCAAGGCTGTGCAGGTAGAGGTCATTCAATGCAGTTATCCATCAGCAGGGAAGCGGCTGCGTGGACCTGCAGGGGGGAGCCTGTCTCAGGACCGCCATAATGTATTTGAGCTTGCACTTGTGTGTGCCTTTTCGAAATATGAGGGTGTTCCTATTTCCTGGTTTTGAAGGCTCATTGCCTCTGTCAGTAAAACACTGAACAGAGAACAGGGAAGCTCGGGCTCCAGGTCGGAGCAAGCTGGCTCCATCCCTCGCTCTCTGCAGCTGGAAGAGGGATACCGCGTGACAAATCACTTCTGTTGGAAATAGCGGGAGGAGAGCATCTTGGAGACCAGATCAGAGGACCTGAACGATCCTATTAAAAGGATAACAGCAGTGAGGAGCGTCTTCGCACAGCGCATGTGGGCACATTCCGGTGATTTAAAGGTGTGTGGCCGCCTGAAACTGAGAATTCTCGGCTCTGGGTGGCTCCAGGGCAGGCCTCCAGCATCATTCTAACGCAGCCCTATCTGTGCACCACGGTGAAGCCGCTGGAGCAGGTCCAGGTGGGAAGGAATGTGAGGTCTGTGCACCAAACAGAAACACACACGAGCAAGTTCTATTAGGTCCTTGATGTGTCAGGGTGTGAGAAAGAATCCCAACTAAAAAGGGAGAGGTTTTCTATTTCCCTCGTTGTTGCATCTGCTCATGAAGACATTCCCAGCGTGCAGCCCTGTGCTGGGAGACCCTTCGGGAGCGCGCATTTGCCAGAGTCCTGTCCTGGCACCACGAGTTTCACTCTGATCTGGTTCTACCCCAGTGAGATGCGCTCTGGCTGTGGGAGCTGTGAGCGTGCAGGGACGTGGCTCTTCTGGAATCTCTCTGGCCTCAAGCTCTCCTTCTGAGAATGTCAGCTCCTGGGGGAGGGAGGAGGACGGCCCTTGCATGCAAGCTCTTCCAGGAATCTCCTTGTAGAAACAGGTTTAGGTTAAAGCAACTGTCATTTCCACCTATTTGTGTACTTGTTTTCTCAATCCCATTCACCTCTTGAGCACGTAATCATTGCAAGAGCTGTGCTTTCGAAACAAACACGCATTGACCCCTGGGCCTTCCATTAGGAGGTGCTGTTTGCTGTCATTTCATGCAGCACTGAGCCAACAGAGAGGCACCTATCCCACAACGGATGTACCCACGATGATGTAGAACACACCAGCGAGCATGTCAGTCACTCCACCCAACCCTCCTGTTCTGACCCCCCACTTCCGGTGGAATCTGGGCATGTGGCTCTTTTTCTTTACGTAAAAGGAAATGCAGAAATATTTGACGGGGAAATAACATTTAATATTTTAGCATTTCCAAGGTTTAAACAATATAAGACAAATTAAATAGAAACACTTAAGGAGTATAGTATTTGGATGGATAGATAGATAGATAGATAGATAGATTGATAGAAAGATAGATACATTATTATCTTCATGCCAACCAGTTATATGCCACAGAGGCAATTTCTGTGTTTTACAAGTAACAAGACATTTCAAATTCTCAGCCAATAGTATGGACATGTCATTAGTCCTTTGACCACCTGCTCTATCTAACCATCACCTCAAATTGTTTCTCTCAACTTACACCATGAGATTGTTGCTTTAGTAAGAAGGCATAAGGATCCCCTCAGGAAATATTCCAGGCACAGAACCCATCAAACAAATAAACAAACTAGAAAATACCTATTTTCTGTGGTGTATAGCCCCAACATATAAGTCTGGGGTAAAAATTATTTAGGGACACATTTAGCAATTGTTGAGCCTGTTAAGGAGTGTTGCATTGGTGACTTCTAAGGTGCCTTGGACCCTCAAATTATATGGCCCTATTTATTTGGCAGTGGAGAAGTTCAAGACAGTGCTTTCAGGCTGGGATGAGGTCACCTAATGGCCTAGATAGCTATGCAGAATAGAGGAGATGGATGGATGGATGGATGGAGAGATTGATGTAACAAATAATGAGCAAACCCTCCAGAAAACTGTGCCCTGACTGATTTCATTGAGTCCAACATTTCTCTAGCCATCACTCTGCTCCTAAAATATAGGCTGGGGCAAATGTAGGTTAGTTTTCCTATGGAAGATAATACAATAATTAATAAATAAGAATACAAGAATAAGCTCTGTGTTTCACATACTCATAAACCTACTTTTGCCCACCCTGCGTTATGTGGGTGAGGGTGGATAGATAGGGAAATGGTAATCTCAAAATTGAGCTTAAGCCAAGAGCGATCAGTAAGTGTCATGTCAGGTATTCGATACCTACCCAACAAGCCCAAAGTGAATATCACTCTCCCCGTTTTACAGATGCAGACAGTGAGGCCCGTACAGAATAAACAATTGGCCTAAGACCAGAGAGCTAGCACAGGGCAGTGCCCAAATTCAACCCCAATTTTGTTTGATCCATGACCCATGTACCTCGTCACTATGCTGAGATTAGCATCTGTAAAGTCATTTTTTTTCTGTTTTAAATATATTTTTATTGATTTTTTTACAGAGAGGAAGGGAGAGGGATAGAGAGTTAGAAACATCGATGAGAGAGAATCATCAATCGGCTGCCTCCTGCACACCCCCTACTGGGGATGTGCCCGCAACCTAGGTACATGCCCTTGACCAGAATCGAACCTGGGACCCTTCAGTCCACAGGCCAACGCTCTATCCACTGAGCCAAACCGATTAGGGCAGCATCTGTAAAGTACTGATGGAATAATGCCCAGGGTGGTATTACCCACAGATGTGCAGATGTGTGTGGCTCTGCTCTTTGACCATAAAGTAATATTCCAGTGTTTATAATGTGATCTTTTTTTTCTGACGCTGTAGTGAAGGACCGGGATGACAGAATGCACGGAGGCCCCAGACAGTGGTGACATGAACAATAACGCCGCTCCCAGTGCCGGGAGACGCACTGTTCCAGAGGAAGTCATTTCAAGAGCTCTCTCACTTCAGCTGCTATGCTAAGTTAGTTTTGCATCCAGGCAGTTAGACAATGAGTGCATCTGGCACCAACACCTTTCTCGATGCCTGCCTGTCCAATCCCTGCTTCGCTGGCTCAGAACAGCTGCACTAAAATCAAAACACTACGTAATGACTGCCACCAAGCCACCTGTGGAATCCAGGGATGCGAAAGGATAAGTCCCTCATTTAATTGTAAATGGGCGCTCCTTGCAGTCCAATTCAGAGAGCCGTCACTTCGAAGTGTTAATGCCATTGATTGCCGCGTGCCTGGGATAATGGCATTTCTCAACATCTGCTTTCATTTAAAATGTCGAAGTTGTCTTTGTGTTCCGTTCTGTGGGTGCCGCTCGGTAATGAGGCTGTACCTGCTTGTGAAACAGGAGGGTGGAACATGGCAAGTGGGAACCCAAACAAAATATTATTAGTGAATATTTGCAGCTGCTGGTGGGACTTGCTGAGTTGCTGCCAGCATCGATGACAGAATCCATCTTGTAAAATGTGCCTAGGATAAATATCAACCAGGAGTGATTAGCAAAGGTTGTTAATTCATAAAAGGCTTGCAAGCAAACCCGCAATTTGAGTGCCATCCCTAACAGGATGTCCCTTTTGCCAGGCAACCCGGGGCTTGAGCTCTTGATGTGACTGTCACTGACACACTCTTGGCTTTCTTTGTTGTACCTTGAGATGTTTAGTCTGGAAGAATATAAAGGGCCCTGGCCGGTCTGGCTCACTTAGCTAGGCATCATCCCATGCACCGAGGGGTTGCTGGTTCGATTCCCAGCTGGGCACATGCCCGGGTTGTGGGCTCAATCCCTGGTAGTGGATGTGCAGGAGGCAGCTGATTGACATTCTGCTCTCACATCGATGTTTTTCTCTCTTTCTTCCTCTCCTTCCCTCCCTCTCTCTCTAAAAATCAATTTTTAAAAAAGTCAAATTAGAAAAAGGAAGGTTCTGCACGTTTAGTGAAATACACTGGAAAGCACATGTACGTCTTAAAAGGCTCATGTCCAAACTTCTCAGAAGCCATTGGGGCAACATCATCCTTCTGGAAGCCTCCCTCCCAAGTTCCCATGACAGGCATCTGACTCTGTTTTACTCATTTGGCATTAATCATATTTTGCCTTCTCCTGGGGAAGTCTTTTATTTGTGCATTCCTTATCTTCCTGTGTATTCTGCCCTTTCGTCAAGGGCATCTGTTCTTACCTCTTTTCCCGGATCTTGACTCCATCCTAGCCCCCGATGCTTGATCCTGGCACCCAGTACTTCTCATCAACTATTTCTTAAGTAAATAACTATTCACTATGTCAGTGAACAAATGAATGAGTAGTCTTCCCAATGCAGGAATTGACTTACAAGGCAAGAGTTTTAGGTAACACTAGTATAGGTAAGAAAGTTTGTACCTTGAGGCTCTTGAGATCACACCTTGAAGTCAAATCTCTTACTCTAACCTCTGTCCTGGATTCTTACTGCCTGTGGAGTCTAGTGGATGACTAGAAAGAGTGATCAAGATCTGCCGTCATCTAAGGGTGATTGGCAAAGGCTGTTAGGTCATGAAAAGCTTACACACAAATTGATGTATTTTCACACCCGATGGCTCGTCTTGTGACTTGGACTCTTGGTCTTTCCTGGGGTTCAGCTGGAGCACCCAGTGAGCATCCAGGATGTCCAATGTCAGGGCGGGAGGGAGCGCGGCCTTGCCTTGGGTGCCTCCCGGGCCTCCCCCTTGTCCTGGCCCTGCTGTTTACAAAGCACGTTAGACGACCATTCCTAGCTTTAGAATCTCATTTCATTCTGAACTATCCTAGTCTAAGAAATCCAGCCTTTTGGGGCAGTGACTTCCAAAATGTCTTCATAGGAGAGAGAAGAGCAACTGTGGGGAAGGGTGCCCCCTGGAGGCCGGGATAGCTGCCCGCTGGGACTGCCCTCCCAGCACTGCCTGTGCAACCTCAGGTGAGTCCTGTCACCTGGCTATTCCCAAGGCCAAATGGGAAAAATAATGTCTGCTCTTCCGGGTGCCTGTGGGGATGGCCAGGGTCCTGTGTAGTAAAACACTCGGTGAACTGTCAGTATAAACCAGGATACATGGTGAAGCATTGGGTGACTGACTCGTTTTTAAAATCACTGCCTTTTCCTGAGTGTTTACCTCGGGCCATGCACTGTACTGAGTGCTTTGCACACTTTATTTCCTCCAATGCCCAGACTGATCCCTAAGGTAATTAGGACTGTCCCTGTTGTACAGATGGGGAACTCAATAGGAGAGAGTACCTGATACCAGCCCCGAGGTCGCAAGTCAGCTAGGATGGAGCCCAAGTCAGTCAAATGCTAAAGCCCAACACGCTGACCGTCCGGTATTTTATTGGAAGTTGGTCCAGTGGAGACCATTTTGCAAGGCAGCGCCTGCTCTTCGTTTGCAGTAGTTCAGGTAAAGGCAGGACGACAGTTGTTCCTCTTGTTACCTGCGATTGAGGGGCTCCTTCCCACACCTGGCACCCCTCTAACTTCAGGTGCAAGTCCAGGATGACACGTACCTAAAAGCAGACATTTCCTTTAACGCCGTCACTGTGGGGTATGCCTTCCTATGTAGGGGTGCAGCCAGACCTTTGCAATGGTTTAAAAACCTCTAAGCATTTTGTTAAACTGATTCAAACGCCGAATAGCCTCTAAAGTGCATCACTGTTTCCCTCGTGCCCAGAAGGAGCAATTCTCTCACCCTTTAGTGTAATCCAGGTCGCCCGGCACCAGGGATGTAACGAGGCATCCGAGTCCAGAAGGCCCTCAGTCGCCTGTTTCCTCAGATTCGTTCTTAATGTTCAGGGGCACAAAGAGGTGGGTGGCATTTGGTTCATCTCTTTTATTTATCTAAATGCCAAGCAGTAAAACAAGGAAATCCAGACAAAACTGAAGACAGTGTGGATGGGGAGCAGCCTAAGGCGAGCCCCTCTCCCCACCATAGCCTAACAGCCTGGGAAAGGTGGTCCCTGCTGCCTTCCATTGCTTCATCTTCAACCTGAGGACAAAGAAGCTGCAGCAGAAAGTCTGTCCTCTGCAGGGGACACGTCAGGTCAGCAATGAAATGTCCTTCCTGGCCGGTGTGGCTCAGTGGTTGAGCATCGACCCATGAATCAGGAGGTCATGGTTCCATTCCCGGTCAGGACACATGCCCGGGTTGTGGGCTTGATCCCCAGTTGGGGGCAGCCAATCAGTAATTCTCTCATCATTGACGTTTCTCTCTCTCTCTGAGATCAATAAAAACATGTTCAAAAATATATACATATCCTCATGAAAACATGGTTGGGGAGCACCTCAGGCATCCTGATGGATGTCATTGGTCCCCTCCTGTCTCACAGCCACATTCCTGGAGATGTGGGGGCTTCAGGCTGAAGTCCCATAGGCTCCCACTCTTCACAGCCCATCCCCACGCTCTGGAAGGAAGCCAGCACCCGCTGAGCGATGTCTCCAGACACCTCAAACAGATATTCCCCGGAACATACGAGTCCTGTAAGTTCAAAGCAGAAATGACTTTTGAAAAACTTGGAGGAAATTCAGAGGAGAGGGAAGAAATGAGGATCCAAAGGCCGGGGAGACAAAGGGACCCATTTAATGCACAGCCGTAAAGGAATCTAGTTAGTGGCTGGTCACGTGGTAACACGGAACGGGGTCGGGTAAGGCAGTAATCGTAGCGAGGAAGCATGTGAGGCCTCTAGGACTGTGACTCATTCATTCTCCAATCATTAGCTCTGCAGTTTCTGAGCATCGTGCCAGGCGCACGGTTAGGGGTGGGGATATAAGGGTGATCTCAGCCAAGCAGAGTCCCACCTCATGGCACTCACTATCTAGCAAGAGAAATGGTGTTAACTTAATGGTCACAAAATAGACAGATATTCCTGTGCCATGGTGATAGGTACTGAGAGGAGGAGGCCTTCGAGCTATGGACGAATGTCATGGGTGGATAGGTCTCTATTCAGGGAAGTCTTCTCTAAGGGGGGTCTGAAGGGTGCCTAGGAGTTAACCAGCTCGGGGAGGGAGAGCTCTCCAACCTCTGTAGGAGTGACTAGTAAAGAAAGTGAAGAACAGGAAAGACCCACGAGGAAGAGCAGGAGGCAGCACCACCTAGCATGGGCGGGGCCGTTGGAGACCATGGGTCATCCTCCCAGTGGGCCCCTGTCCTGGGGGCCCGGGCAGAGGAGGTCTGGCAGGCTCAGATCCCAAAATGCTCCTGGCTGAACCCAACCAGGGAAAACCCAAAAGGAAGATTCTCCTTCAAAGGGTATTTCCTAAGAGGCTGCAGAGCCCCCACTTAGAGGAAGAGAAACAGATGACCCACGTCAAGGACAATGACCTTCTGTGATATTGGCTTTCATTTCTCTGCGGCCCAGTTTTTTCATCTGTAAAACGGGGATAGGAAAAGTACCTACCTCCTAGAGTTGTTGTGGGGATTAATTGTGTAAGCAGATGTAGAGTGCTCAACCTGGGGGAATCCGGGGTGCCCGGGGAACGTGAGGTGGGGGGAAATCACATTTTATTTTCACTGACTTCTAGCAGGACTGCAGTATTCCCTGTAATAATAAATATAGACAACTGTCGCAGTGGTAACAGCAGTTACCCGTGACCTTGTCACCAATTAAAATCTCAGATGTTTTCATATCACATCGCTGTTTATGTGGAAATCTCAAAATATGGTTCACACTCGTCACTGTTACAATAGTTAGTAGACCTTTGCTTGATACCGTTATCCATCTATAATAACAAAATCGTAATATGCTAATTAGACCGGGCGGCCGAACAACCTTCTGGATGACCTTCCGGATGAAGCCGAGGCAGCGGCAGCCACCAAGGCTGTGAGGGCCGAGCCCCTTGCACGAATTTCATGCACCAGGCCTCTAGTGTGTTGATAAAGAAGCACATACTTTACCTTACACAGACTTGTCTCTTAGTATTCTTCCAATTGTATTTCAGAGTAATTGCTTTCTTTTGTAATTCTATAGACTTTGTTTTATATTTGAAAAGTCTATTCTGAGAAGTCCGTAGCATGCCTGGACTGCCAAGTTTAGGAATTCCTATTCTGTCTGGGTCAAGTTCAGACTCTAAACATAATTCTGAGGATAATTCATACCGGAGAGCCCTATTTGGATTAAGTCTCCCAAGAGCCACAGTCTAGGTGTCTGCTGGATTGTGGGAAGCAGCTAGACAAGAGTCAGAAGGCCCATATGGATACCTGGAAACCTCCCAGGGTGAGACGAGTGACTTTGGGCAAGTTATGCGCCCTCTCTGAACAAATGAGCTTCATAACAAATCTTAGTCGGCATCATACCTGCCCCACGGGACTGCCGAGAGTACGAATGAGATGATTTATGTGAAAGCACCTGTCAGAGGGAGGCCCTGCCTAAATGTTGTGTGAATCTGGTCAAGGCTGTGAGCTCATCAGTCCATTTGCACATGCAGATGACAGCTTGTGGGATGTGAAGGCTTTTCTGTCTTCCTCCTGCTGGGACGGGGCCGCTGGTTTGCTCAGGGATGGCTCCAACGGCTCTGTGCCAAGACGAAACCTGTGCTCCCTTTCCCAGCCCTGTCCCCACCGGCAAACCCCGCGGAGCTGACGCGTGCAGGAGGATGGGCTTGAAAAGGGAAAACAATTTGTTCAGGACGCCCTGGAGTCAGCCGCCCGCATGCTGGGCGTGTGGGCTTTTTCAGCTTCAATCAGCATCACGTTGATCATATTCTGAGAGATGCTAATGAATCCAGAATGTCTACAGGTGGCTGCAGCCTGGCACCCCTGCTCTGCACCTGGTCCCTGCCCATCCTCCCTGCCTCCTGGAGGCTGCATGGCACCAGGGCGCCTGGACTGCTGCCCCTCTGGGCCAGGATGTCAGCCTTCAGCCCATGCCTCAGCTGGGAGCAGCAGAAATTCTGCTTTTTTCCCTTGGAGGCTTATCAGGTCGGTTGGTTTTTTCCCCTACTCTCTTCTTTGGTTAAGTTCCTCTTGTGTGTGTGTGTGTGTGTGTGTGTGTGTGTGAAAATTAATTTATTGTGGCTGAAAAGATAGCAGACAGAGAACCCTGGAGATGGACTTGCCCCTCCTTATCCAAGGCACCGGCCTGTGCTCACAGTGACAAAGCATGTCCCCACACCAGGGACCCACCAGAGAGACCAGCCAGGCTCGGGAGTTAAATAGCTTCTGTTCTCTGAGGAGCTCAAAGCACTTTAGAAACAGGGGCTCGTTTGGGGGCCCATGCTGACCTGGATTGGAAGCGCCCCAGGATCCTCCCAGGATGCGCATGTCTGAGACAGCCTGCGTGGCTGCTGAGGCCGTTCCGTCTGCGTCGCGTCAGGGAAACAGGCACGCAGCCCGAGTTAGAGGAGCCGAGATGGAAAGCAGGGGCCCTGGAGGTTAGCCAAGCCCCTTTCAATCGGCTGTCCGCGTCCTCCAGGCTCTGGTTGTTGCCTTTGCATCTCTGCCCATCTCAAGGGCTCAGGCTAAGAAGCAGGAATATTCTGGAAAATGGCCAGATAAGCCCTTTCCCAAGGGCAGCAGTGTTGAAGCATAACTTGTTTTTGAAGGAGCAAAAGAAATCGCGAATAGGAAAGCAGCTGGCACAATGCGTTCCGCAGCGTAAGACACTCAGCAAATGCTAGTTGAGTCCAGAACTTTTGGAGTGATGCAGGCCCAGGGGCCCAGTGCTTCGTCTGTCTCCAGGGGAGAATTTGTTTCCGTGCATTTGCCAGCTGCTGGGAGCTGCCCTCATTCCTTGGGTCGCGGCTTTCCAACTTCATCTTCAAAGCCAGCGTTGACCAGCTGGGTCTTGCTCACTTGCATCATTCTCACCTGGACTCCCTGCCTCCCTCTGTCACTTCCAAGGGCCCTTGTGATGCCTGAGCCACCTGAGGGCATTGTTGGGGTCCCCCTGCCAGCTCTGTGGCCCTGGCAGAAGTGGGGAGGGGGGGCTTTTGTAGGAGAACCCTCTAGGATTGCTCGCTTATCTGTCCCTGAGAACTGAAAAAACAACATTTCTCATAGCCAGATCTCTCCCCATCTCAAGGTCAGCAGCTCTCCCTTCCATGTAACAACACATTCACACGTTCGAGGAATTAAGGCATGGACATCTTTTTTGGTGGGAGGGTGGGCATTAGTGTGCCTGTCACATCCAATAAGATAGGACTGATCATGGCTCCTCCTCTATAAATGACGGAACTGAGGGTCATGCTACTTATATAGTTTTTCCAAGGTCACACACACACACCAAATGCTACTCTGTCTGAAAATTATAGGGGCTCAGGTTAAGAAGCAGGAATATTCTGGAAAATGGCCAGATAAGCCCTTTCCCAAGGGCAGCAGTGTTGTTTGGAAGGGAACTTGAATGATCACTATGCCTTTCCACCCACACATGGAAATGTAACTTTCTACCAGCTTAGAGTGGGGTGGGGTTGGGGGGGGGGGCATTGCTGGGGTCCCCCTGCCAGCTCTGTGGCCCTGGCAGAAGTGGGGAGGGGGGGCTTTTGTAGGAGAACCCTCTAGGATTGCTCGCTTATCTGTCCCTGAGAACTGAAGAAACAACATTTCTCATAGCCAGTAAAGTCTCTGATAATCAACTCTGCGATCAGGGGACTCCATTCACAGGGAAGCTACAAAGGCTTTCAATGCATCAACTCTTTCGGTCCCAGGGGAGATAAGAGGGAGTGTTTTGGAGCTCTTTTAAAAACACCATTAACCGAGGTGTCTCAGACCTAGAAAACTCAGCACCCATCCCGCAGGGCACCTCTCAGCCCTCGGAGCAGGGCCAGCCCAGCTGCTCCACCTCCCCACCTGCAGCATCTCGACCCAACCCGGGGGCCACTCTCTGAGCCTGGGTGGCAGACCTGGCTCCTGAGACATGGGACCTTTAATCCTCAGAGACACCCCTTGAGGCAGGTCTCACCACTCTGACACTTCCTTTCCCTCTAAATAAAACATGGGGATAAGGAAGCTGTCAGCAGCCAATAAATGACAAAGGTAGGATTCGAACCCAGGCCTGTTTGGCTCCACCCCATGCCCTGGCCACTTGGTGTTCTGCCCCTCATTGCCTGCTCTGCCTGCTGAGCCTCTGCTCAGTACTTTTCCTCCCAGAGGCCTCTCACCACATCTCCATCTGTCAGAACCTCCCTGCCCCTCCACCTGCACCTGCCCACCATGAAGCCTGTCCAGCTACTCCAGATGTGTTCCCTTCTTTGACCAAAAATCTATGCTTCTTAAGTGCAGGGCCCTGGAACCATGTGTCTTATTTGTCTCTAACCCTGGGTTTCATTAATTTTTCCCCGGATGGACCGTGAACTCGTCTGGGACAGAAGCCACACCTTCCACAGTATTTCCTTGGGGAACATCACGGGAGCCCATGGGTTTAGCCGCCCAGGTGTTTGACAGGTACATCTGGGTCTGCAGAGTGACTTGCTTTACCTTCAGTTTGGCTCGGTTCTTAGTGTAAGAGCTTTACTATACAGTTTCATTCAGAAAATTAAGGAGCACATCTAGCCTCCATGGCCAGTCTAGACCTGAAACTCGGCATCCTGACTCGGCATTCTGTCTGCCCAGTGGGCTAGCTGTCATCTTTGTCTTAAAGAAAATTACCACGGGAGTAAAATGGGGCATTGTGCATTGGTGTACCCCCAGAACAGTACCCGACTCTGACTATATAAGTAGGCTGTACGTAGTAAACTTCTAAAATTATAGCATGAATGAATCCTATATAATAAAGAGCTAATATGCTAATTAGACCCAACAGCGGAACAACCTTCTGGACCAACCAGTGGGCGGGGCCGCGAGGGCTGAGCCCCTTGCATGAATTTCATGCATCGGGCCTCTAGTGAAAGAATAAAAAGTTGTTGGAAATATTTTGAATATAAGTTTCAAATGAGTCCTTTAATTAGTCAGCTCTGGTCAAATGGAACCCAGGTGTTCTAGACCCCAATCAGGTGCAGAGCTCAGCTCTGGATGTTTGGTGTGGGGTCCAGATAAGGATCATCTCCGCCCCCTTCTGGATCAATCCGATACAGGCCAAAGCGCAAGAACCACTGCTATACAGGAGCATTGTTCGTTGCTTCTGAAACTGGCCTAAGGCTCTAGTTCAGTGGTTCTCAACCTTCCTAATGCCGCGACCCTTTAATACAGTTCCTCATGTTGTGGTGACCCCCAACCATAAAATTATTTTCGTTGCTACTTCATAACTGTAATTTTGCTACTGTTATGAATCATAATGTAAATATCTGATATGCAGGATGTATTTTCATTGTTACAAATTGAACATAAAGCATAGTGATTAATCACAAAAACAATATGTAATTATATATGTGTTTTCCGATGGTCTTAGGCAACCCCTGTGCAAGGGTCATTCGACCCCCAAAGGGGTCGTGACCCACAGGTTGAGAACCGCTGCTCTAGTTAAACTGTCTGCAGGTGGAGTCCTTTGGACAGGCCTTTGGGTTGGCACAACTAACCCTCTCACCCTATGCTCAGAGAGGCCGATGAGGACCGGATGCTCCAGGCAGTCTTCCGGGCTCTGACCTGAGCCCCGCCCACTGACCCCGTGCTGTTGTAGGTGCAGGAGGAGACCCGCTGTAGGGGCTCTGAATCAGGCAGCTGCTGCGTGTGTCTAATTGGGAGTCTGCCCAGAAGACCCATCTATCAATCCTGCCAGAGACAAGCAGCAGGAAAGAGCAGCCTCCCACACAACAGGCCGGCCCACCCCTGCGCGTCCACACCTCATTATGCCCGAAATGCATGTTCCTGTTGTTCTGTTGTGACAGGCAGGGTGGAGCGATGTCAGGCAGCTGCTTCCCTTGGCCTTGTGTTCCCCTGAACAGCACAGGGGGCTGGACCTGGACTCAGAAAGGGGACTCGAGTGCCCTTCACCTGGGAGAGAACAGTGCACAGTGAGGGGGGCCCTGTGGGCAGGCCTGAGCCTGGCAGATCTGCCCAGCACTCCAGGCTTCCCAGCATGCTCGGACCCTCAGGTTTTCTTGCCATTCATCTGCTGACGTCATGGGCTTGAGGCCCCGCCTCTCTTCCCCTCCCACTGGGCTGGTGGGGGTCTAGAGCCCTAAAGGTGCTCACACATCCTCACCAGGCTCTGTGTCTTTCATCTTCATTTCAGTTCAACAGCGTATTGAGTGTTCACCATGGATCAGGCCTTGGACCCGGGCTGGTGTCTCAGGATACGTTCTCTGCCACTGGAAGGCGCACAGTCTAATAAATAACTCTTCCTAGCTAAGGAGGTGGAATGGATATAAAAATCTCTGCAGAATTTGGGAACCAGACACCAAGTGATGGGACTCTAGGTTGAGGCAGACCTAGAATCAGCAATTATAATAACTGAGTAGAGTTCACACCATGGGGGGAGTCCTGTCAATCAACAAGGATGTATTTCTCTGTAGCATTTCTTAAGACTCCAGGTAAGTCTAAGGAACTTCACACACACACACACACACACACACACACACACACACACTTCAAACCAGTGTCTCCTTTATACAACTCACATAGCCAAGTGGAGTAGGTAACATTTTATTGGAACCCTCTGGCGTCCCAGTTGCTTTTACTTAATACAGCAGTTCTCAACCTGTGGGTCGTGACCCCTTTGGGGGTCGAATGACCCTTTCACAGGGGTCGCCTAAGACCATCGGAAAACACTTATATAATTACATATTGTTTTTGTGATTAATCACTATGCTTTAATGATGTTCAATTTGTAACAATGAAATTGGGGGTCACCACAACATGAGGAACTGTATTAAAGGTCGCGGCCTTAGGAAGGTTGAGAACCACTGATTTAATAGCTGCAGCAACTCTGTGAGAGAGATGTCATCATAATTAGGTGAGAACGCCGAGGCTCAGAGACGTTAGCTAACTGGCCCAAAGCCACACAGCCAGTAGATGGCAGAGGCAGAATTCCAGTGTCCTCTGCCTTCCTCCAAAGCCAACTGAGCTCTTCCTACTGGGCCACACTGCCTTCCTAAAAGCACTGACATTTTTCATTGCTCACCCTTCCTAAGTCATGATGACCCAAAAGCAGTTGCAAAGAGCTCGCCTACAATCGGTGCCTCTTTGCTGCTGGAGGCCGTCCTCCATCCCCAGCTATGGAAGCATGGCATCAGCACTTGGCTGACGGCTCCCCGGCTGCGCAGTGTCCCTGCCCTCGCCACACAGACTCGCCTCACAAGCTGATGCGTGGCAGATGCTCCTGCCCACCTGAGAGCTGCCGTGCCAGTTGTCTGCTGAGTCGCAGCATCCTCGGAAGGTTCCCATACTCAGCAAGATGGACCCACACTCGTGTAGAGCAAGTGACTGTCCTGAGGCAGCTCGGGCTCTTTCCAGGGTCTCCTCCTGCTGAAGCCATGATTACAGGCACCTGGGAAGAGCCACACAGAAGGGGCGCCGAGACCCAAGTCTGCATCCTTGGACTGATGGGGTGAGCAAGTCAGAGCTTCTCCTTGTAGGTGGCTCAATATCATGACCCCTCAGCCCTCAGGACAGAGTGAGGTGGCACAGTCAGCATCCCAGAGAGTCCAATTCAGAAACATAGCCTATCACCTGTTTATTCCATGAAAATATGGTCATTTTCTACATGTCCCAACAGGAACAAGTTTGGGAGCTCAGAACAGGGAGCTCAGTGAAACTTTGCCATCCCTTTGAGACCTGACATTGGTCTCATTGCTCTTCTGCATGTCACTGCATGAGTGTCATTTTGCTGCCCCTCCGACTAGAAGAATGAGAGAGCTGAGTGTCTCCTCCAGGTTGGAGGAGGGGAGGTTGGGTGGTAACTGATGCAATGGTCCCAGTGATAGGACATCAGAGGAGTGGGCAGAATTGGTCCATCCCTCCCTCTGGCCCCTCCATGAATAGGACCAGTAAGCAGTGTTGCTACCTCATCTTTTTTTTAAAATATATTTTTATTGATTTCAGAGAGGAAGGGAGAGGAAGAGAGAGATAGAAACATCAATGATGAGAGGGAATCACTGATTGGCTGCCTCCTGCACGTTGGACCGAGCCTGCAACCCAGGCATGTGCCCTTGACTGGACTCGAACCTGGGACCCTTCGGTCCGCAGGCAGACGCTCTATCCACTGAGCCAACATGGCTAGGGCTACCTCATCTTCTTCTGCCTCTGGAGGCCAGGAAGCAGAGACCCTTGGTCACCTGCACCCCATGGCCAGCAATGTCATCTAAATGACCACCAGCTCTTGCTACCTGGTGCTGCCACTGCTAGCACCCTTAGCACGTTGCATCCTCCTTGGAAACCCGTTGTGACCCAGGCAAATCCTCAGTTCTTCCCTTGCGGTTGACAGATGCAAACGTAAACATCTTCACACAGTGTGAGCTGCTCATCTGCTCCGCCTCCTCTGGTCTCAGATGAGCTGTTTCATGCACTTGGCGTTCTTGCTCTGTATCGATGGTCCAGCTGTTTGCTTTTTTCCCTCTCCCTGTTCATTTGAGCAGCGTTGACTTTTCCCTGGTTGGTACCTTTTGTTCCCTGCAGTCCTGCAGTTGCGTCCTCTTTACCTGAGCCCTGTTTTGAATGCAGCCGGCTCTCCCTGTTGCCACTTGGCATGTTCCCTGTAACTGCTTTTGATTGTGCCCAGTTTATCTATGTTTGTTCAAGGAGGCTCTGCTCAGCGCCTCCTCTTAGGCACCGAGCCTGTGATGAGAAGGGATGCCGTTCCCGGGTGCCTTTTCAATAAATCACTGATTTCTCTTGGAGTTCGTTTCCTGGACGATTATTGATTGTGGTGGGCCTCTCGCAGCCCCCAGCGTGGCTTTAGTCTGTAACAACGTGGAGAGCAGCCTTGGAGCCCAGAAGAAGCGTAGATTTGCTTTCGTGTGGCGCTGACCTCCCTACTGGGGTGCAGGAGGGGGCCGGTGAAAGGAGAAGATTGACAAGCATCCCTGAAACCCTGTGAGCACTTAGGAGGCCCCTGGTTTGCAGATCCAGACTCAGGTCTGACCTTAACATTTGGCAATGGGGATTATGAATGGAACCTTAGCCAGGACTTCCTGTGGGTTCTCTAACTTTGTGACACACTCTAACACACTCCATTCAGAAGGAGGCAAGCATCCAGCCAGTGAGGAGTGGGCCCTGCCCTCCGGCCCCTCCTGAGGACAGAGGCTGCTGAATACTGTGGGCTCGTCAAACAATGGACTCCTCACTAAACCTCTGGAAACAAGCTCAAAAGAAGCCTTTCCCCCAAAGCAGAAAGACAATTCGCTATTATCCATGCAATTTGGGGGCAATTGAGCTGATATCCGTTTGAATGATAATGAATAAAGACTGTTCTTTTTTGTTATTTACCTGCTTTCTCCTTTTACAGAGTAGCTCTAGTGATAATCACCAAACTATATTTATAGAAAACTCACCCTTTCATAAGAATCCAATGGAGCAATTATCCCCACACTGTACGTGCTGTTTTTCTATAAATTGTTGAAAGTTCTTTAATTGTCACTAGAACTAGCTGTGGCATTTTGAATACAAATACATAACAAGGAAGGAGGTCGTCTCCGCATTAATATTCAAAACGCGCACGAACTCTTCTCCTGGGTGGGTGAGCTCGGCTTTGGGTTTTGTAAGAACCTTACATAAGCCAGTTAAAATCGCTGTTACCCTGTGGCTTTTGTTTACCGGGAGTCGATACGACCTGTATGGAAAGAAACTAGAACAAGAAATAGATCTGAGAAGAAAAATAATAGCTCCCATGTATCGTGTCAGGTATTCTGTGCTTTCAAAAACTGTCCTCTCCGTTCCCTCAATACCTTCACAAAATAGGCACTATCCCTCCCCCCTGTTACAGAGAAGTAAACTGAGGGTTCAGAGAAGTTGGTCATGTGCCTGCGGTCACACAGGAAGAGGACTGGGAGCCAAGAACAGAAGCAGGGTCTGCCTGGTTCCATAGCCTTGTCCCCTCCACCCGGAACCAAGCGTTAGACCCAAGTCATGTCGGTGGCCGAGCCTGGAGCTTGGCGCCTCAGAAGGGACTCGGTTGGGAAGTAGAGTGTGCTCCAGGTCATTGTGGCAATGAACTCATAAGGGCCCCCTGCTCCTCACGGTCCCAGAGAAGACTGACCAAATAGAAGCCAGAGACTTTTGTTATCTGTCTCCTGTAAGCCAACACCACCAAGTAGACATCCCTGTTTGTAAGGCTTGAGAGCCCAAGGAAGGTATCAACAGGTGGACATGCTTCCGGGTCAGTGATTAACCCCCTAAATTGAGGGTGTAGCTGCAGGAAGGTAACCTGAAAGAACCCGCTCTTTGTTTGGTGTTTTTTTTTTTTGGCTTGGCTTTGCTTTATCAGTTTGTAGATTCTGCATAAGAGCTCACATACTCATGTGTGTACACCTCAATAATGAGGGACTGTGGTCAGGGGTCCTCCTGGCAAAGGGGATAATGTTAGTCAAGATGGTTGTGAAGATGTTCAGCTCCAAATCAGCAATGAAATTCATTCTTCGGTCATTTGAGGGGAGGGAGGGTCAGAATCCCCACTCACTGCAGTGGAAGTCAGGTGGGCAATACCTCAAGGTCATGGTCTAGAATATTTACCACTTTCTCACTGAAAATGTGTGATGTGTGATGAGGAAATAAATAAACGTGGGACTACCCCGGGAGCAAGAGCAACAGGGATCAAAGGCCCCACCATTTTTTTATGTTTGTATTTCCTTGGTACACAGGTGGTGAGAGGGCCTTTGGACTAATGAGTGTATTTTTAATGATTTCAAAGAGAATCCCAGAGCCTTGTGAGTGCTCCAGCCACAGAGGGAAACCGACGAAAAATGCCTTCACCTCCGCAAGTCCCAAGTCGGCAGGCACAGTCCTTGAGGCCAGTTATTTTCTGCTCAGACCCAGGGCTGAGTTATTTTTGCTAAATTTCTCCTGCCTCCCTGAAGTCTTGCCAGGATTACAGGAGGGGCAAGTCCCATTTCAATGGTGGGAGTCGGTTCATGAATCTAAAGTGAGGAAAACGGGGCCCGACACACAGTGGCTGAGACTAATGAAGTGGAGACCCAGGTGTGACTGCCTGGATCTGCCCATTGTGTTCTGCAGTGGGGTCCCACCTGACTGTGGACCCCAATGAGAACCCCAGCTTCCCATCAGACTTGAGGTGGAGGCCCCGAGAGTCAGCGCCCATCTCAGAACTTGGATGACAATGGAGGTTGATTGAACGGTACCAGTACTGGCTGATGTGTGAGCCTAGGTCTCAGTAAAACAGTGACATAGCTGCTCATCCCAACCAAGAGATCTTGAAGTTCCAGCCAGAGGCCAATGTCAGAGCAAACTATCCATCACTTCTCATCTGCAGTCCCACAGGGTGGAATCTAGTGATCAGATAGTTGCTAGCATTTGTGAAGTTACGAGTTTGCTGAGTGAATACCAGGGATACAGGATTGAGTCTTGTAGACACGGTGGCTTACCTGCCAGGTGGGAAGGACACTCAGAGAGCATCCTTCTGGACACTTCACGGCATCACCAGGGAGTGCTGTCAGAGTGTATCAGGAAGTCCTTCCAGAAAAGTGCCAGGAAATTCTGGGAGGAGCTCTGCTCCTGAACCAGCAGCAGTGGCCCAGGAAGCATGCTCCCCCTACCCCATCCCCGATGCCTTGCCACTATGGACATCAGCTGCATCTTCAGAACAATATTAATGAGAGCCTGGCACACACACAACTCTATATAAATGAGCAAGGGAAGTCATTCTCCACGGGAGGGAGAGTAAAGGTCTTTGGTCTTCTCTTATGATCACAATAGAAAGAAGAGGTTAAATGGCATAAAATGGCAAACTGTTTGCTTAACGGGTGGAATCTATTTGGTCTGGTCACCAGGATAAATGGTTCTCATGGAAACTGAGTGGAAATTCTCCCATCCTGTAAGTGCCTTAACCCTCACATATTTACCAGTGACAGCAGAGGTCTGCAACGGGTCATCATCAGTGCGGGGGTGGTGCTGAAGCAGGGGAAGGGCTGGTTTCAGAAGCAGCCTCCTGACTGTAAACTAACATGTTGAGGGCTTGTTCTGACTTCCTTCAGGATTGGAGAAGTCCATTGCTCATGTTGAGGGCTATGAAAGAAGGCTTAGCTGTAGCCGGCATTGTCCCGGTCCAACACACACTGACTGGTTCCCATTCACTTACTCATTCATTTGCCCATCCATCCATCCATCCAAATAGTCAACCGCTACCTATGGAGAGTTTGCTCTGTGCCAGGAACTTTGCAAGGTTCTAGAGACACAGCCATGATCAATCCGGACACAGCTCCCCACCCCCACCCCTGCCCTGTAGGAGCTTATAAGACAGAGACCACATGGGCAATTTAGACAGGGACCACGTGGCTCCATAAGAAAGGCATTTGGTTTCTGGCTGGAAGTTCTCCCTGGGGAAAGAGGATGCTGGAAGGGAGGGGGAGAGCGTGCTAAGGAGCACCTCCCTGAGGACAGCAGGTTTCTCAGAGCAGCAGAACTCCCAGGTGCCAGATGGGCCCTGGCGGTGCACCAGGCACAGAGCTGCTTGCTGGCTTCTCAGAGCCCGGCCACAGCAGGAGCTTAGAACCAAGGATTTAAACACTCAGCAGGGCCAGCGCATGCCCAGTGGTGCAGGCAGGGAGACGGGGTAGCCAGTAGAAGGGAGCAGATGGGGTTAGTCAGACAGGCTGTGTGGCTCATTCCTGTGCACACCAACTCCGCAGCTGTCCAGGAAAGGGCATGGGGCTTGGGGGACTTACGGCAACTTCCAGAACAGCCTCACTACTCTGCGGGTGCAGCCAGGATTGCCACGAAAGGCAGACACTGCCCTCTCTTGCTCAGCCTCCCTGATTAATCTGCCATTTCAGACTCAGTAGCCCATGCGGTCTTCATCTCTTGCAGTTACTCCTCCGACAGATGTCCGTTTTATGAGCCATTCCTGAGCCAATTTCTCCTCCTCCACGTTAATGCCTCCGATTTCAACCCGCCTCCAAAATGCCAGCGATGCCCAGGTGTGGGGCTGACCACAGGCGACCTCAGGGCTTGTTTTTCCATGTGGCTCCCCGCTCCCACTTCTGGGATGTTTGCAAGCCCCTTAACCCAGCGAGTCCTGTTACAGCTTGGAAACACAGAAATCAGACATTCTGGAGGGACTGTACAGGAGTCACGCACAACATGTTTCCAGTGCTATCCAGAAAGAAGGCCTTTGAAGAGGCCTCCCATGTCTGCAGAAAACGATTCTATGGTAATCGGAGCAGCATGCCGTGGCTGGGAGTTTTCAACAACATATGAGGAACTTAGCACCATTTTCCGCTGCGGCTGCACATTCTGGAATCCTTGCTTGCTGGAGAGGCGTGAATGGAAGATTTAGTTGGTATTGTTAGGCTGTCAAGGCACTCTAGAGCAACAACTTTCAAATGATAACTTCCCGGGCTTACAGAAGTTGTGAATTACATGCTTTTAGTCCGGCGTGAGCGAGGGGCTGACAGCTCTCCCCCTCCCCATCATCCTTCACACGCCGCCCTTCCCAAACCCAACACGGCCGCTCTTCAGAGTGACAGAAATCTATTTCTAGCTGGGAAACAAGCTGAGGCGACTGACATGTCATCACAGAAAAAGAGACTTTTTCACACCCAGGTCCCTAGAGCCGCAGGAACCTCCTTGGCCAGAATTGAGACCATTTCAAGTTAACTGGATGTGAGAAAGGATTGCAAAGCTGGGCAGGGGAGGGAGGGAGGGACAGGCAATGAGATGGGAGGCGATTTCAGGGATGTGTTGTCTCTCTTCCACTTGATCAGTCTTGGGGACAGCATGGCTATTCCCCAGGATCGGGCAAGGTTGCAAAGCTCTGTACAGGGCAGAACCCAACACACTTTGTCCTTGACCCCTTGACCTCTAAGCAGTTGACCACCTCTCCAGTTAGCAAAGAGAGATGGAGGTTTATGAATTAATGCATTAACGAACAAATCTCTCAAATGCAATTACTAGTAGGTCATCCGTTTAAAGGCCAGCAGTGGAGCAATTTAATTTTTAACTCCTGCCTCCCCCTTCATCATCGAATCACACCCTTCTATTCCACCCAGCGCTGCAGTTACCTCGTGTCTGTCTCCCCAACCTGCCGCCAGATTATAAAACTCGTTGAGGGCATGGTCAGTGCCTTTATGTTGGCTTCGGTGTCACCCACCATATACTGCGCTATGCACCTAAGTAAGTGATTATGGATTGAATTAGAGTCCCACCTGATAATAGGGCCCCCGGACTTTCTAGTGCCTTCTCTTGAGTAGAGGAGATCTCGTTTCCCATCGTTCTCCTGCCTAATTTGATTTGCTCCTAGGCATGCGAGTCAGGGCTTGTTTGCAAGATGGGTGAACTTCTGGGTCTCTCTGCTGCCCCTTGTTGAAGGTTCTGCAGAAGCCGGGGCTGGTGTTGTGAAACTGTTATAGTCGTGTTGCTCGTGACTGCTGAGCACTAGCCATGCTTTCGGGGTTATTATTAGAGGCCTGCACACAACGGCTGGCTCCTGGCCTGTGTTTTTCTCCCAAGGCAGCTGAAAACAGCATAGTTGCATTTGTTTCGAGGGGAAAAAAGAACAAGAGATTTTGTAAACAGCTCTGAAAAAAGCCAAATTGGTCCATTTTCGAGCCTCCTGACCTTGACAGTGTCCCTCTAATGCTGTATAAACATTTGTTTGGGGTATTTAATAAGCTGCCAGCTGACAAATTGCGGAACTTTTTGCAAGAGCCCCTTATCTTTTCCAGAACCACTGAGATGGCAAAATATATTCTCTGTCTCAACAATTCGCTCTATATTTGCATGTGGAAATTGGAAAGCCGGTTGTTTTTCTTCGTTTGCATGACAAAACTCAGACCCCAAAATCCAATTCAGCATTTAATTTGAGCTAGTTAGAGAGTGCGGAGAAGGGCCCCGCCCGCTGGCTCCGTTCTGCTGCTCTTGTTTTCCTGACAATTAAAATGGATTTATATCTCTAAGAACATCAAGTACCCCCTTGGGTAGGGGGCAGTGGACTTGGGGAGCCTCTGCCTCAAAAGGTCACGGGGATCAAAAAACAAACCCCATGAAAAACTTCCTTTATTTGAAGGTCTTAATAAGTACTTCAACTTGGCACACCCCGCTTCCCGCCCCCAGCATGAGCTGGGGGTCCGTCTGCTCTGGGGCCAGGATGGGCTTAGCTGCTAGAGTCACCCTTTGAAGCTGCTCCTGAGTAGAGCTGGCCATGAGGAAAATCATTCCTGAGGCACGCTTGGGAGGATGGGGTTCTGCGGAAAGCTTGATTGATGACGGAATATTATGGGGGTTCCCCTCCAAGGTCCTGTCTCCCTCTGTCTCGCCATGGAAGAAGTTCAGTCTTGTCTTCAACGGGGCCAGAATGAAGGCCACTGCCCATATCTGTTCCATATCAAAGCCCCGTCCAGTCCAGCATCGGGCTGACTTAGTTTGTGCTCCCAGCCGCAGTCCATTGCATGTGGGGTCCGCAAGGCCAGGGCCATGCAGCTTCTGAAGGCCACAGGGCTGTGGAGAGAGAACAGGCGAGTGCACAGGCCAGTGTGGGTCAGAAGCAAGAGAGAGCAAGCACGGACAAGAGCAAGAATGAGGGAGCTCTTTTTTGTCTAGGGTTTTTAACCAGGCGCTTCTTCAAACGAAACAATTAAGTCTCTGAGATTTCCCATGCTTATGATGGGATCCGCCCACTGTCAATGCATTGTTCCCCAGGCAAGACTGACAGGCAAGCACCTTCCCTACATCACCCCAACTTCACTGTGCATGGGCCTATGTCCCCCTTGGTTGGATCCCTTCCCCCAGTGATCTGCAAGGAATGGGCCGGTGACTCCCTGGGGAGTGTGACATTGCAGCTTCCTGGTGCAGCTGCCCAGATGACCATGCTCATTATGTCTGGCCTCCCCTTTGCATTCTTTCCTTTATTAATATTAACTAACGAATTGCGATCTAACTGTTCCAGTCTAACTAAAACACCTTTAAACATTTACTAGTTATCTATGTGTTTGAATGGTTAAACATATACATGAGGGGCTGAGGGTAGGTCTGAGGGCCGCCTGCCTGTCAGAACATCTGTGTGCTCCAGAGGGTGAGGAAGGGCAGGGCAGTCTCACTTACCAGGACTACCTTTCCTCCTAGCATCTTCCCCACTGCATGCAAATGCAACCAGAACTCACCTTAGCACCCTGATGGTTTCCTGGGCTGCTTTTGAAATTCCAGTGTGAAAAGACCTTTCATTAGTGGAGAAGTTTAGGGTTTTATCCATGGAGGGGGTGGTCAATGAGATCAGAAGAACTAGAACTCTGGCATGGGATGGGGTCTGGGCAGTCAGCCTTCCTTCTCCCCGTCCAACATCCTGCTCACAAACCTGCCTGTGTACTGGGAGGGGCACTACACTCTCAGGGTCTCAGTGACACACTCTCTGCAGAAAACAACCAGGACAATACCAGATCCTTACCCAATGACCCTAGTATTATCCCTAAGTTACAGGTAAGGAGACAGAGGCATGAGAGAAGGTCCTATAACTTACCCGAAGTTGTGCACAGTGAGTGTGCCATAGAACTAGAAGTTCAACTCGGGGAGCGGCACTCCAAGGCCCATGAAACCCTGCCTCTGGCCTAGTGAGAGACTTCTATCGTTACCAACACTATCTGAGCTCCCTGTCCCGGAATTCTACCATTAGGACTGGAAGGACTTATTCTCCCAGCACACCCCCAGTTTACAGGTGGAGATCGGTAGGAATAAGTGGCTGCCAGCAGGACCAAGGCTACTTGGGGCAACGCTACTTGAAGGCAATATATTCTTTTTTATGATCATCCCTATTAGCGCTCGTATTGTTGTTGTGAGTACATGAGGGAGAGTATTCTTCATGGTTTTATTATCTCCATGAGGCTCATCAGAGCTGAAGAATCAAGACAATAGCTTTCCCTGAAGACCTTCGCTTGGTTTTCATGTTACTCATTCCCCAACCTCTGTCTTTTTGTCTTTTTGCTGTTTGAACTCAAATTGGGATTCAAGGTCTGGGTGTTCATAAAACTGAAAGCTGGTAACTGTCTGGGCATTTAATTGGGCACCTGAAAGTTTCAGTGTGGACTTTTAAAATTTGTTGAAATAGGTTGAAGGGAGGATTTCGGGACATGGGCACATTAAGAGGACAGCTAAGGAGTAGGTGCCACCCACCCCACCAATGACCCAGAGGTTGGGTTTGAGCCTCTGGTCCCATGGAGGTGGAGTGGGGGCTTGGATGGAGAAGCTGAGCTGAAAAACTGAAAGGTTAAAGACACCAATAACTCCTCCCTCCCTTCCTCCTTCTTTCTTTCCTTCCATCCTTCATTTTTCTTCTTTGTTTTGTCTCCCTTCGATCTGTCTTTCCTTCATTTATGTTGTAAATAGATATTTAGCGGCTATTACATACTTTTCACTGATGAGATTAGCCATTTTCTGAAAATAATTGTTCTTCAGATGACAAGATGACAGGGTGGGGAAGTATTCTTTAATGTATTCATTAATTAATGAATGGCAACTAAGAGACTATAGCCACAATCAGATGAAGGTTTCTTTTCTTTTGATGGGACACCACACATTGGCGTTTGAAGCAAAGCCAGATGAGGTGGGATGAAGCTGGGGTGGGGGAAACTGTCCTGATAGTGCCGTTGGACCGTTGAGGAATATGAGCATGTGAGTGGTTCAAATCCCTCCATAGGCTTCCATAGGCTCATCTCCTTTCCCCTTCCAGGTCTGTTTATTAAAGAGAGGGAGCCCTTCTCCTGACCTTCAGTACGAGACCTAAATCTATAAGCAAGTCTGTTATGGTGTTTGGAACACTTGCTATTGCTGCCTTGTTTTATGTATTAATCTATAAAGGAATCCTATATAATAAAAGCCTAATATGCAAATAGGCCAAACAGTGGAATGACCAGTCAATATGACACGCACTGACCACCAGGGGGCAGGTGCTCAATGCAGGAGCTGCCCCCATTCTGCAGGCCCCAGGCCAGCCAAGGCAGGTACCAGCAGGGTGCCCCTGATCACCCCACTGGTCACCCCTCAGAGGGAAGCGACCAGTGGCAGGGGGTGGGACCAGTGAGCAGGTGGTGCCAGGCTGGACAAGGCAGGTGCCAATGGGGGCCCCCCAGTCGCTCCACTGATTGCCCCACAGATCAGCCCCGATCGCCGGCCAGGCCTGATTGCCCCACAGATCAGCCCCGATCGCTGGCCAGGCCTAGGGAGGGACCCCATCCGTTCACGAATTCCGTGCACCAGGCTTCTAGTGTTCATATATAAGGCTCTGTTTTAGTACATTACTATATACCAGGGGTGGGCAAACTTTTTGACTCGAGGGCCACAATGGGTTCTTAAACTGGACCAGAGGGCCGGAACAAAAGCATGGATGGAGTGTTTGTGTGAACTAATATAAATTCAAAGTAAACATCATTACATCAAAGGGTACGGTCTTTTTTTTTTTTTTTTTTTTAGTTTTATTCATTTCAAACGGGCCGGATCCGGCCCGCGGGCCGTAGTTTGCCCACGGCTGCTATATACATACACACATATGTAATTCTTTCATTACAGGTTAAGACTCATCCACCAAAAATCCTTAGACCTGATGAGCTGTGCTCCTTAAATGATACATCAACTTTTCTAATCTCAATCCCAGTATAACCCTATAACCCCTGCCACAACCAAGCATCCACCCAAGTTCATCCACCCTCTGATCTTAACCCCTTGTCGCAAGAAGTCCACCAGCCACTAGATGACTAGAATGTAATCCTCGGCCTGTCTTGTATCAGCGATCTCTCTGAAAACCTAACTAAATCCTGAACCCACTCCCCAGGAAGACACACCCCACATTTGAGATGGTCTCATGCAGTCCGTCCACTCAGGGCTCTGAGCATCCCCAGGGTGGGGACCCCTGCTTGGAGGTCAGGCTGTTATATACCAGTGACTTCCCAGTTTCGGTCAGTAAACGCTGTCGTAAATGTGATCTGTCTACAACTTTTAGTTTTGTTCAGCCTCTACATACCATCTCTTTTTTCAATAAAACTAGTGACAAATTAAAGCCGAGGAATATTTCAGTTTCTTCCTCCTTTACTAACTAACATGCTTTCATCAAAAGATATTTACCACCCTGACTGGTATGGCAAGTATGGCTTAGTCCGTTGAGTGTCCTCCCTTGCACCAAAAGGTTGCCATTCCATTCCTGGTCAGGGCACATGCCCAGGTTGCGGGCTTGATCCTCCATGTGGGCATGCAGGAGGCAGCCAGTCGATGTTTCTCTGTTTCCTTCCTTTCTCTCTAAAAACCAATTTTAAAAAATAACTTTAAAAAAAAGATATTTACCCATATGTCACCTCCTCCTCCTCCCTATTTCTCAAGGTGAACTCAGATTGATTTCCTCTGACATCAGCTCATAGGCCCTAAATGGGTCACTACCCTCTACTTTCCATAAGCATGAGGATCTTTGCCGTAAGAGAGCACATTTCAGTTTATAGACACCTTCCTTCCACGCTGATGTATTTAAGGGAGAAGATCGCCACGATTCTGTGCAGAGTAAATGGCTCACACACCATGATAAGCTGCTCCGCTTGCCCCCGGCGGGAAAAGGGCAGCCTGGGCTGTTGCGCTCCCCAGAAGTCAGGTCCCCCCAGCAAGCAGGGAATAGCCCGCTCTGAGCTGGCATCTCCTCCGTGGATTAAGACCTCAGCGGCCACAGGCTTTTGGTTTCAGCAGGTTCACTTCCTACAATATTACTGGCTATTGTACCTCATGTGCCTTTATCAAAACACAGCCAGTGTCTGAAACACACACACACGTATACAGTCACACACAGGCAATCACGTACAACCATGCATGCATGCATGGATACCTCCAAGCAAACGTATGTACTTACAAACACGTGTGCACACAAACAGACACACACACACACACACACACACACACACAGAGCCCTAGCCGGTTTGGCTCAGTGGATAAAGTGTCGGCCCGTGGACTGGAAACTCCCAGGTTCGATTCCGGTCAAGGGCACATACCTCAGTTGCAGGCTCAATCCGTGGCCTGGTCAGGGAACATGAGGGAGACCTATAAACCAGGAGGCTCCAGTTCAATTTCAGGTGAGGGCACATGCCTGGGTTGCCAGCTGGATCCCCAGTAGGGGGCGTGCAGTAGGCAGCCGAGCAGTGATTCTTCTTCATCATTGATATTTCTCTCTCCCTCTCCCTTCCTCTCTGAAATCAATTAAAATATTTTTCATAAAAGATTGTCTATAAAGATCGAAACATAAAAAGGTGGAGTTTCTAGTCATCCTCAATTATGCAGAATAAACTTAGTTAGCCATAAGCCCACATCTTTTCAAGCACTCAGATGAATCCACGTTTTACTAAAAACCAGAAAGCGCAATGCAATTGAAGTTGGGCAAATATCAGGTGTGTGAGCCTGCATGTACCAGCGATATTAGGTGCTAACACGGTATGTCCAGTCCTCAACCCTGAATACCTGTCGCTCACCAGCCCCCAACACCCTCCTAATGACTGGAGCTGGATGCGGACCCCAGCCACTCTGCTTTCCCGTCCCATTATCCCCTGTCCCAGCCGCATCCCTGGGTAATGATGCCTGGCTTCCCCTTGCTCCCTCATTGTCCTGGGTTGAATGGTTCTCTTCCCTGGCAGAGCCCGGAGTTCCCGCTGGCCTCAAAGGTGGCCTGTTTGTACGCTGGGGACAGAGGGTTGCATCTGAGTCACTAATGGAGCTGAAAGGCGCCTGGGGCTCATTATTCTTGAGGTCATCCTGAAGGTCACAGTCCCACAATCCTGTTTCCTACAGCAAAGGCAGGAGAGACGTGTATTGTGGTATTTCTGAATCTTAGCACTTCTTTTTTGGCATTTACAAGAGGTGTCAGGGGGTGGCCGGTGTGGCTCAGTGGTTGAGCATCAACCTATGGATCAGAAGGTCACGGCTCGATTCTGGTCAGGGCACATGCCAGGGTTGCGGGCTCAGTCCCCAGTGTGGGGCGTGCAGGAGGCAGCGGATCAATGATTCTCTCTCATCGCTGACGTTTCTTTCTCCCTCTCCCTTCCTCTCTGAAATCAATAAAAATATATTTTAAAAAATAAATAAAAAATTAAAAGGAGCAGGAGAGAGGGCGGTTCTTAGCACAAAAGGAACGTGGTGCTCACCTCTAGGGCCCTGTTACCCCGTGGGGGCCTGCCCCCCACTTCACATGGAAAGGAGGAGAATTTCAGTGTCAGTTACAAATCGCACCACTCAGGCCACCGGCTCCGATTAAGGTGCGTGCCAGCTCTGCTCCCAAGGTTGTCCAGGGCCCTCCTCAGCATCCGGAACTGGCTCCCCTGCACTCCGCCCTTCCCTCTGGATTCAGCAGTGCCCGCCTACCAGCAGCAGGAAACTAACTCCCCTCCCTTCTATCCCTTAGCCAGATCTTTGGAGGTTTGTTCCCCGTTTTAATACATAATCGGTCAGATCTTATTTTGCGTCTCACCTTTTTTTTCCCTTCCCCTCGCCGCTCCCTCAGTCACCTCGAGGGACTGAGCAGCATCTTCAGAATTCCAACTTTATTACATTAGCAAAAATAAAATAAAACCCACGTCCCCCATGGGTACAAAGGCGTCCCAGTGAAAGGTTAGTCTAAGTAGCAAATTAAATGAAGACATGATAGCACCGTGGCTTATTATTGGCTGTATGAATAACAGAATAACCAGGAGAGGTAATGATTCAGCATGAAATATGTGCTGTCATTTTTGATTCATGCTTTTCCCGATGCCCGTGTGAGCCTTTGCCTAGGCCCCAGGCTGGCGACGAACCTGGCATGCTGAGCCCGGCATGCTGAGGCCGGGCAATCACGGCACAGCGAACATGTATGCCCTCTCACTGCAACTCCTCCCATTAGTCCTCTTAAGAAGGACTCACCCTGGCCTGGCACTGACTCTTCTATGTGGTCCCCATAGGTGAGCAGTGGTGTCCACCTGGGCCTGCATGAGCCTCCTGCTGAGCTCCTGGTGACATCTGAGGCTGGTGTCTCCTGCTGGCAGCTGTGTCTCCTCTCTTTCCTTCACCCTCCAGCTAACTTATCAGACCCTTAACTCGGCATTCATGTCCAGGGGAACTAAGGGAGGTTTGAAAGGGTAAACTCAACCTTCCCCCAGCTGGCCTGGGGTCTGGGGACTGGACCAGGGAGGACTGGGGCTGATGGTCCAGAACCACAGCCTGATCCACTGGTTCAGAAACTGCTCCCAGATCCCTTTGCCTCCAAAAAGCATGGCTCCGGCCCCCTTTCCTTAGCTGCTCATTTCCTTAAGTGCCCTAATAACTCATTGCTTTTGAAAAGGAAATAGGTCTGCATGATATGTACAATTTTCTGCCAATCCCATAAGCATTAGGAGTGTCCAGTTTCCGTTTCCCATGCGCCAAGGCCCAGATGCGACCCCATGGGCAGAAGCCAGTGAGTTGGTAGCTGGCTGGGTTGTGCCCAGCCCAGGGACTATATATTGGGGGTTTTATTATAACACTAGAGGCCCGGTGCACAAATTCGTGCACAGGTGGGGTTCCTCGGCCTGGCCGGCAATCAGGGCCGATTGGGGCCAGCCAGCTGGGGTGGAGGGACTGCAGGAGGTTGGCCAGCCAGCCAGGGGGAGGGACCACGGGAGTTTGGCTGGCCGCAGGAGGTTTGCTGTGGGAGTGCACTGACCACCAGTGGGCATCTCCTGCATTGAGCGCCTTCCCCCTGGTGGTCAGTGCACATCATAGCAACTGGTCGACTGGTCGTTCGGTTGACTGGTTGTAACGGTCGCTTAGGTTTTTATATATAGAGATATTCTGCCCTCCCTTTAGGATTTCATACATCACCTGTTTCCCATCTCATCAGGTTAACAAGTAACACCCCAATTGTCAGTGCAGGCCCCCCCCAAAAGTGTAATCTTTCTTCAATAGAGATTTCTAAACACAGCCCCTACCTCTACAGCAGGCAGACAGTGCTCGGAGGCGATTTCTGATCCTTTGTTCACAAATATGGTTTTTCCTTAGTGTCCTAGCAGTTGAAAAAGGCTGTTCAGGAACCATTTTTCCCCCGCCCAAACCTTACAAGTGACCTCATTTTCATTTGCATTCTCAATTGTAAATCCTCCATACCCGATTTAGTCAGTATATTATTTTATTCATAATTTTCAGAAGAACACAGGCCATTTCTAAGCAGAGCACAATAGGCATTATTCTTGTTTATGATGTTTCCATCCATCACTTGCCCCTCTGGGAGCGGGCGCAGGAACAGAAGACAGAGGCAGAGTCTGGGCAGTGGTGGAGAAAGGGGCGGGGACAAAAGACAAGAAGCCCCTGACTGACATCCGACTGACACCCATCTCGCTATGTCTGGGATCAGGGCTGAAATCACTCTCTCCTCTGATGTGTGCTCATTATTTATTCATTCGTTCATATGTTGTCTAGGTTTACCTCAGGCTGGGTATAACGTGCCAAAACAGTAAGAAAAAATCATTGATCAAGTGGATAGGTGGTTGGTATTACAGATTTTTTGTTCATTAAACATGAATTGAGCACTAACTAGATGCATATGCTATGCCATTGGACCCTGACAATAACCCTGTGAGTTGGGTGTTGCTAGTCTCATCTGATTAAGTTCCATGACCAATGGCACCAAACCCATCAGAGGAGAGCCTCTTTCTAGAAGGGCTGGGAGACTCCACATGTAACAGGGTATCCAGGAGTCTGGCTTTTCCTTTTATGTCCACCCATTCTCTTATCTATTCGTCATCCACAACACACTTAACTGCGCATGTGCACCAAGTCTTTGTAATTAATCAGCATCTTCCTAGGATGTAGTGCAATCTCAGATGAGGAAAAGAGACACAGTGGACCAGAGAGAAATGAACAATCAGGGGAGTGAGAGGACCACTCAAACAGAGTGGGTGAGAGAATTAGAGACGACACTCAGAATTCTGATTTGGGCAACTAGGTGCACAGAGATCTTAGTTACCGAGAGTGAGAAGACAAGGAAAGGATGTGGTCTGGGGGGAGCAATGAGATGGAAGAGGTTGGCTTGAAATGGCGTCAGTTTCAGGTGCTTGGGAGACAATCAAGGGAGGGTGTCAAGTAGGCAGTTGGAGATCATGGGAAAGTTTGGGCTGGAGATATAAACATAGAAAGTGTCGACCAGATATGATGCAATTGATGAGATTATTAAAAAGAGAAGTCAAGGTCAGGGCCCTATGTTTAGGGAACAGGAACCCACCACGGAGATTGAGACGAAGCTAAATAGAGGCATGAGGGGGAAACTACAGAATGCCCTGTCATTGAATCTGATAAACATGTATTTGGAGCGGTTTGGAGTAGACGACTGTGTGGAATGTTTCCCGCAACTCAAGTAAGTTGGAGGTGGGCAGATGGACCCCAGGATTTAGCAACTTAAGGGTTGACAGTGCTCTTAACAAAAACAAGTTTGTGTAACCATAGGGTATACAGCAGAGAAAGTAAGCTCACGATTGAATGGGAGGAGACAAAGGGGAACTCACATGCACAGACAACTTGTTTCAGAAGTTTGCCTGGGGAGGATACAGAGAAATGGGGTGACAGCCAGAATAAGGTGTGGGGTCTAGGGGAGATTGCAGGACCAGGAGGTAACTGAGTATGGGGTTGCTTGCTTCTTGCTCCAAGGAAGTGAGAAGGAACTTCGGATGCAAGAAAGAGAGGAGATGACTGAAGGAGGAGATGGACACAGAGAACATTGTGAAGGACTGGCTTTTGGCATGAGAGGATGGAAGAAGGAAAGGATGAATGCAGGTGTGGTAGGTCTGTGGAATTAGTGGTGGCAACATCTAGTTTCTCCATACAACATGAGAGTCATCAACATTTAACAAACTTACATGAAGTGCCTCCTGTGTGCCCAGGCTACGAGGCAATGGGGTGCAAAAGGAATGAAGAGTCATCTTTGCCCCCAAAGAGCTCATGGTCATATGGGGGAGACAGACGCCTGGATTACAAGCTCTTTACAAGACAGCGTTTTTCACAGGGCATGGAGTGCAGAGCAGGGCACAACCCAGCCCATCACTGGGGCAAAGACAGTGGCTTGGGTTTGCTGGCAAGGTGCTCATCCTCACACACTAGTAGGTGCTTAACAGATACCCGACTTGGACAATGACGATTATTTAGAAGTCAGCATTTCTACAAATGGAGCTCATGATTTGGGAACTGAAATCTATAAAACAGCCTGTTGTTTTTTTCCTCCTCTTCCTACAATGCCAGTCATACAATGCACAGCAGCTCTGTCTTCAGGTCAAAGCAATAAATTCTTCTGATAGTGATTGTCAGGCCCCTGTGACCAATAGCGGGAAGAGCTGGTGATGCTGGTTTGGGTGAGTCTGAGGCTGGCTTTTAACCTGAACATCCTAGAAACTGCAGCATGGCCTGGCAGAACATAGGTCCTCCTTACATCCTTAGAGCAGACCTCTGCGAGGTGAGCTTTCCTCTTCAGAGTCCCCTCCAGCCCAGCATTCCAAGAAGTGGCCATGCTCTTCCCTCGGGTCTCTTTGACAAGAGTTTTCATTCTGCAGAGCTATTGTTAGGTTTGGGGCAGGGCAGAGAGGTAAGAAAATGAGCCCAGTCCTGCCTGAGTCTCAAGGCCAAGGGCTGCAGAGCCTGTAGAAACGAGGGATGCATTTGGGTCAGTGCAAAAGAATCATGTCTCAGCCAGTGGAAGTGGAGGCCCCCTGAGACCAAGATGAATGCAGGAGGACTGGGCCCTGCAGTGCAGTCCCGTAGGCGGGGCGAGGAAATGGTTAGAGACATTTCCCTGCAGATCGTGAGGGCGGCTACTGAGCGTTTCTCACCTCTATCCGACCCCAGCACCATCCCATCCCCACACCCTCACACTGCCTAGCAGATGTCAGGTACTGGGGGAGGCAGAGTATTGTCATGGTTACAAGGACAGCAAATGTTTGTAGCATATTGACCTCTCAGTGCTTCCCTCCCACCTGTAAGGTGGGGATGGTGATGATAACAGCGCCAGCAGCTGTATCGTAGGGTTGTTAAGAGGCTGAAATAGAATAGTTCTTGGCATGTGGTGGTAGATTTTTAATAAATAAAACCTGGGTGAATGCCGAGAGGAAGCAGGGTGAAGAGTAGATGTGTCTGGGTAGACCAGCTTCCATTGTTAGGAAACAATCCAGGGAGGCCAGCTCATCAGGAGAGTCCTCTTCTGAGCAAGCTGTGTCCGCTGGCCCCGGGCACAGGCTCGGGAACAATGGCCAGGCAGACAGTTTGAGCTTCACCACCTCCACCAGGTGTGAAAGGGAAAGCAAATGGCAAGAAGCAAGTCATTGTCTCCCTGAGACTGGCTCTCCAAGCTGTGCTCCCCCCCCACCCCCCCCACCCCCCAATGAAGGAGCTCAAAGAACATTTACATTCATTAAAAGTGCATCTTTCCAGGCAGAAAGGACCAGCTGTCTTTTCCTCTAGTGAAAAACATGAAACGAAGATGCCAGAAGCTGGCACAGAGAGTTGGGTCTCCCTTCGTCAGCTTTGGGAAGCAAACGGTGGGGTGAAAGTGCTATTCTGTGTTTGGGTGTGCTGATGTTGATCTGGGTGGGGTTGGTGTGAGTTTATGCTTCTGAGCATTTGGCAAGGATTTAAGTTACAGGACTGCAGACAGCGTGAGGCCACGGGCTCTGGTGCTTTTATTAGTTGTGCAAACTCCCCCTGCACAAAGCTGGCTGTGGCCTTGTGGTCCACACCTTGCCCATCACAGAGGATCCCAGAACAGGTAGGACAGGGGGTGACAATCCCACGCAGCTGGACGTGGATGGGCACCATCATTTTGTCATCCTGACCTTCATTATGTCAGCTGTTCTCTCCTGTGAGCAGCTCCTGGATCCGCTAAAATTACCTCTGGTCCATGAACCAGGAGGTCATGGTTCGATTCCCAGTCAGGGCACATGCCCAGGTGGAAGGCTCAATTTCCAGTAGGGGTCGTGTGCAGGAGGCAGCGGATCAATGATTCTCTCTCATCATTGATGTTTCTATCTCTCTCCCTCTGCCTTCCTCTCTGAAATCAATAAAAAAAATATATTTTAAAAAATTACCTCTGGCCCATCCTTCTACTGATAACATAACTGGCCCCATGCTGGCCTTTTCTTTGCTATTATTTAGGCAAAAGCCCAAAGCCCACCATGCTCCATCGGTCAAGATGTCCTCTAACTACAACAGGGGTTTGCAGAGAGCCCCTGCCTCTCCCTTCAGACCCCCATGGCAGGAACAATTGCTACTGATTGCTCCTTCAGAAAGACCAGCTCTCTTCCTGTCCCTTTAAGTGCTGTCCTTCCGTCATTCCTGTTCTCCATCCCCTGTCCTACCACTCCTGGCTGCCTATCCATGAGCTCCAGTCCAATCAGGAGATCCGGCCAGGTCTCCATCCTGAGAGCCTTGCAAGCTGGACCAGCACCACTGGCGCTCCATCCTTCAGACCAAGACGCTGGGGCGGGGAGTGTGGGCACAGGACTGGCAAGGCAGCTCCCTGGCTGCCCAGCACTGAGCAGCATGCAAGCCTGGAGTTGGCCAGCTTCCCCAGGTCAGCCTCGCTGGACAAAACTCAACCACTTGGAGAAGAATAGACCCCCCAAATTGATCCTGGAGGAAGTCAGTGTGCCTGGCTGAGGAAGTCATTACACCGTTCTTTCCTAGGCTGTGTTTGTTTTAATGCTGTTAATTTTTATTAAGGTTCTTTTATTATTTATGACCATGATGACGTTTTCTAGAAATACAGCGGAACCACTTTCTACTATCCATATGCATTGGGGATAGGATTTGACATATTTTAAAATAATTTCTTCCATAAGGATGTAATATTACCGCATCACAAAAAATGTAGAAACTAGAGAAAGAAAAAGAGTCAGCTCAAATCCCACCAGTCTAATACAAGCACCATTAGCATTTGGGTGAATTTCCTTTGAGTCTTTTTCTTATGCATATTTTAACATAGTAGTAATTATCTTTACTTATATTTTTTATCATTCCTTTCTTTTTCATTTAGCATAGTTATCATATGCAATTTTCATATTATATAATTCTTATAAACAATCATTTCAAGGGTTCATGATATTCCATCAAGTCTGCGGACCATTTGTTGGACATTTGGGCTGTTTTTGCTATTACGCTAAAAGATCTCTTGATGTTTAGAATTATTTTGTAGAACAGATTCACAAAAGTGGGGTAACTGAGTCAAGAGGTTTGAACAGTTTTTAAATATATTTTTTTATTGATTTCAGAGAGGAAGGGAGAGGGAGAGATAGAAACATCCATGATGAATGAGAAAGACTCATTGATTGGCTGCCTCCTGCAGACCCCACCCTGGGGATCGAGCCCGAAACCCCGGGCATGTGCCCTGACCTAGAATTGAACCGTGACCTCCTGGTTCATAGGTCGATGCTCAACCACTGAGTCGCACCGGCCAGGCTCGAACAGTTTTTTGACTGTTGATATGAACCCCAAATTGCTGTCTAATCTCAGTCTAACCATATTCCCTAGGCTTGTTCATCAGCAATGTTGTTCTTATGTTTTGAGGGGCACAGGACCCCCTGCGTTGCACTGAATACGTGACTTGTCCAACATCACACAGATGTGAAACGGAAAGGTCAGGCACCAGAGTGCCAGCAAGAGTGTGTCCTCACTCAGGTGCCGTCAGAGAGCAGTATGTGTGGGCTGAGTGCCACTGCCTGGCATCCACACCACACACAGGGCCACACCCCTTTTATCCTGATGCAAATATCCAGTTAAAAGTGCTTCCCAGCCCGGCTGGCGTGGCTCAGTGGTTGAGCATCGACCTATGAACCAGGAGGTCATGGTTTGATTCCCGGTCAGGGTACATGCCAGGGTTACAGGCTCGATCCCCGGTGTGCGGCATGCAGGAGGCAGCCGATCCATGATTCTCTCTCATCATGGATGTTTCTATCTCTCTCTCCCTCTCCCTTCCTCTCTGAAATCAATAAGAAATACTTTTAAATAATAATAATAAATAAAACAATTCCCAGGCTCTCCCTCTGGTTCATCCCAGAGGCCTGGGAGTTCTTGCACCCTCCAGGGAGGGAAGGTGACATTTATTTAGCATCTGACACAGGCAAGGGGTGGTGCTGGAACCTTATAACTCACTGGAACCAGCAGTGAGAATGGGGAGGGGAGAATGGGGAGAGGATGACTGACTTTGGAAATCAAGCAAACAAAGCCAGAAGCCTGCTTCCGCCCCATTTTATAGATGAAGAGACTGAGGTGCACTCATGCTGCAGGTGGCAGAGCCGGGATGAACCCCGCTTCCCCCAGGCTTCCTGGCCCTGAGCCTTCGCCTGCGCCTCCCTGCACGAAGCCGCCCTCACTGCGGTGCGGGTTTCAGATGCAGATTGAAAACTCCATCGTGGATACACTAGTTGAATTCACCTACAGACCGCAAGTGTATCCGAGGCCTCCGATCTCAGCAGGCTCTCCGATCTCACCTGGAAACACCTGCAGGCCTAGGACAGGTGGCCAGACCTGCGTCCCGAGGTGATGGATGCGTTGCCAGATGAGGGCATCTGGGCACTTCTGGGTACCGGTTTCCTCATGCACAGGACATCCTCCGAGCTTGATTCGCTGTCAGGAGGCTGCTCGGGGAAGATATATACTGATGAGAAATCTCAGGCCCCAGATTCATTTTTCAAAGAAGCCAAGCAAATCTGGTGATTTATTCTCTGTCACTCTGATCCCAGCATATGTTCCACATCAGGTAAGTGAGATAGAAGGGATGGTTCAGCAAGCATTAAGTTAAAAGAAGCCCTGTCAGGCTTCCTCACCAATCGCCGGGTTTTATTTAAAGCCACAGAGTAATTAATGGCATCGAGGAAAAGGCAGAGGCTCTCTCCCGCACACCCCTCAGGTTGTGTCAGCGGAAGATGCTGCTCTTCACACCGTAGCCCACGCGAGTGTGGATTCCTGTCCCTTCCTCATTGTCTCCTCTTGTCTGCAATCTTTCCCTATGAATATCTCTCTCTCTCTCTCTCTCTCTCTCTCTCTCTCTCTCTCTCTCTCTCTCTCTTCTTCCTGCCCCCTCCCCTCTCCTGATCTCTTTTCATCTCCTCCCTTCGCTGTAAGCCCTGTCTGTGGTCCCAAAACAGCAGCCCTCCCTCCCATATGACACGGGGCTTCCCATGGAGGCCATGAAGCCAGACTCCACCCGGCCCCCCCTCCACTGGGGACTGACCTCGCGCTTGTCTTCTCCGCCCCCACCAGCACTGTGCCTCCTCCCGAAGGTACAGAGGGTGGCAGAGCACTTGGTTCTCACAGGACCCTGCTCAGTGCTAAGAAGGAAGCAGGATGGCATGTCATGAGCTCGGGAAACCGGCAGCACTGTCTGAATAAGAGGAAATGTTATGATGACTCATTTGCTGCCTAGTGACTGTTGTGGATGGAGCCCTGTAGCTGGACAAATGGAATAAGGGAAAGAAGAAAGGATGGGAGAATATTATCATTTCACTCGCACATTCATGCAAGGAGCATTTATTAAGCACCTCCTGTGTGCTGATCTTGGTGTCAGATGCTGAGAATGTGGACATAAAGTAAAACGGGTGTGATGAGAAAAGAAAGTAGAAAGGATAGAAGGATATTATCATTTCACTCACACATTCATTCAAGATGCATTTTTTAAGCACCTACTGTGTATTGGTCTTGGTGTCAGATGTTGAGAATGTAAAGTAAAACAAGGGTGTGATTCTCAACGGTCTAGTTGTGAGATACACAAGAAAGCGGTCATTACAATACAACGGGAGACATATCACACATAGTGAGTGCTCGCAGTACCCTGGGACTATAGAAGGCGAGGATGGCATCGCTTGGGTGGAGTAGTCAGAAACGCCCTGATATCAGTTTCCCAGTAGCCACTGCCATACACAGACAAGGTCGGAAAGGAAACAGATGTGTCTGGGGGAGTGGGAATAGCCCTCTTCCCAGCCACAGAGGAAGAAAGGGCTGAATCCTGCTAAGAGACCGCGAGTAGAGTATAACCGAGATGTGGGCACGTGTGGAAGACCCGTGGGAAATGAAGCTGCAGGGGCTCAGGGAGCCTCCTCAGTCTCCCCAAGGAGTCCAGACTTCAGTGCAAGGACAGTGGGGAACCGCTAAAGACAGTGAAGCAAGGAAATGCCATGGTCCACCTTATACTTTTTATAAATACTCTGGCTTAGAGGATAATAGGGGAGGTTTCCAAGACAGGTAGCTGGAGACAACCACCGGATACGGGATGAGAAAGGCTGTGCCCACGGCGGCAGTGATGGCACAGATGGCAGGAGCATCTGCTGAGTGTCTGCTGTGGACCAGGCCCTGGGCTAGGAACGTTCATATCTGTGACCTCAGGTGTGTGTCCAGAGGCAGGTGAACAGCTGCATGGCTCATCATACTGAGCACACACATCTGGTAGACGATGAACTACTAAGCATGCCCTTGCTTCTGCCCTGGAGTGATACACACGGGTCTTCAGATGGAATTGAAGTAGCTCATCTTGGGGGTTTGCCTGGACTACCTGACACCTTCCGTCCAAACAGACATGGGACTCTCCATGCACCGCTCATGGGGCTGGATGTTGTATGACCTTTCTGGGGAGCAGTATGGCAATACTTTTCAAAAGCCATAAAATATGCAACCATATTCCAGAAACTTCTATTCCAGAAATGGAAATTAAGGAAAAATTAGGGATTTGTGCAAAGATTTGGCTAAAGGGATAGTCATTGCAGCATTGTTGTCATAGCAAAAATATAAAAGTAATACAAATGGCAACAGTTGAGGGCTGATCTCCTACATTCCAGCTCACCCACGGGTCTGTGTTTGCATGGAAAGGCGTTCACACCAACTGAGCCCCTCGTCAGAGATGCCGTCTCAGTAAAGATGGGCGAGTGCTGTGCAAACACAGCTTCGAGACAAACCCCCTGGCCTGCTGGCCCTCGTTTCCAATCTTGTGAAGCGAAGGAGCCAGAAGCAGACAATATACATAGTATGGTCCCCTTTTAATTAAAAAGGAAAATATGTGCATGTGAATTTCATGAATATATCGCCCTAGAAATGGGTGGCAGGCTATCTACTGAAATGTTAGATGTATTTGTCACTGGTGGGAGTCATCAGGGTTGAATCATTTTTATTTTATTCTTTTGGATCGTCTCTAGTTTTGTTTTTCGTTTTTCATTTTTCCTTTGTACAGTAAGCACGGATTTCTTATAGTTAAAACAAAAAAAAGGAGCTCTGGCTAGTTTGGCTCAGTGGATAGAGCGTTGGCCTGTGGACCGATGGGTCCTGGGTTTGATTCTGGGCAAGGTCGCTTACCTCGGTTGCAGGCTAAGCCTGGGCCCTGGTTGGGGCACGTGCAGGAGGCAACCAATCGATGTGTTTCTTTCACATCGATGTTTCTCTCTGTCTTTCTGTCTCTCTCTTCCAGTCTCTCTAAAAATCAATGGAAAAATATCCTCGGGTGAGGATTTAAAAAAGAGAGAGCGAGAGAAAGGGGAAGGAAACCCATCCTGGTCTTTACAAGTGTATAGCGGGTCAGTCTCCCCTCTCCCATTCCTTCGCTTATTTGACTGTCATGCTTGAGGTACCATTATTTCTAGACGTCCTAGAAGGTGCCAGGGACACAGGTCATGAAGCATTTCTTCCTCAAGGAACTCCCCATCGAACAGGAAATTGATGAACAGATAAGTGGTTGTAATGTGCTGTGAGCGGTAAAGCAGTGATAGAAATATTTCCATGATTCCAGGAGCTCACAGGTGAGGCGATTTCCCCCTGCAGGTGATAAAAGGTGACTTGCATGGCAATGCTCGAGTTCTCCCTAGGCATCTCTTCCTGTCTACAGAGGGGCAGGGACAGAAGCCTGGCGGGGTGGTGGTGGCTGGAGAGAGCACTGGGCTAGGAGTCAGCTCCAGTCTGGCCCCTCCACTGCCCAGGACACCAGGAGTTCTCACCATCCATGTCCCCTGCACAGAGCTTACATGGACACCTTCCAGAAGGGTCCCCCGGGCTGTTGGGAGAGACATGTAACCCGGTGCTTAGCTCGGTGGGACTGGGGAGAATTCCATTTTGCTGCCAGGGACCAGCTTCCCAGGCATCCCTCTGAATTTTTCAGTCGATGACTCCTTAAGTGAGCGCATCTGGCAGGCAGCAGCTCTGCTTGCCTCCCGCGGCTCGCATACTCTTTCCAGAACAACCGGGCACCTGCAGTGATTTCTAGAATGAGGAGCTGTTCAGACCCGGGGAGTGAGGTGTTTGTCGTTTGCTCTAATTGCTTAGAAACATGCAAACCTAGTGGACAGCTGGTTATCAATAACATAGTGAAAAACTGGGTTGCTGTTTTATTAAGATAAACCACACTTGGGAATCCTGGGGTGCAGCAGGGGGTGCTTCCCGGGGTGCTGTGGGGCGGAGCAGCTGACAGGCCATGCCCTCGGCTTTCTGTGGAGCAGCGAGCAGCAGGGGCAGCACCTCCGGGGGCCTCGGAGGCCGTAGCAGGCACGACTCTCAGCTTGGTTTCCATTGAGGAGCAGATCCGGCTTCTTCCACACACGGGTCAGCCTCCTGGGACAGCCCTGCCCTGGAGGCCAGCCCGGCCCAAGGGCTCAGCCGTCCAGAGGACAGTTTCTCCAACCGCTGAAGGGACTTGACAACTTGACGGGAGCCCCATCCCGCCTCATCCTGGAGGAGGTGCACGTCATACAAGTGCAGTGCTGGGGTGTGGAGCGTGCAGCCCAAATCCACTCTCCGCCCTCCCTCTGCCCGCTGCACACACCCGCTGTGCTAGGCAACCTGCTCTACCCAAGCCCACCAACTCACTGCTGCTCTCCTCCCAACCACCTTCACAGAAACATCCTCAATACACTTGACCATGCACCTGGGCACCGTGGCCCAGCCCAGTGGACACATGACATTAACCATCAGTGTCCTGTAGAATCAAGAGATTGGGTGGCAGTGATTTCAATGAGTCCTTCATTCCCAGGACTTTGGGGTCTAAGAGCGCTGGTGAATGAGATATTTAGTCTTTTCCCCATGGGAACTTTTTAGAGAGCCAGGATACCTTTAGCGGTGTACCCAAGATCAGCGATGCCACCAGATGGTTCCTAGGGTACCCCCCGGCGCCGCTTACTCAGAGGATACACCTTGGGACATAAGGTAGCTCAGGGGCCCAGTTCTAATGTCTGTGAGAATCGCCTGGGGAGCTTTCAACCAAGCAGATTCCCAGCCCCTGGGAAAGTCCTGGCTCATTCAACATGGCATGGGCGTGGGAGCGATGGCCCTGACACCTAACGGGCAAGCAAGCAGCCACTTGAGACCTGGGAAGAAACACCCCCCGGACAGGAGGAGAAGGCCCCAGGGGCTGCTTGATTAGGGAACCCCCAGGTGACTTCATCAGGGGTACCTGTGGACGCACTTTGAGAAATGCTGGCCTGGCCTTTCTAAAGCCTCCCAGACTTTAGACCCAGACCCATGAGGTGGTGAGGCGAGTGCAGAAGAGGCAGGTGCCATGTCCAAAGCGTCAATTACCAACGTGCCCCTCCCCTTTGCTCTTTCTTACCCACCTGATGGCTCGCCTGCGCCTCCCACCGGCAGCTGGAGATTCCTTCTCACAAACAGCCTCCAGTTCTAAGCCCCCTGCGTGGGGGGAGCTGCTGGGCTCAGTCCCACCTGCCTGTGCTGCTTACTGTTCTCTGTCCCAGAAACGGTCTTAGCAGCCTCCAGGTTGAGGGTCTGCTTTTCCAAAACATGCCCAGGAAGGAAGGTAGCCTTTTTCCTGAACTCTCCTGCCCCAAATCCTATCATTGTTGTTTTTTGTTTGTTTGTTTTAACATATTTGTATTTATTTCAGAGAGGAAGGGAGTGGGAGAGAGTGATAGAAACATCGATGTTGAGAATCATTGATCGCCTGCCTCCTGCACGTCCCCACAGTGGGGATCGAGCCTGCAACCAGGGCATATGCCCTGATCAGGAATTGAACCGTGACCTCCTGGTTCATAGGTCAATACTCAACCATGGAGCCACTCAGCTGGGCTGTTTTTTGTTTTAAATGTGTAATGCATCTTTTCTCCCAGCTGACACTTGGAGATTTCATCAAGGCGCTCTGGCAGGTTTTCGGGGCTAGAAAAGCTAAGAGCTGAGCCATACCTGCGAGCTGGCCTTGTTCTGTCTGCCCAGAGAATCAGCTAGAACTTCTCCTTCTCCAGACGGGTGGAGAGACCGTGGTTCCCTGAGACTGCCACTCCCCATCACCTTGCACAGGAAGCAGGTGGAGAGGGAGAGGCCTAGGCAGGCAGGATCAAATCTGAGGATATCCTATATAATCCTATATAATAAAAGCCTAATATGCAAATCGACCAAACAGTGGGAGGACTGGTTGCAATGATGCACACTGACCACCAGGGGGCAGACACTCAATGCAGGAGTTGCCTCCAGCCCACAGGCCCCAGGCCAGCCAAGGCGGATGCGAGCAGGGGGGAGAGGGGGGCCCTGATTTCCCTGCTGGTCACCCCACAGATTGCCTGCCAGGCCTAGGGACCCTACCCATGTATGACTTTCGTGGACTGGGCCTCTAGTTAGGATATAATTAAGGCAAGAGGGTGCTGTTTTCCATCAACGCATGCTCGGCCTGTCCACAAAGGAATGGTAGAGATGGGTCTTGGACCTTGATCAAGGGATAAAAAGCCACATCTAGCCAGAGGGTTAGCCTGTACCAAATCTATTGCTTCACGTGAAAATGTCTTTTAATAAAGATATCGATTGACCCCCAGATGATCTTCTTTTGGCCACATCTAATGATTCAGGGCCACAGAGGAAACCAATCATTCATTCAGCAAATATTTGTTAACTGCCCACAGCACTGGCAACGCAGTGCTGAGTAGGAAAGACAGTGACACCCTGCCCTGGGAAAAGCCTACAACAAAGTCAAGAAAAGAGGCAAACAAATCATTAGACACATGGATAATGAATAACTGTTTAAACTCTGCGGGGAAGACGTGCGGGTGCGCTGAGTGTTGGGGAGTAGAAAAGGGCATGGGCTCCCATCAGGCAGGTCCAAGTTCACGTGTCATCTCTGCTAACTGGCCTCAAGGCGTTTAACCTCTCAAACCTCGGTTTTCTCATCTGTTCAAAAATGATGAAGTGAACCCTAGCCAGTTTGGCTTAGTGGATAGAGCATCTGCCTGCAGAATGAAGGGTCCTAGGTTCGATTCCAGTTAAGGGCACATGCCCTAGTTGTAGGCTCGATCCCCAGTCGGGGGCGTGCAGGAGGCAGCCAATCAATGATTCTCTCTCATCCTTGATGTTTCTATCTCTCTCTCCCTCTTCCTTCCTCTCTCTGAAATCAATTATTTATATATAGATATTAAATTATATATATATATATATATATATATATATATATATATCCATATGTATATGGATGAAGTGTATGAAGTGATGAAGTGATGGGGGAAAAACTTCCTTGCTTGCCAGGTATTAAGGATGATGGTGATAAAGACAATAAAAACCGCTCACCCAGACTTGGTGTATGACATTTGGCGGGGTAAACGTTAGTTCCTCTTTCCGCCCCTTCCATCTGCACGGGGAGCTGATTGTCAGTACAGCCAGGGCCAGGGCTCCAAGAAGATCCAACTCGGTTCCTCAAATGCCATCTTGGAGGACGAGCCCCAAGGGAGGCAGAGGAAAGTCGAGGGAATCTCTCTCGTTCAACATGACCTGGTGGAAATATCAGCTCCTTCAAAACCTCCGTGTAGCAGGCATAACAGCCGTCTCCGTAATGACTTGTAACAAGAGGGACGTTGTGCTGCGCCTTTCATTTTATAGCCATCAAGGCATTTTCTTAAAAGGTTCTGTTAATTGCCATCTGCAGACGATTATTATCTATTCAGAATCCCCTGGCAGGAATGAATCTCCTGTCTGCGCTTTCTCAACCCACTCACTGACCCCCGACGCCTCTGCGGCTGCAGTGATAGGATGAGAAAGTGACTGCTGGCAGGGAAGGGCAGGAGTTGGGGAGCAGACCAGAAGACTCTCCGGTATCTGTGGGTCTGGGGAAATCAATTCATGATCTCTTTAAGGCCTATTTAAGGCAAGAGAAGAGAAAGGAAGTAGATGGGTGGGTTCTGCTCACAGTTGGAGAAAAAAGAGGGGGGGCTCCTCTGTCCCACTGCCCTCACCCAATGCAGGCTTCCCAGTGACATGCTCAATCCCTGTTCCAAGTTGGGGTGCAGTAAATTGGACTTAGCCTTAGTATTGGGGAAGGAAGAGAGCTGGGTACCCCTAGATAGAGTCTAACCAGTAGTTGTTAATAGGACCTGCAAATCCTCCCATAGGAGAGCTGGGAAAACCCTGATAACCAACAGCTACGATTCACAGGGCCATAGCTCTGTGCCCAACTCTGCCAACCCCACCCTCCTAGGTATATATCATCACCCTCGTTTTATACAGGAGGAACCCGGGCTCAAGGAGGCGAAGCCCGTTGCCCACGATCCACTTGTCAGAGTCAGTCTGAGACCCACCTCTTCCAATTCCAGAATCCGAGCTGGACACCATGCATTGCCTCTGTCTCCGCCCTGGGAGCTGTAGCCTATGAACTCACCAAAGACAAATGTCTGCTTTCTGATCCTTCACAGGGCCTTGCACTAAGCAGCATCGGCAGGAGACGTTTAATTAAAAGTTGCTAAATGAAGGAAAGGACGAACTAGGGGATTGAGAAGTCTGTCCGTGCATTTCGGTGTTAAATGGAAATATGCAAAATGCATGAGTGGCCTATGCAAGTCAACATCTCTCATGCTCATTAACTGGCTGCTGGCGTTCTCCTGGAGAGAGGAAAGGGTCGCAGGGTGTTGAGTGCGGTGAGCGCCCCTTTTCAATGACAGATCTCTCTCCATCGTGTCTCATGTTGACTTGAGCAGATACTGCAGGGTTTGGGTCGCTCTGGCCTCTCTTTGCCAATCTATCAAAATTCTATGCATCTTTCAAGGTTGGCTTTTGTGGCGTCTACCCTGACTACTGGCCCTTGTCAAACCTATTAAGCCTCTCCCATGTTCCCAGCCCTTCACTAGGAGAGACACATGTAAGCACGCGGTGGCAGTGTATTAGACCTGTGCAATGTTAGAAGCGTGTGAGAATTAGAAGCATGTGAGAAGCATGAAGCAAAGGAGCAAGAGAAAGGAGAGGTTGGCAGGAGACGGGGTCTGAGGTGAGGTCAGGGAAGGCTTCACCGAGGACGAGATGCCCGAGCTAGATCTCAAAGGCTGCGTAGGAGCCTGGCAGGTGAACACAGTGCAGGGGGAGGTCCCAGCGGACAGCCTCTATAGCGGCACGGAAATGTGTATTTTGGAAACGACAAGCACTGATCGTTTTTAAAAGATTTTGAAACGCAAAGCAAATCACATGACTTCTCTGCTTAAAACCTTTCACTGGCTCCCACACACATAGAAAGCAATCTGGATGCCTTGCCAGAGCTGGCATGGCCCGCCACCCTCCGATCCCACCTTCTACTCAGACACCACCAGGCCACTTTCCCCCGGCTCCTTGAGCTCCAGCCCTGGCAGCCTTCCTCCTAGTCCTGAAGGACACCCAGCCCGTTCCCTCCTCTGGGCCTTCACTTTTGCTGTTCCATCCACCTGGAATTCTTAGCCTCAGCTCCATTCTCCCCGCCCACCACCACTGTGGGGAGAGGACGCTCATATTCAGGTCTCAGCTCAAATGTCACATCTTCCAAGAGTCCCACTCTGACCATCCCATCCACAGGGGTCTTCCAACCTTCCCACAGCGACTCATTCTCCTGCTTTACTTTATCCTTTTCACTTTTTCTTTGTTGGAACCTATCATGGTTTTTTTCTTTACTATATTGTCTGTTTCTTCTAAACACACTAAACCATAAGTTCATGAGATCCTCAGCTTACCTGGTTAATTCACTTGCATTTCCAGAGATCAGATACACAGTGCCTACTCAGTATCTGTGAATTAAGAGGATGGATGGATGGATGATAGATGGATGGTTGGATGGGTGGGTGGATGGATGGGTAGGTGGATGGATGCGTGGGTGGGTGAGTGGATGAGTGGATGGATGGATAGAATGAATGAATGATAGTTACTGAATAAAGCTGATATGAGGAACCATAAAGTTGTAAGGATGGGGAGCTGTTCAGGGAGTGTTGGATGCCATGCAGATGATTTGGACTTATTTCTAGAGCTAATGGGGATATTGGGAATTATCGTGTTCACCAGAAAACATTTATCTCTCGCCTTGCATTGGCTTATGAGAGTTTCCTGTGCCTGAACCTTATCTCACCAATCTAATCGCCAGCCACATAGCATTAGCGACTGGTCCCTCTGTCTCTCCATGGGAACCTGACGCTCCCTGGAAAACCCACCACTTCCACTGGTGCACTTCCAGCCTTGGTCTTAAAGGGCCACACTCAGCAGGGGCTGGGGGTAGGGGCACATCTCTTTGTTGCATTAAACCATCCTGTTTATCTCATGCTGAACGTGCCACCCATGGAGCTGCCCCCCACCACACCCTTCTCCTCTGTGCACAGCCCTCAATCCGTGTGCCTGGACCAGCCCTTCATGGCCAGACAGGACTAGCTCTGTCTTAGACCCCAACGCTTTGGGCCTCCAGATGGAGCAATCTCTTACCTCCACAAGGGAGTCCTAGGGACTAATTACTGTTAGCAAATCACTTTAATTATCATCATTATCAACAGCACTTTACGATCCCCAGTCAGAAAGATGATCAAGTTCTACAACAGCCCCTCCCCTTCCCCAGATGGAAAGTGAATCCTGTGAGTGCCTGCTGAGCTTGCAAGACCCCACAAACAGTGTCCCGAACATGCCCCGGGTGGGGAAATGACAATGGAATGAAGCTGCTGGCTTCACTGTGAGGCGCAATAAGCTCTTTTGGACCATTCCCCAACCCCCAAATGATGCCTCTGCCTTCCCTGATATACGGTTTGCACTTGCTTATCTTTGTAATGTGATAAAAGACAATGAAAGAGGAATCACACCACATGCTTTGGAGGAAGAAAGAAAGCAAAATAGTGAGAGATTTTAACCCCGTTCCCTCTCTCCCCAGTTTTTTCTTCTCTGTGTAGGAGTGAGTGTTCTAATTCTGCAGTGCGGTCATTACCCTAATGCGTTTGGCAGGCCCATCCTAGAGCACCGAGGCTGTCAGGGACGATGGCACACTGTCCGTTATGGGCTCCCACTGTTCCCAGCCAGCCAACAGTCAGGAAGGCGGGGAGGAGGAGAGGGGTGAGGCGTGGGAGAGAGACTGCAGTTAGTATAGGCATCTAAGAGATGATCGTTTTAACCCACTCGCATTAGAGATGGAACTATCCCAGATGCCCCCCTGGAGAACCAGCAAATGCAATGGGTCACGGGAAGTGGAAGTGAACAACAAAACATGGAGGTGGATTTACTCCACTGAGAGCATCCCTCCAGTGTGGCCAGGCTCCGATTGCTGGAGATGGATTCTGTAACATCTAGTTACAGTGGAGGTCACAGAGCACTGCATTATGGGGCTTCCTCATCCAGGTAGTAAATTAAAATAAGAAAAAAAAAAGAAACATTTTACTGGGGAAAGAAATGGTGAACTTGCATCTAGCTGTAGGACACCTGGCTATATCCACGTCGTCACCTCTCAGATAAGCTGCAGGAGCCAGGAGTGATCTATTTAACGCTCCTGATCGAGGCCAACTTTGTCGCCTGTTGCTTCTAAAACTGCCTGACTCCCTTTGCCTGACCTTTGACCTCATTAAAAGGAGACAGGGAAGAAAGTTGCAGTAGTGCCCTCTCTCTGGAGCCCAAAGGAAAAGTGCTTTCTTAAATGAAAGTAACGGTAGACGTAAGTCATGGTGAGCAGCAATGATCAGAACATGTTTATTCCGCAGGCGCCACGGACTAATTGAGATAGAGCTTTACACATGTCTGGGATGAGCAGAGCACAGGACGAGGCTCTGAGGGCTGGTTCTTGGTCCCAGTGACACACTTGCTGGCTTTAAGATGTCCCCGCTGGTCCTCTAAGGGGAGAGGGGTGGGGACTTGGGCAGGTTGACAAAGTGGTGCGGCCCTTGTCTTTGCTGCACACTGTCTCCTGTTGGGAGCAGCCCTGGAAAAGAGAAACACTGGTGAGGGCGTGGGCAAGGGCACAGGGGCTTAGCCAATGGGATTTTAGTAAGCGGGTAAATCTGTAGATGAGCGTCAAAACCATTGTGTCAAGATTTCAGACCTAGGAGGTTGTCCACCCTCGTGGTCTCCATTTTACAGATGGGAAAACTGGGTCCTTGTCTGTAAAAAGAGTTGGCAGAACCATAGAACATGGTTCAGAGTATTTGGTGACCACCAGCGGCTTCTCAGTTACCACGCTGTGGCCACAGGAGGCTTAAAGGTTCTGGATGCTTTTTACCAACCTCTGATCTCCCAAATGGTTTCCTTCTGCCACTTAGGATGCCATGGCTGTCCCCATGTGCCATCTCTAGCTGACACCACCTACTTTATCAACTGTGTACTGCTTGTTGGCATTTCAGAATTCTTCCTACTATAACAGGGAACTCTTGTGCTTGATGAAAAGGACTTAGGTGTTGATGGGTATGACCCTTAGATGACCTACTGAAGAAGGTCCAGGCCCAAGGCCAAGTCTAACAGGGAGTGACCCTTTGGGTCCTGACATAGGACCATGGAAATAGCCATGTTTCTGGGGCCCCAGAGACTGCTAGAATGAACCCAAAGCAGCTAAGTAGCATGTTCTACACGTGTGTGAAATCCTATATAATATTAGTAAAAGAATAATATCCAAAATGACTGAACAGCAGAACAACCGATCGCTATGATGTACACTGACCACCAGGGAGCAGATGCTCAATGCAGGAGCTGCCCCCTGGTGGTCAGTGCACTCCCACAGGGGGAGCACCACTTGTGGCTTATAGCTGACGGCTGGTGAGCACCTCTGTGGCAGTGCTAAGGATGTCCGACTGCAGGGAGCGGGCCTAAGCCGTCAGTCGGACATCCCCCGAGGGCTCCCAGGCTGCTAAAGGATGCAAGCCAGGCTGAGGGGACTCCACCCCCCACTCAGTGCATGAATGTTGTGCACCGGGCCTCTAGTAACTTATAAAACCAGCAGTAGGGTCTCCATTTCCAGAGAGCAAATATTCACATAAACGAAGGCTCCTAGGCTGAGTGGGAAAATGTTTCAGGGGTTGACATCAGCTGTCATTGGCTCCCAGAGGGCTGATAGAAACCTCATAAAGCAGTGAGGGTACCACAGAGAAGGAGGTGGACGTCAGAGATGGACCTGAGAGAAGGTCCTCACCTCTGGGAAAGTGCATTGGCAGAGAGCATTGGGGGTCACACGGCCCCTGTCCACACCTATCTGCAGGACAGAAATGTGCGGCTTCCATTTAAGGCCGACCAGGGCACAGCCCTGTCATTTTCTCCCACCTACAACCAGCTGAGAGAGAGGCAGTGAGGGGCAGGACACGTGATAGAAGCAATATTTGCCAAGACCGTCGCACTACTGCCATGGGCCCGGTGACCAGAATGACCTGCTCTCTGAAGCTTTTCGTAGAGAAACGGAGTTGTGTTTCATTTGCCCCAGGGTCTGTGGGTGAGTGGGTTAGACCGGCGAAAAGTTAGCATTTTACTCATTCTGATGGGAATCCCTTTTAAAACTCAAATGGCATGCATGATCTTCCCCTTAATGAGCGATTCTGAAATATCACTGGGCATGCGGGGAAGCCCACCTTTCCTTGCCCTCTGCGAAGGAGGGGGATGGGAGAACTCTGCCAGGGAAGGGAGAGGTGCAAAGTTGTAGGGGGAAAAAAATAAAGGAAAAGAGAGGAGCGACTCAGGGGGCAGAAGGCATGGGAGTTAGAATGTCAGCTGGAAACTGAGCAGCGTGCTTCATCAGTCTGATGTGTTCAGAGCAGAAGAGGAATGAGCAGGAGAGAGTGGGGACCTGGACTTCACTGAGCACCTACTGTGTGCTGCGTGCTTCAGACACACTCCCGCCCCACTGCACATGGAGCAGAGGGAGGTTCTACCGCCCTGATTTTTCAAGTGAGGAAGTGGAGGCTCAAAAGCTAGGAAACTCATTCAAGGTCATACATCAAGAATGGGGGGAGCTGGCTTCAGACCTGGGCTGAGGGCACCACTCGCTTCCTGCAGAGTCTGCATACCTCCCCCCCCCCCCCATCCCTCCTTGCTGTGGCCCCTCAGCCAGGGCACATTTCCTGAGTAACTTACAGGCAATTCTCACTTACTCCATGAGTGTGACACCTGGCTCCAGAGGGACTAGATTCCTCAAGAGAAGGCCCGGGTGGTCTGCCACCTCCTTATGTCTCTCCGCCCTACCCTCAGGCCCTCTCCTCCCCTGCAGCAACAGGGCTCAGTGCCAAGACTGATGGGAGGGGAGAGGAGTTGCTCTGCCCAGCCCTCAGCACAGATGTGCACCTTCCTGAGGTCACCTGCTTCCTGTGTTGAAGATGACACTGTGGCCACAGAAAGTCACATTACAGAATGGTGACGCTGGGAGGAAGTCTAGAAATTCTCTGGCCCATGTCCCTCCTCTGGCTCCAGGAGGAAGAGAGCTGTCAAGATCCGCAGCTGGTTCATGGCTGAGCCAGCATCAGCTCGCGAGCTCAGCCCAGCCCTGTGTCCTGTCTGCCAGGAGGAGAAAAATGTGCTTGGAAGTTGGGATCGTTCTCCTGGGCTCCTGCCCTTGCCCTCTGACTTGGTCATGCTTGCAGACTGGACTCCCACAAGCCCTGAGTGTGGGTGGCTCTGAGAGGGTGTCTCCAGCGCCTTTAGCCACCACCGAAGGGAAACAGAAACAGGAGGAACTCCGAGCCAAGCATGGGGTGGCAGAGGGTGTTGCAAAGATGGCCCCAAACTCAGCGGAGTTTCAGCCCAGCTCCTACTTAGCTTTTAGTCCTGGAGTGCAGGTTAATAAAGGAGAATGTGGCAGGGACCCCCACTCCTGGGTCCCCCACGGAAGACCTCCAGAGCAGAGGTCACCGTTTAGGACTATGTGACAAAGGCCCAACTTAACTATGTTGCCAACTGAAAAAGAGCTCCTTTCTCTGTCACAGCCAGTCAGGAATGGGCAACAGAGCATGACTCCCGTATCCGGTCCACCACGGCTGCTCCAGCTCCCACTGACGTGACCAGATTCTGGTCAGTTAGAAGCACTTTTTCTTTTAAGGACACAGTCCAGGAGTTGTGCCCACACCTTCTGCTCACATCCCATTGGCCAGGACTTAATCACATAGCTGCAAGGGAGGCTGGGGGATGTGGGACTTATTTACCACTAATAGGTAGGGTGTCCTTTAGTAATCGCAAAGGAGTAGGAAATGGATAGTCAAGGACAGCTAGTAGTTTTTGTCTAGTGAACACTATTTCTGACAAACATTGCCCATCTGCTTTAGCAACCGAACGCAACTCGGTTCCCAGCCACGGGCCCTGCTGCGGACACAGCCCTCTCCAGGGCGTCCACAGAATGAAGGGCGAGCAAGCCAAGATGAGCAGCCAGGAGACCCAGACTAAATTCAATTACGGGAAACTCAGAACTCGATATCAGAAAATGAGATTGAAAGCAGGGAGCTACCTCCTGAGGAGGATCCCCCAAGAGATTTTATAGGAAAGAAGATAAAACCAAAAAAAGAAACAGCACAGATTGTAACTCTGCTCTCCTCCCCAGGGGCTGAGTGGGGTGCCCACTGGTCTACCTCATAAGATCTAGTGATATACAGAAACTACATGGTAATTACATTTCTACAAGAAGAGTCAGTCCCAGAGTAATAACAGTGTAAGCATATAATGTGCTCTGTGGGTTAGGCTTGCGCTTGCTTTCTAAATCCTCTTCCTGTGTACAAATCTTAACACTTGCATTGAATTGTCAACTGTAAGCCTCCCACTGGAGAAGAAAGGAGTAGAGGAAGGGCCTTGGGGTGGCCTTGAGCCCAGGAGGAAGCAAGAGGTGGGAACTCTGGACACTGCCCTCTGCTGGTGACAAGCAAGAGAGTCACCATACACCACAGACCTTAGTGGGTAAGAAACTCCCTGAAGAGGCCAACCCATCCTCATGCCCAGCAGTGAGCCTCCCAGGGGGCCTGTCAGTAGCCTTTGCCTGGGCAGAGTGGGGGTGCCTGACAGGCTGATTACCATTCCTCTTCCTTTAGGCCTTGCATGGCCCTGAGCCCCTGTTTCTGCCCAGAGTTTCCATCCTTCTCCAGCTGGTCAGGACAGGGATGCCAAGCCTTAGAAGATTCTTCGGAAGAAGGGGTGGGTTGGAGCAAGAGGGCCACCTCTGTGCCCATCCCCTGGTCCAGCATCCAGGAATGTGGATGTTTAAAAATATTGGTCCTAGAGGGGTAAATGGACAACAGAATAAAGCCTTCCTTAACCACCCCAAACCAGAGTGAGCACCCTCCATTGACAGTAATTCCTAGAATGTGCACAGCACTTCCCGGTGTCTAAGGCATCTCCACACCCATCGCTTCAGTTACTCTTGAAGTCAGGCCTATCCGTAGGCATTAGGGTTCCTATCCTATTGATGAAGAAACAGAGACTCAGAGATGCAAGTGGTTGCCCAGGGTCACAGAGCTGGTAAGTGATGGAGCCAAGACTAGACTCGTGATGGTCCTAGACTTCCCTGGTGTGTCTCAACGGCTGCCTGAGTCCTAGCGGGTCCTGAACAGAGCCCAGGACTTACCCACGTGCTGCCCTGTGTGGCACCAATGCCTCCAACTGTGGCTCAAGTTCCTAGAGAGCAGGCACTGACCCCTAGGTGCCTCTTTGGATCACTCCCGCATCAAGCTCAAGGATGAACCAGAAGGAGGGTCTCAAACACACGTGGGATAGTTGTGATGGTCCACAGAAATGCAAACTGTGAGAAGAGGCTAGAAGGGGACACTCTGAAGGATCCGGTGACCAGGAAGACGTGGGACCAGTGCAGGTGGGCTGGGCAGGGGGAGCTCCCACCCTCTCTGAGTCCTCACCCCTCCTGTGCTGTTAGAGCTCTGGGTGAAGCATGGGTGATGAGCCGGACTTCTCCGTGGGGGAGCAGTAAACAATACACAGGAGCCACGAGTTGGCAGCCTCTCAGAATTCCAGCATGGAGACCTGTACTTGACCTCCCAGACAGGAGCAGAGAGGGAAAGAGAATCTCAGGATTGTGCGGACACTGCCTGGCACCTCTGAGATACCCGGGAAATGTTTGCGATTGAATGAATGAGGCACAAGAGCAAAAGCTACTGGGGATCTGGAGAAGGGTGCTGCATAGACAGCAGTGCCCTGGGACATCTCAGTGGTCTGTCTGTCTGCACAAGGAGGCCTGAGGTAGGGGTGGGTTGGTGTGGGGTGCCTGGGACACTAGACTTATGCTAGGGCTTGTTTGGCTGCAATTATTTCCTGCTACTTCTGCACTGTGGCCACTCTTCTCTGAAAGGACCTCCTCCTATCGTAGTCCAGATATGTCTTCCTTCCCCAAGGCAAATGGAACCTACATTGTGCTTCGCTTTGAGAGACGACACTGAAAACAGTAGTGTTTTAGAACAGCATGTTATAGTCTGAATGGAAAGGTGTATGAGATGTGAAATCTATCGATGTGCAGTGCTCACAGTGGGGCTTCTTTATGGTCTAGAACAGGGGTGGGCAAACTTTTTCACTCGAGGGCCACAATGGGTTCTTAAACTGGACCGGAGGGCCGGAACAAAAGCATGGATGGAGTGTTTGTGTGAACTAATATATATTCAAAGTAAACATCATTACATAAAAGGGTACGGTCTTTTTTTTTCAATAGTTTTATTCATTTCAAACTGGCCGGATCCGGCCCGCGGGCCATAGTTTGCCCACGGCTGGTCTAGAAGCACCTTCTCTAACAGTATGTTTGCAAATACAGATAATGAGCTTTTCCTTTATGGAAAATTCTCTTTCAAAGCTGGCCACCCTCCTGGCCAGCACCACAGGACATGTTGTCTATGACCCATTGCCAAAGACTTTTCTTTTATGGCCTGCATCCATCTTTAAAAAAATTTTAGCATACACTCGGAATGTGTGTATGCAGTGCTATGTACATTCTATACACACCCTCCAATTCTAATGTATGATAGGCATTATCAACCATACCCACGAAACAGACAATATAGAATTAAGAGATAAAGTGCTTTCTTCCTGTACCCAAAGGATCACATGACTTCCTGGGGTAGAAGCCCCGTGGCTTACACAGAAGGGCACCCCGTGCACTCCAAGTAAATGTAGTCCAAGAAGCATTTTTCGGTTGTTTCCTTCGGTAGCTCCCATTTTCCAAGTCAGCGCTCGAAGGGCCCATGGGGAAAGTCCCAGTCCATCTCATAAGGGTTAAAGAAGAACAACATGCCACACTTCATAGTGGTTGAAGCTTTTTCTGCCACAGAAGCAGTTTTGAGGGAGAAATTGTCATCTAGCCCACAGTTATGCAAATGTGATAGTTATTTCTGACACTGGTAAATAATAACCCTGTAGGCACAGGCACTGTTTTCTTACCTCATACGCAAGGTCTCCAGTCATCATTGAGATGTTCGTAAGTGATTAGCATCTGGGGGCCATGGCACGCAATTCGGGTGGGATTTCCCGTCTATCTTCTGCTTGGAAAAGGTGATTAGCACTTTGGGGGTGGGAGAGGGAATGTCTAACAAATTGCTTCTCTGATCAAGGCAAATCAAGTCGTCCGATGGGGTGATTGGCTGACAGAGGTGTACGGCCCATACCTGGGGTTGTTGATGTTCACATTAGAATTAATGAAGGCTGCCTGTATCAGAGATTCATCTAACTTCTCTTCAAATCACATGAATATAACTACCCCTCAAAATAGCATCACTACAAATTATTTGATTCAGAACAAAAATAGAATGAAAACATACATGTGACACGAGTAATACAACAAGCAGAGAACAGTGATCAAAATCTTCACCAGACTGCAAGACAGCAGCCCGCTCTAGAATTAGCTAATTGAGAAAGATCCCTTTATGCTAATTAATCCTCTTAATTGCCTGGGCAGCTTCCTAGAAAAGTCAGGTCGTTACTGGCTAATACTTTGAGAGTTGTAATAGCCAAAGCCAGGAGCCCGGTTAAATAATGTCACAGCGGGAACCCTGGTGCCTCCTTGCAAGGATGTACTGGAAGTCTTTCTGGCTAATTAGGGAATCACAGCCATTATGCAAATGAGCGCCTCCTGATTGGTAACAGCTTCTATCTTTCCCTGCCACCCATGCAAATGAGGCCAACTGAATGGTTGGAGTCCGATGCAGACTAAAAGAATAATAAAACTTTAGAGGGACCTCCTTTAGGGTTCACATGGTCTAATTTCTCAATTACAGATGAGGAACGGAGTCTTCCAAGGTTAGGAGCCTTGCCTAGAGTTCCTTAGTTAGCTAGCGGGAAAGCCAGGCTTACCTCCAGGCTTTTCAACTTCTAAGAGACTCTTTCTATTCTGCCTTTTATTTTAATTTCATCTTGTTAACGCTGGGATTCTGCACACGGAAACTCATGAGGCCCTGTTATAACACCAGTGAAACCAAGGGTGATATAATGAGGTATCACTAGATGGAAGATTCAGGAGACCTTGGGGGGACCCTGAGCCACTGGGATCCCTGCTTGTGTCGGTCTTGAGCCTTTTCCCGTGAGAAAATCCCCGTGTCTTCTAACTCCATCAGGCAAGGATGTGGACTTGACTTTCATGAGCCCTTGAAACCCTGGAGGTCTGAGCTGAGGCCAATGGCTTCAGTCACAGCAGATTTGTGCTATGAGGCAGTGTGCACTTCTGGATTGTTGGGGCTGCCTCTTTCTTTTCTTTTTTTCTTCCTTTTCCCAATTCCTTTGTAATCATCTTAAAGCCAAGTGCTCATTTCCACCAGAACTTTAAACACTGTGCCTCTATGTAGCACAGCTTTTAATTTTCCTCCCTAACAGAAGTGATTGTTTATGTTGTAAATGCCGCATTAGTCCCCATGAAATGGAGACGGAATTGATTTTCATTTCAGAGATTTCACAGCTTGCCCCAGAACTTTATGCTTGATTGCCAGTGCTCAGAAATGCATGGGCTCCGGAGAGGTTCAGAAATGGTGTGTGTAACGTGGCATATAAAAATGGGAGACTCGGGGCGAATTGGGTGGGAGGCGGAACCCTACTTCTCAGTAGCTGTGTCTGGCCAGGCACTCAAGAAACCAAGGCCTTGAGTCCCAGCAGCACCTGTGAGGAACAGACTACAATCCCACCAACGTTCCCTGCCAGAAAGTTCCGGAAGAGTCATTCGCTGAGCCCTTCTCTCAACAAGTCTTAGCTGAGCACCTGCCCAGATCTGCTTAGGCATTAGAGGACAAAAAGGAGAAGCCTGCACCTTGAAAAACGTAGCGGATTAGGGAGATTCAACCCAGGATACCAGCGAATTGGCAGGGACATGTGGATGCATCCCCAACTGAATTCCCCGAGCACGGCGCTGTTCAACGCTAAGGAAGGGGAAAGCCGCCAGGCATGCTGGGAATGGAGGCGGAATGGAGGGCAGATGTCAGAGTGACCCCAAGCAAAGCTTTCGTTTTCTTGCCTCTCCTGCCGCCTGCAGGGCCGCAGCCCCTTCTCCTTGGGGAACTTATTGCAGCCAGGATGACAGGTGGCCGCACACGCTTCCAGGGATGTGAGATAATGCCACCGGCACTCCGTGGGCTTGGGCCGATGCTACATCTGTCCCGGTCTTGGCCAGCTGTTGGCCGGATCATTCAGAGGGCACCCTCGGGACCTGCCATACTTTCCTGAAAGGCCCTTCTTCTTCAAGAATTTCCCCAAAACTGGAGTTTGTGGGACACAGTTGGCATTCAGTGCAGTACATTAAGACATTCACTCTCAATCTATGGGCCATATGTCACATTTGACAGATCATTTTAAAGGGGTTCCCTTTAAATGTGGGGTGGGCAGGACACCTCCACAGCACACAACTTTCACGGCAGGGTTGGGAATGAAGCAGACCACTGGAGGCATCGGGGGACCTGAATTTGAATGATTATATGATCATGGTAACTATCAACATGCCACTTAATTATGTCTAGCTCCATCAAGTTACAAATATGTAGATATTAATGTGAACAATATGAGCTTTATTGGCCAAAAACATAATTGGTGATTAAAACAGCAATCTCCCAATGTGTCTAAAACTGCCATCCTAAATTAACGACAGAGGCTGGGAGCCCCCATTCTATTGCTAGTGGATTCACAAGACTTTCCTTTATATCAAGATAATAACTGGATGCGTGTGATTTCATATTCTCCAGTGAGGTGCCATCTTTGGGTGCTGCGTCATCAAAGCTGGTGAGGGGCTCTCTCCCTGTCTGTCTAGCTTCCATCCATGTGTCTATCTCTCTCTCCCTCAATGAGCACACATGTGGGGGGATAGGTGGGAGGGGAGGAAGTTCTAAAAATAAAAGGCAGGGAGAAGAGTGACTTGAAGCTGCCAGGGAGACAGGTTCTGACAAGGAGAGCCGGAGTGAGCAGGCTGCCCAGGAAGCTCTGGAGCAGGAATGGTGTGCAGCTGGGGTGTAGGTGCTCAGGGAAGATGTAAGTATGCAGACCTTTCCTACTGATGGGCCTTCTTCTTCTTATTATTATTATTACTAGAGGCCCAATGCATGACATTCGTGCACTCAGGGGGTGGATCCCTCAGCCTGGCCTGCGCCCTCTCACAAGTCCAGGAACCTCGGGGGATGTCCAACTGATGGCTTAGGCCTAAGCATAGTCTGGCCTCCCTCTGTGGGAGGCGACCAGCGGGCCAATCAGTCACTGCCATCCCCTCCCTCTGCCCGCTGGCACCCTCTTTGGCTGACCTGGCACTGCCCACTTGCCAGCCCCGCCCCCTGCTGACTTGTTGTCCTGCAGTTCAGTTGATTTGCATATTAGTCTTTTATATATAGGATTTCTACTCCTACTCCTTCTTTCTTTCTCTCTCTCTCTCTCTCTCTCTCTCTCTCTCTCTCTCTCTCTCCCTCTCTTTCTTTTCCTCTCTCTCTCTCTCCCCCCCTGCTATGCTTCACCTGTAAAGAGAGAACAAGGAGGAGGCTTTGTCAAGGCCAGTTCTCATTTTGCATCAAAGAGTAATATTGATTTCCCACCATGGCTACTGAAAATGACAATTTCTTCTTGAGCAGGGTTTTTTCTTGCCGTGTCGCTTATCTTTTTAAAACATGATTACCCGCCCCTCAGGGCTTCCAGGCTAAAATCATAATGAACTTTGCCACCCAGGGCAGCACACAGGCCAGGAGCAGACCGCCTGCAGGCGCATGTGTGCGGTTGCAGGAGGGCAATCCTGGGCCTGGGGCAGGGATACATTCTTCTTAACACCCTATCTTTGGGCCACAGGCTTATTGACTTGCTACTAATTTTCCTGTCAGGATAATTCTTCCAATCAAGATTTAAAACAAATAGGAGGTTAGTAAAGTGCTGGAGATTAAAGTCTAATGCTTTTTTAAATTTGATTAAGAGACTTTTATCTGGGTTCTTGTGGGCCCAGTTTAAACTGGGTGCACACCTTGCTTAAAGGGCCAGGCGTGTTTGTTTCAGCAAACATTTCCCTTCCCAGGTGCCTCTCCTGCTGTGCACCTGCTCACCGGGAAGGAGTAGATTCTTCCCACTGCACCGCTTACCCGCAGCTGCTCGCTGCGGTTTCTTGGATGGCTTGCCGTGGTAGCAGACAGTCATTTCCCAAATGGCGATGTGCGGTGATCTACATTTTAGGAAACTTAGATTCACCATCATCATCATCTCCTCTCTTCCAACCTGTAGACCCAAAGCCTTCATAGAAAAGGCACTTAGAGGAGAGATTATTGAGGAAGAGAGACAACTCAGGAAGGACACAGCTCAGTCACCTGACACCCCTAAACACGCAGGCTCCCCCTGACTTTAGAGGTGACCTTTTTCATTTGTTTCTTATCCCCATTCTTTGCTTCTCAGATGACACTGAGCCCCTTCACCAGTACCTGGAAAGGCATTGTCCAGTTGACAGCCCTTAAACCACATAGACTTTGCTCATCTCCTTCTGATCTTTTCTATGTAGATTAGCACCATCAAAAGAAGGCTCTCCCCCTACCCACCCGGCTACATGGTTGAAGGTGAAGACCATTGAGGGACATCCTGAGAGCATAAAGTTAGAGAGGCAGTTTCCGGGGATACTGTTTTCAGCGCCGAACATCTTTACTTTTCCATCAAGTTTTCTTTCAATCTCGCTTTCTATTAAAAGTCTTCTCTGAGCTAATGCAATAAATTTAGATCTGTAGGCAGATGCAAAGCAAAACTTTTGGCAAGGAGCACTCTATCAAAAGACATTGCAAATGAAATATGCTCTCCCTTGGGGATTATGCTACAGTTTAATTTAATTTGATATTTCAAATTAAATTAATTCAAATGGTTCTGCAGTTTCCAGGGAAAACAGAACTTCATTTATAACGTTCTGCCACCAAATTGTTTAGCAGCCATCATCTATCTTAACATCGTTAAGTAAGAAAGACAAATAGTGACAAGGTAGGCGCTTCCCCTCATTTCCCAGTTCCAGTCTTAAGTGGAACACAAACAAATTCTTCCGACACCAGTCACTCCCTGGTAGGGCAGCATTAATATTTATTAAGATCATTATCGTTAAGACTAATACTACCTGTGGACCCTTCTATCTAATCATTCCCAAGCATGTAAGGAAGATGCATGGTGCCTTGCGAGAGGAACAGATGTGATGATTGCCATTCTATAGACCCGGAGACAGGTGGTGAAGGGACTTACCCAGCCTCCTTCGGGGTACCCGGATGAGAAGAGGCAGAAGGTCCAATCAATTGTGGGCCTAGGTTCTTAGCCCTCTGCCTTATCAGGCGATGCTCCCAGTTTGTAGCCTTTCACCAGGTCTTAATATCATCTGATCCAGGTCTACGCTGTCCAAGAAATGAATCAACATTGACATTCCATCTGGGATGCTGGGGAGGAGTCATGCCCCACGGTTGCCTTTGATTTCATTTTCTTTCTAAAGTCAATATTCAGCATAGTGGCCTCTTTTCTGTCACTGTGTTTTTGGTTTGTTGTCTATCCTGAATAATCTAGGCCACCAAGTTGCTTTTGCAAGTGTGGACAGCTGGGGTGGAGGCCCTGTGTCCCCGCGGTGTGTCCTCGCGGTGCGGGATGGGTTGTGGCTCCGGATCTGGTTCTGAAAGCCTGAACGTCTTTATTATGAGTCGGAGGGATGACCCAAAGCCCCTCGGACGCAGAGGGATGCCGGGTCACCTGACCTGAGTGGCCTCCTCTGGTGTGGACAGTGGGAGGCAACCATTGACCAACATCTATCCCGGGAACGCTGTTGCCTGGTTTGCTTCCTTCTGCTCTAGAGCAGATGTATGGAACAGAGGTGCTCCTCACTAACTTCCTGTTTCTCAAGTTGGCGAGGGGAGGACGGAACCACCTGCGGAGGCCTACATCCCTGCGATTGCCTCATGCCCACTGGCTGCAGGGAACTCCAGAGCTTTGCTGCTGGAACAGAATTCCGTATTTTCACAAGAGACTCTGGAAGAGCAGGGGGAGCTCCGTTTCCTGGCGTCCACTGCTCCTTCCTTCAACACCTTTAGGGAAAGCAGGGCCCTTCCTCCCAATAGCCCCTCGCTCCTTCCAACACCACCCACCCTACCTCCCTTCCCTCCTAAAATCCACAGGGAGACACACAGTACCAATTGTTTGGGTTTGGGGTTGTGTGTGTGTGTGCGCGTGCGCGCGCGTGCGCGCGCGTGTGTGTGTGTGTGTGTGTGTGTGTTTTAATACTCTCCACTTGGGGTATATTCTCCTCCAAGAGTACAGCTAGAATCATGGATTCAGATTTATGTCAAGAGGAACATAATTTGCATCCCTTTGTCATGTGAACCATTCAGGAAAAATAATTCATAATCATTAGAACAACAACACTTTTTCAAAATACATTTTTATTGATTTCAGAGAGAAAGGGAGAGGGAGAGAGAGAGAGAAACATCAACGATGAGAGAGAATCATGGATGGGCTGCCTCCTGCAAGGTCCCTACTGGGGATTGAGCCTGCAACCTGGGCATGTGCCCTCGACCAGGAGTCGAACTGTGGCCTCCTGGTTCATAGGTTGATGCTCAACCACTGAGCCACATCAGCCGGACCAATCGTGATACTTTATGTACTAACAGATAAATTGTGCCCAAACTCGAATGGGTTGAGTGTTCTGTGGTTTTGCGACCATTTTCAGGGACAACACCCACTGCGCTTGCTCTGCTGTAATAGAAGCTATAATGCAACCGTTAGTATCAGCACAAGTGATGAGCATGTTTGTTCTGCCGCTGCACAATGAACTCACCCACCAGTTATCCCCTAGCAGCCCTCCAACTCAAAAATGCAACACTAATCCCAGCGTTCTTTAAGGCCGTCTTTTCAATGCTTGGGACAGGAATCCGCACCATCCAAAGGCGAGGGAGCTCTCGGAGATTTTCAAAAGCCGAGACCCGGAGCCAGCTACTAGGTCTCAGGGAACAAGAGCTACAATGTTTTGAGCACCGACCACGAGCCTAGGAAATGTTAAATACAATCTCTTCTTTTATCTTCACAACTCGGGGATCAATGCCACTGCCCCTATTTCATAAAAAAAGAAACTGAGCCACAAGGAGAGGCAGCTTGGTCAAGGTCACACACCTGAACAGAAGAAGGGGTTCCAAACCAGTTCTCTCTTGCTCCGAAGCCCACACTCTGACTGGCTGCAAGACTCCCCCTACCCTGCTCCCCGATAATACAAAGTGAGGAGCGTGGACTTTTGTGTCTCTTTTTCTAGGTCACACCCTTTTCTCTTTTTCACGCAACAAAAATATTTCGGGAGAATTCACTGGCACATAGTATTGTAATAATTACTCGCAACAGCCTTTAACCACTGGTTACTCTTTGCCCTCTCCGATCGGTCTCACATTCCAAAATTATTGCAACTCTCTTCTCAAAGGGCGAGGTGTATAGAAAACCATCTCTCTCTGTGACAAATACTAAACGAATCCGGCTTGTTTCGCCGGGGGAACAAACACTTGAACAGTGTTTTTAAAGCCTCTTTCAAGTTCATAACAGAGATATCGAAACCTCCCCAGCTGTTCTCCATCGCTGGGTGAGAACGGAACAGAAGGGAAAGTGGTTTGCTCAGCGCAGTAGACATTCCGATTATGTATAAGGACTTTCTGGCTGTGAAGAATTGTCAGGCAAGGAGACAATGGATGCTGAGGCAGGCTGTCCTTGGAGACCTTTCTGAATAAGACCGTTTGCTTCCCGGGGCATGTGAGGCTGAGGGCGAGAGGATTGCATGAGCTGAATAGAAGGGCCCTTCAGTCTGAGTCCCCTCCCTCCACTGTTTGTCTACCCTGTCACCAGGGAGTGGACGTTTCATCTTTTTTCTGGTCAATGTCACGGCACAGACCTAAGATGAAATGCATTTGGTCTAAAGCCATGGTCAGCAAACCACGGCTCGCGAGCCACAGGCGGCTCTTTGGCCCCTTGAGAGTGGCTCTTCCACAAAATACCACGTGCAGGCGCGCACGTACAGTGCGATTAAAACTTCGTGGCCCATGCGCAGAAGTCGGTATTTTGTGGAAGAGCCACACTCAAGGGGCCAAAGAGCCGCATGTGGCTGGTGAGCCGCAGTTTGCCGACCACTGGTAAAGGATCCAAATGGATTTCCCCTGTCCACATCGCACATGTCCACGTCCATATGGAGAAATGAGACACGATCATATTGAGATAACAAACTTAACTGGATAACTGGATTTCTAGCAATCCATCGTTGTGTTGTGCTCCTTAGAGATGGGTGCATGTTAAGGAAAGCCATCTCTATAGTGGGAGTCGCTCTGCCTGATTAGCACACGCATGACAATGGAAAGAGTGTGCATTGGTCACAAAGGACCTGGGTTCAAACCCTTGCACTGCCACTTGCTCTGTTACACAGTTCGTGTGATGTACCTGAGCGTCGGCTTCCTTAAATATAAAATGAAATTACACTCCTTCCTGGAATGGGGAGAGGGAGGTTAATTCAATCGCGTTGGTAAGTCACCTGACCGAGTGCTTGGGTCTTTCCCAGTAAAATGGAACCGCTTCCATCCCGACTTGGGCTGGTGACTCCGCTCCAGCCCACAGCCCGGGAAAGGCCTGGCTGCCACATTCACTGCGAAGTTCATACCAGGTTCCTAAGCTTCTCTCCGTCCAACCCCTCCAGTCTGGGCCCTCGTTTCCAAGGAGGATTCAATAGGGTAGACGTGCCCATCTCTGGCTACCCTCACTCAAAGCTTAGTGTGAGCTTTGATCCCCTGCAGGTCGAGCATGGAGCATTTTTACAGCCAGTGTGGCATCACTAAGAACATATTCATGGCCCCTTCAGGGGCATGTTTCCAACCATGGCAGGTGCACTGAATTAGGCAATGAAGGACCCACTGTCTGGCTCCAGAGTGGCCAGGGTGACTTTGGGCAGGTCGCCTCACTGCTCTGTGTCTGGGACCTACTTGTTACAGTCATTCTTTTTGCTGTCCACAGTAAGCCCGAGGTAGATGGTACATCCTTCCTTTTCATGGAAAGGAGACTGAGGTTCAGGAACGTCAGGGAGCTTCGTCCAGGACCTGTGTCTAGGAAACAGGTGAGCAGACAGTAGAACCCAAGGCCTGTGGACATCAAAACGGGGACTTGTTGCACTTCACAGCCCTGACTCGATATCCTCGCGTGGAAAGGGAAGTTACACTAAGCTCTCCGGGGACCTCATGGCCCAGTTGTTGACTGTGAATCTGGGCTTCCTCCCAGGCTGAGCAATCAGCCTCAACACATCAGCCTGGGGTTTGGAAATGATCACAGCAGCCAAGTTCCAGCTCTCTCCCTCCCCTCCATGTGTCTCCTTTCCACCGAAAGGCTATTTGGATGTCCTCCTTTATTTCCCTCTTGGAGAAATTACTGGAAACTTCTTTTCTAAGAAAGACTCTTTGGTAGAGGGGGAAGTATTGAAACAGTATGAGGGTAAAGAAGTCACTTGGAAATGGACCCTGTTTCCTTGGGAGATGCCCGTGTGATGCCGTTATGAGCCATCTGCTAACCTCCTCTCCCCATGATCTTCTGGGTCCCCGCCACTGGGGTTCCCAAGAAAAAATCGGCAACAGTGGGGGTTGAGGGTGAGCCTTCTTCATTGAACATCCAGGGATGGGTGATGTGAGTAACAAGAGTGAGCGCCATTTAACACAGGTGTAGAACACCTAAGCCAAACATAAATACCAACAAATGTTCCAGGGATTAGCAGATAAGTCGTATCAGGAGGAAGCAAGGAGAGAGCCACACTGATAGAGTTGAGAACGGGTCTGGCTCCAGGGGAACAGGATCAGGAGCTATAAATACCTCCACGAAAACAGCGTAAACCAAGTCAGGGAATTCATCACCGGCTCCAAAGCCGGGAGGACAGGGTGCAGTAGCCCTGGGTGCAGAGAGGGAGATGGACAAACACAGTAAAAAGTTCAGATCTGAGAGAGGCAACAGGGCAAAGGCTGGACTCTCTGGGGCCGTGACTTTGCTCCACCACCACCACCACCAGAGACTGCAGGCGGGAGGAGAGGAGATGCTAATAGGAACAGGAGTCCTTGGAGGCCCGGGAAGGCTAGATGGAGGTCAAATACGATGACCTAAGCGGTCCCCCACCTGTGATTCAGTGAACTGAGGAGTAATTACTTGCTCTTGCAAATTGCTTGGTAAACACGGAAGTAAATCAGAGAAGACTTTCAGCAGCAGAGGAGCAGGGAGCCCCGAGCCCAGAGCGACTGGAGGCTGTGGCTTGCAGGGACCCCGTGCAGAGCTGGCTTTGTCAGGGAGACTTTATCATCAGGTTGGATGGCACACTTGGCCTGGATTCATCCACATTGATAAACACGGAAAGCAGCTTCCCTTGTCAGGCACCAGGGCCCCCACCGAGGGCTAAATCCCCGTGGCCTCGCTTACCTGCCCCCTTCTAGAAGAATCCTCTTCGTCCCTCCCCACCGCACGCACTTCCTCACCCTCCTGCCCCGCCTCCCCTCAACAATATTAATGGCTCCTGCCTAAGCACTTGAGCGGGGCCAGGCCTCCCCTCCACAGAGCCTGCTTAGAGATGGCCTGAAATGCTGCTGGGAATCATTCTAGCCAGAGGCAAGCTCCAGAGTTATTGATGAAATAACCTTTGGGGGCCTTAGTCTGGGGTTTTGCAGATGCAATGGCAAGATTATTGTTTAAGTGGGGACTTGATCAGGCAGTGACCTAGAAAACATTTAGTTCTTTTATTGCTTTCACAGCCTCCTCAGGCTAACACTGTCTGCTGCCACGGAAGCCTGAGCAGCTCATTGGGAAAGGGAAGAAAGTGGATAGTGAGAGAGCAAGATGGCAGGCCCAGAAGGCCAAATAGCACCGAGGGGGCACGTCACCCTGGGGTCAGAGGCCCCAGGCCTCCCTTGAGTCCTTGAGTCGCCAGGACTGGAATGGCGTAAAACCATTCAGCTTTGCAGGGACTTGCTGGTTTTGACATAAAAGATCAACCTCCCCAGATCAAGGAGCAGATAGATCAGTCACAGAGAGGTGATAATTAAAGGAGTGGCCCTTTTCAGGGGCCACAGAGCGAGGCAGGGTTCAGATGGAGACTAAGAAAGAGGACAGTGGGAAGTCACCAGGGCAGGCCACACCGAGGGCCAGACAGGGACAGGAAAAGAGGGCAACACACTTCGGTCCGGGAGGCTTCAGGCCGACCACAGCTCCCTGGGAGGCAGGGCCACAGAGAGAATTCTCTGCAGAGAATGACTCCGCGACACACAGAAGGGACATGGGCCCTTTCTCCACTCTCTGCGCATGGTCATTCCGGATGAGCTGGGAAGTGACTGCAACATTTGCAATCTCCAGGTTAGAGATAACGAGGGCCTGAGCATGGTCATGATTGGTCATCATACGCAGTGATCTTGGGGATGTAGAAGGACAGGCCTGAACTCTTGTAGAGACACAGTCATCAGGATGCGGTGGGATGCGGGGAAAGAAAGATAGCTCCGAGACCACTCTAAGGATTTCCGCTTGGGAGACCGGTGGCTGGTGATGGCGACGCATGGAGGTTGGGGTTTACTTCGGAAAATCTTGAGTTCCATGTCTCTGCAGGCTATGCCAGTGGAGGCTGGCAAGTGGTTGGAGACTCCAGTGTGGAGCTCAGACCAAAGGCAGCTCAGGGCAGTGGTGTGAATCTGGAGTCTGCGTGCACTGCCACCTCCTGCATAAAGTTGGTCCCGCTACACCAGGCACAGTCCCTCGCTCTCTCCTCTGCACTCCCGTAACGCCTCACACAACACGCATCGCACTGTGTTGTATCTATTTGTCTTACGTACCTGCTTCCCTACCAAACCACAGGCTCATGAAGGGCGAGGACCCACCATTCCTGTTCACGTCCCCGAATGCCCAGCACGGCGTCTGGAATGTCTGAGGTTCTTTACATTTTTGCTGAGTAAGTGCAAGAGGGTAGAGAATGGAGACAAAGATGAGAAATGCTGTTTTGGGCCTCATCTCCGGGACCATGAACAACAAGACTATACAGAAACCCAACTGTGAGAGCGGGAGGAGGACAAGCACAAGACAACAATGACAAGGAGGAAAGGGAGAGGGTGACCGACAGCATCAGCAGCTACAGAGAGGCCAAGCGAGCTCTGGCTGGTCAGGGGGACCATTCACGTGGTCCCTTTTGGGAGGGAGGCTGGGGCTGTCACCCAGATCAGTCCCAACCCTGGGCCTGGCCTCTGGGACATTCAGAAGGTTCTTTCCTTGCAATTCCAAGCACCCTTCCATCACAGGGGTGAGTTGTGAAGCCACGAAGACCCAGATAGTGTCGAGCGATGAGGGAGTTCAGTGGTTAGAGCGCCTGAGGTACCTGGGTACTTTTTTCTTATCTCTTTGATCCCTGGTTTGGGCCTAATAAGTGTGTTTTCATGCAGGTATTTGGGAATTTGGTGGGAGAAACAGAAGCCACTTGGAATGGCCAGACAAAGTATACCAAGCATGTACTGTCACATGATCAGTTATCTGGGGGTTTTGTTGGGGTTTTGGGTTCTCTCTTTGTCTTTTCTCTTTTCCTGTCTTGGTCCTGTCTCACTGGTCTCAGGGCACGGGACCACATTGTGAAATTCCACTTTGTCTTTTTTTCAGATGTTGAACAATGAACCAAATGCTGTTTTTAATGGGCTAGGAAATTGTTCAGGCTTTTCTTTTCTTTTCTTTTCTTTTCTCTTTCCTTTTCTTTTGAGTCACCATAAGGGGGTGTATCTCAAAGCTTCTGTTGGAAGCCTGTGATCCCACAGTTTTCTTTGGGCAAAAGAGGCCATTCTGTGTCACAGAAGTATCGCCACAACTCAAATTCAGAGTGTCTGGTCGAGGGGTCAGGATATGGGGCTGGGAAGGTGGGAGGGTGTACCTGAGGGACGCTTCATGACATCCTCCCAAGGGGATGGCTAGAGTCAGCTTGACTGCCTGGGGCGGCAGCGATGCCCACTGGATCCCAGGGGCCCCTGCTTGACACTGGACCTCTAACCCAGGACATTCACCTACCTAGTGGACATTCCCACTGGGACAGAGCCCGCCCTCAGACCTGATAGGTCTTGAACGGAGTCGATTGCATGCCTCAGTTCCCCAGTTCCCAGTTATTTTGTCAATGGCTGTTTTGCATCTGTTGTGTGGCGGGCACAATTTTAGGTGTTGGGGTCACAGCAGGCAACAAGACAGACATGGTACCTGCCTCCTTAAGTTCACGGTTTGGCAGGGAAAGCAGCTGTGGAGAGCTGCTGACATTGTCATATCATAAAGAACAGTAATGAGAATGGTGTTTATCGAGTCCTTACTGTCTACCAGACTATAGCCAGCGCCATGGGCCATGGGACCGGGAGCCCTGACCCAATCCTCGTCCTCAGCCCCTTCCAGGGGCCCCATTGGCACCACTGTTCTCCCAGGTACACACTTTGGAAAATGAAGTCTTTGCCTCTTCTTCCCATGCCTTCCCCTCCAGCAAGTCACTGCGGTGGGCCCTGCTTTCCTCCTGTCCAGCTGCCTGTCACACCCACTTGGAAGATGATAGCATCCCTGGCCTCCTAGCCTCCACCTCCCTCTCTACCACCACCCCCCCCAATTCCCGCCCATCCTCTCTAGTCTGCACATTTCCCCCAGATGAACTTTCCAGAAAGGCTGCTTCCGGTTCAACCTCGCCATCACTTAGTCAACAAGTATCTATCCAAAGGCTTGCCTCGCCCCCGAAATCAGGTTGTGTGTTTCAAAAGAGAAAGCGATGCCAATTGTGGCCCTAACCTAAAACAAAGCCTACCTCTTTAGCCTGGCACTCAATCCCCCACCCCCCACCCCCACCCCCGCCACCACCACCATCAACCCATTCCCGGGTCCTCTCCACAAACAGCTCTTCGCCATTTCCCCAAGCACAACTCCTGTCTTCTCGGGCCCTCTGCCCCTCTCCATCAAAATTCCACCCATTATGAAGGCCCAATCCAATGTCACCTCCCCCGTGAGGCCTTCCCTGATGTGCCAAGCAGAAGTGCAGAAATCTTTCCTGTGGCTGAATGCATGCCAAGGTGCAGAGACACTGCACATGCCGGCCTGCGTGTGTCTCCCACCTTCACAGACACGTCACACATGCTCCTGGGAACTCTAGGGACCACATGTGGACCTGCTGCTAGTGAGCCCTGGGGGTGGAGGAAGGGCTTGAGCGCCAGGATCAGGAGGTAGGCTCTGGGGAAGCGGCTCAGCCAGATTATCTGTTGAAATCATCATGACACTCTCATGAAGTATGGGCCATCATTATATCCCCGTATGACAATAAGATCGGAAAGGTTAGGTGAATTACATAAATAAGGCCACTCAGCTAGTCCGTGGCAAAGCCAAGATTCAAACCCAATTTTGACCAAATCCCAACTCTGTGATAAATATAGTACACAGCCATTCATCAGACAAGAATTCTTCTGGAAACAATTATATGCCCCAGTTGCCTTCTATAGCGCTCTCTATGCAGCATGCATGCATAATTACATCCCCAGGGCATAACACGGAGTCCAGACCATCTCCTGCATGTGCCGGAAATACCTGTGCATGAATGAATGAATGAATGAATGAATGAATGAATGAGATTGTTACTAGGCTCCATGACATATCTGAGTTGAAATGGCTAAAATTGGGGCCTGACAGTCTCTGTGTTAACAGAGTCCAGGTGCTTTCTTAGCTTGCAGCCAGCCAGCACCTGTCCAAGGCCTGACGTCATGAAACTAGCCCACCACCACCCATTTTATGAAAGGGGAAACTGAGGCCCATAGTAGTTAATTGACCTCCTAGGGGTTAGCAGCCTACCTCCCAGCCCCAGGCCATCTCCTCTGGCTGGGAGTTTTATAGCCAGATCCTCTCATAGTGAGCCTTGCCGTAGGATAAGATACTAACACTGGGTGGAAAACAAGCCCATATCTCCATCTCCCCTGTCTAAGGAAATCTTAAATTGGATTTTCTGACGCTCCCCTCTGAGGAGGCCCTTACTGAGGGCCTCATCTCAGATAAGCTGAGCAGGGGACAGCCTCTGAGCAGCTGACCTAGAAACTCCAAACCACAGCAAAACAAGTCTTTGACCTGAAAGTGCCTTGTTATTGGGTTTGGCTTAAGGCAGATCCATCATCTTCGGAATCTCCTCGACTCTTCATAGAGAAGTCCCGTTGCCCGGCAACCAGTGTGTCATTGACGTGGTAAAACCATTGATCGATAAAGGTCTGCTCCTAACCTCTCCCCGAAACTGTGTTTGGTCTGTCTGGTTCTAAAAGCCACTGCTCACTGATTCCTTAGCAGCTGGGTGATCTATTCAAGAGTAAATAAGATGTGGCGTTAGACACGTCTGGGCGGATGTCTCTATTCATCCGCATCGTGGCTGTGTGATCTTGACAAGTCACTTGCCCTCTCTGATCCTCAGTTTCCTCATCCCTATTGTGAGGGGTGTTTAATGGACAATCTCTGGTTCCTTTCGGTTCTGGCATCGGTGTTCTGTGTTTCACGGTCTGGGGTGTGAGCTGCTCCTATGATCCAAGTTCAGCCGGCAGAAGGGGTTTCATGTTGGCCATTCCAAGTTATCAGTCCAGCCCACTGAGGCATGAAAACAAGTTAGAACCGCGGAGAGGTTAGGATGCCATCCTCCCATGAATGCCTCCCTCCTCAGAACTCCCAGCGTCGCCTTGATCATAAGCTCCCCTGCATCCCGACAGACAGCAGGACTCTGTGACATCCTCAAGAAACGCTGTCCATATGTTTTTGAGTCATTTACACTGAACCCATCAAAATATTGTTCTCTGAACATCCATTTACATTTGTTCTGAAGACTTATTTTAAAGCTTATGCAAATGAGCTAGATGAAGGTTACAGTCTGGAAGCTGAAGCTGGAAATGGGAAGTTCGTTTTAAAGCCTGGTGTAAACAGAGTCCCGCGTGTGTTCCAAACGGCTCTCCCTTCTCAGCCCACGTGTCCTCCATTCAACCCCCTGGTGTCCTCAGACCCACAGAGGGTGCCTGCAGTACAGCACTAATTAAGAGCAATTAGGAGTAATGGAAAGGCTGGGGAATGGCTGTCTTCTTCTCCCTCTTCTGGCATGGGATGAGTCACTTACTCTTCCTAGGTTTCCAGTTCTCCATTTGGGGGACACACAAGGCCCCTTGGGTTCCCTAGTGTCAGCGGAGTGGGATTTCCTGACAAGCAGATTCTCAACTTCTCACCCTGACCTACTGAACTATAGTGTCCCACAGGGGAGCCTCAGACTCTCCAGGTCTCACATGTTCCCCACGTAATTCTGATGCATGTCCTGGTATGATCTGTAAGGATCTCTCCTCTGCCTCTGACATTCTATGATTTGTTGCAGGAGGATCCCTTGGCAACTCCTCTTTCCCTCCCTGTCTCCTACACTCTGGTCCCATTCATCTTATGGCCCCTATTGTGGACTCTCAGGCGTTTTCCTTGAAGAATCGTGATGCAATTATTGAACCCCGGTGAGATGTAAGACCTTCACCTGTAGACCTCTTTGCTCTTGCCCCGGGGAAGCCGGCAGACTGATCAGTGAACAAACACAACTGCCTCCGTAAAACTGCACACATAGGAACATCCATGTGCATGTGCAGGTGGTAGGTGAGTGGCACCGGGGGGATTGCATCAGAGCTTGGACCTGTGCTCCAAAGGCGCTGGTGGGAGCGGAGATGGGGAGGAGAATTCTGGCCGAGAGCAAGCAATGAAGCTGGGCAGCGAGAAGAGGCCTGTGCATAGGGAAGGACGCTTTGCCTTTAACCTGAATCACCTCTTCCTCGTGCTGTAAGAGGGTCTGCGCGTTACCTAATGCTTGGGGATGGTTTTCCATTCGGGGCCTGCAGAAACGGACTCCTGGTGGCGAAACCTTCTCCCCCGTCTGCCACGTCCCCTATTCTCAGCCCACCCCAAAGGAAGCACTGTCTGATGCTATTGCCAAGAGCCTTGTCACTTGTCATCCATGGGGGACTCTCACGGAGCAATGCGCATCTTCTGCTCAGTGCGTCTGGCTTTTCCCAGGTAGCATGACCTGATTTTCATGTAAGCCTAGCCCTCTGCTCCCGACAAGAAAAGGAGTTATCTGAGCCGGGCTAGGAAAATTTAAAGTTGTCTTTCAGCCCATTTTTATGGCTATCCCCTAGCCCAGTGGTCGGCAAACTGCGCTCTTGAGCCACATGCGGCTCTTTGGCCCCTTGAGTGTGGCTCTTCCACAAAATACCGACTGCTGCGCACGGGCCACGAAGTTTCAATCGCACTGTACATGCGCGCCCGCACATGGTATTTTGTGGAAGAGCCACACTCAAGGGGCCAAAGAGCCGCATGTGGCTCGCGAGCCACAGTTTGCCGACCACTGCCCTAGCCCCTTCCTCACCTCCATGCTCCATCGGGCCCCCTAGTGCTCCTCCAACCAGCCCCTCCATCTGGGAATCTCGGTTTAGCTGCAGGATTATGTATGGTCTTGTTCATCTTCTCTCCCAAGATAAAAGAGGACCCTGGGAGAGAGCCATGTTTTACCCACAGGAATAAATCGCAAATCTAAGCAAAGTGCTTCCCGGGAGGAGAGAGATCTATGAGTGGGAGTTTTCCTGTCACCCCCAAGTCTGAGCACCTTGTGCCCACGGAAGGCCGGCCCAGGGCACCCCGATGGGCTCTGGTCCAGACAACTGCCAGACGGCGAAAGCGGAATGAGTCCCATCGCCACTGAATTCAGCAGTCGAGCGCGTTGCTTCTTTCAATCCTATTTATAAAACCATATTTAACGCTGCAGCTCCGATCCAGCCCCTCTGCATTTCCTCCCATTAATCGCAGTAGAACTCCCCACTGCAGCCTTCATTACCTGCTCCAGATGAATGTGGAGAGAAACCATAATTAGATGCCACTTCTTAAAAATAATATCTTGAAAATGGAGCAAAGACTTCAATAAAAACAAAACAAAAAAAAGGAGGGAGGAACCCAGTGTGAACTAATGGGCCAAATTACCTCAGGTTAAGCTGGATTTTCAATCAACCTTTTCTTTGTCTGTCTTTTTCTCTCTGCCCCCATCCCCCACCCCCATCCCCCGCCCCTCTGGTGACTCCTGAAGAATCTGGAGTTGGGCTGGATGGATGATTAGATTTCCTCCTCTCTGCTGAAACAGTGAAATATTTCTATAATATTAAACCCGTCAAACTGATCAAAGTGCAGTGTCAAAATTCTAAGTGCTCCTTCTTGCCCAGTCCCCTCGGCTCTGGCAGGATGGAGCACATTTTATTTGCTGGCTCTGACCTCCCGGAGGTTTGTAAAATCTGACACAAGCTGCCTGGTTTGCAGTGTTGGCTACGTGTCTACTGTCAGTGTTTGCCGCCGCGCAACCTGGGGCAGCGCTTGTGGGGCACCCCACACGCCTTTAACTGTCATCAGCTTCTTCTCACCACCAAACCCCGCCCCCCCAAATTCCAGACCTTACTGGCCACTGATCATACAAAACCCCTGGTGCCAGAGGCATGCTACCTCAAGAGCTGTACCTCTCAAAATTCTCAATGCCTGGGAACCTCAGTTTCTCCATCTGGGAAATGGGGGTAACTCATAAGAACGTCTGCTCAGTCTGTGGCACAGAGCTGTTATATAGATGGAGGCTGATTTACAGAGAAGCGGTAACCAGGCCAATATGAGGTCAAATCAGTGTGAACACAAGTGTCATCTAATGCCACGTGGGCAAGTCCTATGCAGAAGTTAGGCAACTCGCGTTGTTAGAAGTCACATTTTCTTTTTCTTTTCTAAAAAAATATATTTTTTTATTGATTTCAGAGAGGAAAGGAGAGGGAAAGAGAGATAGAAACATCAATGATGAGAGAGAATCATTGATCGGCTGCTTCCTGCATGCCCCCTACTGGGGATCGAGCCTGCAACCTGGGCATGTGCTCTTGACCAGGAATCGAACGGTGACCTCCTGGTTCATAGGTCAAGGCTCAACCACTGAACCACACCAGCCTGGCGAAGTCACATTTTTAGCAGCAACATGGAACAGCAGGAAGTGTTCCACTTTGGAGCCAGACTTGTCTGAATTTTAGATCTATTCTGCCACTTTCTAGCTGTGTGTCCTTGAGCAAGTTACTGGTCTTTCAGAAACACAACTTCCTTCATTTGTACCAGGGAGATAATGCATACCTGCCTTTTAAGATGGCAGAGGTGTTAGGAGAATTAAATGAAACGTATTAAAGCTCACTTGGAACACACTTGCACTCGATGAATGGTGGCTCTACCGCGGAGGATGCTGTGTGCATGGACATTGTCTGGAAGAATGAGGAAATGAGAGCTGCACTCTGCTTTAAGGAGTTTTTTAGCTCATTCCTGGGCTTGAGTGGGAGAGTTCTATTGCTTTTCTTTTTTTCAGAAGCTTTTTAAAAATATATTTTTATTGATTTCAGAGAGGAAGGGAGAGGGAGAGAGAGATAGAAACATCAGTGAAGAGAATCATTGATTGGCTGCCTCCTGCACGCCCCACACTGGGGATCAAGCCCACAACCCGGGCATGTGCCCTGACGGGGAATCGAACCGTGACCTCCTGGTTCAGAGGTTGACACTTATCTATTGAGCCACACTGGTTGGGCTCAAAAACTTTTTTTCGGGTATTTGCGTCAGTAAACCTCCTTCTGGGTTGTATTCTTTAGCATTTGGTTGGGTTTGGTTTGGTTTGGCCTCTGTTCCTAAGACCTGCTAGGGCTGAGACAGGAAAGGATGTTTCTGGGAAGGGATGGAGGGAAGGAGCCAGAGATGGGTGGCCACACTGACTTCTTTTCTTAACAAATGAGAAACAAGCGCAAGATTTACAGATTAAGTGCTATTAATTACCAGCAAGCAAATATTGAACCACAAATGCTGCACTCCTGGAAAAGCCAGGAAACTCGGCCTGAATACTAACGGGCTCCGTGAGTGCTCCATATAAATCCTGCCTCGCATTCATTCATGGGGGACTGAGGATGGGCATGCCAGGCAGGCTCTGGCCCCGCCTCCTCCGGGAGGCCCACTGCCACCTGTGGCCGAGTCTGGGACTCTGTGGGTGAGGAGGGCAACCGTGAGTCTCCTACCCCAAGGAGGAGGCAGGAGACCAGGTCAGGTGGGGGTGGGGCCGGCTGTTAGAGGCTTCTCACCTGAGCCTGAAAGATGCTGGTTTCGATCCTGGGCTTAGCTGTTGCCCGGCACCCTTCCTAACTAGCACACAGGAAGCCTTAGGTATACGGTGTATTTTAAATGTTCTGCCCCGGCCAACATTCTGCATACAAAGCATCCTCTAGCCCAGCGGTTCTCAACCTGTGGGTCGCAACCCCTTTGGCGGTCGAACGACCCTTTCACAGGGGTCGCCATCCTGCATATCAGATATTTACATTACGATTCATAACAGTAGCAACATTACAGTTATGAAGTAGCAATGAAAATAATTTTATAGCTGGGGTCACAACATGAGGAGCTGTATTTAAAGGGCCAGAAGCTTGAGAACCACTGCTCTAGCCCATATGTCCCCAAGTGCCCTCATCCTCCAAGAACTCTGAGATGGTGAAGAAGCTAGCACGCACAGGCATGTCCCATGTGTCCTCAAAGTCCTCAATGCCTCAGACGGAGCCCCGGTTTCTTCACCTGTGAAATGAGAGCAACTCAGTAATAATGCCCGTTCAGCCTGTAGCATGAGGCTGTTATGCAGCTAGAGACACTGATTTCTGAAGAAGCCCGTAGCCAGGCCAATATAAGGTCAAGTTAATGTGATCACAAGTGTCATCTAATGCTATGTGGGCAAGTCCTATGAAGAAGTTAGGCAACTCGCATTGGTGGAAGTCACATTTTGGCAGCAACATGGAACACTTATGTGCTAATGTGATTTCATTGCATCCACCACTGTATGACCTATAACCGCCCTCATTATCCGGGAGGGAAACCGAGACTTCGAGATGCTGAAAACGTACCCAGGTCCTTCTCCAGCGTCCACAAGTGACCCCAAGGCCCCTACCCCCTCCTCTGGACCCCCAGGAGCGTGGGGGCTGCGTGGGTGGTAATGCACAAGACGGGGAATGAGGGAGCTACCGGGCAGCGCACCCCCTGTCCTGCCCTCGCCCACCTTCTGTGGCCAGAGCCAAAAGCAGTTGGCACATGCTCTGCCCTGAAGGTGCCCTGCCTTTGTCCTGCCCCCGGGCCCCAGCCCAGTGTGCAGACAGCCACCTCCACCTCCAAGCCTGTCCCCAGCCACTCTTTCTCCCCTTGGCAAGCACATGGCCACTCTGCAGACTCACCAGATTCCACCTAGTCTGCATCAGAAACTGCCAGATGGGGCCGAGTGGGAAGCTTACTACTTGAAAAAAATGTTAGCTCCCCCCCCCCCACCGGAATCTAAATGGGGGCATTGCCCCTGAGGATAATAGTTTTCGATGCGACAAATTGTGGGCTCCCTGGATCACTAGGGGGTGCCTCACTTACCAGGCTCCCCAAGAGCCAGAGGACACACCCTTTGAGTTCTTGCTCCCGGTAGCACAGGATGCTATGACCGTGGGGAGCTATGGGGGTCCGCACGGACCTCTGTGCCAGTGCAATAAGCATGGCCTTGAACCCTCCCCCCACCTCAATGTTCACATCTGTAAAATCAGGAGATTGGTCTTGACCGGGCTTTCTCAACCTCAGCACTACTGCCATTGCAGGTAGGAGAGCCTGTTGCTGTGGAAACCAACCTCTGGGATGTTGAGCAGCATCCCTGGCTTCTACCCACTAAGATGCCAGTAGCATGAGACCCACCCCTCCACCTATTTGTGACAACCAGATATACCTTCACTTGTTGTCTAATGTCCCCTGGGGGCAAAATGACCCCCAGTTGAGACCCACTGGCCTCGGTGACCTCAGACGGTCCTCCCAACTCTCAAGTTCTCTGTTTATAAGGTGATAGGAACCCAGAAAAGAGCATGGATTGGGTTGGTTGGCTGGAGGCGACCTCTGTCAAGTCCTGGCTCTAGCAGTTACAGGTTAGCTTTTATAACTGATCGAATGGCCACTTCTCTGAGCCTCGGTTTGCTTATCTGCAAAATGGACATGATAGTACCTAGTTCATACAGTAGACTGGAGAATGAAATGGGGAAATGTATGTAAAACTTCTGACACATGGTATATTGCCCAACAAATGGAGCTATTACTGCGGTGATTATGATTGAAAGTAAACCAGACCATCTGTTTTCTCCAGACAGCCCCTCTTGTGACCAAACTCACACCAATTCACACGCAGATAGCCAGCCAGCTGCAGTGGTTATGCAAAGAAAGAAACCAACACATGTATAAATGTCTACACTGACAGGTACTATGCTCGCAATTACATAAAAATTTCCAAGCTCGCCCTGGCCGGGTGGCTCAGTTGTTTGGAGCATCATCCTGTGCATCAAAAGGTCACGGGTTCGATTCCTGGCCAGGGCATATACCTAGGTTGCAGGTTCAATCCCCAGTAGGGGTATATACAGGAGGCAACAGATCGATGTTTCTCTATTCCTTCCTCTCTCTCTAAAAATCAATAAACATATCCTCGGTGAGCATAAAAACATTCTTAAGCTAAGTCAGGAATTTAAAAGCTCTCAGATCTAATAAATGTGATGGTATCTAAGGGACCTACCCAGATCCCTGTTGGAGTGCCGATGCCTCGAAGGGTGGGATCTGGAAATAATAGGGTATTTATTTTGTACCTTCAGTATCAGGAATGGTTTCCCTCGCTTTTGTGGCCCGTGGTAGACGCCATGTATGAGAAGGGAAGGAGATGGAAGTTATCCATTCGCCTGTTGCCCATGGTAGACGCCATGTATGAGAAGGGAAGGAGATAGAAGTTATCCATTCGCCTGTTGCCCATGGTAGACGCCATGTATGAGAAGGGAAGGGGATGGAGAAGTGAGTCTTAGCTGGATGTGTTCATCTGTGATGAGTCCATGTCTTCTCTTTGGTTTGGTTCTGCCCAAAGAACAACTTACTTCAGTTCATACAGAAACAGGGAAGTGATATTTGTCCTTAAACCTGAGTTATTGGCTTCGATTTCCTCTTCTCTCGTTTCCCATGTCTGAGGCCTAACAGCTGCCTGTGATCTGCAGAGCCACCTTCTACAGGAAGCCCTCCGTCCCCGAGGCATATCACTGGGGTGATGTCCCTGGTCGGGGCTGCCCCGCGAGAGGTTACTCTTCAGTGTGCGTATTGATCTGTCGCGGGTTACAGGCCTTGTTTCTGTATTAAGTACCAACAGAGGATGCAGGAAATGGGGCCAGTGGAAACTCCCCCTTTCTTTCTCCTGGTGGGTCATCCCTCAGGTCCCCATGGCTCAGGTCCAGCGATGCTTACCTGGCCCTGTTCTTTCCCTTGTTTTTACTGTTATTCATCTCCCTGCTCACTCATCAACCTCAGATTCATGCTCAGATCCAGTTTCTCCTATATAGCCTCTCCCATCTAGCCCTCACAGGAACCCGTTTCACAGATTTTAAAGAGGTGCCGTCAAAGGTCACTACTAGGAATTGGTCGAAGCATGTGCCTTCCAACTCTGAGTCCCGATGTCTGTTCCTCTGTCCAGGAACAGCCAACCACAGTCCTGATACGAACTCCTTTCTTCCCGGGGATGGGAAAGCATCCCCTGTGAGCGTCCCTGCTGCAGGGGCTGGCGCTCCGGCCGTGCATGCAGCCCCAGCCCAGAAATGGACTGGGCCATGCCATTGGCAGGAACGCAATGCCATTGACCCACCCTAACCCCCTGCTGAGCATTTCCACATCCATGTCTGTTGGTCTTCACTCCCTTGACCCCAATTAGCACTATCCTCCCCCAGACCACCCCTCTCTTCTCCCCTGTAGAACCTCTATTCATCCTTCAAGAATCAGTTCAAACACTGACCTCATCAGTGAAACTTCTCTGACCTCCCCATCGGTCTCCACTTCTGTGTGTCCTTAGCAAACCACACGCATCTCTGTTAGCGGGTGGCGCTCCACGTCCTGCCACTTTCCATAGTTCCTAGCACGTAGCAGGACTAAATGAAGATTTCTTAAATGGATAAGTGGGTGAGTGGGAAAATGGGGGCAATCATGGGGGCCAAATCCAAACAACATTTAAAGCAGTTATTTAGAAACGGCCTTGAGAATCTGCCATCGATCCTGAAAATTGAGCTTTTTTTTTCCTTTCCCATGAAAGCCTGGGAATTCTGAGACAGAGGCAGGGAAAAGCCTGTGTTCTTCTCACCCACAGATTGATTTCCGTTTGTGGAGTGCTTCTCGGCCTTAAAGGTGCACACACATCCTGTGGGGATCTTGCTAAGATCTACAGTCCAACTCAGTAGGTCTGGGGTGAGGCTCAGGTGCCCCCGAGCCCCCAGACCACACTTTGAGAAGAGACTCTGGTTCCCCGGGGGCTGCGTCCTGCCTCCCCTGAGGATGCCAGGCTGCCACTCAGAGCCCCCAGCAGGGCCCAAGCCCTGGCAGCCCTGTGCCAGCTCGGTGCTCAGCTGTCTGCTGGGTTATTCGCTCCCTCCCATTATCGCCAGGGAAAGAGGCTCCACAGACATGCCCCAGCTGGCTTACAGAGAGCCTCGGGAAAGTTAAAAGTGCAAGTTAAAAAATAAAATTGCATCAGCAGCCCCATAGAATCACACAGATCGGGGAGGGGGGCGGGGCGGAATGGGCTAAAGGAAATTTATAAAATATTAAATGACACAGCGTCCAGACACAGATAGGGGCAGAGCAGTCATTAAAGTAAACAGCACATCAAAACTCCGGCCAAAGCCCTCATTTCCATTGAAAATAAATGTAGGGGCTGGTCGTGTAGCTTTGTCTAATGCGTTTCCGAGAGCCTTTTAAGAATATTAATGATTATGGACATATCATGGCTGAATGTCCATGATCGTGTTTATAGCCAGTGACCTTTCAGAGGGAGAAGGAAAGGATCTAGATACTCCCAAAGATGCAAACTGGTTTGCTCTTCCCAGCACCGTGTCTCTCCAGAGGCCGGGAAAACCACTAAGGTGTCCTGAGCCCCCGTGCGTGTGTCCTGCCCTGGGAGGTCCGAAAGGCCATGTGGACCAGAGCCTTGGCCTTGACTGTGGTCTGCTTCCTCCTTGGCCAAGACGCCTGCTGAACTCCTGTGGGGCCCGGGGGCCCCGGGAGTCCTCACCGCCTCTAAAAATACTTCCTCACCTTGCTTTCACGTGGCTGAGAAGTTCCACGGCCCGAACTCCAAAGCCCGGCTGTGAAACACCCTGTCTGACTTTTCTGGAAAGGGCAGAGCCAGCCCGGCAGGCTGCCCCCCTCCTGCGGAGGTGAGATGCTCCCAACGCATCAAGAAGCCCCTCTCAGCTTCACATTCAGCGGGGGGCCACCCTGCCTCCCCTGCCAGCCGCTTCCCCCCCCACTCACACACACACATTGCCTGTGACTACACAGGCAGGCTGGCCGCTCAGGATGCCAACTGAAACACGTAGGCACTGCTTTTCCCCTCAGGGGTCAGCCTGTGCTGACTTTGGTTTGCTCTCTGCTTTTCTGGCAAGAGAGGGACTCCCACTGCTGCCTTTTCTGCCCTCTGCCCTCTGCCCAGCACACTCTGTCTGGGCTCCTCTCTGCCTGGTGGGCAGCGTCCCAGCAAGGCAAGGTCACCTTCCTCAAAGTGCCTTCTCTCTCTCCCGTGGTGTTCTCCCAGGTGGCAGCCAATCCAAGACATGGGTGTCCTGGTCCCTGCCAGGCCTCGCAGGCTGACCGCATACCGGGCACTGGCGGGAGGTGCCCATTCTCTCACCTTCCCGACGACAACGTCTCTGGCTGCAGCCTGCCTGGCGCTGGTGTGTGCTGGGATGGCCACATGAGGCGCGGACCGGCGAGCCCAGGCCCAGTGACCATGAAGCATCGCTTTGCTTTCCGCTGTGCGCCTCTTTTTCAGGGCGACCTCCGGAGAAGTGACTATTTCAAGGACAGGATGTGGGCATGCCTGCATCCCTGGGCTCAGACGCTAGCTGATGAGGGGATTTCATTATTATAAACTATGAAATCATTGTATTGTTAGTAACAGTCTCGTGGCAATGGCTTTATCGTGCCAGCCATTCCTCAGAATCCTCCTTCCCAGATCTCTGGCTCCGATCGCCATTCCTGTAGGAACCCTTCGTGTCCTAATGGGACAGATTGTGAGGCCCGAGGCGGAGCAGAGGCCGTGGGATTAATGAGGCCCCCTCTCCTGGTGATCCCTGGAAACCAGCCGGGCCTGCCAGCCAGCCTCTCCCTCTCCTCCCTGCCGGGGCTCAATCCTCCGTTGCTTCCTCAAAGAGTTGCCTGCATCAAAGTAGCTACCATTTCCAGCATCCTTCCTTCAGAGTCCTTTTTGTTCTTTGCTTTTGATCCAGCACAGGGCCGGGAGCGGGGTGGGGGGCTGGCTTTTGTCTTTCGGCTGGTGAATAAGTGGGCGCATTTAGGGAGGCAGCAGCCAGGCCCCCTCAGCCTCTTGCTCTTCTCTACGGGGAGCTAGGGGGGTCAAGTGGCTGGAGACCCACACGTGGCCTCAGGTCCAGCTTGGAGTCCGAAGACCCGAGTGCCCATCCTGGTCCTCCCGGCTGCGAGGCGTGTGACGTCTGGCTAAGCTGGCTTCCTGTACCTGTCCACGCACCAGGCACTGGGCGGGCGCTGGGTCTCGAGAGAGAAATGAAATCGCCCCTGTGACCTTGAGGTGACGGCAGACGTGTGAGGGGCAGACATGAGAGTCGTGAGGGAGGTGACATCTGGCTGCGTCTTCAAGGATGGGCACTGGGGCAGGTCCCTCAGGCGCGGGCAGAAGCCTGGAGGCATGACAGAGCATGATTTCCTCGAAGTGAAAATTATCTGCTGCTGCTGCTGCTGGGCAGCACGTTAGAGAGAAAGGGAAGATGAGGCTGGGGAGGTGGGAGGCGGGGCCAGCGTGCAGAGAGTTTGCAAGGATGCTAAGAAGTTCAGGCGATTGGTCTGTCGGTTCAGAATCCTCTCGGGCGGCAGTGACGGGAGTGGCTGGAAGGGGGACCTGAGGACAGTGAGGAGACATGGCAGAGTCTCCCAGGCTGCCTGCCTGCCCCGTGACCCCCTGGACGGGAGGCGTCCTGTGCACGGTGGGATGTCCGGCAGCATCCTGGCCTCCACCCACTGGAGTGGGCAGCACCCTCAGTCCTGACTGTCAGCAAGGTCTCCGGGCATCTCCAAACATGGCCTTGGTCCCATTTAAATGATTGCAGGCGGATGTTCAGGCTGTTGGGCGGGGGATCTGCAGGAGAAATGCTCACCCCTGGGGGACCCCACTCCGAGCTCACAGCGACCCTCCGGGGCTCCTCGTCACGGACCCAGTGCTGCCGACCAGCGCCCTGCGGCCTGCAGATGCCTCCAGCAGGTCTGTATGTACCCGATGAGGTGCTCAGATGCAGGTGCGCCCCTGTCCCTCGCCCACCGGGAGCCCCAAGCAGACACCGTTAGGTTTTCAGTAGCAATCCTGGAAATGGATCAAGCTCAGTCAAATCTGATTTTCTGTGGGAGCTAAATTGAATTCTCCACGTTGTCAGGCAGACAGATTAGAGGGAGAACCAGAAGGACACAGCTCAGCCAGGAACATGGCCAGGCCCTGCGGAGCAGAGGAAGAGCAGAACCGGGGGGCAGCGCCAGCCGGCAGGGGCAGGCGCTCGCGGGGAGTGGAGCCATTCTCAGCCTCCTTGCCTCCGAGTCCTCCAGGTTTAGGCTCAGTCCCGAGCCTGGGCCCCTTCCATTTATGGGCGTTCATTTTAAGACCTTTCCGGTGGGGGCAAGCCCCCATTGCTGGTGGAGAACTCCTTCCCAGGGGGTGGGAGGGAGGAGGAAGGGAGCAGCCTGCACCTCTGCCACCGGGCCTCACAGTGGTGAGGGCGTCCAGCTGTGTCACGTGAGAGCCAGCCCAGCAGGTGCCCCTCAGGGGGAAACACCCCGTTGCACACCTGCCTTTGCTGTGGTTCTCATTTCACAAGCACGGGTATGGAATCGTTTCCAGCTGTGGAGCTCTGTGCCAGGCGCTGGGAACTCAGAGCTAAGGCCCTGCCCCAAGGATTCCCAGACGGCTGGGGCGACGGGCTTGTCTAATTAACAGTAACAGACCTCTGATGGAGGTGTGTCCCAGAAGATAGGCCTCAGCCAGAAGCAGCTGGCTCCTTGCAGAGGGCATGAGAAAGAGATGAGCCCTTCAAGAGGGGTGGCGGGGGGGATCTGAGCGAGGCCTCGGCGGATGAGTAGGAGTTCTCCAGGCAGACAGGGGTGTTCCTAGCTCATGGCATGTTCAGAAATGGGGTGCGGTCTGATGCGGGGTTCCTGGAGAGTAGGGAAAACGGGGAGTGGGGAGAGGCTGGAGCCCTCATCGGAGGCAGCGTGGGAAATCTGGACCCCTCCATGGAGCCCAAGTTTATCACCAGAGAGATCTGCAAAGAAACCCGACGTTTCTGAGAGGATGTTGTAGAAAACATGTCAGAGGCCTCAGAGTCTGTGAGGAAATTTAGGTTTTGTGTCTCCCCCAGAATCCCTGCATGTCAGAGCTTTAAGAAACAGATAGAAAAGCATCAAAGCTGTCCTGGCCGGTTTGTCTCAGTGGATAGAGCACGGCCCCACAGACGGAAGGGTCCCGGGACTGATTCCGGTCAAGGGCATGTACCTCAGTGGCAGGCTCGATCCTGGGCCCCAGTTGGGGCATGTGGCATGTGCAGGAGGCAGCCCATCGATGTGTCTCTCTCACGTCAGTGTTCCTCTTCTCTCTCCCTTCTCTCTCCCCCTCCCTTCCACTCTCTCTAAAAATCAGTGCAAAGATATCCTTTTTTTAAAAAAGCACCAAATCTGTGGTTGTGACGGTGGGTGCCCTGGGGCTCCAGGGCTCCACAGAAGGGCCTCAGACCCCATCCAGGTGCTGGGGTTAGAATGGGAAGAAGGGCACACAGTAGGGTGGTCTGCAGGGACGCGGGGACGAGACCCCCACCCTGAACTCCACTCCCGGGGTCCTCCTGCAAGGGCAGGGCAGGCAGGGTGGGCCCTGAGGTGCCCATGCCCGCCTGTCCCATGGCACCCTCCGAACAAGGCTGCCTCTGAGGAAGCAGCGAGGGCCAGCACACCCAATGGCAAGGGGGCACAGGGACAGGCGTGATGGTGTTCACGGACTGGCAGCAAGGAGATGTGAGGGTATGTCAGGGAAACGTCCGGCGGCATCGGCACAGTTCCCACAGTTGCTTCCAGTCGAGTCAGAGAGCCAGGCCGCTAATGCACAGGGCACCGAAATGAACCCTCTCGTTTGCTTTGATCACTCCTGATAGCTCACTCTGCCAGACGCATCCGATCTTTGATCTCTCGGCACTGATGTTACATTTCTGGGCTCAACAGCATCTCCTTGAAATTAATTCTTCGCGGCACACGCGGCGCCACGCTGTCCTCTCCCATACATCACACGGGCCACGCGCGCCTCTGGCCCGCTGCCTCGGTGGTTACCCACAGGCTTAGGGCATAACCCCCTGCGTCCTCCCTGTCTGACCTCCCCTCACCGGGACCCACACAGGTTAAAACTCTGGCAAAGCGAAAAGCCCATCAGGCAGGCCTCTGACTCAGCCACCGTGTCGGTAAGACCTGGACAAATCCCTCACCTCTCGGAACTGCTGTCTCTTCGCCTTAAATCAGGAATGCAGGGGCCTGCTTCCTGGCCTAGCACGCTGCCTGGCACCAAGCGGCGAAGGTGCCGTGACTATTTCTCAAAGGCACGATGCCTTGGCTGGTGATAAAGAGGGAGGAATGCAGGAGCGTTGGCTTAAGGTTGTTCACAGGTCCGGGAGGAAGTCGGCACATACGCAGGTCTTGGCCTTGCCCACCACGCTCAGCGTTGGAGTTCGCCAGGGGGAGACAGGCCCCCAGGAGGAAGGCAGCCGACACACACCTGGATTCACTCTGGGCGGGACAGAGCCGCTGTGCAGCGGTGGGACGCCTCCACCCCGCGGGGCGAGGACAGTTTGCTGCAGCTGGAAGTGCATAGCACCCGCCCACCGCGTCCCAGCCCCTCCCAGACCCTGCTGCATCTCCAGGGGGTGATGGGGAGCAGTGGGGCTCAGTTCCTTCCGGGGGTGCATCTGCCAGCTCGCTCACTCCATCTCTTGTCTCACTCCATCTCTTGTCCGTAAGAGGAATGCGCTGTGACAGAAAGTCTGCTGTGTGCATGTGCGTGTGCGTGTGCGTGTGTGTGTATGTGGACTGAACTGGGGAGCCCGTCTTATGATGAGTTTAGTGACCCACAGCATAGGTGTTTAAGGTCTAGAGAATATGAATCAACCGCAAAGAGACAGAAACAAGAAATCTCACATAGCAGCCAGTCCTCCCCTTGCCGACGGCAGGAGAAACCTACCTCTGAAGGGTGACAGGGTTGACGCTCTTCCCCTCGCCTGTCTCCCGGGTCATCCCTGAGGCCGGTCAGAGTAGGGCATGGTCCCCATCTCTGTCCTCACGGGAGGCTCGGTTCTGACAAAACACAGCGGCTCAGAGTAGACAGCCTGGCCCTTCTCTTCGCCTCCTGTGAGGTCCTGGGTGGCCGACGCCTTCCCGAGTCACCCTGGAGCTTCTGAAAGCTCTCAGCTCAGCCACCTGGTTTCCTACAGCTGTGTTCCTGAGTAGAAGGAACGCCCCAAGAACCCCGAGCGGAGAGATAAGAGCGATACCCCCTCACCGACACGACAGTAGCTTCTCTTTCAGTATTTGGAGTATTCCTGTTGGTTGTTGCCTGAGTTCCAAGTCCCAGCAAGCATTTGTGCCGGCCCCTTTCTTCCTTCTCCCCCTGCCCCCTCCTTTTTCATATCGTGTCATGTCATTTATGTGATTCAACAAAAAATAATTGAGCATCGTCTGTGTAATCAGGCGCTGGCCTAGATACTAAGAATATAAACAAGGCACCGTCGCTACCCTCAAAAAGCTCAGGGCAGAGAAGAGGGTAAAATATGACATTTGCTCTGGTGGCTCTCCCAGGCCCTTCAGTAAACGTGGGAGAGAAGCACCCAAGAAATGCTTTCTTGCCTTAAAGGTGAGGTGCAAAGTGATGTCGGCCCAACTCTTCATGAACCACGGGGCACGTGCATCAGGAGACCCAGCAGAACTGGTTTTAAAAGACTGTTACCTCTTCCTACCAGAGGAGGGTAAACAGAACATGGCCCCTCCTTCTCTGCTTCACCGTTTCCAGCTCCCTCTCCACAGGCCCTCACTCGCCCCCCCCCCCCCCCAACACACACACACAATGAACGTGGTGTTCCTGGCTCAGCCCTGGGCCCGTTGCCTTGCATTCTATCCCAGGGACACAGCCGAGCCCTGCTAAAGAGAAGGGCTGTGAGGATTCCGTGGGGAAGCCCAGCTTTGTTCACCGAGTACCTACCATGTGCCAGGGCCACCGGCTCTAAGAGAGATGCTGGGACAGAGATGGCTAAACCACAGTCCCAGCCCAGGGGGATCTCGGTTAAATGGCGGAGCCCTACGTGTGTCCCACACCGAAATACTGTACTCCGTGTGCACACAGAGGACTGGAGGAGGGGTGGAGGGGAGAGGGCCGATTCTGTCCCGGGGGACAAAGGTGACACCTGGAGCTTACTAGTAGAAGAAATGAGACTTGGTGCAAAAGTAACTATGACACACAGTAAAGTGCTGTAGGAGCCAACAGGAAAGAGACAAGTGCTGGATGGATCGGGAGTGCTCGATGGGGAGGTGATGGTAGAGCAGGGCCTGGCCAGGGGTAGACTTTTCAACATCTACTCCTTCCGGAGACATTTCCTGACGAGCTGTGATGTTATTCTAGGCAAGGCGGGTGCCATAATCTAGAAGGCAAACACAGTCTTCTTGCCCAAGGCATTGACGTTCTAGCAGGGAGGACAGAACCCGGATGGCCCTCTGCCTCCGGTGCTGCTTGTGGGGCTGAAAGTGGGAGCGGCCATGCGCTGTGCTTCCCCAAACGCCCTTCTCCACGAATGTTTCAGTAGATTTTTGCCTGTGAATTGGATGAGTCCCTTTTTCTACGGTGACTTTTCATTGCTGCGCAGCCTCTTGGAGCTGGGTTCTGTGACCTCCACCTGCTTGCTGCTAGGATCTTCAAAGAGCTCCTTCCCATTGGGGGGAGTCCAGCCAGGGAGACCCTGTATCCCCCAGGGCCCAGGGCAGGAGAGGGCATCCTGGCTGCAGTTCCAGGTGGCTGGAGATGGAGGCAAAAGTCCGGTGGCAGGCGACGGCAGCCTCCCTTCTGCACAGCCTCTGCAGCTGGGGTGGGAGGGAGACCCAGGCCCGGATGCAAGCCCTCCCGTTAGCCTGGACTCTGTGACTCTCCCTTGCCCAGGTAGGAGATCCATCAACCCCTGACCCAGAAAGACCCGGCTCCCATCATGAGGAGAAGGGGCATTTTAACTTCCATCCATGAACCTCCCAGGAAAACATTTTTAAAATGTCCGTCAAAACAGGTGAGCACATCAGCAATCACGGCTCACTACCATCTGTATTTGTTCCATTTGTGGCGTTTATGACGGTTATCCACATTAATTATTTTGCTGCTAAAGTCCCTTCTAATTCCTGAATGCTGTTATTTCTGAGAAAGATGGATATTAAATATGCCACACATCAGCCCAGGGTGGCATGATGGCAGGCTATTAAGTTCAGAGGCTGAGGCTCGGCAGAAAATAACTCGGCTATTTGTAATCGCCATGAAGTGTTTTCTACTGTGGCTCGAAATGAAGGATGGCGTTGATGGAGACTGATTTCTTAGTTGTGCAATGACCCCGAAGTCACCAAGAAGGACAAGGGGCCATTAGGCGGGGAGGCTGGGCAACCTGAGGACAGAGATGAGCGGGGAGGGAGGAAGAGGAGAGCAGGAAAGGTGGTCCCCAAGGGAGAGCCCAGCACAGACCTGCCTGAGGGAGGTGGGAGAAGGACCAGTTTGCAGAGAGAACTCCCAGAGGTTCTGGTTCAATAGGTCTAGGGCAGCGGTTCTCAACCTGTGGATCGTAATCCCTTTGGGGGTCAAATGACCCTTTCACAGGGGTCGCCTAAGACCATCGGAAGACACATATATAATTACATATTGTTTTGTGATTCATCACTATGCTTTAATTATGTTCAATTTGTAACAGTGAAAATACATCCTGCATATCAGATATTTACATGACGACTCATAACAGTAGCAAAATGACAGTTATGAAGTAGCAACGAAAATAATTTTATGGTTGGGGGTCACCACCACATAAAGGGTCGCGGCATTAGGAAGGTTGAGAACCACTGGTCTAGGGTGCGGTGTAGCCAGCTTCTAGAACATTCTGTCGTGGCTGGCTCACACAGCGGTGTGAGCCCCGTAGAGATTTTACAGAGGATAGTGACGTGTTCGGGCGCTTTAGCGTGCAGTCTGTGCCCACTGGATATCTCACTGCCTGGGAAGGGAGACCTTATTGTTATCAATACCAGAGCAAAGTAAGACATCATTCTCCTCCTGCCCACAGCCCACTCCACAGAAAGACCCGAGTGGGTTCAACACAAGGAGAATCCCGAAGGTGATGTTCAACATGAGGGTTTGTGGAAAGCGGGGAAGCTCCCTTTGTGTGGTGCTCTTGGCTGAACAGCGGGATTCGAGGTTCCGACCTGAGCGGGGTTTGGTAGGACTGAATGCTTCTTCAAGGCCCCTTCCTGCTCATGCATTTATCGAGCAGGTACCACACTCACAGGCTCTGCACCCCTAGGCCAACAGCACTGACACACGCCTGCCTTCCAGGTCGCAAGTTGAGAAAAAGAGGCAAAACAGATCCTGACTGAGAGTAGGGGGTCCAGGGTGAGGTGAAAATCAGCTGATTTAAGTCAGTTTTCTTGCAGTTGCTATCCCTCATCACCATTCCCCGCAAACTCAAGCTGGCAAACAACTTCATTGGTTCTGGGGTCAATTTAGTTCCTGTTTCTGCTGGGGAGATAGCTCCCCCTGGTGGTTGGAGGCCTACCTTTTGTACATGTTGTAGGACCACATAGGAATCTTCTGTGCTAAATTGGTATCACTCTAGATTGGAGCACATGTGTTCGCCTGTCCCCCTGGGATGGGGCCAATGTTGAATCGTCTTAAACTTCCTTTATTCCTGAGTTTGAATCCCAGTCTCAATGTTGTGATTTGGGCAAGGGTATTCAACTCTCAGAGGCCCATTTCTTCATCTGTAAAAATGAGTACGATGGCGCCAACATGGTGTTGGTGACAGGAGTAACACAACGAAATGACACCTACCTGAGTGTGCGACATCTAGCAGGTCCCCCCATAAATGTTAGCTGCTTTGCTCTTCTTAGCTTAAGATTTTCAAATTCTTTCCAACTCCCTCCTCCCCTTCTCTTCTCCCTGCCTCTCCTTCTCAAATTCCCACCCTATCCTTTCTCTTTGCTCTTAGCTCTCTCCTCTCTGTTCCTCCTCCTCTTCCTCCTGTCTTCCCTCCTCTCTCCATCCGCCTTCTTCTTTCCTCTTCTTTCTCACCACCTCCAGCATTTCCCCTCACCTCCCTCGCCTCTTTTTCCGCACCTTATCCTCTCACCTTCTCACGTCCACCCTCTTGCCAAGGCATCTAAAACCTAACACTGGGATGTGACGGGCGCTCTCCAAAGGGAAATTGCATCTTGCAGGAAGTCGGAGAGGAGCCATTTCTCTGTGAGTCAATAACACTGCAAATGGTTCTTGTATTCTCCAGAGGGACACCGAGAGCCTTCCCGCCCACTTCACCCTGGGACTCAAGTCCCTCCACCACAGTCTCCATCTTCGATGATGTTTGGAGATGCTGTCTTCCTCGCGCTCATCTGAATGCTGTCCAACGTTGGCACGCTCTGCTTGCTCTTTCTCTGCCCCCTTTGCCTGCCTGCCCTCTGGCTCTCTCAGCTCACCTGGCTTCTCTCTCCTGCATCGTTTCAGGGGCTCCCCGTCCCTTTCCGCTTGCTTGTGATTTGCAAAGTGGCCCATATCCCCCTCGATTCCCGAAGTGCATTTCGTCCCGCCGCCCGCAATATCTCTTCCCTGTCGCTGTAAAAGCGTTTTCATCCCCCTTTGGAGCCATTGGCCCTGGTCATTTCTCTCTGTAAGACCCCACAGATGGGTCCACGTGGTCTTTAGCTGTCAGCCATCCCCCTGAAGCAGAGCAACTGCTTAAAACTTGCATTCGAATTTGGGGGCCCATCAGGGGCTGCCCGGTGCGGGGTGGGAGCATGCCAACTGCCCAAACGGCCTCACTCTGCCCTGAGATCTTCAGGAAGGAAGCTAAAAAGCACTGAACAGATGTGTTTTTCTCCCCAAGACAAATGGATGGGGTGCGTCGGCCAAGACTGCTTTTCTCAAGTGATTCTTTCTCTACACAGTTTCCTTTAAGGAAGAAGGAAACAGAATTATCAGATGACAAAACAGAGACTACAAGTCAGTTGTCTGGGCACTTCTCCTTTGGGGGGGGGGGGCAGTAGGCTTGCACAAGGAGCCGATTGTTGGGAGTGTCGAGCCCCAACAATGCAGTCGCACAGAAAAAAAGGTGGTGCTGCGTGAGTTTAGAAAAAATTTTTTAAAGCCCAATTCTTCTTCCTGTGGCTTAAGACCCAGAGGGAAAAAATAAATAAATCATATCTTTGAAACTCTGCTAGTTGTCCAGAAGGCCTCCTTTCTCTACACTGGGACTTGGCCCATGTGTCCCCCGCCTCGGGGACTTGGGGCCATCCCACCGTCTTGTTTAGTTCCCCTTAGAGCAAATGCTGAAGACTAGGATTCAAATGCATGCCGTTGGTTTGGTTTGAGAAGGGTGATCCTACAGGCTGGTGGGCAGGGTGGGGGAGGGGAGCAGGAAAGGGAGAGAAGAGAGCCAATGAAGGTCTGTTGTCATTCAGACACCACTGATGGCAACTGCGCTCAGCCCCGCCAGGCATCTCCGGAGCGTGGCCTGTGCCCACTGAGGTGCAAGGAGGTTGGGATATTTGCCCACAAACCCCCATCCATCAGTTGCTTCCAGGGCAGACAGAACTCCCCAGCACCTCCCACTTGCCTTGGTCCCAGATTGCGCATGTGCCCGCCCCCGGTGGTCCCCTGCAGAGAGGCACAGGCGTGTGGGCAGGTGCCTCTGCGTGTAGGTGCTAAGAGGAGATGGCAGCGCTCCAATAGCATCCGAGCTTGGCCTGTACCTGTGCCCCCCCATTCTTGCTGCTCTAGCTCCAGGGGCAGCCAGCTTTTCCTATAAAGGACCAGAGAGCAGAAATTGTAGTAGGACCAAGGATGGAAAGAGGGGCCTTGGCCAAAAAGGAGCACTGTCTCCACCTGCTTCTCTTCCCTGCTGGCAGCTCTTTGGTTGTCACCAACCTCAGAAAGCCACAGCCCCTAACTCACAGACCTCCTACCCCTTCTCCTCCACCCACGAGCCCCATGCAGTAACGGGACAGAAGCAGGGCTCCCAATGTCAGGGTGCAGGGCCTCAGGCCCACCCTCAGCTGCATCCGGGCTCCCCAGGCCCAGGCACCAGCTCCAGGAGCATGCGGGCAGCGATCCTAGGCCTCCACGTTGTCTTTCCCTCTGAACTCCCTTGGAAACAGAGGGGAGGGGCTGAGATTGGGCTGAAATCCAAGGGCCGAGGAGGCGAGGCAGGCAACAGAGGCAGCTCCCTGGCTTGGGAGGTCCCGTCTTTTGCTGTCATGGCATCATCCAGGCAGGGCCTCCACGGGGCTCATCCCGCCCAGCCCTTGCCTCACTCAGAAAGGCCCCTAGGACCTGCTCTGAGGGTGAAGACAGCTCCTGCCCCGCAGGGTGCACACACACACATGCACACACACACAATCACACATGCACACACACACACACACACACACACCCCTTATCTGCAGCGGGCAGCTCTTCCTCCAGCTTCGCGCAGCCTGCTGGACTGTCACTCTCACGACTACAGATAATTCACATTCAAGCAAACTGACTCACCAGCGACACGGAAAGAAAAGGCTCCTGGAGTGGGAACGCCAGGCTCCCGCTTTGCTGTGCTCTTCCCTGGCAGCGCTCACGTCCAAAGGGGGCCACTGGGAGAGGGTTTGGCCAGCGACGGTGCCAGGGCAGGTGCCACTGCCGAAGGGTCTTCCTGGACCCCAGCAGAGCCCTCCCAGTGGCGTGGGCGCTCTTCCGTGCCCCTGGGATAACAGGTTCCCAGGATGTCATTGCTTCTGTAATGAGGACTCCGTAGCTGGTCACGCACCAGAATCGCCCGGCGAGGTGGAGAGGGTGGCTCTGTGGCCTGCTGAGGCCCTGGCCTTAGCTGGCAACGCATGCCAGGCAGCGGGGACTGAGTTAGAAATCCCCACCTTGCTACGTCCCAGCCGCTCCCGCTGCCTCTGAGTTCCTGTGGGGCTCCGGCAGGACTGTGGGGTCCCATTTTCCTTACAGCTAACATGATACTAGTTCTGCCAGCTATGTGGGAACCGTTGATTTAATAAATTATATGAAGAACTAGAGGCCCAGTGCATGAAATTTGTGCACGGGTAGGGTCCCTAGGCCTGGCCGGCGATCAGGGCTGATCTTTGGGGTGACAGGCGGGGCAATCAGGGGGCCCCCACTGGCACCTGCCTGGGCTGGCCTGGCGCTACCCGCTCCCCCACCCCCACCCCCCTGCTGCTGCTGCTGCTCTGCTGCTCCTAGCCTGCAGGCTGGGCCAGCTCCTGCGTTGAGCATCTACCCCCTGGTGGTCAGTGCACGTCATAGCGACCAGTCAGTCCGCTGGTTGTACCGCTGTTTGGTAGATTTGCATATTAAGCTTTTATTATATAGGATTCTTCTTAAAGTTTGTGGTTACTTACTCACGCATCAAACAGGATGGAGATCATTGTTTTGTGGTACCCCCCCCCACGCCCGCACCCCCGCCACCTGCTGGTCCAGGAAAGGATGGAGACGTCTTTCCTCTAAGGATCTAAAAGCACTTGACAGTTTCTAGCAGTTAGTGTTTGAAACCTGAACACTCAGTGTTTGGCAATTAACTGGTTAATTTGAATCAACTCATATGCCGAAACCGGTTTGGCTCAGTGGATAGAGCATCGGCCTGCGGACTGAAGGGTCCCAGGTTCGATTCCGGTCAAGGGCATGTACCTGGGTTGTGGGCACATCCCCGGTTGTGGGTGTGCAGGAGGCCCCTGATCGATGTTTCTCTCTCATCGAAGTTTCTGACTATCTCTCTCCCTTCCTCTCTGTGGAAAATCAATAAAATATATTTTTCAAATCATATAGACCACAGATTTGGGGGGTGAAATAGGGGGACAGGTGAACTTGGCCCATTCCTCCCATTATCAGCTGAGCATTGATACCCAGGACACCCCATTATCTCTGGAGCAGTGATACCCAGGGCACCGCATTATCTCTGGGCAATGACACCCAGGGCGCCCCTTACCATTCTCCGACGTGAACCTTCCCCCAAGCCTCCGTCCCATAGCATCCTGCTCATGTGAAGAGACACATCAGGGTGAGACTGCTGCCGTGCATGCATTCGGGTTTCATTAATTATTAAAATTAATGATGGAAATCACGGAGGTCTCGCCACTCTGAAACAGGACTTCGTGTTGGCAGCAGTTGTTGAACTTTGGGAACGCCATTCTTAACAATCAATTGTGATCTGTTTAACTTGGAATCACTTTTCCTATTAAACTAAGCCAAGCCTTCATTGAGACACTAATTATAAGTGAGACTAATCAGCTTCCCCTCGGGCACCAGGCACTCTAAGGAGGGCACCCTCCCTGGTGGGCAGGAGGGGGGTGGTTATTGACGGAGACCACCCACCGTGCAGAGACATGTTCCCCCAGCTCCCATCCGCACACAGGCTAACTGGAGCCTTGAGGCCTGTCCGCACGCCATGGAGGGTTACTGAGTGATGCTGAACTGTCTGGGGTGGCTCTCCGTCAGGGCACTGCCAGGACCTCGCTGCATACAACTAGGAAGGGAGGTGGTCGCCCCTCCTTCCTCAGCTCCGTGAACCCTGTGCTTCTGCCCATCCTTGGGCCAACACAGCAGAATAAGCAGAGGCTTCGTGGAGGTTGGGGTTCACATCCCAGAGCTGACGCTCATTACCTGTGTCTCCAGGGACATTTGTGACCACTCGGAGCTTTGGCGCCTGCATCTCTAAAAGGCTGTGACCATAGCCACCTGCAGGGGTACTTGTGAGGGTTAGAGATGGTACCTGAGAAAAGCCCGCACAGCAGGGTGCTGCCTGGTGTATAGAAGATGCTCAGTAAAGGCAGCTCCTACTGCTCCCTCCCTCTCCCCGCCCTCCTGCCCCGTGCCTGCTCCCCCACTTCCCTAGCCAGCGCCGACTGGGCCCTGTATGAGTCCGCTCAGGCCGCTGCAACAAGGCACATCCGGGCGGCTTACGCAACAGAAATTTATCTGCTCACAGTCTGGAGGCTAGAAGTCTGTGATCAAGGTGTCGGCAGGTTTGGTTTCTTCTGAGGCCTCTCTCTCTCTCTCCTTGGCTTGAAGATGCCCACCTTCTCCTGTCCCTTCACAGGGTCTTCCCTCCTGTGCATCCGTGCGCTCTGCTTACCAGGACTCCAGTCACAGTGGATTAGAACCCACCCTAGCGACCTCATTTTAACTTGATCGCCTCTTTAAGGGCCCTGTCTGCGAATACAGTCACACTCGGAGGCATTGGGAGCTAGGACTTTAACACATGAATTAACAGGGTTTGCAATGAACCCCATAACAGCTCCCTCCCACCATCACAACCGCTCATTCGCAGCTGTTTGTGTGAACTTGAGCCATGTGGGTGTGAACTCTGGCTTTCCTGTCTGACTAAACCTCCTGCCCTGCCTGCCACCCCCACTATCCCTAGAAAAGAGAAAGGCCTGATTGGAACCAAGTGCATCTTGGGAGAGAGTCTGCAATAAGCCCAATAGTCAAATCAGAGCCAGATTATGGGGAGAGTGTTGGATGCTTAGAAAATGACTTGCAATAATTTCATGACCCTTTTGCTTAGGGATAATAAAACGGTTCCTAAGGTTGTGGACAGTATTAGATGAAATAAGCACAGATGGTAAAACAGTGCCCGATGGAATGGAGGCATTGAAATATCGCTGTCCTTCTCTACATCAGGAGAGAGATGCTGAGAAAGATCCGTCTGGCCACAAGAACTCAGGCTGGACCAGGGCGGAGGCAGAAACTGCGGGGCTAACACAGATCAGGGCAATGATAGTGGGACAGAAGAAGAAGGGTTCCAAAGACACCAGAAGGAAGAGACAGTGAAGTTAGGGGCAGTGTGGATATGAGGAGGGGAGAATGAAAAAGAAAGCGAGAGATGGTAGTTGATCCCAAGGTCTTAGGCCTGGCTTAGTGGAGAATGGTGTGCTGGACAGAAAGGGGGGCTGGAGCGTAGAGGGAGCAGGTGCCAGTGACCTCTGCAGAGGTCATGCTGAGGGTGAGCTGAGGGCCCGGGAGGCACTGGAGGAAGAGGGCGGGGGGGGGGGGGGGACAGGGATCTAGATCCATCAGCCAAGGAGTGTGCAGCTACATGCACTCTAGGCGTTTCAGTTTCCTGGTGCCCCTCCTGGCCATGAACCACACGCCTTCCTGGCCATAGGGAGCCCACCTGGGGACTGCGCCTTATTAATGAAGCTGTTGTTACGGCTGGTGATGACTCCTGGTCTCCTGTGCCTGGGCGGAACCTGAGACCTGAGACAAAGCAATGTTTCTAGTCCTCCCTGCAGTCATTCACTTTACAAGGAAAACAGTGTATTCACAGCGGAATTACAGACCTGCTTCCCCGTCTTCCAAGAGGCAGACAAAGAGAATTCCTAAGCTGGAGTGCTTTTCTGGCTAAAGGCGCTTGGCGAGTGAGATGCTGTTGTTCTAATATTGTTGGCCTGAGACGTGCGGGGCCTTCTCTGATGCTTGACTGCACGCGCGCCTTGTGCCTGCTTTACTAGCTCTGTGACATCGTAACCTGCCAAGCAGGTGAGTTCCGGGCAGCGCGGGCATTTCCTGACTCCTTGGCGAGGCATTTCTTCACCTGTGAAAGGAGGTGGACCAGGGAGACCCTTGTTTCCTGATCATCAAATGGCACACAGGTCCTCTAGGGCCCATGGAACCACCTCATTCAGGGGCATGGACTTCCTAGCCCTAACCCTGACCCTGACCCATCAGCAGGAGTTCCATCAGCCTCCTGGTTGACTCTCCACTCATTCCACCCAGCTACCCGTGTATATTGCAGGAGAGTGACAGGCAAGAATGAATGAGTACGATGGATCACAAAATGGGAACTATTTTCCCAGAGGAGGCAAGAAGAGGGAGGTGTTGCCCAGCCGGCGTGGGCCTGTGAACCAGGAGGTCACAGTTCAGTTCCTAGTTGGGGCGCATGCCCGGGTGGCGGGCTTGATCCTCAGTGTGGGGCGGACAGGAGGCAGCCAATCAATGATTCTCTCTCATCATTGATGTTTCTATCTCTCTCTCCTTCCCCCTTCCTCTCTGAAATCAATAAAAACATATTTTTTAAAAAGAGGGAGGTGTTGGCCCTGGGTGGAAGGGTCCCTCGGAAAGCCAGAAAAGCTCATCCCTGTGACCAAGAGGAAGGGCTTAAGGGCAGTTATTGGAAGGAGTCTTTCTTCTCAGGAGGAAATGATGCAGGGGAGGGAGACTTTCTACAGAAGCCTGCAAGGACGTTATGGAAGAACGGATTGGGTTACAGTAGAAGGAAGGTGATTCATGACACCTGGGGCTGGCAACAGAGGCTAGGACCCTGGACCCAGGCTCCAAGAGCCACCTGCCTCCCAGAGGAGATGCAGGCTTCAACCCCTGAGAACAGACCTAGGTGTTGGCTTCAACTAGAGAGATCAGGGAGCAAAGCAGAAAGCACAGAAATGAACCCAAATGTATCTGTGGGGAGGAGGTATCTGATAAAGGCTATTTCAAAGGATCAATTATTCAATAAGTGCTATTGGGCAACTGACTAGATATTTGGGGAGAAAATAATTAAACAAGACCTCTTTCTCACTCCTTATACCCAAACAAATCTGGATGGAAGATAGCAAATAAAATTAAAAAGAGAGAGAGAGAGAGAGAGAGAGAGAGAGAGAGAGAGAGAAAATGCAGTGTGTGTGTGTGTGTGTGTGTGTGTGTAGTTATGCACAAAGTCAGATGCTAAAAAATAATCTATGAAAAAGGTATTTGTAACACCAATGATAAAGGGCTAATTTCTTTTATTTGTCATCTCAGAGCTCTTACAATTCAATAAGGGAAAAGAGTTCTTAAAATTCAATAAAGAATAAAAGCCCTCATGAGCCAGGAGAAAAATGGGCAAAGGACACCCACGGAAAAAGGGAAAAGGAAAAACACCTCATAAACATATCAAAAGACGAAGCACTTCAATCATCATTGAAGTAAAACAAACTCAAACATGGCTGACGTGTTTTTAATCTATCAGACAAGAAGAGATGAAAAGTTGATTATGTCCCCATGCCCTTGTGGGCAAGGGCACAGGGAATCAGGCAGGTTCAGACACTGTGTGCGTGCGAAATGAGGTAGGACCCCTTCGGAGGGCCATTTGGCCATATCTACGCAAACTTAAATTCACGAGCCATTTCATGAGAATTACATTTCTAGGAATTAAACCTACATGTTCATACATATGCACAAATAGACATATACAGGATGTCCTTTGCTGTGTCCCCGCAAGGAACTAGATATGGCATAAATGCCCTTTAATGTAATAACAGTTTTAGAAAATCACAGTACAACAATCGCTGAGTGACTAGGTAGTTATGAAAAGGAATACAATCAATTTACATGTTTTAGTTCTCTCTTTCTTGGTAACAAGCCACCCAACCATGCAGGAGCCTAAAACAAAAGCCACCATTTGCTGTCTTTCGTGGCTCTGTGTGCGTGGCTGGTGCGGTCCAGGGGGTCACTTGCTCTGTCTGGTTTCACGTGGGGCTGTGCAGTCAGCTGAAGGCTCGCCCGGGCTGGAGGTCCTAGCTGACTCACCCTTTGGCCAGCAACTGGCACTGGAGACTAGCATGTGCCTCTCTGTGTGATGCAGGTCTCACAGCACCACAGCGGGACTCACGAGGGCGCAGTCCAAGCCTCTGAAAGCAAAAGCAGCATCTCCCTTAAGGTTTTGTCTAGAAGCCCCTCCACATGCAATGGCAGAGCGGCAATGTCTTTGGGGCCACCTATCACCCTCCAGTATGTTTATCCTCTACACACACACACATGCACACACACACACACACATGCAGATTTCTAGAATGCACTAGCAACCTTGGCCTTGTGCAGGGCACAGCCTGTGGAGGAGGCCAGACCCCGTAAACAGGAAGGAAGTGGCACAGCTGGAATGGGACCAGCTCTCCCGGCTCCTCCTGGGGCCTCCACCCACCGGCCGCCACTGGCTGTCCAGCATTCACAGCTCGGAGAGTGTGCCGCCCCAGCGCCCTCCCCGTTTCAGTCCTCACTCACCATAAACCATCCTGCTGCCACCCTGAGCATAAAGAGGCTTCTCAAGAGGAAAAGCAGCCCCTGTCCCCCAGGGGCCCCAGCCGGGATAAAGGAGGGCAGCTGGACGGCCTTCGACGAGTAACACAGAACTGGGTTTTGTTCCCTGCGGCAAGCTTTTCCCTCCTGGGGACACACTGGGCACGGGTGGCACCTGTCCCTCCAGGCGTCCTCAGGGGATGACGTGCTCCCTGTGAGATGGGGACACTCTGCCGAGTACCCTTTTCCTAGGGTGCGTGTGTACACAGCGTGTGCACCGGGAGGGGGCTGGGCAGGCCGGGCCATGTGGGTGCCAGGGCAGGAGGGCGCAGGGAGCTGCCAGCCCTTGGAGAGAGCAAGTCTTTCCCACATGGCGGCCACGGGGGGTTGTTACGCTCTGCTTTGTGCTAAACAGAAGTCAGTGTATCCACGGAGGCTGTTGTCCATGGAAGCTGTGGGCGCTGCTGGTCAGAGTGTGTGTGGGAGGGGGGAGCGGGGGGGGGGTGCCTATCTTCCTTTCCGGCGCCCCTGACGTCAGCTGTTGGTGGCACATCTGGGCACTGAATGATGGGTAATGCCCACCGCACTGGAACTTCACATGAAGGTGCATCATATGCAATAGATAGCAGCGATCATCATAATGATGTCGTGTGTGCGAATTTCCATGCACTTTGTAAGGAGATTTGGCGTTCTTCCGTCTGTTTTTTGGTGCAAGCTTGCACCACACCTGTGGCTACTTACCAGTCGGTACTTTCCCCCTGACAGCCCCCATGCTAAGCATTTCACACGCATTGTCTTTTTTCATTCTCACGACAGATCTCTGGGGCAGGTACTGCCCTCCCTCCCGTTTTAAAGGCGAGGGTTGCAATGGGACATAGAAACCTTGGAGGTTTCCCTAAGTTTGCCTAGCTTGTTTGAGGCAGAGCCCAGCTCCTGAGTTAGGTGTGTTTGGCTCCAAGCCCACCCTCACAGCCACCATGCTTTATTTCTAAGTTAAATAGGGAAGTATGTTATCATCCTGCGATGAAGAAAGAAGTTAAAGTCTAACAAATGTTAAAGCACTTGCCCGAGGCCACACAACAAGTCGATGGCAGGCCTGGAACCCAGGGCCTGGCCGCCACTGGCTAGTCCACGGGTCTCTATTCTACGGCATCTTCACCAAATGCCTCCCTCTTCCCCATAGATGGAAAAGATGAAGTTCAGGCCAGAAAAGGCGTGGCTGCTCCCCAGCCTGGGCGTGGCCTAGACTCCTCCCAGGAGCTGCTCCTGGGGCCCCAGTGCATCCCCTCCAACTTCCACCCTCCCATCTCTCTCCTCTAGCAAATGGGGGGTCGGGGGGGGGGGTCGTCTGTGCTCCTCGGTTCCCTTCTCCTTTAAGCTGCTCAGAGTTCTCCAGCATGACAGGAGGGAAGCTACTTTTAAAAATACTCAAACTGTGGCTTTGCAAGCGTCTTCCGCTTCTGGACGATGGGCCGCAGGATGGCGGGTGGCAAGCTCACAGCCACAGGAGAGGGAGCCGTGTGGTCAGAGCACGGACGCCTGCTGCCTCCCTGCCATGTCACCTGGATGCCCTACGATAGCAGCAAACACAGTCTCTACTGGTCTCCCACCAGGACCCAGAATCCAGGGCTCCGTGCTCTCGGCATGCCTCGTTGGTGTTCGGGATGTATGTTGAGAAGTCACCTGTGATGTCAGCTCATCTAGGAATTTGTCATGGGGAAGGGGAGCGGGGTGTCCCATCCTGCAATCCTTTTCTTGCAAAGGGACTGTGCTTCTGAGGAACAGGCCCCGTGTTGGGCAGAGATTGAAACGCGTGGAGATATTTGCACTGCAGCTCCGCGTTCAGATGGCCCTTTCATGACAAGGCGGCGTGGCTTCTGCACAGACACTGACGTATGCCCGGGCTTTCAGGGGCTATTTTGGGATGAATGGGCTGCTGGGCTGGCTGCTGTGGGTTCTCGCTAAATGAAATGCGTCTGTGGCCTTCGTTCTAGGCTTTGTCTCCATGGCGGGACACAAAGCAAGGAGCTGCTAGGAAGGGCTGAGGCAGGAGATGATGGGTTTAAAGGGACGGAGCTCATTAGCCCAGCAGCGCTGAGAAAATTGTTGGGATGAATGGCTGTCCCTGTAAAAAAAATCTCAGGGAGATCTTAGCCCAGCACAAATTGGGGCATGTTGGACGTTGTGAGGTGGAGAGGGGGTTGCAGGAGAAGAAATCTAATGTGCTGAATGGTGGGGTGAACCTCACAGGCAGGCCCTCGGGGCTCGGGGCTCCTGGCTGCTTCTTGAGACCCAGTCCCAGCCCTCTGAGAACGACACCCACCAGGTGCCCTCGGGGGCGGGGTCCAGCCAGGGGAGGGACTCATCCTGACAAGAGGGCTAGTGCACCCCGGCTTGGATCAGGGATGCTGAGAAGTTCGTGAAGGCAGATCATGGCACGTGCAAGGGAGCGTGAGAACCTCGCACAGCTGCCCAGCCCTGCTGCCAGGAGGCCCGGCGCTGGTTCTTACCCAGAAAGGGTTAGGGATACAGGCCACTGTGGCTGGTGACCGTGGAACAGCTCGACACAAGTGCAAGGAGCATGCGTCCCTCTCAGTAACTCTCCCCTCTCCAGACTAGAAACGTCAAGTCCATGTGGACTGCTCCCATGAGGCCTGCAGCTGGAGGAGGAGGATTTGAAGGGACCATGACTATAACCCGTGGTCCTTAATTACAGCCACTAAGGGGTGGGTTCGGGACCTTCCGTGGGTAGGTAACAGGACCTTGCATTCAAGATGTTGCTCTTGTAGGAGCAATACCTTCGACCTTTCTCTCCTTCCACCTGGATCCCTCGTTCTCCCCACGGGGCAGAGCCCTGGATCGGACACCGAAACGCACACTCCAGGGGCAGCCCTGACCAGATGTTCTCACCCCTGCCGCCTGCAGGACGCACGGCCAGTGTCTCCCAGCAGCAGCCAATGTCCATGGGGTTGACCCACCAAGACACGAGGCAGATGAGAACAGCCAAAGTGGGATTGGGGGTGGGGGGCCGCGGGCCGCGGGCTGTGTGGCCTGCCTCCTTTTGACTCCATAATAGCATTTAAGCAGATTAGGACTTTTGAAAGTAGAGTCTTCGCAGGCCTGGGAGAGAGCTTTGTCTCTCCTGCCTTTTCTTCAGGAGACGTGTCAGAAGGCTTCTTAAATCTTCCCAGCCCCCCATCTCCCCGTGAGGGCGAGACCGTGGCAGCAGCGCGGCTCGGTACGAACCTGCTGATGGACAGATGGATGGTGTAATTATGCGCAGGAGGGAGAGAGGGAGCGCGCGCTGAAATTATCGGTGTGGGCAGACAATTAGAGGCTTTTCCAGAAGATTACACTTCTCCCTCCCATCTGCGCTCCATTTAGGAGTTTTTACGTTCACGATGCTATTTCCTCCTCAGCTGTGCCATTTGCCATGTTGCCCAAATTATTATTGTGCTTGACTCTGCGTTTGTTCAGACTTCACCGGCGTCCCCAACGTCTCTCCTTGGCACCAGCTCGCTGTCTGTGAGCCAATGTCGCCCTCCCTTCCTGTCTCTTTCACTCTCTTCTTCCTTCACTCCGTGCAACCCCCGCCCCACTGCCTGGCCCCCAGCAGATCCCGAGCCTCTCAACATCATGGCCAAGCAGGGCGTGGTCCAATATACAAAGCGATAGGACCGTGATCAGAGCCATGAGCCACACGGCCTGCTGCCCCGGGACCCACTCTGAGCTCACAGAAGAGGCGGAGCCCCAGGGGAACAAGGCTGGAGGGACGTTTAGGATCTCTGGTTTGGAGTGGAAGGAGGAAAAGAGAAAAAAAATACAATGTTCTCTTTCCATTCAATCTGACCTGGTCCAAACCTTCTGACTTCCGATGGGCCCACACCTCTAGAACCCAGGGCCTCATTGAGGATCCCGATGGATGTATTCATTCATTCATTGAGCGCCTACTGTGTCCCGATCACGGGACTGAACGCAGGAAAGGTGGGAGAGAACCAGTGTTCATTCAGTGTCTGCTCTGAGTCAGGGACTGTGGGCGGGCCCCTGGCCAGAGGAATCATTGATTTCACCTTCTAGATAGAAACCGGGTTCCCACAGGTTGAGTTTTCCCCACGTCAGAGACACGGGGCCAGGTCCTGGCTCTCTGGCTCCCAGGCCAGTGCCCTCTACCATACACCCTCGGTCCTAGGGAAATGGGGTAAGGCCCCACCCTCCCGTGCGGTCATCATCTTCTGGATAAGCAAGCCTGTAATTACAACAGTAAGTGAGGAGGGCCACCCACCGGGGAATGCGGGTCTTCGGGAAGAGGAAGTGACTAGACCTTTGCAAGGAGCCCGAGGGGGGTGAGCTAGAGCAGCAGCCTGCAGGGTGAGTAGAAGCGTGCCAGGGGCTGAAGGCAGGGAAGGGCATTCTGGGTAAAGGGAACAGCAGGTGTGTAGCGAAGGGCTGGAAAGGAAGGAGCCCACATTTCTTTAATGCATTTTTTTCTTGGCCCAGCCCTTTGTCATACATTATGCCATTGTTTTCACACCTGCCATCCAGAGGAACGCCCATTACAGAGAGGAATTGGCACAGTGGAGCCACAACCAGAGCCCTGGTCTGTCTGACTCCCCAGCCTGCTCCTGCCCTCAGGGTGGCTGGTAGAGGACTCGGGGCAAGGGGACCTCAGTGCTTCTAGAGGGGCTTGCTGAGCTCGAAGGGACATGGTGTAGGGCAAGGGGCATAGTATAGGGTGTCCCAAAATTCACGCAAGAAGTAATTTTGATAGAAAACACAGGTTTATAATTAAAAATTATAAATTTTTTATTGATTCATAAAGTATATAGTATAGGGTTATGTATGGACTAGCACATCGGGTAAATGGCCTCCACGGCTTTGCTGGCACATACGCAAAGCCATGGTCTTCATTGGTCTTCATTGTCCCTGCTCCTGGGCCATAATTGGTATTTGATAATGCTTATCAAATTGAAGGGATTGAAATCAAAGGGCAACAGATATTAGAATCTGATTCAATAAACCAAGTAAAATTAGGCTTTTATTTTTTGTTTTTGTTGTTGTTAATGCTCACGCAAAATTCAAATCTTGTGTGAATTTTGGGACACTCTATAGATGGAGCCTTGGGAAGTATGGAGGGGCTGATGCCAACTATACCAGCCCAATAGAATTTGGGTTGCCATGACTTGGAGACTTTGGGGGAGAACTTTAGGGGGGCGGTAAAGCTAACCCCAATGACCTTTAGGTTTCTGAGCAATGGTATAGTCAAATAACAACAAAAAAACACTGGGCCGGAAGTCAGGAAGCCTGATGTAGTTCTAACTCCGACACTAATTTGTGATTTTGGACACGCCTCCTCTCTCTGAGCCTGAGAGGCCTCCCACCTCCAACATAATAGATCTGATTCGTCTGATCACGCAGACAAAAGACACCCCAGAAACACCGATGACTTAGGGCAAGGGTTGGCATGATGCTTGACACAGGCAGACCAGAGCACCCAGTCCAGACAGCCCCACAGCCAGGGGAGACACAACTCCGACACACGCGCTGGGATACAGCGCAAAAGTGCAATTCCCTTTAAATAGATTCCCATAAATAAGCTATAAAATGGGAACAGGCGCTTTGCAGCGCGCGTTTCCAAGGTTTGATGAGCTAGGAGTTCGGACTGGGGGGAAACAAAGAGCCTTTCTCATTATTTCCCCATCCCTGCAATTTCCTTTTACTGCCTGGCAACTTCGAAAAGGAAAAACGAAAGTAGCTCCTTGGGGATGGCGCCTGAGCTCCCATCGCCGCTGCAGCCTGCCAGCCTCGACTTCCCACCTGGCCCAGTGCGGCCCTCTGCTCTACCTGAGCACGGCTGCCCGGCTGCCTCCTCCCTGCCCGCCCCGCCCCAGCTCTGTGCATCCATAGATGGGCAGATAAAGATGTCCTCATGTTTCAAGAGTTGAGACGAGGTGGGCAGACAGGGGTGAGATCAGGGAAGGGGCAGGACTAGGAGAATCTGGGTTTTACAGAAGTGCATTCTATGGTAGTGAGGGGCGAGCCCAGGCCAGCGCCTGGTCAAAAAGTTCTCTGTTTCCTTTTTCTTTCTCTCTTTCTCTCTTTCTCTTTCCTCTCACATGTCAGACGTGACTTCCTCACTAGGAAGTAACCCTACCTAGATTCACACTAACGCAGAAGTCGCATTGCAAAGGCTGTGGATCTGGAGAAAGGTCGCGAAATGAGGACGTCTTTGTCATCCATCTGCCGTACCCACTGATGGATGGATTCCTAACAGAACATAAACACGAATCCCAAAGGCAGCACTGTTGTAACGATATCCATTTGTAGGTTCTCATCCTCCCTTGTCCAGAGCGCTGAGCTCTTCTAGGTCTGGCCATGACGTGGTCATCCCAGGACCCAGCTGCAGGTCAGGGGAGAAGGTCTTTGTTACTGCCAAATAGACAATCCAGTCGAATAAAGATCAAGAGAGGAATGTCATCTGCTTTTAGATGAGCCAGCCTGTGAATTCATCAGATGGTAGTAAATCAACTATAAACCCAGTAAATTTCAGTACCTCCTCTCATAAGCCATCAACAAGCATTTACATTTTCTGCAGTCAAAAATGCTGTCCTAATCATGGCCCAGAGAGCAGCCCAGAGATCAAGGAGAAGAGACTCAGAAGGGACGGTGGCTTCCAGGCTCTGGCCAGTCCCCTTCCTCCAGACTCCATAACTCGGGGACTCCAAGGTTTTCTTCAGACAAGGGCCCCCTGGGAGGTTCTGATCTGTGGCCTTACTCCATTTCATAAGTGACCCGAGCTGAGACACATTGAATTGCGTAGAACCGCTCATCACACACTTTCATCTCTTGTCCATGAATGGCTCTTTTCATTTTATGTCCTAATTTATGTGTGTCTTCATTTATGTATATCTTTTGGGAGGCGGGGGGATGAGGGAAGGTTGTTGTGTTGGAGTTCTGAGAGTTCAGTGTGATTTTTATTTTTAAATGCTAAATTGAACCAGAGATTTTTTTTCCTCCTGAATATTTGGCAGTAATGTACTGACTACTTATAGTCTGGCTCCCACATTTTTGCTTTCTACATATTTTGTTGTTGTTTTTTAATTATAGTTTAAAAAAACATAAAAATTACCATCTTAACCATTTCTAAGTGCACAGTTCAGTCGTGTTAAGGACATTCACATTGTTGTGAAACATGAAACAGGTCCCCAGAACTCTTTCATCTTGCAAAGCTGAAACCGTATTCATTAAATGACTCCCTCTTTCTCTTACCCCCGCAACTCCTGGTAACCACCATTCTACTTTCTGTTTCTATGAATTTGCCAACTTTAAGTATCTCATATAAGTGAAATCATGTAGCATTTGATCTTTTGTGACTGGCTTATTTCATTTAGCATAATGTCCTCCAGGTTTATCCATTTATAACATGTCAGAATTCCTTTCCTTTTTAAGGCTGAACAGGCTCCCACTGTATGCATATACCACATGGAGACCCGGTGCATGAAATCCGTGCACTGGGCGGGGGAGAGGAGGGGGCCCCTCAGCCTGGCCTGTATCCTTTTGCAGTCGGCAGTCAGATATCCTTAGTGCTGCCACAGAGGCAGGAGAAGCTCCCACCACCAGGGCTGCACTCACCAGCTGTGAGCCCGACTCAGGGCTTCTGGCTGAGTGGCGCTCCCCCTGTGGGAGCACAATGACCACCATAGGGCAGCTCCTGTGTTGAGCACCTGCCCCCTGGTGGTCAGTGCACATCATAGCGACTGGTCGTTCTGCAGTTTGGTCGATTTGCATATTAACCTTTTATTATATAGGATTAGTTTACCCAGACATCTGTTGGTGGACATTTGGGTTGCTTCTACCTCTTGGCTATCGTGAATAATGCTGCTACAGGCATGAGTGTGCAAATATCTTTTCAAGCCTCTGCTTTTAAATCTTTTGGGTATATACCCAGAAGTGGGGTTGCTAGATCATGTGGTAGTTCTATTTTTTATTTATTTTTTTAGTATCCTCCATACTGTTTTCCATAGTGGGTGCACCATTTCACATTTCCACCAACAGTGCACAGGGTTCCAATTTCTCCACATCCTTGCTAATACTTCATTTTCCGGTTCTATGATAGCAGTAGCCATCCTATTGAGTGTGAGGTGATATGTGATATGTCATTGAGGCTTTGACTTGAATTTCTCTGATAATTAGTGATGTTGTTCAAATGCTTGTTAGCCATTTGCATATCATTTTTATAGAAAAGCCCTTTGCCAGTTTTTAATTGGGTTATTTAATACTTTTTGTTTTAATTGGGTTATTTGATATTTTGATTTTGTTGTTGTGTTTATGTATTTTTATGTTTTTTTCTGAGGTTTTTTTCCCCCTTTTAAACATTTTTTTTTTGGCTCTACAACCCAGTGATTAGAAATTATATAACTTACTAAGTGATCATCTCAATAAATCTTGTACCCATCTGACAGGATACATGCTTATTAAAATATTACTCACTATATTCTCTATGCTGTACTTTACATCCCAATGACTATTTTGTAACAACCAATTTGTACTTCTTTATCCCTTCATCTTTTTCACCAGTCTCCCCAAACCCCCCTCCCATCTGGAAACCTTTAAAATGTTCTCTGTTTTTATGAGTCTGTTTCTGTTCTGTTTGTTTATTTTTTTTCAGATTCGATTGTTGATAGATATGTTTTATTAGCATTTTATTATTCATATTTTTTATCTTTTTTCTTCTTCTTCTTAAAGAAGACCCTTCAACAATTCATATAATACTGGTTAGGTAATGATGAACTCTTTGGTTTTTCTTGTCTGGGAAGCTCTTTATGTGTCCTTAGATCCTAAATGATAGCTTTGCTGGTAGAGTAATCTTGGTTGTAAGTCCTTGCTTTTCATAATTTTGAATATTTCTTGACATCCCTTCTGGCCAGCAGTTTCTGTTGAGAAATCAGCTGACAGTCTTATGGGAGCTTCCTTGTAAGTAACTAGATGCTTTTCTCTTGCTGCTTTTAAGACTATCAATGTCTTTAACCTTTTGCATTTTAATTATAATGTGTCTTGGTGTGGGACTATTTGGGTTCCTCCTGTTTGGGATTCTCTGCAATTCTGGGGCGTATATGTATATGTCCTTCACCAGATTAGGGAAGCTTTCAATCATTATTTTTTCAAATAGGTTTTCAATTTCTTGTGCTCTCTCTGTTCCTCCTGGCACCCCCTGATGCGAATGTTTGTGAGCTTGAAGTTGTCCCAGAGGTTCCTTACACTATTGTCATTTGTTTTCATTTTGCTGTTCTCATTGGATATTTTTTACTTCCATATATTCCAAATGGCTGATTTGATTCTTGGCTTCATCTACGCTACTGTTGATTCCCTATAAATTATTCTTCATTTAAATTAGTATGACCTTCATTTCAGAGTGGTTCTTTATTTATGGTTTCCATGTCCTTTTTTATGCTGTTGAAGTTCTCAGTGAGTTCATTGAGCATCCTTATAATCAGTGTTTTGAACTCTGCATCCAGTAGATTGCTTGTCTCCATTTTGTTCAGTTCTTTTTCTGGAGTTTTGTTCTGTTCTTTCATTTGGGACATGTTTCTTTGCTCATTTCAGCAACCTCCTTGTGTTTGTTTCTATGAATTAGGCAGAGCTGCTACATTTCCCGGGCTTGGTAGAGTGGCCTTATGTAGTAGATGTTCTGTAGGGTCCAGTGGCACATCTTCCCCAATTACCCAAGCTGGGCACTTCAGGTATGCCCCCTCTTCCCCCTCATGTCAGCTGTGTACACCCTCCTGTTTGAGTTGAGCCTTGATTGCTGTTGGCCCGTCAATGGGAGGGATTTACCCCCCAAGCTGATTGGCTGCAAGGACTGGTTACAACCACCAACCATCATGGAGGATCATCTGTTCAGGGGCCCTCCCCACAGAACAGGACTTACTTCAGTGGGGCTCTGTTGCTTGCTGAGCCTGCCTTTTGAGTGTGTTGCTTGTGGAAGTGGTAGGGTGGTACTTTGACGTGGTCTAAAGCTGTCCACTGGGTGCAATGGCTCTGTAGCCTCCCAGAAGGTATAAGCCAAGGTCAGCCGGTGCCTGTGTTCTGCCTGAAGCCATCTGGCATGAGCTACAAGCTATCGACAGGTGGCTGCTACTTGTGCTGAGCTTGGGTGTGCCCAGGCAAGGCCAGCTGCTGTTAATGCCAGGCCTGGGACCACTTAGTGAGAGGTACAGGGCTCACTGAGGCCAGAAGCTGCTTATTTGAGAGATTTTAGGAGAGTCTGAAGCATGAGTAGAGACCGGCTATTCATTTGGAAATGCCACTGAAAACATCTTGGGTCACATTTAAGTATTTTTAATACTCTAATAAGAGTCCATTTAATCACCAAGAAACAAAAACTGGAGTATTAACATCAGCTTGTGTTGTATCCCTGTCTTTCTCTGCCCAAAGTAACTAAGCATGCTCTTGAATTATATGCTTGTCATTGCCTTGTTTTTCCTTTCTTTTTTCCAAGTAAAGTTTTATTATAGCTACATGGCTTCTTTAAAAAAATAATATTTTGATTTGGATTTATTTTAACTTTATACAAAGGGTATCATGCAATATTTATTACAGTAGGGCCTCCTTTTTTACTCAAATTCTATTACCAAGACTAATCCATTGTTTCATGTAGCTATTGTTCATTCATTTTGACTGAAGTTTATTATTCCTCTATATGCCCGCACCACAATGTATTCATCCATTCTTCCATCAGAGCACATTTGTATGGCTTCCAGGTTGTTGCTGCTTATGAATAGTGCTGGTGGAGCATTCTCATACATGTCTACTGGTGTGTGTGTGTGAATGAGTGTCCCTCCTACGGGTGGGATTGCTGGGTTATAAGGTATCAGAATGTTCACCTTCACAAGATGACGCCAAACTGTTTCCAAATGGCTGTGCAATCTGACACCATCAGCGATGCACATTCTATTCCTTGATGATGTCAAACACCTTCATGTTAACAGTCCAGTGGGTGAGCATGGTGTCTCATTTGCCCTTGAAATGCTTTCCCTGCTCATTTAGGAGGGTGAACACTCCTTCCTATGTTTACTGACCATAGGTGTTCTTTAATCAAGTAAGGAACTTTATTTCATCAAGACACCCCAAAGAAAGTAAAAAATAAGTTACAAACCCAGTTATTTGCCACACACATAGCTGACAAAGAATTGGCGTGAAGAATACATACAAGAGGAGGAAAACTCACCTAATAGAAAATGGGCAGGCATTTCCCAGAAAATCCTCTGTTATTACTGTTAGCCAGAGGATGTGCTTGTGTTCACAACACCAGCTGGTCATAGAGCGGGGTTTTCTTAACATCAAATGGAAACTTCTTTTAGTGTTGACACAACGTTATAAGGCTTTGTCCTTCGCCAGTTCAGAGATTAGTCAGAAAAGCCTGCTCCTTCCTCCCTTGCCAACTGGAGAATTCATCTGAGTCCAGAAAAGGTTTTCACAGGAATAAAAACTCAAAGCCAAGGTACCCTCACAGATGGTTGCCTAGGACACACAGGCCTTAAGAAACCCTAAAACCTAATACATTAAATGAGCATTCTTCCCATGAGAACTGGGTAACATGTTTCCAATCAGGGCCTCACCAAAGGATCCGCAGGGGAAGTAGGCAGTCTTTCCATCCCTGTCTATGGCACTAAAACTGTTCATGACACAATGACTTACGATATTAAAAACCTACATGGAGCCAATGTCTCTCAGACATTCCCTGGCGTCAAAGAAATGGTTAAGTTTTTAGGCTTCGAAAGACTTCACTGCTGGGGCGTGGGTTTCTGGTGAAGAGTAAAGAGAAGGAGTGTAAGATGATGTCAGCAAATAAATGAATGGAGCCCTGGCCGGTTTGGCTCAGTGGATAGAGTGCTGGTCTGCAGACCAAAGGGTCCCAGTTTCGATTCCGGTCAAGGGCACGTACCTTGGTTGCAGGGTCCTCCCCGGCCCGGGCCATGGTTGGGGGTGCATGCTGGAAGCAGCCAATTATGTGTATCTCTCACATTGATGTTTCTCTCTGTCTTTCCTTCTCTCTTCCACTCTCTCCCTCCGCCAAAAAAAAAAAAAAAATGAGTGAAAAAATATCCTCGGGTGAGGATTAACAAAATAATAATAGATAGATAGATGGATAGATAGATAGATAGATAGATAGATAGATAGATATAGGCATTGGCCGTTGATAATCTTAAATGTGGTCTGCACTGCAGAAAAGGCCAAAATAGGTCCAGTCGAGTATAGCTAAGGCTTCCTTCTCGGGCTTCCTCCAGGGATGAGGAGAGACTCTGGGAGGGAAGGTCCGTGCTGGAGAAAAGCAGGGAGGCAGAGAGCTAAATCTAAACTAAAATAGGAGGCAGTGCTCACGCTCCCCTTCCTGTTTCCCTAACTAGCTTTCTACGGTGTTGCTTGCCATTTGCAGTTGCTAACAGCAAGCGTCTCCCCCTGTTAATTCACTTGCCTGTCAGGGGTACCTGTTTCCTGAGCAGCAGGGTGAAATCTGACTCGCAGATTATGCCTTCGGTGCTCACCTGTCAGCCCCAGGATTTCCTCTTCTGAGACCCAGGCAGCCACAGGAAAATGACAGGCAGACTCGTAGCTACTTGCACAGACTTGAAGCCAAACTAACTAAACTCTGGACCCTCGCAATGGAAGCCACCAGGGGAACTGGCTAACAAGACATATTTTCCCATCTTCAAGCTGGGTTGGGATGGAATAATTAGACGTGTCTACCTGGGAATGTCAAGGTAGGACAGAGCTAGGGGACAAGACGGGCAGCTAGACAATCTGGAGGCGTCTCCTCCTTCGGAAGCTAAGAGACAAAGTCTCTGGAGCCTGGAGAGCTGGAGTGGGCCAGCCTGTGGTGTGCACTCACCTTGGGGGGAGATGGTAGGTGGAATGTGTGAGTCTGGGCCCTGGTTGGGCTCATCCTCCAAGTCTAGATGGAGCAATTCCTATACCATGTATTAATCTCAGAGGCCACTGGCAGAACCTACTGGCTCATGGGAAAAGCATCTCTCTTCACTATGTCCAAGATTCTTTCCAGTCACTAAAATAGCAAGTCACAGACTGTTGACATTTCCAGCAGGTCACAGAGGGTCGGCGTATCACCTGGTGAAGGTGGGCAGCTCACGCTCGATACATTCTCTCTCTCTCTCCCCCCCCCCCCCCCAACTGCTTCTTTACACACAGTCAACAAGAGCATGATCAGGAGTAGAGAAATGTCTTCCTGTCAACTATTGTCTTGCTCTGTCTCCTCCTTCCTCATCTTCCTCCCACTCCTCTCGGGGGCCTAGAGAATTTGGATAGTTAGTGTTCGATGTTACTAAGCAAAAATTCCTCCTGACAGCCACCATGTCATGTCACCTCTGAGCCTTTCAACATGGACAGACGAGAACAAAGCTTATAAAATACACACATTTCCTTCCTTACAGGAAACTGGGACAGCAGCAGGGCTTATAACCCACACACGGTCCTTCCCACAGAAAACCGGCACTATATATTCAAAGCAAGTAGCGACAATTCCTTCCTTTATTGTTTAATTATGGGCTGACGCTGCCGAGATAAAGGCCCAACCAATCGAGGGCTCAAAAACGCCAATCATTCTCGGAGGAGAGCTGCGGCTTACTCTCTCCTTTCATTATATTTGTTATGATTTTAGCTTGTTCAGCGGTAAATGCAATATTGACATTTAGGACTCCTAGGGAGGAAAAAAAAAAAAAAAGGAGGAAAGAAAAAGGCAACTAAAACATCATTAGCTTCAAATACTTGAGCGGTTTCCAACTGGAGGCCATGGGTGTTTCCTCACTCTCTTTTTAGTTTTATCTCCCCTCCTCCTCCCTAACATTTCCACGGAGGTAGGTCCTCCAGTCATTGACGTATTTCCAATCAATACTCCCGTGTACAGCACGCCAGCAATCATGTTCTGAATGGAAAGGGGAGGTTATTGAACGCGCTTGAGCGAACCTGGCTATGGCCAGAGCGGGGTGAGGAGGCAGCCAGACAGCAGAACAGGGCAAGTGGGAGGACAATGCCCATGGATGCTCTACATGGTTGGTGCTGACGCTGAGAAGTCCAGCTGCATGCCCCTTAAAACCCAACTAGTTCAGCGTCTCAGTATTGACAGACTAGCGGAGGCAGGAGTGGTTTTTAAAGAAGTTATGCATCTCCTTCCATTGGACATTTTCCTACATAACATTATTTCTCTCTCCAATTTAATAGTGCCCAGGATACCTTTTATAGGCATTAAACCCTTGCTTTTTTTCCCTAGATTGTTTTCTTGTTTGGTGGGCGGAGGGGCTTCTCCGGTGGCAGTGGCATCTGGGATGCCCGCCTGTACCTCTACACCCGCTCACACCACTCACACCACTGCTACATGGCTTCCCTTGGCTGCCCTCTCCACACACTTTCCAGCTCTTGCTAGACTGTGAGCACTTTGGGAATAGAGGCCCTGTAGCATTCATCCTTGAATCCCCAATGCCCAAAACAATGCCTGGCATGTAGGAACAGTGTAAGTAGGTTGAATTAAGAAAAGAAAAAAAAACGCATTAAGGCATGTACCAATCAATCAATGTATCAATGAAGTGAGCATGTCAGAGATGGTCGCAGGAGAATGCCCCAGTAAGTTGTAGATCCTGCTTGGAACTAATAAACAATTCTATAACCTCCCCTCCACCCATATTGTTTCCAGAGCTGGCAGCCCCAAAGGGCGGGGGAACTCCCAGAGGCTTTGGTGTGTATCCTTGTGGATTCCCCACACGAGCACTTCCAACTGGGTGAGGTTGCCTTCTTTCCAAGGTTTAATGGTTCAAAACTAAAAATATTTTTTAAATAACTGTGGACTAGATAAATTATGTGTGTGTGTGTGTGTGTGTGTGTGTGTGTGTGTGTGTGTGTGTGTGTGAATTCCTTCTCTGTGCCAATCCAGAAGATTTTTTGGTGCAAATGGCCCAAATCAAGGCAACTGTACAAATTAGCTTTGGCAAGAAAGCCAGGAGAGAAATGACTACCAGCTCATTGCCTGGCACAAAGCAGGGCTTAGCAAATGTTTGAGATGACGTCGTATAAATGCATTAGCTCCTTCTTTGGCATGGCTCTTTCATGCCTCCATTCCTGAACCTGAGCCCTCTCAGGCATGTCCCGGAGTTAGGCATGTCCTAACCACCTCTGCAAGCTCGGCTCTCGCCTCTCATCCCCTTGATTCCCCCCTCCAGCCACACTCATTACTTACAACACCAGGAATGCTATGCCCAGGGGGCCCACCTGCCTTTATTTATTTATTTTTAATATTTTTTTCTTGATTTCAGAGAGGAAGGAAGCGAGAGATAGAAACATCACTGATGAGAGAGAATCATTGATTGGCTGCTTCTAGCACACGCCACACTGGGGATCGAGCCCGCAACCCAGGCATGTGCCCTGACTGGGAATCAAACCGTGACCTCCTGGTTCATAGGTTGACACTCAACCACTGAGCCACACTGGCCGGGCTAGGTTCATATGCTTTTCAATGAGATGCTTCTCTGCGTAATGTGACCTTCCCCCTATGATCACGTACTTGATAACTCTTACTTATCTTTCAAATTTTAGCTTAGGGTCACAAGCCCAGGACACCGTCCCTCACCTGCCCTGCCCTAGTCAGTGTCCCACCGTGACCCCAACAGCAGCCAGCACTGCCTCCCACGCTGCTCGGCACACAGGACTCCCCCTGTCTGTGCACCGTTTCTTCCTGTCGGTTCATCAGGTTCCTGAGAAAGAGATGATGTCTTTTGTCTTTGTAGTTCAGCACCAAGCACAATGCCTAGAATGGCCCCTACATGCTTCCTGATGAGCAAATACATGGATGAGTTCATGAAAAAATGCTAAACACTGTAAAAAAGTCTAGAGATGATCTCAGAGAAGCCATACGATGCAGGGCAACCTGCCTCTAGACATGAGCCATAGTGTGATGGGCAGGTAGATGGAGGGTGCGGGGGTGGGGAAGCTCAGAGTGAGACAGGAGCAGAGACGCCTCCCAACCAGGGGTCGAGGGCTGCCTGAGGCTGGCTTGGCTCAAACTCCGGCATCGTGCCCACAGGACCAGAGCAGAGAACCTCTCTTCAGTTCAAGGCCTGTGAACAAACGATGGCATGAATGTAGGTGGACATGGGGATAGATCCAGCTTTGATCAGGCACACGGACAGTGGGAAGAGGCTACAAAGGAAAAAGCCCGAGTGGTCCCCAACCCCAGTGAGTTTTCCATCCCTCAGGAGTGAGGGGGGAGGGGGTCTGAAAGCTACCCCTGAGTGGTATGGACAGCTCTCGGAACAGCCAAGATGCTGGCAACAAGGGGGGAACATTCATCGACATAAGCAAGAGACCAAAATGAGATAGGAACAGTCACAGCATTTTAATTCAGCCATTGTGTTTCGGAATGTTTTAATTAAGGTTTATCTGTTACCATTATGACTATAATCCTGAGAAGTGCCAAGCCTGCTCGGGCAGGAAGGAAAGAGGGGAGGGAGACACATCATAATTAAAATAATTATTAATGTAATCTCACTCAGTATAGATTATTAATTATCACTGATGTTGTTATGTGCTGGGGGCAGCCCCTCTCCGGAACCAGTCCCGCCAGTGTGCGTGGAGGTGGGAGGCACAGCCCTGCCTGCAAAATCCTCCCTCTAACAAGGCAGCTACCTGTCTCCTTCCCACGGGACTTCCACCCCCAGCTCTCCTCCCAGCAACTCCCCTGGCCGGACCTGCTGGGTTTCAGAGAGAGGTTCTGCATTTGGTTGTACGCCCAACTCCCTGCCCTGTCCCCACTCCCCAGGGCTGAGCTGAGCTCCTGCCTCTGTTCTCGGGGGTCCCCTGTGGACCCCTCCCCGGTCCTTCCCGCATTGGGCTTGTTTGCAAAGCTCACTCTCCAGAAGGCAGGAGTTCCTTAAAGAGACTCACTATGTCCTTTATCTTTGCATCACTTCCCACTTCTTTCCCATCCTAGTGACTGCAGGAGTGTGAGTCTAATGCTTCGATATTAGAAGAAGGGAGGGAGGAGGAGGGAAGAATGAGGGAAGGAGAGGGAGAGGAAGGCGGAGAGTGAGATGATGGCAGAGAGCCTATCCCTGCTGAGGATTTTTAGCTGCCTGGGCCAGCAGGTGCCCCATCTTCTCCTGTGCACACAGGGACACATGCACGCACACACACACACCCCCTGCGCCGTCTCTCCATTCTTCACAGGTGTAAATGACTAATGAATATCAAAGCAAAGCGATTAGGTGGCCTTTCCAAGCTTCAGTACCTACGGGGATAACTATAAGTCACTCTGACATCAGAAATGCCTTCTTGGAGAATGTAAACAAACAAGAGACTACCCAAAGACCTAAGCTTAATTCTAAATGGTTTTCTTTTTTTTGATCATCAAAGTTCGACTTGCCTGGTTGGGAGTTAAAGGCTTCTGGGCCTCATTCCAACATGTGTGTGTTGGGGGAGGAGGGGGATTTCCGACGACACCAACCATTCTCCAGGGCTGGTTGGGTGCCTACCCTCCAGCTCCATCCTGACACTGTGCCCGGAGATGGCTCAGATCCCACAGGGGAAGGGCTTAGTCCCACGAGACTGCCCCCCACTTCAGCCGCCAATCACAAGTAGTAGGTGCCCAGGTGACCCACAACTTCCCTGATTTGGCTTCACATCGGAGGTTCCCAGGATGCTCCCTCTGCAGGTTTGGTTCATTTGCCAGAGGGACTCACAGAACTCAGGAAAACGTATTTGTGTTTACCAGGTTATTAAAGGATCCGAGGAAGGACACATGAACTGCCCTTCTTCCTTCTAATCGTGCCTTGGTCTTCTCCGTGACCAGCCCCGCTCACGTGCCCACCTGGAGTCCCCTCCTGTCGCCCAGGAAACTCCAAGGATTTCAGGAGCCTGCACCAGGAACCAGGGACAAAGACCAATATATGTTTTCTATTAACTCACAGGGACATTCATCAAAATAATGAAGGGACACCACTGGTCAGAGGGAGTCACAGAATAATGGGCATGATTTATGCTGATGGTTCCTCTTCTATTCCTCAGAGCCCCGAGGTTCCATGAAGTACATGGGGGTGGGAGCAGCCGGGTTAACCAGGGAGTTTTGCCTCTGCATGTTTTCGTGTATCGGTTCTTTGTTTAGATCTGATTTGGGAAGAGAATTCTGCTGTTTAAAATAATAGACATTTTGAAACTCCTGAGCTAGTACAACTCTGTCTTTCAGAGCACAGCCAGGTCCCCAAGCTTGGGGGCGGCCTCCGGCTGGCAGGGGCAGAGCTGGGCCTACAGAGGCCGCATCAGCCGACACCAGCCTGGCTCCTTCCAGCCCATCACCTCCAGTTCCTGCCCCTCAGCACTGCACAGTGAGGGTCCCGGGTGAGGGCATCCCCGCTGGCCAGCATCAGGTTCAGCTCAGCTAATGCTAAGCCACCTTCAGAGTGAAGAGGAAACGGCCCAAAAGCCCAGATCCAAACCCTGGACTCCGGCTTCCACTCTCTTGCAAAGGACCCCTGAGGCCATCACCCTCCACAGTTCCTGAAAGAGGCCAGGCAGGAGTCACCCCATGACCACAGTGGACCCTGCTGGACCTCGCCGGGCTGGGGTCCGGCCAGTGCTTGAGACATGCCTCTTCTTTCTACCCCATAAGCAGGTCTCCCTCCTGAGAGGGAGGAGGCCGCCAGTCCTGCTGAATGGAGCCTGACTGGAGCTTCCCTGCTCACAGACAAAGCGGAAAAGGGGCTGCATCAGCTCAGCGCCCTTGTTCTCAGCTCCACACTCCAGGCCTCCACAGCCCCTGTGCTGTGCAGCTCACTGTGCACCCGATGCTGTGCTAGGAGCCCACCTCCTGTGACCCCCCAGCTCCTCTGTAAGACAGGCCAGCTTCCGGCGTGGCTCAGTGGTTGAGCATCGACCTATGAACCAGGAGGTCACGGTTCGATTCCCAGTCGGGGCACATGCCAGGTTGCAGTCTCCATCCCCAGTGGGGGGCTTGCAGGTGGCAGTCGATCAATGATTCTCTCTCCGCATTGATGTTTTCATATCTCTCTCTCTCCCTCTCCCTTCCTCTCTGAAATCAATAAAAATAGATTTAAAAATAAAAAGACAGGCCATGTGCTTCCCAGGCTCCAGAGAAGACACAGAGGTTTCGAGGGGTCAGTCACCTGCCCACAGTCACACGGAGACCTTGTCTAGGAAAAGCTGGACCATCCTCCGCACCCCAGGCCCAGGGCTCTGAGCAACATCGAGCTGTTTCCCCTTGAGGACCACAGCCATTTGGGGGACTTTCCCGATGGCACATAGTGTGTCCTGCTTACAGGCCATCAGACCATCCAGACATTCCCATCCTTCAGAATCCCATTTCCACCTCCCAGGGTCAGCCCATGTCCAAGACGCTCCAGGAGCCCTTGTCCCAATGTCAGGGTCAGAACATTTGATCGAAGGGCCTGAGGTTGACTCTCATCTCTAAAGATACCTCCTGGAAAGATACCTGATTTCCATCATGAGCCCTAATCCTCCTTTTTATCTTAAACATGAACCCCTCCTGCTGTGTTTCCTTAAAATGTCTATTCCCCTGAAAGATGACAGAGTAACTTCACAATCTTAGGGTGAATCCGTTCCCCAGATTTCCTGCTCTCTCGGAGAGGACTGAGGAAGGAACACCACTCGGAGAGAGTGTTCATTTGGAGGAAAGAGGACGGAGTGAGCACAAGCAAAGGCCGATTGAACACCTGCTCCGCCTCCCCAGGCCTGGGCCAGACACATTCTGCCATCGCATTTCATCCTCACGGCAGCCCTGGGAGGAGAGCCCATTCTACAGAGGAGAACGGTGTGCCTCAGAGAGGACACGTACCTGCCAATACCATCCAATCCACGCGAGAAAGAAGAGAAAGGGACCGTGGGGATGGGTAGCAGGGAGCACACTCAGAAGATGCTCCAGAGGCAGAAGCAAAATAAATTAAGCAGTAACATTGAGCCCTGCAGAAGCCCCGGGCCTACGACGCAGAATTGGGCGCACACACCACACTAGTTTTGTGACAGCCACTCTTCCTACCGGTGTCCTTTCCAGCGATTAAACAGGGGAGGAATATTGTATTGCTTCGCATCGAATAATAGATAACATAGGACTTTAGATCCACAAATGACCGTGGAGATTTAGTCCAATCTTGACATCGGGTCTCCTGATTGCCAAACTAATATTTCCTTTCTGCCTCCTAGACTGTGCGATGCTTAAAATCTAATGCATAAGAAAACATCCTGGAAAGCCTTGCTGTTGCATAATTTCATTGTTTTAAGTACATTTGGTTTGCTTGTGATGTATTTCTTGTCTCTCCGGACCTGGGGTTCTGCAAGGCAGACTCCTCAGGAATTCTGATCTAATATATTAGCCTTGCAGTGCCCTGAGACAGAGAGAACGGGAGTGGGGCTGATGCTAAGAGAAATCCAATTAATTTGATTTAAATGAATATTGATTGAACGCCTACTATGGGTGGGGTACCAGGCTTGCTCCATTGATGACAATTTGCAAAGTTCAAACATCAGCCTTCAGGTTCTGTGACTGATCTGGTGCGGGGGGCGGCGGGGGGGCGGGGGGAGTCTGTGTATGTGTGTTTATGTCTGTGTCTGGCATACATCCCCATGGGCACACACGCGGGAAAGTTATTGCCAGCTCGGTTCTTCACTCTTCCCAGAGTAAAACCGAAATGACTGACTCCCCATCAACAGCCTCCCTCATGAGCAAGCTCGGAAATAAGTCCTATTTACAAATATTGCATCAGCCCACTTACCTCAAACCCCCTGCTTCCCGGATGGCTGTAGGCAGTAGCATGAATAAAACTCGGGCTAATTTCTTTCTGTTGGGCATCCATCATCACTTTCCTGGGCAGATAGGCACGGGAGTCAGTGCCAGGCTGCTCTGGAGGTGCCAGGGAATGTCTGCAAATTCTGGATACAAACATCCATGACCTTTGGGCTTGGATCCTAGAAAGCCTGTCTAGGGAAAGAGTGAGCCGCAGGCAGGCAAGACGGGGGGGGGGGCGCATTTGGCAAGCTCCTGCTGGTATTTCGCACCTTTTACCACCTAGGAGGTGGTCCCAAGCCCCTTCAGTCATCACCGCAGGAAAACGTTTTGACGTGCACGCTCATACTTCACGAGGGAGGTTGTTACCAAAATGCACACATTTGCCTTCGCCAGTTTCCTTTGCTACCCTTTAAATTATTTCTCAGCCTTGCAAATCTTGCTGTGACAGACGGAGCAAAGGGGGGGAAACCACTAAGTGTTCATTTTTCATATAATATATTCCAATCCTGTTAGGTCGTGCTGCTGAAGGTAATATTTCTGGCATTCATTTAATGAAATTGACATTGATGAATGCTTAATTATACAAATTACATTCTTATTAAATCCCTTAGAATCAGTGCCTGAAATTTTCCTAGCTATGGGCTTCCTACGGTTGATACTTTTTTTTTTCTCTCTCTCTGAGTATCTTCTCTGTTGGCTGCTATAAGACTCACTCTGCATATTTTTTCTCCTCTAAGAAACTTTGCAAAGCATTCAAAATCCCCTAGTTAAGGCAATTACTGCAGATGAGTTAATCTTCATGGGATGTTTAAGCCCCAGTTCTTGCATATGTTTATTCTCAGTTTTCCCTCCTCCCTGGGCAGGTTCTGCCCTGGAGGTGGCGAGACAGAGGGAAGAACTCCCCTACCTCCTGCCAAATAAGTGGGCTGCTGGCTGCGAGGGGAGAGAGAGCAGCTGCGTGGCCAACTCCCTGCACTGGCTGCTGGCTGTAATAGATGATGATGATTGATAGATAGATAGATAGATAGATAGATAGATAGATAGATAGATACTATATATATTTATATAGAGACATTATATATTTATATATAGATGCTATATACATTAATATATAGACAATATATATTTATATATGGCTACTACATATAATGTGTTTATAGACACTACATATATAGAGATACGATATATATTTAAGTGTAGACACTATATATTTATATATAGATGCTACAAATAATGATGCTATATATAGACACTACATATACTTATAGATACTATGTATATTTATGTATAGATACGATATATGTAGAGGTACTACATATGACGTGTTTATATATAGACACTATATATTTACATATAGATACTATGTATATGCACAAGGGGGGGGGGAGGTTGATGAATGTTGACTTAATGGGAAAGAATCAATAAATATCCCTCCCCTGGCAGGTTTCACTGGCTGACATGTTACCAGTGGAAACGCCTGTTTTGGCCTTTTCACTGGGGAATGGAAGGATGAGTCACATTCTCTGAGATCCTGTTTTGTGTATCCCCCTGACTGGTCACAAAGGCAACAGATATTTGCTGAGCGTCGGCTATGCAGCTGGCACCGAGTGGACGCCTCGGGGAATCGGGAACAGTGTCGAGTAGTTCACATGTCTGGGGTAAATTTGTGTGAAAGAACAGTTGCAAACCATGACCTCATGGTTTGCCTCCATCTGGGAGAGGCAACAGACGTGGTGCTGGGAGAAGCAGGCCGGGTTTCAGAGCCATCCCAATCTCTCTGTTTTTAACTGCCATGGATGGAGCCGTGAGGGGGGCTCCCCGGGCTCGGCTGGGGGGTCTTCTCGCCCCAGGGCTCTTTCTGGGCACTTTCCTCCTTGCACCCATGGCACTCTTTGACCATCCAATTGGCTGAGGCGGGTTAGGCTAGTTTGACTAATTTCAACCTGTGAATGAATGAGGCTTGTTTGGACTGTCTGTGGTAGGCAGGAGCAGGGGGTAGTAGGCTAGGCCACGTCACCGGCTACACTGAAGGTCACCCTATCTCAGTGGGTTTTGTGGACAAAGCTCTTGATTTATGCTGAGTACTAGCAAGTCAGCCACACACTAAGCCACACTCAGGCCCAGGCATCAGTGCCTAAGTTAACCCAGAAGAAGTCCCACAGGAAAATGGTGAATAGCACTAACTCTCTAGAATCAGAAAGACTTGAGTTCAAGTCCAGACGCTGCTATTTCCTAGCTGGGTGACCTTAAATGCCCTCATTTACAAAATGGAAGTCACAACAGCACGTGCGTCCAGGGGTGTTGTTGAAGGAAGCTTCAGAATGGACACAAGGCACTGACCGAAGGCATGGACACGGGGCTCAATAAGTGGGAGTCGTTTATATTCCTGGGGAGTTTGTTCAGCTACGAGTAACACAATGGCCGTTTGACCGTGGCTTAAACCAAAGGACATGCGTTGTTTGCTTAACAGAAGTCCCGGGTGGAGGTGGTCTGCCAGCTGAGGCCTGCAATCAAAAACCCAGGCTCCCTCTCCGTTACTATTCTACTGTCCCTACCATTTACCTTTTTAAAAAAGATATTATGGGTTGTTTTTTTAAAAATAGACTTCATTTTTTAGAAAAGTTTTAAGCTCACTGCAAAATCGAGTGGAAGGCACAGAGGTTTCCCATACACCCCTAGCCCCTGCCCATGCACAGCCTCCCCCATTATCATCTTCCAAACATCACCTTGTCATCCTCATCCTCACAAGATGGCTGCCAAACGTCCAGGTATCACACCCACATCCGATGCAAGAAGGAGGAGGAAGGGGCAGCACCTGCAAGCCCTCACCGCACACCTTTCCGTTTCCCTAAAAAGCAAAATAGCTCTCCCAGAAGGTCCCTAGCGGATTTCTCCCTGTGTCTGCTTGGTCAGAAGTTGGCCATCTGCTGCGCTCTTCACTAGTGGGGGGCGGGGGGGAGCAGGAAGCTGGGAGTGGCTTTTGAGTAGCATCTCATGGTTCTGTAATTCAGCCTCACCCTTCTGGTCTCCGTAAGTAAGGGGGTGCCCAGATGTCTTCCTCTCTGCTGATGGGGAGAGTGCCGGTTTTGCCTCTCTCTTGCCTGAAGGAGTGGGAGTGGGTATGAGCAGGCAACGGCTAGCAGAGGCGTCCTTTTCTTTCCAAGTTCATGTCTTCTGCAAGGTCACTCCCTCAGACGCAGTTCTCATTCAAGCAGCAAGGGCTATGGCTCCACCACCCTGACCTGGGGAAATTCTCTGGCTTCTCCCTCCCTCCCCTCCCCCATCCCACATTTCGTACCCATCCATGCTGGAGCCAGCGAGTGCCATCCCCAATTACTAGTTTTAATTGTACAGTGAGGGGGACAATGGGTGATATTAATCCAGCGCTGTAAGCTCCGAGTGAAGGTAATAAATAGACTATTAAGTTAACCAAGTTTTCGGCTCCACGACTGAAAGCTGCCATCTATCTTGTGCGGTTTTCTGCATGCTCCATTACCACATATAACCCTACTGAGAAAATATGCCTCGTTCTTTCTAATGAGATGATAAGTTCCCCGCCGCGGGGGTGGCAGAGCCCTGGCTATGACGCCAGAGCACGGGGATGGGGGTCTGCCAGGGCCCCCAGGCCCATCACCGATCCCGATGACAGAGCTTCCGGGTGGCAACAGACTGAATCGTCTAGTCCAGAACATCCTGGCACTCAGGCCACGCAGACCACTGCGCTCCCTGCCCCTCGTGGAGAAGCAAGGAGAGAGGCTCGCTTCTCCGACCCCTGGGCACCCACCCCATGGTTCCGGGAGGAGCCCACCTGCTTGGGTCCCTGTCCTGGGAAAAATCCCTCAAAAGCTGCCGCTCAGGTGTTTGTCTTCCCAGCCCTGCAGCCGCACTCAGCACATAGCAGCTCGGGGACTGTGGCAGCCGGACAGAGCTGGGTGCCCATCCCAGCACTACCGCTCCCTGTCTCGGGCCCTCGAGGAGTCGTTTCATCTCTGACCTCAGCTTTCTCGCCTGTAAAATGGGGTTAACAAGGCTGCCTTCCTGCAGGGGTGGAGAGAATGAGATGAGATCATGGAAAAGCTCCCGGCACTGTGCTCGCTACCCACATCCTTCCTCCAGAGTGAAGATCAGGTTACCAGAGAGGGTAGTGAAATCTTTAAAGGTTTCAGCAAATCGCGTGCTCTATGGTTCCATTCCCATGGAATGTCCAGAAGGGGGAACTCGTAGAGACAGACAGTAGGTGAGTGGTTACCTGGGGCTGGGGGAGGCGGGCGGAGGCTACGTTGAAAGGGATAGGAAGGTGAGAGCTAAAGGGTGTAGGGTTTCTTTTCAGGGTGATGAACATTGACTAGGGTGGTGACCATACCTATCTGTGAAAATACTGAAAACCATGGAATCATAAACATTAAGTGGGTGAATTGTATGGTGTGAGAGCTAGACCTCAATGCAGCTGTTTCTTTAAAAAAAAAAAAAAAAAAAGCATCAGTTCTAATCCAAATAAAACATCACAGTACCACAAATGGAACCACATGGTGCCATGGCTGGCAGTGGGGTGCATAGGAGCCTGAGACTCATCTCTGGTCTAAGCAGGCCACGGTGGGCACCTCAAGTCCAGGTGCACGACGTCAGGGCCACATCAGAGTAGCTTGACCTTGAGAACTCACAGGCCCCTCAGAATACGTGTCCCTAGACCGTCAGGGGCAGCTCTTCAGAGAACTTTCTGCACCTCCTCACCCCTCCAAACAGACCAATGAGGGCAACAACAAAAATACAACATCTCCTGTTGTCATGTAAAACGCTAAGAGCTGCATGAGTGAGGCCATTTTTCAGAGCCAGCTCGCAGCCCTGGGGGCGTGAGAGGCCCCGGATGGGAGGGAATCCTCCCATGACTGAGACAGGGATGGACAGGACCGAAGCCACTCCTGGTGTTAACAGCATTTTCCCTTCAGTCTCCTCCCTTCTGGCGCCTCACTACCTCTGCCTTCCCCTTGCATGTGGGACTCCCAGGGGCCTGTGCTTCCTCTCCTAGGTGACTTCACCTGTGCCCACAAGGTCCACTATCACCTGATGCTGATGACACCCCGATTTGTATCTCCAGTCGGATGACTCTCCCCAGCTCTAGGCCTCTATGGCCAAATAGTTCACACAATTCTACCTGGATGTCCCCAAACCATCTTAAATCCAGGATGTTCCACCCGGGAGCTGTCATCCTCTCCCTCTCTCAAACTTCTCTCTCCTACTGGACTTCTCGTTCTGGTGTTAACCTCCCCATCCATTCCATTTCTCAAGCCAAAAGCATGGCGTCAACACCTCCTCTCCTTCTATCTCGCAATGAACACGTCGCTTTATTCTGCGAGCTCCGTAGCATCCTCTTCTTTGCTTGGTCTCCCGCTGTGGTTCCTGAGTGGTCTCCAAGCTTCTAATCTCTCATTAGTCCATGATCATACAGCTGCTGAAGGGGCCAGTTCCCTGCTTCAAATGGTTTCCCGTTGCCTATAGAATCAAGTTCAAACTCCCTACAGAGAAGTTCAAACCTTTCATGAACTGACCCCTTAGCTCACCTCTTACTCCCTCCCTCCACCCTGACCAGCTCCCAGTCAGCCAGGAAGCGGGCTTTTTGTTCTCAGGAGTGACAAAGACAGACAGTGGGCGCAGGGATGCCCCCTCATTACACGCTGCTGATCGACCCCTCTGACCCCACCACCTCCAAAACCCCAACTAGAGAAGCCTTGTCTAATACTGCTGCCCTCGGGCTTCAATCCTGGGATGGCAAGTGTCTCTCCCCGCGGTCCTACCCCTTCCTAACCCCCAGGAAGGCAGATGGAAGCCAGTGCTAACTGGTTTTCATTGGAGCCGAAGTCTAAAATTGTGGGGTTTTAAAATATAGAATTGAGCCAAAATTAATAATACGCCCAGTGTATGATCACAGAGCATGAAAGCCCAGTCCATGGGGTCAACCACGCTGAGTTCTGTGGAATCCCAGAAATCCATTTCTAAAGGCCTGAACCGTCACTGGCAATGTCAAAGGTCAGGGCGTTGGCTCAGCTGGACTTGATTACATGAGGCTACCGTGGAAGTAAAGGTCCCAAAGCTGGGATCGTGTGTATATGAGAGAAAGCAGCAGGAGAGAGGGGGGTGCAGATGTCATTCCCCAGAGGATGGAAGAGCCCAGCTGGAGCGGAAGCAGCCAGCCCCAGGGGGTGAGGGCCTTCCCCAACGTTGAACTTGGAAGTGACCTTTCCTCCTCTTGACCCGAGCTGGAACCCTCCCTGTGTTTACTGGTAACATCATCTGCATCACTTCTGCTGGTCTCCTGTTTTTCTCAGGTGGACGGGTAACTCACTATCTGACCTTCTCCTCACGCCACCCAGTAGTACTCACAAGAGTCACACGATCTCATTGCTGCCCAGGCTGGGGAACTGGAGAGGTTGTACAGAGAAGGTGGATAAGCTCTCAAAATCCAGTGACTGCAACTCCCTCTTTTTTTAAAAGCTTTTTTAAAATTCATTTAAGAGAGAGAGAGAGAGAGAGAGAGAGAGAGAGAGAGAGAGAGAGAGAGAGAGGCATGGATTTCTTGTTCCACCTATTTTTGCATTCATTGGTTGATTCTGTATGTGCCCTAACCAGAGATTGAACCCATGATGTTGGTGTTTTTGGATGATGCTCCAATGAACTGGCTACCCAGCCAGGGTTAACTAGGACTCTCTATTAAGTAGAAGTTAAAATTCTTAGCCCCAAGCAAAGCCCTTGCCATCCTTCCCCACCAACCCTTTCAAAGACCTTTGCCATGAAATTTGGAAGAGAAATGAAGGGAATAATATCCTTTTTGTGGATCCCCAGTACAAGGGCTCAAGTGGATGTCAGTATTGGGGGATGATTCAGAAAGCGGATGGGCACTTGGCCACAGTGTCCGGATTCTGCGGGCAGTGGACAGGGGCTTGGGAGCTCTGCCCCCCGAGTAGACTGAGCACCAGGCCTCCTCACACTGTTGACTACCTGAGCCCTTCCTTGGTGCCACTGCTTTTCCCAGGCATCTCAGGATGGAATCAGGACTTAGAAGCATGGCGTCTGACACATAGTAGGTATGTAACAGATATATACTTGTAAAGACTATGAAAACCTAGACAAAAATTCTTAGCATGCCTGTGAAGTCCCATCCCCCTTGAGATGCGAACAGGGGATAAATCTCACATGGAGGTAGTAGGGGAAGTCTTTGAAGTCCTTTTCAAGCCTACAGAATTCTGGGAACATGGCTCAGAAAAGAAGAATCCCTTCCCTTCTTCCTGCAGCATCCAGCAGAGCCCGACATGCAAGCAGGAAGTGGGAGCTTGAGAGGGTCCTCGCAGATCTCTCATGTGAACCTCTGCATTAGCAGGTGAGGGCGTGTGGCCAAGAGAGGGTCAAGGAGTTCACCCAAGGTCCGAGTTAATGGCAGGGCCATGACCAAAAATAGCTTTCTTCTCAGAGAAGCCTTCAAATCGATGAGCACAACTGGTATTTACCGAACTCTGTTTTCCCTCAACCCTTCCAGTAGTTAACTCATGAGAAATCCTAAATGATGAGGGGGTGGAGGGAGACCATCTGTCCTGATGTATAGAGCATCTTCTTTTATTATTATTTTCTTAATCCTCACCCGAGTGTATTTTTTCCATTGATTTTTAGAAAGAGTGGAAGGGAGGGAGGGATAAAGGGAAGGGGAGAGAGAGAAACATCAGTGTGAGAGAGACACATCGATTGGTTGCCTCCCGCACACACCCTGACCTGGGCCAGAGATGGAACCTGCAACGCAGGTATATGCCCTTGACTGGGAATCGAACCCACAACTCTTTGGTACACAGGCTTACACTCTAACCACTGAACAACACTGGCCAGGGCTAGAGCACCTGTTAATGCTTCTGTTAGCAGAGCAAGGATTAATGCGTTTCCCAGTGGAGGAAGATCTTGCAGACCCCAGCCCAGAATCGTTCCCAAAGTCGAAGCCTGCTTCCATTTCTGCTCCAGGAAATCTCAAAGAAGGCGCTCGTGGGAGAGGGAGGCCCTGGGCTCCCCCATTTGTTTCCCCCTCCCCAGTCCCCGTGCCAGCCCCAACTGTGGCAATGAGTGAGAACGCAGATGAATTTTGGAAAACATATTAAGAAGCAATTATGGATTCCTTGCGTGTAAATGCTTCCTCCTTCCCCCTTGAGTCCCAAGAATTAACATAAATTCCTTCGTCAGGAGAAACTATCGAAGTGCGATCCATCTGGATCTAATTTCCAGAGCTGCCGGGCTACACGGACCAGCCTTAAAGGTCTATTCATAAATTTTCCTCTCGGTGCCGCCTGCCTGAGCCCGGCCCTGCCTCTAATCCGCCTGTCCCGACCAGATAACAGATGGGACCGGCTCAGATTCTGCCCACGCAGCACAGCTCTGGCTGACCAACGTCTCTCCTTGCCCTTCCGAGCCAAGTGTGGCCTTCTTTCCTTGAACTTCATTTGTCTGGGTCACCTGCTTCCCTGCAGGTCTTTGCTGCCTGAGCGAGCTCAATGCAACCAGGTGCCCGTGAGGCAGAGCTGCTGCTGCTTTGGCTGCATCTCCATGCCCCTGGCCGCACCCCTCGTTGCTGGCTCCAGATGCAGACCGACAGCCGGTCCTGTCTGGGTACGTCCCCCAGGCAATGAGGAGGGCTCAGAGAGGAGGGAGCTCAAGCCTGTTAGGACGCTGCTTTCTATCATCTCAGGAAGGGCAGGTTGAAGATTCGCCTTTAAAAAGTGTGTGATTTAAGAAAAAGTGAACACAATGCAACTGGGACATGAGACGGCGATTCAGACAGGAGTGAGAGAATTCGTGGCCCAGTTAGTTGGTCAGCTGGGTTAGGTGACAAGGAAGGGAAGAACTCTTTGCTATAGATACAAGGAGAGAAATACTCTGTCCGGTATCCAACTAGATAGCCAATTCCCTAAGTACGCTGGGGGCTGTTCTTATTATCGCTGTATCCTCCAACCTCTGTGCCATGACCGGAGGGACGCTGCCATTACAGAATCATACACAATGGTTTCACTGCCTTAAAAAACTTCCTGGTGCTTCGTCTATTCAACCCTCTCCCCTACCAAGCCCCTGGTAACCACTTACTAGTAGATGCTTATTCCGTATAGTTGTGTCTTTTCCAGGGGCACATAAATAATCATGCTGCTGGTAGTGTTTTCATATTGGCTTCTTTCACTTAGTAATGTGTATCCAAGATTCATTTTGTGGCCTGATAGCTCATTTCTCCTTATCACTGAACTAGTGACCCGGTGCATGGATTCGTGCACATTGAAAGGAAATTAATTAGAAGGTGGCCGGCGGGGCAGGACTGGGCAAGATGGCCCGGACACGCCCTGGAGCCAACTTCCCACGGTCCCTCCCAGCCAGCCGCACCTGGGGCAGCACCAGGGCTCGAAGGGCATCTGCAGAGTGAGTGGGGTCTTTCCGGCAGCTGGGGGTCCCTCGGCCTGACCTGCGGGGATCGGGCCATAACTGGCAGTCCGACTTCCCCCGAGGGGTCCCAGAGTGCAAGAAGGCACTCTGCAAAGTTGCTGTTGCTCAACAGCCCCTGCGTGGAGCGTCTGCCCCCTGGTAGTCAGTGCGCGTCATAGCTTTTGGTCTGATGGTTGAACAGTCTGACGGTTGCTTAGGCTTTTATATATATAGATAGTATTCCAGTAGATGGATTTACCCATGTCTGTTCATCTATTCATCCATTGGAGGACATCTTGGTTACTTCCAATTTTGAGGGTAAAGTTGCTATAAGCGTTCCCATGGTCTCATGTGCACATACGTTTTGAAATCAGTTGGGTAAATACCTACAAGTGCAGTCACTGGATGATGTGGTAAGAGTATGTTTAGCTTGTAAGAAATTCACAAATAGTATTCCAAAAAGACTGCATCATTTTGCATTCTCGCCAGCAATGAAGAAGTTCCACTTGCTCTTTATCTTTGCATTGTGTGATCAGCTTTTCTGTATTTCAGCCATTCCAATGGGTGTGTAGAAGTATCTCATTGTATTTTCAACTTGCATTTCCCTAAGGACAGGTGATAGTGAGTAGCTTTTCATATGCTTGCTTGTCATCTGTATATATTCTTTGGTGAAGCATCTGTTCAGACCTATTGCCCCCTTTTTTTTTTATTGGACCGTTGGTTTTCTTAGTGTTGACTTTAAGGGTGCTTTGTATATTTTGGATACAGGTTCTTTATGTAATAATGTGATCTTGAATATTTTCTCAGTCAGTGAATTTTTTTTCAACCTCTTAAGAGTATATTTAACAAAGTAAAGTTTTTCATTTTAATAAAGTCTAAATTATCTTTGTGGGGGTTTTTTTGTTTTTGTTTTTTTTTTAGTTTCATGGATCCTGCTTTTGGTGTTCTGACTAAAATCTCATCACCAAACCCAACATCACATAGATTTTCTTCTATTCTAGAAATTTTAAGATTTGTATTTTACATTTAGGTCCACAATTCATTTTGGGTTACTTTTTGTTAACTTGAGGTGAGATGTGTCTAAGTTCTTTTTACCTAAAGATGGCCATTTGTTAGAAAGACTGCTCTTTCTCCATTAAATTGCCTTTGCACCTTTGTAAAAAAAAAAAAAAATCAGTTGAATATTTGGGTGGCTCTATTTCTAGGTTCTCTATTCTGGTCCATTGATCTACCCGTCTGTTCTTTCACCAGTCCTGTGCTGAATTGATTACTGTAGCTTTAAGGTAAGTCTTGATATTGGGTAGTCTGAGTCTTCCAGCTTTGTTATTCCTTTTTAGTATTGTGGTGACTATTCTAGGTGTTTACCTTTCCATATAAATTTTAGATTCAATTTGTCTCCATCTACAAAATAGCTCACTGAAATTTTTTACTGGATTGTGTTGAATCTATACGATTAAGTCTGGAAGAATTGACATCTTAAGAATATTGAATCTTCCAATCTACAAACATGGAATGTCTCTCCATTTAGTTAGATATTTGATTTCTTTCATCTGAGTTTTGCAGTTTTCCACATACGGAAATACAATACCTATTTTGTTAGGTTTATACCTAAGTCCCTCTTTTGTGTGTGTGTTGTGTTGCAGATGGTGTATTTTTTATTTCAAATTCTAATGTTTGCAGGAATAGTGTAAGGCCGCGAACTCTTTCCTTTTTCATTAAAGACATAAATTTTTTATTTCCTTCCATTAAGTTGTTGATGACATTCCACAAAAACTAACATGTAGTCTTCAAGGGTGGGAAGAGGTAAGCAGTTTTCCATGATTCTGACTTCCTTTTCAAAGCCCTTGGCATTTCTATTCTTCAGCCTTGCTGTACTTGTTTATTAGTTCCAAGAGGTTTTTTTTATATAGATTCTTTGGGGGTTTTACACATAGACAATCATGTCATCTGTAAATAAAGACGGTTTTATTTCTTCTTTCCTGAGCTGTATACATTTTTACTTGTCTTATTGCACTAGCTAAGACTTCCAGTGCAGGGGTTGAACAGGAGTGGTGAGAGGAGGGGCTGAATCGGTGTAATAGTAGCTCCAGACTTTTCTTATACTCCTCTTATTATGTTATAACAATCTCTTCTACTCCTGGTTAGTTTATAGCTTTTCTTATGAAGGGCCATTGAATTTTGTCAAATGCTGATGTATTTTTAAAAGATCACTGTGGCCCTGGCCAGTTTGGCTTAGTGTCTAGAGCATCAACCCATAGACGAATGGGTCCTGGGTTCGAGTCCAGTCATAGGCATGTACATAGGTTGCAGGCTCCATCTCCAGGCCTGGTCTGGACGAGTGCGGAGGCAGACAGTCGATGTGTCTTTCTCACATCGATGTTTCTCTCTCTCCGTCGTCTCTCCCCCTCCCTTCCACTCTCTCTAAAAATCAATGGAAAAGTATCATTGGGTGAGAATTAATAATAAAACAAAAGATCACTGTGCCTGCTATGCAGGGCCTGGGTTTTTAGGAGGCAAGAAAAGAAGCAGAGGGACGAGTTGGGAAGACTAATACACAGGCCCAACAAAGATTGATAATGGCTTAGACCAGAATGCCAGCAGTGGAGGGGAGTGATCAGATTCGGGGTGTATTTCGGATCAAGAGCCAAGAGGACTTGGCGGCATGTTGAGTGCAGTGGGAGAAGGCACGGGAGAAATCAAGAGCGACTTTTAGATATGAGCAGGTGGGTGGATGGTATTGCAAGGTCCTGACATGCCAACAACTAGAAGAGAAGCCCATTGGGGGAGTGGGGGTGAGGGGCATGGTACAAATCTGTTTGGGACACGTTACCGTTTTCAATAACCATTAGAACCACAAAATAAGATTCAAAAAGGCAATTGAATATACAAATCTGGAATTCAGAGGATAGGTCAGGGCTGGATTTATCATTTTTTGAAACTATTTGTATATCAATGGTGTTTCAAACCTTGGAATGTCATACAATTACCTGGGGGCAAAAACATTAAGTGGAGAAAAGGGAAAAAACCCACAGAGCCCGGGGGTCCTTCCGCATTTGCTGGCTGGCGGGGTGATCTGACTCAGGGGAGGGTGTGAATGAATGAACCACAGAGTTCGCAAGTACTCAGCGTGTGCGCGGAGACCCGAAGCTGATTCGAGAAACGATGGATTAATTCCGAACCCGGAGTTAATCAAACCACTCGCAGTAACAGCGAAGCCCTTACAGACACGAAGCTACTACAAGAATTAACTAAGGATGTGGACACGTTTGGGAATATGCTAGTGGGTTAGAAATAGATGAGGTTCGAGAGGGGACGTTTCCCGGAAGAGATGGTCCAAAATCTGAAAGCTAGCCTGGCCGGTTTGGCTCAGTGGTTGAGCGGTGACCTATGAACCAGGAGGTCAAGGTTCAATTCCCAGTCAGGGCACATACCCGGGATGTGGGCTCGATCGGGGGCCGTGCAGGAGGCAGCCAATCAATGATCCTCTCTCATCATTGATGTTTCTCTCTCTCTCCCTCTCTGTTCCTCTCTGAAATCTATAAAAATATATTTAAAAAATAAAATCTGAAAGCTAGAGAGGAAGTGCCAGGAAGGAGAAGGATCTTGTAAGTGTGTGACATCGCCTGGGGAAAAGGTTGCCTCAGGCCGGGACCAGAGATGAAGAGTCTACTGTCATCTGTGCAGCGGGTCTGGTCACCTCCCATCGTAGCCAAAAAAGGAGACTCCTGCCAAACAAACAGAAAGAGCCACATCCATGGATGCAGGCTGAAGAGCAGGCACGTGGGGTGATGGGAGTATCTTCCGTGGACTACTCGCTGCAAAGTTTTTTGCCAGGAGTTGGGATGCAATACCGAACAGGTGAATAAAACTCCAGGACATCGCTGGACCCCTCCCTCCCCCAAGACACTCTCTCTTGGGGTGCACACAGCCCCAACCACGGGCAGGAAGGGGGGGTGAAATTTTCATTAACTCTAGGGTAACCGAGTGCCCGTAGGGGATACATTCTTTTTTAAACAAATATATTTTATTGATTTTTTACAGGGAGGAAGGGAGAGGGGTAGAGAGTTAGAAACATCAATGAGAGAGAAACATTGATCAGCTGCCTCCTGCACACCTCCCACTGGTGATGTGCCCACAACCAAGGTACATGCCCTTGACTGGAATCGAACCTGGGACCCTTGAGTCCGCAGGCCGACGCTCTATCCATTGAGCCAAACCAGTTAGGGCGGGGATACAGTCTTAACCACACACTCAGGGCAAGGGATTTAAAATGGAGCTGAAAGTTATTAAAAGTCCAGGTGAGCCCCCCGGGGGGAATTAAATTTTAAAAAAGAAAAGAAGAATGGCCTGCCAGCAGCTCTTTATAGATTTGAGACGGCAGCTGGCACAGTGAAAACCGAGAAGGGCCCCCTGTCATCCCAGGGACTTGGGAAGAAGCTAACGAGGAGGAAAGCCCACCACAGTACCAGGCCCCGTTAACGGGGCGCCTCTTCCCCGGGGAAGCTCCCCACACTTAGGCAGCCAGCGGGACTGAGGAGACAGGAACACAGTCAGGGGAGAGGGACTCTTGGCCTCTTCCTCTCTCCGGGGGGTTCATGAGGTGCTGCGGTCATTCAGAGACAAGGTTCCCCGTAACCCCGATCACCGCAGAGTGTGAGCAAGCAGTCCTGCCCCTGCCCCTGCCCCTGCCCCTGGAGAACAGGAGCTACGGGGCTTCTCTCCAGGACGCAGGGGTTCCGGGTGTAACCCCTATGTCCTGAGAATGGGAAACATCACCCTCCCCAGACGAGATCGATCCAGGGCCTCAGCCTCTGGTCAGTGTTTACGGGGTCTCTCTGCCAAAGGGAGGCGGCTTCCCTAAACACTGTTGGCCTGGTCTGTTCTCTAAAGCAGTGCCCCCCGCCCCCAACCACCACACACACACACACACACACACACACACTTCTCCCCAAGACGGGCTGACGGTTCAGCTGGACCAGCTGGAGTTGAGAATTGGTCTGGGAGCAGAAGCAGGGACTGGGTTGGGCGTTGAGTCCATCCCGACAAAGCAGTCTTCGTCACCACTGCCTCCAGGTGCGAGGGGCTGCGCTTGTCTCTTCCCCAATCTCCCCTCCACCTCGCATGGGGAGTGGAAAGTCCCTCCTTTAAAACCCCGCTGTTTTCCAGGCAGTTTCCTTCTCAGAACTCCATGTAGCCATGAGCGACGCCCGAGTGCAGACAGCCCGATCTCCCTGCACGCCCATGGCGGTGCCAGCCACCACGCCCAGGCAGGCGGTTGAGTTCTGAAATGTTTGTCGAGCAACTTAGCACCCAGCCTGTGCCTAAAGCACTTCCGGGAGATGTTTGCTGCTGGAACCTGTCTAGGCCTCAAGGGCTTGGAGATGGACTTCTGCTGGGATTGAATTCATGACAGGCAGACTCTCAGGTAGCTTTGTGTGTGTTTTTCCCATTTTATTTCCGGTAACTCTCAACTTTCAAAGTGATTTCCTTGAGATTTCTTTGTCCAGCACCGTGGAGTCATCTGGCGCTTTCTTCCCTTTGCTTTTTAATCCAAAGTCATAGTTTTCCCTGAAGTGAATTGGACACAGTGATACAGAGCTACTGGCACGGGAACCTGCCTTGTTCGACGGCAAGTTTCCTCGTCACCCCAGCGTTTCCTAGGATCGACGTCAGGATCCAAATCTTCTGGGACTGGGGTTCCCTGACCCTGAGGCTGTCGGTCAGGACCTCTGCACCGCCCCCTCCCACCCCCCCAGGAATCTTTCGACAGATTTGTCCTATTCCAAACCCAAATACGCACAGCCACACCGGCATCACTCATCGGTAAGCGGCATGACCGGCTCCTCAAAACATGGTCTCTGTTTTATTCTCCCGATGAAAGACCTCACCGTCAACACTAATAAAAGTGGGGAAAGCAAAAACCTCACCGGAGAGAGAAAGAGAGAGCCGCGCTCAGCCCTAAGTGTTAACATCGCGCAGCGAGGAAATAGCCGAGCGGTAAAGAGACTGGTACGCAGGCAGCACAAATCACTGAGATGGTTTTCCCTGTGCCATGGAACAGAGACAAATGTCCTCTCGTTGTTTCTAAGTGAGGGAAACGGGTTATTGTTCCATAAGCCGTGCTGTAACTTTCTTCTCGTTAGGTTTTTCCCATCCTGGTAAACCTCTCAGGGCCGACGGCCCACTGTTTCTCAGGAGCTGGTTATGCGGGGCGCTTGCACGCACGCCTTCCTTCTCCCTTCCCCTGGCGCGGGCGCCCATGGGGGGGTGGCACCTGGGCTGTGTGTTAGAGATACCGCGAGGAGGAAACAGCAGGATGACTCGAAATAATTTGCCAGTGAGAACTGGATGCCAGGAATCCGTGCTTTTCTCTTCCTGGTTCACCCACGTCCTGCTGAACTTATTTACTGTTGATTCATTTTCCTCAACGTCTGTGAAATAGGAGGCAGATGGTTCTCACCCCAGGGGGCAAGTCAGCCTCCCTTTCCAAATAAAAATGCCCGCCCATCCCAAGCCAGGAACCCGATAAGGTGATACCAACACACACAATCACTTATGCTTACACAGCACTACTGTACACTATTCTATACCCTTCTAGAAATCACCTCATGTAATTTATGGAACAGCCCTAGGTGGTAAGTTCTACTATGGTCTCCATTTTACCAACAAAGAAATGGACACACTCAGAGTTCAAGGGACCTTCCCAGGGCCACTCAGCCGACACGTGATGGAAATTGGCCCCAAACCCGCATAGCATGTTTGCAAACTCCCTGCACCTCACCAATAGGGCTGTTTCCATGTACATGTCCCCTGAAATGCACTCCTGGCTCGGGGCCATGGTACCAGAGCTTGTTTTACATGTTCTCCTGGTAGAATGTTCCCTCAGAGCTGGCAGCCGCAGGCATGGGACAAATAGGATGCCTCATGCCATCCCCCGCAAACACCATCAGCAGACGGTGCTGGCTGGGCTGGGCAACTTGGAATGCACGCTGGCCAGCTTGGAAAGTGAGGAGGCTCATCGCGGAGAACTGGAGGAAATCCTACAAGAATTTGACACACTTTTACAAGAAACTAGTAGTGAGTTAGCCTGCACTTATCCTAGAGAATACAAGCTGAACAAATACAGTCTCTGCTCACAGTGTGAAGGGGGAAATAGAAACTCACCTACATCATGGTATTATTATTAACTAGAGGCCCAGTGCATGAAATTCATGCACAGGTAGGGTCCCTAGGCCTGGCCAGCAATCAGGGCTGGGCTGATCTGTGGGGCAACCGGCAGGCGATCGGGGGGCGGGGGGGGCGCCCTGCTGGCACCCGCCTTGGCCAGTCTGGTGCCACCCGCTCGCCAGCCCTGCCGCCCGCCACTGGTCACCTCCCTCTGTGTGTGGGAGGGGGGCTGGGGAGGAGCGGCAACTGGCACCACCTCGGGTGGCCTGGGGCCTGCAGGCTGGGGGCAGCTCCTGCACTAAGCATCTGCCCCCTGGTGGTCAGTGAGCGTCACAATGACTGGTCGTTCAGCCATTCGCTCGATTTGCATATTAGGCTTTTATTATATAGGCTAACACTGAAGGCTGTGGAAGCCTAGAGTAAGACCACAGTTCACGCTGAGGGGAGGGGCCAGGGCGGAGGCTTCCAGGCTGGACAGAGGGATGAGCTCCAGTGGTTGTGGGTGAAGCAGGAAGGGCACTCCTGTCTCAGGGCATGGTGTCCATGGACTAGGGAGCGGTTTCATGCAGCTGCAGCTAAGGATGGGAAGGAATGCAGCTCAGCAAGGTGTCATGGAAACAGCCTTTGGGGGACCAGTTTCCAAAGCACCCCACAACCCAGGGAACAGCAGTGGTGTCTCCAAGAGATGATTGGCCATGAGGGTGTGCAAAGGGCCCAGCACGGCCCAGGAGGTCACGGTTTGATTCCAGTCAAGGGCACATGCCTGGATTGCGGGCTTGATCCCCAGTAGGGGGCATACAGGAGGCAGCCGATCAATGATTCTCTCTCATCATTGATGTTTCTATCTCTCTCTCCTTTTCCCTTCCTCTCTGAAATCAATAAAAATATACATTTTTTAAAAAAAAAAAGAAAGAAAGAGAAAAGGGCACAGCAGAGCTAGAAGGGATGGAGATGCTCAGGTAGCTCCAATATAGAAATGACCCCAGAGGTTGAGGCCTGCAGGCGGTCATCCCTTTCAGCACCCCAGCCCCCCAAGACCTGTGCTCGCCTCCCTCTGAGATCGCTCCAGTCCAGTCTCCTTTGGAGTCGGCAGTGAGAGGAGGGAGATGCTTCTCGATGCTGAAAACATGACATCTGCAGCATGAGGCTGCACCGAGCCTCACTCTCCACCCCCACATGCCTCCTCTCTTATTCTTTCCCCGCCTGTGACGTGGGACCGCGGGAGGTTCCGCGTGATTCTCTTTGAACTTTGCCTGCTCTGTATGAGAGGTGCTGGGGGTGAGGATAATGATGATGGCGAAAAATGCAAATGGCCCCAGCAAAAGTAGACAGCCTGCTCTCTGATCCTCAGAGTGGTAAGAGTGGGTGGGAGGTGCCTTATGGATATTCCCACTCAACTTGCTCCAAACAGCTCCGGTATTAATGGAAATTTTAATGAAAAACCAAGCCTCGATTAGGTGGCCATGCAGAATTCCCACACTTGGCAGCTTCGGGTTAATTTCCCTGGTGCCGGTGGCCAGGGCTCCAATGCACACACACACGCCCTCGGCACATTCCCTCCGACCTCCAGGCAGATGACCCTCACGTTTTCTCCCCGAGCCTAAGCCTGGAGTGTTACAGGATGGTGGTGGCTCGCCCATGCTTGTGATCAGAGCAGGCTCGGACGGTAGAGACTACCAGGGGTCTTCAAACGGAGGGTCCACGCTCTCTCACCTCCTTCGGCTGCACAGAGGAATCAGAGCAATAGTTCAGAGGCAGAAATCCATCGGAGGGGCAGTGCCGTGCCCTCCCCACATCCCTAGGGACCAGCTTCCCAAGGAACACGAAGGCATTTGCTACCAGAAGGGCTCATGATGACAGCAGCTCAGCGTATCCCTGTGGAGCCGAGACGGGCTCCTCCCTGGGGAGAACCTGTCCTAGGAGAGGGAGGGGCAGGCAGTGGCTTCCTCTTGTTAAAGGGGCACCTGGTATGGCGTTTCCTCCCGTGCCCCTCCAGCCCCGCCTCACTCCACAGTGGGCCCTCGCCCATCCTGTGCGTGGACACACCCACGCCTCCCACGGCTCCTCCCCGCCTGCTCTTCCACATCATCTTGCCCAGGAGAGGGCCAGGGATCCCCGGCTCCTGTGCTGAGTAGCAATAAATGAGCAGGAAGAACGCAGACCAAAGAAAGAAAAGCAGACCTGCTCCTGAGAAGGCCTGGGAAGCAGGTGACGCACCAGGCCTCTCACCTCCCCGCCCAGAAAGCCCTTCTTGTCCCCTCGCAGGCTCTGCTTTGCCATTTCTGACATCACCATGTTCTCCAGGGTGCCGGCCCCTTTTCTGGTTTCTTTTGTGGCCGATGGGCAGGTCCCCAAAGTCATTGCCAATTGTTAGGATGGGCTCTTGGCGAGAGCGGTGCACTAGTCCCAGTGCTACTTACTGTCCAGACTCCTCTGGGATTCTGGGATGGAGATGGAAACACTGCATTTTCCGAGGTGACAATAATTGGTGGGGGCGGGGGGGGGGTGGGGGGAGCGGGGAGACAGGGGCACCTTCTGTAAGGCACCTTCCACCCTCTCTTACCACTCTGAGGGTCAGAGGCAGCCTGTATACATTTACTGGGGCCATTTGCATTTTTTACCAACATCATCGTGCTGGTAAAGCTTTCACCTTGGAGACCTGGTTGCAAAATCACCATTCAGAGGAAATCAATCTTACTTCTTTCCTCCCAGCAGGCTTTTAGCTCTCTCTCTCTCTCTCCCTTTTTCTTTCCTTCCGACCCACACTGCCTGCTTCCAGCCCTGTGCTGGCTGTCTCCTGACGCCTGGTAAAGATGAGGAACGCGGTTTCAGACCCCGGGTTTGATCCTCAGCTCTGGGAAGTAGACCGGGGCCCCCTGCTTCCCTCTTATCACAGTAGCGGTGTCTGCTCCAGCTCGCTCAGCCCTGGCTGCACCGGGTCTCCTAGGAGCTTCTAAAAATCACTGACCTTGCCCTGACCGGTTTGGCTCAGTGGATAGAGCATCGGCCTGCGGACTGAAGGGTCCCAGGTTCGATTCCGGTCAGGGGCATGTGCCTTGGTTGCGGGCACAGAGGATGCAGGAGGCAGCTGATCAATGTTCCTGTCTCACTGATGTTTCTAACTCTCTATCCCTCTCCTCTCCTCTCTGTAAAAAATCAATAAAATATATATTTTTAAAAAATCACTGACCTTGGGGGCCCACCTCAGACCCACAAAATCAGAATCATTGGAGGCAGAGCCTGGGTTCCCATGTTTTCTTGTTTGGTTGGTTTTCGTTTTTTTTAATATATTTTGATTGATTTCAGAGAGGGAGGGAGAGGGGGAGAGAGAGAAACATCAGTGATGAGAGAAAATCACTGATTGGCTGCCTCCTGCACAGCCCACACTGGGGATCGAGCCCGCAACCCGGGCCTACGCCATGACCGGGAATCGAACCGTGCTCTCCCGGTTCACAGGTCCACACTCAACCACTGGGTGCTTCTCCTGCTCCCCCAGGTGATCCTACTGGGCAGCCAGCGGGGAAACACGGTGTCTACCCCCACTCTGGACAGTTCCCCTCAGAAGCCTGTCTCTCTAATCCTCACGGTTCATGTCCTTGGATTCCGATAGGGAGTGGGGACCAGGGGGGGGACCAGCAGAAACTGTCCACAGTGTCTCTGGCTGATAGAGGCCCCACTGCGGAGACCCCAGGGTTCACGTTAGCCCTCGACGTTGGCTCCCTGCCCCTCCGAGGAACGTGCCACCTCCTTCAATGACCTCTCAGCCCAGGTGGTTCACGTCTCATTAGCGTTTGGGCCAGAACACAGAATTGTAAAAGGTGTCAGGGACGTTCCTCTTGCAAAAGGCAGGCAGCGAGCACTGCCTGACAGTCGTACCTGCTCCCTTTGTGATAAACAGCATCCAGCCGAACAGCACTTATCAGAAACCCGCACGAGGCCTGACCCCCGGCGCGGCCCGATTTATTCTAAGAGACAGCGTCTGCTCCATTTGGGAGCTCGTGTCATAAGAAAAATGGCACCATCCAAACATAGCTACCCAGAAGGCAGTTACCCTGTGTGCTGCGTTTCTCCTCTTTTCTTCTTTCGCTCGGGTTGTTTTGGTGGGAGACCTGTTTGGGGCGCTTCGCCAGATGCGAAATGACAGTGAGCCTGGCTGTGACACAGACATGGGGGGTGGGGGGGATCTTCAGCGCCTGGGTTTCTGTGGAGGCCCCTCCTCCCCAGCCTCCGTCTGCCCTCAGCTGGTTCCCCACTGGCCTCTCTCCCACCCTTTCTGTGCAAAAGTCCAAGCAAAAAAAGGTCGTTTGCCAAACCTCCAGCCTCCGTAGCGTCCCGGATGGTGTTAATATGCAGCCCAGGGGGAATCCTATGGCATCGTTGACCGGTTCCTGGAATGGCTTCAGCCTTTCCTAACCAAGCTGCATCTTCCTAGAGCCAGTGCACGGTCTGACTGTGGGACGAGTTAATGGTTGCTGCCTCGTCAATCAAGGTGAATGCTGAACGAGACTGCTTTCTAATTTTTCCCTTTTTAAAACAATAAATATTTTTTATATTCTTTTATTAATTTCAGAGAGGAAGGGAGAGGGAGAGAGAGAGAGAACCATCAATGATGAGAGAGAATCATTGATTGGCTGCCTCCTGCACGTCCCACACTGGGGATCGAGCCCACAACCTAGGCATGTGCCCTGACCAGGAATTGAGCCATGACCTTCTGGTTCATGGGTTTAAGATCAACCACTGAGCCACACCAGCCAGGCAAGACTGCTTTCTCTGGCCTGGGAATGGTCAAGCCATTTTTTTTTATTTGCTCCTCCTCCAACGGGCATGCGCCTCACGTTTCCAGCCATTTACGTGGCTCTCTGGGGAGCTGTTATCATCCAGGTACTGGGCTCCGTTCCTGGAAATGGGCCAAGACACACAGTCAGTTCCGAATTAGCCATGCTCAGGGAGGTGAGCAGCGGTGCGGATGGTGCAGAATAGCAGATTGTCTGCAGTCACCTTTGGTGGCGTTGGAGCAAACGCAGTGCATGTGGGAGTGTGTGCACGAGTGTGTCCCAGCAGCGTCTCGTTCTCCATGGCCGTCTGGGTTTTGCATGCACTGGAGTCCCATGCTCTGAGGCAGCATCATCTGGAGGTGGGAGTAAGCATCCCACTGCCTCCTGAGGAGCAGGGGGAAGCCAGCGTGGAGTTTCAAAGGCTCCCTAGAGTATGAAGAGGCTAAGACCATGGTCAGCAAACTGTGGCTCACGAGCCACATGCGGCTCTTTGGCCCCTTGAGTGTGGCTCTTCCTAAGCCTTAGGAATACCCTAATTAAGTGAATAACAATGTACCTACCTATAGAGTTTAAGTTTAAAAAATTTGGCTCTCAAAAGAAATTTCAGTCATTGTACTGTTGATAATTGGCTCTGTTGACTGATGAGTTTGCCGACCACTGGGCTAGGAAGAGGGCCATGGACCTCTGTTTTGGGAGTTTTGTGGACCCTGTAGGGCTTGTCCCTTCCCACTTTGCTCTGATGCCCCGTAGGTGCCCGTGATCTGCCCCAGATCCTGACAGGACTGTGGAGAGGTACCCCAAGTCACTCTCTCTGCAGATGGCCCAGTTGTCCCTTCCCGGCGGCCACCCTAGATTTGTAGTGCCCCCTGCAAGACCAGAATGCCTCCTGGGAGGTGGAGCTATCTGGTGTACCTGCAGAGCAAGCGCCTCATCACCTCCAGCCTTTCTCGGAAGCTCACTGCAGGTTCTTGAGGGAAAGGGACCCACGTGGTGGGGAGTGGTTCTCACTCTCGTTGCACATACAAATCACCCAGGGAGCTCATGTGAATGGCAAACGCCCAGGGCTATGCACAGAAACTCTAGTTTGGGCATATGGCAGTGGAGTCTTTCATTTGCTTTGCTGTCGAGCACACACCCTGTGGGAGGCACCTGTTGAGACCCTCTGTTCGGAGCGCATGTTGACTCTGCTTCTCATCTGATTTGGGGCCGTGGCGTGAGCGAAGATGAACGTTGGCGTTTCAGAGCCTCTTCCTCCACCAACCACTAGTTTTCGTGCACGTCTGACTTGTGATGGGCCAGTAGGGACTCTAAAGAGACAGCCTTTACCAGGTGGGCACCTTCTCCCCGGCCTGACCATGTCCAGAAGCTCATGGCCAACCCACAAGTCGCAGAAGGTACCGTACTAACAGCTACGACTGTTTGATGAGCACGTACTAGTGGCCGGCATTATTGTAAGGGTTCCTACATGCATTTTCTCACTGAATGCTCCTAACTCTCTGAGGTGTTATTCTCATTTTGGGAGGACCCACAGAGAAGCCAGCTCAGTCTTTGTCGAGCTAATTTTAAAATAAGAGGGGGGAAAATAAACAAACCCAGCATGTTTGGGATTCTTGAAGGAAAGACAGCATGTAAATCACCTAATTATTATTAATACTAGTATTCATGTGTATATCCTTGCAGGCAAGAGGAACACAGTATGCTTTTCTGTGGTTGTGTCAGAGGTGGTTCAGATGAGAGCAATTAGCTAGCTAATGGGCCAGGGGGAATGGTTTTCTGTGATCTTCCGGCGAGTGGCCACTGCCTCGTCTCCTGAGATGGAAGGGTCCGGCCAACGCAACAGCTGTGACAACGGCCTACAAAACGGGTTGTCACTCTGGACGATTCCCGGTGCTCCAAATACCAGAGCAGACGAAGGCAGAAGTCCAGTTGTTGATGGGCTCATTGACTTTCTAAAATAAGAAGTAGGATCTGTGGCCACTGAAAGGACCCTCCTCCTTGTAGATTAACTGAATGGTGTACGTCTTGAGGGTCTGGTAGGGGAGCAGGACTTAGGATAAGGCCCAGAGGCAACAGAACAAGAAAGCTTTCGACTTGCAGCCCGAAGACAACGAAAGGGTCTTAAAGAGATGCAAATCCCACTCAGGGAAGCTCTCCAAGTCGGCGATTAAAGTTTATCCAGGAACCTAGGGCTGGCGAGTGATGAAAGATCAATAGGTTAAATACATTGTTTCATCAGATACTTAGCACAAATCAAATATTACCTTTATTGAAGTTATCAGGCTAAATGAGGGCCCCGTGTGGTGAACCCTCATTACTGGGATGTCCATGGATCATGAAAACTGCGGGGTGCATCCCGGAGTCACCTCCAGCCCTGAGAGGAGGAGCAGGAGGCCAGAAAGCGTGTGTGGGGCCGAGGTGGCATCTGCTCTTTTCCTTGAGGGGTAACTGAGGAAGTTGGGGCTGAGAATCAAAGAGAATTTTCCCCAGAGAATCAAAGGTACCAAGTCCAGGAATGTATAAAAATAGCCATCTCCTTGAAGCTGGGTGCACCTGCTGGTGTGCACAGCGAGTCAGGAGCCCTATTATCCAGGACCCTCAGAAGTCCCCTCATTCTTGTAAGACAGCGCCTGCTCATTCTGTGCTTTGCCGTAGCATCGTGGTAGCATCGGGGTATCAAAGCATGAGTCTGAAAAGACTTCCCTGAGAAGGGCTCCCGCCGGGAGAAGGGGCCTGCGGGCTCCTGGGAGTGGGGAGCCATGGCTGAGCCACAGAGGGACCGGGATCCTCCAGCTGGGCGAGGCCCATCTTCCCAGTTAGACTCCTGGGCACCCGGGGGCCAGCTTGGTGGGCTGATTGTGAACTGTTCTCTGCTGGCTTTGCTGGCCTAGATCTCGTCAAATTATTACCTTGTCTTTCCAGTGGATAGAAGTAAGGCCAGTCTTGAATTTTGCTGAGAACTAAGGAGAAACAAAGGGAAAGAAGCAATAGGATTAGGAAAGCGTGCCCATGAGCAAACACGTCGCAGGATTCTGCATCCACACAAGCAGAGTCCACAGCTCCCCCAACCCATCCGGAGCAAGCAGCTGATTCCCACTCCTTCCCAGAGCCCACTGGGGTGTGGAGGGGATAGGGGGGGCGCGGGGGGGCAGGCTGTCTCTGTGCCCTTGTCTCCACCCCTTAACTCCACCTCACCCCAATTCATTTGAAAGAGTGGTGTTTCCACAATTCCTGGCCCCACTTGGATGAGAAAAGGAAAAAGATGGGGCCCTTTCTCTTCCAAAAAGCACATCGTGGCTGTCAATTCCACCAGCTCTGACCTGTGTCCTGCCCCCACCCCTACCACCCCCCACCCTTCCCCCTGGGGTTTCTTCTTATCCATCTCTCTGGGTTGATTTGCTTGGTTCACCAAAACATGGTAACGAGCTGGGGTTAGGCCAGGCTCTCCTTTTTTGGGTTTGGTTTAGTTTGGTTTGGTTTCATCTTCTTTTTTTAAAGCTTTATTGTTGAAAGTATTACATATGTCCCCTTTCTTTCCCTATCGATCCTTCCTCTTTTGGAAACAATCTACTGTTTCGCTAAGACTCTCAGCCAGCAGTTTTCTAATTGGGCTCCTCAGGGCCCAGGACCCAAGCCCTCTGCCTTATACATCACTGACACCAATTTTATATATTGAGATTCCATGTGAAATCCCATCTGGGGGGGAAAAAAAACAAAAACCTATTACTGAAGATAAAAAGTTTGGAAGCCATTATTCAAGGTTTTCTCAGGACTCCAATGATAGCATCTTATATTTTCTTCCCAAAATGTACCAAAACAATCATAAGAATGACCAACCATTGTTGAAGGCTTATTTCAAGCCAAGGGTTTTGGATACATCACCCTGGTTCAGCCTTCTGTGCAAATGAACAAGTTCATTTTGCAAAGGAAGAACATCGAGACCATGGGAAGAAACCAGCCCTGCGTCTCATAGGTTCAGAGGGCGGAAGAGCAGGCATCTTGCTGAGGTCAGGGTCCGAGCTTGGTGGTCCTCCTGACCTCGTGCACCTTCACACCTGGCTCCTGGGAGCCCGGCTGGGGTTCTGGTTCCAGAGGCAGCTCCTAGCAGAGCAGGGCTCTTCAACAGCCCCAGAGTCCAGGGAGCCCACCTGACGTGCCCAGCTCAGCTTCTCATTCCCATCCTCACCTGGAGGACTCTAATTAGCTCCCAACACCTGCTCTCACCCTTTCCTCGGCCCCACCCCCCTTTTACAGTCAGTGTTTTGGTATGAAGCAACCTTAGTCAGCAACAGTGCCCATACAAAAGTGAGTGAATGAATGAATGAATGAATGAGTTATTTTTGTCCTCAAAATCCAACAAGAGTTCATATCTGTTGTTGCCACCCCTGGTGCTCCCGCCTCCACTCCCATCTGAGTAGGTGGACGGGGTTTCCATTGAGTTATTGCCACATAGAGACCTGAGCTCAGAGGAGCCTAGAGACCAGGACTGTCCCCTGATTCTGAAACCATCGGGACGGGCATCCATACCGCTCACAGGGCAGGCGGGCACACCCTGCTCCAGAGAGGGCAGTGTGTCTGGAAAACTACAGATGCGCTCCCTTCCCAAAGTGGCTCCCAGCGGCAGAGGGATGGCCCCGCAGCGTCCCTCCCGGGGTAGGAGGTGAAAGAACCCCACGGAAGGGGGGAGGGCGTTGGCGTGGACAGTGAAGCGATTCAACCTCCCAAACGCAGTTGTTTGTGGGGTGAGAGGGTGAAGGAGAAGAGAGGCAGGTGTGAGCCTTCAGCGAGTCACACTTCCCTGGGAAACAAAGGAGCTGTTTGTCAGAGCAGCGCGCTGTGGGAACCCACGAGGATTCAGGCAGTTGGCACCTTGGCGAGCCCCTGCCTTTGCCGGCGCGACCTAATTTCGAGAGATGCTGCTCATATTGTTCCCAGATGAAAGCCAGCGTCGGCCAAAGCTCTCCTGGATGTGGCTTTGACATCAGGAAAAGTTATCCTGACTCACGTGACCAATCCCCCTTCTTATTCCCTTTTCCCTAACCCAGCCCTGCACCCGTCCCTCTCCCTCCCACGAATCTTTGGCAGAGCTGCCAGTCAAAGGCCATCAACACAGACAGATGTCTCCCCGCCACCTGCCCACTGCGGGCAAGACCCAGGTTTCCGCAGCCTTTGCCAGCGGGTGAGCCAGGAAGGCTCCCCAAAGTCTCCTTCCATCCAATTAACATTGGGTGGCTTCAGCTGCCTTTTCGAGGCCAGGAGAGACGGAGGAGTTACCTCTGCTGAGTGAACAGCCCTCTGCAGCCCCCTGGCCTGTTACCCAACAGGTTACTAATATTGAGAGAGAGTAGGCAAACGCTTTAAAGAAACAAACCCTTAAAACACTCAAGGTTTGCCTGGACAGCATGGCTCAGTGGTTGATCATCCACCCATGAACCAGAGGTCACAGTTTAATTCCCAGTCAGGGCACATGCCCGGGTTGTGTGCCCCATCCCCAGTGTGGGGCGTGCAGGAGGCAGCTGATCAATGATTCTCTCCCCTCACTGATGTTTCTATCTATCTCACCCTCTCCCTTCTTGGAAATCAATAAAAATATTTTTTTTAAAAAACACTCAAGGTTTGAAACAAAGTCCAAGAAGCACCGAGGTGGTGGGAGGAACTAGAGTGCGGGGTTAGATTCCGCAGACTCCACTGAAGTTCAGAGTCCATGGTTCTAAGGGGGTCCGACCTTCCGCAATGTCAGGCTGTGTGCCACCCAGTTGGAGAGTCTGAGACGATGTGTTCGGGCTCAAGGCCCCCTCAGACTGATGCGGAAGGGATTTTAGGGCCATTGTGTTCTTAGGTGGGGCGAGGGAGGGCATCTCTCCGGAGCCAGGGAGCATCAAGACACTACACTGTGGAACTGAGGGCTGTGGCCTTGCTGTGACTGAGGCTTTGCCTGGCCTGCAGGAGAATTCTGAAGGCATCTGTAGGAAGAAGTTGTGGGACCTCCCCCTGGATCAGCATATAGGCATTTAGAAGGTATTTTTTTCAACGACCCTTTTTGCCTACAATAGAACAAAGATGCTATTTCCCATTTGATAACACAAGAGACAAGAGAAACTTCTAGTGCCTCCCTGTCCCTTACTACTTCTCATCCCTGGGTCACTGTCCCCCTGAACCCCCCTTTAAAGTCAGCGAACCTTCAGGATTGGGCCTTGGTCTCACCACATCTGGCCCAGCTTCTCCTGCCAGTCAGATGTGCTCTGCTCATTGCTGGCCAGCAGCGTGTCACCTGCATGCTGCCAGGCCAGAGTGGGGCCTGCGTGTCCAGGTGACCTTGAAAAGAACTCAAGTTCGTTTGCCTCTGCTTTTTCTCATGCAGGATCTAGCCTTTAAGCTTCATGTTACATCTTCAGGGGCAGTTTCCTATCCATTTACTTATGTGAATTGCATAACAACCCTGTGAGGTATCATCGTCATCTTACAGCAAAGAAAATGAGGCCCTAATGAGTGATTCCCCCAAAGGTTGAGCACCTGGTGACTGGCTGAGGGCAGGAGCTTGGCTTCCTGGCTGTGTCCAGCCGGCACCCCTTCTGCCTTGCTGTCGCTGCTCTCCTCTCAACAAGCAATTCACACCCCACCTCCTCCAAGAAGCCTTCCTGGACTACACCAGGCCCCCGTGCTTGCTCTCTCTCCTCCATTTGACTGTAGGAAGCTCACTGTTTGTATCTCTCGGTTGCCTGGTTATTCCATCACTCTCTTGTTTACTTAATTCTTCAGGTGTGGACATATATTCTTCCCAAGAAAATTATAAACAAGGTGTCTGGCATAAGCTTTATTATTCCTGCTCCCCCCCTCCACCCCCGTCTCCCAACAAAACCCAATTAAGAGTGTAGGAGACATTTAACAAATACCGCTGCTGAACGCATGGATGAATGACTTTGTTTTAATCAGATATAAATTAAGCTGGTGTCACATCCAAAGCAGAGCTTCTTTCTGTGTTAACCCCTGTGGGGCTCTCTCTGGTGGCAGTGGGGGACAGGCAGGTAGCTGGCCCTTTTGTTTCTGTTCCACAGACGCGGGCCTCCGGGAGGAAAATCTAAAGGCCTCTGACCTGGTTGCTTGCCCTTGGAGTGAAAATCGGAGATTAAAATTTCACAACAGAGAAAGTCTTCAAAGCTCCCCCTTTGGGGTGGCAATCATAGGAGGAGGAGTGATGGGGCTGTAATAAGAGCACTGATGTTTGGGAGACAGCGGGAGGAAGGCGGCGTATTGCATAGGGATTACATGCAGGGCTTCGGGGTCAGACAGCCCGGTGGTCCCAGCCCTGCAACTTCCTGAATGATGGATGACTTTGGGAAAGTTGCACGACCTCTTGTCCACGGTCCCCTGACCTGTGAAGTGGAGGTAGTAATAGTTTCTACACCATAGCGCTGTTATGAGGATGAACTAGCATAATGTGTGTGTGTGTGTGTGTGTGTGTGTGTGTGTGTGTGTGTGTGTGTGATGTGCCTAGCACTGTGCCTGACACTTGAAATGTGCCCAAGGCATGGTAGCCATTGTTACTACTACCATAGTCTCCGGGGGGGTGGGGGGGGGGGCCAGGGGGGACGTGATCCAGGCTCCGTCCTGCCTTGGTTCCTCCATATATCCTAAGGAAAGAAGGTAGTTTACTCCCCACCCACCCATGGAGACTCCAGCCCAGGCTCATTGAACAAAGGGAACCAAAAGGGGCCATCGGTACTAGAGCCCCGATCCAAAGACACCCACCCTTCTGAGGGGCTGATGTCCCAACTTGCCAGTGACGCCCAGAAACATGGGTTCTTCTTTAAGGCATTCTCCAAACAGGCCAGGGGCCGCACCTGCCTTCTTGCTCAGTGCCCAGAAGTAACAAGCCCCAGCCATCTCACCTTTTCTTCTCTGGTTAGAACAAGGTCAACTTCTCTATCTGTCTCATTCTCCACTTGGCACAATCACTTCCTCCACCTTCTTTTAGATTCCTGAATTCAGAAGTGTTCATTAGGGTCTTCCCCAGACTTTATGGAAGTGTCAGGATGGAACCTATTATTACCACCCCACATGGGAAAATTGAACATCTCTTGCTTTATGAACCCTTCATCACAATTAGTACTCTTTCTCGAGCTTCCCATTTATTGGGTTCTCTGGTATAATCATTCCTTATATGTGTTTCAGGACCTCGTACAAGTACAAATAATTTAAACTAATTAGCTTCCTATAAAAAAAAGGAATGAAAACAAATGGCACATGAATGAATTGTGAGCTTTCATATGGAATTAATATCTCCCTAATACCCACAAATTTGGTAAATTCATTATGCACCCATAATCAAACCTGATGAATCCCCGAGATAATTCCAAAGTAATTATGCATGAACTGCTGCCACTTATTTTAAAATGCTATCAAAATAAGAGATTTATCCCCAAGATCCAGTTAGGCTCCGGGAGAAGGAGCACTAACCTGACATGGCCTGTCAAAACCAGCCATTGCAAATCACACCAAACTCTGCACGCCCTGCCACTGACACCGGCGAAGGCCGCCACGAGCTCCAGAGGTGTCCTGCCTGAGACATGGAGTCCAGTTTTCAGGGGGATTTGTTTGGGACTGATTCGGGGACGAGAGAGAGGGGCGTCCCCAACAGAACAGCCATCAAAGCCCACGAAACACTGCACATCCTACGTCCTCACCCGTTCCCAGAAGCCCTTCTTGGTTGAGGTGAGGGTCATGCAGCAAGGAGCTGTGTCCTGTAGGCAGGGACTGTGGTTCCTTTCCAATACTCCGTGCCTGTAGGCTGGTATGGGCTGGGGTGATCGCAGGCTCATTTGAGCAGGCAAATGAAATGTTCTACCCTCTGAACTACCCACCGTAGCTTTTTATTTCTAACTTTCTTGAAACATAGCTCATTATTTATTTTCAGACATAGCTCCTATTTGATTGTATGTTTCTTAAAGGCCATGACAGTACTATGTGTCATATATATATATATATATATATATATATATATATATATTCATCATATATGTGTATATACATATGTATAAAATAAATGTTTATTAAATATCTGTGTGCTAGGCACTGATACTCCATTAAATAAAACAGACAAATATCTAAGCCCTCATGGAGTTGACATTCTAGTGGGGAGACGTCAAAGAAACAAATAAGTAAGATAAATAATATGTAAGACGAGGATAGGTACTGTAGAGGAGAATAAAGCAGGGGAGGGATGTGGAGGAAGGGATATGTACGGGGGTGGGAGGCAGATTTTAAATAAGTTGATCAATCCATAAGAAGCTAGCAACTGAGCGGTGTCCTGAGGAAGTGGAGGACTGAGCCACGAGGGTGCACAAAGGCACAACATCTCAGGCAGAGGGAACAGCAAGCGCGAAGGCCCCGAGGCAGAAGCATACCTGGTGAGTTTAGGGAACAGCAAAGAGACAGAAGAGATGGAGCCGAGAGTCAGCAAAAGGAAGAGGAGGGCATGAAGCTAAAGAGGAAACAAGGAGGCAAGGCCGTGCAGGGTGGTGTAAGTCATGACAAGGGTTTTGCCTTCTCCTCTGGGATGGTTCGGGATGGGGGAAATGACAGCGCCTGGCTTCCGTGTGTAAAAGCATCCCTCAGACTGCTCTGTGGAGAAGAGAGTGTGGGGAGGTGAGGGCAGGAGCAGGGGGACCAGTGTGGAGGCCCTGGCAATAACCTAGGTGCGGGATCATTGTGCCTGGGCCCAGGGCGGGTGGGGTGGGAAGCAACCAGATGCAGAATTTCCTTTGAAGAAAGAGCCACCAGGACTCGCTGGCGGATTAGACTTCTCTGGAAACTTCTCAGCTCCCAGAGAGTCGAGTCCCTATTCCCAGAAGGTGCCTGATCAATGTTTGCGGAATGAATGGCAAACATGTGCATAAACGCGGTCTTCAAATAACTTGGACCTCAGGTAGAGGTTGTGTTGAATTTGATTAGAGGGGAAAGCGCGTATCTCCTATAACTCAACCTCTCTCCTGGGGCCGAGATTCCTTCCCTACTAGAAACTCATTAAATATTTGCTGAAAAAGTGAATAAAGGAATTAATTGAAATAGGTGTGCAAGACCTGGGACCTTGTTCTGACTTTCAACTGAACTCCCAGTAGATGGGTCCCGGGGCTTTTCTCTCTCTAGCCCGTGGCAAAATTGCAGGAATAACAATTCGAGGCTGACGCCTCCATTGAGCCTGCCCAGGAAAGTGCCTAAAACGATCATCTGTCCTCCTGTGTGTCATGGTGGGAAGACAAGAAATACTAAGTGTTTAAATGCCATCATCATTACTAAACGGCTGTAGGAATACAAATTCAGTGTACGCTATTGAGGATCATGAAACTCTTCTGAATCTGATGCCCAAATTGAAATAATTGGCTCGTCGATGGAATCTGTCGGGGGGACGCGTTGTTTCCATGGGGAGAGCGAGACAGGAGCTTGGGTGGGTAGATTGGTGTTGTTGGCAGAACGTGGTTGTGTTGCAATTGCAAGTGACAGCCCGGGTCATGATTAAAAACACTCGGGGCACAAATTTACAGTCTCAGGAAAACGAACGGATTTTGCAATTAAACAAGAGTTTGAAGCCTCTGGGATTTTCCCAGGCGTGCTTGAATTCTGTTTCGGGAGGTCAACTGCAGACCCGACACACTGACTCTCCATGTGTCCTCAACAAGCGCAAAATAAATAACGATGATAATAGATTGAGCTGCGGCCCGAGAACGAAGATGGGTTTTAAATGAAAATCATTACTCACGGATGCGGGAGGACAGACTCAGGCCCATCCTGTGCTGACGCGGAGGAGCGAGAGACCCACTGGGCCATGGCATCGCCAACCTGCCGACGCCAAGGCCGACCTGTGGGGGGTGGGGCGGGTTAATTATCTGCAGGTTGTAAAGCGTTATTGCTTGGCGGAGTATTATTATTTTAATAAAAAAAGGCTCATGAAAGCGTCTCTGGTGGTAGCTCAGGAAGAATCATTTTGAGGACAAGAGTCCTCGTACATCATTCTGAGTGCCGCCTATGTATTTGAGTATCAACAAAAAATTTACTGTTTAAACATAAATCTCGGGGAGAAGTTGAAGTTAATTAAAAAGGTTTAACGGCATATGCATCAGTATTAGCCCTGGCCCTCTTTAGCATGGAGGGAAGGGAAGGAAATAAAACAAGGTGTGCGAGGAAGCAGTCAACGTCGGCATTTAATTAACTGTGGTCCGAAGTGCAGACAAAGATGCCACCTTATCTGCCGTTCAGCGTGAGGGTTCGGTGCCAGGAGAGAGAATGGGAGGCAGGGAATGGTCCCTGAAGAGCTATTTGTGTTTTTAATTAACTGAGGCTTTGAGAGTGTTCCCTACTTTTTTTTTTTTTTTTTTCTTTAGAAACCTAGGATTTCGCCTTGCGCCAGGATGCCTTCTGCTCAGATGTGGGAGGCCTCAGGCCAAACACGGTACCTGGTTTAAGTGCCTATCCTCTGCTTTATGCCATGATTGGCTCATTAATTGATTGATTGGTTCATATTCTCTCTCTCTCTCTCTCTCTCTCTCTCTCTCTCTCTCTCTCTCTCTCTTCCCCCTTTCCCTCTTTCTAAAAAAATCAATAAAACCATATCCTGGGGTAAGGATTTTTAAAGTGTGGTCATTGAGTTCAGACCTAATGAAGCCAGAGAGGAAAGTGGGAAACTAGCAAAGGACAAATAGAATGAAGGCCAAGAGAAAACGAGGTAGACGTTCAAGAGGAAGTGAGAACATGGGTGAGGACAGAGAGGGATTTTGCCTATTGGAAATCTGGAATAGCTTTCACCCACACCTGCCAGGATCCTCTTGGCCTTTCAGGACCATCTCAAACACTGTTCCTCCCGGCCACGGATGCGCTCTCCTCTATTTTCCTGACATCTTCTCTGTTTATAATTCATTCGTTCCACTAATGTTCGTTAAGCCTCTACTACATGCACAGAAGTTTAATATACATTCTCTTATTTGCCCCTCACACTAACCCTCTAAGATAGATATCATTCCTATCCGTGTTCTGTGAATAAGAAGACTGAAGCTTAAATGCGTTTAGATATCCTGCCCAATATCACAGAATTAGCAAGAGGCAAGAGGCAGAGGCAGCCTGCAAACCCAGTTCCAGAGCTGTTCGCATCAGACCAAAGTTACCCCTGCTTTAGTGCAGTCTGCCTTGTATTGGATGGAAAGGAAAAGGAGAGAGAGAGAGAGAGAGAGAGAGAGAGAGAGAGAGAGAGAGAGAGATGCTCAAATGTCCTTTTATCACCCTACTTGACTGTAGAATCCTTGAACTCGGAAATCTTACTTTTGAATTCTTCACTTGGATGCTGAATAAATTTCACTTCGTTGAACCGATGTACAGTTGAGAATTTTTCACAAGCCATGCTCTGGAAGGGACAGCAGACATTATGCCATCCATCCCCTGCCTCAGAAAGACTGTTCCTGAGCTACTTCCTGGTCCTATCCCTTTTGTGCGTCGCTCCTTCAAACATCAACGTGTCCCTAAGCACTTTGTCCGGTCAGATGCTCTTGATTTTTCTGAGGCTTCTTACTTGTCTGTGGCCTGTTCCCGGATGTTGGTTTGGAAACGGTGGTCGCCCAAGGAGATCAGGCCTGTTCTTAAACGGAGAGTTTGCTTGGCAGAGGCAGAGGAGAGGGAGGCACAGAGGGGGAGAGGGGGCAGAATTTGCATCTCGGTGAGCCTTGCCTGAGTTGGCCACGTGGCATAGCCGTGAGCTCTCGCAGAGACAATCTCGCTCCCTCCTGCTCCCCGTGGGAGTCCTGCAGCAAGCGCAGTGTCATCTCCCAGGAGCGTGCTGCCCGGTGGGGGCGCAGCCATAGTAGTTGCAGGGAGACTTGGCACAAACGGAGTCTCTTGCTGGCGTCAGAAGATGGAACAGTGAGCACTAATCACCAACCCCGGTGAGACTGGCGCAGGGAGCATTTGGAAGCTGGGACTGAGAAGGCAAGGAAGCGTCTGTCCAAATCTGTTACTTGATGGGCTAACAAGATGGTTGGCGCCCCCTCTCCTCTGTGGGTTGTGAAGATCTACCCTTTCAAGAGGGGCCCGTGACTCTCCATGAACAGCCCAGCTGGGACCTGGGCTCCACTGGGGCAGGCACAGACACCTTGCACAGGGAGGCTCCTCCCACTGGACGCCTGGCCTGTGTGTGATGGAGAGAGGCCCTTTCCCACCTTCACCTGGAGCAGCAGAGCTGACCCTCCAGCCCTGAGAAGGTGGCCGTTGGGGCGATGCACACGCAAGGGGGCTGGTGGTGAGGAGTCAGTGAGTTCTCCAACATTCTATAAATTAACGTCTCCATGGCTTCCACCATGTAACTATGGTGGGAACTCTGGGGAGGACAGAGAGAATGAGTGAGAGAGACTTCCTTGTTGGGTAGCAGGGAAGCGGAGCTGGCGGCGAGGGCGGTGGACATCACGCAGTCCCAGTCGCAGAAGAAGCCAAGAGGCTCGCGTTGAGTGCGGTCTGTGTTGTCCTGGTGAGATGTGGCCCGCTGGCCGGTACTTTCTTCGTTGGCAGTCTAGGTGGGAATAGCAATGTCCTACTTTCCCGCTGTTGCTAGTGTCAAAGGTATTCCTTTACCTCCGACCTTGTGAAACTCCACATGAGCCCCTGAACCCTGAGCTGATGAGCAGGACAGAGAATAGCTTCGTGAGCACTGAAGCTCCTCGGAGACTCGGCCTGGAGTAGAGGCCCCGGGAAACCCAGAACCACAGAGAGACTATGCCAATCCTCTGGGCAAGGCTGGTGAAGGTGGGTTGGCCAGGAGCTAGCGGAGGAAGTGGTGAGAGGCGGTTGGTCTATGTATATATTGTGAGACAACAAACTATGTTGACCGATTGGACGTGTGTATGCAAGAATGAGAGGAGTCTAAGGCCACTCCAAGATTTCTGGTCTGAGTCACTGGGAGGATAAAACCACCACGTAACAGGTGAGAAAGCCTGTCGCAGGGGCAGGTCTCTAGGAGCAGAGCAGGAGTTCGGTGTGAGATGCCCATGAGACATCCACGTGGAGATGGGGGGAGGCAGTTGGATAGATGAGTCTGGGGGTTAGGAGGAGTGGTCCAGGCCTTGAGAGACTCAGAGGAGCGTTGGTGTTTAAAGCTCTAGGAGTGAGTGCAGACAAGAGAAGAGATCCCAGGACTGACTGAACCAGGGGACTTTGGCGTCCAGGAGAGGAGGGAAGCCAGCAGGAGGGAGAGGGGTTCTGTGACGTAGAAGGAAAGGATCAGAGTGGAGACCCCGGGAATCGTTCCCATGCTTGCCTCTCACGGGCTGCTCCTCACACAGAGGTGGACATGGTTCTGAAGACGAAGGGCCCCATGGTTCGCTCGGGGGCTCAGGAAGAACCTACATGAAGCGGCACCCAGTGGTATGAGAGGGTGTACCTCTAAGTCCAGGTTGTGTGGTTCAGACTGAGCACTAAGGGTGCATTGATCTGACTACTGGGCCCTCTTAGCCATGCTTTTCAGGTACAAGCAGCCCAGAAGGAAAAACTGACTGAATTCAGAGGCCAAATTTTCCCCTCAGATCTATGCATGGAATGTATGCAGGGAGCAGATTGGAACGCTTTTGAAGTTGCTAATCTGAATTGACAGTCTGTTTGCTGGTTCCAGATGAGGATGCCTTTCAATTCCGTGTGTGTGTGTGTGTGTGTGTGTGTGTGTGTGTGTGTGTGGTGTTCAGTCGGTCCTAACAGCCTCCGTTCCCAAACCAAAGCGGGACCCCAGGACCGCCCCCAGCCCCCACCTCTCCACTTCCATGGCTATTTCTCAAGGTGGCCCAAGCCAGTCGCCACTCTACAAATGGCAGGTGCTGAAGGGGCGTCGCCCTGGAGCTTCTGTGCCTTATTTGTGAGTACAGTGCAGGGGAACATATCGCAGTCATGGTTCGGGAAGGTGGAAGATTAATTGTCTTCTCTGGGCACGTTCATTCCATACTCATTGTCACAGTCCTGGTCGTAATGAAGCGATTTAGTATTCATGCAGTTGCCACATCAGGTTCCTCCGTAGATGTTTTACTGTAATTTAGCATAAGTTAATGGATATCTATATTAAAGTGTTCCCAATTAAGCAAGTGGCCTTTCTATTCTGCAGGCCAGATTGGATTGGATGGCCATGAAGTGTAAGCAAACTAAGCCTTCTCAGATCCCAGCCCCGGAGGTCAAACCTGAAAATGAGTTTAGCTCCGTCTTGCATCTATTTCACAAGAATCCTAGTGGCTCAAAAATAACTTTGTAATTGACTGATCCAGACAGATGAGTTGGAAAGTGGGTGATTGATGGGCCCAATATATCTGAACAAAATCAACACGGGAGAGAATGCTAATTGCACAAATCAGGCGAGCTCACGGAGCAGACGCGAGGATAGAGTCGGGATTAGATTATCCGATCTCCAGCTTGAGGAGCCCTGAGACTTGTGGGCAACTGTTTGGGGATGTCGCGGGTGGTTGTTCAGCATCTGCCTTCTGAACTCGCCTGGATTAGAAGCTGCCGCGTTGGAAATGATTGACTGAGCTCCGTGGAGGTTACTTTTCAAAGCTTAAGGGATTGGGTTTCATTAAGAAAAAAAAAAAAATACAAACAACTTTGAAATGAGGTTTGGTCAACCAAAGGAACTTTTTTTTCTCTTTATGATTACCCAGAAGCAGAAAAGGAAAAGAAGCAAAAAATTCAAGCAGAAAAACCAAATAGCTTCCTGGACCTTCATTGGAGATAGGGCTGATTCACTCAGTACATAAGGTTTCTTTTCTTAAATGTCATCAGAAGGTCAGAAGCAGTGGCCTTTGGAGGCAAAGCTGATGGGATAGAGGTGGCCCCAGACCTTAATCTCCAGGCCCATTGGCACCGACCTCTTTCCGTTGACTGGGCCTTGGGAGGCTGGGAGGTTGGCCAAGGCACAAAGACACTGCAGACTTTGAAATCACAGCCCAGGCCGAGAGATGCCCGCAGGACCAATGGAGCCTCCTCTCATATGACTTGAGAACATGAACTCATCCACCAGAAAACAATCGAACTGTACTGTCCCAGGCCCTGGGGCTACAAGGATGGGCAAAACCGAGCTTCCATAATCTACAAAAGGAGATGGGCTGTGGGACTCGGTGATGCTCCAGTCACCACCTGGCTCTTCAGGACCTAAGTCCTTTTGCACACTGGTCGCCCCACAGTAGCAGCCTTCTCCCCAAGGTTCTGACACCTCATGCGTTCTAAGCCCTCAGTCTGGGCTTCCATTCACCAGGCTGGTCCGTGATCAAATGACTGCAGTGATAAGAAAGTTTAGGATTTTGCTCTGGCCCAGGACTCAGTGGGTTGGAGCATCATCCCATGCACCAAAAGGTTGCAGGTTCAATTCCCAGCCAGGGCATATACCTGGGTTGCAGGTTCAATCCCTGATCGGGTCACTTGCTGGGGCAGCCAATCAATGTTTCTCCCTCCCATTGATGTTTCTCTCTCTCTCTCTCTCTCTCTCTCTCTCTCTCTCTCTCTCTCTCTCTTCCTCTTTTCATCTCTCTCTAAAAATCAATAAAAGTCTATCCTCTGGTGAGGATGAATATTTTTTAAAGAAGGGGTATGGGATTTCTTCTGGTAGGAGGAATGGAGAAAAGGAATTCTCTGTGTCCTGTGGGGCTATCCTTCCCCCTTTGTCTACAGCAAAATGGCTGCCCCTCATCTGAATGTTTCTGCTTTTTTATCCTATTGCTGAACATCCATAACGGTAGTTATTCCCATCTGTGTAGGCTCTGTGAGCCCAGGCCAGACCCGGTAGAGAATATAGAACAACTTATAGTCTTGAGCTGAGCTGAGAAAGACAGTTGGTGAAACATGAAGAGTTTTTGGGTCTCCCAGGAGAAGACTGACTTTAACTGCAGCCTGTGGACAGACAAGTACATTTTTCCAATAGGAGGTGATGGACTGAAAGAGGAATGTGCTGGGCCTTTGGCTTCTTTAAAAAAAAAAAAAAAAAAACAAAAAAAAAAGGTGCTTCTCTTCCAACTTTGGGCATGGTTTAGTGAAATTCTGTCGAGAGGAAGTGATATAACCTAAGTGTTCTGAGGTCTCTGATTCTGGGAAGTCAATGCTAAACTCCAAAGCCAGAGCCATCATTGTTCCCATTCTGAGCTTCCCCTCGCCAGGGCATCACAGTTCTCCCACACGCTGCACGAGGTCCTGGGCAGACTTTATAAAGATTCTGAAGTTCACTGATTCTGGTACCACACAAGCCAGTGAAAGGGACTCAGCAAAGCTAACGCCTCTTCATTTTTCAGTCTTCAATTCCAGGGTCCCCTTGCTCAGAGAAGCTGTCCCTTTCTGCTCACTGACTCAGATGTCTCGCCTCACCTTCCCACTGTGCTCTCGGCATCTATTACACTGTACAGTGATCATCGGCTTACTTGTCAGTCTTTCCAGCAGTCACCTGTGTGCCCCCAAAGCTCAGCACTAGGCCTGGAACAGTGTAGACACTCTTAAATATTTATTGGATGGATGGACGGATGGACGGATGGACAGACAGATGGATGGATGGACGGACGGACAGTGGGTAGATGTTGAAACCACTGATTATTAGTTTTTGCTAATAAAAAGTCTTCTCTGCATTTTTATCCTTTTTTTTTTTAATGACCAGTCTTCAGGGGTAGCCAGTCTTTGGGAAAGGAATAGGTCTCCATTCTCCAAGTAGGATTTTATCAGCCCAGAGAACACTAAGCTATATTTTTATCAGGATTTCGACATGATTTATTTTTTTCATTTCTTCTAAGACTGGGAATTGAAATAAACACATAGGTGGACTGTGCAAAGGGACAAGCTGGCTAAGTGTGCCTGCCAGGTCCTGGGCAAACAGGTAGGCAGAGGCTTGAGCAGGAAGCTGAGAAGAGGAGGGAGGAGGCTGCGCAGAGCCTGACCCACAGTGCCAAGCAGGGAACATGCCATCTGCAGTGGGAACACGAGGCCAAGGGCCAGAGGAGGGCACGGCAGTGTTAGCAGAGGCATGCGAAGCGTGCAGAGAGAGAAGGGTAAAGCAGTCGGTTGCAATACTAATGCTGCCACTGCTGATTATTGAAATGTCCCAGTTACTCCGAAATCAGCCCAAATGGAAAGAGAACCTCAGCATACCAGTGAGGAAGTTCCGTCTTCACCCCTGAACATAGGTTTGGCTAAAACTCCTATTTCAAGCGGGAGGAATGAGAAAAGGAAGAAGAGAGGGAGCCTAGTAGTGAGGAAGTGCCTACCCTCCTAGGGGCGTCCATATGGCATCCCTTCTTATCTCTCAGGAAGGCAATGAAAGAGGTGTCCCTCTTTGTATGGATGATGGCACAGACTCAATGACATTAAGCTGCTTGCCTAAGGTCACGCAGCTCTGCGGAGTTGAGGGGAAGGTCCAATCACCCGAGTCTTTTAATGAGGAAGGTTCTCTGAGCACCCCCCCCCCACCCCACCCCCGCCACCTAACCAGATGTCACCGTCAAGTTCAACCTCCATGAGACAAGGGGGGGGGGGGGAGGGCGGGTGCCTGGAGACGTTGGTTTGCTCTGGACCAGGAGTGTGCATGTCCCTGCCTTTGAGATTTAGAGCTTCTTTTAAGGTCAATCCTTAAAGGAAAAGGTGTTATTTGTGCTCACTCTCAGGCCTGGCACTATTCCTGATCTTGGAGAAGTGTAGGGACTGGCAGGGCCCAGAAGTTGGAATTGCGCCCACTTCCTACCTAAGTGGGGACTATACCTCTGGGCTGTGTGAGGGGCGGTGCTGGCTTTCTTCTCTGGGTGCATAGACGCTCTCCCTTTGGCTCCCACAGAGAGTGAGCCCCTTTTGGCGACCAAAGAGGCAAGAGGCATAATGAAAAGAACACCAGCCCAGGGCTGAGAGTGGCTCTTTTTAGAAACCTGATTCCTTCCTGACCAGGGAGCAGGTGGCCCCAGCTGGTGGAAATGAATGTGAGGAGGACTGGGTGAGGGAGAACTGTGACACCCCGCCCCGCACATCACACTTCCTGCCAGGTGTAGCCAAGGCAAAACTAACCGTACACCTGGTTCCCTTTAGTACTTTCTTGAGAAGAAAGACAAAGCTTCCACCCTCACGGCCCAACAGTCAAGCCTCATCTCACAGGAAGCCCCCAGCCTGTCCAGACCAAATGGACCTTCCCCTCAACTCCGTGGAGCTTTACTACCACACCATTTCCCCACACCTGAGCCTGTCACCTGTGTTCCCTTGGACAGGCCCAGAGGTGTCCCAGGCATCAGCGGTGAGGCCAGGGAGGCTGGCACTTATGGTGTTGTAACAAGCACAGCTGTGGGTGTGGATTCCTGGCTCCATCCCCCACCAGCTGTAAAATGGGGAGAAACAAAGCCGCCTTCCTCATTCAATTATTGTGAAGACTAAATGGAATAATAGCACAAAGTTCCTGCACACATGGAAGCTCTGACCACCTGGTCAGGAAAAGTTAGGGTGACCTGATTCCACCCTCCCTGTTGATAGAGCAGAATCAACAACATGCACCATCTGCAGGCAAGTTGTCCTTCTACATGGGTTGCCTCAGAAACAGAGAATAATTTTTAATATGTTTTTACTAGGGGCCCGGTGCATGAAATCTGTGCACAGGTAGGGTCCCTAGGTCTGGCCGGCGATCAGGGCTCATCTGTGAGGTAATCAGAGGGCTCCACTCACACCTGCCTTGGCTGGCCTGAGGCCTGCAGGCTGGGAACAACTCCTGTGTTGAGTGTCTGCCCCCTGGTGGTCAGTGCGCATCATAGCAACTGGTCATTCCACCGTTCGGTCGATTTGCATATTAGGCATTTATTATATAGGATTGATCTTTAGAAAGAAAGGAAGTGAGGGGGATAGAGAGATAGGAACATTGATGAGAGAAACTTCAATAGGCTGCCTCCTGCATGCCCCCTACTGGAGATCAAGCCCGCAACCCAGGCATATTCCCTGACTGGGAATTGAACCAGTGACCTCTTGGTTCATGGGTCGATTCTCAACCCCTGAGCCACACCAGCCGGGCAAGACTTATTTTCCCTTCCAATGGGAGTTTTGCAGGAAGCTAAGCCAGATCACCAAACCAGATCACCCAACCGGACCTCCGGAGCGAGAAAGAAGGGTTCCCAGTGGTCAGGTCTGACTCACATGGAGTAGACTACTTCCTGAAAGGGTGGAAGGAGCCTAGGAATGGGCTCTGAACTGGGCCACTGCAGCTGGAGCATGGCTGATCCATGTGAACAAGTCTGTTGGATACATCCATTCCTCCTGTCCTTTCCATGCCTATGCTGTAGAGAAATTGTCAGCATCTGGGTTCTGCCTAAATAAATATATTTGCTGGTACGAATATGTGCACTGATGGATGATGAAACAGTAAGGCAAGATGGTGTTTAACCTGAATTTTAACAGCTAAGGAGTGATTTTTTAAAATAACGTTTAGACCCAAGCGGCCCAGGGAAAGGACTTGATGAGGAATCCTGAATATATTCCTCACACCTGTAGCCAACCAATACTGTGCAGTTGAGGAAGGAGGCTCTTAGCAGCTGGGAGCTGTCCCGGGTGCTGACCTCAGCCCTCTGCCATCAGAGTGTCAGGGCCTGGGGCAGAAATGAGGGGCTCATTGTTGCCCCAGAACTGGCCAGCTGGAGACAGAAGCCAGATTTAGAAGGATTAAAGGGGATACAAAATAAGAAAACACAGAGACTCCCACCTTTGTCAGTATGGACCCTGCTCAACACCGCACCAACGACCACCTCCCTGCATGGAGTGTGTGCCTGGTCAGCTCACACCTGTGTGAAGTGGACTCCCCCAAGTGGACATACAAGGGCCTTGGAGGAAATGGAAGAGGAGGGCAAAGTATATGCAACAATGTGAGCAAGGGTTCAAGCAGGCCTTACAGGGGCTCCTGCCAGGCTGGCCGAGCGGCCTGGGCATGCAGCTCACCGTGTCTCCTGGGACCCCGCGCCCTCCACACATCACCCCCTCACAGCCCTGAGTGTCAGGCAGAACAGGAAAGAGGTGAGGCAGCTCAGGGAAGGGGCTAGTAGCAGAGAGGGTTGAACAAGAAAACTGCAGAGACAAGAAAGCAAGTGCTCCGTGTGGAGGGTAGGGAGAGGGAAGGGGAAGAAGGTGATCTGTGTTATTGCCAATGTGTCCATCACAATTACTCACTAGCGAGAGGAGTAATAAAGTCACATTATTCACACATTACTTGGAACAAGCTATTCAATTCTGCCTTCCTCCCAGTCAAATATTGTGATAATTTTAGAGATCATAACTTAATGGAACAATGAATTAATAATCTTGCGTGGACATATTCCTCTTGTGTGCGGGAACCAAAAAGCCTGAGGTGTGCGCTCACTCTTTGAGCCACGCAGCAGGCAGGCGGTGACCTGACACACATTCCTCACCTCCGGGAGAGACCCACACGGGGAGGTCTTGCTGTGTCTGGGTTTTCGTTAGCCTAGGAGATGAGCCCAGGTGAGAGAAAGCCACCTACACGCCTGCAAGACCTTGCTTGGCACCAGGGGTTCTCAGAGTGTGGGGGCTCTGGACCAGCAGCAGCATCCCCTGGGAACTTGTTAGAAATACAGATTCTGTCTACGGCCATACCACCCTGAACGCGCCCGATCTCGTCTGATCTCAGAAGCTAAGCAGGGTCGGGCCTGGTTAGTACTTGGATGGGAGAAATACAGATTCTTCCAGGCCAGTGCGGCTCAGTGGTTGTGCATCAATTTATAAACCAAGAGGTCACGGTTCAATTCCAGGTCAGGGCACATGCCTGGGTTGTGGGCTCCATCCCCATTAGGGGGCGTGCAGGAGGCAGCCCATCGATGTTTCTCTCTCATCATCGCTGTTTCTATTTCTCTCTCCCTCTCCTTTCCACTCTGAAATCAATGAAAATATTTTTTAAGGAAAGAAATGCAGGTTCTTAGGCCTCCCAGACCTTCTGAATCAGAAACTCAGCACGGAGCCCAGAGAGCCCTGAATGCCTCCCAGGTGACGCCGATGCCCGACAGAACCACAGCTTTATGCATTCGAGGTGGCCTGGCCCCCAGGAGTGAGGGGAGTCTGGGAAGCCAGTCCTTCCTTCCCCAAATGCTCAGACTCAGACAGTGACGGGAAGAAAGGGAGGCATGCGGCACAGACCCTGCAGCCAGGAGCGGGGGGTCTAGGGTGTGGTCCAGGTTCCCCCACTCGGGACAAACTATATCACCTCACTGAGCCGAGCCGGTTCCTCTGTAAAATAAGGCTGACAATTCCTGACTCTTCGCAAGATTGTTGTGGGAATAAAATGAGCTAATGGATTTCAGAGTGCTTTGAAAACCACAAAGTGCTACACACAAGTAAGGGGTTGTTAACCTGTCAACACAGGAAAAGGCTGTGACAGCGTGACACGCACTCCCTCCTGCGCGTCATGTCAGGGTGACTTGGCTCTGCGGGCACCTCCCACACTTCTCCCTCGGGGCCTCCGCTCCTCTCTCCTTCTCTCTTCCTACACACGCAGTTACACCTGCTCTGGGCAGAGCCGGTGGACGTGTGTTAGGGAAGAAGGAAAGAAGGAATCCCGCCTTCTAATTCAACATATGAATAGTTTCAAACAGGAACATTGCTGAGGTTCAAGCTCTAGTGCAGTGATGGCGAACCTATGACACGCGTGTCAGAGGTGACACGCGAACTCATTTTTTTGGTTGATTTTTCTTTGTTAAATGCATTTAAATATATAAAATAAATGTAAAATATAAATCTTTGTTTTACTATGGTTGCAAGTATCAAAAAAAATTCTATATGTGACACGGCACCAGAGTTAAGTTAGGGTTTTTCAAAATGCTGACACACCGAGCTCAAAAGGTTTGCCATCACTGGTCTAGTGTTATGCCACCTGCTTCAAAGCCTGGCTCCAACGTTGACCAGCCGAATGGCCCTCGGCAAGCCATTTAGCTACTCTCTGCCTCAGTTTCCTCCTATGAATAACATCAGCAGGAATAGAGCACACCTGATAGAGAGAGGTGAGGATTAAATGAGATGATGTTGCCAATTCAGGCACCTAGAGGTTGCTCAGTAAATAGCAGAAAGAAGGAAGGAATGAACAGATGGGTGAATGCTGATGGGAGCACAGACGACTGAATGAAAAGTGAAAACACAGAAGCCGCGTGCCACTGCGCACCAGAGGGAAGGCTCGGTCCACATGTTGGCACCGGAAATACGGGGCAGGGCTGGACGCTGACAGTTCAGGCAGGACACAGCAAGGAGAAAGCGCTTCTGCCTCCCAGCCAGCCGGTGGAGTGGAGTGAAACTGAGGTGTGTTGAGAGATGGTCAGACCTACAGTGTGGCTGGCCACAGAGGCAGGTCAAGGGCAGGCTCACCTTGTTGGGCCATATGGGTGGTAGTGCTGATGGAAGTCCAGGGCCTATGGGGCTGAGAACGCCAACCCAAACCATTGGGCATAAGGGCCAATCATAAATCAAAGACAAGCCCCTTGGCTGGGGACCAGGCCTGCTTCTCCAAGTGCAGGGCCCTGGAGTGAGGCTCCTGTAAGGGGCAGGCGGTCAGCTGAGCCGAGATCAGCAACCCTGCTCAAGGGAGAGGTGGGGAGGTAAGAAGGATGCTGGGAGCCTGGCTCAGAGGCTGTATCTCGGTGGAGTCTTTCCCAGCCCGGGGTCAGTGCCCTGCTCACTTCCCAGCGAAATGCCTGAAATCAGTCTTCACGGCCAACGGGGAGCAAATAAAAGAGGGAAAGAAGGAAAGAGGGAGAGATTCCTGCCAATTGCTAAAAGACCTGCTTCAGTTCTTGGCTAAATGTTAGTTTCAGAGAGCGCGCCCTTGAATCCTAGTCAAGTCACTCCACTGCAGTGGCGTCTTTATAAGTAAGAACAGACGATAGCCGGCGTGAAAACGTTGCTCAACACACCTTACCCGACACACACACACACACACACACACACACATACACACACACACATACACACACACACAGGGTTTAGTCCGCCTACACACCCTGGGGAGGTCTGAGGGCCATCACTCAACCCATTACCTGGCAATGGGGATCTTTATCGCCCACAAGACTGCATTCTGTCCCACGTCAAAGCTGCCACCTCAGGAGCACCCTGACACCAACAGGGTCCCTTTGACTGTGCGTGTGGTGAGGAGGAGGAGAACAGGTGGTCCCTCGGGGTCCTGGCGGAGAACAGATGACACATTGCACTGAGTCATCCGGAGAGAGTTTCATACAGGGGCTGTTTGCAAGGCTGTGCTTGGGGAGTAACCAAAGATAAGACAGGACCCTAGGGCTGGAATGCCTGCAGGGGCAGGGGGAGTGGTTGAACCCAGGGTGAAGGGGAGGGGTGGTCAGAAGAGGTGGGAGATCCAGGAGAGAGAGCATCTCATGGAGTAGCTGCCTGAAGGAGGAACTGTGGACTCCAGGGACAGACGAGCCCTGAGGGCCTCACAGAGAAAGGACCAGGAAATAAATAGTCCAGCCTCCTTGTCCTTCTTCCCTTTGATCTCCTGCCAAGGCCTTCTCATTGGCCAGATCCAATCCAAAGCCCGCGGCAAGGGCGTCTATGGATGGAGTCTGGGAGCGCACGTTCCCAGGGCAGGGGCAGGTGGAGACGGGTATGGAGAAGCAAATGGAAGGCACTTGCCAGCACTACATCCCCCCCCCCCCCCCGTCCCCCAGAGAAAGCAGTGCAAAGCCCTTTCCTCGCAGTTGCCTTTGCTCTCACTCCATTCAGCCACCTGGAAAGAAAAGGACCACGGGAGGTCCAAGAAACACCCTTTGGCCCAGAAGTCCCTCAGCTGGTGCCCTGGCCATCACCCTAGAGCTGCACCCCAGAAAGTGCACGAGGCTGGCAGCTGCCACTCATTCGTGAGCCTGCTTGGATCCCCACTGTGCCTCCTGGGGTGCAGACATCTGCTTGACTCCGGGCAGCAAACTCCTGGTCCGCCCCCACTCACATGGGCACATCCTCGTCACTCCAAGTCACTCCAAGCCCACGCTGGCCCATGCTGAAGAGGGGCTCAGAGCTCCCCGGGGAGCCGCTCCGTCAAAGGAAATGTGAGACACACACCCTCTGAAGAGGCCTGGTCCAGCAGCAAGGAATATGCCTCATGGGCAGGGAGCAGGGCAAAGGAGAAGAAAGGGGCCAACTAAACAGACAGCAGCATTTTAATGGAAATCTTCAGGCTGGATTCCATGGCCAGTCCTTCCTGGCTCCTTCATCAGGACGAGACCTAATGTGCTCATTACGGAAGATCTACAGCTTGTGTGGGTGTGACGCCTCTGCTGGCTAGCAAAGTCTGCTCCTTGGTCTAGTCAGACATTTGCACGACACCCCCTGTTGCTCAGACTTTACCCAGGAGGGACCCTGAACAGGATCGAGGAGCTAGAGGGGACTCTCGGGGTGGGACTGGCTCCAGGTAGCAGGCTGGACTCAGGAAAGGTGGGATGCTCACTATCACCCCTCCAGGACAGACGGAGAGGATGCAACCGAGTTCCTATTTTCCAGGAAGGACAGACAAAGAGGAAACAGATGCGCTCCCTGCACAGAGATGCGGGCTAGACCTCAGAAGGAGGTCCATAGAAAGGTTGACCATAGAACACAGAACACGTTGTTGACAGGAACTGTGAGGTCTCCCACCATTGTGTGGGGGCTGCAAGAATGAGAGACACTGCTTTCCCATGCAACAGGCGTGAATCAGCTGCCCACTATGTGCTTTCAGGCACAGGTTGTAGACATGTGCTTACATTCTAGGGCCAGGGGAGAGGTGGACGGAGGCCTATGTCTGTCTACATGTCCCTGAGGGGTAGGCTGCTTGTCCCCAGAGCCCTGGGCAATGCACTGGCAGCCAGAGACAGAAGAGCATTCCCTTCTGGAATCTTCTCCTGCTCCTCCTCATGGAGAGGGGAGGCCAGGCTGGCCTTCGAGGAGGGAGAGGGCTTAGGCAGGATCCCACCGGAAAGAGCAAGGAGTGATGGGACAGTGCAGGCAGGGAGCCCTGGAATGATGGGCCAGGTGTGGTCAGAGAAACACCACAGCATCTTGTCTGAGCCAAGAATGCTCCCTGGTCCCCAAGTTAGAACAGTGCCTTCTTCGGCCTTGTTATTTCACCATTCACAGTGTCTTTAATCCCTTGGAATTTCCATTTTCTCCTTAGACCCACCCAACAGGCCTGTGAGGTAGGTGAGGCTGGGATCAGGCCCATTTTTCAGATGAGGAGGCTGAGCCTCTATCTTAGTCCATTCAAACAGCTCTAACAACTTACGGAGACAGCGTGGCTTAGGCGGCAGCCCCGGCTCAGGAGGCTGGTGGGACCTCGGCATGTTGGATTCTCCTGGGAGCCCTCTTCCCGGTAGGTCCTCGTGTGGCCTTTCCTTGGTGTGTGCGAGAGAGACCTTCTCCTCTTTCTAGAGGGCACTAACCCAACAGGGGGCTCCCCTCTCATGCCTCATCTAGACCTAACTACCTTCTACTCTTAAAGCCATCACAGTGAGTAGTAGGGCTTCATCATATGAATTGGAGGGGGACACTGGCCCTTCCTGGGTGGTGGCAGTCATCATGAGGAGTCAGGCCTTCCCACCTGGGCACCCTGGTACCACCCTGTCCTTCCCACCCGGGCATACTGGCACCACCCTGTCCCATCACTGCACTGAGAGGAGAGAAGCCCAAACACTCTGAGCTGAATCCTCCACGGGGCCCCATGAGTTCTCTCTGAGATCTGATGTCTCTCTAGCCCTGCCAACACCCCCACAAAGAACACCCCTCTCCCTGTGCCCTGTGCCAGGGCCACCCCCCTTCTCTCAAGCTAACGAGGCAGCAGGCCCCACGCAGGGTCCCAGCGACAGCTGCTAGGAGCGTGTTTACTGAAGCCAACTGCTGGACCCGACAAGGCGAGTTAATTAGGAGACGACGTACCGAGATAGACACATCGGCCATGGGGCAGTGGGAGGACAGTGTCAGTCACCATATAGCCAGAGAGGCTGCGTGACATTGCTCATTCAGGAGCCCCTCGTCCCCCTCACCAGGGGACAGCCCCGGACTTAGGGAAGCAAGTGCCACCAGTGGGCCCAGCAAGGGCCACCCTGAAGCCTGGCAAGCAGCAAGGTTTAGCTGGAGGGCTTAGTAGATCGTAATACTTCCGTGGAGGCTATCAGGGCCCTTCCAGTCGGGTCTCAACCTACTTCCCCTTCCAAGCGCCAGGTATTCCAAGCGCCATCCAATCGCCATTCCCAACAGGCCCATCCCCACTTCCGTGAACTCAGTCTAGACCTGCAATTCCCTTATTTCCGCTTCCTTCTCTTTATATTGAAATAGAACTAAATACTGCCTCCCTATACAAGCTTCGCCTCGTTCTTTCACACACACATATGCACACATCTTTTGAGAATGAGTTCGAAATGCTGTGCTATTCTTTCATGGGATTTATGAATAGGCTGGTGGGCACGGGGGCAGCAGTATCAGCACCAGCATTAAAATGCTGCAATCCTGACAAGGAAGAAGCCACTGTCCCCAGCCCCTCACCCAGCACACTCCTACCATTCCCAGACCCTCCTCCCAGACACCCACCCCTGCCCAGCCCTAAGGAGTCCATGCCTGGCACCAAGGACTGACTTCGCCTCAGCCCTGTGGCCTGTGTGCATGCCGACTGCTCCATGCACCTGCTGGGCCACCATCAAATATTTGAATATCACCCCTGCTCATCATTAGGCTAGTGACTATCCAAGTAGGCTGTGCGCCTTGCTTCCATTTGAATGTCAGCGTCTGCTCCCCAGGGCCCATGGTTGCACATTCAGGGACACTGTGTTCAAAGAACGTGGTGGCAGAGGGCACACCCCTCCCAGATCGCCAACATACTACTCAGTTAAGGCCCTGCTTTTCTGCCTCTAGGTCTCAATCCCTTGTGGGTCCATCCTGGACCAAGGCTGCAGAAACGTGTGTCTCACAGGGCCAACGTATGTGCCCTAAACCCTACTGGCAGCTCCTACCCCGAAGGCTTTCTATTCCACAACTCATTTCCCGCATTCATGGTATCAGCACATAGAGTCCACCTACTGTGTGCCAAGAAGTGGGATACTAACAAGAAAAAGACGCGTCTCCTCACCACAGAAATTCAAATTGCAATAGAAATAGACAAGAAAACAAACACAGTACCCAGGAAGCTGTTAGAACAAAGCTGTACCGACGGATGGGCAGCTTCCTATGGGGTCTGCTCCTAATCCCTCACAGGAGGGGCGGAGTTGGTCCTCAGAGGACACAGAAGAACGGGCCCTTTATCAGGATGGACAGGAGTTTCCTGGGCAGCAGGCGAGGGAAAGGTGTTGAAGACCCAGGAAATTGCACGTAGAAAGTAGGCAGAGATTGAGAGGATATAGAACGGTCAGCGATGTTCAGAGTGGCTGGGAACAGGAAGCGCAGGACATCAAACTGAAGGCTGGGAAGGGGGGGCGGGGATTGTGAGGATGGTGCCAAGGAGTGTATCCCGTCCTCCGAGAGGGGCTGATGGAGGTCTCTACGTCAGGAAGTGACAGGCTCAGATGTGTCTCACAGAAGGATCGTGTGAGCAGCAGTGTGGAGACTGGACTGGAAAGTAGGAAAGATTGGGCAGCCTGCAGGATTTGACTAAAATTGCACTGGTGAGTAATTGATCTCTTCCAATTACTAACCCTGAGGTTTTCACACAGCCTTTTTGGAAGGAAATATCACTTCTTTCAGGTCATTTACTCAGAGTTTCTGGAGATCTTACCTAACGATGACTGAGAATAGACGTGGGCAAGAAATCCTGAGAGCTGAATTATAGCCCAGTGCCTGCCTATCTGGCTGTGTGACCTTGGGCAAGAACGTGCACCTCTCTGAATGCAGTCACTGGGATGATGCCACTCAGATGGAGCAGGGCACAGGGTCCGGGTTGTAACAGGGCTTGCTACGGCAGGATTAGAGGGGCTCTGCTCATTATCAGGGCTCATTATCAGGTTGAAGAATGGGGACCAGCCCCCTCTTCTCTGCCCAGCCAGTGTTGCTCAGTGGTTGAGCGTTGACCCATGAACCAGGAGGTCACAGTTCGATTCCCTGTCAGGGCGTGCACCTGAGTTGTGGGCTTGATCCTCAGGGGCGGCGTGCAGGAGGCAGCCGATTGATGATTCTCTCTCTTCACTGGTGTTTCATATCCCTCTCACCCTCTCCCTTCCTCTCTCTGAAACCAATAAAAACATTTTTGAAAAGAGTGTAGGATGCCCTGCTTTCTGATAACCAGTGACCCTTGTGGCGAGTCCCTGGGACATGCTGTCACCATCACCTCTACTTCTATCACCTCCCCGATCCCCCCACCCCGATTCCCATCGTCCTTCCCATCGTAGGTCTTGAAAAAGCACACGCTGCCTCCTCAAGCCCTGGGCCAGTGTCCAAGGACCCCTTCCCCAGCCTGCCCTCATGGTTGGCCTCAAGTCAGGCATCTTAAGGTCACCCACATTCCATAATGACAGGTATTATTGATGCTTAGGAATTACTCAGCCCTTTGAAAAATCACAGCCACAGTATTTGTCTCCATTAACATCCATGGCAGCACTTCGGCGAATCGATAGGATACTTAATGCTGAATTACACGACATGCCCAGGCAGCCTGCCTCTGCGGAGGGTAATCTGTCAGGTGGATAACACGGGAGCATGCTCCAAGCCCGCTGCGAAGGCACCCGGGCCAGGAAGGCGAGCCCGGGTTCACCCCAGTGCAGATAGGCACTTGTTTACCTGCTAGAAATGAGCCACAGGTTCTTGATCTTTTCATTATAATTGCTTCTTGAGCGCCTAATGGTGTTTTCCTCATCTATCTCGTGTAAGCAATTCACGCTTCGTGGTCTAAGAAAGACCGAGGGTTTGGTTTGGTTTGGTTTGGTTTTTCCTAATGGGAATGAGAGGAGAAGAAAAGAACAATCTGTCTCGTGAGAATAAGAGATGAGCCCAGCTGTACCAACATCCCCCTTCTCTGACCCGCGCCCCCCCCCCCCCCCATCTTTCATTCTGTTCCTCCCTCTGTCCTTGTTCTTCATTCCTATTGATTTGACGCAAAATGCCATTCTCCTTGTTAGTCGCCTGACCTGTCTGTCCCCCAGGCATCTCAAAGCTCTAAATCAACGTCCCTCACCAGCGAGGACGGTCCTTCTGAGGCCACAAGTGGGAAAACCATCATAGCAGATGAAGGAGAGACCAGTTCCTCTCTCTCCTCCTCTGAGCTTCTGTCTCTTGGGTTCTGAGCAGTTCAGGTATTATTTATTGAATTCAGAGGCCTGCTCACTATGGCTTTCTCAATGGGCTAACATATCCACCCGCCAGCCCCTTCTGAACTGGGGAGAAAAAAGGCTTAGCTTTTATTGCTGGGTTCAACACTGGCACCAGTACATGGAAGAGGGCTTTTCTGGTTGGTGTGTTCCTTTTCTCGTGGACCTAGAATTTCACCGTATGTCTTTGTCTTCTGGTCTGATATTGAGTCGGGGCCTTTCTCCTTACCTCCTTTGGCTGGTCTGTCTTTTTCTCTTAAGAAAGCAGGAGGGCCTAGCCAGCATAGCTCAGTAGTTGAGCATCAACCTATGAACCAGGAGGTCACAGCTCAATTCCTAGTCAGGACACATGCCCAGGTTGTGAGCTTGATCCCAGTAGGGAGCATGCAGGAGGCAGCCGATCAATGATTCTCTCTCATCATTGATGTTTCTATCTCTCTATCCCTCTCCCCTCCTTTCTCTGAAATCCATAAAAATATTTTTTTAAATAGCACCCAAAGGTGCACTAACTTGTTCTAAGAACACCAAGTTCTCCACTGGCCAATTTAGCGTGTGAACAATTACAGTAGGCAGAGCACCTTGAAGATGCAGTCTGAGCCACGAATCCCAAGAGAGATTCAACGATAGCAAAATAGTGACACAAATGTCATCCCAGACATGTCCTCTAATCTGTGCTGAGTCCCTGACTCCCACACCGCCCCCGCCCCAGCCCCCATGCCCAGCCAGTGCACAGCCAGTGCCTCAGTGCCATCCACTCCAGAAACAACACAACCGACAGGCCTGGGGACTGCCAAGGACTCCCCTCACCTTCAGGCCCCAACTCGGTCAGCAGCCAAAAACGAGCATATTTCGCCCATGCCGGACAAGAGCATTATCCTCATATGGTTTGAGGAACACGGGGCTATATCTCATTTCAGATAGCACATTAAGGTTAGAATGTAATGCAAGGCAGTAAAACAGATCTAAAAATATAAGGTGATACAGTAAAATCAATAGGCATTATTAGAAGCAACGTGTTATATCTGAGGAGAATACAGCCTTGGAAATTCAAGAAAACAATGTTCTAGCAAAACTATAACAAATGGTGGTGACTTAATCACTTGGTAAATAGCTTGGTATTTCAATGGGTTTTATAGTTTCATGGTAGGAAAGAGAAGGCCCATTAGGGATTCATCCGAGATGGTTCTTAGAGAGAATGTATTCAAGAGGAGCATTGTTTAGGCAATTTAGGCTTTAAAGAATAGTATATTCTTTTCTGTGTAGAACTACTCTTGATGCCTCTCACAAGCTTTTAAGATTTCACTTACCATTAGGCTATCACTCTGCAGATTCACAGGTCTTTGAGCTCATCCTATATAATAAAAGCCTAATACGCAAATTGACCTAATGGCAGAATGACCGGTAGAACAACCAGTCGCTATGATGTGCAGTGACCTCCAGGAGGCAGACACTCAATGCAGGAGCTGCTTCCAGCCCACAGGCCCCAGGCCAGCTAAGGCAGGTGCCAACGGGGAGCCCCCCAATCACCCCACCGGTTGCCGCGCAGAGGGAGGCTACTGGTGGCAGCGAGGGGCAGGGCCGGTGAGCGGGCGACACCAGACCAGCCAAGGCGGGTGCCAGCTGGCCCCCCAGCCCATCACCCTGCAAGTCACCCCGCAGACCGGCCCTGATCGTCGGCCAGGCCTAGGGACCCTACCCACGCACGAATTTCCTGCATGGGGCCTCTAGTGATATTATATTACCCCCCTGCCTTCTCCCACTTCATAGAGCAGGCAGACTTGGGAATTCTTGGAGGAACTTGATTTTCCTAACTATTTTTCCTTTAGCTGGGTACTAATTTCAGATGTTGGTTTTGAAAATAAGAAGCCATTTTACTTGAAGTTCTCATCATCTATTTAAATAACCCAAATCAAAAGGGGCTCACCGCTCCCCAACCCCCCACGCAGAGCTGTTCTGAATAGTCAAATGAAGATTAAACTCTTGATTTAAGTAGCTACATCTTAGCAGTAATTAACATGTACATCAAATACTTTTTTCCCCTTTGATACGATATGGTACTAGAATTTAAATCCTGATGAAGGTGCCAAAATTAACTGCAATGGGAAATGAATAATAATTCTTTGGAGACGACTTTGCCCTTTGCAACGGCTTGCGTCCAAGCCCTTTAACTGACTCTGTGCTCTGCTCTTTAAAAAAAAATAATCTGCAAGTCAGAAACACTTGCAGGTTAGTTTCAAAGACACACAAGTACCGGAGAAGAAAGAGAAAACCCAGGGCCCAGTGCCCATTTCTCTGTAGGTCCCCGTCCCTGTTAGCCAGACGCAGCCTTCCTCACTACGCTCTTCTCTTAAGAAAAAAGGAAAAAGCAGGGGTCGTCTTCTCTGGGTTTGGGTGAAATACAAGGAGCTAGAAAAGAAATTTAATGTGGGGGCTGAGCCAGGAAGAAGAGATTCAAGAGACCTGGAAAGGCCGTTGGAGCAGGCAGGGAGAGGACGATGTGGGATCAGAGAGGGGACTAATGGAAGCTTCCACTCTGTGTAAACATCCCTTGATGAAACTTTCTAGGCCAGTGGTTCTATGCTTTTAATGTGGATGAAAATTTGAGACTTGAATGAAAGCGATGGACTCTCTTCCCAGAAATGCATGCCATGTGCATGTGCACATACATAGACATACCACGGTGTACGGTGTGTGTAGACCCATGCAAAATGGAAATCGTCTCACCTATCCTACATTTGTGCTCAGCAACAAATGGGACCATGTGTTTTACATGCCCAGCTCTCCCATCTTCACTCCTTTGCTGGTCCTTACAATCTCATCACGACCTCCCCAACCCCTTCGGAGAAGGAGGTTTCTGGGACACCTCGCTGCCTAACCCGCCGAACAGGAGGGCCCTGGCTGCATCTAAGTAAATTCCCTCTTTCTACGCTTGACGTTGGCCTGTGGTAGAAGAAAGCCGCCGCCTTTCAAGCAGCGACACCTTGTTAAAGGAATCACCAGTCCCACCAGCCTGCCCCCCCCTCTTCCTTTTCCTGTCTCTCTCGCCCCAAGCCAGCCCCTCTCCCATTCATGCCCCCAAGCTTCCATCTCAGCGTTCTCCTTGCAGCCTTCCACTAATTGGCAGTGCCATCTCAGGGATGTTACTTCTGTGCCTTAAGCTATGCCGTCACTTTGATGAAAGACTTCCCTGAAGCACTCCCTCCTTCATCATCTGCCTTCGCCCCTCTGCCTTGTACCCAGAGCCGCGCGGTAATGCTTTCACCGAGGCTACGTGAAATGCAGAGACGCTAACACGATGTTTCTTGGCCGGAGCAGTCAGGCATCCCACACACTCTCTCTCCATTCTGTCCTGTCGCCAGGGGCTTATGAAGGAGTCTGCTCACTGTGGTCACAGACACGTGACCATGGGGCTTGGTGAGGAACGCAGGCAGGTGGCAGAGGAAGCCACAATACCCACTACCTGGAGGCAGTCACAGCTGCCGAGAGGCCAAAGGTCATGAGGCTCTTTGCCTGGACCAGGCCAGTACCTTGCTGGTGGGGCCTGGGGTAGGAGGCCAAGGGAGCAGCAACCAGGTGACTTCAGACTTTAAAATCTTCCCAGCCTCTGGCTCCACCACCACCTGGGACCCTTCTAACTTAGCTCGTACCCACTGCCATGATGAAACCAGGTCAAGTGAATAGTTGCCTACTTTCCACCTGCATGCCCTCGGCTGGGAGCCCGCCCAGGGTCCCAGCAGGCAGCTGGGAGCACAGGTGTTCGGTCAGATGAGCTTGAGTTCACAGCCAGCCTCTGCCCCATCCTGGCTGTGGCTGTGCACATCCCTTAACCTCCCTAAGCGCCAGCTTCCTTGGCTGCAGAGTGGGGTGATAACACCCCTACCCCACAGAGCACCGGAAGGGCTAAAGGAAATAAAGCAAAAAAAAAAAAGTGTTCTGTACACAGTGGGCATTTGTGGCAGTAATTAATAATCACAGAAATGACAAACATGTCTCGAGGACTATGTCAGGAATGGAACTTGTGCTGGGAATACAAAGATGGAAAAGATACGGCCTCGAGGTGGAAAGATGGTCATAGAAGCCGGTGGTAAGACAGAGGCACGCACAGGGAATATGGAAGCACAGCTCTGCATCACAATTCTTCCTTTTAATGCAACAAAGGCCGTTTCCCTGACTCTACTCATTGGCCCAGGTTCAGCCCCCTGGAGCTCCGAGAACCACCCCAATCCCTCTTCCGCGTGACAACCTTTCAGCCTCATGAAGATCGCAACTCATGTCCCCTTAAGTCCCTTGTTTCTAGGCTAAACAGTCCCTGTTCCACTCTAAAAACAACACGCCTGCCTCATCTTTCTACATGCCTTTCTCCAAGGAACAGAAGCTATTTTGCCAGCCCCAGCTCATCCATCTTCTCAGCACTGAGGGCCCCCAAAGAAAGGAAGATTTACCTGCCCAGCCAAGGCCTGATTCCGAGAGAAATTCCATTCCATTCGGACTCCCCCAGAGCCCCTCGGCTGAGACACCTCAAACCCCAGCCCGGCATCACGACCTAGTGATTGTGGCTCACTCATCTGCCAACTTGTCTCACCGACTTCGGCTGGTAGCACATCACTGCCCAGCTCAGAGCCTCGGGCAACCAGAAGCCTGAAGGAAACTTTGAGATCATCCGGACCAGGGGTTCTCAGCCCTGGCTTTATGATAGACTCACCTGGGGGGTATTTCATAAAGACAGAAAAGCCCAGATCCATTCACCCACCCATAAGAAATTTGATTTAATTGTCCTATGGGTCTTAGCATCAAGCTCCCAGGATCTATACATGTAAAAGGCTAATATGCAAAGTGTCCCCTTGGGAGTTCAACGGGGAGACTGGGAGATCAATCACTTGCTATGACGTGTGCTGACCACCAGGGGGCGGTGTGGGACACAGGAAGACCCCAGCAGGCAGCCAGAAGGCCCCAATCAGCCCTGATCACCGGCCAGGCCTAGGGACCCTACCTGTACACAAATTTTGTGCACCGGGCCTCTAGTATTCTAATATACAGCTAGGATTTAAAACCCATTCATCTGCTCACCAGTTCCTTCTGCACTTGTGAAATCTGTCCAAAGGGTAGATGTAATCTGTCCAAAGTCAGAGAGCTACTTAAAGGGCAAAACAGGATTAAATGTCCTGGCTAGTATCTTTTTCTTTTCTTCCTTTCTTTCTTTCTTTCTTTCTTTCTTTCTTTCTTTCTTTCTTTCTTTCTTTCTTCCTGTTAATCCTCACCTGAGGATATTTTCCATTGATTTTTTTAGAGAGAGTAGAAAGGAGGGGGAGAGACAGAGAGAGAAACATCGATTGCTTGCCTCCTACATATGCCCCAACCAAGGCCAGGGATCGAGCCCGGAACCAAGGTACGTGCCCTTGAACCTGTGCCCTTTCAGTCCGCAGGCCAACTCTCTATCCACTGAGCCAAACCAGCTAGGGATCTAGTGTCTTTTTCAATAGGCTGCCCAGAGGTTCACATCCTGACTTCAAACTAAAGTCCAAGGGATATTCTGTTAGATGCTTACAGAAATAGCTAATGGATCCAACTCTTCCAACCCCTAAAAACCACCTCATTAATCCCTCCTCTCCTTTCTAAGTCTTCTCAGCTCCTCCCTCACCTTTGTGTCTCAGTCATAAAATGTGGTGTCAAAGAGCCACCCACAAGGGGAGAGCTCTATCCAGTTTTCAGCCAAGTGAATCACACAGAAATGAACCTCATTGTAAATCAAGAGCCAAAAGCAATTCTTAAAACCAAATTAAGGTCCTGAGCATTCAGCAATGAATGCCTCTTCGGAAATCAACCCTTCAGGTTCACACCCCTGCTAGATAAAGACTGGGGGGTGAGGGGGCGTGGGGAGGTGGGAAGTAACAGTATTAAAATTCCAGAAATGTGCTTTGAAATAAATACATGATATTTTCTGGCCAAGGTAGCGCAAGGGTTTCGGTTCCCCTTGTGATGGAGCCGCTTTACATTTTAATAAATGCACATGGAGGAAATAATATTATTGCTCCACTATTGGGAGATTATTTGTGAACATAAAATATTAGAGCTCGTCGGGAATGCATTTATTTTCCTCTTCCTTCTTTCTCCACTGCAATATTCTCTCACCTAATGGAAGATGATTGCAAAAATAATCACATCAAACAGTGGCCAATACACAAAATAAATGGGGGAAAATGAAGGTTATCTGGCACCGGATGGCAAACACGAGAAGGAGGAAAGTGTGTGGTGGAGCTGAGCGAGATAATTGCACATCAATCAGGTGATTACAGAGCGGGTGGGGAAATGAGGGCACGCAATTGGCTGCTGAATGCTTGGATCCCAGATGGAAATCAGAACATGGATCAGAAATCATTAGTCAGATTATGCATTTCCTATATCCACGAGGAAAAGCCCAACACGTGGGGGGGGGGGGGGCTTTGTGTTTGAGAAAATGCGAGAGCCTGGAAGAGCTGCATGTATGAGCCTGGGTCACCGAGCACGGGGATCCGAAGCCGGTTTCTCGTGGTTCTTACACCCTGAAATTATGCGTAGTCACACAAATTCATTTATCTGGAAAGACATCCCGTGGCTTTTAAACTGTTTCTAAAGGAGTTCTTTATCAACAGTAAACGAAAATAAAAAATAAAGAACCACTACCTTGGTCCATCTCCTTCATTTAAAATAAACAAAAATAGCCCAGCTGGCGTGGCTCAGTGGTTGAGCATTGACCTGTGAACCAGGAGGTCACAGTTGGATTCCCCAGCCAGGGCACATGCCAGGGTTATAGTCTCCATCCCCAGTGCGGGGCATGTGGGAGGTGGCCGATCAGTGATTCTCCTCTCATCATTGATGTTTCTATCTCTCCCTCTCCTTTCCTCTCTGAAGTCAATAAAAGTATATTTTAAATAAATAACTAGATCGATAAATAAATAAGTGAATAAATAAATAAATAAAGTGCCCTCGGGAAGCAGTGTAGCAGTTCTGCAAAAAGTTAGACATAGAATTACCCTATAGCCCAGCAACTCCATTCCTCGGTATCTGACCAGGAGAACTGAAAACATGTCACACAAAAGCTTTCCATCCGTGGTTCTCAACCTTCCTAATACTTCGACCCTTTCATACAGTTCCTCATGTTGTGGTGACCCCCAACCATAAAATTATTTGTGTTGCTACTGCATAACTGTAATGTTGCTACTGTTATGAATCGTCATGTAAATATCTGATATGCAGGATGTATTTTCATTGTTACACATTGAACATAACAAAAGCATAGCGAGGAATCACAAAAACAATATGTACTTATAGATGTGTTTTCCGATGGTCTTAGGCGACCCCCAAAGGGGTCGCGACCCACAGGTTGAGAACCGCTGCTTTCCATGAACAGGTAAGCAAAATGTAGCATATCCATACAATGGAACATCATTCCGCCATGAAAAGGAAGGCACTACCGTTACACAGCACAACACGAGTGAGCCTGGGAACCGTATGCCGGCAGAAGCAGCCACGAAGGCCACGTGTTTACAATCCATTTCTACGAAAGGTCCAGAATAGTCAAATCCACAGAGACGGCGGGCAGATCGCGGTGGCCGGCAGCGGGGAGAGGTATGGGAAGTGACTGCTGGCTGGTACAGGGCTTATTGGGAGGGAAATGTTCCAGAATTAGCTAATGGTGATCATTGCAAGGGCTGGTAAATATGCTTAAACCCCGCCGGACTGTATGTACACTTTAAAAGGGCACATTTTATGTTAAGCGAGCTCTATCTCATTTTTAAAATGCGTGTACTTAAAAAACACACACACACACACAACTATTCCTTGTAACTTACAAGCTCCCCAGATAATTAGAGAGCATGTGAGAACAAGCATAAGACAGAACAAACTAATCTACGTGGACGCCATATGGATGCAGTCGTTGAAATACTGATTGGAGCACGTATTATATGCCAGGCACGCCAACAGCATACCGAGAAGAGAGATTTACCCACACTCTCTGGGACTGAAATCCTAGTGGGGGGTTGACAGTCCACCGAATACATCCCCTAGTATGTACTTGCTGTGGTGATGCGAGCTGTGCCATAGAGCGTGGACGGGGCTGGACAGGGCCTGGGCCAGGGGCCTCCTGGAGGAGGTGAGTCTGAGCCGGAGAACACGGCTCGTTAACTGAGGAAGAGCCATGTGGCCAAAGGCACCAGAGAAGGACCCAGGGGTGTGGTGGGCTCGAGAGAGACAGCGCCCTGAACCTGACCACAGGGTTTCCCCAGCAGGTCCCCGTGCTCCTGCACCCCATTGGCAGTCGGCCCCCCAGATTCTCGTGGGTGGCCTATGCCTTTCATGAAACCACTCTTGGCCTCCAAGTCAAGTCAGGTGGGTTGAGAGAGATACCGTTCTCACACACCTCTCAAGGCAGCTGGCCATGATGGTCACACTTGCAACAGACAACAGGAAGTTGTAAGTCATAGGTGCCACTTGCACAATGAGTAGTTAACCAGCCGCCAGCCCCAGGGAGGTGGGGTGCGGGGGTGGGGGCTGGAGACAGGCGTTAGCCCTCTTGGCAAGAGGCTAAACTGAGACATTGAGGGAGCTGCCCTGGAGCCACACAGGTGTGTCTGCTAAACTTCAGTCCTTCAGCAGCTGCCCCTCCCTTCCTCCCTCGTCCTTCCTGGGGTCCCGGCCTCAGCAGAGGTGATGTGCACTCAAGGTGGATGGGCATTGTCGATGTAGCAGGGTTAGTGAGGAGGGAGGCCTGGCAGTAAGTCCCTTTCGCTCTGTCTGTGGACGATTTTTCCGGGTCTCCTATAACACTTGGCATTTCTCTTCAGTAACTGCCCCCAGGCCTGGGTGTTTCTGCTGCCCACCCCAGGGTGCTCATTTGTTACCAGGGCCACCGAGTGAACTGCCTGAAGGCAGAGGGGGCATCCTCAGCCTGGCTGCCCCGCTCCTACCCCAGGCTTGGTCTCCCCATGAGCATCCCAACGCCCATCCATTGGGCACCAGGAGCACGCGCCCTGGGCCACTGCCGTAGCCCCAGGAAACTGCCATGGCAGTGCTGGCTACCGGCGTGCGGTGCCAGCCTGAGGGTGCCCTCTCTGCTGGCGCCCTGCACCACCTCCCTCCTGCCCCACCCAGACACCATCCCCTTCGGCAGGGAGAGGGGAGACGTGGGGGCTCCCACTGGAGCCAGGATCTGTGTGGATGGATGGTTCGGGATGGTCACTGGCTCAGGAGAAAGGGGCTTTGTGGCTACGGAAGCCTCGTTTGGGGGGCGAGGAGGCGCATTCCTGAGACACCTGCCTGGGAACCGCTCTGGTGGGGCCAGACGTGAACCTCCCACAGACAGGAGGGCACCAGGGGCTAAACGCAGTGGAAGAGCAAGGTCAGAGGATTTAATGAAGTGATCTTAGGCAGCTTAGTTCCACGGGTAGCCTGGAGCGAGGGGAGGAGCCCAGGCAGGGTGGCAGAAGGAAGGCTGCACTAATTAGATTTCACAGACGCTGCGGCATTGAACCTGCCAGGTGGGTGGGAGGCTCCTGTGGGGGCTCTGAGACCATCCGGGTCTGCACCCACCCAGCGCCAGCCCTGTCCCTGGACCAGTCATCCAGCCCTAGGGGGAGTGGGTGGTCGAAGGCATGTGGGTCTGGCCGTGGCAACCACCCTGACCTCTGGTTAGTAAGAGGCTGGCGGGGTGGGGCAAGAAAGGCTCTGGAGAGAACTAAGTGGCTGTCGGCTGATCATGGCCCTGGTCTCTCCCCCAGCCTTGCAGCTGCAGGGCAGCGCGTCCCCGAGGTGCCTGGGGATCCCGCCAGTCCCGTCTCAGGGCCCCTCTCTATTCATTCGTGCACCTTACAGGACTGGGACTCAAAGAGGGGAAGGGAGGGGTGGCCCATCCGGGGTGGATTCGGCCTGTGAGCAAGGACTCGGTTTCTCCATCTGTAAAATGGGACCATAGGAGGCGCGCAGGAAGGATGGAGAGCCAAGTGCTGCCACGGTGCAGCCTTGCTTTGACCTTACTACCCTGAGGACAGAGGAAGCCCCTAGGACAGTAACAGCAAGCGAATGATTATGGCAGCACGGCTCTCTGAGTGGGGAGGGCTGGTTATCTCCAGGTGCGTGGGAGCCAGGGTTCCTGCTCCCAGGGACACCACCTTCGCGGAGGCTGCTCCCTCCCAGCACAGGGCGATGTGCGGGGTCAGCTCCCGCCTCCTCACCTGCCCCTCCTGATCGCCCCTCCACTCCTTCCTCTGTAGCTAAGAGTGTCCACATTTCTATCCCAAAACAGCATGGAGAGGAATCTCTCTGCTTAACCCCCCAGGGGACCGCCCCCCCTGGGCCCTCCCAAACCTGGCTCCCCACTGACTGCCCCGTGTTCACAGCCCCAGCAGCTCTCCCCAGCTCCCAGCATCCCTCTGCTCCCCCTGGCAGTGTACCCAGCGCCAGGCCCAGCATGACGGATATGTATGGCCAAGCATGGTGATGTATTTATTAAGTGAAACCGACAACTTTCATTAACCCAAGCAGACATTATTAAAATGCACCGGTTGTCTCTGGGAAATGGAGTGCCGGGCACGGGCCCGAGCAGAGCCCCTGTTGGCGGCTCTCGGCCGCGGAGTGGGAGCCGGGCCACCCTCCTGGCACCTGCCTCGCATCCATCATCTCCCTGGAACTGAGCCCCAGCCCTCACATCACTCCCTGACGGCAGTCACCACCTTCTGAGACGGGAATCCGGACCCAGGTGATCTGAGGCCTGGAGACCATGGCCACTCCGTTACTCCCACTGCCTGCTGGGCCCTGGACCCACTGTGTTAAACCCGGAACCGGGCAGGGGCTCAGGGGGCAGCGCCCGAGATGTGGTTTCGTGGGGTCCCAGCTCTCCAGCCCACCAGAGTTACTAGTTAGTAGTCAGAGTTACCCACAGAGCCCCAGGGAGGCGGGGGGAGGTGGGAGAGCAGGGATGCAGGAGAAGAGGCAAGGGGGTGGGAGGAACTGAATAGAAAGGGCAGGGCCAAGGAGGGCGGGAGACAGGGCTGAGGGGTGGGGCAGGACCCCCTGTGCTGTGCATGGTCTGTGATCCTGTGATTGTGGCTCTTTGCTGAGGGGCAGGGAGAGTACTAATAATCGCGTCTGCTACTTTGCCGTTTACAAAGCAGTTCCGCATAGGCCATTCCATCGCTCCTCCTGCGTCCCGCGGTCAGCCTGGCCTCCCTTTCCTGCCGGGATGGGAGGAGGCTCAGAGAGGTTATGTACCCGAGCGAGGTTGCCATGTTGGCGAGGGCAGCTCCCGGCTAAGTGCCTAGGCCTGCGGCCCTGTGTCCGACGTTGCTGCCCGACGTCACCTCACCTTGCATTCCTTTTTCGTTGGCAGAGCTGAGACGCTGTTGTTTGGAGGCGCCGTTCTGTGCAGCCTCGGGCCCACACACCAGGGGTTCCGGCAGCATCTGTGCACATCTGCCCACCACCCCGCAGCCTCGGGCCGAAGCCTCTGGGTGCAGAAGCAGCACAGAGAGCACAGGTGTGGCCGCGGGTCCACAAGGGCAGTGCCCCTAACTGCCCCCGACTCCACCTCCTAGGGGTGCAGCGCGTGCTCCCAGGCCTGCGGTGGAGACGGGAGGAGATGGGTGTACGCATTGCCTAGGGCAGGCCTGGCATGTAGCACATGTGCAACGAACAGCGGCCGCACGGTTCTAAGTCCAAGTGAGGGTCAGACGTCGGAACCCCAGCCCAAGGGATTCATCTAGAGGGAGGCTTCCACACGGATCCTGGAGCCACGTCCCTCCTTTCTGCCCTGGAATTGTGAAGGCAGGGACCTGGCTGCAGGTCCCACCTCTGTCACTTACTAGCTGTGTGACCTTGGGCCGAGCACTGGCCTCTCTGAGCCTGTCCTTCCTCTGTCGGCTGAGGGTGGTTTCCCCAGGACGGTGGTGAGGAGCACATGAGATAATGTATGAAGACACAATTACATGACATATTGTGTGAAGACACGATCACATGGCATAATGTATGAAGACACGATCACATGACATAGGATATGAAGACACGATCACATGACATAATGTATGAAGACACGATCACATGACATAGGGTATGAAGACACGATCACATGACATAGGGTATGAAGACACGATCACATGACATACTGTGTGAAGACACGATCACATGACATACTGTGTGAAGACACGATCACATGACACAATGTATGAAGACACAATCACATGACATAGTGTATGAAGACACGATCACATGACACAATGTACGAAGACACGCTGTCGAGTCCTCCAGGCTGTTACTATGGCATCTGTGTTCCAGGCGGGAAGTGCAGAGGGCCCAGGGCCAGGCCTGGGGGAGAGGACCAGACGGTGTGCTTCCTCCCCAATAACCCCACACCCCACAGGCTCGGTAACCCGCACACCTGAAAGCTCCCCTGGCTGGAGGCACCTCTGGCAGCTCGCACACCCAGTGCCCGTCTCCAGAGCCTCGGGTTCAGCACGCATCAAAGGGCAAAGAGAAACGCCGCCGGCTGACCCCTCTGCCGCTGCCCTGGGCAAAAATTCCTCTTTGTGAGGAGGATGGGAGCCATCCCTCCTCTTGGTAAACAAACAGCCATCAGCTGCTGCATGGTGTGGATGTGTAACGGGAAAGCTGCTGCCCCTCTGGGCCAGGCGGTCACTCTCGTGACTTTGCCAGAGAATCAGAGGCAGCCTTGGTGACCTGTTCCATCACAGATGCTCAGAGGAACCCTCGTCTTCTGAAATCCACGCCGTCCTGTGTGCCCAGCTCTCCGGCTGACGTCCGCTTCCAACACAGTGTCCTTCGGGAGGGCCAGATGTCGAGGAGGGGAGGGGGAGCCGGGAGGGAAGGAGCTGGCCTTTATTGGGGACCTACTGTGTGCCAGGGTAGACTGGGATAAAGGGGGTAGACAGGAGGAGGCGCTGCGTGCGTACTGAGGCGGGAGGGGCCCTCGCTCCCCGCACTCTCTCCTCTGGGTTCCACACCTTGTGTCTGCTGCATGAGCAGCTACTGTCTTGGAAGGTGGGTCACGTTGGGAGGGGTGGTGGGCTCCGGGGCACACCGCCCCCCAAAATGAGCTCAACAGGGAGCTGTGATTTGGGGCTCAGCCGCAGACAGGGTTCAGGGAGGTGGAACTCTGAACGTTGTCTGAGAATGTGGGTGGGAGGGTTAATGGCACTGCAGGGTGATGGAGAAGCGTGGACAGGGGCGCAGGGATGGGGCGGAGAAGGCAGGGCAAAGCCAGGCCCACCTTCCCAGGTTCCCTCAGGTGCCACAGGGAGGTGGGCCTGCTGAGTGGCGCAGGAGAAGGCTTCTGTTTACAGCCATCTATCTCCCATAATTAGCCATTTAGGAAGAAAATAGCCTTCAGATTCAAAGGTAAATTGACTTACATCGGGATAATAACGTGTGATTGAGCGCGGGAAGTTCATCTTTGGAGCATGAGAGCAAACAAATTGCTTTTCTTCCCCGGTGCCTGGGAAGAAACGAGATGAGATTGCAGGTGCTCCCAGCTGCCTTCCCGTCGCCTCCGGCCATTAGCGGGCCCAGGCGCGGCCACCACCGGAGGCGCCACGGCTCAGGCCCTGCCAGTCGCTTTCTGATCCTTCCTCTGAAGGGCTTTTAAATTATATGACATCACATTGATGCAGCAACCAGTGATTATTGTCAACAAGAGCATAAAGAGACATAAATTCCTCGCTTCGATAGAGGCCGCCTCATAAATACATCTCTTTATGACTTCCTAGGTTGGAGAAATTGCTCTGTGTGTTGGCTTCCTGGAACATGATGGGTGAGGGGGGTACAAAAGGTTTTATATTTTGCTTCTGACCATGGTTTTGAAATCCTGGATGATTTCTCATAGATGTCACTGGATTCTGAGCTTCCTGGGTTAAGGGATCAGTAGGGAGATGAGAGAGTGAGGAGGGAGCATATAAATAATTAAAATATAATGTGACATGTGCTCTGATATAGATGTAAATGAATGGGGGATTTGGATAGGGAGCAGTCATTCTCACGGGAGAAATAGGTAACACTTTTCTGAGGACTAAAGTGTGAGGCAAGGTTCACAAAGATGCCTGGGGCCTCCTGGGTCAAGCCCCTTCTGGATCTTTGGGTTTCTAGCAGAAATTCCAGTGTTACTGAGGCTACTAATAGAAACCATGAATCGCCTCCCTAGAGCTTTATCTCACTACTAGAGGCTCAGTGCACAAAAATCGTGCACTGGGGGAGGGGGAGTTCCCTCAGGCCAGGCTGCGCCCTCTCGCAGTCCAGGACCCCTCAGGGTATATCCGACTGCCGGCTTAGGCCCAATCCCCACAGGCAGACATCCCCATCATAGTCCAGGGCTCTCCCAGCCCAGGACCCCTCGCAGTCTGGGATCCCTCGCTCCTTACCGCCCACCTGCAGCAGAGGTGGGAGAGGCTCCCGCCACCACCACTGTGCTAGCCAGCTGTGAGCCTGGCTTTTGGCTGAGTGGCGCTCCCCCTCTGGGAGCACACTGACCACCAGGGGGCAGCTCCTGCATTGAGCATCTGCCCCCTGGTGGTCAGTGCACATCATAGCGACCGGTCATTCTGCAGTTTGGTTGATTTGCATATTAGGGTTTTATTATATAGGATATCTCTCTTCCATTTATTCTGATCATGTATGTTTGGAATAGGGGTGAAGGGAATTGGACAGTTCATAGATTTGAGTGTGTATGTGTGTGTGAGTGTGTGTGTACCTGCACACAAATGCACCACCAAAATGGCTCATGGATGTGAAAGCTTTAAGTTTAAACATAGACTTGAGTCAAACTATAGCAGAGCAAAACAAACACTTTTTTACAGCAGAGAAAGACCCGTATTAGTTATCTCCTGCTGCGTAACAAAAGACCCCAAATGTAGCCGCTTAAGACAGTACACATGTATTATCACAAAGTCTCCATGGGTCAGGAACCTAGGCATGGCTCAGCTGACTCCTCGGCTTCAAGGTTGCCCCCAAGGCTACAGCCCACGCACACACGCACGCAGTTGTCAGCCGGACTCAGTTCTTTGCAGGCTGTGGCGTTGAGGGCCTCAGTTCTTCACTGGATTTGGCCAGTGGCCACCTTCAGTGCTCACCACACAGGCCTTTCCAACACACAGCTTTCTTCTTCAAAGCAAGCAGCCGAGAAAACACAAGAAAGCGTGTGTGTGTCAGCAAGACAGAACACAGTAGTCACAGTCGTTCGAAACAGATGTGGCATCTTATCCTGCTGGCTGTATCCTGTTCACTAGAAGCAAGTCACTGGGTCCAGCCCACACTTGAAGGGTTTGAGGCCCAGGACATGGGGTCCATTGGGATGCTGCCAATCACAGACGGTGACTATCAAGTCAAACCCCTGGATATAGACCAAGACAATGGGAACCGACCCTGGCTGGGTGGCTCAGTTGGTTGGAGCGTCATCCTGTACACCAAAGGGTTGCAGGTTTGGTTCCTGGTCAGAGCACATACGTAGCTTTAGGATTCAATCCCAAGTCTGGGCACGTGCAGGAGGCAACCGATCGATATTTATCTCTCACAACAATGTCTCCCTCTCTCTCTCTCTCTCTCTCTCTCTCTCTCTCTCCAATAAACATATCCTCAAGTGAGGATAGAAAAACAAAAAAGAAACAGTGGAAACCCTACTGGGGTTGAGGAGTGGAGGCCTGGTCTTCCGGCTCTTCCCATGGTGCCCCTTCATGCAGAGGCTCGTCCCTGGGAAGGTGGTCAGTGACAGACTGGAACCAGGGGAGCATCCTGGAGACCCTGGCCGGGCACTGACCTGGTCAAGGCTGTAAGCAGGTCCCCTGCAGAGACTCGTGGTGACCCAGGAACATTCACTGGGCACAACAGGCTTAGAGGTTCTCATGTGAAGGAGAAGCCACTGGGGCCTCGTTTCTATGGCCCATGTGCCTGCCCCAGACCCAGCCCAAAGCCAGGAGAGGAAGGGGTGGTGTGGGGACCCACACCAGGGGTGTTGAGGGAATCCATTGTCCAAGAAAGCAGCCACCTTTCCTCGTCAAGAGTTAAAGGCAACAGAGAAGAAAAGCGGGAGGGAAAGAAAGGCAGGCACAGCCTCGGAGAGTCCATCGGGGCCAGGCACGGAGCAGGCACTTTGAAGCCTCCTTTTCAGCACCTTGAAACAGCAGCCGGCTCCGACCCAGGAGGAGGGCGAGGCCTGGGCGAGCGGGGAAGAGCCATTGTGTCCCCAGAAAGATGGGAGCCCGCGAGGGGACTTGATCACAGCCGAGCAAGCCGTTGAAGACGGAAGGCAGGCGCGCGCCTTGTCCGGGAACAATTACCCGCAGGACAATGGGAGGGAGGCCGCTGCTGGGGTGTAAAACCACGTGACCTTCAGACTGAGGGGTGGGGCATTCCCCCCGAAGCCTGTGACAGACCCTGGAAGGCAGAGCTAAGGCCTCCAAGGCCAAACAGGAGTTCTAATTCCCACTGCAGACGTGAGGAAACTGGAGCTCATAGACACGTAGTGACTCGCCCACAGCCCCCTAGGAGTGAAGGGCAGAGCGGGCCATCGAGCTGTCACTCAGAGTCCCAAGCTGTCACTCAGTGGCCCAAACAAGCGAGGGGTCCCCTGTCCTCTCACGTAACATGAAGGCTAGAGGGGGGCAGGCAGCCCGTCCTGAACACTGGCCTCCCTGCTCAGCTCAGACCTCATGGGCATAAAGCAGCTGCCGAAGCTACAGCCATCGGCTGCACCTTTCCAGCAAGAGGAAGAAAGAAGAGAAAGGTGCTGGCCGCCCCCCCCCCCCCCCCACCACCACCTCCTCTTCTCTTGGGCTGTGTAGAACCAGGCGCAGGTCTTTGCTTTCACTGTAGGATCATCCCGGGATGTTGCCAGGGAATGAAGTGGCTGTTGTGTGCCACTCGAGACAAGAACTGTGTTTCCCAGCGACGCAGTATTGGTCAAGTTTGTAGAAAAGTGCTTGCAGGAGTCGGAGCAGAAGAATGGCGGTCAGTGACATATGCATGTCCCAGAGAGCCGGGGGGCATTGCCACAGCCTGCCCCGTTCACACCCACTGCCCCATCGCTCACTGCTGCAGCAGGCAACAAGCCCCAAAGGCACTTGTGGAGGAAGGTCCCGGAGAGCGTAGAGGGGGCCACCTGCCCTTCTTGGAGCTCCAGATGGGAACTGTGAGGCTGATGGCAGAGCAGTGTGACAGGGGCCTCCCGCCTGCTTCCTCTTCCTCCCTCCCCCAGTTCCCTCCTGTGGCATTTCCAGTTACACGGCTGCCATCTCAGAACTTTGACTTCGGACGCCTCTTCATATTGGCCTTAAAGAAGACGGTGGCGGCGGTGACCTTTCTTAAAGACCACGGGGGCTTAATTAAAAACTAAACTTGGCCACTTCATTCAGCGGATCCTGTCACCTCCTCGGCACCGAAGTGAACTCAGCCTTGTCAGCTTGCGGCAGGCTGCTGTCCCCGCAGTGCAGAGCCGCAGAGCAACAGGCAGGCCCGGGCCCAGGCCCAGGCCCAGGCCCACTGTGCGGCTCTTGGCGAGAGCGGGGCCCTGCCACTGAGAGCTGAGGGGACTCTGTGGGAAGAGGAGGAGCCCATAGGGAGACTGAGGCAGCCGTGCAGGGAAGGGCCCTGAAGATAATGAGGACACACAGGTTTGGGGGGACAGTGAGTCTAGGGCAGTGGTCAGCAAACTCATCAGTCAACAGAGCCAAATATCAACAGTACAACGATTGAAATTTCTTTTGAGAGCCAAATTTTTTAAACTTAAACTATATAGGTAGGTACATTGTTATTAACTTAATTAGGGTACTCCTAAGGCTTAGGAAGAGCCACACTCAAGGAGCCAAAGAGCTGCATGTGGCTCGCGAGCCACAGTTTGCCGACCGCAGGTCTAGAGCAAGGGAACTTCTGAGTCCTAGCTCTCCTCTGAGTGGCTCCATGGAGGAGCTCGAACATATAAGGACCCATCCTGCTCTCTCCTCCTACTTTAGAGAGTTAGTAGTTGGCAGATGAGTGTGTCCCCACACCCCCTGGGACCTGCAGCTGGGCTCTGCCTCTCTCTCTCTCTCTCTCTTCGCCCCCCCCCCCGACCCCATCACCAGCAGCATCAAACCCACGTGGGAGACCAGATGGGAGGCTGTTTCTGTTCTTCCTACTTTATTAGCAGTGGCCTTTACTCTCCCTTCCCCAGAGAGGATGGGGGGGCCGGGGAGGGGGTGCTGCAGGTGCGCAGGTGCAGGTGCGCTGGGAAGAGGTGAGTGTTGCTAAGACAACGGGGAGGGCGCTGGAGAGAAGCGGCTGCCCCCACGGCCAGTGCTGCCTTCCCAGGTGAAAGCCATCCCCGCCCCACAGAACCGCATCCAATGACGCAGACTCCGTGCAGCTAAGACATCTGGGGAGAGCTTTTCAGAGGCCAGATCAGCCGCCTGACCCTGGGGCCGTGGTCCTCATGTTCCTCACTTTTCCTCTTCAGAAAGAGAAGTGTCTGATGAAGGAGGCCTCGCCCTGGCACTTCTCCCACCACCGCCTGGCTGTGTGACCTTGGGCATGTGGCTTGCCCTCTCTGGGCCTCGGGTGCCACCTCTGTAGAGTGGAGTGAATAACTTTCTTCAGGGATGACCTTCTAGGCTCTCCTCACACGTGATTACTTTGCTGGAGAGTTTGCTGAGCAGCTGCCCTGTGCCAGGCACTGCCTTCGATTCGACCTGAGCATGAGGCACATTCTTGCTACACTGCCCTCTGGGCGCGGATGCTGGGCGTCATGGTGACGGAGACTTTCTGGCGGGTCATCCTTAAGATTGGCAAACGGCTCTGGAGAAGGCGGCTCAGCCACGAGGCAGGATCCCCGGCCTCGGCTTCTGTGGCTTTCCATGCAGGCCACCCGAGCCGGGGACAGGGGACTCGTCCTGGGGGCCTTCCTGAGGGCCAGGGTCCCCCTTGGAGACCTGAGCCACTGCCCTCGGCTCCGAAAGGGAGAGCCACGTCACATCGCCAGCCTATCACACAGCTCTTAGCGCATATTCATCACAATGATTTATGACCACGCCCCGCCCATGAAGCCTTGGGAAAGCAGACTGTGCCTGGGAGCCGAGGAAGGGTCTGGCAGGGAGGACTGGCCGACTTCCGTCATGGCTGCCCCACCAAGACTATATGTGCCATGGGGCCTTGTCGCCTCTGGTGATCCCGCCCCTCTCGAGGGGCAGTGTGGCCTGGCTTAAGGGACAGGGGGGCTGCTGGTCAACCGGGTCTTCCTTGGAGAAAGGAGCCTCCTTCTAGTCCCGCCTCTGCCACTTCCTGGCTGTGTGATCTTGGGCAAAGCGCTTAGCGTCTCTGAGTCCCGGCGGCGTCATCCGTAAGACGGTGCTCGCACTACATACCGACGAGTTGTTGTGAGAGTTCTTTGTACAGGGTGGGCAAAGTGGGTTTACCGTGGCTCATATGGGAAATAATACAATGCTTAATAAGTAATATTAATAGTACGGGAGCCCTGGCCGGTGTGGCTCAGTTGGGTGGGCATCGCCCCGTGTACCACAAGGTTGCTGTTTCGATGCCCCGTCAGGGCACATGTCCGGGTTGTAGGCTGTTTCTGCAAAGGGGAGGCCCAGCCTCCCTCAGGCTCCTGCTCCCACCCCTGCCAGCCCGTGCTGGACTCCCGGGTGACTCACACTTGGCAAAGCACTTGTCACATGGAAAATCCCCTCTCAGGTAGCCATGGCCAAGAGCACTTGCTCCCGTTCTGGGGGGTAGGACACTGGTGCTCTGACAGGCTGAGTGAGGAAGGCCAAGGTCACGGGGCTCTAGTGGGACTCAACCACTCAAGCTCTCCCTGATCTCATTCCCCCTGAAACGGTCCCGTGAGGCAGGAATCAGAAAGCCCATTTTGCTGAGGGGGAAGGAAGACGCAGAGAGTTTAAGAAACTTACCTAAGGCCACACAGCTAATGAGTGGCAGAGCCAGGGCCTGATCCCAGATCAGCCTCCTGTCCCAGGGCTGTCTCCCTGCACCGCAGGTCCCACACCCACTTATGGCGGCTTCTCCCTCCGTCTTTGAAGCCTGCAAGGTGGGCCTGAGCCCCTCCCTGCACCGGGACGCGGGCTCGCAGCAAGTCATTCATTCCCCACACTCCGCGCCCCCAGGAACACTGAAAAGAAGCGAAGAGATAGATGGCGATGAGAATTGCGCTCAACTATTTTTACTTAAGTCATAATCGCTCCTAATCTGAATTTGCAGGAATGTATTACACAGTCTCATCATTCACATATATTGTGCTGCAGTTCCAATTTAGTAAAAAGTAAAAGCCATTCAGAAGGCAGAAAGATGTTAAAGGAACCTCTCCCAGGTTCTAGTCTTCCGCAGCCGGGTTTTTTTTTGAATCAGGGGTTGGTGCTATCTGCTCGAGTTGGGGTTCCTTTCCAGCCCCCACCCCCACCCCCGGCTTCATGCACAACAGAAGGCTGAGGGAGTTCCGCCTCCAAACCTTCCTGTGAGCTCAGCCAGGTGTTGCCCCTGCTGACGAAGGGGCCACCCATGAGCCCCCTCGCATCCGTGGCCACGTGAGTGAACCCGGGTACTAGGGCCTCCCTCCACCACCCGGTCATAGCGCCAACGTCCTCACGCTCCAGGAGAGATGAGGAGGCTTCATGTAGCATCGTAAGAACTAGAGTTCAAGTTCAATTCCCACTTCTGCTGCGTATCGTATGTGACCCTGAACGACGCGCCTAATTCATCTCTTTGAGCGTCAGTTTTCGGGTTCATAAAACGGAGAGTAATGATACTGGCTGCTTGAATTAAAGTGTAGTATAAATATTGGATGGCAACCAAAGCGAAGGAGGAGTGGGGGTTTACACACTTTAAGGAGGCAGTGCCCGTGTGCGCAGGGAAGCCTGAAGGCACCCCTCCACTCACTCGCAGCACGGAGCTCAGCAAGACGCCTTGAACGTGAGCTGAATGCGCGGTCCAGCTGGACTGCCGCTACCTAGTTACTGCGCAGTGACTGCGACCAGGGAAACGGCCACGCTAAGCAATGGGATTCCTATTGATTTGGGCTCTGCGTGCCTCGTGCACCAGGACACGTGAACTGCGTGGCCTCCCAATTCAAGATCCGCGGTGCCTTTTCCAGGCCGAACGCCTGGCTGTGTTTCCCCAAAAGTGCACCGTTATCTGAGCGCATCCTTCACGTGCCGTCCTGCAAATGCGGCCCCCGGGGAGGGGTCCCGCGGCTGAGTAATGCTCGCAGATCGAGAGTTTGTTTTTAAACAGAGGCAGTGAAGACTAATGCTCCTGTTGCTGGCTGCTGGGGGAATTGGGAAGGCCGGCGGCCATTACTCAGACTGGAATCCGGCCAGGGTTGATGAGATCATATTTATTGACCAAAAGATCCACCTCCCTCGCATCTCTCGGGCCGCGAGGGGAAGCAGACGCCCAGAGCCGGTCACCTTTCATGCAGAAGGTTTAAGACGCACAGACGGAGCTCAGTGGGGAGCGGCTGTTGGCGTTTACATAGAACCTTTCCATGAGATGCGCCCCAGCGTCGGACGAGCACCGTGGGCAGCTGAACCGACAGGCGCGAAGTGCCGCTCACAGGCCTGTCCCCACAGGCCTGACGGGCTCCTCCCTGAGCCTTCTGGCATGAGGGTGGAACACCAAGCAGTTTCCTACCCCATCCTCCCTTAAAACAAGGGCGAAAGCAAATCCAAGTGGTTGACGTCCATGGACTCTCTGGGAAGGGCTAGTTCAGTGGTCGGCAAACTCAGTCAACAGAGCCAAATGTCAACAGTACGACGATTGAAATTTCTTTTGAGAGCCAAATTTTTTAAACTTAAACTATATAGGTAGGTACATTGTTATTAACTTCATTAGGGTACTCCTAAGGCTTAGGAAGAGCCACACTCAAGGGGCCAAAGAGCCACATGTGGCTCGCGAGCCGCAGTTTGCCGACCACAGGGCTAGTTCCTCTAAGGTGCGCTGCAGGGAGCTACGCAAATGAGCCCACACTGTCTGCTGATGTTGCTAAGAGGCCACCATCGGGGTCTGGCCCATTGGTTATGAGGCACACCATGGGGCCATGGGGCAGAACCCCTCCTGTTCAGCTCCGGTCTGGTGGGATGAAGGGAGAGGGGCCTGTCACGCTGACACCTGTGACTCTGAGCATGCTCGTATGCGAGGAGGATTAAGGTCACCTGGAAGACTTGGAAAGGCCGCCTTTGCTTGACGCTGCCTGTCTGGACCCCGGGCAGGACCCAGTCCACGGGCAGAACCGAGTCCACAGGCAGGACCGAGTCCACTGGACTGGGGGCCAAGCCGGAGAAACACGTGCAGAGTGGGTTTCCAGAGCCCTGGGGGCCATGTGTCAGGAGGGGAGAAGGACACCATCTGATCTGACGAGTTCCCGGTGCCGCAGGCGTGGGGGACATCACCAGGAGTTGGCCAGACCACGGGGAGGCTTTGTGCAGCACCTACGCCTGGAGAGCAAAGAGAGGAAAATCTCAACACCCTCCGTCTGGTCCACCAGCTGCGAACACCCTCTCCCCAGGAAATGGACCGTGCTCCCGGGCCCGCGGGTGTTAGTCCTTCTCCTCACTCACGCACCCAGCCCACGGCTGCAAGCATGCGTCAGGCGCCCCGGCCGCTACCGTGTTGTATTTCTCCAGTGTCGCTCCTACAGACGGCTTTGTGGCAGGACATCATCTCATTTTCCTGGAGGTCCTGAGGGGCAGCCACCAGATTGCGTGTGCTAACACGTTCACATCATTGAAAAACCCTATTTACACACAGTAAACACGGGGCTAGGTGCCTCCGAGGAAATAATATAGTATTGATTAAAACAATGGCCCGTGATGCCTTCTCTAAGGCTATACTCATGGGCAGCTTCCTTAGCGGGCCACTCACAGGCAGCCTCCCTACCTGGCAGCCTCGGGCTGTCCGGCTCCAATTGTGAGATGGGAAGAGGGCGGGACTTCCCTTCGGGGAGCCCTCCTGCGTGCCAGGCACTGTGCTGAGTGCTTCATCTCATTCATCCCCAAGGCAGCTCCTTGCGGTGGACGGGTTCTTATTTCCATTTGCAAACAAGGAAGCAGCTCAGAGAGAAGTTCAATGTCCGTCTGGGGTTGTCCGATTACTCAGTGGTGGAGCTGGGATGGGGCCTGTCCAGCCGAGGGGCACATGCTCATTATGCGGAACTGCTTGTGTGTTTGTTTGGAAGGTGAGAACGAAGCCCCCAGGGGTTAGGCATGTCCCAGGCGCTGTGACTCTGCCCAGGACTGTTATCACTGATGGACTGGGGGGGGGGGGGGGCAGATCCTAAACAGCTTGGCCTTGGCCATGACCCGGCTCTCCTGGGCTGGGAAGAAGGCCTGCAGTTGGGCAAAGCTTGAGGTTTCCGAGTCTCAGAACTGGAAAACCTCATTGTAAAAAGATAACTTATTGCCTTAGATCTGCTGGCAAGCCTAGAGCGGTGCACGTTCTCCCCGTGACCACACAACTCCCTGGGCTCCAGAAGCGTCCACAGCCAGCTGAGGCCAGCAGGAGGGTCTGTGGCCACAGACTGAGTGTCCGATGGAGGAGGCACTGGGCGTGCACAGTGGGTGGAGGGCAGGTCAGCAGGCTGACCGGTCAGGGGAGTTTTCTGTGACGATCACTAGCTGATGTGGGGCCGGGGGAGAGGGAGAAAGGTATCAGGATCCCCCTATCTGTCATGAGCGGCTCTTCTCTGCTCCACCATTCACTGACTGTGTAGCTTTAGGCAAGTCACATAGGCTGCCTGAGCTTTGTATCAAAACCAGGAAGAGTCCCACTGCTGTGACTGTGTGGGAAAATGGGTGTGAGTGCAGGAAGTGCTGGCCTGCTGGACGGTCAGCCCTCGGTAGAATCAGACCCCAGTCGGGAGGGGAGACCTGGGACCTGCCCCTCCCGTCCTCAGGGGCGTTAGGCCGGTGAACACCCCCAGTGACTTCGGGGAGACCCGGAGCAGAGACACCCACCTGCTTCTCAGCTGTCCCTGCCCAGCACCTGGGTTTGGAGGCCAATGGCAGCCTTTGCAGCTGCCGACATCCTTGCTTCCCGTTCGCTTTCTTCTGCTGTCGCGGAGGATTTCCGCTAAACCCTGCCGCCGTGTCTGGATTATGGCTTCCGGCGGCATCAGGGGAGTGCGTGCTGACACCGACTTTCATAAGACACGGGAGGCAGAACACAAACCCGGGCTCAGTGCGGCTGGCCAAGCCACCCGCGGGCTGCTGGCAAAATGCGGCTGCCTAGCCCCGGAGCGGGCAGCCTGTGAGAGGGACCCTGGTCTGAGCTGAGCAGGGGGGGTCACTGGAGAACCCCCCTCCTCGATGGCATGATGAGAAGCTTGAAGCCCAGAGAGCTTCGAGGATGTGCGGCAGATCACCCAGAAGGCCCCAGGGGGACGCGGGCAGGCCAGGGCCAGATGAAGGAGGGGCCAGGCTTTGCCATCAGCCCCATGGCCGCTGGCTGTGTGACCTCGGCAGGTTGTTTAACCCCCAAGACTGTCTGTTTTCCTGTCTGTAAAATGGGACTGTGAGTAGGTACCTTATGTGACTAGGGAGCCAGGAGGTGTCGGTGAGTGTCAATCCCCTGTATTTGGAGCTAACTACCCTCCCACATGGGAAATCCTTAGCAGCTCTCAGTGGGAATCTCAGGGGCTACCTGGGGTCATGTTCAGAGAGCCCTCCAGTGCGGGAGGCGATTCCCAGCCACGTGAGCATCAGTGCAGCCCCTCCCCAGGGCCCGCACACCGAGCAGCATCCCCACGCGCCCCACACACTCACACCTGCGGACGCTCACTGCTCACGGCATATGCACCCCACAGGGGCCGCACACTCCATCCTCCCAGATGTGCACACGCTGCCGGTTTTATTAGACACCTGTGGTCACGCCACGTGGAAGTCCAGACCAAGACCGGGGCCATCCTCTTTCCTTCCCCAGACACGTGAGAGGAGGATTCCTCCGTGAATTCCCATTTTGCCCATCTCCTGTTTCAGGATTCGCTGAGGAAGGACCGTGAATGAAGACAGGGCCCCAGACGTGCAGGAACACCAGAGGGCAGTTTCTGGGCTGCAAGTGTCCCAGGCCCCCAACTCCCCAGGGCTGTTTCTCTTGGAGAAGAGAAGCCTTTTGGGGAGTTGCATGGAATTGGGGTCGGTCTTGTTCCGTGTGGAGCAGATTCAGGACCAATGAGTCAAAGCTGCATCTGAGGCTGGACTCAGGGTGCAGCTCTGCCAAAGGAGGGCAAGTGGCGATAGAAGGGGTACAGACAGGCTCTCAGACCTGAGACCTCACCTTGGCCCCAAGACTTAGGAAAGACCCGAGGTGCCAAATGAATTGGCCCATCTGCCAGACATAAGGGTAGACAGCCCCAGCCCCACTCACCCCGTGTAAGTGTTTATGGAGTGCCCGCTATGCCAGGCTCCATGGGAGGCAGTAGAGATGGGAAGATCAACATAGATGGTCCCCACCTCACTGTCTACAGGGTGGAACCAAAGATAATAAACCATCGTTGTATCCATAGGATGTCTCATGGCAAAGGTGGGTGCAAGGTATAGGGGAATCCAGAAGAGGGGTGCCCCGTGCATGGATGGGTACAAGGCATTTCTGAGGAGGGTCCTGAACAGATCAGATGAGCTGTCTGAGAGGATGCAGGAATGCCTGGTAGAGAGAGCAGCGCAGTCCGGGGCACAGAGCTGGCTCAGCAGGGCACATGCTCAGAACGATGCAACAGGTCTGGCCTTGGGGTCAGGAAAGAAGCCTGGGAGGCAGACAGGCGGGAGGGGGATCATCCCTGCCACTCAGGGGGCTGCCTGAACGGGAAGACACAGCTCTGCACCCGCCTTCCCCCCCGTGGCACTGGGCATGTCACTTCCCTGCTCTGCACGCCAATCTCTTCCTCTGCCTGAGGTTGAATGGGGTGATTTCTAAGTTCCCTTCTGCTCCTGACATTCTCTGACATTTCTGATTAATGCACAAAATCCAATATGTACACAAGACCAGAGGTGTAGGAAAATACACACAGACGTGTGGGTTAATCTAGTGCACACAGTGTAAGAACTGGCAATTCTTTAATAACCTGTGGAGTCACCCCCAGGGGCCCGTCTTGGCTCCCAGAACCGTGGGTCCTCCTCAGCAGAAGCGAAGCCGCGCCCTGTGTGAGCTCAGTGGCCCCCGTGATGCTTCCAGAGAAGAGCAGACCGGGGGGCCTTCGTGCTGTCCCTGGGGCTGGAGCTGAAATGGCATCTCGTCCCATGGAGCTGCCGACACTCAAAAAAAGTGATGTGGTCACAAGACCTGAGAACCTTCCCCAGGTCCTCAGTTCCCTGCAGTCGGCTTCCTTTCTAAACTACAGACATCAAGGAGAGGGGGGGCCCTCAGATCCAACAAACCCCAACGCTAGAGGGGTCTTAGTGATCCTTTAGGTGAAAACTCGCAGTTTAGGGAACTCGGGGAGGGGAGGAATTGGCCCCTTGGAGAATAATGAAGAGCACAGTCTCTCCCTAGAAAAAGGCATGCATACTGGGTTTTGTGTGCATATTTATAAGAGTGTAAGAAGCCCTGGTTGAGGTCCTCAGACAGCAGGTTACGTCGCCGGCCCTCGTTCAAACTCGCTATTTTACAAATGAGGATACCGAGGCCCAGAAAGAGTAGGTGACTCGCCCAAAGTCACCCAGATAATTAGAGCAAAGCCGAGTGGCCAGGAAATCAGGCCACCGTCGGCCCTAAGCAGGGCCCAGGGTCGCTGGTATCTATCTGACCAGGAACTTGGCCCCTGGCAGATGCCATGGCTCACCTCTGGCAGGGAGCGCTCAGAAGAGGGGACAGCAGGTCCCTGCAGCCAGGGGCTCTGCCATGGGAACTGGCTGGTCCCAGAGCCTTCAGTCTCTCTGTCTCTCTGTCCACGGCTGCCCACCATCCCTGTGGCCCCTCAGGAGGAGGGGCCTGGGCGATGGCTCCCAGGCAGCACCCTCCGGGCAGCCTTCAGTCTCCGTTGGTCTCACACACAGAATGCTCTTCGGGAAAATTGCAGGAACGGCTTCCTTCCTGGGACTCTGAGAGCCGCCCGCATCCTCACCCCCACAGTACGAGCAGGAGGTTTGGATCTGTGAGGGGTGAATCTCCATCCCTGGGCAAGCGTGCACACAAGGTTGGGGTGTATGTGTCCAGGATTGAGTAGAACTCGGGGGGTGCAGTCAGACAGGCTCAGATACAAATCCTGGCTCCGCCACTTCATGGATGAGCTGCCGTTGGGCCAGAACTGCACCTTTCTACGCCTCCATGTCCTCATCTATCCCCCCAGGATCCCCTCTCCCTAGGACCCGTGGGAGAATTCAATGAGATCGTTTATATACGACACACTGAACACCAAGGTGGCCATACATTTTAGCTGTTGGTGTCGCACTGCCCAGCGGGTCCCCAGGGCTATAGATCCTCCCCTTTAGAATCTCATCCTCAGCTACCTGCTGATACCCCAGTAACAATGGGTAGAAGAACCCCCCTTCCCGCTCCATCCCAAGTATTTGCAGAGCGCAGCAGGAGGCCTCGGAGAAGCGCTGGGAAGGACTAGCTGCCCAGACGAGGTTGTGGGTTTGCCCCTCTGGAGGTTTGAAAGGCAGGTCAGAGCCTGACCTTTCCGAAGAGCAGTCCCACCAAGAGGCCCTGCCGTGAACCCCAGGAGCTGTCATGGCCACCCACCAGGGCGCTTCTCTGGCTGGACCTTGCCAGCTGCCGCCCAGTGGTCAGCAAAACAGGATGAGGCTGGAGGGATGTGACCCTCGGTCCCACTGGTGAAAGGCCTCAAAGGTTAGAGCTCAGCCGGCGGTAAACCAGCTCTGGGGAGGGGGAGCCGTGGGGGAGGCGCCCTCCCTGTCTTAGACGGGGCCTCCTCCCTGTATCTGCCACCGGAGACCCGTCTCCAAATGAACAAGAGGTAAAATCCTCCTCCAGTTCAGGCCAGGCCACCAGCGTCCTTCGCGTCGCTGTGACATCCTCTGTGGCCTGGCCAGAGCCTGAGCCAAGGTCTCTGATGGTTCTTATAGGGAAACAGGTCACAGAAGCACAGAGACCCCCCCCCCCCCATCTTCCACGTGCACTGAGGCCCTGTGAGCGCCACGCACCAGGACAGAGGCCTATAAACAGCCCACACACAACCTGCCAAGCGGTTTGGTCAGCTGGGGAGGCAGAGGAGAAAGACCATCTTCTCTTCAGGGGAGATTTGTCTAAGGCGTCAGCTGGACTCGAATTCCTTCCCACTCTCCCACCACAGTGCGCGAGGATGGGCCTCTCTCCCTCTCCTTCCACCCAGCCATCCCGTCCTCTGCTCCGGCGGGCGGGGCTGCCGGGTTGGAGGGCCCCCCCGTGCGGTCACCTCTCCGGGGCTCCCTATGGATGTGCGGGTTCCGAGCGTGCCTGTTAGCAATCAGCCCCCCGCGGGGCCAGCCTCGTGTGAGTAAACTTTCGTATCCTCACTAAGTGATGGCCGCTGGTACAGAATGACTCCCCCGGACCTGCTGGAGGTTGATTCCTTAATCAAAGCTCTCTGGCTCTCCTCCGCGCTCTCTCCCCGAAAGGTTATCATTCAAGGGAAGAAAGGCGCTTTGATTTCTGATGCTGGGCTTGCCAGCTTGGATCTGGGGCTCCTGGGAGGTGGTCGTGTTGGGGGGGGCGGGGCTTACCCTGAGCTTGTGGTCAGATCCCAGCCCTGCCATGCTCAGCTGGGCAAGGCAAGGCATAAGGCCTCTCCCCTCCCCTATGCCCGCGTCCACACCGTCTCAGGTGTTGTGAGATTCGGAGAGACCTTGTATTTGTCAGTGCTACTAAGGCTGCGGGGGTGTCAGCTGCTGCTACACCCGTGTTCTCTGACCATGTTCCGGCCCCTCAGCACGAGGCCCCCTGTCTAGTGAGGGCTTCCATAGCACTTTCTGGAACCAGTGGACCTTCCTTCCATAAGGCATCTTGGGCAAGAACACGGGGTAGACCCAGCCCGCGCCATGACCCTCCCCTCCCTAAGAGGCGTCCCTGACCACAGCTCCCTGCAGTCCTCGCCTCCCCACTCTGTCCCGCACACCAAGTGGGAGAGACACATCTGCACGTCCTCGTTTTTTGAAGGCGAAAGAAGCAATGGCTAATAATCCACATCTTCACTGCGTGCAAATTAAACCCCCAGATCAACCTAATTTATAGCCTCTTCTTGGGCATCTCCCTCCCCGAATATCTGGAGAACTACAGGGGTGGGGTGGGGTGGGCGCGGGGCAGTGGGGGCTTGGCAGGCCTCCTATCCCCTCAGTCTTGGTTTTGGGGACGATGTTGAACCCTCTAGAGAAGAGAAAAGAGATGGCCTCTTTCTGCCTGGCCTACCAGCGGGGCCTCTGCGAGAGCTGGGCACACAGCTGTTGAACATCTGGCCCCATTCGAACATTAATCACCAATTCCCAACGACCTCTCAGGAAAAGTCTAAAAGCCTTCCAGGCGAATGGCCTTCCAGCCCCTGCTCCTCGTGGGATAAGTAGGCTGCTGACAGGCCGGGGCGGGAGCCTTCCTGGTCCAGCCGCTCGGTCAGTCCCCACAGAGCCGTGGCCCACGGGGTTCAGGTGTCCATGTGATAGAACTGTTACCCAGGAAAGTGTCCAGCTGACATCATCCCCCTCCCCAGGCCTGCACCTCGCAGAGAGCATACTAGAAGCCCAAGGAGCTGCGTCTACAAATCCGTTTTACCGGCCCCCACGCTTACAGCTGCATGACCCTAAGCGTTATTTAATCTTTTGGAGTCTCAGTTTCCTCTCCTATTAAACAGGAATAATAATAGTAATTACTGCAGAGGATCTTATGATTGAAGAATGTAATATATGCAAAGTGCTTAGCCTAGAGACTAGTAAGTCACAAGTAATCAGCAAATGGCAACTTCATTGTGATGGTGAATTAAGGGAGCCTGGCCCCAGGCAGGTGAGCCCGTGGTGCTACCCGCCAATGGAGGGGAGGCCGGGCTGTTCCCAGCCCCTCGTTGGAGGAGGGCAGCGTCCAGATTCCATTGTGCAGAGGGATGTGTAGACTCCGCCAAGCTTGGGGCCCACGCTGATGCCCAAGGGGTCCTGAAGCAGGTCCCATTCTGAGCCAGCTGGTGGCCGTGTTGGAATGCTAAATCATTCATCAGCGGGGAGAAAGGCCCCAGGCAGGGTCTGAGGGTGGGCACCTGAGTGTGCCAGGCATGGAGTCAGGCACCACGCTTTGTCATCATAGCTGAAGGATGCTGGACAAACTCCTTACACTTCTGAAATGTCCATTTCTTTATCACTAAAGACAGGCATAATAATACCCACCTACATAAGGTCAGTGTGCGGGTAAGACAAGGTGAGGAGAGTATAATGCCCAGTGCTGCTCAGCCTGCTGCCTTTTTCGTGCCCATGACGCAGACTTGGGCCAGTGGAGCAGAGATTTAAAGAAGCCAGAGGACTGGTGACCACATGGGCACCAGCTTTCCTGTGGGCACATGGGATCCAGGGCCACAGGGACCCCACAGCTGCTGGTGAAGACCTGCTAATACGCTGCCTTGCACGCTGTGGACAGGGCTATGCCACCCAGGAATGGCCTGGCTGAGGCAGCTGAGGGAGGCAGGGCTGGCAAAGGACGATGCCAATGTGGCCCTTGCTATTGCCATAGGAAGCTGCCAGGTGCGTGTCATCTGAAGCAGGAGCCTGTGAGTATGGGCCGGTGGCCACAGAAACTTCGGGGGCCTCTCCCAATGATTGTCAACTCCTCCTAACACAAGATAACTCCACATCAGCTTTTCACGTAATTCATTAATTTTAAAACGTAATTTAAGATCACAGCTGTTTCACGTTTCTCTTATAAGAATTTAATTGGTATGCAATAGCACAGTTAATTAAATACAAATCAATAGTTTAAAACAACTAATTGATTCTTAATATGAACAGGGAGGAAAACTTAGTTCTGATATAATTAACTCCTATTAAATAAGCAATGAAATAGCAATTATGTCTTTACAACAATGTAAAGTTTATGGGTCCTTTAATAAACTTACAACCAGCAAGCAATGAGAGTCAAAAATTATGAAACAGGTATTATTGGGCTATTAAACATTTACCACTCGCCCTAAAGGGCCAGGGCTGTGTACCAGTGCCCGTCAGGATTGCTAAACCTGGGTTCCGCCCCTCTCAGGGTCTGTGCTATACAGGTTCATCAGAAATCTGGTCTTCCTATGATGCGTGGGCAGCATCATTGCCCGGGATATGAGTACTTAGGCTGCAAACAGGACGAGGCAGAACCAGCACAGTTTAGCGGCATGCAGGTCACAAATTGGCAAACATGAGACCGGCATCCTTGGGCGAGGCATGGCTGGACGACCGCCTGGGAGCGAGGGAAGGACACCCAGGAAGGCCAAACCCGTCGTGATCCGTGGCATTGGCAGCCCCGGGATTCCAGGCCTGCCCTGAGAACTGAGCCAGAAATCAAACCTGGATCGGGGCCTGAGCACGCCTCCCCACCAATGCTCCGGCCTTGAATGGTCACGTTACTTCTCCGCGCCTCCGATTCTGAGACCAAAAGGAGGGAACTCGTTTCTGCCTTGCCTGTCGCAGAGCTATTGTGAGTGTCTAATGAGAGAGTGACTATGACAGCGTCAGGAGAAAATAAGTCGTTTCACAAAAGTTGAAGCAATACCACCGTATCGCCGTTATTACTAATAAGAGCTTTAAAACCCTGAGGCTAGGAGAAAAGGCCCATCCGCACCCTCAGAAACTAAAGGAAAAGCCGTTCCATTTTCAAAGCTTTTTATTCCCCTCAGGAGGAAAGTCTCGCGTCTCCTCGACTCCTGTGCCGATGAATTACAATCTTCATTCGTTTCACCGCCCTCTCTCCCTCGCCCAATCCACTGGGCCCCCTATCAGCCCCCTGATTCCATTCCAACCTGGGCAGAAAACAGGATCGCTGCCCAAGATGTTCACGCTGGCCCTTTCATTAAATCAGCAGGACTGTGCCTGGGACCAGGGGCTCAGAGGTAATTTTTGGTTTTGTTTGTGTGTGTGTATGTTTTTTTAAAGGCACAGCCCAGACCCTCTGTCGCTCACAGCCTAGAGTCCAGGAGGCCCTGGGATGAAATCTCTCCTTCTCCCTTAGAAACACACTCTTTCCTAATACACGTTTCCTTGCTCGGCAGTATTTCCCAAACCTTTGTTCTCCTCACACAGCGCCCTCCACACCCCCGTCGGCAGGTGGCCCTGCATTTCTTCGCTGTGACTTTTATTTTAAGGCGGGACAACTCGCTTCACGTGAATCATTTGCCACCTTCAGTGTCTCTGATGATTTGCTACTGATAAGTGCTCGGCCAAAGTCCACAGCCCCCACGTCCACGTGGAGAAGACTCCAACATCTTGCCGCTCTAAAAGGGGCATCTGTGCCCGGCCAGCGTGGCTCAGTGGTTAAGCATCAACCTATGAACCAGGAGCTCACAGTAGTTCACTTCCCTGTCAGGGGATGTGCCCCGGTTGTGGGCTCGATCCTCAGTAGGGAGCGAGCAGGAGGGAGCCGATCAATGATTCTCTCTCATCACTGATGTTGCTATCTCTCTCTCTCCCTCTCCCTACCTCTCTGAAATCAATACAAATAAATATATTTTTTAAATACATAAATAAATAAAATGGGCACCTGTGACCTGGCTCCACCCTCGGTCCCAGTGCGGGGTGACAGGGAAGGTGGCAGGCTGGAGGCTGGCCGAGCTCACACCGTGCAGCTCCCTGTGCTTCCTGTCCCATCTGGGCATCTCTCCCTTCATAGCCTGGTTAGTCGGGCCTGGCGGAGTTTCCCTGAGTCAAAGCAGTTAGTTCCTGCTTCCGGGGTTCTCACCCGGGTTCCCGATTCGCCTCCCCTCCCCCATTCCAGCCCTGCTGGCGCCTCCTCCCTTGGACCCAGTGGCCTCCAGTGTTCCTCTGGCAAGCCTCCCGGAAGCAATCCCAAATGGATGGCTAGCTACTTCCCACTTCCCTAAGCCTCCAACCCGCTTGCTTTTGCAAAGACCCCAGTGGCTTCTCCCCACTTCTCAATAAAGATGAGGCCAGAGAGCCCTCTCCCTTAACAAACTCCTGCAGTGTGCTTATCAGCGCCTTGTAGTGTAGCTTCCTCCGTAATTAAGACTAACCCACACGTGTCAAATTAAATGAGCCAGATACATTGAGAAATTGCCTCGCCCTCCATTTCTTTTCTTCATCAAGTGGTGGTGGTGGTGGTGGTGGTGGTGTGTGTGTGTGTGTGTGTGTGTTTTACTTTTTTTCCTGGTCATTTGCAAAACTCAAACTTGGTCAGTGAGGCTCTTACTTCAAACAACTGGACATGCAACCACTCTGGGGGCTGCCTACTATGTTGACATCAGATGGATTGAGCTGGGGTGGCAGCGACAGCCTACAGCAAGCATGTCAGACTCGTTTATTTGGCCCGTGTTAGTCTCTGAGTTTGACATACTTGGCCCACAGGGATCATCTGGATTCCACAGGTTGCCCCACACTCTACATTTTTAGGAAAATTACACCTGCTCCATTTCCCTGGGAACTTAAGGGACTTTCCAAAAAGACATACAAAAGATTGGCCTAAATCCATCCAGCACCTCTGCCCCCACGTCTCAGGGCTCCCCCGGTCGCCTCCTGGGCTCCGTGCAGGAACTCAGACTCCCTCTCTCATTAGCAGCCGCTGCTGATGTGCTGGAGGTGGACATACAAAGTCACCGGCAACGAGATTAAGAACTGTAGCAATTGTACGGCTTCGATGGTGAACAATCGCATTGCACTTGCAATGGACAGGCTGCCTCTCGTCAGCGTGCTGCGGTTTCAATACGGTCTCGGGCAAGAGGCTATTTATTGTTCCGGGGGGCTCAGCACCTCCTCACAGCTTGTACTTCCGCCGTCCCCCTCCTGGTGTGCTGCATTCCTGCCTCTTGAAGGCTGTGGTTAGGAAGGATCCACAAATACTGTAAGTAAACATCAAAGAGGCTTTGATCCTCCTGCCCTCGATATAGCAGGAGCCCCCGAAGAAAGAGCCAGGGCCTTGGATGAGGGAACTTAACACGGTCAATTTGGGCGCCTGAGATGTGAGGCTGTTTGAAGTGAGGGCGGATTGGCCGCGCCTTCCGAGGAGGGACCGTGGCAGGAAAGGAAAAGAGGCGAGTGCCTTTGGATAAGGCATGCTCGGGCCTGCCTCTCTGGCTCTTTCCTGAGAGTCAATAAACCCCTTTAAAGAATCAGGAGATCAAAGCCGGGGACCTCCCTGGGCCATGGCATTCAGCCACCGCCTGCCACACTTTGTTTTTCCCCCAGGGCAAGAACCGCCAAGCTTGACTCCTCTGTCTCTCCGGGGCCCTGGGCTCCCTTTCATCCTGCTGATCTGCTGGGGGAGGGGGTGCTGGGCCACAGAGGTGGTTGGAGACACAGGGGAGAGGAGGAGCCCAGCCTGCCTCCCTCCAGCCGCCTGCAAACACCCAGTGTTTGGGGAGAAGTGGCTGCACACGCCGCTCTGTGGGAGGTCCTTCTCTGAGAAACAGGCAGGGAGCGCCTGGGTGCCCGGCGAGGCTGGCAAGGCCCCGGAGAAGGTGCAGTCACACTCCGCCTTCCAGAAATCATGCCCCTTATTCATTCCCCCCGTTCGTGGCGGCTGTCGCATTTGTAGGACTTCTGAACAAAGAGGTAGGGGTGGCGAGTCTAAAAGAATCATGGGGCCCTAGCTGGTTTGGCTCAGTGGATAGCGTGTCAGCCTGTGGCGTGAAGGGTCCCGGGTTTGATTCCGGTCAAGGGCATGTGCCTGGGTTGCCGGCTCGATCTCCAGTAGGGGGTGTGCAGGAGGCAGCTGATCGATGAGCGCTCATCATTGATGTTTCTATCTCTCTCCCCCTCTCTCTTCCTCTCTGAAATAAATAATATTATATATAATAATAAAATGAATAATGATATGTACCTCATAGGGTTGTGAAAACCAAATCAGGAATTTAACGGCTTACAATTATGCCTGGACCAGAGTGGGTGCAATGTAAAGGCTTGTGAAACAACTAAGTATATAAGAGCAGCAAGTGCCACATCCCCTGCAAAAGGGGTTCTCTGATCCCTGACCTGCTCCCGGCTCACCCACCTCTGTTTCTCTTCCAGAGCTGGGCCTCCAGAAGAGAGGATGCTGTCTCGTGCTGGGCTACATGGCCAAGGACAAGTTTCGGAGAATGAATGAAGGTCAGTGAGAACCCGCCTACCCTCTCAGGGGTCAGGTGGGGGAGGAAACTATGCCCTACAGCTACAGGACCAAGAAAGGGAACCTGGGGCATCTAGAAAGGACAGCGGGCAGATCAGTTCAATTTCCACGAAGCTATTCATATAGTAACGTGGAGAGGAGCCGCTCATGCCTGAAACACAGTATGCTGACGCTACAGCACTTTTCCTTATAGGCTATCTTTCCTCCTCCCTTTGTGTCCCCTGCTTCTCTTCCTCCAGCTTCCCTGCCTTTTACTTCCCACCCACCCACCTGTTGCAATTAAATCTGCTTCTATCATCTTTCCTACTCCAGGCCTCTTGACCTTTCTCCTCAGCCACTTACGTTTGTTAAATGCCGATTGAATGAACAGCACCTGACGGGGCACTTCGGATGATACTAAAAGAAAATAAGGCCGAGTGTTTACACTTGCAAGCCTGCCCTCTTGTCCAGCTCCATCCCCCCTACGCCTCCCACTTACTCATCCGCCTTCCTCTTGCTCCAAGTCTTTCCTCCGAGGCTGGACGGGGCCACAGGAAGCTTGGGAAAGGCACCGACATGGACGTGGAGGCTGGGGTGTGGAAGGCGTGCTGTCGCTCATGGGCTTGCTGTCATAAAGAGCCGGTCCCCTCCTCCCCGGCCATCTGTCTCTGCGAGCTAATAACCCTTTCCATCAGATGCCACAGACTGTTTGTCGGGATTCAAAAGTAGATCAACAATGGCTGGGGATGCCATTTATTCATTAAAGTCAGACACATGAAGCCCTGGCCTGCGGCCAGCCCAGCTTGCTGTGAGCTGGGCCCCTCCTCTCCCGACGCCCTGGGCTCCCTTCCAGGCATGGGGGAGGCGACTCACCTGTACCGTCTCTGTTCCCAGAGCTGGGCCATCCATAGCACAGTTCCGGGGCACTCCTCAATGCTCTTCAGCAGGCTCTCCTCCCCACCACAGTCCATGGCACCCTCATCCCCTTACGCTCCCCAAACTTAAGGCCTCGTCAGCTATAGGTTTGTCACCAGCACCCATCGTGGTGACAGTGTGACAAGAGGCAGGCCAGCACAATAACCACGAGGGGTATCGCCTCCCCATTTTGCTACCTGACTGTAAGAGGGCAGCAGCACCAAGAGGCCACCTCCCATTTGTGGGAGCCCCAGGGCTGAGCCCCCGGGGCTGGGATTGTCTGTGGTTCTAGTCCAGCGGTTCTCAACCTATGGGTTGCGACCCCTTTGGGGGTCGAACGACCCTTTCACAGGGGTCGCCTAAGACCATCGGAAAACACATATATAATTACATATTGTTTTTGTGATTCATCACTATGCTTTAATTATGTTCAATTTGTGACAATGAAAATACATCCTGCATATCAGATACGTACATTACGATTCCTAACAGTAGCAAAATTACAGTTATGAAGTAGCAACGAAAATAATTTTATGGTTGGGTCACCACAACATGAGGAACTGTATTAAAGGGTCGCGGCATTAGGAAGGTTGAGAACCACTGCTCTAGTCAGTCTCCCTTCCTGGCTTTCTCTTGCTCAGCCCACCCTCTACCCTCCCAACAGAGCCTTCATGAGAGCACTAGGTGGTAGCTTTCATCTGTGGGGACTGAGGGGGGTGCCTCTGTCCGTGGTGCTGAATAGACAGACAGGCTCTTGATAGCGATGCCCATGAGAGAAGCTAAAACGACAGAGACAGGGGAAGCCAAAAGGCCCGAGCTGGGCTGGATTTGAAACCTCAAGCTCTGGGCGTCTGACCAAGGAGAAGGATAGTGACTCTCGATCCTGGGGCCTTCAAAGAATCCTATCACGTGACTCATAAGCAGGATTTGACTTCCTGCACCTTGCATGGGCTGCTATCACAAAGCACGACAGACTGGGTAGCTTAAACAACAGAAGATTATTTTATCACAATTCTGGAGACAGAGAGTCTGAGATCAGGGTGGCAACATGTCAGGTTCTTATGAGAGCCCTTTTCTTGGCCCACAGACGGCCACCTTTCCACTGTGTCCGAGAGAGAGAGAGAGAGAGAGAGAGAGAGAGAGAGAGAGAGAGCCCTCAGGTGGCTCGTCTTATGAAGATAACAATCCCATCGGATCAAGACCTCCCCATATGGCCTCATTTAACCTGAATCACTTCTGTAAAGGCCCCCTCTCCAAGTACAGTCCCATTTGGGGCTGGGACTTCAGCACATACATTGGGAGAAAGGGGGACCCAATCCATGGCAAGGAGTCTGGATGCCTTTGCCATAGCAGAAAGGAACAGTGGGAATACTCTAGCCCAGGAATTTGGAAAATGGTCAGAAAAAAAAGGAATTCAGCATTCAGTAGAGAGGCACTTTTTAGATGTTGCTAAGGTAAAGAAGGAAGGGAGGGAGTCAGGGAGGACTGGACGAGGACCCAGGGATAAGACCAGAACCGGTGACGTCTGAGGACAGTTAGTCTTACTTTGTGCAACAACTAAGCGAAAACAGCATATTTAAAGTTTTTTCTTTTTAAAATGGGAAGATGCCAAAACAATATCTATTCTCTCTGAGCCCCCCGCCCGCCTCTAAACACATACAATCTGCACAAATGTGTTATTACTTTCAACTGATTACGGTTGGCTTGGTTAACAATGATAGACCCCCGGCGCCTTACTCCAACCTACACCCTCCCCCTGGAGATGACTAATTGAGACTCAAGCAAAATACTCAGAATGAGGGAGGCAGCAAGGCATCACTAATGGCTTGGGCAGCCAACACCTCACCTCTCTCTCTCTCTCTCTCTCTCTCTCTCTCTCTCTCTCTCCATCTCTCTCTCCATCTCTCTCCCCATGTGGCTCTCACCCCTCCCAAGTGCCCCAACACACACATCTATGCACATATTCACACACAACCACACACACACACGTAGCTGCTGCTATTTCTGGGTAAAGAAGGAGATGGGAGGGAGGGGGACTAACCAGCTAAACCATCACGTGTGAATGGTTACAAATCTCAACTAACCAGGGGACAGGATCGGAGGGGGTGAGACCGTGGGCAGAAGAGGAGATGCATGAGGTGGGTCACCCTCGGCTTTGGACGGCGGAGAAGCAGGAGGGACCTGGAGGGGTGGGCAAGGCTCCCCTGCTCCCATCCTGGACAGTCTTGCCGCATTATACATTTTTTTCTCTTTCTAAAACTCACATGCCCAAACTCCAACATGTCTGCAGATAAGAAAAGGCATGGCAAGCCTGGGGAGCTGTTTTATGGTTTATAATTATCTTGTACCAATACTGAAAATAATTATAACTTCCACATATTAATAATTGAACTGAAACAGCAGCCATGACATAGCTCAAGAAATAGAAATCGCTGTCCAGGCTGCACCATACACCTTGGTATAAATGGAACCACTGGTAAAAACAGTAAAAAAATAATTATTTTTTCTCCCGGACGCTGGAATCAGTGAGATATTAGAACAATTAGCTGCTGCTTCCATTAAAGATAAGGTGGTGATCATTATATTTCTAATTTAGAAGAGACATAAAAGCCTTACTTGTACTGTGTTAGAGTGTATTTGTTCTGTTTAACAGCATTTCGTAGGGTGTCTGTCACCTGGGGAGAAGTGGCCTCCTACTTTATGTCTCCTTGTTAATCTGGTATCTTTTCCTTTTCTTCTCCCTCCACTCCTCCCCCCTCCTCCTCGCTACTCCCCGCCCCCCCCCCCCCCCCGCAAAAAAAAAAAATAACAGCTTGAGAAAAATAATGAATGAACAGGAGCTTTATAGATTGGGGATTTATCATAAGCTAAAGTAATCGCAATTGGTGCGATTAAACTACACAAAGCAATAAAGAGAAAACACGATTCAAAGATCGTTTGAAGAGGCAGGTGATAGTCGATGAGAGTTGCTTTATTGGGGGGGGGGGGGTCCTAGAAGCCTGCTTGGATAGAAGGTGCAACATCTGCAGGAATGGAGGTGGCTAGCACTATGTGGTTTCTGTGTGTGTGTGTGTGTGTGTGTGTGTGTGTGTGTGTTCTTTCCTGTTTGGACTCAACACATCTGCGGCATCAAATGGAGATTTGAACAAAAATTAATGGAGGGTAGACAAGGCAGGAGGAAATAAAACCAGGCCAGGCGTAAGAACTCAGGTTTGTTTGACCTCATAGTAAGTACATGGGGCTTTAAATGGGAACTGCTGGAAGGAGATCATTTATTTATTCATAAAACAGTCCTTGAATGCCTACGAGCAAAATAATATCAATTTGAGATCTAGCTGGTTTGGCTCAGTGGATGGAGTGTTGGCCTGCGGACTGAAGGGTCCCAGGTTCAATTCCAGTCAAGGGCACATGCCCAGGTTGCGGGCTCGATCCCCAGTAGGGGGCATGCAAGAGGCAGCCAGTCAATGGGTCTCTCTCATCATTGATGTTTCTATCTCTCTCTCCCTCTCCCTTCCTCTCTGAAATCAATAAAAATACATTTTTTAAAAATAATATCAATTTTATAGTAAGTTCCAGGCGTGGTTCTAAGCATTGGAGCTTTTACAGTTAAGTAGGACATGGCCCCTGCCTTCCATAAGCTCAGGATAAAGACACAGAGGGCCTTCTCTGTGTTACTGCCCTCTCCACAGAGAGACCCTAAATTGGATCCTCCCCTTCCCCCACCATTGGGCTCCATCGGGCAACCAGCCTATTTGTTTTGTGGCGCTTACCCTAAACAAATGCACTAGACCCTCTGCCCCACCTAAAGAGACAGGTAGGCAAGGATCCCTCTCGCCCTCCCTCCCTCCCCTGGCCCAGTGTCTCCCACCAGGAACTAGTCGGTCAAGTTTAATTTAAGTCATTAATTAGTGCCATGATGGGCAAAGTCACCCACAGGCGCAAAGTGGGTCCACACGTCTTCCTATCAGCCTCTCCTCCAAGTCCAGTTCTGAGGCTCCTCCTGGGAGGCCAGGGCCTAGGCAGGTCAGCAGAGCAGGGGGCTGGGAGGGGTGGCCCCCAGAAAGGCTCCCCCTTCTTTCCACACCAGCTTTCCTTCCTCACCCCAGGTTCTGCTGGACTGGTTCCCAGAGCATGTCTGGGTGTGTGTCCCACCAGATCTGTTCCCACGGTTCCCTCATCCCACACCCACAACAGGCACACACACCACCTCCACCACCACCATCCCTTCGTCTCCTGGCAATTCCCATCACCCACTTCTCCTGGAGGTCCCATAACCACTCACCTTCTCCATGCACATGCCTGCCCAGGGCTGATCCTAGTCATGGGCAGGTGGAACGCTCTCACACTGAATCTGGTGCGGGGCTTTGCCTGCCTCTCCCAAACTTCAGTGTTCCTTCCTTAGAGCATAACCAACTCCAGCACCTACAGCCCAGCCCAGCGACTCAGGGAGGCCCAGGAGCATGAGCACCGGCCCCCGGTCAACAGGAAATTACTGGGAGACCCAGGACCACAACCCAGGCCTCCTCACGTCCAGTCCGGCGCCCCTAGGATTCTGAGAGAGCAGGCTGACCATGAACAGAGGGGCAGCCCCGAACACGCAGCTGGTTTTGGGGTCGCTGAAAATACAAAGGAAGTGGGAGGGGTCCAGGGAAGAGGGGAGGAACACAGGTGAGTTTCCAATTGATGTGGGAGCAAGTCAGGAAAGGCCTGGAGCTGGGGGACATAGGCCAGGGAAGCCCATTTCCAAGGAACCAGCAATGCCATCGGCCCTAAGGCTCCTGAGAAGAGCAATGGGGATGAGGAGGTGTAAGGGAGAGGGAGGAGGCAGCCAAGCCCTGGCCCTTTTCACAAGCTGAGCCTGCACCCAGCTCGCCCTCTCCCACAGCGCCCCCCTCTGGAGGGCGGCAGAATCACAGATTCCGGACCTTAAGAATCATAGCGCTTGGCAGGCGCTTGGGAAGACATGCCTCCCAGCGCCCTCACTTTGGTCTTCCCAGGAAGAAACAAGCGCAGTGACTAGCGAAGGCAGCTTCTGTCCCCGGAGACGCTGCCTCTCTGGGAGAAGGCGGCCTCCACAGATGGCAGCCCCCACACAGGCTCTGGGTGGTACCCCCTCCTAGTCCAGGCTTAGGGAGCACACCTCCACCTCCACCCCTCAGCCAGGTGGGGACTCAGCCCTGGAGGATGGAATCAGGCGGCAGCAGCCCTGACTGCTTGGAGTCTAGCCCATCTTTCTGCACCCCGATTCCCTAGTCCATGAAAATGAGTCTAAAACGTCCAGTGCTTCTTGCCTGTCCCCTGACAGAGGTGGTAAGGGAGGTGCCCAGTTGGCTCGAGCAGTGGAAGGAGCACCCAGAGGCGGGCACCAGCTACGTGACCTCGGCAAGTCCCCCCACACCCAGATTTCTACCTTCTTGTGTTCGAACCTGAGTCATGGGCTACGATCACCTACAAGCCTTTAAAATGTGATGATTCAAAATCTATCCTGGCTCTCAACAGCCTGCTCCCACCCTATTCTCACCACCGATCCCATAAATGCAAATGCTTTGGTCACCAAAGGAGCAAGTACTAGGACACAGACTGAACGGCTTTGCTCGGCAGCCTCAGAAGGCATCTTGTTGATTTTTCCTGTCTGTTCTCTGAGCGTGAAATCAGGCCAGCTCGGCCACTCGCTGGGTGGTGGAAAGGGGAGGGGGGTGCGGAGGGGGGATGGAAAAGGGGGGAGAAGAGAGGGGAGGACGGGGGATGAGGGGTGAAGAGCAGGCCTACAAGGGTGGCCTGGACCTCAGCCCAGAACCCTGGCCCAGTGAGACAGGGTCTGATGGCCCGTGAGCCCCTCCCGTCTCTCTGTGCAGCTACCGCAGTCTGGCTTATGCTAAGGGCCCTGTCATCTTCTCGAGACCATTCCTCCCCTGCCTGCTCCAGCCCCCAGGATGTTGGCTAATATTGTCATTTTGTTAGTTGGGGCTCTTGGGTGCGTTTTTTTCTTATTTCATTTTTCTTTACTGATGTGTTTTCTTCCACTGGGGCTGCGGAGCGGGTTATTTGTATAACATCCCTGTTTATTATTGATGGTGAGACTCGGATTTCCAGGGCACCTCATGATTGTTATTTAATTCGCTCAGCGTCTTAGAGCAGGGGCCCTGCCATTTCACTCGCTGCCACAATCTGATGGGGGATTCCAGAACTTTCCCCAGACTCATTGCCCCGGCCACGATTCCTACTGGAAGTCCTGCTTATCTAAGATGATCTGGGGGGCTCCTAGGCCACAGACCCTGCCGAGCTCATTTTTAAACACCCGTTTCTCTCAGACCCACACTCAACCCTCTCCAAGACCTAGGAATATGACCTCCCAAATATCTCTTGAATCCGTCCGCCCCTGTCCATCTCAGGGCCAATGACTCATGTCCCCGTCACTCCTTCCCTCACCTGGACTACACAAGGGCCCTCCTGATTGGTCCTCGTGTCCGTCAGACCCGACCCGTTCTCTCCCAGTTCACTTTCCGCACTTGGGCCGGAGTGATATTTCAAAACGCAAATCTGATGTCACTTTGCTCTTTAAAAATATGTCAATGGCTTCCTATTGCTTTTAGGGGAAATCCTTGGCGTGTTTCATAAGACTCTACAGCAGCGGTTCTCAACCTGTGGGTCGCGACCCCTTTAGGGTCAAACGACCCTTTCACAGGGGTCACCTAAGACCATCGGAAAACACATATATAATGACATATTGTTTTTGGGATTAACCACTATGCTTTAATTATGTCCAATTTGTAACAATGAAATTGGGGGTCACCACAACATGAGGAACTGTATTAAAGGGCCGCGGCATTAGGAGGGTTGAGAACCACTGCTCTACAGGATCTGGGACCCCACCCACCTCTTTGGCCTCAACTTGCCCCCTGAACACTGTGCTCTGGTGACATCAGCCATTGTTCAGCGCCTCATGCGGGGATGCTCCATCCGCCTCCGCATCTGTGCCTGCCCTGGTCCCTCTTGGATGCTGGCCACACCCACCACCACCACCCCCCCCCCAACCCTTCACATGGTCACCTGCTCATCCTTCAGCTCTTGGCATAGGGATCCCTTCTCCAGTGCAGCCTGCTCAGGCCCCACCCGTCTATGCTCTCCTGGAGCCATACGCCTTCTCTTCAGAACTCTTAGCTCATATGTACATGCACGCTCACATTGCCGTTATTAAGGACTCCCTGTCTCCCCTGCCAGTCCGTAAGCTCCGTTTGCTCTCCATTATATCCCAGGAGCCCAGCATATTTGCATGAAGTAGACATTGAAGGAAGAGCAAGGACAGTGACCTGCTCTGCCCCTGGCCGGTGGCTCCCCAGATGCTGGGACTGGGTGGTTGGAGAATCATGGGCTCCTAGCAGAATCACTGTAGTCACCGGGAGAAGAGGAAATGGAGACGCGGGAAAGTAAAGCGACTTACCCAGGGTGACACAGCTGGCTAGCGATGGAGCCATGGCTCAAACCCAGGCTTCCGGTCCTAAGTCCGGTCCTCCACTCTGCTAAGTCCTTGAGTGGCAGGTAGGATCAGTCAGGGAGGTCTGCCTGCTGAAAATGGGTTTGAAGCCCTGTTTGGAAGAGACCAGAAGCAAGGACCCTGGAGGAAAGGAAGGGAAGTTGGTTCTTTGATATAGACATGAAACACACAAAGGAAAGCCACGCCCCCCGGGACCCCAGCACTGTGCCAGGCGTAGGAGCTTCAGAAAGGCGGGGCGTAGCTCTGTCCCCAGCAACTTTGCCCTCCATCCGGGGAGATCAGATTTATGTCATACCAAGTTGATTTTGTAGCCGTTTTCATTTTGGTTTGCTGTTTGGCATTGTAGTTAATGTACTTAATCATTAAGCACTGTGGCTTGGGGGAAAGCTAGATTCAACTCGGATTTAGAACCATATCATTCAAGATTCCTGAGGCCAGAAGGAACCAATGGTCATTTGGTCCGCACCTCCTTCTGATGGCTCAGTATCCCTGAATACTGCGGGGCTGTGTGCTCATTACTTCACCAACCGCATACCAAGCGCCTACTCTGTGCCCTGCACTGGCTGGTGGGCCCTCAGCACGTAAAGACAGAGCCTGCCCCCAAGGACATCACAGCAATCCCAGTATAGTATCGTACCTGCAGCTAGGAATGTTCAGGAGATAAACGAGCGGAGAAGGAAATCCATTCAAACTGTGCACCAAGCGAGCAGTGCCCAGACAGCTTCCTGGACAATGTGCTATCAGAGCTGAGCACTGAGAGAAAATCCTATATAATAAAAGGGTAATATGCAAATTGACCGAATGGCGAAACTCGGTCACTATGACATGCACTGAGCACCAGCGGGCAGATGCTCAACACAGGAGCTGCCCCATGGTGGTCGAGCGCAGCGATGGTGGTGGGAGCCTCTCTTACCTCCGCAGCAGTGCTAAGAATGTCCGACTGACGGCTTAGGCCCACGGGGAACGGGCCTAAGCCATCAGTCGGACATCTCCCAAGGCCGGGCTGAGGGACCCCTCTCCTGAGTGCACGAATTTTGTGCACTGGGCCTCTAGTCATATTGTAAGAGGCCATTGCAACCTATGCTTGAATCCCTTCAAAGGCAGAAAGCTCACTACCTACCAAGGCCCTGGGCAGCTCCTCATAAGGGTTTTCACATAGAACACCCCTTCCACGTCAAGTGTCTACAGCTTTGTAATTCTAAAGTGCACAGCTGACAGTGGGACCCGGTGACCGAGGGAGCAGCCACGGGCAAAATCCTGGGGTCTCGCCCTATGCCAGCGGTGCCTTGAGGAAGCCTCCTTTCTTCTCTCCCCACCGCTCCAGCTCAGCTAGCCTCAGAGGCTCCATCACTGCCTGCCGAGACCTCCCTCCACCCCCCTCCCAGGGTGAAAGAGTCGGCATAAATGAGGGAGTTTAATGGCCTGTGCGCCATCAAGTTTTTAGAGCTGTACGCTGGAATGAGCAGGTTCTGGCTGAGATGAATTATCTGGGGCTTTTATCAGAGAGAGTCCATAAAATCCTGAAGGAGCTGGCCCCGTCTCTACCAAGTGGCCACGTCACCTCACCGGGCCCTCACGGGCTGGAAGCTGTCATCGGGCCGACACCTTTTCTCCCTGCTCCACCTGCTTTCTTCCCTAGGCCTTCCCTTCTCACACGTGTCCGTTTCCATGGGAACCGTGTTGTGACGGGGAGGGGAGGAGTTTAATGACATTCAGAAGCACCAAATCAAGTGCATTTATATAATGGTTGGAAATACACATAATAGCCCCTGGAATATGGGACACGGTGACAGTTTCAGTAACTGCATACGGAGTGTGGGATAAATAGAGCGACGGAATCCTCCCGCCTCCCAGTCAAAGGCACCGGCAGTAACCACTAGTCTTGATCTTAAAGAGCAGCACTTCCCCACCATCGCTCACGCAAGGCTCTCAAACAGTCGGCCACGCTGCTCTCCTCTTGCGGAGGAGGGACGCCGGCCGGGCCAACGGTCCTCGGCACCCTCCAAGGTTTGCCAGAGGGGGCAGGTGCGACCTCCCAGGAGCCACTCCCTGGGTGGCCTGAGTTCCACACCACTGGTTGCCCCCTTCCCACCCCCCCACCCCCTGCATTGGATGCCTTCCCTTTTCCTTGTCAATTCCCTATCATCCATCTAGAGCTCTCTGCCTCCCATGTGGACATTACGCACCAGGCCTTGCTTAGGTGTCTGGGGGAACCTGAGACAACACGGGGGCGCCCTTGTATGTTATCCACCTCCACGTCCCTCACAGCACCAGGCACACACTAAGATGCCTGACACACCCCCCGGTCAGACAAAAACAAGCCACAGAGCCCGGCTGGTGTGACCTCCCAGGGGAGGCGGGAGCACAGCCATGCTGCCCCGGGCTCCTCGGGCCCCACCCCCTGGGCTAGCTGCTGTAGGACAGTCGCTCCTTGTGGTCCTTCCTATGGCTTTTTTAAAAATATATTTTTTTTTTATTGATTTTAGAGAGGAAGGGAGAGACAGATAGAAACCTCAATGATGAGAGAGACTCATGGATCGGCTGCCTCCTGCACACCCCACACTGGGAATCGAGCCCACAACCCAGGCATGTGCCCTGACTGAGAACCGAACCCTGACCTCCTGGTTCATAAGTCAACGCTCAACCACCGAGCCGCACCCGCCGGGCTCTGTGGCTTGTTTTTGTCTGACCGGGAGGTGTGTCAGGCCTCTTAGTGTGTGCCTGGTGCTGTGAGGGGCGTGGAGATGGATAACACACACAGGGCGCCCCTGTGTTGTCACAGGTTCCCCCCCAAAAAACCTAAGCAAGGCCTTGCGTGTAACGTCCACATGGGAGGCCGAGAGCTCTGGATGGACGACAGGGAATTGACATGGAAAAGGGAAGGCATCCAATCGGGGGGGAGGGACGTCATCAATCCCACGACCAGGTGGGCAACCAGCGCCGTGGAACTCAGCCACCCAGGGCGTGGCTCCTGTCACTCATTGGCTGAGGACTGCTCAGTGGGAGCCGGTTCCCCGGCCGGTGCGGGCTGCTCTGCATGAGGGCAGGTGGCCTTCGCAGCTTAAGAGAGAGCCTCTGAGGAAGGTCGCACGTCCTGGCTATTGGGAGCCCCCTGTGGGCACTGAAGTGGCCGGGCCTGAGGGACGCGGGTGGGCAGGGTCGGCCACTTCCCCGAGAGGGTGTTGAGTCCAGTGGGGACACAGGCATGTAATGAAAGAGCAGAAGGCCGGGCAGGGGAGCTGAGGACTGGGGACAGGACAGGAGCATAAAGGGGGGGAAGGCGTTCATTCAGAGTAATATCGGGGGACTACTGGGAAGTGGGAGAAATGGGGGGAGGGCGGGGCTAGGCGGGCACTTCCACACACACCACCTCGTCCTCACCCATCACAAGGCAGGTGCTGTTGTCTCCATTTTGAAGATGAAGTAACTGAGGCTCACAAAGATGGAGGCATCCCCTTGAAGGCACACAGCTCTTGCGTTGACCTGAAAAGCTAAGATTCAAGCCCTGGTCCTCCCACCTCCGCTCTGTCTCCGGAGCTTTGTGAGGGTGGGAGGTGAGCGTGGGGTGACTTCCCCCCTCACCAGCAAGGGCAGACATGACCGAGCGCCCACTCTGTGTCCGTGTAGATTTCCCCCGTGGCCAGGGCCTGCTCTCTCCCCCGTCTCCCCACAGGGCACTGCCCACAAACCCCCCTCAGCTGCTCAGGCCGCCCCATCTGCTCATGTAATGAGTTAGTGGCCGATGTGAGCCTTACACTTGACTTCCCAAAGAGGGTTCCAAGGAACGCTGCTCATAGTTCGTGCTCTAGGGAACATGTTTTGTGGTCAAATAAGTTTGGGGAGCTCCTCGAACCATAGCCCCCTTTTGGGGACTCGGCATGCCCTTGGCATATAAAGTCGGAGGACTTGTGTAGGAGAGACTTGTTTAATTAGGGTTAACCCAGCTTCTCGCCGCCTTATTTAACCATGGAGCCCGTATTTCACGGAAAACCTATTAACACGCCACCGCAATGCTGCTCCAGGGAGATGTGGGTGCGCGGCCCCTCCTCCGGCGTATTTCCTGAGGCAGTGGGCTTGGAGCAGGTGGAGCAGGAGACCGTGGCGGGTGAGGACAGGGTAGAAAGCCTGCTTGTAGGCCCATCAGGGCTAACGTGCCCCCTCCCCAGGCTGCCTCTTCTCCTTCCTGCAACCTCAGGGCAGTGAATTCCAGGTAATTCATTCAATATTAAGCGCAGTGGATCCAGCCTACATCTGGGGAGGAGGTATGAGGAGGGAGGGGCTCAGTTATGGGAGAAGTAACGGTGACCAAGAATTTTCATCTGTTATTGATGATGTTCAGAGCTTTGCACGCGCATGTCGCTGAGGGGAGAGAATGACTGTTGCATGAGTGCACGCTGAATGTAGGATTACGATGGAGTGGACAGGGAGACCCCTGGATGCTCTGCCTCCCGGAGCAGCTGGAAGGTCAGCGCAGCTCTGGGACTGGACTCCAGGGAGCAGGGCAGCTGGTCCGGAGGGAAGAGGTCAGCCTCCCAGCGGAGATGGGGAGCTGCCCGGCATGACTGGGGGAGGAAATCCTGCCCTGGGGGGCGGGAGAGCCAGTGCTCACTGCACCCACCAGCTGGGCAGCCTTGGGCAAGTTCCTATAACCACCCTGGGGTGACTGTACATGGGGGTGACAGGGTCAGCCCTGCACAGCTGTGAAGTCTCAGTCTGAGCTGAGCTGTTTGGGAGAGGGCTTGGTAATGCACACAGGTGGGAAGTAGTATTCATTCCTTCACTCAACAGATGTTTATGGAACATCTACTACATGCCAATCACTGCCACAGCCGTTTGTTTATCATTCACTGTGTGTCAAACACCATTCACCCCTTCATACACATCACCTCATGGTTTAAAAATATGTTTTTATTGATTTTAGAAACAGAGGAAGGGAGAGGGGTAGAGAGATAGAAATATCAATAGGAGAGAGCTATCAGTCAGCCGCCTCCTGCATGCCCCCCACTGGGGATCGAGCCCGCAACCCAGGCATGTGCCCTGACCGGGAACCAAACCATGACCTCCTGGTTCATAGGTCCATGTTCAACCACTGAGCCATGCCCGCCAGGCCACGTCACCTCATTTAATCATCACCACAGGTCCTGAACGTATCTGATCTCACTCCTGGGTCCCACATAAGGACGTGACATTGGGGGAAGATGAATCGCTTGCCCAGAGCCATACAGCGAGGAAAGGGCAGGGTCCAGGGCTGCCTGGAGCCACCAGCCTTCATTCTGCACTAAATGGCCCGTGCTCATCCGTGGTTGCTCACAGAGCCAGCGGGGCACCCTGCCCCTCCCACCGCCAGCCCTTCCCTATTTTGTTCATTCCTGGTGCTCCCTACACCACACCCCTTCCTCACCAAAGGAGACCACCTCCCCTCTTTGGCCCTCCCAGAGACCCTCCCTTGGTTTTCCATCCCCCCTCCCTTCTCCCACCCTCCTTGATGGTCTGTTCTCCATGACACGGTTACCATGGGGTTCGGATTTCCATCCCCATCCATTAGGGCCGTGGCCTCCCAAGAACCTGACAAGCCGTACCTGTTATCTGGGCTGCCTGTCGGGGTGTGTGAAGTCTGAACCGCTCCCATCCTTAGGGCGCCCTTGGAGGGAGGAGAGAGGACAGGAGCGATGCTGGGGTTAAACCCGGCCGCGTCTTCCTGCCTCCTGACAGGACCCTCCGTCCACCACACGGCACGACACGCAGCCCTCTCTGCAGACCTCTTCCCCACGGGCAGCTCCCTGTTATCCCGGCTCATTCCTTCTCCAGAGATGAAGAGATTGTTTTAAACCTGCCGCCCCACCAACTCCGCTCCCGGCTTTCCAGTGCCATTAAGTTTCATTATAACAAATAAACACCACAATGACATTTATAAGTTACCGCTGAGCACAGAAGCACAAATATGAAGCAGATAAACTGCATTTGATCCAAATAATTACTGCAGGCAATACTGGGCTTCGTCTGAGCTGGCAGCCGGGTTCCGAGTAATTTATTAGATTGCGTCAGGCAGTGCTGCACGTTGCGTTTTTCATTATTGTGTCTCTTCCCCTCTCCCTGGACTAACTAGGTTAGAGGAGTTTAGCCCGTGCGCGGCCAAAGACAGACTTTGCTCAAGCAGATTAAGGCTGGGAATGTCGGCCGAGTGCCCGGGAATGGCTACTTCCCAACCATCGCGGCCCTTGCGAGAAAAGAAAGGGTTTAGGGCGATCTCCATGCTGCCAGCCAAGGCCAGTTCCCTGCGCTCCGCCCACTGGCCCAGAAACAAAGGAGACCCGTGGAGGGAATGAAATAGCGGGCTTGGCTGGAGCCCCCAGGACACCAAGCCTGGGTTCCCGCCGCCAGTTCCTGCCAGGTTGCTTTGTGTCCAGCCAAAGGCCCTCGGTACCAGAAGACCCTGTCGCCCCCGGCTGCTACGGGCCAGCCCCAGCCCCGGTCCCAGACCCCTCCTGCAATCAATAAAGAGAAGGAAGTGGTCTTCCCGCCAACTCTGCAACACAAAGCGATGAGAGCTGGCTACCAGCCGCCGCCTCCCTGCCAAAACCCCAACTCATAAAGTTTGATTCAAGGGGTTACAATGCCTCCTGTGGAGTCCCTCCTGCCCCATTCTCCCAGCCTTAGTAAATTACCCAATAAGCAGCGAGGACCTGTAGTTATTGTGCAGTTAAACGGGATTTGCCCAGTAAATCCTGAGCAGGGTACTCACGGTGATATACAGTAACTAATTACGGGCATGAATTCTCTCCCCAAGACGCCGAGTGTTGCCGAATATTGTTGCCTTTCGGGGAGGCGGGGGGAGCTGCTCTGCTCCCTCCGGTGAAGCTGGAGTAGCTCTCCCATCGGAGGAGCTGTGGCGCAGCCTGGGGCAGTCCTTGCTGGGAAACAGACACGTCCTGGGGGCAGGCAGGAGTGGGCCTCGTCCCCCCAAAAGGACTCCCATTTGCAGCCCCCGATCCTGTGCCCAGCAGAAGGGCCTCGCCGGGCACAGCAGGTCCTCCCTAAGTTATCCCACCACAGACAAGAGGCTCAGCACCAGGTGGCTGCTGCAAAGGCCCATGGGAGCCACTCCCCAGCCCAGGACTGAGCTGAGGACACATTGCCAAGGGCCTGAGCTTGTGTCACCACCACAGTGTCAACAATGCAGGGGTGCAGGCAGGTGGAGTTCAGAACATGGCCGTGCCTCTGACTGCGTCCGGGTGACGTTTGCCCTGAATTGTTGTCCCTGGAGCGGATCTCAGCCCCGGTGCCAGGACGACCGGCGTTTTCTCTGGCTGAGTGTGGTTTGCAGGGCAGTTACCCTGTCAGCTTCTGTTACTGGGACAACCAGAGGACGCATTGTCAGCCTCTGTTTCCTGAAGAGGGACCCACAGGGCTCACCCAGCCTCCGTCTTACCCGGCACTGTCGAGTAAGGCGGCCCAGACCCGGGAACGGATGCTTCGCCGCCCGCCTCCAGCACACACTTGTGTGACCTTGGACGGGTGACATGGCCGACCTGAGCTTGCATTTCCTGATCCATAAAATGGGAGTGATTCTCTGCCTCTCGGGGTCGTCGATGTAGAAACAGCTAGACCAGAGTCGGGGCGACTTCTGCTTCCAGGAGCTCTGGGCCAGCCAGCTCTCTCCTTCCCACCACCTCGTCCTCTGTGGTGCCAGGGCTCAGCGACGCAGCTGCAGTCTCTTGGGATCAGGGAAACCCCTCAGCCCGTCCTGGCCCCCAGCAGTCCTTCCTCCCTGGGCACCTCCAGCACAAAATCTCCTCTTTACCAGCATTTCCAATTCTAATTATCAAAACAAAGACCGGGGTATGCCCGGCTGGTATGGCTCAGTGGTTGAGCATCAACCTAGGAACCAGGAGGTCACAGTTGGATTCCCGGTCAGGGCATATGCCCAGGTTACAGGCTCCATCCCCAGTGTGGGTCATGCAGGAGGCAGATGATCCATGATTCTCTTCATCATTGATGTTTCTATCTCTCTCTCTTTCTTCCTCTCTGAAATCAAGAAAAATGAAAACAAAGACCAGGGTAGCATTTACAAGTTCGTTTTATTCTGCTTTCTTTGCTGCACATTCTCGGGGTTGACGCAAATAATCTGAGCCCTCGCCAGGGCCCCTGTGAGGTGGTGACATAGAAGGGGCTGGGATGGGAGGCACCCACTTGCGGCGGGACCTTGGCATTCAGGCCTCTCCGTCAGGGCCGATGACAGCCCTTCCACTGGGTGTCGTGAGGGTGCAGGAAGCGAAAGAACATGTGTAAACTGCTTTGTGACGTATAGAGCGCACGCAAGAGTTAGTTGTGGTTAATACCCCGAAGCAGGCAGAAGGCGGGGCGCAGAACCCCAGGGCAGGGAGAAGAATCGCTTTTTTAATTAGAGTACATATAAAGCCCGCTCTCAATTATCTGTTGGCAAATGGTCCCCATTCCTGGAAAATGCTATCGCCAAGATTGCTTAATGAAGTCCTCTGTTAACATTTCACAGTTTCTTAGTCGGTTCTTATTTGCATGAGGCCCAAAGGGAATGGAAGTCTTTTGAAAGCAAAATCAGCTGATATCCCGAGTTCCCTCCTAGGGAAGGTGCGAGCCACAGACAGCGAGCCGGGGACGGGGGAGGGTGGCCTGACCCCAGCTGTGGGCCAGTCCCAGTGACGATGTCCCCACTGGCTGAGCTGGACGTAAAAGGAGGCTCCATCATTGACACTTCTTCTTTTATATATATAGATATATTTATTGATTTCAGAGAGAGAGAGAGAGAGAGAGAGAGAAACATCATACTGGGGATCGAGCCCACAACCGGGCGTGTGCCCTGACCAGGAATTGAACCATTACCTCCTGGTTCCTAGGTCAACACTCAGCCACTGAGCCACGCGGGCCGGGCTGGCACTTTTTCTGTAAGCATTAAAAATTTCCAGAACATCAACACGTCCATATTCAAGCATGAATGCCAAAATGCATTGCAAAGTAGAAAATAAATGTTACTAAGAATTATTCATTATTTTAGAATGTCCATCATCTCGGATTATTCACACCCTCGCTCCTCTCCATCAACGGAGATAATTGAGTGGATGGTATTTGGGCTCCAAGATGGGACAAATTTGGGGCCCGGCGATGAGATGATCTAGTTCCGACTGGGAGTGACTCCAGCTGCCAGGAGGTTCCTGTGTGAGCACCAGGTCTAGCTGGCGGTCCCGAGGCCGGGTTAGTGAGTGACACAAAAGTACCTCGTGCTTCAGGGCCAGCCTGCCTGAGCCGCGGCAGGGCACCCTGGGCCAGGCCTGCCGCGGGCCCGTCAGTGGGACAAAGCCACGTTGCCCTTCACGGACACCCAGAGACCGTCCGAGCTGCACGGGACCTTCTGGTTCCGGAGCATTCCATGAGGACCATGGCGTCCCCTGCAGAGGGGCTAGAGGGCTGGACTCGGCCCCTCCGGCTCCACCCCAGCTCTGCCGCCACCCACCTTATACATCGGGGTTCCGTGTGAGATTCCATTGGCAAAGGGTTGGATGCACTAAAAAAAAGGAAAGTGTGAAAACTACGGACCTCATCCAACACCTTCACTGTGCAGTTCAGAAAGCCAAGGCACCCGGAGAGAAAGAGCAGCTCAACCAATGCGACAAGTGACAGGGCCAAGACTGGTGTAACCGGGCCCCCTGAGACCTCCGCTGCTCCCCCTGAACCCCCACTGCTCTCCCTGAGCCCCATGCTCCCCCTCTTCCCCTGAACCTTCCCTACTCCCCCTGAGCCCCCATGTTCCCCCTGAACCCCCCTACACCCTCTGAGCCCCCTGCCCCCCCCCCCGAGCTCTCACTGCTCCCGCGGAGCACTCCGCTGCTCTTCCTGAGCCCTCCGCTGCTCTCCCTAAACGCCCCCGCTGCTCCCCCTGAGCCCCCCCACTGCTCCCCCTGAACTACCCTGCTCTCCCTGAGCCCCCTGCCCTCCCTGAGCCCTCTGCTGCAAACATTAGTGCTTCCTGCTCTGGAAGCTGGTGAAATGCAGACTCCTTGGCCCGGCTCAGAGGCTGTCTGGGAATTTCCAGCTTAGAGCCCAGGAACCTGTATTTTTAGCAAGTTCCCCAGGTGATTCTCTGCACATGGAAGTTTCAGAACAGTTTCCAACTGGCAAGGACTGTACCAGCATAAATGATTATTTTTAAATGTTGATTTTTTTTTTTATGATGTTTAGGACATGGATCTTCCCCAAGCAGACCGACGTCTGTGGGAGATTTGTTCTTATTTCCTTGTGCCTCGCTTTTATTCTTTCAGCCCGAGCTCCCCACCGCCCCCCCCCCCCCCCACACACACACACACAAAAGATTTTGGATCAATCAGAACACAGATCGCTAGGGCTGGAAGGGAGAGACCTGCCAGGTTACCTACTGGTCTTTACAGATGAAGAGTCTGCGTCACGGAGAAGGGACGAGCCAGGACCACAGGCAGAGGCAGCACCAGATCCAACCTTCTGGGCCTGGTGCTCACGGTGAGGACAGCTTCCTGTGTCCTTTGAGCATCTATAATAATAAAAGCATAATATGCTAATTAGACCAGACAGCCAAACGACCTTCTGGGCATCATTCTGGATGTCCTTCTAGACTAAGCCTCGGTGACAAGGGCTGAGGTAGAGGCGGTTAGGGGTGACCAGGCAGGCAGGCGAGCAGTTAGGGGTGATCAGAAAGTCAGGAAAGTGGTTAGGGGTGACCAGGCAGGCAGGTGAGCAGTTAGGGACAATCAGGCAGGCAGGCAAGTGGTTAGGGGTGAGGATGCAGACAGGCAGAGTGATTAGGGGTGATCAGGCAGGCAGGCAGGTGAGCAGTGAGGAGCCAGTGATACCGGATTTCGAGAGGGATGCGTGCCAGGTTGAAGGACCACCCCCCTCCCGTGCATGAATTTCATGCACTGGCCTCTAGTTTCTTATAAAAGAGAACAAGAGATGCTAGACATCACGGGGCCAGCAGCCCACAGCCCCACCTCCAGCCTGTCCCAGTGATCCCCAAGCTGATGCTCTCTGAGAGGCCCCTGTCTGCCCACAGCGGATGCCTAAGCCACCTCTCGGGCTAAGGGCATCTCTCTTCCGTCGTTCTATCGCTGTCTTCAGCACCGCTTTCCCTCCTGGGGCCCCTCCCCTCCCGCAACAATGGTTCCATGCGCACATCATAAGCACAAGAACCAGAGATTCAAAGAAAGAAAAGACGGAGCCTGGCCCGTGGCTGGCCAGCAGCAGGCCTGAGTCGCTATGTGGCGCCCTCGCCTCCCACATCAGCACAGCAGCCCGCACGGCTCTGCCCTTCCCGTCTCGGTCAGACTCCAGGACAGCAGCAGCAGGCAGGCAGGATGGATGGGCTCCGTCCCAGGCCCGATGCGCCCGTGTTTCCGCCGGCACTTATCAGCGTCTCCTTGGCACCCAGAACCGGGCGGAATGGATGGAGGACGACCTCTGTCACTAATGAGCACAGTGCGGGCGCTGGCTGGGGCCACAGGCTGATAATCAGCCGGCCAAGGATTGATAGTGACTTCGGAGTCACCGTGCCTCGGCCAGCCCCATTGCTCTTCATGAAGGACCCACGCTGTCCGGGACAACCTTGGCGGATGGTGTGTCCTGGGGAGGGACGTGTGAGGCCACGAGAGCCACAGGCAAGGGACCCAGGTGGGAGAGAAGGGCCCCACGACCAGCCTGTCACGCAGGAGAGGTAGTCGGGCTCTGCTCTGTGAGCCGAACAAAACGCCAGCGCCATTTCCAGAACGTTCCTGATGCTGGCGAGCTTCTCCTCGCCTGTGCGCCAGAACCAAGCTGCTGATGGCTACAGAAGGCCACGTTGGGGTTGGAGCGTTTCCAAGGGTCTCCCCCGCAATGTCTCTGACAGCGGAGAGAGGGCCCCTCTTCCACGCCTGGCTTGTCCGTCTGGCTTCTCTGTTTGTATTTCCGGCCCTGGCCCAAAGGAGAAGGTTAGATGCCTTCTTGCCATCCCATAGGGCTCTGAGCCTGTGCAAACCTGGATAGGAGTTAGCTGCGCCCCCCAAGCCAGCTGCTCCCCATACTCCCAAGCCTGGCTTAACCAAGTCCCTCTTATATAGTCATCAATGACCACAACTTGTGGCATTTGGAGGTGAATTCCCAGCCAACACCAAATGAAGGGACACGTTGTTGAAACACTCCTCCTGCCTGAGCCCCAGCGAGTGCCCAGGAATGTGAGACGGCGGAAGGCACAGCTTCCTTCCCCACCAGCCGGCACCCAGGACGCCTTCTCTGGAGTGATCCGAGGCCGCTCTCCATCAACATATTCACAACTGGACTCACTGCCCCCCACACTTCTCCTGAGACAAAAGGGCCCCTCGAGTCACCCATTCACTGTCCTGCGGGCCGAGAGAGGAGCCTTTGTGCTCCATCTTCCTCATCCCCCATCGAGTGCTGTCAATTCTACCCCTAGATGGCTCCTAAGTTCATGTTCCTTCCCCCGATGCAGCATGAGCCTGAGCCCTGTGACAGCGAAACCTTCCCGCTTTGGCTCCTCCTCCAGAGAGCCCGCCATCACCCATCCTCACGGTGGCCACCACGATCCTTCTGACACTCAGATCTGAGCATGTGGGTCAAAGCCCTGGGTGACGTCTCATTCAGAGCCAACTTCTGAGCACGCATTCGAGGGCCAGCACTGTCAGACCCACCGCGACTGCCTAGATTTGCATCCCATGCGCTCAGGCCCCGCACACGCCCTGCACCAGCCTCACGGTGACATGAGAGCTGCCCCGTGGAAGGCACACAGGCGCTGTGCACTTTACATAAAACATCCTATTTTGTTCTCACAAGCCACCCAGCAAGCACTGACAACTGTCCCTATGGGGACGAAGAGGCTTCCCAGGGACCTGACCATGAGAGGCACAAACACATACACCCATTGGAGCGGCAAGAGACTCGGGACACTGGAGTCCCAGAATGCGTCCGCAGAAGCTTCGAGGCTGACAGTTATGGGTGGCAGGGCTGGGTGAGCGCCATGGCTCCTCTGAGCCTAGCATGGGGGACCCCGAGCCCCCTTCCCACCTGTTACACACACTGTACACACACACACACACACACACACACACACACACACACACCAGGCAGCCAGTTCCCTGGAACACTGCCATAAAAACACTCTGCCCCTTATAATCTCGGTCTTCCCCAGCAAAAGGCTTCTTTCCTCCCCAGGAAATAATGGAGATTGAGGGGTGACCTCAGATCAGGGGCCAGGAGACTATGAATTCACAGAGAATCGTGGGGTCTTTAACATTTTAAATATTTTACTAGAAGACGGAGGGGACCTCCCAGAGCCAAATGGTGATGGTTCCGTCTATGCTAATGTGTCCCCGAGTCCCCGGGAGGAGGCCAAGGTGAGGCGCCAGGAGGGAGAGCTCCGCGTGCATCACCCCCCACCCCCACCCCCCGCCTGCTCCTTTGCAGCTCCTGCGATACTTTTCAGTTCTGGGCAAGGGCAAAGGTTGGCCCGGAGGTCTCGGGCAGGTTCTGTGGGTTACCAGGGCCCAGAACTGTAATAAAGGTCTCGGCTCCATCATTCAGTGCCCTGGGCCCCTGGACAGCCTCATCTTCCCATGGGTTTGATATGGCCCCATTGCACAGGACTGACTGGGGAGAGAATTCAATCATATAACCATATAAAGCTCTGAATACATGTTTACATTGAATGAAAGTTGGCTAATTTTAGCTCTATAACAATAAAAATATTATTTATAATATTTACCTAGCTATATAATGTGCATATGATACTGTAATTATTATATAAATAATGGTTATTATATAATAAAAAGTACCAATAGTTATTATACCTCCTTTCTTTCATATGCCCCCCCCCCCCATGGTGGCCAGTACAGGGCTCCGCTCTGAGTCCTAACCGGTGGTGTTGACCAGAGCTGTAGGGAGGAGGCTGTGTAAACGTAGGGAAGAACCGAAAAATTGCTTTTCACTCCAAAGATTCTCTGCCTCTCTTTAGGTGCCTGGTTTGTGGAGTGAGTACTTGTTTGAGAAGCAAAATTGGATTTCAGGCCCTTAATTCAATAGCTAACATGGGATAATGGCAAGAAAACAGGGTTTGCAGCCAAAGATACTTGAGTTTGAATTTCACATGGACCTATCTAGGATGTTGAATTACACCTGGGTCCACTGTTTGACCTTGAACTACACCTGAGACCACTCTGTCACCTTGAATTACACCCAGGCCCAGTATGTGACCTTGAATTGCACTTGTGTCCACTGCATGACCTTGAATTGCACCCGGGCCCACTATGTGACCTTAAGCTACAGCTGGGTCCACTGCATAATCTTGAGTTACATATAGGTCCACTGTGTGACCTTGAATTACACCTGGATCCAGTGCAACCTTGAATTATACCTGCGTTTACTATGTGACCTTAAATTATACCTGGGCCCACGGTATAACCTTGACTTATACCTGGACCCAGTGTGACCTTGAATTACACCTGGGCCTACTGTGTGACCTTGAATTACACCTGGACCTACTGTGTGACCCTGAATTACACCTGGACCTACTGTTGGCCCTGAATTACACCTGGACCCAGTGTGACCTTGGACTATACCTGGACCTACTGTGTGACCCTGAATTACACCTGGACCTACTGTGTGACCCTGAATTACACCTGGACCTACTGTGTGACCTTGAATTACACCTGGACCTACTGTGTGACCCTGAATTACACCTGGACCTACTGTTGGCCCTGAATTACACTTGGACCCAGTGTGACCTTGAATTATACCTGGACCAACAGTGTGATCCTGAATTACACCTGGGCCCACTGTGTGTCCTTGGTCATGTCACTTCATTTATCAGCCTCAGTTCATCTGTAAACTTGGGTAATCTCAGCTAACTGGCACGGTAGTTACATTCAAAGGCCTGGCATACAGTAGGCTTTCATGAGTAACTCAGCTATTTTTGTCTTATAACACCCCCTCTGTGAGACTCTGGCCCCTCCCCTTTCCTTCCCACTTCATGCCTTCCATGTGGCGTGCTCAGCACAATGTCCATCTACTCTGTCGTGTACAATGTAAAAACAATTTCCTACAGTAACCAGATTTCCGGAGGCAAACCAGAGTGTGTTAGCTACAAGCACCACTGGCCATTAAAGAGCCATCAGTGCTCCCCACTCCCTACCCCCCCCCCCACACTCCCGCCTCCTCCCCCCCCAGGCACAGCACTGAGGCAACAGGATGGAAACGCAGCCGTGGCCCCGCCCTCAAGGAGTCTCCCCTCTATTTCTTCTTTACTTTTGTTTCTTTGGCATCTAACATATATGTAGTAGCTGCTCAATAAAGTTTTGAAGACAGTGAGGGAAAAGAGAAGGAGGGAAAAGAGGAGGAGGAGAGGAAAAGAGAAGATGGAGACCCCCTCCCGGGGACAGACAGTGCCTAGAGGTGCAGGCAAAGATCAAGACAGGGCAGAGCTGGCCCCACAGGGACGCTGGGCTGGTGAGGGAGGCCTGGGGGGGCGCGGGGGGGCTCACTCCAGATGGTGGGACAGCCAGGACTCCAGGACACACCTCTGGGCGGCAGCACAGGGTTGCTACTGAGCACCAGGAGGAAGGGGCAGATTTCGGAGACGCTCATAGTCCAGGACGGAGGGTCAGGTGCCGCCTTGCTGATGTGGAGAGGCTCAGAGTTCCACCTCTTGAAGAAGGGAAGATACGAGGACGGCGGCAATTTTGAAAGAAAATCCAGGGCCTTACCTGAAGGCAGTCACGGTCTGTTTTGAGCAGCCAGGTTGAGGCCATGAGGGTCTGGACTTGGGGTTGGGCAGTGGGAATGGAGAGGAAAGGGTGGATCTGAAGAAAGGCTGGGCGGGACTTGGTGATGGGACCGATTAAAAATAAAGCAGGAGAAGGGAGGCCTCGCTGACTGGCCAGGCTCCACACCCAGGAGAACGTCATGGGACGAAATGGGAAACTGAGGCAGAACACCTGGGACCGAGGGTGCGAGGTGTGCTGAGAGCAGGACATACTCGGTTCCCAGGTCATGATGGTCCAGGCGATGGGGATACGGGCATACGCTCCTAGAGGGAAGGGCCAGGTCAGACTCACTTGGCCTCAGACGTTGCAATACCTGCCTCATAGCAGGTCTCGATGAACGTGTGTTAAAGACACAGCTGTTCTCAAGGGGCTTCCTGTCTGCTTAACACAATCCCCAGCAGGTTACAGAAGATGGTCCCAGGCTCACTCAAACATTACTTGTTGGGAGTAGGAAACATGGGGATTGGAAGCAGGAGTGAGGGAGGTCAGGGCATGCTCTGGGCGAGGACCTACCCCAGGGCTCTCATCTGGGGTCTTGAGCTGGAAGCAGAGGCCGCAGGGTCTGTCCCGGGGTGAAGAGAAGTGCCCCCTCCCTCCCCGCCTCTCCATCCACAGCACCTCAACTATCTCTCTCTGGGGAGTGACACCGGGCTCACAATTCTGTTTGAAAAAGCATCCCATTGATTTAAAAGAAAAACAGGGTTTTTTAGCGTCTTGTGTTGTTTTTTTCTTTTCGTGTCTTGTATTGGATGTGTAAAAATTAAAATTAGACTTTAAAAAAATCGTCAGGTAAAGCTCTAGCCATTCCCTGTCCGAAAATAATTTGCAACATTCTGCCTTTTGGGTGGTTTTTTGAGACTGTCCTTGTGTCCTTCTCCCCCCACCCCTGCCCCCCAGAAACATCCTTTCCAGAGAAAAGCTGGGGGACCCGAACACACAGAGAGTGAGCAGCAGATACTGGGATGGGAGGCCTGGAGACCGACCCCCAGGCGGACCACTCCTGTTCTCCCATCCCCTCGGGCTCCGGTCTGTAGGCCCCAGGTCTAATCTGGGGGGGGGCTCCTCTGCCTGCTCCAACTCCTGGCCCTGAGACACCCTCCAGAGTGAAACAGGGACTCCTCAGACTCACTGCCAAGGCCTGCTTCCTCACAGCGCTCCTCCCAGCCTGCCTTCCTCTAGAGCCTGTTTCCATGGCAACAGTCCTCTTCTCCCTCAGGGTACCACCGTCACGCTGGGGTATCTCTCCATCCAGGACTCACCCAGCCCCGCCCCTCCAGCCCTTTGGGGTGCTTCCTGCGCCCAGCTCTCTAGGTGTGCCCACCAGCCGCAAGAGGAAGCAGGACTGGGGGGGGGGGATCAATGGGATGCTTGCCCTTTCAGGGGTCCCCATCAATGGACATTTCTGAGGACTTGAGCCCCATTTTGGTTAAGGCCTTCTCAGTCTGACCCCGCAGCTCCCTGCTGGCAGCTTGATCTCTCTCTGATAGCACACTCTGCGGCAGCTCTCGCGGCTGTCTGCACGCTGCCCTTCTTGCGAGAACGATTTTGGGATAAAAGAATGAGCTGAGGAATCATCATGAGAGCCCAGAGAAGAGCCTCCCCCCACCCCCTCCCACTGTGTGGCTTCTGCACCCCTTTCCCTCCCCTTTCCTCTCCTCCTTACGCTCCCCCCTCCCCCTCCTCCTCCTCTCCCTGCTCTTCCTCTTACCTCCCCTCCAGGCCCCTTTTTCTCCTGCTCTGCTCACCTGGCCCCTCGCCCTCCTGCTCTTTCTCCCACCTCCTTCCTCCTCTCTCATCTCTTCCCTCCTTCTCGCTCTTGTTTTGGTGCCAGAAACTATCTAATTACAACCGAGAAACAGAAGAGACAGAGAGGGGAGAAAACAGCCCCACCTCACATCGCTGATTAAAACGTCCTGTGAAATCTAATCGGGAAAGCTCGGCTCGGAATAAAAAGTGCTTCTCCCACAATTCAGTACCCATGTGATTGTTAATGAGACTCCTCGGAGACCAGTCAAGATCTGATCAGGTGGTGGGCTCCGCTACCTGCCACGGCACGGACTGTCACGGCATGTGGACTCTGTCTCCTCCAGGGGGCGCCGCCATGCGTGCTGCCACCTGCCTGCTCCCCTTGGAGCGACACACCAGCGGCCCCTTAGCCCTCTCTGTGGCCTGAGCCTGGGCCCTTGTGTCTCAGACCTCCGGGCTATCCTGACCCTTCCAGGGGGAGGAGAGGCCGGGCAGCAGCCCAGCCAGGCCCAGCTCTCCTGGGCTGTCAGTAGCTGCAGAGCAGGGTGTGGGAAAGAAGGGGTGCTTGGGAATCAGAGCACCCCAGCTCAAACCCCTGCTCCGTCACTCATCAGCTGTGCGACCTCAGGCAGGTTACTTTGCCTCTCTGATCCTGGTGTCTTTGCGGGAACATGGGGCTATTTCCGCCCCGTGATGTAATTCCTTAAGTCACAGGAGGGCGGGCAGGTGAGGCCCTCCTGTGGGTTGCACTGCGGGCGAGCTCAGTAGCTGTCATTGCCCTGTTGTCCATTCAGCGGGGCCTCCTGGGAATGCGGCCACAGTACCCCCTTCTTCGGCAACCCCTCCAGGACCAGGCTCAGGGATCTGCACGCAGCATACCTCAGCAGATGAGAACATGCTTTTGGAGCCAAAAAGGCTTGTATCTGCAGCCTCGTCCTGCCCCTGGACGCACTGAGCAGTTCAGATAGCCTCTGAGGCTCCGGTTCTTAACCCTGTGAAATGGGGTGATAAGGGCCCCTGTGGGGGTTGCCCCCACTCCAGGGAAGGTGCAGTCGACACCTGGTCTGTCGGTAACAATCGCAGGCCCTGTGACTACCTCGCACCTCCTTGTGCCTCATCTGGTTGGTACGGGGATGAAAACATTGATGAGCTAATATTTTAAGTGCTAGCACAAGCCTGGTGTGTTGTGCACGCTGCCATTGTGTTTAATAAACTAGGGACTGGCTGGCTTCGATGGCTCAATGCCATCTCACTGAGGTATGGGGCGGGGGGGCACGGGGTCACAGTTATGGCTTTCTCCCAGTGACAGTGAGGCTGGGGTAGGGTCTGCTGCAGAAAGGAAAGGGGCAGGCTGATGTGTGGATGTGAGACCTGCTCCCTCGTGGCACAGCCCCCGCCACACTGCACACCGCTCCCCCTGGTGAACTCGGCCTGAGGCCCATCCTGAGCCACTAGCACAATACTGTTTCCTGGATTCTCAGGTCTAACCACAGCTCGCCACTCCCACACCCGCTGCCCTGAAGCACACCCCATACAGAACGCTGCCGGGGCGGGGGGGTGGGGGGGTCTCTGTCCTGCGTGGAAGTGGGTGCAAGCAAAGGGTGTCACGTAAGAGTTAGCCAGATGGAAAGGGAGAGGCGTGTCCCAAGCGCAGTGAGTGGCGGGCACTGCCTATGGGGGGGAGGATGGCTGGACCAGGTGTGAGTGTAGGGAAGTTAGGGATGGATGGGGCTCCAGTGGGGACTCAGCTCTGAAACAGGGGATTGGCCCAGGGTGGGGGGGAGCAGTGAGGGGGTCGCTGCTGGGCCCCAGGCAGGACGGGAAGTGCTCCGGGAGGCGGGGGGACCTGCCCCCTGGGCCAGCCTGGGCCCTGCTCCCTGCACTTACCGGCCGCTCTGCTTGTCTCCTCCCCAGGCCAGGTGTACTCCTTCAGCCAGCAGCCCCAGGACCAGGCCGTGGTGTCGGGGCAGCCGGTGACGCTGCTCTGTGCCATCCCGGAATATGACGGCTTCGTTCTGTGGATCAAGGACGGCTTGGCTCTGGGCGTGGGCAGGGACCTCTCGAGTGAGTACCCCCAGACCTCCCAGGAGGGCCTGGACCCCGCCCCCCTGCCTTACCCTCCCCTGCACCCCCAGCTGTCCATGCAGGGCCTCACTTTCTCTCTGGTCACCATGGCTGGGGGGAAAAAAAAACAGTCAAAGGAAGAGATTTATAAATACACTCCCTCATGTTGATCGAACATTTTTCTTCTAAGAAGCTCAGATATTGTCTCATCAATATCCAACAATCCACAGGGAGAAAAGGAAGGATTTTTTCCTTCATGTGACGGGGAAACAGAGTCACCGCTGAGAAAGCAGTTGATTCAAACCTATACCAAAGCCCAGTGCCTGGCTCCCAACCCCCAAAAGGCCCAGACGCCCGGTCAGTTCTCACTTAGAAAGACGGGACCTCTTTGCTGCCCCACCTCCCGGTCACTTTCGTTTCAACCAGCATTTATAGTCTATTTACTATGTGCCGGGCCCTTTACATAGCTTATCCTGTGTAATGGTGCCCAGAACTCTGTGAGGTACCAGCATTTCCCACTTTACTGGTAACAGAAGCACAAAGAAGTAAAAGCAACGAAGCCAAGACAACACGTGGAGGGAGTGACCGAGCTGACATTTGACCCAGGCAACCTGACTGCAGACCCCAGACTCGCAGTCATTTTTCTCCCCTGAGGTAGCAAGAGAGAGCGAGGATGCTGGAGGGGTGGGGGTAGGGGCCTAGAACGTCCTCCCACTCCCGGCTTCTGGGCTGATGTTTTCTGAAGATGCTGCCAGGCCCTGGGACGGCATCACAGCTCTGCCGGCTAATTAGGCAAATACAAACAAACCCATCACTGATGTTTTCAGCAGCTCCTGAGAGCGAAATCGTGGCTGATCGCTTGCTTGCAAGACAACAAAAACACAAGCTCAGCCAAGCCGCCTGTGGGAGAGCTGGGACTAATCGCAGGACAGCGGGATCCAGGGGCTGGGCCGAGGGCTGGCGTGGGTAGCACCGAAGGCAGCAGCAGCAGCAGAGGGAGGTAGTTCTGCCATTCGGTCGATTTGCATATTAGGCTTTTATTATATAGAATTATCCATCTCCAGCGATACAAGGAGCCCCAAATTCCTAAGTGTCCTGAGCACCTCCTAAGTGCTTAGTCAGACCCTGGAGTTCAGGGTTGGGAGGAGGAGTGACAAGAAAAGGGCCACAATGGTTCAAAGCGACCGGAGGCTCCTGGGCATGGTAGGGTGAGCTAGATCCTGCATCCCGAAACAAGCTCTTCCCAAAGTCACTCTTCTTAAAAATATATATTTATTGAATTCAAAGAGGAAGTGAGAGGGAGTGAGAGATAGAAACATCAATGATGAGAGAGAATCATTGGTTGGCTGCCTCCTGCACGCCCCACAGTGGGGATCGAGCCGCAACCCGGGGCACGTGCCCTGACCCGGAATCGAACCGTGACCTCCTGGTTCATAGGTCGATGCTCAACTACTGAGCCACGCCGACCGAGCCCCAAAGTCACTCTTAGTCCTTCCCCCAATCATTTCCTGCTTTATCCCCTCTCTCTCTCTTACTCTGCCTTCTGTCTGTCTGTGGGTCTCAGCCTGGGTCTCACTGTCTCCCTGTGTGTCCTTATCCAAATGCACGTCCGCTTGGTAACCCGGCTGCTGAGTGCACCACTTTCCCGAGGAATAGGCCCACTGTGTCTGTCCCCCATATCGGGAATGTCGCCTCCGCCCCTGGACCAGCCCCCGTGATACGCCCGCTGTGTCCACAGGTTACCCGCAGTACCTGGTGGTGGGCAACCACCTGTCGGGAGAGCATCACCTGAAGATCCTGCGGGCAGAGCTGCAAGATGATGCCGTGTACGAGTGTCAGGCCATCCAGGCCGCCATCCGGTCCCGCCCCGCGCGCCTCACCGTCCTGGGTAAGAACCGGCCGCGCGCGTGGGGCAAGGGCACTATGGGCAACCTGGCGCTCGGTTCCAGACGGTTCCTTCAGGGGCCTCCTGCTGGGCAAAGCCCCAGGCATTGTCCCCCGGGGCTCTGGCCTCGGCCACAGTGTGTCAGTAACCTCAGGCCCTGGAAATCAGAAGGCCAGTGCCACCTGCCTGTGACTTTGTCCAACCCCAGTGTGTTTATCCTGCCGGGAAGCAAATAGGGCTCCCAGAGGCTCACGTATTCGATCAGAGAACGTTTTCCGCGGCATCTGGGCCCTGGGCTAGGCGATGGAGACAGGGAAGTCTGGGACACATCTTTGTGTCACTTCCTTCTGGACTGACCTCCTTCGGGGTGCTAACAGCCCAGGTAGCCACTTCCCCATCAGAATCCGCCTGGAGCTGGACAGGCCCCGTGATGTCAGCATCCATAGGGACCACCACTGCCCGTTCCCCTCCTTGCTCCCGGGAACCCTGGGCTGCCTGGGAAACTCACTTCAGGCTTTTAGTCCCAATCATACCTTTGCTCTGGGTCTCTCGTCATCTAGCTTCCCAGGAGCCCAGTGTCCCTGGGACACCCTGCCTGAACAGGTGCCCCCTCCCCCCCACCCTCGGGTAGACCTGCCTAGAGACAGGGAATGGGCTCCCTATCTCTTAAGCAGCGGTTCTCAACCTTCCTAATGCCGCGACCCTTTAATACAGTTCCTCATGTTGTGGTGACCCCCAACCATAAAGTTATTTTCGTTGCTACTTCATAACTGTAATGTTGCTACTGTTATGAATCATCATGTAAATATCTGATATGCAGGATGTATTTTCATTGTTACGAATTGAACATAATGAAAGCATAGTGATTAATCATAAAAACAATATGTAATTATATATGTGTTTTCCAATGGTCTTAGGCGACCCCTGTGAAAGGGTCGTTTGACCCCCAAAGGGATCACGACCCACAGGTTGAGAACCACTGTCTTAAGAGTCACCTCCTTCCTCTGCGAGATGTTACTGGGGACCATCCGCCTGGGACATAAGTCATAGCAGCTCTTGACAGCGACTCTCAAAGCATGTCCACTTCTCCTTCCTCACTCTTTCGATGCAAGTCTGTGGGACAGAATTGTTGCCCCAAATGAGAAACCGAGGCTCCAAGGAGCATAGGGCCCGTCCCAGGGTCTGCCGGCCGGACTCTGCGCACCCCCTCACTGCCTCCTCAGGGAGCCTCTGCCAGGCGCCTGGTGCTCAGCAGCCAGAAGAGGTTGACCCCGGCTCTACCCTCCCACCTCTCGGCAGCTGCTGAGATGCTCTGACAACGGGGTCAGCGCCGGGGTGCTGCCTCCTCGCCCGGCAGATGAGGCGCATGGCCACGCGGAGATGAAATATTTACGAGTGTGTCAGGTTATCTTCAGATCTACACGGCCAGCGTGCAGGCAGATTAGCCCAAGCCCAGCAGGCAGGCCCCGGAGGACCGCTTACCAGGCTTGGAGCCTGGCTGCTGGAGACGGAGCAGGAACTGGGGCCAAGCCCAGAGCCTCCTGCCGCCTTTGGTCTCCTCCGCCCACCATGAAAGGAGGGAGGGAAGCCAGCGGGTGGGCAGGGTTAGAAGGCTGGGGCTGTGTGGTCAGGACAGGCCTTCCAGAATGTGATCAGGGACGTGGAAGGGCGGGACAGCCATCGCCATCTCTCCCGGGACGGGAACAGGTATGGGGCCTGAGGGGAGAGAATAGGAGAAGAGGAGGACTTGCTGCCTAATAGCTTTCCTGGTTTGGGGGCGCAGGGGGTTGCAAAATGCCAGGACAGATGTGCTAAGTAGAGCTGTAGGGTCTCCCTCTTCAGAGGCTACTCAGCCCCATGCTCGGAAGAATCCGCCTTCTGCTTCCTCGGGCCCTGACAGATCAAAACACACGTGTGTGATTGGAGCCAGTGAGAGCTTTATATGTATCATGCATGTGTGAGTCAACGTTTATTTTTAAATTGCCAGTGCGAGTCATATGTACCGGCCGGTCGGCCCGTTGACAGACAGATGGACGGATGGACGGTCACTTATCCTTTTATATATAGAGATGGGGGTCAGTTGAAGAGGCAGAAGGGGGAGTTGCCGGGGCCCCAGCAGGATGCTCTGGGTAAAATTCTTGAGAGCCAGGAAGGGAGCCTGAGCAGGGACCTCTCATGCACACTCCACTGAAACAATTCCTCCAAAACAAGCTAACCCTGGGGATGAGAGAGCTCCCCCAGGCTCTGCCTACAGTCCTCCAGACTCCTCAGGGCCACGCCAGGCCCCACCCCTGAGCCCTGAGCTGGTCCTGCCTGGCCCCACCCTGGCTGGCCTGCTGGGCTCTGCCTGAGTTACCGCCTGGCTGAGTTTCTCTGCGGTGTATAGCCCCACCTACTGCCCTGGAGGGAGGCCCTACAAGCAGAAGCTCGCCAGCTATCTGGAAAGGGAGCCCTGGTCTGCTCACCGTGGCGGACAGACAGAGCAGCTGCTCCGGCAGGGGGGAGAGGGGTGTCTCTACCCTGCCCAGCCAGCTTCCCAACCAAGACCCCATCTGCTCGGCTGTGACATCTCAGCCTGGGAAAATGTCCCAGCCGGCTCCCCAAGGGGGTTCGGGGGGTGGCAGCCCTTCCCGTGCTCCAGGAATGAGAGAGCTTCCTAATTCAGTCTGTATTTGCCTGAGATCGATTTTTAATTAAATAAAGTAAGGGCCTGATTAGAACCTGCGGAAGACGTGAGAGCAGAATCAGATGGTGCTCTGGCAGTGCTGTAAAGCAAACACTTTGGCTGGAGCAGAGGGGTCCCCCAGGGTCTTCCCATCAAAGCACCGAGTGAGGAGGGCAAATGCGAGAGGCTACAGAGCCAGCAGATGTGCGTGGTGGAAATATGCTTCGGCCGCACCCGTGGAGACGTCGGAGGGCCAGCTACAGAGCCTGCCGGGCTCCGGGGAGGGCTCGGGGACTCGGGCCCCAGCGGCCAAGCCCAGAGTCACAGACAGATTCATTAGCCTTGCGTTTCCAGCTCTCAGATGCAATCAGGAGAGGAGCAACTTGGAGCTGAGCCTTTGCTACCCCGGGAGGCAGGGAGAGGGAGGGAGCTGGGGAACCAGGAGGAAAAGGGGGGCAGAGGCTGTGCTGGGGAGGCTGAGCCAAGCAGAGACCAGGGAGCCAGCCCCGGTGAATAGGCAGGCCGTTACCTCTGCGACCCAGCCAGGCAGGGACCGTGCTCTGACTCCAGCCAGGTCCAGACACGCGTCTTCCCGCCCCCAGAACCTCTGAAAATCATGGTGTCATGGAAAGAGCGGCAGACTTGCAGGCAACAGCCCGGGTCCTGCCTTTAAGCGGCCGTGTGATCTCGGTCCTGCTACTCAACTCTCGGGGTCCCAGTTGCCTCATCTGTAAAAGGAAGGCAGTGATCAGTCAGATGACCTGCAGGAACTGTCCAGCTCCCCAAACGCCTGACGGAGGCAAAGAAGGTGGCTGACTGTTCAGGGTGTTTTAGACGGCATTCCACCGCCAGGCTGCAGATGGGACCTCGCAAATCCTGCCCAGCCCTGGGATCCGCGACTGGCTCTAGACCTGAACCCAGAGGCCTCCTCTGGATCCAGTCTCCAGCCTCCTGGGCCATCTCTGCAGAGTCACGGCTCAGTTGAACATCAGGAGATTCCCAGACACCCGTGTGGAGCTGGGGTGCGGGAGGAAGAGTCTGGGAGGAGGAAGGCCTGCCCGCAGCTCACTCACCGTGTGGCCCCGAGCAGGTCCTCAGGGCTGGCACTGGGCCTCCGGTTCAAGTCTCTTTAACCAGCACTTAGTACAGAGTAGGTACTCGATAATATTTGAGGATTTTTCATACACGAGTGAATGAATGGATGCATGAATGAACGAGGTTCCTGGTTTTTACTATAAAATAGGGATAATAAAATTACCAAGCTCCTAGAGCAGTGATGGCGAACCTTTTGAGCTCGGCATGTCAGCATTTTGAAAAACCCTAACTTAACTCTGGTGCCGTGTCACATATAGAAATTTTTTGATCTTTGCAACCATAGTAAAACAAAGACTTATATTTTTGATATTTATTTTATATATTTAAATGCCATTTAACAAAGAAAAATCAACCAAAAAAATGAGTTCACGTGTCACCTCTGACACGTGTGTCCTAGGTTCGCCATCACTGCCCTAGAATTATTGTGAACATCAAACTAACACACACGGGCACGTATACTCACACACACACACACATGCAGACTGCTCCTCCCACCTGCAGGAACCCAGGGTTGAAAACATCTAAACTCTCCCAGGGCGCCCCAGCCAGTTTGGCTCACTGGATAGAGCGTCAACCTGAGGACTGAAGGGTCCCAGGTTCGATTTTGGCCAAGGGCACATGCCTGGGTTGCAGGCTTGATCCCCAAAAGGGGGCGTGCAGGAGGCAGCCGGTCAATGATTCTCTCATCATTGATGTTTCTATCTCTCTATCCCTCTCCCTTCCTCTCTGAAATCAATAAAAATATATTTTAAAAAATAAATAAATAAATAAATAAACTCCCCCTCCAGGGCCAGAGCCAAAAGGGGATCTTGCCTGAAAACTTGGGAAGGGGTTGAGAGACCCAGAGCAGGGAGGAAGTGGGTGCCCAGGACTTGATTGGCAAACGTTTACTGAGCACCTATGATGTGCTTTGAGATTCATCCATAAGCACGCGAGAGCCAACCCCTGCCCGCGGGGGCCTGCGTTCTGGCAGGGAAACAGGCAGTCGTAAATAGCAAACAGGTTAAACAGGTAAACTGCCTCGTTATGTCGCGTGTCAGCCGGAATAAGGAATAAACACGGTGAGAGGGAAGGAGAGCAGGGTGAGGGGGGCGGGGAGCAGCGGGGGAGGGTGGTGGATGGGAGATTAATTATTTACAAAGGTATTTTCCCAGCCTTCCTTCCCCTCCCCTCTCCTTCCTGGCCCGTTCTAATATTAACTCTGCTGTCTCGTCGCTCCATCAGAAACACAGCTTCCTAAACCAGCATGAATTATTCACATGGAGAGTCAGTCCATTCCGATAAAGAGGCGCCTTCGCACTGATGTCCGGCCCGGGTCCTGGGAGGGCAGCAGAGAAGGTCCAACCGAGCCCTCACCTGCTGCCTTTCCCAAACCTCGAGCTCCCTCTTCATCTCCTCCACCCGGGAGCTGTGGGCAGGGACCTCCTGGGTCCGGGACAGGGGCAGCTCCCCTGACTGCCAACCCCCTCACCTGGGGAGCTGGGTGCAGAAAGAGGCAGCAGGGAAGGTGGGCTGACACAGAACCCAGTAACACTGGCTACTAAAACTGTTCTAGAAACCAGTGGCGAGAAACCCAGCCAGTCGCCCTGCAGGAGGGGACAGTCTGAGTGGGTCTTACAAGCACACAAGGCCCTCTGAGGCCTGCCCCCTGCTTCCTCTCCAGCCCCCGCTCTGCCTCCCCCTTGCTCCGAGGACAGCAACCAGCTTGCGGCTCTCCCGACCCCCTACACCTCTAGCTCCTTCGTTAATGTATGTATTTGCCTAGAATGCCCTTCCCACCATTCTTCCCTTGGCTAACATGCTCAGCTGTCAGGATTCATCTTAGACATCACCTCCTCCAGGAAGCCCCCTTGAACCTCGCATGGCCTCACTGCTCCCCCTCTGAGCTCCCTTAGTCTTCTGCAGGCACCTCCATCACCACACTCAACCCAGTTATGTGGAAAGTAACTGTTCACATGCCTGGCTTCCCCGGGTCTCCCGGAGGGCACCGTGCATCCTCATGCCGAGCCCAGCCTGTGCGCACCTACTAGGAGCTCAGTACGTACATGTGCCTCTGATCCCTGTGGTCAAAGGGATCCGGGCACACGATGGGGCGTTCACACGGTGAGAGTCCTTTGTATGTTGTGTCGTGGTTAGAGAGGGGCACGGCGCCACAGTTAAGAGCCCAGACTCTGGAAGCCATTAAATAACCTTGGGCAAGCTATGCAACCCCTCTGTGCCTCGGTTTCCTCATCTATAAAATGGGGGCATAGTGGGAATAGCCCTGTCCGCTCAGGGTTACAGAGCGTGTCATGAAATAGTGTACATAACGCGTTTCACGCGGCCAGCATATCGGTGTTGACAGTTATCGCACCTGTGGTGGGCGTCACTGTGATTCCTGCCGAGTTAGGGACACCCACGAGCGGCCCCTCCTTCTCGGGGGTCAGGCTCAGGTCCTGGGGAAGCTGTTCCATCCAGCACGCGGCCGGCAGCCCTCCCGCTCAAAACCCGGGAAGACGGGAGGAATCGATCTCCTCGTTAGGCTGCTTTGCCTGGGCCTGGCCGGGCTGGGGTGCCCTTCTCACCTGTGCTGTGTGCCTTTCCCTGCCACGTTCATTACCCCAAATAGGGCAGCAAACAAGCCGAGGTGGGAGATGGGAGCCAGCTAAGCTGGCTTATCTCCTGAGGTTCCAGATGGGAGCTGTGCCCAGCGCTGGGGCCCTCCCCCCGCCCCACACCACCCTGCTGCCGGCTCCTGCCACACTGGCCACACACACCCTTTGTCCCCTGGTCCACAAGCCGGGTCCCCTCCTCCCCTCTCTTTGGCCACTGCACCCCCTCCCCCCTTGCCAGGCCCAGAGAAGATTGGAGGAGGTGCACATGCTACCCCAGCACCAGGCCCCCCACTCTATGGATCCCCCTAATGAACAGTGAGGCGGAGGGCAGAGTCGCGGCCACCAGAGAGGGAAGGCCAGGGCTGGCCAGTCCCGCAGATGAGCCGCCCCTCTCCTGGCTCCGGCCCCTGGGCACAGTGCGTGTCACACCCAGGTCTCTGGCTGGCAGGCTGAGGCCAGCCCGGGAGGCCGGGAGGCCCAGCTGGACGGGGAGACCTCCCAGGATAAAATGGCTCTCGACTTCTCTGCTCTGACCTCAGCCCGGGCCCGAGACCAGGGTTTCATGGCAAATTACAGATTTAAAACCCGCAATGAATCTCCATTACAGCATGAAATGGGAAAGGAAAATGCAGCTAAACGGAAGCCTTCCCTCAGTGCCAATGGACAGGGAGGGGTGTCGCCTTTCAGGGGAGTTTAGAGCCGAAGTCACCAAGCCCAGACCACAGGCGGCCCGGAGAGAAGGCCGAGGCTGGAGCACCCGCTGTATCACCAGCACAGGACACCGCAGGGCAGAGCAGGCAGTGCCCACAGCAGGAGCCAGGCCCCGGGATCTCGGCAGCGGGTACCTCTCTGCAGAGGAAAGATGCATGGCTCCCTCGGGAGGGGTCCAAGCCCTAGCTCTGTTCGTTGTCACTGTGCTGGGCTGGGACCTATTGGAGATGCTGCCAGGGAGAGGCATTGCAGGCCCAGTGCCACCTGCCTGGGTAACCCTCACACGGGCCTCATGCACTTCTCACCCCCTCTGCCAGGCAGGCCCACGTCTCCCTCCTTTCCCAGATGAGAAAGATGACGCACAGAGAGGCCTTCTAGCTCGCCCAGGGTCCAAGAGTTAGAATCTGAACTCGTTTCTCTCTGCTCCCAAGACCCTCGCCCTCTCATCCAAACCGGCTCTTCTCCAGAATTCTGCTCAGACCCACAGCTGTCTGACTCCTCCCCGCAGATGGGCTGCAATGTGGTCTCTTTCCAGCCCCAGGGACTCCGGGAGCCCTGTCTGAGCCCGCACCCTGGCCCAGGGACCCCAAACAAACCACCGGCCTCAGAAAACCCTTCCTCTACCCCTCTTCCCAGATGCACCCAGGGCACAGTCCAGGCCCTGGACCACAGCATCCATTTTCCACCCCATTAAGTCTCATTATCAGGGGGCTGCCCGCTGTCCTCTCCCCGTCACTAAATTATCCTGTCACTGTGGAGGCGGTTTTCCTAGTGGGAGGTTCAGAGAAGCCCACACAGCTGCCTCTGGCTCACAAAACTAAATAGCTGAGCCCCACAGCCCAGAAGGCGCGCTTCCAACAGGGTTCGCATGTTCACACGCCCATCGAGGTGTTTGTAAATGTTTGTAGAAAGGAAGGATTTCCCACATGTAAATATGTCAAGAAAGGTGTTCGCCGCTGAGAAGTCCCCTTGCCAGGGCCGGGAACACACAGCAGCCTAGTGGTGGGAAGCGAGAAAGGGGGACCAGCAGGTGGCCACACAGCCATCCCCCCAAGAGCTGGTACTGCCCTACCCCCAAACACACTGCTCCCTCCCGCCCTCCACGCGCTTTCTCTGTGTCTACGAAGAGACACACACTCACACGCCGTCCCTAGGATGCTGGAGAGAACCCATTTTACAGATGGGTCAACTGAGGGTCAGAAAGAAACGAAAAGATGCCAGAGGCTGCAGGACACATAGGAAAGGGAGAACCAGTCCTCTCATATTCTTCAAGACTGAGGATGTTGGGCTCTGAGTACCGGTCACTTGGGACCGCCCAGTCCTTCCTCCAGCCCCAGCCCCCAACGCCAACTTGGCCTGGGCAACAGTTCTACTAATGCCCCAAACTTAACCTTGGAAAAGTCCCCCCAAATCTCACCTTGACAGAGAATTTTAGAGCTGGAAGGAGCCTGCCGGTCAAGGGTTCCCCATTCATTCCATTTTTCAACATGTATGTGTGCACCTTCCACGCCCCAGGCACTGGTCCACGCATTGCGAGTACACATCCGTGGTCAAAATAGATTGAACCCTCTTGCCTTCATGGAGCCTCTATCCTTGGACAATAACAATAGACACATGAAGAAATTGTTGTCGTTTATTAAAAGGGTTGGAGTGCCATCAAAAAAATCAGAGAAGCCCTAACTGGTTTGGCTCAGTGGATAGAGCGCCGGCCTACGGAATGAAGGGTCCTGGGTTCGATTCCGGTCAAGGGCATGTACCTTGGTTGCGGGCACATCCCCAGTAGGGGGTGTGCAGGAGGCAGCCGATTGATGTTTCTAACTCTCTATCCCTCTCCCTTCCTCTCTGTAAAATATCAATAAAATATATATTTTTTAAAAAATCATAGAAGAGTAGAAGGGACTGAGTTTCCTGGAGGAGAGAGCAGGTTGAGCTGTCAGGACAGACCCCACAGAGGAGGTGACCTTTTTTATCTTCCCCTCTTATTTTTTTTTTACCAACTTTATGGAGATAGAATTGCATTCCATTCAGTTCGTCCATGATTTTTAGTAAGTTTACAGAGCTGTGCAGCCATCACCACTATCCAGCATTGGGCCATTTTCATCACCCTAAGACGATCCTTTGTCAATTTCCAAGTCCACCCCAGTCCCAGGCCGCCACGGATCTGCTTTCTGCCTCTATGGATTTGCCTCTTCCGGACACGTCTATAAATAGGATCGTACAACATGTGGCCCCTCGGGTCGGACTCCGTTCACTTAGCATAATGTTTGTGAGATTCATCCGTGTGGTGTGTGTCAATAGTTCCTTTATCTTCATTGCCCAGTAGCATCCGTTGCATGGACGGACCACACCCTGTCCATCTTTCCATCGCTTGGTTACTTCCGGTGTGGGGCTGTTATGGATAATGCTGCTATGAACATTCACGTACAGGTGAATGCGTATGGATATGTTTTCGTGTTCCGTGGGTAGGTTTCTAGGAGTGGAGTAGCGAGGTCCTATGGAAAGTTTAAGCTTAGCTTTTTAAGGAAGTGCCAAACTACTTTCCACAGCAGCCGTATCATTATATTCCGTTCCCGCCACGAGTGAGAGTTCCAGTGTCCCCACCATCTCATCAATACCTGTCCTGGTTGGCCTTTTCCGTTGCGGCTACTCTAATGGGTCGGACGTGATATTCCACCGTAGGCTTAATGTGCATTCCCCTGGTGACTAATGATAACTGAGCATCTTTTGTTGTCATAATTATCCATTTTTTATCTCCTTTGGTTAAATGTCTGTTCCAATCCTTTGCCCGCTTTTAAATTGGGTCGTTTGTCTTTTTATTGTGTTGTGAGAGCTCTTTACATATTCTGGATACAGTTCCTTTATTAGGTATTTAATTTGCAAATATCTTCTCTCAGCTTGTGGCTTGTCTCTGTATCTCCTTAACGCTCTCTTCCAAAGCACAAACGATTTTCCTTTTAGCCAAGTCCAATGACACTCTTTTGCTCTTTTATGGATTGAGCTTTTGAAGTTGTGTCTCTAACCCAGCCGTGGGCAAACTACGGCCCGCGGGCCGGATCCGGCCCGTTTGAAATGAATAAAACTAAAAAAAAAAAAGACCGTACCCTTTTATGTAATGATGTTTACTTTAAATTTATATTAGTTCACACAAACACTCCATCCATGCTTTTGTTCCGGCCCTCCGGTCCAGTTTAAGAACCCATTGTGGCCCTCGAGTCAAAAAGTTTGCCCACCCCTGCTCTAACCCCAGGTCACAGAGGGGTTTGCGCCTATGTTTTCTTCCACACATTCTACAGTTTTAGCTCTAACATTTAGTCTATAGTTCCTTTTAAGTTAACGTTTGGGTAATTTGTGAGATAAGAAACTAAATTCATCATTTTTGCATCCAGCTGTCCCAGCATCGGTGTCGAAAAACTCTATCCTTGCCCTGGCCTGTGTGGCTCAGGTGGGTGGAGCTTCATCCCGCACGTCGAAAAGTGGTGGGTCCAATTCCCGGTCAAGGGCACACACCTGGGTTGTAGGTTCAATCCCCAGCCAGGTCAGGGCAAGTGTGGGAGGCACCAAATGTTTCTCTCTCTCTCTCTCCCCCTCCCCCCCCCCCCGCCTCCTCCCTCCCTTCCACTCTCTCTAAATATCAATGGAAAAAATATCCTCGGGAAAGGATTTATTAAAAAAAAGAAAGAAAGAAAGAAAAACATGATTCTTCTCAATTATGATGCATTGATCTATATGATCTATATGTCTGTTCTTTTGCTGGTACTGCATTATTTTAAATACTGTGACTTAAATAGCAAATTTTGAATTCAGAAAAAGTAAAACCTCCAATTTTGTTCTTTTTCAAAATGCTTTTAGCAAGTTGGGGCCTCTTGTATTGCCATATAACTTTTAGGATCAACTTGTCAATTTCTGCAAAATGGGTGCTGGAATTTTTTTTTAAAATATATTTTATTGATTTTTTACAGAGAGGAAGGGAGAGAGATAGAGAGTTAGAAACATCGATGAGAGAGAAACCTCAATCAGCTGCCTCCTGCACGCCCCCCATGGGGGATGTGCCCGCAACCCAGGCACATGCCCTTGACCGGAATCAAACCTGGGACCCTTCGGTCCGCAGGCCGACGCTCTAGCCACTGAGCCAAACCGGTTTCGGCAGGTGCTGGGATTTTTATAGGAATTGTGTTAAAGCTCTAGGCCAGTTGAGGAGAATCGCCATTTTAACAACACTGGGTCTTCCAATGCATGAACATAGACTGTCTTCCCATGTATTCAGATGTGTGATGGTTCCCTTTGAGGGCTGGCCTAATAACGCATGTGACCAAGACCCTCTCCCCAATCCCATGAGATCCCCTCACCCCCGTCTAGGAGGGAGGGAGAGCAGGTGTAGAGAGAGGGCCTTCCCCTGTCCGTCCTGTGTCCGGATTCTGGTGCCCATCTGCCTCCCAGGCCAGGGTGCCCCTCTCAGGGCCCAAGTCTGCCTTCAAGGTCACCTGCCCTCCATTCCCATGGCCTTCGGTCTGCCCCAGGCCCACAGGCTCTGAACCTCCCCGGGAAGAGCTGAGAGAAAGCCTCGCTGCCATTCACAGCTCCCTTTTCACACAGAACCCACGCAGCAGACGCTTATCTGCCTAAGAGAACGAGAGCCCTTGGTTCCTATCTGTCAGGGAATCTTATCGACTAGTAAACAGGTTCAGGTGGCAAAAGTGAGAGAGGAAAATAATTAAGGGGGAGGCAGGTGAAATGTTGGCATTACTGTATTATCACTTAAGTGCTGCAAAGCTTTTAGTTCGTGTTTTTCTACGGAGACAGCCAGTGAGGGGAAATCAGCCGGCCCATTATCTGAGCCGCACACCCGTTCGCCCCTCCTCCCCGCCACCTATAAATCTTATTAAACAGGTTCCACTGGCAAGACAGAAAAATAATTAAGGCAAAGGTAGGTGAGATGTTGATGTCGTTACCGTAATACAACAGCCTGTTTGGTCTCTACACCCGTGAAACGCAACCGAGGGAAATCAGTTTTCAAGATTGCCTTTCCGAGATGCAAATCGAAGAGCCGAGAGCCTGGCTGAGAGGAGAAACGGGCTTCACACGCGGAAACATTTCCAAGTCTGAGCCCGTCTCTCAGGGGCCTTTAAGCCCACAATTTACCTTTTGACTGCATTCTAGTTTCTCGCGCATCCTTTCGTTCCCACTTAGTTATTGACTAGAGACACGGCACTGAAAGAAAAGAAAGGGAGTGATTCTGCCGCCGCCGGCCTTCAAAATCCATAGCAGGAAGGGGCCCTCGAGGGAGGACCGCAGCCCTCACAGTGAAACAGGGCTGTGTGAGTCTATTGCCCTCCCAGGCGGGTGCCCAGGGGCTGGGGACCTGGGGACCTGGGGGTAGAGCTCCCAGGATGGACCACTGGGCCTCGAGCACATGGGGGTGGGGTATCTAGAGCTGGGTCCTCCTCTAATGCATGTGTTGACCCACATGGCGTGCCAAATGCCTGCGCTGTGCTGGGCAGGGGTCTGCCAAAGAATGAGAGACCCCCAGAGTGGGCAGAGGCCGCAGGAACCACTGAGCCCAGGTTCTCCCATGGCAGCTGGCAAGTGGCAGGTAGACCAGGCACAGAGACAGGTCTGGTCAGCTCCCAGAGTTCCTTTAGAGTTTTGTGGGGGTTTTTTTTTGGGGGGGGGGGGCGTTAATTTGTTGCCTGCATTTAAGATTCTGGAAGCCTTAGTATTAAACATTCAGACACCTGGCTTCTCTTGTAAACATCTGGCGACATTAGGCCCATCAGTGGGCTGGCGACAGTGGGTGGAGTCACACCCCCCAGTGTCGTTAGCAGCAAATGATTCTAGCAGCAAATGTCCCCCGATGCCCAGGCCACCTGCAGTTTCTTGAACGATCCAGGCATTTCCAGGCCTCGGGGTCCCGGGCCATTTAATAAGTGGCCTTTGCCCGGGGCCCACTGCAGGCAGCCCTGGCGGGGAGGGACCTTGACCTCAACCCGTGTGGGGAAGGTGTTGCCCACAGGAGCCAGGCAACCCGATGTCCTTCCCGCTGCCCCAGGGCCCAGCTGCCCAGGGCCCTGCCACCCCTGCTCCCTGAGCCGCCAGTTCTCTGTGCGTCCCCTTTACTTGCTAGATCAGTGGTTCTCAACCTTGGCTGCACATTGGAATTACAGTGGGGCCTTGACTTACGAGTTTAATTCGTTCCAAGACCGAGCTCGTTAAGGAGCTCGTTAACTCAAATTACTCTGTCAACTCAATGCAAGAAATCGGCGGAGAGACAGCTGGTATCTCAAAAAAACTCGTTAGTCGGGACACTCATAAGTCAAGGCCCCACTGTACCTGGGAATCTTTTTAAAATCCTGATTTCTGGGCCTCATCCTCCGGAAATTCTGTTTCTTTGTTAGTAATGTTGTGACCCCAGCCCATAACAGAGAAACAGAATTTCCGGAGGATGAGGCCCAGAAATCAGGATTTTAAAAAGATTCCCAGGGGATTCTAATGTGCAGCCGAGGTTGAGCACCACTGCGCGAGATGAAAGTCACGGGGTGTGAGGGTGCCCGTTCCTCTCCACCCCGTTCCGTTGTCTGGGGCACACGGCACGCCCTGGAGACGGAGCGCCTCCCTGGGAACATTTAACTGCAAACAGCTTCTAGTTGGGATCTGTTCTAATTGCTAATTAGATCTGACTATAATTATCTCTCGCCGCCATCCCTTACCTGGCACAGGATGGGACGTGGCCTCGCGACAATTAGCAGCGTCTTCCCTGGCACACCCGCCGGTGAGGGACACCATCTCGAGGTCGCGGCAGAGCCCGGCTTATTGAAGGCAGGCTGCTGTTTACTGTTGTGATCCAATTAGATGTAACTAATGAGGGGAACTCGAATTTCCCCCACAAACAGTCTCCTTTGGGTCTCAACTGATGCATCATCTGCGGGGAAGGAGCCGAACTCCCCTTGGGGGACCCTCCTTTCCCACCTGGAGTTGTTGAGGGGTTTTGGCCACCAATTCAGCCCCCACTGCCAGCCCAGCCCAATTCCAGCCCCGAGGGAGGCAGTGAGCCTGACAAACAGACTCTGAGCAAGTCCCCTGGTCCCTCCAAGCCTTGGGTCCTCGTCTGCCACCTGGGAGAACAAGTGCCTCTGGGCCCACACCTGCCCCAGGTACCCACAGGCCCGGGGGAGGGGCATCTGTACAGCAGGGACCAGGGTCCTTTGCTCTCAAGTCTGGGGCCTGGGCTGGGACAACATGAACAGCAGGGGCTGGGCTGGCTCTGGGGGCATCTCTCCAGCACGGGCTTCAGGGAAGTGAACGCCTTACACAGCCACTTAGGGCCTCCATAGCGGGGAGCGGGGAGAGAGGGTCCTTGGCCACCGGCACCTCCGTCGGCCATCTGTGTGTGGGAACCCTGCCCTGCCTCTCTCCCTGACACTCAGCCTGCTCTGCTGGCTCCCACCAGCCCTGGAGTCCTATGGCCAGCAGCCATGTGTGGGCACCTGCCCACCCCACTCCACCCCACCCCACCCCTGGTGGAGGACAGGGCCAGGCCCGGGCAGCAGACACCTTTGCTGACCCTGCTGGGCTCCAGGGAGCCAGGGACTGCAGCCTGGCAAACAAGAGGTCAGTCTTCCAGGTCTGGAATTCAAATGTGGCTTTGGCTGGCTGGCTGGCCGGGCTGGCACCTGCCTGTGCCACCCGCCTCGTGCCACTCTAGATTCTTAGTAGCAAACTCCCGGACGGAGCAGGCTCAGAGTCATGGAGCTGAGGGAGTCAGAGCTGGGGCCGGGCAAGGCAGACACAGGCCCCCCGGGAGGAAATGTCCGACTCAGGGCCCACCCACCCCAGCCTCAGCTCCCCTGCACGCTCCCGCCTCGCTCATCATCTCTCGTGTGTTTGCGCACGATTCTCTCTCTTCACTCCCCCTCCACACACACACACACACACACACACACACACATACCCCAGCATGCTGCACGGGCCCCCAAAGCCTCAGTCTCCAGGCCTCCTCAATCTGGCTTAGGACCCCCTCTAAGTCCCCATGGCAGTCCTGTGCTCTGTGGGGGTCTCCCCGACCTGGACTGTGTGCCCCGGGGCCAGGGACCAGGCCTCCTTGCCCTCCACACCCAGTGCCTCACCCAGACCCCACAGACGGCAGCACTCAGTAAGTCTGGTGGGCAGGTGCATGGCCACCAAGGTCACCTGCAAGCCAAGGCAGCCTGACCCTCAGCAGCCGCCATGCAGCATGTCTGCGGCCTGGGGCCCTGCTACTGACCAGCGACGGGGGGACTGAACCGACGAGTTCTCCCCGCTCCTTCCCTGCCCCACTCCTCAGGCCCTGGTCTGACCAGCATCCCTGCAAGGCCACACAGCCCTACGTTCGCATCTGATAAATGGACACAATAGCTGCTTCTCTAAAAGGGTCCCCGTGAACGTCAGGCGAGCGCCGCGTGTGAGCGTGCTTTGTGGACTGCGAAGCTCGGAGAGAAGTTAGACGCTGTCGCCAGGCTCCGTGGGGTCCGGGGGCAGCTGTACCGGCTGGGAGAGCGTATCTGTCACTCCGCATCCGGTGACAGCGGGCAGGGAGCCTGACACCGGCTATAATGGGAGGGTTTGCCCCATAGAAACTGCCCAGCACCACAGCTGGGGTTCCGTTTGGTACTGCGCTTTGTTTATATCTGAAGAGTTTGTTGAGGAGCACACCGTTGCCCCAGTCCCTGCCCTGGCTGACCCTGAGACCTTAGGCAAGTCGTTGTTTTTGAGGCCCTGTTTTTCTTTTCTTTGTTTGGTTAATCCTCGCCTGTTTTCCATTGATTTTTTGAGAGAGTGGAAGGGACGGGGTGGGGGGGGGGGAACATCCATATGAGAAAGACACGAGTGGCTGCATCCCGCATGCGCCCTGACCAGTGCTGGGGATCGAGCCTGCAACTAAAGTATGTGCCCTTGACTGGAATCGAACCCGAGACCCTTCAGTCCGTGGGCTGACGCTCTATCCACTGAGCCACACCGGCCAGGGCTGCTTTTCTAACGGTAACACAGGAACAAGGATTCCTCTCTGTCCCGGCTGCTCAGGAGGCTGTTTGACATGAAGGGAAGCACCCTCTATGCAACAAAACTGGCTGGGAAACCCCCCGGGCCAGCCGTCGTCCCATGATTAATGCCCTTTAGTATAACCACCCTTCATCGTAAAATACGCAAGAGCAGTGACTGAGGCGGACGCACGCCTGGCACTGTGCCCAGACGAGAGACAGGGCCTGCTCAGCAGCCTCCCGGGGCTGACCTGGGCCGGGCCCCCGGGGAGCACAGGTGAATCAGGCCGCAGGGCCACCGGGGAGGACTGGAACGGCAAGGCCGGGCCCCAGGGACCCGAGCTCCGACCCAGGCTCCTCCCCTCAGGCGCAGGTGGCCTGCGATGTCTCACTCACCACCGGGAGCCTCCAGGGATTACCAAGAGGAGGAAGGAGACTGTATGTGAAAAGTGTGGGGTGCTAATTAATGCCAAGTGGGGACCCTGGGGTTCAGAGAGCTGGACGTGCCTGGATGGGGCGGAAGTCCATCCAGTCCTATTTACATGGGAGACCTTCGCCCACCTCGTGCAGCTAGTAGGGACTAAGCCAGTCATATTAAGCACCTACTGTCTGCATTGGTGTTCTAGGCACTAAAGTTACAACAGTGAACAACACAGAAAGAAAGTTGCTGTTCTCACAGAACTTCCACCCGTGGAAGGAGACAGACAATAAGCAAACAAACACTGTCGTGTCACAAATGACATAAAGCAAAGCAAAGCAGGGTGAGGAGGCGGAGGCTGGGGGGCAGAGGTGCTATTTTATGTGGATTCCAGGGAAGGCCTCTTTGAGTAAGTAACATATACCAAAACCCTGAAGAAGAAGAAGAAGAAGAAAAGGGAGCGAGCCAAGCAACCCCTGGGAGACAGCATTCGGGGGAGGGGTGGCAGCAAGTGCAAAGGCCCTGGGGCAGGGGGCTTCTTGTCATTTTCCTGGAACAGCAGAGAGGCCTGTGTGGCTGGCACAGAGGAAAAAGGAGAGAGTGACGGGGATGACGTCAGAGGGAGGCAGGGCAGATCTGGCAGGATCCTGTAGACCACAGGAACTTCAGATCCTACTCTACTTGAGAGAGGAGAGCACAGAGGCTTTGAGCAGAGGAGAGACATGCTATGAGAAGGATCTCCTGGCTGCTTTGCGAAGAGGTCATGGGGGGCCAAGGAGGAAGGCAGGAGCTGGGTCAGGAGGCCACTGTGGAGTCAGGTGTTCGGTGCCGTGGCTGCTGGGGCAGCAGCAGTGCCGGTGGGAGGAGGGAGGAGCTCTGTGTATATGTCAATGGTGGGGCCATTGGGGTGTGAGAGACAGGGCAAAGCCAAGGGCACCCCAAGGTGCCTGGCCTGACCTGCTGGTAGGATGGAGATGCATCTTGCTGAGATGTCAGAACTACAGAGGAATGAGTTCTGAGCTCCGCTCCTGCCTCGCGGTTCCGACTGTGACATCAACAGGGCCCTCCCTCGGGCAGACACCCCCTACCTTTGCCCTCCATACCCTGGGGGAGTGAGACCCAGGCCAGAGAGCACCTCGGGTCGCCTCATTCCTGGGGCGTGGCTGCAGCCTGGTGCTAGCTCTGAGGAGGAAACCCCAGGAATAAGTCCCCCGGGCCCTCCGAGAACTCCGTTGTGTGGGGAGGCAGCTTGCACACGCAGGGGAGGCTACCTGTGGGAACGGGCTGCAAGGAGGAGTGAGACAGCGAGGGAAGTGGGGCAGGAGGGAGGGCTTCAGGGAGGAGGTGGTACATGGACCTGGAGCAGAGAGGGGGTTCATGTGGGGGTCGTTGGGTAGGTCAGAGGGCACGAGAGAGGGGGTGGCAGCTGACACAGGGCCTTGAAGCCAGGCTGAGGGCTCACACTCCCTTTTGCAGATGGGGAGGTTTGCCCCTGGAGGTGTCTGAGGAAGGCAAAGCAGGGCCGGTCTGCAGGCTCACCCCTAACCTGCCCCTCCACCTGCTTCATTCCGCCCCTATCCTCCCGCAATCCCTCCCAGCCCCCAGCCCAGGGTCCGGGCAGCAGGGTGGGGCCTGCTTGGATGACAGGGGCTCCGAGGGGACCAGCTAGGAGTTCAGCACCCCCTGGAATCAGTCAGCGCACCACCTGACCCCCTGGCTGCTACTCAGCCCTTCTGGGCACCAGCTGAGAGCATGCAGGACGCTCAGTTCTCCGGGCTCCCCCTGCCTCCCGCGCCCTGAGACCCAGGGGGCTCTGGCCTGATTAAGGTGCGTGTCATCACCCCGGGTCTTGATGGATGGCCCGGGAGCCGCTGCACATCTCAATCTGTGAGCCTCCCGAGCTCATCCGTCTTCCCCGGCAGCTGCTCCCACCCCTGGGAATCTTCCACGTCTGAACATGCCCAGAGGGGTCCAAGCGCCCTCACCAGGGGCAGGGAAGAGGAGCAGCTAGCATCCCTGCGGGAACAGTTGGAGCAGGGCCGAGGTTGGGTGAGGCACGAAATTTAAGGGGCATCAGGGAACTCAGTGATCCAGCCCGGCCAGTGTGGCTCAGTGGGTTGGAACGTCGCCTGTGCCCCAAAGGGTTGTGGGTACAATCCCTAAGTCAGAACACATACCCAGGTCTGACCCCCAGTTGGAGCACATACGGGAGGCAACCGATTGATGTCTCTCTCACATCAATGTTTCTCTCTCTGTCTCCCCCTCTCCCTTCCCCTCTCTCTCTCTAGAATCAATGAGAAACATATCCTGGGGTGAGGATCACAAAACAAAAACTCAGTCATGTAGATACGTAATATTTAATGCAGTGTTTTTTAAAATCAAAATGAATGCAAAAAAATATTATTTTTTGTACAAAACGTCAAAATATTAAATAAAGACTGCTGGGTCAGTAACAGCATCATCAATTCACACGAGAGCCTGGGGCAGGAAGGAAAACGTATGCCCCTATAGACCTGAATGTGTAAATGACACAAATGCATGTCTGTAGGGGCATACATCCTTGCACTTAATAAGCCCCGGGGAAACTGAGGCAGGCAAGGAAGGGGGCATGTGGCTGACTGGAGGCAAGTGACAAAATGGAGGTGCGGGTTCTGAAACACGCCTCCTGAGAAGATGAAAGTGTGCTGTGTCACCTCGGGCAGGTCGCTCAGCTCCTCAGGGAGGTGCCCGGGGCTGGGTCAGCCTCGAGGTGCTTCCTTTTCCCTCTTGGAGCCATGAGAGGGATGGGAAAATACCCCCGTCGCCAGCCTGCACCCCCTCCGCAGCCTCGCCTTCCATGCTGGCACCTGTGCCGCGCTCCGGCCTTAGACGCTCGCTGGTCCCACCTGGCCGCCATGACACGCTGGCAGTGTTTACTGCTGTGCCCACTTTGCAGATGTAAACACTGAGACTGGCCCTAGTTCACTCAGCTGGAAAGCGGTGTCCCTGAGACTCAGGTCCTGTCTTCGGAACAGCAGCATCTGAAGCCCTCCTTTCTCCCCACTCAGGACCCTCCTCCACCAGTGGGTGGACACAGAACAGACAGAGCACACCCCTACTCGCCAATGGGGACACCATGCTCTCCTCTCTAAACCCGTCCCTCCCCGGGCAGGTGGGCTGTGAGCCGCTCAGCCTGTGCACCCGCTGCTTCTTGAAGAGCGAATGGCCGTCTCTGCCCAACCCCGGGCCCCAGGAGGAGGAGCGGGGTCTCCCTATCTGGCCCCGAGGACTATTCCCAGCTTTGCTTGGCCTCCTGGATCCCCAGACCACCATCCGGCCAGAGATGCAGGAGGCAGAAGCGTTCTCTGGGATAAGGAGGGAGGAGGGAGGGGCTGGGCATTAATAACTAGACTAATAATAACTAATTCCGGGGACGTTACATACGCCACCTCGCATTGGCCGCCTGCTGGCCTGCCCTTGGTGAGGAAGACACCGGCTCCGAGAGCTGACACACTCACCGGGTCAGGCAGCCAGGAACTGGGAGGCCCAATGGCCGGTCCCGAGGCAGCACCTCAGCCCCAAGGAGCTCGGAGGGGCGCAGCCTGGACGTTTCCAATGACCTGCCTCGGGCGCAAGCCCCAGCTCCGGCTGCTTCATGCTGAGCGAGCTCTGGCCTCTCCCGGGGGCTATGGCCAGTGAATGCAAATCAACCTGACGGGATCTCAGATAAATATGCCGAAGAGTAACTAACGCTGTCTTTCCTCCCCACACACACAGACACACACTCAACTCACACACAAATACACACTCACACACACACAAATACACACTCACACATACACACTCACACGGGCACACACAAATACACACTCACACAAATACACACTCACACACACACAAATACACACTCACACACAAATACACACTCACACACTCACACCGGCACACTCACACACAAATACATACTCACACACACTCACACACACACAAATACACACTCACTCACACACTCACACACAAATACACACTCACACACTCACACAAATACACACTCACACACAAATACACACTCACACAAATACACACTCACACACACACAAATACACACTCACACACAAATACACACTCACACACACAAATACGCACTCATACACAAATACACACACACACACTCACACCGGCACACTCACACACAAATACATACACACACTCACACACAAATACACACTCACACACAAATACACACTCACACACAGACATACACACTCACACACAGAGAAACACTCACAAAATCACACACACACTCACACTCTCATACTCACACACAGAGACACACTCACACACTCACACTCACACACACAAATACACACTCACACACAGACATACTCACAGAGAAACACTCACACATTCACACTCACACTCTCATACTCACACACACAGACACACTCACACACATACAGGCAAACTCACACACTCACACACACACAAATACACATTCACACACACAAATACACACTCACACAGACACACTCACACACAAATACACACACAGAGACATACACACTCACACACAGAGAAACACTCACACATTCACACACACACTCACACTCTCATACACACAGAGACACACTCACACACTCACACTCACACACACAAATACACACTCACACACACAAATACACACTCACACACACAGACACACTCACACACATACAGGCACACTCACACACTCACAGTCACACACATACATACAGACACACACACATACATGCTGGCACACGCACAGACACACACACACATACTCACATGCACACTCACACAGTGTACTCCAAAGTCAAATGCAAATGATATTTTGAGTTCTATACCAGGTTTGGCTTATCTGGGCCTCAGAGTGCCTGTCACGGGGACCTGATCGTGACTTTAAGACACAGCCAATACATTTCCCCTCCAGCCAGCACCTCGCACCTCGCGCCGCTCCTCAGAGCAGCGATGGGCTGCGCCCCGGCGACACCCCTGCATTCGGAGCCATCTATGCAGCACCCACACTCCCGGTTCCCGCAGCGACAGTGATGCAGATCGGAGCCGAGAGCCGGAATCGTGACTTGAGCTGATCCCGCTCCCTGCGGATCTGCTGAGACCTTCCCACGCTGCCACCAGGGCTCCGCTCGCTTCTCTGCCAATCTGCTTCCTCATCCCATCAGGGGTGTCTTCAGAGCCCGCCCCCAGCCACACACACACACACACACACACACACACACACAAAGTTTTCTCAGATCTCTAGCTCAGAGTCAGCTTGCACGGCCCCAGCCTTCAACAGCCCCTACCTGAGCCTGCCACGGGCTGAGCATGGCACGATTTCTCCGAGCGATGCCCTGTGGTTGCACAGAGCACCCGGGAGACCGTGAAGACCATGGATCGTACCCTGTCTGGATAAAGAGAAACGAAAGGCAGTGCTCGCCGATTTCTGAGGAGAAAGGTGGTCTCGGCGACAAACAAAGAAGATAGGAGAGTCCAGAATCACCGGTAATGCCCAACTCCGGATGGGCATTCAGACACCTTTTATAACGAACTCCAAACACGTTGCCCTTTGTAAAATTCAGAGACTTGTGCTTTTTCCAAATGGCTCAGACCAGAAAACGAATTTGATGTTTTGTCTTAGGATTTGGCACAACGTAGACTTGAACGTTTTGCACCAAGTAGAAGGCGCCTTTGGTGGCCTCCTGTGATTCCCTGACATGCATGTTTGCGGCAGAGAGCGAGACAGCGCCCTGCGTCCCCCCCTCCCTGCGGGGAGCGCTGCCATCGGCGTCTGGTCCTCCCTCAGGGGACACCCTGGTCCCTCCTCACGTGCATCTTCGCCCTGAGTTCCGTGGTGCGGCCCTCGCTCAGCTCTGTCTGCTCTTGGCCTGTCTCTCCCTCTGCGCCCCCCCCACCCCCGCCGCCCACCCGCTGCCCTGCACTTCTCTCAGTCACCCCTCTGTCTCCTCCCTTCTCCCCTTCTCTCCTTCCACCAACGACCATCTGGAGCAGACGCACCATTTTGTAATGCAAAAGTTAGCCTGCCCGGCGTGGCTAGTGGTTGAACGTCAGCCTACGAACCAGGAGGTCACGGTTCGATTCCCGGTCAGGGCACATGCCCAGGTTGTGGGCTTGGTCCCCCATCCAAGAGGCAGCCAATCAATGATTCCCTCTCCCTTCCTCTCTGATAGCAATAAAGGTATATATTGTTTACTATGCAAAAAGAAGTGCTCTCAACCTCACTTCAGGAGCCAATCACTGGAATTTCCTATGTTGCCTTTAAGCCCTTAGTGAGATGACCCTTGGCCCACACCCCTCAGTTTCTGCACAGACGGCTGAGGCTCCGGGCACTGGTTGGGAAGGTTCCTTCCCCGCCTCCTTCCCCTCCTTAGGGAAGGCCACTCGGTGCCCCCAGAGGTCATGGCCAAATCAAGCAAATCAAGTTCTGTCTTCTATGCCTGGGCCCAGCCAGACGCCTGTAACACCAGCCTCCTGCCGGGTCAGGACGGCGGCCTCAGAGCTGGGAGAGCCACACCAGGGGTGGGGACCGGTTCTCGTTCCCATGGCTACCTTGGGCCGCTGGGCTCACCAGGGCCTGCGTCAGGGGCCTGGTTCCGCTACCTGCGACTCGTGTGGCTTGCCTCCAGTGGGTTGACCGTTCTCTGCCTCAGTTTCCCCATCCGTAAAATAAGGACACCACACGGTCCTGCAGCAGGAGTTTACCGTGAGGTTCAAGGCAGCGAAGTGGGCAGAACAGGTGAAGGGGACTAAGAGGTACAATCGTGTAGTTAAAAAGCAAATAAGTCGCCCGAGGTACCGTGCGGCCCGGGGAATATAGTCAATACTGTTTAATAACTTCGGGGAGTGACAGATGGTAGCCAGGCTCAGCGTGGTGATCATTTTGTAGCGTATAAAAATATTGAATCACTACGCTGCACACCTGAAGCTAATTTAATATTGTGTGTCAATTATAATTCAATTAAAAGAGAGAAAAGAGAAAACAAGGAAATGGCAGCCTGTGCCACCACGCTCGGCGCCCAGGCCCAGCCATGCTAATCAGAACCCCAAGGTCAAGTCAAGGTCGGAAGGAGCTGAAGATCTTTGTGAGGCCGAGGCAGGGCCGTGCCAGTTACTCCTACTGACACACCTTAGCAGGGCTCTCACGTTGTCCTGTGGCCGTTTGCACAACCACCTCCCAGGTGGCCATGGGGGCCACTCACACCCTGTGCTTGACCCCCCAACACTCAACAGACCCACCTCCTCCACCAGCCACTCAGGTACTTTCCCCATTGCTCTCACAGGTCCCCCTTCCCACTAAAGGGGGAGCTACCTGTGCCTCCACACCCCACCCACCAGCACCCAAGCCAGGACTCCTCTGGACACACAGGCGCGCGCACGCGCGCGCGCGCGCGCACACACACACACACACACACACACACACACGGCTGTGTGCGTGGAGCCCCAGTCTGGGGCCCTCCCTGCCATCGCTCTCTCCCCCCGGCTCTGCCTACATCCTGTGATTCACTCGTCTGCTCAGCATTAATGAAACGTCCTTCTCCCCGCAGACAGCTCCTCACTGATAAGATGGCTCAGGCCCTGTTGAATCTGGAATAAACAGGATGCCCCGCCTAATTTGAAGGGGAAACAAGCGGCTTTGTTTGACATTGCCCCTGACAGCAGCTGCCCCTGCCTTCCCCACCCCGCCCTGGACCCTCCGCCCTGGAAGCGCCCTGCCGTCCTGCCTGCGACATCTCCTCATCACTGGGTGGCTCCGTCAGGGCTGCGAGGAGGCCGGTGCTGGCCGGGGAGGCTGAGGCTGGGCCGGGCAACAAGGGCTGAAACAAGCGATTTCCCGGCCAATCGGCTGCTCATTTGGGCAAGTAGCTTCACCACTTGGTGCCTCGGTTCCTCATCTCCAAAATATGCACAATCATTGTGTCTGCCTTCCATGGGGTCGCTGTGAGGACTGGAGGGTGGTTTTTAGAGGGCCCTAAGTTCCGGAAGTCTTGGTGGCCCTGTATCAGTGTGAGCTATTATTCCTACTAGTGTCGCCGTTGTTGTTATTACACCCAGGGCACTATGCCAGGTGGGGGGGAAAGGCAAAGAGGACTGAGCCTCTGCTCCGGGTGCAGGGAACCTGAAACGGGCCCTCAGGCGGATGTGCGCGGCCTGTGCTGAGTGCCGGGTAGAAGGCCCAGCTCGGTGCTGGGGGAGCTGGGGGAGCTTGGCTTCCGACTCGGCAGTTCAGGGAAGATGCTCACCGCGGGCAGACACCCTCCTAAATGCTGGGGTGGAGAGAGACCCTGGCAAGGACCAGCCCTCGGCGCTCCTGCTCTCGGGGCAGCCAACAGCACTGGCATCAAAGCCGCGTGAGCTCATGCACGTGGCACCGGGTGCTCGGGCAGAGCCGAGGCCAGACAAGGGAGGGGCGGGGCTGAGATGGAGAGAGGGCTTCCCGGCAGAGGTGCAGAGCCTAAAGAATGACCACGCGTTAACGAGGCGAAGGTCTTCCTCTGAACTGATTGGCGAGACCAGGGGACTCTAGCCCGTTAGGACTCGGGGTCAGGACACCCCCAGCAGGGCAACTGTGCACGCAAATGCGGGTAGTTCCAGAAGGGCAGGCTGTCCCTGCAGGGAGCCCAGCAGACCAGTGCCAGCTCCTGGCAAACACAGGAGAAAGAGCTGGAGGGAGAAGGCCCAGCTGCGGAGGCCTCCGAGCTGAGGAATGGAGTTTGCCTGGAGCAGCGGGAGCCAGTGAACGTTGTCAGCCGCAGAGGCTGAGCTTCCGAATGGCCTCTGGCCGCGCTAGAGGGAGAGAGGAGCGAAGTGGGAAGGACAGAGAGCTCACGCTGTGGCCCCCGTTCTGAGACGAGTTCAGGAGCCCAGGCACGTGGGTGGTCGCCAGACAGTAGCGTACTATTGAATATACCAATTAGCTTTTTCTTTTTTACGGTTGTTTGTTTGTTTGTTTGTTTGTTTGTTTGTGGGGCTTGGGTTTTTTTTTGGGGGGGGGGGTTGCTGCATAATAAACCACCTCAAACAGAATGATTCTGAGTCAGCGATTGGCTGAGCTCAGCCCAGAAGGCTCATCTCTGTTCCACGGGAAGACAGCTGGGCTCATGCCTCTGTGGTGTGGCTCCCTCTCGTGGGCACAGGATGGGGGGAGGGGGCTGGAGGAGAAGCCAAGCTGGGCAGGGCAGCATGGGGTCACCCCTGGGCAGCCCGGTGAACACAGGGCAGGGGAAGGAGAGAGACACCTCTACTTCCCCAAGGAGACAGAGCACCCACCATGCAACCCCGGACCATGGACAGTGTTTCTCCACATCGCATCCCGCTGGGCTCCAGCAACTAAACAGCAAATCTGATTTCATTATATCGCCTGTTTTACACACAAGGAAACTGAGGCACAGGGCGGCTAAGCAACTTGCCCAAGGGCACACGCTGGTCAAGGTGGGACCCAGGCTTTGACCCCAAGCTGCCCAGCCGTCAAGGGAACTAAACAAATGGGAAGGGACAGTTGGGGAGCAGTGATTTATTCCAAGGAAGTGATTCTTATCCGCAGGAAGAATTTGAGTTGTTGGTAAAGATGAAAAATGAGACTGGAGAGGGCGACAGGAGCCAAGAAGTTCAGACTCTATCCAGATGGCAATGCCTCAGAAAGATTTTACACACATTCGGCAAATGGGGACGAACGGATGCTTGGATGGATGGATGGATGGATGGATGGATGGATCGCCCGACTTTTGTGAAGATCACTGGGGCCCGTGTCGGGGAATGAGGGAGAGCATGCGAAGCAGTATCATCCAAGAGAGAAATGATGAGGGCCTGAGCCAGGAAGACCTTTGGGGATGGAAACGGAGAGACATGTTTGAGAATCTACCAGGATGATTAATTAACAAGGCAGATGAAGGAGAGGAGAATCCAGAAAGAGCTGCAGATTCAGGTTATGTAACCTGCCCAGTCCTTACAGCCTGTGAAGCCACAGACTCCAGCCAGGTGGGGCTCAGCAAACACCACCCGGGGTGTCCCCTGTACGCAGGTGCCAGCCAGGTGATGGGGATCGAGGAAGAGAGGCAAACACGTGCAGGTCACTGCATAGAACAGGTTGGCTATCGAGGCAGAGGACGCCCAGGATGCCATGGGGACATGGGCCAAAGTCACGTGGTCCACCCGGGAGGTTCCAGAAAGACCTCAGGAACTGGGCAACCCGTTAGCTATGTCTTGAAGGCTGGGGAAGGGAGACCCCGGAGAAGGGGTGGTGGGAGAGGTCTCCAGCATCCCAGGCAAAGAAATGCCCTATGTGGAGGCGCCTGTTAAGAAACAAGATCGCTAACTGCAAGCCCAGTGTCTGCTGAGCCATCCAGGCCCTCTCTCTAAGTTGAGGAGGGAGCAGGGCACCAAGAGAGGCTGAAGGGCCCCATGTGTGCTCTCATCGTCTGGTGAGCCCTTCCTTCAAAGCGTTCTTCGGCCTCTCCTCATTCCCCGGAGGCCTCCAGAGCAGGGCTCCTCAAGCACTGATGTAATACAGAACCCCCGGCATCCTTTTCCACGCTGGGGCCAATGCGGGAGGCCCGGAGGTGGGGCCCAGCAGCCGCTGCATCTGTAACAAGCTCCGGGGGTGGGGGGGTGGCACTGCAGGCCCGTCCGGGCGCACGGGGAGCGAAGGTCTGCAGGAGGCAGGCCGGTCTGGTTTTCTCAGCCGTGATCTGCTTAGACGGTGGCATGAAAGGGGCTGAATGGAGGAGCTGAAAGGAGAAAGGGAGGAAGGGGGGAGCAAGGCTGGCATCAGGACGGCCGCCAAGACGGGGGGGGGTGAAAGGAGAGTCTGGAGGGTGAGGTGCTGATCAGGATGAGCCAGAGGCCCAGGTGCCCTCCCTCCGGTCCAGTCAGCTCGCACAGTCCCAGCCGAACTCAGCCCACTCCCCGCCCCTGTGCCCCTGACCGAGTCCCCAGGGCCTGGGGCTGAACGCCGATGCCTAATAGCAAAGGGAAGTAGTGCTGGCAGCTAACCTGCTCCTACCCCGCAGCCGGGTGTCTGATCTGTCACCTTGTTCAGCCTGCAGCCTTCTTCCCCGCCTGTGATCCAGGCAAATCAGACTGGGGTCCCTCCTGGACCAAAAAGATGGGTGCTACCAAGAAAACAGGCTGAGGAGCACCCCGCCATTACCACCACGCCTCCCCGGCCCAGGCTCCTCCCGCCAGAAACGGCAGGAAGCAGCCAATCCCCCAATGTCACACCACAGAGCGTTCTTATGCAGCTGACCCAGTGAGGGCCGGGGCCTCTTCCTCTTTGTCGAGTCTGCACCCCCACCCCCACCCCCGCCCACTCACTCATCCATCCCCAGCGCTAGCCACCACACACGTGCACAATATAAAAGGTGCCGACCTCAGAGGGGAAGGCCAGGAGAGACCCCAGCCCAGGGATCCCTCACTCATTCATTCAACAAGTGTTTATTGAGCACCTGCTACGCGTCAGGCACTGATCCAGATATGGCAGTGCCTCGGGGACCAAGACAACGGGGTCTTCCTTTGTCGTTAGGGAGCCTCCTTTCTGGTAAACGGAGACGGACAACATGACACCCCTGATGGGGAAATTGGGCAGGTGATGTGATGGAGAGCAGGGGAGGGGCGATGGCATGGGCCTCACTGAGGATGTGAATGAAAGCTGTGCCCTCACAGACGAGACGAAGCCAGCAAGACGAGGACACAGGAGAGAGCATTCTGGACAGCGCAGAGCCGGGCTCCGCAGGCCGCTCCCAGCTCTGGGGGCCAGTCCCCCCCCCACCCCGCCCCCGCCCCGGCACCCGCTCCGGCCATCCCCAGGCCTCAGTCATTCCACAGTGAACGCATTTTGTCCTGACGGGCAAGGAGCACAACACCAAAACAGCCAACTATTTTTATCTCCAGATTAATCACAAAAGGCTAACGTTTCCACCTTCCCTGTGATTAAAAATTAGGAGACCAAACTCTGTAGTGGTTCAGGATAATAACCAATCCTGTGAGGTCTTCATGAATAATGCATGTCCAGGCTCAGGCTGCTCCAGGCCCCCCGCCCTCTCTCCACTCACACCCCCACCAGCGCTTCAGCTCTTGGTCCCTCCGAAGAAGAGAGAGGGAATGAGTCCCCCTTCCGTACATGGGGAGCTGCAGCTGCCAGAAACTGTTGATTTCTATTCAGCCTGTGGGCCCCCCAACTTCCTCCCTCCTCCCCCACCCGCCCCGCACACCCAGCCCCATCTGCACCCCCCCACACACCCCATCTGGTGTGCAGCCAGGCGAAGGCCAATCAATAATGCATAGCTCCACGAATAACCGGCGTGATAACCGCTTATTTGGGAAGATGTAATCAGCACCCATTCTGAGGGTGGATGTGTGGGTGCGTGTGTACCCACCCTGCAGCCCACGCCCCTCTCCGCTCCCCTCCCTCCCTCATCCAGTATTCCCAGCGCCGCACTGCACAGCAGGGAGGGAGGGCTCTGCCCAGCGCGGTCTTTGTTTTTTGGAAAGGCCTGCTCAGTCCCCGCACTGTGACCAGAGGAATGACGAGCAGGAACAAAGGCCCAGAGACAGTCGGTTCTTAACCTTGGCCACACGGGACCAGCCAGGAGCTCGAAAGCCCTACTGCTTGGGGTCCAGCTCCAGAAATCGGCCCAGCTGGTCAGTGTATGGCCTTGATTTTCAAAACCTCTCCCAGAAGATTGTAAGCTGTGGCCTGGCTTAACCCACTGTCAGACCCCACGAATGTCCGTGCTGGAGAGAACGTCCCAGATCCCCTGTCCACCTCTCACGTTTATTTATTTTTTAAACAGAGGAAGGGAGAGGGAGAGAGAGACACATCAATGATGAGAGAGAATCACTGATCAGCTGCCTCTGGCATGCCCACTCCACACTGAGGATTGAGCCCGAAACCCAGGCATATGCCCTGACCGGGAATCGAACCGTGACCTCCTGGTTCATCGGTCGACACTCAACCACTGAGCCACGCCGGCCAGGCGACCTCTCCCTTTTCAGATCTGAGGAAATAAAACCGGAAGGGGCTGCCTTCGGGCCTCGCCGTCTGTCCGAGGGCGCTCTCCACCCTACCGCACCCACGGGCTGCTTTATTCCACTCCTAAAGCTGCCAGTGGTTCTTTTCCGTCTTCCTGGCCCTGGGCAAACTCGGCTGGAGCCCCTGCACCCTGGACCCCTCCTGGGGAGAAAGCTGCCCCCACCCAGGGAAGGAGCAGGAGCCCAGCCCAGCCCTCCCTGCTGGAAGGCCCGGCCCATGGAGACAAAGCTCCCTCTGTGGCGAGTAGAACGCCCGCCCCCAGTTGTGCAAAGCCCTCATTAGCCTCCCTGGGCTCCCGGGCCACACCCGCATCCACGTGGCCTCCGGCAGTAATGAGGGGGTACAGGGTGTCATGATTGTCCAGCCCACACCCACCATCTGCCTGTGCCCAGGCCCCCCGGGAGGCTGGGCAGGGTTAGATGAGGCCGACTTCCTCCCTGGGCCAGGATCCGGGCAGAGTCCTGGGGCTGATGAGGACTTCTGGATGCCCTGAGGGTCTGTTCTTTCTCAGGAATAGAAACTGGGGGGTGGGGGGTTGGTGCTCACAGGGCTGGGTCCTGAGCCAGGCCCTGGAGGCAGGAAGGGAGGGCAGAGCGCTGGCTGAAGGGGACCGGGAACAGCAGGAGGGGACCCGGGGTCCCGGGATCCTGGGGGAGCCCCGATGCAGGAGCTCCAGGGACTGAGAAGGAAGCCAGGCAGGTTGCGGGGCGCGCCCTGGGGGAGAGCGGAGGGGAAAGCAGCACCTGTAGGGGAGGTGGGGGTGCCTGGAGCTCTGAGGCCGCCTGCCCCAGCCCCCAGCGCGGAGGCTTGCACAGGGCCTGGTGGGGGGACGGAGGGGGGCGATGGACATTCTCGGTCTCTGGGTCCTTGTTCTAGGGCCTTAGCTTGTCCCCCAGCTACCCCTGGATCTTTCCCTGGCAGACTGCAGTCAGCCCCTCCCAGCCCCCAGAACTGAGGTCCCAGCCCCTCCAGCAAGGAAGAGCAGGGATCCCAGGGCGTCTCTGGGGAAAGCTACCCTCTGTGGACTGTCCTGGGAGAGGCAGGAGCCTCGGAGGCCACCCCTCCGGAGTGTGCACTGCGCTGACGTGAGAAGCGGCTCTGTGACGTGGACCTGGCGTCTCTGGGCCGCTTCTCCAAACGCTGGCCACGCGTCATCGTAAGGGCCTGCCCTGCCTCCCAGGTCATCATGGGGTCACAGGCCGGCTCCATGGGCCTTAGCGAGTGTGTATGGGACCCCGCCAGGCACAGGGCTCTGCGCAGGGCGCCGAGGGAGATGTGGGGTTCTCCGGCACCCCGGTCCCTAGCGGAGAGCCAGCAGGAGAGGTTCGTTCTGACTGGGGCGAGGGAGCTGGAAGGGTAAAGCGCTAAGGAGATGCCAGGGCTTCGAAGCCGCTGCCTTGGTCTTGAAAGGCTGCCTGTCACCTGTCCCCCGGGAGGAAGGGGCCGCCCGGTGCTCCAGGCGTCAGGGGTCGGCTCCCAGCCCTGGCTCTGCCACTCCCTGGCAGCGTGACCTTGAGCCTGACCCCTTGAGCTGAGCCTCCTTTCGACACATATGCAGTTGGGATCATAATCGTGTTTACTAGCCAAGATGGTTGTGCAGATGAAATCAGACCACAGATGTGACCGTGCTTTGTTTAAAAAAGAAAAAAGAAGACAGGCTGGTGTGGCTCAGTGGTTGAGTGTTGACCCATGAACCAGGAGGTCACGGTCCAGTTCCCAGTCAGGGCACATGCCCGGGTTGCAGGCTCGGTCCCCAGTAGGGGGCGTGTGGGGAGGGATGATGTTTCTCTGTCATCGATGTTTCTATCTCTCCCTTCCTCTCTCTGAATTCAATTTTTAAAAAAAATATTTAAAAAAATAGCTTTCTATCAAGAAGGAGGAAGAGGAGGAGGAGGAAGAGGAAATGGAGGAGGTGGAGGAGGAGGAGGAGGAGGAGGAGGGGGAGGAGGAAGAGAAGGAAGAGGGGGAGAAGTTGTTAAATAGGAAGCGACTACAGATACTGTCTGGGCATCAGAGCTCTGCTCCTCGCTCTGCGACCAGGTTCAGGGCTGCCCTGTCCCCTCGCAGGCTCCTCGCAAGCAGAGGATCTGACGCTGCTGGGAACAGCCTCTGCCAATAAACAGGCCGTGCGCGTGTGCGGGATTACTGCTGTTATTACAGTGACAATACTCGGGGATTAACGGTTATTAAAGTGTGGTAATTACTGTTTGTCATCAGCTCCATAAAGCCCGCCAGCTCCGAGGCTGCCCTCAGCCTGACCTCCCTCCTCCTCTGCCCACAGTGCCACCCGATGACCCCGTCATCCTGGGGGGGCCCGTGATCAGCCTGCGGGCAGGGGACCCCCTCAACCTCACCTGCCACGCAGACAACGCCAAGCCCGCCGCGACCATCGTCTGGCTGCGGAAGGGAGAGGTCATCAACGGGGCCACCTACTCCAAGGTGAGGCCTGGGGGCGGTGCTGGTGGGGGCAGGGCTGGTGGCAGCAGGGGAGGGGGTTGGGGGCTCCCTGGGGAGGGGCCAGCTCACCCCACTTCTGCAGCTCTTGCTGTCTCTGTTGCTCTCTGCATATCACTCTCTCTCTCACCCTATGGCTGTGTTCATCTGAGGGTTCTGTCTCTTGGAGGAGACTCCCCCACACTGGCTGGGGGGCCTCGTGTACCCCCACTGCCTCCAAGCCCCTGGCCTGGTGTGCGGGTGAGCGCCTGGGCTCCCAGTGGGCATCTGGCTACAGCAACATTGGAGTGACCGCAAGGCCTCCCCCCGAGTCCCCTTCCGGACACCCGGGCTCGGGCCTGGCACCAGAATCAACACAAACGGGGGGCGGGGGGGGGCGCGGGCAGGACAGGCTGAGGAAGAGGGGAGACAATATGGGCTGAGTCCAGAGAGAAATCTCCCCGGGGAGCCAGGGCCCTGCTCCACCTGTTACTTCACAAGCTGCTGCCAGGTGTGGGGACGAGGCCTGGACCCTGGAGCGGTGCTGGGTCTTAGCAGGGCGTGTATGTCCCTACCTCGAAGCCCCTCGCCCTCTGGCCCCACCTCTGCTCCCTCCGCCTGCTGCCGGGACCCCGGGCCTCACTGGGCTAAGAGCACTTGCGGAATAACACCCCCCACACTGGGCCCCACTCCCTCCACCAGCCTCTCTACTGGGTACACTCACCCCAGCACCCTCCATCCACCTGCCTATCAGGGCCTAGAGTCTACCCAGCAGCCACCACTCATCCTGGCCTTCTTGATGGGCATCACTCCTGGCCTCAGGGCACAGCGTGAGGTCCCTGAGAAGGCAGGGTCTGGGCAAATGCACTGTGCAGGCCTCCACCTTCCCTTCCATCCCCATTCAAGCGGCCCTAGTGGATTCCCCAGGCAGCTGTAAAGAGGGGAATCAGAGAGATGTTAAAAAATAAAAAAGGCAGAGCAGAGAAGGCCTGGTTGCCAGGCAATTAGGTCTCACTCAAGGCCTCCTTTAAGCACAGGTGTTGAGTCCCCACCCACTGCATTCCCTGGAAACCTCCATCATCCTCACATGGGGTCTCCTCCACCCCCACCCCCTACCCCCACCCCCAGGCATCTCCTGGCCTCCCATCTCTTGGGCTCAGCCTGGCTCTCCACTGCCCACCGGGGGGCTTTGGCTGCCACCTGCACTGGACACCCGCACCCAGGGCGCATCTGTCCCCGGCCAGCCCGGCCCCCAGGACCACTGCTAACTGAAGGCCAAGGGGTGGGGCATGGGGCACAGACAGGAGGCAGGGTTTAGAGATGAGCCCCAGACCTGACAGAGCCTTGGAGGCAGAGAGGGCTGGAAACCCGTCCACGAAGGCTACTGCTCGGCGCACTCACCCCTGTGCATGGGTCAGGTGCACGCCCGCCCCAGCACACACCTGCACGCACAGCTGCGCTGGTCCTAGTGCACCTGCAAGAGCTGCCATCAGGGTCACGTGGGGCAGCATGCTCGTGCCACCAAGCCTGAGGGAGGGCTGCCCGCCCCAGGCCTTGGAAGTGGTGGCCCAGAAACAGAAGACTCGCCATTAATAATTCACGGGATGAGCTGATCTGCACACTAACGAAGGTTTCTGAAATAGGAGGTGGCGGGCTGGGGCCCCCGGCGTGTCCCCAGAGCCAAGTTCAGTGAAGAGAAGGAGCTGGTAGGGAAGGTCCGCGTGGACTGGGACAAGAATCAGCCAATGATAGAATGCTCGGCCTGGCTGGGACCTTCAAGGCCTTACAGCCCAGAGGGTCCATTTGTATCTGAGTAAAGAGGAGAGCTGTCAGAGGGGAATGAAGGAAAAGAAAGATGAGAATAAGGAGATTTGGAAGGAATGAGGGAAGGAGACAAAGGAGGGTGAGGGAGATGGAGGCTGGGCAAGAGCAGGCAGGCCATGCCCGCCCCCCTCCCCCCCAAGCTACCTTTCCGCCCTGCGGGCTCCCAGGCCTCCCTGGCCTTTCTCAGCCTCCTCCCCCAGGACATCCCTGCAGACCTGGCCCTTCCCTGGGCCCAGGGCCTGGGGTCCCCGAGAGCTGGGAGCCGGGTGAGCCTCCTGTGGGAGCCGCAAGCCTGCCTTCCCCTCTCTCCCTGGTTTAATGAACACATCTCCCTTTTCTCTAATTAGGTGGAACAAACAGCTTGAACCAGAATTTTTATTTCCCAGAAAAGCACACGCCCGGACACAGTAAATATGTCATTAATCATCATTCGGAGGCAGAGGAGCACCCTGGGTGGGGAGGCGGCGGGAGGCAGTCCTGGGGCCTCATTAGGAGCGCGGGCCGCCGGGTTCCCTCCCACCAGCACCGGCTGGCCCGGCCCCTCAGCCGCAAAGAGCCGATCAGTGGAGGGGCCAGCTGAGTCCAGCTTATGTCCATGCCCCTTGTTAGCACAATGGGGGGGTACAGAAAAGGGGGGGGCATAGTATGGACAGCCTCCCCATTTCACTACACACACACACACACGCACGCACACACGTGCGCATGCACACAGACATGCACACAGACACGTACACAGACACGCTCCACCCCAGGTCTTATTTCCACCCAGGAAATTGTTCTTATTATCGCTTGGATATTTATAGACGCAGGAGGTCTGCGGCCCAGCCCGAGCCAGCCGGCTGCTGTGGTGCAGTGCAGCGCCCTCCGCTGGGGTTGGGCTGGAGGCCAACCCTCTGTGCCTTCTCTGTGCAGGTGCCTCAGTGGGCCCCCATCCAGTTCCTGGCCTGCAGCCTGCTCCCCACCCACTGCCCGGACTGCCCCATGGCTAGCTAGGACTGACCACATCCCTGTCCCCCAGCCCCTCTCCGGGGACCCCTCTGCCCAGGGCTAAGGCCACCACCCCATGATGGCCCAGGGAAGGCCTCAGGCCACCAGCACCTGCCGAGGCCCAGGCAGTTTTCCAGCATCCGGGAGACAGTGCAGATGACGGCCCCGCCCCAGGGATCTCTCCGGCATCTCAGAGTCTGGCCTTGTCTACCCAGGATGAGCTGACCTCGACAGAGGCTCGGGTCATGGCCCCGTGCTGGAGGCCGCAGGCTTTGCCCCGGCTAAGCAGAAACCACGCTGACCGGCAGACCCAGAGAGTGGCTCCGGTAGCCCGCGTGACCTTGGCCCTGTGACCTCGGAGGCTGCACAGTGGTCCTAACTGTTCCCACCTTCACGTGGAGATCACACTCACCTCCTTCCAGCGGTGGAGGGAGGGTCATGGCTCAGGGTCATTCTCAAGGGCAAAGCCCAGCCCTGCCCACCCAGTTCCTGGCTCACTTCGCTTCTGCTGAACAGAGATAGCTTCCTCCCAGGGTCTGGGGAGATTAGAGCCCAGGCCACGGTTAGTTTAAAGGAGGTTTGAGGAAGTGGAGACTCTTGTCCTATCCCCTGGCTCTAATCACGGTAAAATAAGACTGCCCTGACCGGTTTGGCTCAGTGGATGGAGCGTCAGCCTGTGGACTGAAGGGTCCCAGGTTCGATTCCGGTCAAGGGCATGTACCTTGGTTGCAGGCACATCCCCAGTGAGGGGCATGCAGGAGGCAGCTGACCGATGTTTCTCTCTCATCGATGTTTCTGACTCTCTATCCCTCTCCCTTCCTCTGTAAGAAAATCAATAAAATATAAAAAAAATAAAATAAAATAAGACTGTACCGCCACCCCTTTCCTGGAGGGAGTTAGCTCCTGCCCAGAATCAGCAGAGTCCGAGGACTGGCCAGTCCCGCTGGGAGTGGCCCTCCTGCCCACATACCGTCCCAGCAGGCACCGCCTCGCGGGTCCCCGGTGGGCTCCCCTCCCAGGACTCCAAACTGACGGGGAGGGCCCTGAAAGGGGGTGCAGGGGAGGGGCGAGGCGGACCCAGCTGCAGAATGGCCTCATGGTCCCATGGAAGCTAATGGGAGACGGGAGACCAAAAGCCTCAGGACTCGTATTGGTTTCCTAGGGCTGCCCTAACAAGGGACTACAGCTGATGCTCAAAACAGGTGACGTTCATTGTCTCATAGGCTGGAGGCCCAGAGTCGGCACTCGGGGTGCTGGTAGAGCCCTCGCTCCCTCCGAAGGCTTTAGGGCAGGGACGGGGAACATCCGGCCCAGCCCTCGAGCCACGTGAGGCCCGCGAAATCCTTTGGTCTGGCCCTGCCAAGGCATGAGGGGTGAGTTAATTAAATGTGTGACCACAGATAGCAGGCGAATTCTGAAGCTGATCATGTTGTGTGGCCCTGGAATGACATCATAAACATCCAAATGGCCCTTGGGAGAAAGAAGGTTCCCCACCCCTGCTTCAGGGAGAGCCCTCCCTCGACTCTTCTAGCACCAGGTGGCTGCCGGCTCTCCTTGGCTTGTGGCAGCATCACTCCGGTCTCTGCCTCCCTCTCCGTACGGCCGTCTCCTCTGTTTCTCTGCCTCTCTGCCTCTCCATCTTCTCAGGACACCAGTCATTGGATTTAGGGCCCTTCTAAGTCCAGAGTCTCAACTAATTGCTAATTACTTAGCTAATCTGTGGAGACCCTACTTCCAATTAAGGTCACATTCTGAGGTTCCAGGGGGACATGAACCCTGGGGGGGGACACCACTTAACCCGCTGCAGGAGCCTCTTACTTGTGTCGCCTCCACCTTGAAGGGTACGTTTCTCGGTCTCGCCTGTTTTCTCACCTGTCACGTGGAAGACATGGCATCCGTTCTGCCTATAGCTTGGTCAGGGCTCCAGTGAGGTGAGGAAGTGAATGACTTGAAAAGTTGAAAGTGTTTAGATAAGTCAGTGTCCATGGATTCTGCCACGCCCCCACCCAGGCCTGCCCGTTCCCCCACGCCCCAAGCTACACCCCCTTCGACAGGCCATGTCCCTGTGGTGGGACAACAGCTCTGCCTGCGGCACACGCCTCAGAGCTTCCTGCAGACCCGGAGGTCGCTCCCCTGGCACAAAAGGCAGACCGGTGGGAATTCCTGCACGGGACCTGCAGCCTGGCTTCCTTCCTCATCTGGGGTCTGCCAGTCCAGGCTGATTTTCACGCGCGATAGGATGCTTTCTGGTTCCTTTTTCTTCTGCAGCCCAGCACTCAGCCAGGCCGGGGAGCCGAGGTGACCCCAGCTCTGTGCAGAGACGGCGCCCTGGGGTCGTGAGCTGCCCGCCTCCAAGCACAGGGCTCCCTCTTCCTGTAGCTGCCAGGCCATGCCCGCCGGGTGACATGGGCCTTCTCTCCCTCCCCCCAGACCCTGCTCCGTGACGGCAAGCGCGAGAGCATCGTGAGCACCCTGTTCATCTCCCCCGGAGACGTGGAGAACGGGCAGAGCATCGTGTGCCGAGCCACCAACAAAGCCATCCCCGCGGGGAAGGAGACCTCGGTCACCATCGACATCCAGCGTGAGTACTGACCCGGCCTGGGCACGGAGGAACCCCATACCCCGGCCTAGGCACGGAGGAGCCCTCACACCCCGGTCTGGGCACAGAGGAGTCCCCACACCCCGGCCTGGGCACGGAGGAACCCCACACCCCGGCCTGGGCACAGAGGAACCCCACACCCCAGCCTGGGCACGGAGGAACCCCCACACCCCAGCCTGGACACAGAGGAACCCCCACACCCCAGCCTGGGCACAGAGGAGTCCCCACACCCCGGCCTGGGCACAGAGGAACCCCACACCCCAGTCTGGGCACAGAGGAACCCCACACCCCAGCCTGGGCACAGAGGAACCCCCACACCCCAGCCTGGGCACGGAGGAGCCCCCATATCCCGGTCTGGGCATGGAGGAACCCCACACCCCGGCCTGGGCACGGGTTTGGGAAGGAACCGGCCTGCACAACCAGCTCCTCAGGCTCCTCCCTGCGGACATCCTCAGGGTGTGGGGGGGGAGTGGGTCAGGCAGCTCCGTGGCTGGCCGGGTCTGAATGTGTGGACACCCAAAGGGCACGCTCGTCATTACTGTCACTGAAGCAAAACATCTCAGAAGAGGGTCCTTGGCAAGTGACGTGTCTAAGCCACGTTTCCACACCTGCCTAAGGTAGAGCTTCCACATCAGTCGATGTCCTGGTCACCCCTGGCCCTGCCGGCCTCCCAGGGGGCCCCACGCAGTCCCTCGGGGTCCCACACCCGGTGAACAGCACCAGCCCCTCTACAGGGTCTCATGGGAGGGCCGGTCAAGGGCAGAGAAGGGAGAAAAGGCCGTCTGTACTTGGCACGTATTGTCTCATTCCGTCTGTACGCTCATCTGGAGCAGGTATGACGATCGCCCCCAAATGGGGACACCGAGGCCCCCAAAGTCTGATGAGCGTGCCCAAGGCCACAGAGGTTTCATACGCAGGCAGCCTGGCTCTGCAGACCGGCGCTGGTGACCCTCCCTGTGCTTCCGGACGGTGGGCCTCGGCGAGAGTCAGTTACTACAACGAATATCAACTCGGGCTCTGAGTGCCTCGTCATGGGCTGGCATTCACTGCCTCCCCATCATGCTATTTGCTTTAACTCAAGTTCATGTCAAAACACTTCCCAACGGCCCTGGCTCGTCTAAGGCTTCTGGATTCCATTCCACGTGGCACTCCAAGGATCTGCGTCCTAGGATTTTCTTTCTTTTTTTTTTATTTTATTGATTTCAGAGAGGAAGGGAGAGGGAGAGGGAGATAGAAACATCAATGATGAGAGAGAGTCATTGATCGGCTGCCTCCTGCACGTCCCCCCCCCCCCCCGGGGGGATCGAGCCTGCAAACTCAAACGTGTGCTCTGACTGGGAATGGAACCGTGACCTCCAGGTTCATAGGTCCATGCTCAACCACTGAGCCACCCAGGCTGGGCCTAGGGTTTCCCGAACCCGTCTTGGGGCCTAAGAGCAGACACTCCCATTCAGTGTCTAGAGTCCTTGCAGACGCCGTTACACTCCAGAGGGCAGAAGAAATGGCTGTAACAGCAGACACAGCACTGAGTTCCGGAGGAGCTTTATCTCCACCGTTTGCATCAGCTGTTGGCCCCCTCCCACCCCCCACCCCCCGATCCCCCGCTCCACGCCAGGCAGGGGAGGTTTCCTTTCACCCCTCACTCAGGGAGAGCTGAGAACAGCAAGGTGATGGGAGGAAGATGCTCGCTCTAAGGGTCGTGTGAGTTTGGGGGTCAGCCTCAGAGGGGTGCCTCCCGCCCCTGGCCCTCGCCCAGGACCTGGCTCTCCACGCCCACCTGCTTCTGCGCAGCAGCTGTGGCGTAGAGCAGCAGGCCCAGCCGCGGGGAGGAAGCAAGGAGCCGTGGGCATCAGCTGGTCCGGCGGCCAGGATGGCTCCACCCCCAGGAGTGCGGGTCTGAGCTGGGTGCTCCACGGAGGGACTCCGGTGCCTTGTCTGATTGCACCGAGTGACACCCGAGCTCCCTTCTTGCCCTAGGATTGACCACGAATAAGAGCTCTCTCCAGACACAAGCCACCCCTGGGAGGAAGGAGGGAGGGAGGCACAAGTCATCCAAGTCCCCGCTGGCCAAGCTGCCAGCTGTGGCCGTGGCACAGCCCCTCCCTCCTTCCCCACCCATCCCCAACCCGGGCAGGAGGCCTGTGTCAGCTGCGAATCCCGCACCAAAGAACATCCCCCCCCCCACCCCCCACCCCCCCCCCCCCGCCTGCTACCGCCTGGCTCCCAGGGCCATGGCCTGGGCCCGTCAGGGAGACTGGGGAAGCAGTGCTCCAGGCCATGCGTCACACCGGGGAACCTCCCGTCAGCAGGAAAACTGTCCCCACACATTGGCCCACCAGCTCCTAAAAGGCATTGTCCTAAATGCACTCTAATGAGATGATCGATTTACACCGTAAGGGCGTGCGATGACAGTCTGCGTCGGTGGAGGACGCCAGCCCTGCCAGGTCCCTGGGCCCTGGCGGCCTTTCTTCCCAAAGACATCTCAGCCACGTGAGGAGGGAGGCCTCAGGGAGAGGTCAGGTGGAGGCTCAGCACCCCGGTGCCTACTCATGGCTCCACCCCATCCGAGGAAGTGCAGGCCATGGTTAAGGCCACAGCATTCTTCCTGGTTTGAATATGGTTCTGTCAAGGTGCACCTGGTTAGTTAACCTCTTTGTGCCTCAGTTTCCTCATCTGAATACAGCGGTAGCGATGCTTACCTCACAGGGTTGCTGTGAAGTTCTATTCAGCCATTCGGATGCTGTGTCTAGCACAGTGCCTGGCACATGGTGAGCACTTTGCACCTGTCAGCTGTTTTTACCATGCACAGTGTGCGGGCACCCCTCCCCCAGTACCCCCCACAGCCCAGGGCCCCCCACAGCCCTGACAGGGGAGCGGTCTCCGTCCATGTATCCCCTCCCGAAAGTGTCTGCATGTGTGTGCCCAGCAAAGATCAGGCTCTCTCCACCCCCAGCCTCCCCCTTCCTCTTCCTCCATCGCTCCATTTGCTCACTCAATAAGCACCCAGGTGTTTGCTGTGGACGCCATGGGCTGGAGGAGCTGCCTTTGCAAGCCTGCTCGTTTTCTCGCCACCAGGAAGCAGCCACACTCAGCAAAAGCACATTTGTTGTTTGTTTCCCTCGGTCTTTATATGTTACCCAACGGAAGACAAAGCTCCCAGATTGAGTAATGGGAGAGAAAGCTGAACACCCCCAAAGTCTCGCTACATCTGGACTCTGCATCCAGCTGCCAAGTTGCAAATGGATGTGCTATAAAACCACTAAGTCATGGAATTTCACTCTTTTCCCACCTCCTCCTTGTAATACTTCCCCTGAGTGCGTGCGCACATGCACACACACACACGCACACGCGCACACGCACACACGCACACACGTGCACGCGTTGCTGATAGAAACACTAACAGGCTTAGCTGTAACATCTGTTCCATGTGATCTCGGTTCCACCAGCTACATCAAAGCTGCCCTCTGCATGTTTCGCAGCCGACATCACGCGTGGGATTAAAATCATGTTTAATGGTTGGATGTGACATAAACTATGTCTGCCCCTGGAGCCTGGTAGATGCCTGCAAATTCATATCCTGCACAAGGAGAGGAGGGGCCTGGAGGGGGAGCGCAGGGGCTGTGGCCAGGATGGAGGTGCAGCCACAGGGGAGGTGCAATCCTTCCCGGGGCCCATTCTCCGAGGTCCTGCAGGAAAGGCAGGCATTGAGGGTGTTGCAAAGAGGTAGGGAAGCTGCAGGAGACTGTTCCAAGGATGAGCTGAGAATGGCAGGTGGGGGATGGACGAGGGGCCCACGCAGCAAAAATGGTCCCCATAGGTATGTGCTCCATGTCCCTGCTCCCCGAGAGCCATCATTTGACCAAAGTGGGGTGGGCCTCCCGGAACGGCCCCCCGGTTTCTGTGTTGGGCTTCTAGACTCTGTCACGCGGGCGCCATCACCTCCTCTGCAAGAGTTGGATGGAGGCGCTCCGCTCGCCTCCTAATATTGATGTCGGAATGGGGGACGGACGGGAGCCAGCCACACATTCAGACCCAGAGGGCAGCTCTCCAACGCCTATACCGCAGAGCATGCTTCCCCAACCCCCATGAGATGCAAGCTCCTCCCTGGGTCTCCATGTCCCTGGGTGGCGCCGCCAGCCTCAGGGGGCCCAGCTGAGCCGGCCAGCCCTGCCTGGATAGAGGGCTGGGTCCCCTGCGTAGTCTGGCCTGGGAGCTGGCGGTCCTGGGCTGCGTGGGCCGCACTCATCTGATGGGCAGCAACAGCCGGGAGCAGCTGCGAGTCCTGGGGGTCGTAGCTCTCCTGGGAGGCGAGCTCTCATGGCTACTCCTTGCCACACACAAACCTTTGTGACCATTAGAACTACGCTTTCGACTCTAAGCTCTCTGCTTCTTTTCCTGATTCTTCCTCTGCCCTTTTCGATCTCTGACCCCTCTCCTCCTGTCTCTCTCCTCTCTCAGTTCCCCCTCTCCGCTACCTCCCCCCACTAGCTCTGTGAGCTTCTCATCATGTTGAAGGAGGGAGCCCAGCCCAGCCTGGGGCGCCGGGGGCTGGGGGCCGCCCGTCAGGACAACGGGGAGATGATTAGGCCGATGAAAGGGTGTGAAAGCCACGTTCCAGTGAACGGACGCACCGGAGCCCCTGCACAGAGATATGACAGGGGCATTTCAAAGACAGACCGTTTGGATTTCAATGGCCTCAGTGTCTACACTCCCCCTCGTGCCATGGCACCCCCTCCTCCCTTCTCCTTTCTGAAGCCTTTTGTTCTCTCCGAAAGCTGGACGGTGGGCAGCATGACCCTGAGGCCGGGCAGCCGTGCTTCCTAGCTGGCTGCTCATTGAAACACCAGGCTTTGGACCTACAGAGGGAGCCCTCCCGCCACCCCCGGGACTGCCTGAAGCAGGCACCTCCAGGGAGTGGGGCGCCCCTGCTGAAGCCCCCAGCTTTCTGGGGACCCCTGGAGCGGTGGCTGCTCTGAGGGTCCCCAGGATCGTGGGGGCGGAAACTCTGGCCTGTACCCTCCAGGTCACCGAGGGTGTCTTCCTGCCTCATTCTTCCCCAAAACCATGGCCACAGCTCCCCGGTCTACAAGGGACTCTCTTCCTCCTGCAGACCCCCCGCTGGTCAACCTGTCGGTGGAGCCGCAGCCGGTGCTGGAAGACAACGTTGTCACCTTCCACTGCTCTGCCAAGGCCAACCCGGCCGTCACGCAGTACAGGTGAGGGCCACGCTGAGCAGGCTGGCCTGGGCACCGGGCCCTCCGCCCTCGCCTGTCACCTGGGCTGTCGCTGTGGGCCTGGGCACCCGGCACCCTGCTGGTTCCGTGTGGGTGCCCCTTCTTCTCCATGCCCCACCCACCCACCCACCCCGGCCAGGTGAGGACCCCTCCCCGCCTGCCTCTCCCCGCCACCCTGGCCAGCCGAGTCCCTCTCCTTCACGCACAGATGCGTTCCCATTCCGCTGGAGACGGTAGGTGTCACCCTTCTTTGTGAATAGCTCCATGATCCCTTATTTCTGAAAAGAGGGAGAGAGGCTCAGGAAAAAAACATTAAAACCATCAGGGGGCCGTAACCGGTTTGGTTCAGTGGATAGAGCGTCGGCTGGCGGACTGAAAGGTCCCAGGTTCGATTCCGGTCAAGGGCATGTACCTGGGTTGCGGGCACATCCCCAGTAGGAGATGTGCAGGAGGCAGCTGATCGATGTTTCTCTCTCATCGATGTTTCTAACTCTCTATCTCTCTCCCTTCCTCTCTGTAAAAAATTAATAAAATATATTTTTTTAAAAAAAAAAAAACCATCAGGGGAACCAGTAAGGTCAGCATCTGGATTCTAGTCTTGAGTGGGCACCTGGGCAGGGTGGGGTCTCTGGGACAGCTCCCCGTCCCGCGGGCACCTGGGACCATTCACACCCATGGCTCACAACACCGATGAGGCATCGCTACTGCTCCCACGCCCGTCTTCCCCCCTTGACTGAGCTTCTCGGAGGCAAGCCCTGCAATCTGAGCCGCATATGGCGCTCAGCGTGGAGCACAGCGTGTGGCGTGTACTGTTCTCGGGAACACGGGCTGACGGACGGGATAAATGCTCAGAGCCACGCCTCTGGGCCCCGCCTGCCTGCGCACCATCACCACACGAGGCAGCCAAGAGACGGTGACCTCAGAGGTGCTCAAGGGCAGCCTCGCCTGCCCTCCCAGTGGATCTCACCGTGGCCCTGACCCCACCCGGCCCTTCCCGCCAGCCCAGAGCTGAGGGAGGCGCCCAGAGTCTGGCCTCTGCCGTGGAAATGGGTCATTAAGCTGCAGCCTCCGCCAGCGCCTGAGAGGCTAATGGCCTCAGAGGAGGAAATACTGGCCAGTGTCGGGGGAGGACAGGGATGTCAGCCAGGCAGTGCCGCCCCAGAGGCAGCATCCGAGGTAATGGGCTGGAGAGGCAGCCGGAGGTTCAGGCTGGACTTGAGGCAGCGCCCCCTGCAGTGCAGATAATGAAACAACATGGGGACCAGAAGCCAGGAGACAGTCTGTACCTTCGAGGATATTTTTCTAAAAAAAAATTTTTTTTTAATCCTTACCCGAGGATATTTTTCCATCGATTTTTATTATTTTTAAAATATATTTTTATTGATTTCAGAGAGGAAGGGAGAGGGAGCGAGAGATAGAAACATCAATGGTGAGAGAATCGTTGATTGATTGGATGAGAGAGACACATGGATTGATTGGTTGCCTCCCACATGCACCCTCCCCAGGGCTGGGGTAGAAGCTGCAACCCAGGTACATGCCCTTGACCGGGAATCAAACCCACAACCCTTTGGTGCGCGGGCTGGCACTCTAACCACTTAGCAACACCGGCCAGGGTCGAGGATTTTTTTAAGTCGGATGCAAACCCATCTGTCCTGTCTGGCTTAGCTGTGCACTGGGCTAGGGGACCCCTGGAGGTGTGCAGCCCAGGAGGTCCAGGGGCAGGTCTGGAGCAAACTCCGGAGGCCCAGTCACCCCTCTGGAAAGAGCAAAACCCTGGCGATGACGATGGTGACCAGGTGTAAGTGTGCACAGGAGATGGGGTCATGACATGGACGTGGCAAGGGAGTGACCGCTGGTGAGTCCAGTGAAGGGGAAAGGCTGTTCATTGCACTCTTCTTGCAACTTCCCCATAATTTCAAAGTTGTTTTGTTGTTGTTTTTTTCACTAAAAAGTTAACAAAGGAACAAGCAGGCATATAGGCAGAGACCATGCAGGTTGCCCTGGGCTGTGGGCCCTGGGCGTCCCGCCCCATCTCCATCCAACCCTATGGGTCACAGTCAGAGGGAGCTGTCAGGTGTGCCGGTGGGCTCCCCGCAGGTGGGCACTTGTCCTTGCCTGCTACCTTCCCCGTGGACTTCTGATCAGCCAAAGGCCCTGAGAGCGCTTCAGGGTGGATCCCCCCAGCGCACAGCGGCCTGGGTCCCACCCCGACCCCCCGCTCCAGCAGGTGGGAGGAGGAAGGGGTTGGACACAGATCCCCAACCACACGCCCCATTCGTCGCCCGATGCATCCACCTCAAGCAGGGGCTGTGCCAATTAAGTCGGGTCATTAAATTAAAGTTAGAAATTGAAGTGATTCATGAATAACTCATAATGGTTTGTTGGGAAGCTCCTTAAGCTCTCAGGGAGCATGGTTTGCTCTGTTGTTAAACGATAATTGTTATTTATTAATCGTGCTCTTAATAATTACCCGATATTAATTCGCAATAAGAACCACATGGTGCCTGCCTGGGGGATGGCCGCCTCCCGGCTGGAGGGACGGGCTGGGCAAGAGACCGATGCTGGGAACGAAGCGCAGGGGACGGGCCTCCGAGGTCCCAGGATGGAGCCGGGAGTGAGAGGAAGTGGGGTGCAGGCAGGCCTGGCAGGGGAGCTGTGGTCACAGGGACCCGTGGCCACAGGGTGACAATGGTGGGGGCCAAAGGGCCCGTCAGCACTGGGCTTGAACTGCAGGAGGAGCGAGCTGGAAGTTTTGTGATTTTTTTATTTATTTTTGTTGTTGTTCATCCTCACCCGAGGATATTTTTCCATTGGTTTTTAGAGAGAGTAGAAGGGTGAGGGAGAGACAGAGAGAGAGAAACATTGATGTGGGAGAGACACCGCGATTGGTTGCCTCCCACACACACCCTGACCAGGGCCAGAGATGGAGCCTGCAACTGAGGTACGTGCCCTTGACCGGAATTGAACCCGGGACCCTTCAGTCTGAGGGCTGACGCTCTATCCACTGAGCCAAACCGGCCAGGGCAGCTTTGTGATTTTAAAGTGAGTTTTGTCCACCTTGGAGACCTGTGAGGAGAGCCCCACGGCGTACACGCGCTCACACCCCCTGGGGACCCCAGCGCTGCCCCCGGGGCAGGGGCTGCCTGGTCCCTGGCCCAGGCAGTGCTCTGCGGTCCAGGGCCAGCACCCAGACAGGCCCGAGGCTCTCGGTCTCCCTCGTCGGCTGGCTCTGATCGGTCGGACGACTGGCTGATGAAAGAAGTCAGCACAGCCCGCCTTCTGCCTCCCAGACAAACCAGGACAGATGGAGCCGAGGCCTCTGAGGAGTGAGACAAGGGAGGGAGGGTGGAAACGGCACAGAAAAAAGAGCAAGTGTCATCCCTGGGGAGGGGGAGGGGGAGGGGGAAGGGAGAGAGGGGCACCGTGAGGGGACCTATTCTGGAGACAGGAGCCGGGACAAGAGAGCTGAGACCTGGCCGAGGAGAGGGGCGGTCGGGAGCCCGGCTAACCTCTCTCCCTCAGCCTCTCACCTTGCGGTGACCCCGACTTCCTGGAGCCTCATTTCTATGTGTGGGGGGGGGCACACCTGCAGGTGTGGGCACACGCCATGACACCTTGGCCTCTGAGGTTGCGGACTTCGCCTCCTTCTTTTCCAACGTGGCCAGGACAGGGTCCCTGACAGGCTCAGAGCCGGGTGGCCCGCCGTCTGGGGGCTGCCAGTGTGTTACCCATCGCCTAGCCGGCCAGATGGCTGACCGACCCAACAGCCAGACCTCCTCCCTCCAGAATAACCCACTCGTCCAGTGCCACTGCCCGCCTGGTGACCCTCAGACCGAAGCCGGCCACCGGCACCGCCAACTGCTCCCCAGCCCTGGATGCCGCCCTGTCTGGAGGTCCCCGGGGGGACCCGCAGGGGCTGCCCGCTGCTCCAGGCCCGGCTCCTTCTCTGTGGACTGGACGCGCCCAGCTCCCAGAGAACCGTCCCCCGGGCGGGAGGGGCGCCCTGGCCGCCGAGGCCACCACAGCCTTCGGGGCCTGTGTTGCAGGTGGGCCAAGCGGGGCCAGATCATCAAGGAGGCGTCGGGAGAAGTGTACCGAGCCACCGTGGACTACACGTACTTCTCGGAGCCCGTCTCCTGCGAGGTGACCAACGCCCTGGGCAGCACCAACATCAGCCGCACCGTGGACGTCTACTGTGAGTGCCCCGTCCTGGGGCCCCCCTGGGGGCGCGGGCCCCGGGTGGTCTCTGCTCAGGGCCCGGGGACCGGTGCTGGCCCCTGCACACAGCGTGCCAGGCCTCCCAGCTCACGGAGCTGCGCCCTGTGCAAAGAGCCTCCTCGCGTGGCGGCCTCATGACAACACGGGGAGGCAGTCTGGTTCCCATGAGGCAGATGAGGGGACGGAGGCCCGAGGTCACACCGTGCGGAGGCGGCAGGATGAGGCCTGAGACCAAGCTCCGAGCAAAACACTGCCTGTCCCAGCCCCCCAGCCTGCCCCTCCTGTTCAGGGCTCCCCGAGGTGCCCCTCCTCCCGGGGGCCTGGCAGAGACCTCCCAGCCGATGGGCTGCTGGGTGCATCACAGCGATAACTATTCGCTCCTCTGCAGCCCTTTCCAGCGTTAAAGCCCTTTCCCACACTCCTCTACACCTGCCCTTCCCCGCTCCCCCTCGGCCTCAGCTCCCTCCCACACCAGGGGGCTTGTCCAGGCTCCCGACCCCACCCCAGATTTCGTTCTCGCTCCCTGAAAGCCGCTCCCTGCACACCCTCTGTCCGGTGCCTAAGAGTTCACCATCGTCCTCACTCTGGGACAGGCTTGGTCTGCAGGAGGCTCGGGGAAGGGGGTGCAGAGAGGAGCCTCCCTTAACCCCACCACGTAGCAACACGTGGGTTCGAACAAGAGGCTGGAAGGGGCTGGGACAGAGGACAGCCTGAGAGCAGAGGTGGGGACACCAGGGAGCCGCCTGGCCACTCCATTCCGTAGCTCAGAGCCCCTAGGGGGCCGGAGGCTCCAGGAGCAGCCACTTGACTTGAGGGCAGACACATGAAGGTCTTTAGGCCCAAGGAGGAGGGTCCCTCTGCCCGCACCTTGGGATGGGGGTTTCCTGGGACCAGGACAGAGGGAAGGGGATGGGAGAGCCCTGGGGGCATATCCAGGCACAAAGTGGGCCGGAGCCTTTTTCCTCGGCTGGTGCTGTCCGGCCAGGCGGGCGGGCCTTTCCCTTACTCTCCGACCCGAGGCCCAAGGGCAGAGGACTGAAGCGTGAGGGCCTGGGCTGGCGCCCGCTGAGGGGAAGGGAGGCAGCCACAAAGCGGCCCCCAGAGCCCCCGGCCCACCGCACCTGTCTGTCCCTCACCCGTCACAGTCGGGCCCCGGATAACATCGGAACCCCAGTCCCTGCTCGTGGACCTGGGCTCGGAGGCCGTCTTCAGCTGCGCCTGGACCGGGAACCCCTCCCTGACCATCGTCTGGATGAAACGGGGCTCCGGCGTGGTGAGTCCGCAGCTCAGACCCCAGGGGCCTCTGCCTGGGTTGGGGGGCCCCGGTCCCGGGTGCCCTGCCTGCCAGGGCCCCGTCACTCTTATACCGGGGTGTCAGCCTCCAGTGAGCTACAGGAAGAGGCTCCAGAAAGAGAAGAGGGCACCCCAGGGACCCACAGGCACCTCCTCGGCCCTGCACACGGCAGCCGCTGTGGGTTTCCCGCCGTGACCCCGGGAGGAACAGCTGGGGGTCACCCCACACTGGGAGTGAGAGGCACAGAGTTAAGCCACCCGTTAGCTGTTGGGTTCGCGTTGCTCTCTCTGTGCCTCAGCGTGCAAAGGCGCTTGTCCCAGGAGGACCGGCCAGAGCCGGGCGGGAGCTGGGGGAGGCAGAAGCCAGGAGTCCCACTCGGGGCCAGCCAGGGCTTTCTTTTCGTCCCCCCAAACCACATCCCAAGGCGATACTGGGAATGACTGGGAGAGGCAGGTCCGGGGGCCTTCAAAGAAGGTCAGCTGTAGGGTCATTGCTCCGGGGGCCGGCCTGGTGCCGGTGGGTGGGCAGCCCCTCCCGGTATGAGACCGCCTCGGGGCACAGCCTGGGAGTCCCCATTCTCCCAGCTGGTGCTGTCCGGCTGGTGCTCATTCCGCACCCCACCTCCAGGGCTGCAGCCCACCCTCTGTGGGGCGGGCTCCCCCACACGCAGGTGCTACGCAGTAACCGTCGATCTCCCCCCTCCCTTCCCCACCCCCTCACCCCCTGCCCCGGCCCTGTTCTTCCTGAGATGCCGGACGCGTGGGCTTTCACCGGGCCTGTCCGAGGAGGGCTCTCTGGTCCTGAAAGACAGAGAGCGCCCGCCCCCACTCTTTGTGTCTGATGCTCCCCGATCCCCCTAGGTCCTGAGCAATGAGAAGACCCTGACCCTCAAAGCCGTCCGCCAGGAGGATGCTGGGAAGTATGTGTGCCGAGCCGTGGTGCCCCGCGTGGGGGCCGGGGAGCGAGAGGTGACCCTGACTGTCAATGGTAAGACCGCCCCCACTCCTGCCGGGGCGGGGGGCAGAGGGGAGGGAGAGGAGAGGGACCCAACGTGTCTGAGTCGCAGGCAGTGAGCCGCGGGACTGTCATCCGTTCTGGGCCTGGCCATCACCTCCGACTATGGGTGCACGAGTCTAGGCTGGAGCCCAGACACCTTTCTCCTTCTTTCTCTCCTAAGGGTCTCAGCCCTGAAAGTGGTAGCCGACGAGTTTTATCCTGGCCAGGAAAGAAGGGTCAGGGGTCACTGGGCAGCCAAAGCCACACCCATCCTTTAACTTGACCTCGGCCCTGACGGGAATTTCGGGCGCGTCTCTGGACTCTGGATTGGCCTCTTCCCATTGCAATAGAGCCACCCAACTGGACGAGACCAAGTGCTGGGGGGCGGGGGTCCCGCTAAGGGGTGGGGAGGTTTGTTGTTGCATATAATAAAAGCCACTGCAGCAGGAGAGGGCTTGCACGCCTCCCGAGGACACAGCCGGAGGCACTGGATGACTGCTACATGCAGCGTGTAGGGGACGGGGCTGAGACCGGGCCTGGCTGGCACTGGGACAGAGATTCGGGGTCCCCGCTGTGAGGCAGCCTGGGCCACGGTCTGGAACCCACGGTGGTTTGAGAGGGTGAGAAACACGAAGGCCAGTCCCTCTGCCTCCTCCAAACTCCCCCGCCGCTGGGTTCCTGGTGTCCTGCTTCGTGTCTGTTATGCCCGGGCCCCTTGCAAGCCTGACCCCCATCTGCTCCACCCCCGCCCCCCCATCTGACAGGGCTGAGCCGAGTCCCAGGTGGCTTCATCTCCACCCAGGAAGCCGCATGGATGCGCCCGCTTTGCTAGAAAACTAACCACCTCAGTGCCCCCTTAGCCACCCCCCACCCCCGCTGTCCCCATTAACCACCCCCCTCCATCTGTTTCCTTTCCTCTCCATGACCCCACGGGCTATGGCAGCCCCAGAGAGGGGTTACCCACCCAGACCCCTGAGTGCTCCCGGGCCACCTGTGCTGGGCAGAGCCCTGCCTCAGGGGCCTTCCTGCCTTTCCTGTGTCCCTAGGACGCCACCAGCAAATGGGCACCGCAGGCTAAAAATAACAGCATCTGGTGGTGCCTCCGTGTATCCATGGCAACAGGCAGCAGCCTTTTCCTGCCGCTCTGGGTCTGACACTCAGCTTGGGCGCCAGGCCTTGGTGAAATCTCATGTGCTCCCCCCCCCCATGCCAGCCCTGGGAGGGCACTGGGCAGTGCTGGCCCATGACTCGCCCGGGACCAGCCAGTCTGGGGACCCTCCGACTCACAGAGGCCTCCGGGGCCCCCATGCCTGAAGCTTTGAAAGGAGCCTCCTTGTTTCTGGGGTAACCGGGGCGACTAAGGAGGGACTGACAACCCATTGTCCCTTTAGACATTGGGGGATTCCCAGCAGAGGTTTGAAGAGGTTTCCTGGGGAGGTAACACACATCTTGGAGGGACACGGACACCCCAGGCTGGGCCTGGGCATCTGCCCAGGAGTCAATCTGCTTTCTCCAGGGTCTGGCTCTCTATCCCTCCCCCTCCCCTTCCCCGTTCCAGCCTCCAATCCTGCATGAGCCCCCCCTGAGTGGCCAGGAAGAGAATGCCCCAGGGATGGGAGTGCAGCAAGGAAGCTAATTGTTGCTGCTGAAGAGGGGCATCTCGCCCTGAGACAGGGGTGGAGTAAGTGGCCAGGGAGGGGAGCCTGCCAGCCCCCTGGGCTCCTGCAGACCAGGTGGAGGGACGGTGCCTGAACTGGGCGGGAGGGATCTGGCCTTCTGAAGGGATCCAGAGTGATGGGGTTTTCTTCAGAACAAATCCGAGCCGCTGGGGACCTCCAGCCATTGCCCCCCGGGGGGTCGGCGGGCACAGATGCCGGCTGCTTTGCTCACACCCGGATCTCAGGAAGGGGAGATGAGCCGTGTGACGGCTGCGTGGTGACTCCCTCAGCCCCATCCACCTCGATTCTGAGTTCTGGTTTCTTTTATGAAGCCCTTTAACAGATGCCTGAGAGTCCCCCGGGATGCCTAGCTCTTGGGGGGGAGGGGGTAATTCTGGTTTCTTCACTTCCATCCCAGCCGCGGAACAAAGCCTGGCCCTCCTGCCTTTTCCTGGCGCCCAGGGCTCAGCCCACTTGTAAAGCCAGCTGAGTGTGGAAGCCCTCATCTGGAGGGTCCCCCACATCTGCCCTGCCCAGCTCCAAGCCATTTGCATCCTGAGCTCAAAAAGTCACCTGAGTGTATCTCCCAGTCGCTTTTTTCCCCCACGGCTGAGAGCTACTCATAGAAATGCAAATCCGGTTTAATTAAGGCGGCTAATAAACAGCAATTACGTTGGCAGCGGGTTTTGTTTTGTTCCCAGCATAATATTACCTGTCCTGGGGTCCCTTTCTCTGCCTCCCTCGCTTCCTGCCACCTGAGCCCTGGCCTCTACCCAAGGGATTGGGAAGACGGCACAGGGGCCTCCACCCTCTTACCCCTGGCTTCTACTGCCCATCCAGCCAGGGAGTTGGCTGCAGAAATGACCGACTAGCCACTCGCCCATTGGCCAGGCCAGGCGGGCATCAGCCAGGAGACTGGGGGTAGATAAAAGGCAGACTAGACAAGAAGCGCTGCTGGATTCAGATAGACTGGCTAGCCTGTCAGATGCAGCCATGGAGACAGGTACTCCAAGACCATGCCTTGTCACATGTGCACAGGCATACATACATGCACACGCACACACGTGCACACACATGCATATGCACAAACTGTGCCTTGTCGCACGCGCACAAGCACACATACATATGCACAAGCTGTGCCTTGTCACATACGCACAAGCACACATGCATACATGTGTATGCACACACGTATGTGCACAAACTGTGCCTTGTCACACACAAGCACACATACATGCATACGCACACACGTGTACACACACATATGCACAAGCTGGATGAGGTGTAGGGGTCACCTTTGGTGCCATGCTCTCACCTGGGCCATCTGGGATCTCCTGAGACCTGTGTGAGAAGTGACCAGTGCATTGTGCCTCTCGGGGTGATTCTTTCCGCCCCCCCCCCCTCAATATCACACACCATTTCTCTGCTGCCTCCCTCGAAGCTCAGCCTTGCCCAGGACACCCCGTTTGTTAGGCAAGCGCGCCCTCTACTGGAGACCTGAGAAAATGGCTTGGACTGGGACAGCTGGCTAAGGCGGAGGTGCCCGCTCACTTAGCACTGCTATACCCTTCCTCCCTGGCCGCCCCCCACTCCCCTCTCAGGCGGACCACCTCCTTCACAAAGCGTCCCGTTCCCTATCCGCCAGGTAGAACTACCCTCTCTCCTCTGAGCCGCTGGCACTTCATCCGTATGCACCTGGGGTCCCAACACTCGCCCCCTCTTCCCACAGCCATTTCTGCTGTGGAGAAAGGGAGACCCCCTCCCTCCTCTGGTGGCTTTGGCTGGTGGAGTAATCGAACCGATTTGTGCCAGATTAACAAGAGATAATCATCTAGTTTAACTACATGCGTGCCTATGGGAGCTCCACATACATGCATGAGAGGGGGACAGGAAGTTAAAAGGAGGTGAATATGGCACCCTGAGCTAAGGAGAAGGTAGGCGGGCACCTTGGGGCTGCAGGGGGAGGCCAGAGCAGGACGGTGAGAGCAGCAGATGCTCAGTCACCCACAGTCGGCCCTGCTGTGCACACAGGTCAGGAATGCTCTCTCGGACGCTCTCATTAAGGGGAGGCCCCTCGTTTAAATTCTTACAGGCAGTTAAGGGGAGACGGGAGTTTCTCTGGAGCCCACACTCCACAGCAGCACATGTAGGGGTGACTCATTCTGAACCCCTGCAATGTCTTCTGGGCCTTCTGACTCAGAGGCACCCGCTCATGACCCCTTAAGACAGCGATGGCGAACCTTCTGAGCTCGGCGTGTCAGCATTTTGAAAGACCCTAACTCAACTCTGGGGCCGTGCCACATCTAGAGATTTTTTGAACTTTGCAACCATAGTAAAACAAAGACTTATATTTTTGATATTTATTTTATATATTTAAATGCCATTTAACAAAGAAAAATCAACCAAAAAACGAGTTCGCGTGTCACCTCTGACACACGTGTCATAGGTTCGCCATCACTGCCTTAAGAGGTCCGCGGCGGACGCCTTGCACTTCACCTGGTACGCACAAGCCTTCAGGACGTGTCTGCTGAATGACTGACGAAATGAATAAACTGAGCCCCTCCATGAGGGGCCCCGCCAGGGACCTGCCCTTCCTGAACCCCTGACGCCATCTGTTTCCCCCACAGGCCCCCCCATCATCTCCAGCACCCAGACCCAGCACGCCCTCCATGGGGAGAAGGGCCAGATCAAGTGCTTCATCCGGAGCACGCCGCCGCCTGACCGAATAGTGAGTGCTCAGGGCGGGGAGGGGATCGCAGCCGCCCAGAGCTGTGGGCCCCCGGGGAGCCAGCCACCCCTGGGCTCCCTCACTCCCCCTGGCTCTCTGGGAGAGGCGTCCTGAGGACAAAAGTCAGGGGCGGGAGGTCTCCTCTTTCAGAGCAGGCTGTCCTGCCGGGTCCGTAGGCAGGTGTGTTTCCTGCCTCCCTGCCCTGGAGCTGGGCGCTGGCATTGGTCATTCTAACAGAATTCTGCATCCTGGCGGCAGGGGAGCAAGTGGGGGGAGCAGAGAGCAAATGGGGGAGCAGAGGAGCAAGTAGGGGGAGCAGAGAGCAAAAGGGGGGAGCAGGGAAGCAAGTGGGGGAGCAGAGAGCAAAAGGGGGAGCAGGGAAGCAAGTGGGGGAGCAGGGGGGAAAGAAAGATACACGGTTTCTTCACCCTCCTGGGTTCAAGTTCTTGGCCAAATCCTACACAGAGTGCAGTTACAGTGGCAAACCCCTCTCCACGCCTCCAGAGTCCCCCTCTCGGCCTCCGTCATGGAGAACGAAAGCTGCCTCATTCATCAAGTTTTCTCTCTAAAAGTGTCCTTGTCGTCCCCCCCCCAGCACCCCCTTTCTCAGCACCCGCATCTCCACGCAGTGCAGCTGGGGCAGCCCCAGTCCACGCCTAGCCCTCCAGGCACTGGCATTGGTGACACCGCCTGAAGCTGGTGGAAGCCCAGGCATAAACCCAGGAGGGTGAACCCTGGGCAGCCCTGGGGGAGGCGAGGCAGGGGTTGTGATTAGGAAGCCCAAGGCCGGGGATGGTCCTCCGGGCCATCTCCGAGGGGCAGTTCTACTTCTCATGGGCTGGCAGTGCCAGGGAGGCGGGGGGCAGGGGGCGCATGCCCGGCTGGGGCGTGGAGGCGGCACCCACTCAGGTGCCATCCTGTACAGGAGGGATTACTAGGGCGGTATTATTCTAACACACTCTCCCGGGCATTCCGTTAACTCACTGAAAGACTCACAAAGATTGCAAGAATTCACACAGAGAACGAACACCGACACCTCCCCGTTCCCGTCACTCTTTTTATTATTGTTTTTTTAATTATAAGCGCAACACACGCCCATTGTCGCCCATCCCCTTCACTCTCGCACATACGCAGTCTTCCTCTGCCCAGTGTCTAACTCTAGCCGCGGTGGGTTCTCTCGGGGCGGTTTCGGCCCCAGGGGGTGCGGGGCGTCGCCTGGAGACCCCGTGGGTTGTCACACTGGAGGCCGATGCTGGCTCTGTGCGAGAAAGAAGGCAGGATGCTGCCATACAGCCCACCAGGCACAGGACAGCCCACGCCCGAGAAGGTCAACAGTGCGGGGCCCTCGGATTGCGGTCCCCCCTGCAGGACCACATTCTCAGGAACCTGAGGCAACAGGGCGTGCAGGAGCCTCCCCGTGCGGGTGAAGCAGCTCAGGGGGGAATTCAGCGATCACCCCTAGAAACCGAGCTAGATTAAGGTGATCACAGCTCTCCGAACATAGTTGTGTCCAGACATGACACAAAGGTAATAAAACGAGCCCTGGCCAGTTCCTCTCAGAGGTTAGAGCAGCGGTTCTCAACCTGTGGGTTGCGACCCCTTTGGCGGTCAAACGACCCTTTCACAGGGGTCGCCTAAGACCATCCTGCATATCAGATATTTACATGACGATTCATAACAGTAGCAACATGACAGTGATGAAGTAGCAACGAAAATAATTTTATGGTTGGGTCACAACATGAGGAACTGTATTTAAAGGGCCAGAAGGTTGAGAACCACTGGGTTAGAGCGTCGGCCCCCGCATCTCACCCCCCCACCCCTGCTCCAAAGGGTCGTGTGTTTGATTCCCAGTCAAGGGCACATACCTTGGTTGCAGGCTGAATCCCACAGGCGCCCGAGCAGCCGATCGATGTGTCTCTCTCACATCAATGTTTCCCTCTCCCTCCCTTCCACTCTCTCTAAAAATAAATCAATAGAAAAAAACATCCTCGGGTGAGGGTTAAAAAAAAAAAAAGTAACAAAACTAGAGTCAGCCCCTCTGGGTCGGTCCTCTGCCTCCAGCAGCCAGGGGGCAGCGCCAGGCTGGTGGGAGCATCCGGGAGACACTGGCACAGGCCAGCCCAGGGGGTCCCAGCCCAGGGGGGCTCCCATCACTGCCCGGACTCTCTCACTGGCCTGGAGAGGTGTCCAGTGCCAATGCACATGAGGACCCTCCTTGAAGGACATGCCCCCCGAGGTGCCCAGCCTCTGCGTGCGCATATACGTGTGTGCATGTACATGTGTGCATGTATGTGTGTACGTGTGTGTGTGCACAGGTTGACACTGTGTGGGGTGGGGTGCTGTGTGCATGTGCCATGGCATGTGTTATGTATGTGTGTTGCATGCACACTTGCGGCGTGTTGGGGTGTGCGTGTACCTGTGTGTACGTGTGCCGGGGCTGGTGACAGCGGGCGTGCATGTGAGCCTGGCAGTGCCAGCCCTGCAGCACGAGGCGACCCGGTGGTCCCCATGCGGGTGGCCCAGGTGGGGTCTCCTCCTGACTCTGGCACCCCGGGCAGGCCTGGTCGTGGAAGGAGAATGTGCTGGAGTCGGGGACCTCGGGGCGCTACACGGTGGAGACCGTCAGCACGGAAGAGGGCGTCATCTCCACGCTGACCATCAGCAACATCGTGCGGGCCGACTTCCAGACCATCTACAACTGCACCGCCTGGAACAGCTTCGGCTCCGACACCGAGATCATCCGGCTCAAGGAGCAAGGTGGGACGGGGACCCTCCCGCCCCGGGCAGGGCCGGGCAAGGCCTCCCGGGCCCTGGGGGCCCAGAGGCCTAATGAGGTTGTGAGCGGGCAGGACCCAGGACAGGCTGCAGTGTTCCGCTCACCCGCCACGCAGCCTTGAGGCCGGGGCGGAGCCTGCACAGGAGGCCAGGAGGCCAGAGGGGTAGGAAGCTCCTCAGGGAGGTGGCCTGTCAGGGTGAGGTTTCAGGGAAGGGGACCCCAGAGCGAGCCAAGTTCATGGCCATGCTGAGCCGCCAGCACCTTCGAAAGGCCCCGCTTGCCTGTGCTCAGCATTTACCTGGTCTGACGCCAAGGTGTCCTCAGGACCGTGTGATCCGCTGAGGGGCAGCCCGCGACCCTGGGCGGGACACAGGGAGACCCCAGGGTGGATGTGTTGGGGAACCTGGCCTAGCCAGTTAGCACGACAAGCCAGTCCAGACACCCCAAAGTCCCCCAGAGGCACCCAAGCTGAGCTAAAGGGAGGCGACTGAGCTGCCCTAACCACTGGGTGGGGGAGCCCAGACCCTCTGCAGTTCCCCCTGGGACATGGGAGACTCCTGGACCAAGGGGCTGAGCAAGAGGCAGCCAGGGGAGCTGTTCTGGGCAGAAGAGCTCAGTGGGAGGGGCAGGGGAAGTGAGAAGGAGGAGAAGGAGGGAGGGGGTAGGTTCACTGTGACCCTGGGTGCAGACTGCCCAGCTCCTGGTCATGAACTCCAGTCTCTGCTCAAAGGTCTCACATGGGCGGGGGTGGGGTGCACCGAGTGGGATCCGGGGGTGCTCGGGGCAGCCGCTGCACACTGGGTCCTGAGATGGGCTGCAGACCTTGCCCCTCTGCCAGGGTCATCCAGGGGGCCTCAGCCCTGGCACTCTCTGACCCCTCCAAGATGAAGGCCCCCCCCACAGGCTGTCAGGCCCTGGCAAAGGCTCTGGGCCAAGCAGGTGGTCCCCGCTGGGCCCTCGGGCCTCCAGGACCCTGTGGGTCACAGCGTCTCCCCACCCCTCTCCCCTAATAGGTGCTGCTGCGCATAATGCTTTGCACATGCTTCGCATAACATCATCCACATGCCATCCCAAACCTCCGGTGCCTGTTGCTTCCCCTCCATGTCTTCCCCTTGGTGCCCCCACCCCCCATGCTCTCCCCTCCCAGAACCCTCCCCCCCTCCCCCACTCAGCCTTGACTTCTCTCTCTGGCCCCTTCCCCCTGAGTCTCTAAGTCTCTCCCAGTTCAGTTGGGATGGCCTGGGTCTATTGGGGAGTCCCGAAGGCATGATTGAGGAGGGAGCCCCCACACCCCAGACCCCTGCAGGTGGCGGTCCCCCCAGTCCCACCCCACAGGCCCTGGCAGTGGACGCTTGCTTTATTTCCAAACAGGTTCGGAAATGAAGTCGGGAGCCGGGCTGGAAGCAGGTACGGAAGGAGACATGAGAACTCCCTGGGCTGGGGGAAACGGACCTCAGGGCTAGTGGGGGAGGGAACCCCAAAGGGAGTAGGGAGGCCTATGCAGGCCGCTAACTTCTCCGCCCTCCCCCATCTCGAGGGGTCAGTGTAATCAGAGCAGCAGGGAGAGGGGTTCCCAGCCACACGGGTCAAGGAACCCCAGACGCCCCCAGAGCTGCTTGCTGCAGGGACCAGGCTCCTGTTCCCCCTGCTCTGTTCCTCCCGTCCCTTCCCTTCAAAGCCCTGGCTCCTGCCCTCTGGGACAGCCTCCCTCTATCTCCATGGTCTTCCTGCCCTTCCTGCTTCTCACATCATCACCAGCTCAGCAGGGGCCTCCAGGGGCCGGGGCCTCCAGCCTGCTGTGGCCTGTGCCATCCATGCTAATCCATGCTTGCTCGTGGCTGCCTGCTCCCCACGCCTGCCATTCGCCTGCCGTTCCCCAGGGCGCTGTCCCACCACAAGGCACCTGGCCCCAGAGTGGCTGTCAGGAACCCTGGGTTGAGCTGCTCTGTCTTGGGCCCCACAGAAAATGGTCCCCCCGCCACCCCGCTCCAAGCAGAAACCCAGCAAAGAGGATCAGGGCCTTGCAAACCTGATCCCCCAGGCTGACCAAGGACATGCCGAGGGTGTGGGTCCTCTGCCCTGGTTCCCCCACCACGCTGGCCAGGAAAGGAGCTGGGGCTGGTCAGTTCCTTCAACCCGCTTCTATGCCACATGTGTCTGTCCACCTTCACCCAGAGGTCCCTGCCCCCTCCTGGCTGGGACTCCACCTCCTCAGATGAAGAGGGGGCTGAATGGAGGGCAGCTCCTCCCCCCAGTCCCTCTCTCTCCGGGGGACATCGGACGGGTGCTGTGTCCAGGAAAGGACCACCAGCACAGCGGGCAGAGGCCAGACCTCAGGAGGCCAGGCAAGGCCACAGAGGAATGCCACCCAACCGCCCCCCCCCCCCGCCCCAACCCCCTCGCCTCCGTCAGGCCCTCCTCTGCCCCTGCCCTCCTTCTCCAGAAAAGATGGTGCCGTCCAGCTGCAAACAGCTGAGGGACAGGTGGCTCACAGGATGCCAGAGGCAGAATGGGCTTCCCTGGTTCTCTGGTTTCACAGCCGAGACCCCAGGTGAGGCCCAGAAGGTTTGGGAGCCTTCCATGGTCACCCCTGGGCTCTGAGCTCTGCTGCGACAAGACCAAGTCATTCCAAGGAAACTCGCTAGGTGGCCGAGGAGAACCCAGGTCAAGCCCAAATCAATCAAACGCAAAAGCACAGAGCCAACGAGCTTCCCAAGCAGTTTCCCTTTCCCGACGGAATGAAAACCGGAGACAAAATTCTCCGTGTGTCAGAGCAAGGTCAACCGAGGTCAAGTCCTTCGCTCCTGACTGTGGAAACTCCCCAAGCACCTGCCTTGTCCATCCCTGAGCGTTTGCTCCACCCACCTCCTCCCCACCCTCCCTGCCTCTCCCACAGTGGCCCTGGCCACTGGCAGGCAGGTCACAGGGAGGTGGTGTGTGAGTCCTGGGCTGGAAGGATGTACCGGCATCACTACCACCACCACCACCACCACCACCGCCACCAACCATCCGCACCTTCTCCGGCCAGGCAGGGACCAACCGCCTCCCCCAGGCAGCATCTCCAACAGCCAGGGTTGCAGTTTTCTTCTCCTTTTTAAAAAAATATATTTTTATTGATTTCAGAGAGGAAGGGAGAAGGAGAGAGAGAGAGAGAAACATCACTGATGAGAGAGAATCACTGACCAGCTGCCTCCTGCATGCCCCCCACTGGGGATCGAGTTCTCAGCCTGGGCATGTACCCCGGCCGGGAACCGAACCGTGACCTCCTGGTTCATAGGTCAACACTCAACCACTGAGCCACGCCAGCCGGGCTCTTCTCCTCTTTAAATAAACTAACCATGAGAGGCTAACCCACAGCCCAAGACAAACAACTAGATGTCCCAGTCATCCACCTTGAGAATGTGGAGTGGGCTGGAGGGAGGGACCACTAACGCTACGAGGAAAGTTCCTCTCTTTACGATTTAGATCCTCGACAGTCCTCCTTCCCATATGGAAACAGGCCGGAGGCTGAATGGGTCTGGGGGCCAGGCTCAGTTCCGAGGCCTTTAGCTGCATTCCCTCACCTAAACCCCGTAGCACAGCCCTGCCTGGGCAGCGTAACCATCCCACCTCACAGATAAGAGAGGGTTAAGTAAGTTGCTCAGAAGTAATGGCGTCTGGGCTGTACGGAGCATGGGAGGTTTGGCGGCTGCTGTGTGATACAGTGGACGGAGCGGGGCAGGATCGGAGGGGGGGTTGGGGGGAGGGGTAAGAGGAGACCCAGGTTTGCCCTGGCCCCACTGATGCTGAGTGTCCTTGACCAAGTCACTTGACTTCTCTGGACCTCGGTGTTTCCATCTGTAAGTGAGAGATGTGGACTCAGTGGGCCCTCAGGTCTCGGTGCCCCTGCAGTCTCCAGTTCTATTCCCCATGGACTATTCTGGGACCCACATCATGTGCTCAGGCCCCATATGCAGCCACAGAAAGGCCAGGGCTATCTGGAAGAGCACCCCCCAAACCCCAGCCCCAACACCACCCTCCCTACCCTCATCTCTCCTGGGTTGGGGCAGGCACAGACCACAGTCGGGAGCAGGGCTTTGCCTAGCTGCAGTCCTGGGCCCCTTGAGAAAGGTTGCCAGGATGCCCAGAGGACTGGCCTAGGAGAGGAAGGAGCAGGCCTGGGGGTGTGGGGGGAGCGGGCAAGGAAAAGGGGCACTTCTCCTTAAAGAGGAGAGAGCTGGAATCCTGCTCTCCTGGCCCGGAAGATGGGCCTGACACCTACAACTGCAGATGCCCAGAAGGCCCCTAGGGGGCACTGCTCCGACCTGAGGACTAATTCTAAAGGTTGTGTGTCTGTGCCCAGCCTCTTGCACCTGGGAAAGGGACGAGAAGGAAAATACAACCCGAATGGGCAAGGACAGTGACCACAGTCATTTTCCAAAGACAAGCCAGGACTTGGGGACATTCGTCAGCCACTGCGTGATGGACCGGCTGAACCCCCTGGAGATCTAACGTGCCAGCCTTGCCTCTCACCTCCCCGGCCCCCTCCTTTGTCTGCTTGCCTCCCTCTCCCACCACCACTGCTCCCCTGTCCCTCCTGCCCTCTCCCCGTCCCCATGTCCCACCTGAGCTGCCCTTGTTAGACTCTGCCTGGGCCTGCCCAGCGCCCCCTACAGGCACTTCCCGGAAGGGCCCTGTGTAGGGCTCTAGCCCCACTTGGCAGAGGCTGCACCCGAGGGAACTGGGTGAGGCCCCGGGGAGCGTGGGCTGCTGGATCCCTGGTCAGCTGTGCCTGCTTCTCTCCCACAGAGTCCGTGCCGATGGCCGTCATCATCGGGGTGGCCGTGGGAGCCGGCGTGGCCTTCCTCGTGCTCATGGCAACCATCGTGGCCTTCTGCTGTGCCCGCTCCCAGAGAAGTACGGGAGGGGCCCCGGGATCTCGGGGAGGGGGAAGAGAGAAAGCCAGGCTTAGGCTGCCCCCAGAGCAAGTGAGCAGGAGATGCCCTGGTGGTGCTGGAAGCTGCTGGCAGGGATGGGCCGTGCCCATCTCCGTACGAGCAGTGCTTTGCGGGCGTCGGGCACGTAGTGGGCACTCCGCCGAGGGGGGAGCTGGACTGCACTAAACCTCCCCGACAGGGCAGTCAGCCAGCACTGGGGATTGAACACGTGTAGCCGGAGAGAATGCTGGAAATCCCGCCCTCCGCGGCCAGCAAGTCCAACCGGAAAAGCTGGTCACCCTCACACGAGAAACAAAAAGCCATCCAAGGGATCTCTTTGTGCAGACTTTTTCTTTAAAAAAAAAATAGATTTTATTGATTCTTTTTACAGAGAGGAAGGGAGAGGGATAGTTAGAAACATCGATGAGAGAGAAACATCGACCAGCTGCCTCCTGCACACCTCCTACTGGGGATGTGCCTGCAACCAAGGTACATGCCCTTGACTGGAATCGAACCCGGGACCCTTCAGTCCGCAGGCCGACGCTCTATCCACTGAGCCAAACGGTTAGGGCTGTGCAGACTTTTAAAGGCCTTCCTTCCGTCACGGGCAATAAAATCTCGGTGTCCGCGCATTCTTGAAGATCGTGTGCGTCTCGAGTCCCATCCCGGACACAGCGCTGACGTTCCTTCCACGTGACGGACACACGCAGACGTGTCAAATGCGACGGCAGTGCAGAGGTGGAGACCACGCAGGCACAGTCCTCTGGTCCCCCTTTTTCTACATGGGAGTTTGGGCGGGGCCACAGCTACCCCAGCCTCAGTTTCCCCATCTGTAACAGTCGGGGGGTGGGGGACATGACTTGTGTGACCCCACGCAGCCCTAACACGGTGCTGTGAGCACAAGGCGGACGTGAATCATCAGAGTAAGCCCGCCCCCTCCTCCACGTGGCAGCCTTCGCTATGGGAGAGAGCAGGGTGCTCCCCTCACGTCCCCTCCACTCCAGGCTAAGCGTCCTGGACGCCCCGGTGGTGTGGCCTCAGGACCTCCCTCACCACTCTCTCCATGGAAACGCCAGGGCCCCAGATTTTAGCCAGAATTTTCTAACAAGTTGCCAACTGAAAACCAGCTGCCTCCTCCAGAGTTTGCCCCGTCTCCGTCCTGAAAGCACTGACTGAGGAGCTGGACCACTGCACAGCAGGGATATCTCTGCTTCGGGCGGGAGGTTGACCAGTAGGTCCTTTCTAACAGTCAGGTGTGTGATGCTCTGAAGGGGGAGCTCAGAGCTTGCTACAGGGGGTCAGAGAAGACCCCCAGAAGTAGGGAGACTTTAGCAGCATGAAAGGGCCTCACTCCGTGTGGTGGACAAAGGGATGAGGACAGCCTCGTAAGCCCCAGAAATTGCACTGATGGGCTGAGGTGCATGCAACCGGGAGCCCACAGGGGCAGAGCTCGGAGGCCCAGAGCCCTCAGCTCATCTAGACAGGGTTCTGCTGGCAGGTGGGATGTGGTGAAGCCGCAGGATTCGGGGGCTGGAGGGTAAACTCCGGGGGCCACGGGGGTGTGGGAGGGGCTGGCCATCTCGGGCCCTGATGCCTGCGGATGCAGCCGGAGCCTGTCATCTCCATGTTCCTATTTTACGTCCAGATCTCAAAGGTGTTGTGTCGGCCAAGAACGATATCCGCGTGGAGATCGTCCACAAGGAGCCTGCCTCTGGCAGGGAGGGCGAGGAGCACCCCACCATCAAGCAGCTGATGGTGAGAATGCTGTCCTACTCCCACCCCACCCCAACCTCTGAGCCCCGAAGTCCTGGACAACAAGCCCCCGCCCCCCCCCCCCCCCGGAGCCTGAGGTGCTACATGAAGCAGCGCATCTGTCACAACGCGCCCTTCCCCCTATCACAAGCCAGGTGCCTGCTCTCGGCCCACAGAGAATAACCCTGTCTGCTCTGCTGCGCTGGGGGTTCTAGAGACGCCACAACATCTAAAGGGCAGCCCCAGCTTTCACAGAACCTGGCCATTCGGTAGGGAGAGAAGACATGCATAAATAACCACAGGATATTGCCATACAACTTATCATTCTACACACCTACACCCACAGATATCACAGATATTCAGTATATACCCCATGTCTCAACTGCCCCCTCTTCCCCCCCTCCCCCCCCATAAAAATAAAAAGTCTGCAAGAGGCATAGGTTCCTCTTCCGGAACTGACTTGCATACCGTAAGCAAATCATAACTTCTCCAGCAGCCCACACCTGTTCCTCCTCCCAACTGTGCAAACAAACCTGAAACACGGCTAGGAAACCCTCGTGGTGATACGCGGGAGGGGGAAAGATCATGGGCTGCGCTGTGCCTTAGTCTGCTCATCTGGGAAATGGGAATGACAGTAAGAGTATACGGGCCATGCTGAGGGCTAGATGGCAAACCCCCAGAGCCTGTGGAGCACAGCCAGCTCTCGAGATGTCAGCTGCTTGTGCAGAAATGCCACATGGGGAGCAGCTACTGGGGTTATTTAGATTAATTAACACACCCACTGTGTGCTGCCTATGCTTTATTTTTCACCTTGAGTGTAAGTATTATTTTAATTCTCGGAAATTTAAAGCAATGCCACTGCATTCATTCATCCGACACAAACCTAACATTGGTAACAGCCCTACTCTATGTAGATCAGGCACTGCACTAGGCGCTGGTAAATCAAGGAATTAATCAAAAGCATTCACTTGATTCCATCCCAAAAGCATTTAAGTCAATGACCACAATACCGCAGGCGCTGCACCAGGTGTGCTGAGGACCGAATGAGAAACAGGAAGTGGTCCTTTTTCTTCAGCATTGCGGTATCTGTTAAGGAAGAAAACTTAGTACATCTACGTCATTGCTGTGTGGCCAAGGTCACCGTGAGTCACGGTGACGCCTTCCGAAAGCCTTCCCTAAGCCCAGCACTGATGACACTCTGTCCTGCTGGGGCCCAGCCTGTGCCCACTGGTTGAAGTTCTGTAATGATTGTTTTTATTGATGTTTTTAGAGAGAGAGGAAGGGAGAGGGATAGAGGGATAGAAACATTAATGATGAGAGAGAATCATTGATCAGCTGCCTCTGGCACACCCCTACTGGGGATCAAGCTCACAACTCGGGCATGTGCCCTGACTGGGAATTGAACCAGTGACTTCCTGGTTCATGGGTTGGTGCTGAGCTACACTGGCTGGCCAGGCGAGGTTCTGTGACTATTTACCTACAGATCCATCATCCTGATGAGAACAGCTGTATCTTGATCTCTGTGTACCTGGCCCTTAGCACAGTGCTTGCCCTGAAATTGAGGAAATGCTCAATCTGAATTGAATTGAATCAGCCAAGTGAGAGCTCTGTAGGGAAGTCACCTCAGTCTTAGAGACCTGCCCCTCACCCCTCCCAACCCCCACCCCCACCCCCACTCCTGAGTCCTTCACCCTCCTGTGGGCCGGGCAGTGGGAGGCAGAGATGCAGGCTTCTTTCGCGTTGGCCTCTCCATCTCTTCCTTGGGGCGAGCGGACGGCTAGCCCACCGCCGGCCCGCTGAGCAGCCATCTTTGGTTTGCAGATGGAGCGGGGAGAATTCCAGCAAGACTCCGTCCTCAAGCAGCTCGAGGTCCTCAAAGAAGAAGAGAAGGAGTTTCAGAACCTGAAGGTAGGCGTGGCCCCGAGCTGTAGGAGCGGGTGTCCCCTGGCCTTCAGCGCCGAGGGCCCAAGCCCCGGTCCAGACAGACAATGGCAGCAAATAGAAGAGAAAGGCCAGAGCTCACCTTGGGGCAGGTGCCTCTCCTCTCCCTAAGGTGGGACCCCCCCCTCCTCTCCCCTCCCCCATCCCGCTGTGAGCACCTGCTGTCTCAGCCCCACACTAAGGAGGCAACCGAGTTCAGGTGGAGGTCCCCAGCTCTCCTCCCCCACAGCCTTTTCACAGATGCATTTGGATACTAAGCATCTGTCTTCTGGACAAAAACAAACAAACAAAAAGTCTGGTTCTCAAAGGACCTGGCATTGTGCTGACTTCACTAAAGCTACCCTGCACCCTCCCCGCAGCGCCCTCCCTCTGCGCTGCCACCCGAACACCTGGCAGCCCTCTCTTCCCCGGGATAACCCTTCCAGACCCCCTCCCCCCCTTTCTCCCCTGCTGTCCCCCCTCCGGTCTGTCCGCCTCCCGTCCCTTGTAAGGAAGGCCCGCTCAGCCTAGGAAGCTCAGGGCAGCCCGCCGCCCCTGACGCTGCTATGCTCTGACCTCCCACCCCCCCACCCCCAGGACCCCACCAATGGCTACTACAGCGTCAACACCTTCAAGGAGCACCACTCCACCCCCACCATCTCGCTGTCCAGCTGCCAGCCGGACCTGCGCCCTGCGGGCAAGCAGCGTGTGCCCACGGGCATGTCCTTCACCAACATCTACAGCACCCTGAGCGGCCAGGCCCGCCTCTATGACTACAGCCAGAGGTTCGTGCTGGGCATGGGCAGCTCGTCCATCGAGCTCTGCGAGCGCGAGTTCCAGCGGGGCTCCCTCAGCGACAGCAGCTCCTTCCTGGACACGCAGTGCGACAGCAGCGTCAGCAGCAGCGGCAAGCAGGACGGCTACGTGCAGTTCGACAAGGCCAGCAAGGCCTCGGCCTCCTCCTCCCACCACTCGCAGTCCTCCTCGCAGAACTCCGACCCCAGCCGACCCCTGCAGCGGAGGATGCAGACTCACGTCTGAGGATCGCCGTCCAGCCCGCGCAGGCGGGGTGGGGGGGGACGGGGGCCACCGCACATCCTGGCTCTCCAGTTAGCACGGGGACTATGTAGAGGACCCCAGAACCGGCAGCCTCCAGGACAGCCCGAGTGCCTCTGCCACCACCCTCCTGCGAAACCCTGATCAAGCACAAATCTGGGTCCCCAGCGGCCGCGGCAGAGGCGTGAGGTGGGGGTGCCGGGGGAGGAGGAGGCAGGAGGATGCAGCTGAGCACCATGCTCCCTGCAGGACCCTGGCTGGTCCCCAGCCCTTTCCTGGAGGCCCCTCCCTACCGCTCCTCCCACAGGCACTAGAGGCAGCTAGAACTTGGCTTTCATGAAACTGCCGATCACTCTCCAGTCTCCCCGTGAGCTCTGCCCCTTGCTGCCCAAAAGCTCTACCCCTGCGCCCGTGCCCCTGTGCAACTCTAGCGAGAAGAGGGAGGAAGGCTTCCCCCAACACACAGAGCTGCCCCAGTGCCGCAGCGCCCTCTGCTGCTCAGAGCCAGGAACGGCCTGGCCACAGGACCAGCTCTCACACACTGGCTGGCAGCCTGCCCCCAATTTGTTCGGTGTTTCTCGTGCCCATACTCTTGCAGTTCTGTCCCTGGACTGATGCCTCTGGACTCTGAGGTGGGACTGGCCGGATGAGAGACTGGTGTCCTGAGAGGAGGAGGGGGTGTGTGAGCACCTCACCTGGGGAGTGTCTCACCAGACACGCCCCCTCCCAGGCTGTGAGCCTCACACCTTCCCACCCGCCCTGCTTTGCATAGTCCCCTCTCCTCCACTGGCACATCTGAGTTAATACAAGGGGTGCGAATGGTACTTTGGTCAGGGGGGCGGTGTTTCCTGCAAGAGGTAGGTTTGAGGGGACTAGAGGTCAGGGCTTTAAGATAGCAAGACAGGCTTTCTCAGCTGATGAGACTCCGGGGCCCTGGATCCACACCAGGAGCAGTGGCCCTGTCTTCAGGGAGACTCCGTGGGCAAGAGAGAAAGCCTGTCGCCGCCTCCCCCCTCCTGCTCAGCACCCGAGAATAAATGTTAGGGTTGTTCCTCCAGCACATTCGTTCTCCCCTTTTGTTCCCGCAAAGCCACCGGAGGAACCCAGCGCTCTGGGGCCCACGGCTCTTTGCCCTCATTTGATTGGATTTCCCAGACAATGAAGACAGCCTGTATCGCTGGTTGTGGTGGTGGCCCATAGCTCTCCTGGTGGCCGCGCCCAACCAGGAGGGGCGCAGCAGCAGGACTCACCAGCCACCTGGCTCATGCCATGTCCAGCTTAGAGGCGACATGCCCTGCTGGGCCCTGGCGGGTCCCTGGAGGTCTCTCCGCAACATTGTGCAAGGGAAGCGCCCTTCTTTGGGGGTTCAGGGGAGGAGGCCCTCTTCAAAGAATCAATGGCATCAAAAACCACAACCCTCTAGGACTCGAACCGCGTCCCAAGGGTGGCCTCGCTTGGGTGGGAAGCTTGCTGTCGTGACAGAAGAGGGGAAGGGATGGGTACCCAGAGGCAAGTTGTCAAGGGCTAGTTCCGGGAGCAGGAGTCACATGGACCTTGGGAGAACCCAAAGGGTCGCTAAGGCTGGCATTCCCCGTACGTTTTAGACCCTTCGCTCCCCCCACAGTCCTCACCATCGTGGGAACCTCCACCACAGAAGTCTGTGTTTCTTTCCATACACTGAGTCCTCGGATGGCCCCCACCCACAGGTTTGCCGGCTGCCTTCTTAGCACCTCCCCCCAGGAGGGTGTTCAGTTTCCACCGTGTTTCCTGTCGCTGCAGAGCCCCCAGGGCCCCAGATGGCTTCCGCTGCAGCCCCCAAGCCCGAGGGAGCAGAAGCTGATGAGAAGTAGAATACACCCCAGTCCCATATCCTGCTCCTCGGACCATCCTGGCCCCGCCCAGACGCCAGGGTATTGGCCTCTGTGCACTCTAGGTTAATCTTGACGGGACTTCTCCTTTCCTTGTATGTGTTGCCTTTGCCAAAAGGGAACAAGATTCCAAGACCAGATGCAAAATGCCTTGGTGTGCTAGAATAAGGAAGGGTGACTTCAGAGGGTTTGCCCATCCATTTGTCTGATCTTCCCCGCCCTGGACCTGGGTGGGGAGTCTTCCCCCTAACCCCCACCACAGCCTTCCTTGCCCCTTGCCCTCTGCCACACACACACACACACACACACACACACACGCCCATACACAGCGTTCATAATGGGGTGAAGGCGTCCATTCTTTCCAGAAACCCCAGGTTATGACTCAGAATCACCCAAAGCACAGGGAAGAAAGCTGTTCTCCCATAGAACAGACGGAGCTGGTCTCGTGTCCTACTGAGGGCACTCCCCGAGAAAGCATGCGGATTGTCGTAGAAGGGAACGGAGTCCTGATGGGGCCGAGCAGTCCAGACTCACTCAGCCAGCCCGTGCCCAAGGCCCTGAGTTCCTCCAATGCACAAACACAGCAAAGCTGGGTGTGTGTGTGTGTGTGTGTGTGTGTGTGTGTGTGTCCGAGAGCAGGGGAACATTAGCAGCATCCGGGCTTCTGGAATGGTGAGGCATTCAGAAGAGCCTCGCCTAAGCTGTGTGCATCCCTCAGTTGTCTCCAGTCCTACTCACTTCTCCCACAGGAGCGAGGGTGCAAAAAAGCTGGTAAAGGAAGGTGTAAACAAAACAAAAACAAACAAACAAACAAAAACCCCAGAAAACTTTAAAGCCATGGGTAACCCTGAATTCCCCTGTAGGCGATTTCAAATGAACTGAAATGAGTCTACATTTGTCACCTTACTGAATGCTCACAATTCGACCAAGTCTTACCATCTTACCGGCAAGGGAATGAGGTTTAGAAAGACTCCAAAAGACTTGCCCTAGGCCTAGGTCCCAAAGCGAGCGGGTGGCACACAGGAGATTTCAACACCCATGACTTCCTCTGTAAAATGTGTCCACCCCCACAGTCCCGACCCAAGGCCACTTTCATCCTAGAGACTGTGATGAACCGGCCTGTGGTAAAGGCCATCTGCTTGCACCCGCTCTGAGGTGGCTGAGCCGGGGCGGAAGGCGGGGCTGGCATCCTCCACCTCCAGTCCCCGAATGACCTGGAAAAACCACGGCTCCCTGGGAAACAAAGCTATTCAGTGTATCAAGTCCCCCCTCCCCGACCAAGGCCAGTGTCCAGTTTGCTGATAGTTTTTAAACTCACTGTTGGCTCCGTGTCCCTGGCCGGGAGCCCGGTTTCTAATTCTCAGGCCCGCTATCAGTCTGGAAAGGCCAGAGTTGTTTCCACCACCTCTTCAGCTTTCCCGGCACAGGAAGTGCTATCGCTGGAGGAGCTGAGGACCGCGTGGGATCCGGGCCTGGCCCAGCCGATGGACACAAGTGCTGCGGAGCCCTAGGCCTCGGGGCTTCCGGAGAGGAAGGGACCCGGGGACATGGCAACAAGATTTCTCAGGGGTCGCCTCTCTCTCTTCCTGTCGGTATGGGGAGGCGTACACACCGTGTATGGCAGTGGTTCTCAACCTTCTGGCCCTTTAAATACAGTTCCTCATGTTGTGACCCAACCATCAAATTATTTTCGTTGCTACTTCATCACTGTCATGTTGCTACTGTTATGAATCGTCATGTAAATATCTGACCTGCAGGATGGTCTTAGGCGACCCCTGTGAAAGGGTCGTTCGACCGCCAAAGGGGTCGCGACCCACAGGTTGAGAACCGCTGGTGTATGGCATCTGCTATCAAGGAATCAGCACGGAAATCCCAAGGTACACGCCCCAAGTTCAAGGAGCTCTTCCCAGGTACTGTGTGTGGCGTGTGATGGCACCAGAAAAGAAGACCAAGGCGGTCCTGCAATTGGTTTCTTCTCTAGGAAGTTTCCCTATCGGAGAAACTCTTCATTAAAATAAAAGCATAAGGATTTAAATAAAAACTAGCCTCATTTGCATATAGGTTTTTGTTTAACATACCACTCGGTGTGCCTGCCTGAAGGAACAAAGCCACGTAGACGTCAACCTATGACATCTCAACCAAATCTTGAATTTGACTTCCCCTTAGAGAAAAAAGTCTTTTAGGAGCCTCTTACCTAAGTTGTTTTCAGATGTGACCACATACCAGCCGTTGGCTATGCAAATGTCAAAACTCCCAGCAACCTTTGAGAAATCGATCGCTGATAGAGATCTCTCAGCCTGACCTTTGCTTCTCACGTCCAGTAAGGCTCCCAAGGCCTTTGCCCTGACCGGCTCTGCTTCAGTCTTCCTAACTAGGTCATCAACTGGAAGAACTGAGGAAATTTCAAGCTACCCTTCTTTCTAAAAATAAGGACTTGTTTTCCCCGGTGAATCCATTGTTGCTGTAGGAGAGGATGGTCCATTCTTCCACTAACTGCTATTCCTCCTGGTTCCCTCTCCCCGCCCCTCTAAGGGCTGGTCTCTGACGTTCACGGAAATCTTTCATTACCATGGGCCCTGCAATTTTACTCCCGCCCTAGCCCTCGTCTTTTTTTAAAACATATATATTTTTATTGATTTCAGAGAGGAAGGGAAAAGGGAGAGAGAGAGAGAGAGAGAGAGAGAGAGAGAGAGAGAGAGAAACATCAATGATGAGAGAGAATCATTGATTGGCTGCCTTCTGCACTCCCCCTCCCAACCCCCAATAGGGGCCAAGCCCACAACCTGGGCATGTGCCCTGATCAGGAATCGAACCGTGACCTCCGGGTTCATAAGTTGACGCTCAACCAACCACTGAGCCACGCCAGCCGGGCTTAGCCCTCATCTTTCAAAGGCCTTTTGTGAACACACACGGTTCGCATTGACTGTGGTCTACTTCCCTGGTGCCGATAGCCGCCTGCCACTCCATGTTCCCAGCTCTCCCCTCTGGAACAGTCCACTGAGCCTCCCCACAGGGCTGGGGCCTCCTCAACCCCTGGGCCACCCCCCACAGACCGGGGAGGTCAGCCATGCAAAGGCATCTATCTCCTTTGGCGGCTTCGTAACCTCGTGGCCCGGGGGAAAGTCTCGGATTGCCATGAGAAGACTCAAGAGTGCCCTTTAGAGAGCTGTCTTTCTTGTGGTGAATCTAAAGTTCTGGATTCAAAGACAAGGTAGGCAACGTCTCAGGAAACAGGACTCGGGAGGACTGAGGTCTTAGAAAGTGAAGCTCCTGTGACATCTGCTCCTAGTGATGCGAGACGAGAGGCGCTGCTTGGGATAGGACCTGAATACAGGGAGTCTTCCCCTGAAGGTCACCCCAAAGTCAGGTTCAGGTCACCCCAAAGTCAAGTTCAGGTGGACGACGTTAAAGATACTGTCTTTGCCTGCCTTGTAGGAAAATGAAAACGGCCCACGGACTAGAAGTACATTTGTGACAGTAATGAACTTGGGAGAAATGCTGAGGAAAGAAGGCAGTAGACACAAAGTGAGATGCATACGGATTCAGGGCTTCCACAGAAGAGTCTTTAGATAAGAATCCCTATTTGGCTTTTCACCGAAAGTTGCTCTAGCTCTCCTGCCACGCAGGCGACACCGGTGGAACACAGCCCACAGAAAACGAGAACTAACAGATCACTTTCTGAAGTTATGTCTAAGACATCCAAAAGGTCAGAGGGTTTGTCTCCTCACCCTTCGTAGCGAGTCTCCCTACTAGCCTCTAATTTCCACTCTTGTGATTTCTTCCCCTCAAGACAGAAATGCATTTTCAAGCAGGAGAAGATACCCTTTAAGCGTTAAAATTGGTGATTATGTAAACAGTGTTTTAGGGAGCTTCGGAATAATAGATGGTTCTGGAATAGCTTAGTTCAGTAATTCCAGCTTCAATCCCCTAGTGTGATTTCAACATCTGAGCCTTCTCTCATTCCCTCCACCCAGCCCCACCCTCCCAGTCTTGCAAGATTCCTGAGAGGAAGCCATGCCTCTGTTGAGGGGTGGGTGTCCTTGAAAATGTTCATTTTCCCTGGGAACCTGAAATCTGCCTTCCAAAGTTCGTTTTTCCCTGGAAACTTTGGTCAGATCCTCTGTGCTCACCCTCACAGACAGGACCGTGATCTCCCCCACCCGATTCCAGTCCTGTGTACCCCCTTACGTGAAGGAGCGGAGCCTTCCAATACATTTTGGCTCCCCCCCCCATATATATCTGACATCTGAGACTCAAGGGTCTCATTTCCTCATTTCCTGGGTGCAGACTCCCAAGGACCTCTAACAAGAGAGGTAAACTCGTTGAGAAAGAACGGGAATGGCAAACAGGCTGTAACTACACACACACACACACACACACACACACACACACACACACGCCCCTCCTTCCTTAAACTTCTAAGTTGGAAGAAGTTCCCTGGAACCATGTCTGGTACGGAATCATGGGAATGCTCAAAGCTAGCACAGAGCTTTCTGAAGCTGTGATTAAGACGTCAGAAAAGATCAGAAGGTTTAGACATCCAACCGACTGGGATCATCTCCTCACCCTCCGTTTCAGAACCTCCTGTGTGTGGTACGTAGGCCGTGTGCCATCGAAATGGATGACGTCTCCCCAAACCCCGAAGAAAGGCGTCTGCCTTCAACACGGAAAATCACTCCCAGAGAGCAGTCTGACCTCGCACTGCTCATTGTTTGGGTATGCAAAGCCTGCATTCGAGTCATTTCGCGGAGGTCTTACCCTTCCTTTGCTTGTGGGTGACAAAGGCTTTTCGGTCAGCAGGCAACTAGTTGGCCCTCCAGCTGCCCCGCACCTGATCCGTTCCCTTTCTGGTATTTTCCATGATGCAAGGCAGCTTTCCAATCTACTACTGATATCATACTCCACAGTCTACATAGTGTACCCATTAGACCCTTGAGACCTCACGCATGCGCCATCACTGGCAGCTGGAGGGGCAGAGGCTCACTGGGCTGATGGGAGGACGGCGGGGAGTCGAACCCACGAGGCATCCCACCGTCTGCAGCGGTTGCGGGCATCCCACCTTCTCCCGCCTCACAGACCTGCTCCAAGCTCACCCTTTTCCTTGACTAGTCAGCCTGGGGGGGGTGGGGGGGTGTACTTATGTCCTCAGAAAGTGTCAATAAGCCCTAACCGGTCTGGCTCAGTGGATAGAGCGTGGCCTGCAGACTGGAAGGTCCCAGGTTTGATTCCGGTCAAGGGCGTGTACCTTGGTTTCGGGCACATCCCGGGTAGGAGGTGTGCAGGAGGCAGCTGATCGATGTTTCTCTCTCATCGATGTTTCTAACTCTCTATCCCTCTCCCTTCCTCTCTGTAAAAAAATCAATAAAATGTATTTTAAAAAGAAGAAGAAAGTGTCAATAAAAACCCGAAGTGTCCAAAAGGCAGGCACACCATTGGATGTGATTACAAAGTCTTCCCATGCGTTCGTGCCCTGGGTCAAATCCCAGCTCCTCGCCGAGCTCTGGCTGAGCTGGGGGGTCCCTTCCCCTCCCAGGCCTCTGTGCAGGGCAGGGCTTGTGGGGTCTACACTGGACGGCAGGTCTCTGTCACTTCCCCGCGTCCAGGTCTGGTCCTCACGCCTCCAGGCCCCCAGGCCCCCAGGGGAGCGTTCCCCACCGGACATGCTGCCGGGCAGGCTCCGCCCCGGCCGAGCCCCAGAGGCCTCGCTCAGTAGTGACCATCGCTGCCAGGTTCCCAGGGCCACAGGCGGCCCGCGCCCACCGGGCAGCGCACCCGCGCCCACCGGGCAGCGCACCCGCACCGTGCCGCCCCTCCGCGCCCGGGGGCGGGGCCAGCTGTGCCGGCTGCTCGTCCTGCGCGTGCGCCTGGTTAATGCAGCTCCAGGATGCAGGGGATTAGGATGGGCTTCGCTCGCAGACGGTGAAGTCGAGCGACGCATGAGGTCATCCTGGAGTCTAGACTGCTAGAGCAGCGGTTCTGAGTGCTCATTAAAATCCCAGATTCCTGCGCCCCGGCGCCCTGGGGAAGACCCAAAAACAGGCTTTCTTAAAGCGCCTCCAGATAAGACTGCTGTTAAGTGGTGCTCATTGGCTGGACCCACCCTCCGAGTCCAAGAAACGTAGGAATTGGGAGCCTAGAGGCGGGGAAATGCTCGACCCTACAGAACCAAGTGGAGAGCGGGTGTGGAGCCCGGACTGTGGACTTGCACTCGGCTGCTGGCCCCTCCTGTTGCCTTCCTGCCCGCTCGGCTTAATCAGTCCCAGGCAGGCTGGCAGGCAGATCACACATGGCTGGGCTAGTCCCTTCCTCAGGACCAAGGAACCCCACCCAACCAGGCCACATCAGAGCTCCGCGCTCAGCCCCGACTCGACGCGTGGCCAGTGCTGCCTCAGTCTGCACCGGGGAGAAAGCTGAGCCCACACCCAGAGGGAAGAGTGGACGGTTTGGGTGTGGGCACCCCATCCCCGCACACACTCTTGTCTGTATGCAGTCATGAAGGAATGTGTATGCCCTCACAGGCATAACCCAACAAGAATGTGAAATGCTCCCGTGTCTACAGGCATGCGTGTGTGTGTGTGTGTGTGTGTGTGTGCAAACACGCGTGGTGCATCTGGGGAGTCTGACCATCCATGTGTAGTGGATTCTGGCTGAAGTTTAGGCGTTTCAGTGACGGGTAGTGACCCCAGGCTAGGACAGCTGGATCACATGTGCTGACAGACACTTTCAATGGCCCTAGATGGGGAAATCGATACTCCTTTGCATCCCCTCGTGAGAAGCAGCTGGGGAAGCATCGGGGACAAGAAGAGCCGAGATCCCTGCCCCCGTGCTCACACGCTTCAGCAAGAGGACACCCCCCACACGCTCCATACTCCCCGCCCCCAGCAAAAGCCCGTGTGCGGCTGCAGATGCGGGGCCCTATTTGCTTTCAGAACTCCCCCCTCTCCCCTGGAGGGAGAGCAGCTAGCAAGTCTTTCTGCCACGTTCCACCCCCTGCAGGGTCCTCGGACCGTTCTGTGGGTGTTCCCCAGGCCACGCCAACCCTGTCAAGAAGTGTCACTTTCCTCTGATCCTCCCAATCTCTGCCCTGTTCTATCTGTCCTGTCCCAGCCCAGCCTCAAAGCCTCAAGGCTGCAACTCTTTCCGAGAAAGCCAGGCACACAGCTGTGAGCTCCATTCCCTGGGGCGGGGGGGGGGGGGGGGTCCAAGCGCTCCCTCCTGGCTCCAGATGTAAAGAAACAGCTGTGGGTGGCAGGAAGCCCAGCTGGCAGCTCAGCAGGGCTTGGAAAGATGGAGAACACAGAAGGGAGAGACGGACAAATGGCAAGACTATCATGATTCTAGGGACCTGGAGGGGGAGGGAGGGAGCATTTCACACCGCACCCCCACCCCACCCCACCCCCAGCCTGGCAACTGGCTGGCAGGCCTTGCCAAATCCCTTAGCTGCTACCCAGGCCCTGCCCATCCTGATCTTGGCAGGACCTTCTGTCAACTCCGTTTTATGATTCCCAGTTAATCTGAGAAGGAAAACTTGGCTTCCTCTGACTCCACCCCTGTCCTCAGACATCGCCCTGCATGGGGCTTTTGAAAGTACACGCTGGTGAGGAAAGGAAGGAAGGTGGGAGAGGGTCCTGCCCCTCCTATTGGGCATCCTCCTGCCCCTCCCTGCCGCTAGGAAGTAAACCAGGATGCAGGATGCCAGCTGGATGGCTGGCAGGTAGGGCTGCTCTGGGCACCACCTGCTTGCCTCCTACGCCACTGTGACAATGTATGGCTTGGCTCCAAGCACTGGCCTCAAAAGTGAATTTCCTGAGTGACCGTGGCCTGCTCTGGGTCCCACGGGTCTTTAACGAGCCTGCCCACTGCCAGAGAGCGACCCACTGCTGCAGCCCCCCACCCACCCACGCACCCCGCCCCTCATCTGAAAGGACACCGGGTAGCACAGCTGCTTTGTTTTAGGAAAAATAGTTTAATTTGTTTGGTACCTCTTTTCTAGATGAGGCTCCTTCTCCAGGGAACACCCCACCACTGCTCTTCCCATGCCCGCTGGGAGGAGCAGCCCCTCTCAGGGGGACCCCCACCCGCTCCAGACAACCCCCCTCCGGGGAGGCCTGCTCTGGGTCTAGGCCTCCGTGGGCCCATCTTGTTTGTGTTTTTATAAAAAATGGTCCGGACACTGTATATGCCCCCTTTTCTGGATGCCACGGGACCAGCCCACAGCACTTCCTTCCCGTTAATTAAATAGCCCATTAAATAATCTCCCGGTGCGGACAGGCAGCCACGGGCCCCATTCCTCCGCTGGGCTCCCACCGCCCCCGGCCTCCATCCTGGCGAGCTGGCCTCCACAGAGCAGCCGGGCATGGCCCCCTCTTGGTCCTGGCCAGTCCCGGGACCCCCCACACACACAGGCGAGGGGGAGTCCAAGCTGGCCATGCTAGCACAGGCACCCCCACAGCTATGGCTGGGGGCTGCTCAGGTAGCAGAGTGGGCAGACCGATGGGTGCAGCTCCTGCCCAAGTCAGAAGTAAGTGAGGTTCTTGACTGCTCCGATTTCCAGCATCCGTTTGATGGCCAGGGCCTCCTGGGAGACGTTGTGACCTGAGCCCTGCGAAGGCAGCCAAGGAAGCAAACTGAGGGATGATGGTGACATTCCTGGCCCTCCCACAGCCCCGCACCCCGGGAGCTCCCTTCCCCGCACCGCCTCTGAGAAGCAAGGCAATCTGGTGGCCGAATCCAGGGGACGCTGGCCTGGGAGTCCAGTGCCAGTTCTGACTCTGAAGGACCTCGCCACCAGGAGCCACCTCTGGGCCCCGGGCACCAGTCACTCACCCAGGGTCCCAGGCTGGTCTGCCCCTCCCAGCTGGCAGGCGGGGGCCACTTACCGCCATGGACTTGAGCGTAATCTGCTCATAGTAGTGAATGGTCTGCTTCCTGTTGTGGGCGTCTGGGTAGCCAAAGCCGGCGATGTGCACCATGTCGCAGAGGTGGAGGGCCAGGGTGATGGCCAGCAGGCCTGTGGTGGGCTTCTGAGGAGCAGGGGTGGGAGGGTGTTAGAGGGGTCCGCCCCTTTGGGCACCGTTAGGGCGGCCTCTGCAACAGAACTGTGCCACCAGCACAGCTGGCAAGTGAGTGACTGGACAGGGCTCATGGCACCGAGGGACTGAATTGTTCATTTTTCTTTTTAAAAAATATGTATAATACTAGAGGCCCAATGCATAAAGATTTGTGCAAGAATGGGCCTTCCTTCCCCTGGCTGCCAGTACTGCCTTCGCGGGCCACCTTTCCGCCTTCCCACCACACCCCCAGCTGCTTGGCTCCTGCATGCTCCCCCATGGGAGATCGAGCCCACAACCAGGGCATGTGCCAGACTGGAATCGAACCCGGGACCCTTCAGTCCGCAGGCCGACCCTCTATCCACTGAGCCAAACCAGCCAGGGCTGAATTTTTCATTTCATTTAACTGAAACTGAAATGGCCATATGTGGCTCATAGCTACCACACTGCCTAGTACAGATGGGGAAACCGAGGCTTACGACTCCTGAAGGAGTGGAAAGGAAGGTTCTGCTTTGGGCCTTGGAGGGCCGCACCTCTTTCGGGAGACCTGGGGCCCCGTGTTCATGGACCGTGCGCCCTCATGAGGTGGGCTCACCCCTCTGTGAAATGGGGATGCCAGACTTTCCCGTCCACCCTAAGGGCTGCTCTAACGACCCCCCGTTCTCCATCCCCAGTTCTTCCACAGAGAGGGACGGCCTGTGTCCGAACCTCACCCATCTCCCTTCCTCGCTCGGCCTCCAGACCACGTCAGCCGGCCAGGCCTTGTGAAGCGGGGGTTTCCAGAGTCTTTCGGAGCTCGGCGGTCATGTCATCTGCCACTTCCTGCCTGGGCCTCCCGTTCCCCCCCGCGCCTTAACCACCACTGTTATCTCCTCCTCTGCAGAACTTGGCCGAACCACATTCCCATCGCCTGCTGGCCAGCTCTGCCTGGACAGGGCTCCTGAACGCACCAAGCTCCCTCCCCCGCTGTGTCCCCTGGATAAGTTACACCTATGACTGCCCACCCCGTTGTCCAAGCTGGAAACCTAGAACTGTCACAGATCTCTCCATTTCACCTGAAAAATGCATGTTGTCGCAGGAGAATTTGAAGACCACCCCCAGGGACCCTCGCCCGTGGGCGTGTGTGGAAACTATGGCTAGGATGAGATCTATGACAGTATGGTCTCTGGCAGTGATGGCGAACCTATGACACGCGAACTCATTTTTCTGGTTGATTTTTCTTTGTTAAATGGCATTTAAATATCTAAAATAAATATCAAAAATATAAGTCTTTGTTTTACTATGGTTGCAAAGATCAAAAAATTACTATATGTGTCACGGCACCAGAGTTAAGTTAGGGTTTTTCAAAACGCTGACACGCCGAGCTCAAAAGGTTCGCCATCACTGGTCTCTGGCTTTAGATGGCACAGTGGACCATTAGAGCAACAATCCTGGTGGGCTTGACCGCATTTCATGAGCTTGTATATCCAGGTCTAGAGCTGAGCAGGGCAGGGAGTCAGCGATGGGAAGCACAAGAAGAATTATCATGCTGGGGGTGGTCTGAAGATGGAGGGAGGTGCAAGGCAAGGAATACGGGCAGCCTCCAAGAGCTGAGGGTGCTCCCCGCTGCCCTGGGTGAGAGCCAGCAAGAGAATGGGACGTTGGTCCTGCAACTACAGGAACTGAATTCCTCCCACGAGAATGAGCTTGGGCCCAGCTGGTGTGGCTCAGTGGTTTAGCATCGACCTATGAACCAGGAGATCAGGGTTCGATTCCTGGTCAAGGCATGTGCCCAGGTTGTGGACTTGATCCCCCAGTGTAGGGTGTACAGGAGGCAGCCGATCAATGATTCTCTCTCATCATTGATGTTTCTATCCCTCTCTCCCTCTCCCTTCCTCTCTGAAATTAACAAAAATATACTTAAAAAAAAAAACCCTCCCTCACCCTCCAGCCTCCAGACAGGAAGGAACTCAGTCCGGCTGCCAACTTGGTCCCAGGCTTGTACGGCTATTCCCCGCTCTCCGAAAGGTCATGTGATGCCGCTTTGCTTTTACAAAAGACCCACCACAGCACCTGGGGTCGCGAACCAAGAGCCATTCGAAGCGGATTCTCGCTTTAATGAAAAACGGCGAAGGGCAAACCCGGCCTTCAGCATTTGTTTTGCAGCGAGTGGCCCCGCCAAGCTCCTTCCCCCAGAACCACACCCAGCGTCCAGCTGCCAGAGCTTTGAACCGCCTCTGAGCATCTGGGCTCTAGCTAGGTCCGCTCTGTGCATCGTGAGCAAGATGTGGCCTCTGGCATCCGCGCAGCCTAAGAGAGCTCGTAAGGGTGCTAAGCTTCGCGTAAAATTGGACCTCGTTAGTATTTTGATTATCGTGAAAGAAATAAAGACATAGACATCAATGGGAGCACTCTACTCTCGGACACGGGGGGGGGGGGGGGCGGGGGGCACCCACATACCTACCCTAGGCAGAGAACCCAGCCTCCCTGAGCTGGACTTCTGACCTCCGGGACTAGGAGCGGATACGTGGTGCTATTTTAAGCCGCTAAACGGTGGACATTTGTTAGGCAGTGACAGGAAACGAATATCCATCAAGACCTTCCCTTCTGCGCCTCTTCCTACATATGACAGGAGCTGGTTTGGGTCCTTCCTTTCTCTTGCCTTCACTTCTGCTCCGTGCCCCATAAGGGGCATAAAACCTCTCCCCTCTACTTGCAACAGAACCCAGGGCCAGGGAGTGTTTGATTGTCAAATGACCTACCTCTCCCCCGGTCTCTGCCTGATGGGCCCTCAAGGGCCAATCCAGCACCACCTCCTGGGGGGGGGGGGGGGGCGAGGGCGGGCCTGCCCCTTCTCCGAGGTCCCGCAGCACTTAGAACAACTCAGCTAGGGCATTGGCTCCTCCCATTGCTACCTATGTGTACTCTGCTGACCCGAGCATCCTCGGGGCGAGGAGTGTGTCTTACTCCCCACGTGCGGACTTGGGGCCCGGCACTCAGCAAGCACGAAAGCGGGCATTCAACTTCTGAAGCTGAATCACGGTCGATACTCAGTAAATAATAACACCATCCATTCAAAATGTGGCAAATACTCATTGAGCATCCACTGTGTACCCGTCTCCGTGCTGGGCCTGCGACAAGATGATCTTTTCAGATCCTGCAATGGCCTTCGGAGGTCGGCACTGATTTTACCCCCACCAGACAGATAAGGAAACAGAGGCTCCGAGGGGTGGCCTTGCCCGCGGCCACCCAGGAAGCGGCACAGCGAGTCCCGCCTGTGTCTGCTGGCTACCTCTGTCCCCGTGCCCACGCAGCCTCTCGGGGGCTCAGAAGACACGTGTGTGAGACTCGGGGAGCTACAAGCTAAAGCCCACCAGCCGAAGGCCACTAAGGACCCTGAGAGCTACAACCAGCCCTTGCAAAACTGCATCATGACGGCAAAACTTGACTATGATATGCAAGGCGAACGGGACGCTCCAATTCCGAACTCACTCAGACCTAAGTGTGAGGTCACAGGTAAGATGATGTAACAGCAACTGCACAGGCTTGACTTGCTCTAAAGCAGCGGTTCTCAACCTGTGGGTCGCGACCCCTTTGGGGGTCGAACGACCCTTTCACAGGGGTCGCCTAAGACCATCGGAAAACACATATATAATCACATATTGTTTTTTGTGATTCATCACTATGCTTTAATTATGTTCAACTTGTAACAATGAAAATACATCCTGCATATCAGATATTTACATGACGATTCATAACAGTAGCAACATTACAGTTATGAAGTAGCAACGAAAATAATTTTATGGTTGGGGGTCACCACAACATGAGGAACTGTATTAAAGGGTCGCGGCATTAGGAAGGTTGAGAACCACTGCTCTAAAGAGAAGACGATGACTGTCCCAGCAACGCACCAGTTCACAGATTCTGGCCAGTGCCTGCCAAAACCATCCTCCAACTCCAGCCCCTGGGCTTGTAAATACCCTCCCACACCTCTCCACCTTGGAGATGCCCCGCGGTTCTCAAGCTTGTGCGCTCCCTGGCTGCATCAGGTGAGTTAATAAACCCGACTACAGGTGGGCGCCCCAAGGCTGGGTTCGGCTGCCACAGGTGCTATTCCGATGGGAGTTGTGATCTCTGCTAATACGCTCCCCTCTCCTTCCCACCCGTGTCCCCCACCCCCAGGGTGCCCAGCCACATCCTCACCTGCTTAATCTTGCGTGGCTGCTGCATTGGTAGGCTTAGCAGTTTGTCAGCTGCGATCTCCATGAAGAAGGGGTTGAGAATCCGAATCTGTTTGGGGTTCACGTCCCAGATGAGGGGAGGCTGTTTCCAGAAGCCCTTCCGCACCTGGGGGGGGAGGGCAGGGGGGAATGAGGTTGGAAGGAAGAGATGGGGGCGAGCGAAGACCTGTTTGCAAGTCCAGCCTGGTGTCCTCAGCCAGGGGGTGGGGTCCATGTGATGGAGAGACCCCCAGGGTGAGGAGAGGGAGGTGCCGGCCCACACCACAGACAGGAAGGGAGACCAGCGGGGCAGGGAGACGGGGGGACACCCCCAGGGGAGGCCAGGGGACACTGTGTGTCGAGTACAAGGTCCAGCCATTCCCGCTTCCAAGGATCTCCCATAGGTGGATGGGTTCGAGTTGGGGGTTGTGTAAACACTTCGCAAAAACGCCAGGCTGGACAGCTGGGTGTGTGACTGGATGGCAAAGGGACACAGTGGACCTTCTGGAAGTTTCTCCTGGAAGGGCCAGATCTCGACTGTCCTAACCTGCCCCTGCCTGGAGATGAGTCCTGACCAGCTCCTGCAGCCTCGAGCTCGGGGGGTCCTTGGCTGCCACCTGGCTCCTATGGGCATGTGGGCTCGGGCTGCCCAGAGGGCCATCAGAAGCTGCGGAGACCGAGTTCCCGAACTCCTTCCCTCCCTCCCCAGCTCCAGGACCGTGCGGAGCAGACGCCGCACAACGGGAGGGCCTGGCTCCGTGTCCCCACCCCCACGCCGCCCCACCTACCCGCTTCTTGTCACTCAGGATGGTCTCAATCCAGTGGAAGTCCATCGCCTTGAAAGCGACCAGGACGAGGAGTGTGTCGGGGTTGTTCTCCACCTTGGGGTTGAAGTGGGCGGACTCCGGGTAGAAGAGACGCATGGTGGTCTTGGAGCCCACGTCGCCCTCGTAGCCAGCCACGGGGGCGTTGTTTAACCTGGGGGGGGGGGCGGGGGGAGAGGACGCCATCACCCAGGGCCCCGCGGGGCCCGTCCACAGCCGCCCCCGAACACGAGAAGGCGGCGAGGGCGCACAGACCTGATGACCATGTCGTACTTGTCGATGGCCTCTCCCAGCGAGCTGTTGCGCAGCCGGTGCCCGTTGCCCACCACCACGCAGCGGCAGCACTTGAGGCTGCGGGGGGCAGAAGGGGCTCAGACACAGAAGCAGGCACTTGCTCCCGCCCTGGGTCTGCCTGGCCTGGCCCAGAACCCTTCCCCGGGCCCCCTCCGCCCGGGTCCCCATGGACCAGCCACCTGCACGGAGTCCTGGCCTATGGCCCTGCTGACTCTGAGCCCCGGGTTCTATTACCAAAGAGGAAACTGAGCAGAGGATGGAAGAGAGAGGAGGGGAGACGCGAAGACGACTGAGGAGTACCAACAAGAAACCCCATTTCAGAGGCCCCTCGCCTGCTGCCCGGGCCTGCCGGTTGCCAAGGTAACAGCCTCTGCCTGCACCAGGTGCCCAGGCTCAGTTGCTGTGGGGACCGATGTCCCTGCCTCCCTGGAGACGGGCAGGCTGGGAAGACGGGTCAAATTGGCCACCGGGGACCAGAGGCAGGAAGGCTCAATGGGAGGTGCTGGGCCTGGCTGTTTCATGGAGGGGGGAGGGAAGGAGAGGCACTCGGATCCGAGTAACAGGGGGCAGTCCCCTTACCTCTGGAGGTTCTCCGGAATGGAGTAGCTGGTGATGGCTAGGACCCGGAGGAGCAGGTCTTCTGCAAAAGGAACCAATGGAAGGGGCTGAGGACAGGAGCCAGCCTCTCGAAGGCTGCGTTCTCCCCCCTCCACCCCTCAGAGCTTTGCCTGCCTGCTCGGCCCCTGCCCCTGGGACTGCAGTGGTTGAGCGTTGACCTATGAACCAGGAGGTCACGGTTCGATTCCCAGTCAGGGCACATGCCCGGGTTGCGGGCTCCATCCCCAGTACGGGGCGTGCCGGAGGCAGCCAATCAATGCTTCTCTCTCTCATCATTGATGTTTCTATCTCTCTCTCCCGCTCCCTTCCTCTCTAAAATCAATAGAATCCTATCTAATAAAAGACAAAAAGGGTAATTGACCATACCTTCGCTACGCTTCCCATTGGCTAATCAGGGCAATATGCAAATTAACCATCAACAAAGATGGTGGTTAATTTGCATAGGTAGGTTCCAAACGGTGCAGCAAAGCCAAACAGCCCCGAAGCCGGCTGAGCCTCGAGGCCTCACGGCCCCGGGATCAACAGAGCTGTGAGGCCTGATGGCTGGGGGGCGGGGGGGGGGGGGGCCTGGTCAGAGCCCAGCCAAAGTGAAGGCCTGGGTCCCAGGTGCCAGAGGAAAATTGGTGCCAGCAGCCAAGGGAAGGGAAGGCCTATTGCACGAATCTCTTCATGCAACAGGCCTCTAATATATATATATGTATGTATCATAATAATAAAAGGCCAGAGGCATCACAACCTAAATGACCAAATGACCAGTCACCATGAAGTGTACGGAGCACCTCTCGGTCCCTCCCCCACGGCCCACAAGCTCCGATCGCAGCAAAGCTGGTGGCCAGCGGGCAGGCAGGTGGGCGGGGATGCGTGATTTCGCACGCTGGCCCTCTAGTATGTGTGTGTGTGTGTGTGTGTGTGTGTGTGTGTGTATATATATATATATATATATATATAAATTTTTTATTTTTTTTTAAAGAAGAGTGTGGCCGAGGCAAGCCCGCTGTTTCGACAACACCGGGCAGAACTTACCACTCCCCTTGGTCCCGTAGGGCAGCTCGTAGGCAGAGGGCGTCTTCACCCAGAAATAATCCTTTAGCCGCAGGAAGATGGGCTGATCCCGAGAGTAGCTGCACGGAGGTGAGCACAGGGCGGGAATGCGGAAGGGATTAATATTGGCGCCAGAATCGGGGTCAGGCCCCTGGCTGAGAGTCCACATGCATGTCCAAGGGCTCTCCGTCATCACGGATTTCCCCTAACCCGTGTCCACCAACACAGTCCCTCCGCCCGGCTCTCAGGGAGGGCTCCCCACTTGGAGACACTCAATCCCAGCCCAACCAGGCCCTGCCCCACCCACTGCACCCTCAAGTACTCACTTGCCAAAGAGCTTAGAGACCTTCCTCTCTGCCTCACCCTGCAGGCACGGCTCCTCCTTCTCAGGGATTGGAAAATAAAAACTGGGGATGGAAAGGAGAAGAGGCAGGTGCTCCGGTCAGACCAGGGGCCCAGCCTCCACCATCTCCCACGCATCTGGTCCCAGGCCCTGGACAGCGGCTTACAGGGTGGGGAGCATCTCAACCCAAGTTCCATTTTGAAAACAAACCATTGAGGATGCAGCTCTTCCTTGTCCTGGAAACCCTGGCCGAGGGCCTGGGGGAGTCATCCCAGACCCGACCCCCCCAAACCCACCCCCTAAGAATTTCATACTGAGTTCGAGGGAGAGGTCACACTCAGGCCCTGAGCCCTCCTGCCCACTCTGTCCGCTCCCTATGACGCTCCGTCCCGAGCCCTGCTCCTGAGATGAACCAGCGGAAGGCCAGGGAAGCTGGACTCACAGCTCAATGTACCTGTCTTCCCGGGAGATGGAGTACAACACCATGATGACCAGGACCAGTGCCAGCATGGCCAGGAGCTTGCAGCCTGCGGGGCACAGGCACAGAGGGGCTGGAGGCAGAAACGGGCGGGAACCGTCCTAGTCCACCCTCTCACCTGCCCCATTTGGGGCCCCTGCCACCCCCAACGCCAGCCGACCCGAGCCTGGCCCTTGCTTTCCAGCCCGGGAAGCATTGGACCTGAGCGTTTCCCAAGTCCTTCAAGAAGAAGAGAGGGGCCCCTAGCTCCCTGTCTGTCCCTCCCGACCCCCGGGGTCCCAGGATGCTACCCAAGACTGCTTCTGGGGGTGGGGGCCCGCGTTTCAGAGTGGGGAGCTCTGGGACAACACTCACGGGACTTGCTGATCATGTTTCTCAGCGGGAAGCAGGGTTCTTGGGAAGAGCTGACATCCCGGCTGCCTCGAGCCACCTAGGAAGTAAGAGTCACAGGTGTCTGGTCAGCGCCACTCACACCTGCCAGGTATTGGAGCGGGACACGCCCACGGCCGGCCTCCTTCTGCCACCCGCCTCCCCCCCGCCCGCCGCTGGCACAGAGCTGCTTCAGGGCGGCCATCCATGGGGGCCCTGCTCGCCCCGGACACCCCCAGCCCCTGGAGGGCAGCATCAGGGGTTCCAGAGGTCCTGGGCGACAGGAAGGGAAACCAAATCCAACTCTCAAGGGTTAGGGTCCATGCCAAACTGGCTGGCCCCCGCTTCCCTGGTGGGGTTCCCCTCGCTGTCCTCTTCCTCATTTTGATCTTGGGAGGGCCAGCTCCGGGCGGCAAATGGCACCTCCACCCACTTTTTTACAGGAAATTAACAGCCAACTGAATGAGGGTGTGACTCAAAATTTATGTAACTGAACTTGATCTGCTCACCACCTTCCGAGGCCTCCCCTTGGTTCTGGCCACTGGCAGCCTCCCCATCACCAGTCTCCCAGGACTCCCACCAAGCGGCCTGCCCAGGCCAGACAGTGGGGTGAGGGCGCCGCTATGAGCTGGCCCACGAGGCCTCTCCAGCCCTTCTGGACTCTGATTAAACGCAGACAGTGCCCGAGCCCTCACCCCCCGGGCGCGTGGGAAACAGAGAAGACGGGGTGTTTGAACGGGGAGTTTGGGGAGCAGAGGGTCTGTTGGGTCAGAGGAGGAGATGGGAGACCCGCTCAGGTAAAGGCAAAGGCCAGGCAGTGGAAGGGGGAGCTGCCACGGGCGCGTTAACAGAGAGGTTGCTAAACCCCAAAACTCAGCCGGGGCCATGTTTTGGGGTCACCAGGGAGAAACTTCTGCAGCGTCCACAGCCACACGAAGACCCGGTTCTTTCTTTAAAATATATATATATATTGGGGTTTTTTTTAATTTATTGATTTGAGAGAAGCATTGATTTGTTGTTGCACTTATTTACGCATTCATTGGTTGATTCTTACATGGGCTCGAGGCTCAAACCCGCAACCTTGGCATCCCGGGACGACGCTCTAACCACTGAGCTCCCAGCCAGGGCCTGCGCGGTTTCTTCTCTCCACGCCGGGTTCCCCAGGAACCTGGATCCCAGGAATCACCCGGCCACTTCCTACAACCCCAGACTCCAGGGTCCTCCCTGGGCTGCTCAGTAACGGGGAGGACCCGGGAAGGCTAGTCCATTGCAGCTGGTTTGGGTTTTCTTTTCTTTTTTAATATATTATTATGGACCTCAGAGAGGGAGAGAGAGATAGAAACATCAATGATGAGAGAGAATCATTGATCAGCACCCCACACGCCCGCAACCCGGGCATGTGCCCTGACCGGGAATCGAACCATGACCTCCTGGTTCATAGGTCGACGCTCCACCACTGAGCCAGGCCGGCTGGGCCCACAGCAGCCGGTTTTGAGGGACCAGGAGTGGGGAGCCCGAGAGCCTGCACTCTCCAGAATAAGCGAAAAAATCTCCAACATTTCTCCTCGTCTGGACACGGCCTGGGTTTTCTTACAAATCACAAATCAATGATCCGAACTCTGTCGTATCTGCCCCGCCCCGCCCCGCGGGGGGATTCCCGGCTCCATTCGGAGGCCCTGAGCCCTGAAGAATGAGTCTTGAGGAAGGGGGGCGGGGGGGGGGGCGGGGGGAAGAGTCATGAGGCGACCAGTGTCAGGGGTCCCAGTAGGGTCAGCAACACCCATCTTCTGACCGCAGTGGGGATGGCAGGTGGCCCTGTCCAGTCCAGTTCTAGGTCTGTAATCTGTAACCAGGAGACCCCAGGGAAAGGTGTGGTTCTAGTAACTTCCATGCTTGCTTTCCCGAAAGTGCACACCTCCCCTACCTACCCACAGCCACTGCCGCCACCCCCCACCTCACCCCTTTACGGCCTTCTCGGCCGTTCTGGCCTGGACGTGGTTCGGTGACTCATTTGTTTGCCGGCTGATTCGCCCACTGGAATGCAAGCTCGGTGAGGGAAGGAGTCAGGTCTGCCTGTCCCCACCCAGCCGGCTGCCAGCTCGCTGCCCCGCACGGAGCCAGCCCTCGGACCACACTGAGTGAGCAGCCTGGTGGGCTCCTTTGGGGGAGTCCCTTCTCCCGTGATGACCCTCGGTTTCTTTGGCTGGGAAGCTGGGAAGTTTGGTCTGAGATGCTTGCAGGTCAAAATATACCTGATCAGCAGCATGGGCCTCCCTAGGAAACTTACTAGAAATCCATCCCCTCAGGCCCCTCCAGACCGGCAGAATCAGAATCGGCATTTGACTAAGATCCCATGAGGTTGAGCAGCGCTGGTCCGACAGGTGGCAACAGGAGGTTCCTCAAACCTTGGCCTGCCCGTTCTGACTTAGTGGGTGTGGGTGGGCCCGATCCTAACCGGCTCCCAGAGGGGTGGGTGCCCTCTGCTAGGCTGCGACTAGGATCCTTCCAGCTCTAGCATCTCCCCATCCTCTCCCCATCTTCCTTTCATGACCAGGAGTCACCCCTTGCTATCTGTAGCCCACAACACTGATTGCACAAGGCAGCCGATCACCTGAGAAGTAAAAAGAAAAAAAAATGCAGGTGTCCAGGCCCTGCTCCCCAAGATTCCCATTTATTTTTTTTTAATATATTTTTATAGATTTCAGAGAAGAAGGGAGATGGAGAGGGAGATAGAAACATCAATGAAGAGAGAGAATCATTGATCAGCTGCCTCCTGCATGCCCACACCGGGGATGGAACCCCAAACCCAGGCATGTGCCCTGACTGGGAATTAAACCATGACCTTCTGGTTCATAGGTCAACACTCGACCACTTGGATCACGCCAGCGGGGCCCAAGATTCTCATTTAATTGGTTAGGGGCAGAGCCCAGGCATTGGTAAGTTAAAAAAAACACGACAAACATGCAGCCAAGATGAAAACACTACACACAGTGTGTCCGCAGTAACTGAAAGGCAAACACTCAGCCGCCGGCAGGCCGCCCTGGATGGAGGAGACTGGAGCCAGCGCAGTGACCAGCACTGACCGGTCCAGAGCAACAAGACCACTAGCCCTGCTTTGAACAAGAAAGTTCTGCACTCGTGTCTCTGTCCTCACCCTGTGCTGGTTGATGCTCAGCAGATTGGCTAGTCTTGGGGCTTCTCTAAGACACCCCAGCTGGGATTTCATGAGCCCACCCCTCCCCTCGCTGGGCCAAGCCAAGACGGTGACTCTGAAGCCCCCCCCCCCCGCCTCCCCCCAACCTTCCGACAGGGGAGTCTTGGGCTGGCTGCTACCTCCGGACCACGGGTGACCTTCTCCCAGCTGCTCCCCACATTACTGACGGAGCCCCTCGGTATCAAAGGGCAGAAGAAAACTCAACGTCGGTACCTGGGCAGGAGAGCAGGCGTCCGGTCCACTCATGTCCAAGGGGCAGCAGGCTCTGGCTGCCAGGGTGCCCAGCGCACCCAACCGCTAGCAGAGCCGACTGGCCGGGAAGGCTGTGTGCTCTCTTGGTGTTCTGCCAGGAACCAGTGGCCCGGGCAGAGGTGAGGCTGCCGAGCCCGGCCACGGAACTCGCCGAAGGGCAGACCGGGGGGCCCAGGGCTGGGAAACAGGCCCCGCGGATGCAGCAACCAGCGACCGTGAGGCACGCTCCGCACTCCAGCTCACACACAACGCGTACTCCACAGGCACCCGCTGTACCCAGAGGAACAGGACCGTGTTCCCCCAAGGGGCACAGCAGGATGCCAGGCCCTGCAGAGCCCGGGGCCCATCAAGGGATGTGGCTTCACGTCCCTCAGAAGGCTGTGGGCAGGGGCACAGGCTCCGTGACCTTGATCAGTGGCAGGAGCTGACTGCCTGCCGCCGCTAGGCTCACTCCCATGCCTGCTCCCTCCTGAGCCCTGTGCCTGGACACCGGGCCCCACTCACCTTCCCATCATTGCCCCCCTCGCAGACCTCCTGTTGCCCTGATCCTTCCAGCTCTCCCTCCTTCTCCACTGCCTCTGACTCAGACAGGTACTCAGGCCTCCCTCTACCTAAAACAAACACCCCTCGGGCCTCCGTCTCCACCTCAAGCTGCCCCTGCATCTGCGTCCTGGTCTCCAAGGGCCACACGTCCTTGTCTGTGTCCCATCCTCCTTCCCACTCACCCCTCGCCCCGCCCCAGCCCTGCCTCCCACCCTCACTTTCACGCTGAGGCTCCGATACTGGCACCAGGGCCCCTCCCTGACCTGACTCGCAGCAGGTTCTCCGCTACCTTGGCCTGTGCGGGCTCCACTTCTCCACGTGCTGGCAACCCCAGACCCCTGACCTTGAACCTCCGCTCCCCCGTGTCTTTCCACGGGACCTGTTTGTTCGTTTGCAGACCTTTAGCTACCATTCATACGCTGATGGTTTGAGCTCTCGGTTTTTAGCCCTTGAATCTCTCTCCCAGGCCCCATCCAAATTCTTCTGACTTGCTATGGCACATCCTACCTGCATGACCTTAAATTCTTCCCACTGAACACGTGCCAAACTGGACCCATCTCTCCCAACCGCCCCCAGATTTTCAACTCAAGTCTCCAACACCTCCCTCCTCTCCACGCCATCCCTACTAAACAGTTACTAAGTATTATCGATTCTGCCCCGTTTCCCAATTCTAGCCAATGTTTGCTGAACTCCCACTGAGCGCTTGGCATTGTGGGAGGCGCGGGGGGCAGAACGCTTTATAGGACTCGGTCCGGGTTCAAGGCCGCCCCGCCGGGAGCCTCGGGAATATTCAGGGTGCAGCCCTCCTTCTCCTCGCAAGCCGGAGGCGGAGTCTGGATCCCACCCCCCATCACATGCTTCCTAACTGGCCTCTTTTTTATTTTTATTGATGACAGCGAGGAAGGGAGAGGACGAGAGAGATAGAAAGATCAATGAGGAGAGAGAATCACTGATCGGGTGCCTCCTGCACACCCTCTATCGGGGATCGAGCCCGAACCCCGAGCACATGCCCTTGACAGGAATCAAACCCGGGACCCTTCAGTCCATAGGCCGACGTTCTATCCGCCGAGCCAAACCAGCTAAGGCCTGGCTGATCTCTTTACCACAAGCCCTGCCTCCCTCAAGCCCCATCCTTGGAATCTTCCTAAGAAACCATTCAGGTGGAACCACCTTCCAGCTCCTGTTGCTCCCTGTTCCTTAAACGGAAATCCGAATCTCCTCAGAGGCCATGGGGGCCCTTCCAAGTCAGGCCACAGCCCTGCAGATGCACCTGCCACCCGATCCCAGGCCCCGGGGCCAGAGCCGCCTCTTCCTCCCACCCTGGCCGCCGCCACCCCTCCTCACCCCGGCGGCCTGGCAGCCCCCCTCCTTCTGAGCACCGGCTCAAGGACACCTCGTCCTTGACGTCTTTTCTGACCTGTCTGAGCAACGGATGTCTCTCTCCCCACAAAACATTGTTTACCTCCTGATTTTAGCCCTTCCAGGTACAATAACCTCCTGTCATGTAATCACTGTTTTTCCTGCCTCGCCTGCTCTCCCCTGACCTCTGAACTCCAACGCTTGTTGTTTTCCAAGCGTCTATCAGAGTCCCTGAGTCAGAGGCGATGCCTCATCGCAGAACGTAACTTCATAGTATAATTATATTATGTTGTTATCTTGCCTCTGTGGTCGGGAGTTCTCGATGTCTGCAGACTCCGTGACGGTGCCTAGAATGTAGCAGATGTGTCATACATGCTGGCCACACAAGGAATAAAGGGAGACTACAAGTGGATCACATCCCTTATGCATAACGGAAGTGTATGGTGCGCTTTCGAGGTGCGACCCCAGGGAGTCTCACCCTTCTCTCCGTGACGTCGGGGGCCAGATAGTCATTGTTTTGGGGGCCGTCCTATGTGCCACAGGATGGGGACCTGGACCCCTAGATGTCAGTAGGTCCCCCCCAACTCCCCCCACCGCTGTAGGGGAAAAAAAAAAGTCTCCAGAGATCACGGAATGTTGAGAACTGCCCTGCTAGACGCTCTCAGGGGCTGTCCAAGTATGATCTCAACCCTGTGAGCTAAACACTATTATTACCTCCCGTGTGCAGATAGGGAACCGAGGTGCCAAGAGCCGGCAACGTGCTCAGGGTCCCCCAGAGGGTGAGGAGGGGGCTGGAACCCGGGCATAGCGCACAGCCCAGCCCGGACCCCCACCCCTGCTGCCTCCCACACCATCCTGGACGGAATCGCTCCCCAGACACCCCGGGCCCTGGAGTGCGCGCCTGCTGCCCCCAGCCCGGGCTGCGCGGGAAGCTGACCAGCGCGTCCTCGGGCCCGCAGCTGCGCCTGCAGGTCGGCTTTTGCCCTCCATCTGGACACCAGACGTCCGGGAGTCCTGGCAGCGACGGCACTCACACTCACGCAGTCGCGTCCCTGCACGGATGTGGGACGGGCCGAGACCCTCAGCCGGGGGGCCAGGTCTCCGGGCCCTGAAATGGTGTGGCTGACAGCAGGACGGGGACGACACCTGCGCACACACCTTTCACCTCAGGAAGCGGGGCCACGCGTCCATCTGTCACGGTGTGTGAGCCTCGACGGTGTCAGCCAACCCACAGCAAGTCCTGTGGCTTAGTGTCCGGCCCCGATATCCCGGAGGGGACTCGCGCTGGGCTGGGAGCTTAACGTAACGAACACAACTGCCGGGTCTGGCCGTGGGAGCTCTCCGGGGGTTCTAACCCACGTTAATCGATGGCTCATGGGCATGACGGTCAGTTCTGGAGAATGGACTGGCCACCTGTCACTTCGCCTCTGCTCGAAACCCTCCATGGGCTCCGCAGCACTTAGAAAGCCCACGACCTTGCGGCTGACCTACCAGGATGCCCATGACCTATTGGCCAGCAACGCCCCCCTCCACCCAGTCAGCCTGGCCCCACCCTTTCCTGACTGGGCGAGGCCATTTGTCATGGGCTCAGCCAGCCATGCTTCTCCCCTGGACACTCAGCTCTTACTCACCTCCACGTCCCAGCACATCCCCAGTAGCTCAGACCCCCTCCCTGCTTGTAAAGATTCTTCCCGTGGTTGTGTGTGCTGCCCCATCACCCGTGTCTGGAGCAGTGCCTGGCACACAGTAGGCTCTCAGGACAGATCTGTCGAATGAACCGGTGGATCTATCGGAGCAAGAGGGGAAGAGGCTGTGGCAGGTGCAGCCCTGGCTGGTCACAGCCCGCAGCCTGCATCCTCTCCCCTCCACTGACCTGCACAACGTGGTCACGGGGTGCCCGGGAGGGGGGCGCCGGGCTTCCTTGGCCCCAGGCTCATTCCAGGCAGCAGAGGGCAGAGTAACTGACCAACTGCCCCGAGGCCTACAGTGAGCAGATGGGGCGTCTCTCCAGACACCCAAGTGCGGAGGAAAAGGGAGGACAGGCTTCTCACCGCAGGTCACAAGGCTCTCTGTTCCCCACCCTCGGGGGCCACCGGCTCCTCCCCGCTCAGCACCCCACACAGCCCAGCACTGCGACCTCCCGCATGGAAACACGGTATCACCCAGTCGGTCAGCTGCCCGTCACAAGATTCCGCAGGGAGCCACTCGCACATCATACTTCTGGTGTCTGCGAGGGAGGGGCGGACGCTTCGAATTCCTTTCTCTGGGTGAGGAAGCCGGGCGGCGTGGCAAGGCTGAGAGGCAAAGGGTCCGGGCCGTGCCCAGGGTAAATAAAGGACAAACCTGTGTGGCCGGGACCTGCCCCGGGTTACCAGGCAGGGGCTCCTGCCTGTTACTCTCCTGGGACCTCCCACCCAGCAGCCGACACGTTTGGCCCCAAGGACTGAAAGATGAAGGCGCTCCTGGGGCGGGGGGCTTGAACCCAGCTCCCCACGGTGTGGCCGGTCCCCTCCCTCCTCTGGCCTGTCCTGAGAGTGGTGTGCACGGTGGTCCCTGCCACGCGGTGGTCCCTGCCACGTGAGACTGTGGAGTGCGGCAGGGTGGCTGGGCCCGAAGTGGTGTGTCTAAGTGAAAAAGAGACACCAGATCTCAGAGTTAGACCAAAAGCGTCACCTATCACCTTTGCGTTATTTACACGGATCACACATGGGAATGATATTTTGGCCGGAATGGCTTAAAGGATTAAAATGAACTTCACCTCATTGTTACTTTTTACAAATATGACTCAATTAGCTTCTTTTTTTTTTTTTTTTAATTCTCACCCGTGGATTTTTTCCCCCATTGATTTTTAGAGAGAGTGGAAGGGAGAGGGAGAGACAGCGAGAAACATCAATGTGAGAGAGACACATCGATTGGCTGCCTCCCCCATCCCCGGGCCAGGGCCAGGAGCCTGCCACCGAGGTACGTGTCCTTGACTGGAATCAAACCCGGGGCCCTTCAGTCCCCAGGCCGGCGCTCTACCCACGGAGCCAAACCGGCTGGGGCTAAGTTAGCATTTTTTAAAATGTAAAATGACACGTGTGGCTTGCATGTGTGGTTCCCACTCCATTTCTATTGGGCGGCGGCGGGCAAGGGGGGATCCGAGGTCCCTCCGGAGCACCCGACTGCTTCCCAGGCTCTGCATCAGACGGGCTGTCAGGGGCTGACGTGCCCGAGGAAGGGCCGTGGTCCCGAGGGCTCCCCATGTCAGTCTGGAAGCCCCCCCTCTTCCCTCCATCCTGCTCCCCAGCAGGGGCTCTGGGTGTGGAGGCACACGGCCGCCTGGCCCAGCCCCAACCTCTTCCTGACCCTGGCGTCTGGCCCAGTGCTGGCCCTTGACCATGCCTGGCACACCACACCTGCCCAGGCCCACACAGACGCCAGGTCTGGGCTGGCCAGCTGGTCACGGAGAAATTCCTCTCCTGAGCCTTCTCTCCTCCGCTGGCCAGGAGCTGTGCCAGGGGACGGGCCACTTGGGCCTGAACCCTGTCTCTGCCACCTGCCAGATGTGTGACCTTGGGCAGCTACTTGGCATCCCTAAGCCTCCACCTCCCAGCCTGTGACCCGGAGGTAAAGGCTCCGCCCCCCGCCCCCCCCCAGCCCCCCCGCGGTCTGGCTGTGGGGCTAACGACGCAGAGTAGGCAAGGCCCACAGGAAGTGCTGGGCGAATGGTAACTGTTAGCAGCACCCCTTTCGGTGCTAAGTAAGATCCACAAGCTACAACCATGAAAAATACAGGGGGAATTACAACATTTTTACAAACCCTTGGCCCGGCTGGTGAGGCTCAGTGGTTAAGCATCGACCTATGAGCCAGGAGGTCACGGTTCGATTCCCGGTCAGGGCACATGCTTGGGTTGCGGGCTTGATCCCTAGTGGGGGGCGGGGGGGTGCAGGAGGCAGCCAATCAATGATTCTCTCTCATCACTGATGTTTCTATCTCTCCCTCTCCCTCTCCTTTCCTCTCTGAAATCAATAAAAATGTATTTTTTTAAAAAAAGACCACCACCCTGGCTTTCCATCAGCCTGTTCTGCAACCAACAGCACAGGGACTAAGAACCATACCCTACGCACAACTGGCCACTGACCCGAGACGATGGGGAGACCCGCGGCCTCGCCAGCACCTCCCACACACCTTCCCTCCTAAAGGTGGGACTGTTAGCCTGCACGCCCCCCTCGCACACTGACCCCATCTGAGAATGGAGGCGGGACCAAGGCGGGGGCCAGCGCCAAGTTTCACATCAGAATCTGACAGCAGTGTAAACGTCGGGCGGGGGTGTGTGTGTGTGTGTGTGTCTGGAATCCAAGCCCAGACTTCCCTCCCCAGCTTCCCTGGTCCTGGCCACTCTCCTTCCCATGCTGCCTCCCGGCACAGGGCCCCAGACCCCAACCCAGGAGCCTCCTTGCCCCCAGGGTCTGTCCCCCACGTCCCCCTGTTCAATTTCCCTCGAAGCAGTCACACCACGCTGCCTCCCATACCGAGAAAAGCAGGGACCTCCTGTGGCCCCCCCAGTGCCTCCAGCACCAAATTCCATGCCAAACACATGGCAGGTCACCAACGAAGATTTAAATGAATAAACAAATGAGCCAATGAGCAGAATACATGTGAACAGACGTTTCATCAAGTTCCAACATCCGAGACCCTTAGTTGCAAAGCCCTGGGCATGCAAGGGGCCGGCGGGGCGGGTGGGGGGGGGGGGGCGTGGAGAAGAGCCGCCAAGAGCCAGGGGCAGCTGTCACAGTGCATCCTAAGGATTTCAACAATTGGTTGCGCAATTCATGTTCTGGTTTAAAAAAAGAAACAAAAAGAGTAAGTCCTTGAAACCCTTGTGGACGAGAAAGGAGCCACATACGTACTAAACCTGACAAGCTCAGGGGAGGCCTGCATGGCAGCCCGACAAACTCAGAGACGGAAAGTAACCATGTAGATGGTCTGAACATAAAAATTCCCGACTAAGGGCAGTCTCTTCCCTGACAAAGGTGCATCTCTACCTTCAAGGAGCCTGTCTGTAGCCTTTCTGCATCTAAGATAACATGCCTTTGGAATGCTGGGTAATTTCCTTTTCCCAGAACCTTCAGGGCACCAACCGCACCAGAGCAGAGACCACAAAACCCCTCATGGCGATTGCTGTGGTGTTAATTGTTAACTGTCTTAACTCTCCTATAACCACCCCTGCAAGTGAAGTGCCCCCCCTTATATCCAGTTTACTTCTTACCCAACCCCGGAGGTGTCCTCACCTGGCTCTGCCCCCCCCCCCCCCGCCTCCCTCATTTATCACCAACGAATCTCAAAGAACCCCCTCTGCCTCTTCCTTTGATGGTAACCATCAGAGAAGGTGCAAAACTGCCAATCTCGGCAGCAGTTCCTGGAGATTTTACGTCCAGGCCATGGTTACCCGTTTGGCTCACACGAACTCATAAAAATTCTTTACAGGCGCAAAGGTTTCTGACATTGACGTTTACTTGGTGTCACGGGGCAAGATTCCAGAGACGCCCACCCAGGCCCACCTGGCAGACCCAGACCCTGCGAGGTGCCCGCAGGGGCCCACCGTGCCCCACCCGCTCTCCGCTTTGCTTCGGGTGAGCTTGGGTGAATTTTTCTCAGAATCCCAAATCTCCTTCTTTGAAGGTAAGAGGCCCAACTTTATTGAAGCTGTTAAAAAAGAAAAATCCTTGAGGTGGAGTTCACGGTGAAGGGTTGAGAGAACCCAGGCCAGGAGGAAAATGAGCGGCTGGTTTTTAACGTTGGCTTTCAGTCGGAACTGCTTGCTGAGAGTCTGAGCAAAACCTTTTGGTGAGTAAATAAGAAAGAGCCTGACCTCACTCGGCTACGGAGATAAGGGGCACCTCCTCCCTCCAACTCGAATCTCGGGTATTATCAGGCGACTGAGGCTCTCTGGGGGGGGCGTCAGAGGATATTCCTCAAGATGTGCAGGAGCCCAGAGGGGATTCCAACTCAACTGTAGTTACATGATCGACTCCTCTGGGGATGTGCATATAAAGGTTAGTTACCGGGAGCTCTGAGTCCTCTCGGCTCTATTAGACAGCTGGGGAGAGAAACGGAGGCGTGTAACAGGGTTGGATGAGCCCTAGCCGGTATGGCTCAGTGGATAAAGCGTCGTCAGCCCGAGGACTAAAGGGTCCCGGGTTCGGTTCTGGTTAAAGGCTCGTATCTCAATGGCAGGCTCAATCCCTGTGTGGGAGGCAACCAATCGAAGTGTCTCTCTCACATCGATGTTTCTCTCTCTCTCTTTCTCTCCCTCTCCACTCTCTCTAAAAAAAAACAAAAACAATGGAAAAATATCCTCAAGGGGATGAGGATTAACAACAACAACAACAGAAAAAGGGTTTGATGGGACTCTGGAGATGACAGCCCCTTGGAGCTCAATCCATAAGCCGTGCACTTTAACCCACTACACAATATTCCTAAAAACTTGTTCGGACTCTGCAGAACCCAAAAAGAACTAACATTACTATGGGAAATAGTGCCTCCAGGGCTGAAAACTCCCAGCCCCCACTAATACTCCTGCAGAGATACGATCAACAGGAAACCTTTACCGGACCCCTTACTGCGCCGGAGCAGAGATCACAAAACCCTCACTGTTCGCGTCGCCTGCTAACTATCCTGTACCCACCAACGTAAAAGAAGCATGTGTCTCTCGCCTTACTCTTCTTTTTTAAAAATATATTTGTATTGATTTCAGAGAGGAAGGGAGAGGGAGAGAGAGATAGAAACATCAACGATGAGAGAGAACCATGGATCGGCCGCCTCCTGCACGCCCCCCACTGGGGATCGAGCCTGCAACCGGGGCATGTGCCCTTGACCGGAATCGAACCCGAGACCCTTCAGTCCACAGGTTGACGCTCTATCCACTAAGATAAACCCACGAGGGCTTGCCTTCGTCTATATCCCACCCCAGAGACTTCCCTGCTTCCGTTTCTCCCGCCTCCCTAATCTATCACCAATGGATTTCATGTAATTCCCTTACGCCTCCTCCTTTGATCGCAATGCATAAAATAAGGTGCAGGTGCAGATGTTTCTTATGTTGACAACCTTCAACCCCAATTAAAGCAGAACCCCCAGGCCGGGTCTCCCCACCCCAACCCCACAGCCTCACTGCGTGGCCCCAGCTGTGCAGTGTTAGTTGCAGGTCCTATAAAGAATAAACCTTTATTTATTTTTTCAAGTAAATATTGCTGAAGAACCTTATAATCGTAGTAAGAACCACAAGGGCAAGTCCAGCCATGACACTGGCTGACCGGCACTCCCCTCCTCTCCTGGCAGCTGGGACCAATGCACACACTACACAAGACGCACACGGCTGCCCAGGGAGAGAGGCGGGCACTAAGGCGGACCCCGAGGACGGGCCAGACTCAGGGTGCATGCTGTCGTGGGGAGAGGGAGGAGGCCACCCTGGAGAAGTCACTTCCTCTCTTTCCCAGGGCAGCATCTCCTAGAGACCGTGCCCAGGCCCCCGATCGGGACCCCTCTCCTGGGCAGTTTCCCGTCAGCAGAAGAGATAACCTCAAAGCTGGTCAGCCACAGGCAGGGACCGTGGGGCGGTGGGTAAGAGGTCTGCCTTGGAAGTCTGACACCAGGCGTATACTCATCAAATACTTGGATAAACCAGAACTCCTTCCAATCCATAAAAGACCAAGGAACCAACGAACATAAAGGACAGGAAAAGGTCATTCACAGATTAAACTCAAACACCAAAGGAATATGAAAAGATGTCCACAGGGGTGCGGGGAGTGCAGGCATGAAGAAGTACAGACCGGCTGTTACAAAATAGTCACAGGATGTGAAGTATAGCGCAAGGAATACAACCAATAATATTGTAACAGCTATGAATGGGGCCAGGTGGGGATTTGTAAAGGATAAGATAGTCCAACGGTTAAGTCTAAAGGATAAGATAGACTCTAACCACTAGGCGGTACACCTGAAACTAATACAAAATAATACTGAATGGAAACTGTAACGGAAAAACAGGATCTTAAAAATCAATATCATAAAACATGAACTCAAGAAAAATACAGAGGAATGGTGAATGTATGGAGACTACTGCATTATCTTAAGTTTAATATTTTCATTTATACCCCAAGCAAAATTTATCTTCTCACTTTCCCAGCTGTAACGAAGCTAACTCATCAGTAATCGTTTGATATATCCTTCTCAGTGTATCTAGTTTTCCAATCAGGGTACTACCATGTTCAACATTTTCTCATGAACCAGGGATGTGTACATGATTTTAAAATGACTCTGATTACTAACATGTTCTTTGCTAGACATGTCTGAATGGATTTTTTTTTTAATTAAATAAAATCTGGGAACTGCAAAAAGTTGTTCAAATTCACTCGCAACCAGGGAAGGCAGATGAAACCAGATGTGTCATTTCTTGCATGTTGCTGGCAGGAGTTCATGGATTTAGCAGTGGTTCTCAACTTTCTAGTCCTTTAAATACAGTTCCTTATGTGGTGACCCCCAACCATAAAATTATTTTCGTTGCTACTTCATAACTGTAATGTTCCTACTGTTATGACTCATAATGTAAATCTCTGATATGCAGGATGGTCTCAGGTGACCCCTGTGAAAGGGTCGTTCGACCGCCAAAGGGATCGCGACCCACAGGTTGAGAACCGCTGGTTAAAGGCTTGGAACGGCACTTCACAATGCCTCGTAGAGCCGAAGTTTGCACACTTTACCATCCAGCAATTCCACATGCAGGCACAGCCCAGAGTACACACCCCTGTATGTGTGCCCCCGTTCAGGATGCCTGTCACAGCACTGGGGCCCAGGACAGAATGGACATGTCTTACGTGTCCGGGAGGGATGGCTAAATAAACTGTGGAACCTTTACACAACTGACTCTTATACAGCCATTTAAAGGGAAGAAATCACTCCATATGTATCAAGTTGGGTCAGCCCGAAACAAGATGTCCATCTTCCAAAGTGTTGCAAACAGACACATGAGCATGGATCCATTACAGCCATGGATCCATTACGACTTTTTTTTTTTTAAAATATATTTTATTGATTTTTTACAGAGAGGAAGGGAGAGAGATAGAGAGTTAGAAACATCGATGAGAGAGAAACATCGATCAGCTGCCTCCAGCACATCTCCTACTGGGGATGTGCCCGCAACCCAGGTACATGCCCTTGACCGGAATCGAACCTGGGACCTTTCAGTCCGCAGGCCGATGCTCTATCCACTGAGCCAAACCAGTTTTGGCCATTACGACTTTTTGACCTTTTGGACAACACATACAACCGTGGTCCCATCATCAGATTATAATGGCGCTGAAGAGTTCCTATCACCTAGTGACATCACAGCTATCTACCAGCCCAGCACAACACGTTACTCACATATGTGAGGTGATGCTGGTGTAAACAGATCTATTGTACTGCCAGTCATATAAAAGTACTGCACGTGCAATTATGTGTGGTTCAGTGGCTGAGTGTCAGGAGGTCAGGGTTCGATTCCCAGTCAGGGCACATGCCGGGGTGCAGGCTTGAACTCCAGTGTGGGGCGTGTAGGAGGCAGCCAATCAATGATTCTCTCTCATCATTGATGTTTCTATCTCTCTTTCCCTCTCCCTTCCTCTCTGAAATCAATTTAAAAAATATTTTTAAATGACTATTTACTATAGTATACTTTTTGTCTGTTTATATTAAAAAAAAAAAGTTTGCTGGAGAACAGTGTGCTGCATTTTCTGGGCAGCAGCCTCAGTCATCTGGTGGTTCCGGCGTCTTGGGATTGCATCATTGTCTCATGTGCTTGATTTAATCTCCTGTTGTTCTGTACAGTAATATGCTGTACAGCAGTGGTTCCCAACCTTTTTTTGGCCATGCCCCATCTCTAAGATCCTGATGCCCACCTCCCCCCATGACACACAATTCTTATTAGTGAAAAAGTGAGCTCCTATTCACGTGGAGGAAGCCTAAAAGGGCATTAACTTGGTCTAAACAAGCTTCCAAAGAACACAGCATCCATGAAAGAGAAAAATAAAAGGACCAAAGAACAGTTCAAGTCCTGAGGAAGAAATCACTAAGAAATTGTTTAAAATAATAATAAGAAGTGATATGAAAAAATGGCAAATAAGGTTTCAAAACATATGAGAACTGAAATGTATAAATATGTCACAATGTATATGTATAGACTGTATGTGAGGCCCCTAGAACCATAAGAAATGCAAGCAATTCACTGTTAATAACTCACTCTCGAATTGCACCCCCTTAAAAATCAAATGCCCCCCCCCCCGCCCCCGTGGGGCATGTGCCCCACGCTGGGAGCCACTGCCGTACAGTTTGCAGCCGAGGAGCAAACGCCATATGTCCCAGGTGCGTGGCAAGTGCACTGTGTGGCTCACACGACAAAACGGCCTAACGATGCCTTTCTCCGAACACTCCCTGTCGTTAAGCAGCACACGGCTGTACTTAAAAGTTAAACACCTACCAAATAATTCCGAGTGTGTGTGCAGCGAGGCAACACTGCTTTGTGTGTCTGTGTACATGTGTAAACACTGTGTGTGTTTAAGATAATAAAACACAGGGCATGCCAAACCGGTTTGGCTCAGTGGGTAGAGCGTCGGCCTGCGGACTGAAGGGTCCCGGGTTCGATTCCGGTCAAGGGCATGTGTCTTGGTTGCAGGGGCATCCCCGGTGGGGAGCGCGTGCAGGAGGCAGCTGATGGATCTTTCTCTCTCATCAATGTTTCTGGCTCTCTATCCCTCTCCCTTCCTCTCTGTAAAAAACCAATAAAATATATTTTTTTAAAAAAATAGGGCGCTTCCAAATTGAAGCAGTACATCCTGGGGAGACTGAGAACAGGACAGGCTAGAGAGGCAAGGCTTTAGTTCTATATATACTAGCACATACTTGGGAGAATTTCATATGGGGAAATGCGCACATCTGTTAAATGGGGCTGATGAGGATGGGGCGCCTGTTAGATTACTTTTCAGACAAAAATTCAGAGGCTAGAAAAGAAAAAATTGACATCTTCGGCCACATAAAAATACACACCAGGGAAAGGGAGAGGGAACGGTTCAAAGACAAATGGAAAAGGGGGGAAATATCCCCAATGTGTATGTAACAGACTAGTTCATTCCCTTCACTTATAATGTACAAATCAATAAGGGGAAAAAAAAAAAGAGACTTAAAAACTGGCCAAGGACACGAATATACAACTTATGGTAAATGTCACAGGACATAGAAGATATTCATCTACACTGGATGTCTCTATCCCGAGGGGTAGAGATACCATTGTTCACCCTTAACCGCCATGTCCCAGAGGCCAGACCCCACGCTGCCCCTGGAGCTGGGGCGCCAGGCCTGGCGGAAGTGAAACCCGGCAACCTTTCGGGGGGCTATTTGACATTATCTCCCCCAAACCCCCTCTGGCCTGGGAATTCCGTGGCTGGAAGTGGATCCCACAGAAGCGTTTCCTTACACGTGCACAGATCTCTCTATCAAGATCTTGACAGCAGCCCTATGTGTAACAGCGAAAGGCGGACACAACTTGGAAATACGTGCAGAGACCTGCTTAGGCCATCAAGGCCCAGGCACGGGCCCTGATGCAAATGTGACGAAGGGGATGCAAACGCAGGCAGGCTGCGCTCACATGGTCTCCAAAGCACACTCTTCATTTCTAAAAGGCAGGTGGAGAGCAATGCTCTGTGTACCTCCACATGTGCTCTTTTTTAAGATTTTTAAAAATACATTTTTACTGATTTCAGAGAGGAAGGGAGAGAGAGAGAGACATCAGGGATGAGAGAGAATCATTGATCAGCTGCCTCCTGCACGCCCCACGCTGGGGCTCAAGCCCCAGCAGCTGGGCTCCCCGTGTGCCCTTAAGGAGAGACTGACATGCATACGTGGATAGTCTGTCCATCAGTAGGTTATCTGGGAGGATGCAGAAAAAAGCCAAGGGGGTTACCTCTCCCAAAGGAAGCCCTGGGGACAGGGGTCTGGAATGGAAGAGACCATCTCTTGTTATCATACGCCCTTTTGTGTGTTTAACTTTTTAAACTGGGGGGTGTGGCACACTTTCAACTAAAAACGCGCTAAAAAGAGAAGAAGAAGAAGGAAGAGGAATACACCGGGGACTTCAGTTCTGAGCAAGCCCTCGCTCGCTGTGCCAGTGTCAGACCCTCACCTGTCAGGTCTGGGGTTTTCTGTGGGGTCCAATGGGGATACAACTGTTGGGCATGCGGGTAAGAGGAGCTCCGAGGATGGTGATCAGGGGGAAGTGGAAGGATCAACTGCCCCTCAGATCCAGGTGGCACGGGCTGGTCGCTTCGTGTCGCGATCCACAGGCAGAGGACGGGGGCAGGGGAGCCGCCTGGCACAGTTGCACACAGTTGAGCACACCGATTTTGCCTGCCCCACCACAGGGTCACCAATTCTGCTTTATAGGAAAGCTCTGTCGGAGCTACTGGCAACACATCTTGGAGCAGAGCAGTCTAATCCACCCTCCTCTCGCCAAGTTAAAAACAGCCCAGTGCAGCCTGGCCCGGCCCGGCCTGTGCGGCTCAGTGGTTGAGCATCGATCTATGAACCAGGAGGTCACAGTTCCATTACCAGTCAGGGCACATGCCTGGGTTTCAGGCTCCATCCCCAGTAGGGACGTGCAGGAGGCAGCTGATCAATAATTCTCTCTCATCGATGTTTCTCTCTCTCTTTTCCTCTCCCTTCTTCTCTGAAATTGATACAAATACATTTTTTAAAAGCTTAAAGAAACAAAAACAGCCCAGTGCAAAAATCTAGGTGTACGCAGATGGGGGGGAGGGGGAGGCCAAGGGGAGGGGAGAAGGAGGGGTGGGGATAGGGCATTCTAGAAGCAGCCTGGGGAAACTCACAAAGATACCTCCCCCCGCCCCCTGCCCCCGACAGTGGAAGGGAGGGAGGGAGGGAGAGAGGAGGAGGAGAAGGAGGAGGAGGAGGAGGAGGTGGAGGAGGAAAGAGAGAGAGAGAGAGAGAGAAGAGGAATTGATGTAAAAGAGACACATCACATGGACTGGTTGCCTCCTGCACAAACCCCAACTCGGGCCGGAGATGGAACCTGCAACCAAGGTACGTGCCCTGACTGGAAATTGAACCCGTGACCCTTCAGTCTGTGTGGGCCAACGATCTAATCACTAGGCAAACCAGCAAGGGCAGGTGTGGCTTCTGAGGAATTGACTCTGACCCCTTGGCTCATCCTTATCTACGTACCAAATCTAGGGCAGCGAGTCAACTACGTGAAGTCACCCCAGGCACTAACCTGTGTGGGTCCAGGACAGCCACAGGGGCAGCCCCCTCCTCCTCCACCTGCTCCTCATTTTGAAGAGCAGCCCTGCCCCAGGGTGGTGGGCCGGGGCTCCCGGGCCTCATGGGGCAGTGAGCAGAGAGCGGAGCAGGCGGGGACTGTGGGCCTGCTGCACGCAGGGCGCTCTCCCAGGCCCTGCGCCACAGGGGTAAACACAGAAGCAGGCCGCCTTCCTGCCATGTGTACCGGGGCGGGGAGGGAGCAGCGGCAAGCAAATAAGTAATTTCATGTGACAATGGTCTTTGTGATGAGGTCGATACACAGTGGAGCAGGGTTTGCTGGGCAGCGGGCTCCGCCGGTTCTGTCAGGCCTGGGGGAAAGGAGGCGAAGCAAAGATGCTGGGGGGCTGGGGGGCGGGCGGGTGGGGAAGAAGGTTCCCCACACAGAGGAGAGCGAAGACCCTGAGGCTTTGCTGGGTGTGAGGAACAGAAAGAAGGCCGATCGGTGCAGAGAAGCATGACCAATGGACATAAGACACTGGGGGGTAGGGGAGGCCAGGGGATTGTCAAGGGCGGGAAAAAAAAGGGGAAACATATGTAATACTCTTTGTAATACTTTAAGCAATAAAACAATTTTAAAAAAAAAGAAGGCCGATCAGACTGAACGCCAAAGGGTCAGAGTCAATTCCACGGAAACCACACCTGCCCTGGCTGGGTTGCTCAGTGGCGCCAGGGAGGCCACTAGGGCCAGGTGATGGAGGGCATCACAGGCAGCCCTGGATGGAGGCTGGACGTCACCAAGGTCCCAGGAGAAATCGGGGGGGGGGGGGCTCCAAAGAGGAGCGGCTCTGTGCGCTCACGTTTAAGACCCCAGGGCTGGTCTGCAGCCACCGTGCATGAGCTCATCCATTTGTAAAACACGGTGGGGCCGCCCGTTTTATTCTGATTTACAGAAGAGGAAAGAGGAGGACGGAGAGATGAAACTAAGGGCCCCCAGGTCGGACAGCAGGGGAGTGGTGGGGCCGGGGGTGAAGGAGCCCAGCGGCCCGCTCGGCTCGGCACCTCTGCACTCTGCCACCCAGGGGTCCAGGGTGCACGGTCTGGGCTCCATCAGGGCGCTGGTGCCGGGCTGGGTGACCTGGCAAGCTTGTCGGCCTCTTGGCCACACAGATCCCTGGTCTGAGAAACGCAGGGGGAAGGAGGGACTTCTGGGAGGTATGTGAGCCTCGAAACACATCCCCGGATTGACAGGGCACAGCCTCAGTCCAGAGCCCGCACTCGGCCCGGGCCCTGAAGGAGAGGGGTGCTGGCCAAGGCCTCCCCCATGCGTGGCAGCCCCTGTCCCCTCACGTTCTGCCCGTCCCAGCCAAGGAGGGGTCTGCCACCACCGCTCCCACTGGCTCCCACAACCGCAACCACACTCACCTCTCCTCCTGGCACCCTGGGGCCATCCACACGCCACATACCACACGGGACACACGCAGCTGCCCAGGGAGAGGAGGGGCACTCCCAGCCCCTGCATGAAGCCCAGGTCCCACTGCCCAGCCAGGCTCGGGGAACACGCTGGAGAGGGAGGAGCATGCGGGGGGAGGGCCAGGGGAAGCCACACTGGAGACAACCCACAGGGCTTGGCACAGATCCTCAGCCAGGGCAGAGCTGTGCCCCTCCGCTGAGCAGCACCCCTCTCCCAGCTCCGGGGGCGCAGGGCACTGCCCCCCTGGGCTCCAGGGGCAGCCCCTCTTCGTCTGAGCAGTGCCTCCTTCCCAGAGCGAGGTCCCCTCTGCTAGCGAGGTTCTCCCTCCAGAGCAGAGCTGGCTACCACACAGAAACCCCTCCCCTGGCCCCTCGCTCCCACAGGGACCCTCACTTCTGCAGACAGAAACCTCCCGCTTCCACCCGGACCTGGGCCCAGCCCCGCGGGACCACTGCCTGCAGTGGTGATTCTGGAACAGAGGCCTCGGGCAGCAGCAGCGGAGGGTCCACTCCCGAATGCCTGGGAGGGGCCCAATGGGTGAGGACTGCTGAGGGCGAGAACAGGAAAAGGGGGTGCTGTGCATGTGGGTGGGGGCGCGGGGTGGGTGGGGTACCCAGAAGAGAAACGAAACCATCAGAAAGGGGAATCAAGACCTCCGTTTCCTGCAGCAGCCGGTCCCTGGGAACAGAGGAGCCGCTGAAAGAGGCCCTTCTGAGCTGGTGTCACATCAGGGAGGCTTTCCAGCGAGCCGGCGGCATCTGAACTCTCTTCCAAGTAAAGCTTAGGACCAGGGGAGGGAGGGTGGCTGCGTCCTGCCAGGGACCTGCACACCCTCTGGGCTGCGCCCAGGGCCCGGGGCAGGGCAGGGGGAAGGCTGGCCGGAGCTGGCTGAGGCTCAGGTTATGAGAACTGATGCAGGCCCCGTCTGTCCAGGGCGCACCCAGCCCCTACGTCGCCATGAGGAGCCCCACCCACCCACAGCCCCTTCTCAGGCAGCCCCGGCTGAGGGCCCCTCAGACCCTCCCAGCGTCCAGAACCTACCAGCTCTGCACAAACACACCGACCCTCGCTCCAGCACAGGCGTGCACCCCAAAACAAACACGGAAAACCCAGGAACGTGGTAACCGCTGCACACACATGCCTCCCACCCCTGCCTCCAACATACGGCTTCTGGGGGCTGCTGGACCCCCTCGGCCGGGGCGCTCTCTTCCCCCATCCCTCGGCGCAGGGCACTGCCCACCGGGCTCCTCAACCATCAGCTCGGGCTCCAGCAGACTTTGTTTATGAAGCTGCAGGTCCCTGGAGCTACCAGCCAGGAGCCCGGAGCGTCCAGAGGCGCTGGGAGTGGCTAAACCAGCCCAGCGGGGATCTCCTCGCCAAGGTGGGTAACGGGAAGCCCTCTGCCCAGCCCCGCCCCGCCCAGCTTCCAGGAAGAGCACCTGGGGTGGTGGGCTGTGGGGGAGAGGAAGCAGAGGCGTGGAGACACCACCTCTCAGGGGTGTCCCCAGGGGGGCAGGGGAGTGTTCTGGGGCAGCCTGTAGCTGTGGGCAGGCAGAGGGGGCTGCCCCAGTGCAGGGCACCCCTGCCCAGCACCCTCGCAGGCTCACTCACCATCCGAATAGCCTGTCCGGCACCTGATCCTGAGCCAGGTAACAGGGTCTGTCTCCCTGGCCCACCTCACACAAATCCAGGAAACCCCTAGGCCCTCCCCCAGCCACCTGCCTCAGCCCAGACCTTCCGGTCTCAAGCCTTGAGGCCTTAGCAATTTCAGATCCTCCCAGGACCCAGACCCAGGGAGGTGGTTGGAAGGGCAAGATGGGGCGGGGTGGGGCGGGGCCTGGGAGCCGAGCAGTCCAGCCCGGGCTTGTTCGGCAGATCCGGGTTCGCCCACCCGACCTCTCCAGAGAGCAGTGCCTGGGTGGACAGCATACCCCCTGGGAAGACACCATAAATCTAACCGAGGACATGCCAGGGGGCAAGCCACATGCCAGAACCTGGGGTCGCCAGCAGCCCCCCCCCCACTGCCCTTTCAGGACCATCCTAGTTCCCAGGGATACGCCCTGTCCATCCACGGCAGCCTGAGGACAAGGACCACCCTGAGCGTCGAATCAAATCCTTTCCAAGGAAGAGGCGCAGAGAAACTGAGGCAGAGAGAAGAGCAGTCCCTGAGAAAGCGCAGGAGACCCAGCCACCACCGGGCCCTGGCCCCACCTGGAGGCCCCTCCATCCTCCTGGCCTCCTCCGGGTGTGTGTTCTCCCACCCAGGAGCTGAGGGGGCCGGGACCCAGCCCAGGGCACCGCCCACCCCCACGAACACGCCGCAGCCCTGCCGGCTCACCTGGCCCTCCGGGCCTGCCAGTCCAGCTGTTCGGGAGAGAGAGTCATGGTGAGAAAGTCCGATTGCTGAGGGAGGAGAGGGTACAGGACCCAGGACCCAGGGGCCTCTGAAGGGGGTGGGCGAGGGTCTGGAGCCGGAGAATGAGTGAGCGAGCAGGAGGGGCCCTCGGCCGCCCAACAGGGTGCGGGGAGGGGGCAGCGGGTCTCTCAGCAGCACTACGAAGGGGTAGCCAGAGGGGCTTCTGGAGCCAGGCCCGGGGCCTGGGAAGAGGGAACAGACAACCAAGAAGAAAGGAGGACCCTGCTCAGCTGACGAGAGCATCGTGCCCGTACGCCAAGGTTGCAGGTTCGATCCCCCGGCAAGGTGCATACAAGAATCCACCAATGAACACATAAGCAAATGGAACGACAAATCCATGTCTGTCTGTCCCTTTCTCTCTTTCTCTAAATAAATTAAAATCAATAAATTAAAGAATAAACAGTAAAGGAGAAGAACTGATAGATCCTCCCTTCCCCCAACTGGTGGGCGGAGTATGACGTAACCTGCAGCCCAGAAATACCTGAGTGACTAACCAGGTACCTTATATGGACTATACATTGGACCACCCATCCACCCCTGCCAAACACCCTAAGCCCTTGTCCTATATGGACAATGCAGTAAACCACCAATGAGTGTGCGCCGAGTACACTAAGCCCCCCACCCCTTCCCATTCCGCCCCTCAAAAGGCGTGCTCACCCCTGCACGTGCTGCTGTCCTCCCCTTGCGAGACAGCCCGGCAGGTCCTTCTCCTCTAAGAAAGCCTGTAGTCCTCCTTTCGCCCTCTGTCTGATTTTTCAGGAACAATTCCCATCTTGATAGAATGTGTTGGTTACAGGGTGGGGCTAAGGATGGGCTCTCAGGCCCGGTCCCAGCCCCATCTGGCCTCACTCCCCGCCAGGTCCCGGGGTCCGGTCCTTGGACCCTGCGCCACGTGAGCAGGCTGGTAGGAGTAGCACAGGGAGGGGAAAGAAGGCATCGATAGATAAGGTTGGACGGTCTGGACTGGATCCAGACCTGGAGGCTGGAAGTCGAATTGGAGGGTCAAGAGAAACTTTTTCTCCTCTTCCCGCTCTTCCTCTCCTGGTCTCTCTCTCTCTCTCTCTCTCTCTCTCTCTCTCTCTCTCTCATTCCCCTCCCCCTCCTCCCAGCCCCTGTCCCCTCCAGCCACCCGTCCGGGTGTCTCCGTCCCCATCTCCACCTCCTCCCGCCGGTCTGGTCTCCCGCCCGTTACGTAAGGGGCCTGAGAACACACAGAGGGAGCTTTGTTGTCAAACCACATCCATACAGCGCCGGGTCGAGCCAGCGCAGCTGTTCCCCATTCCCTCTGCCTTGGCAGGGCTGAGACGCCAGGCAGGAAGCCCCACACGCCTCCAAGTGGGGTGGGGGGGGGGGCAAATGCTGGCCCCAGAGCCCCCAGGCAGCCTAATGGGTGGCCAGGGATCAGTCAGCCTTTGGGTGGGATCCCAGCAGGAGGCCAGCCGGTCCGGGACAGAGCAAAGCCAGCGTCACAGACACCAGAGAGCTCTGGGCTGGAGCAGGGCTGCCCCGGGGACAGGCCTAAGGGGGCGCAGACCCACCAGCGCACCGTGCTCTTGTCCACACAGAGACGCATGCTGTGTCCGCTCACACGCGACCCACGCGCACACTCGCAACGCGCGCACACGCATACACATGGACCCATCGGCCCAAGCACGACACGCTGTGTGTGCTCACCTGGGAGGCGTCTGAGCAGACACCTCCTCCATCCCAGCAGGAACCTCTGGGCAAGAGCTGAGCTCTGGAGAGAGGAGGGGGAGGGCAGAGGGCAGAGGCCAGCAAAGCCCCACCGGCCAGCTCTCCTGGCGACCCTCAGGCTGCAGGACAAGCTCCCCAATTCCTGCCCAGGAAGGTGTCCGAGGGGGGGGGGGGTAGGCCCAGGCGCCACGCTGCAGGCAACACGGCTTCCTAGGCTGTGGGCAGTGCCCCTTCCCAACACCCAGCTGCTGGAAGAGCCATCTCACTAGAAACTTCTGGGGCTGCTCACAATAGGAGTGCCCTGAGCCCCGAGCCCTGCATGGAGCCCACCAAGTCCAGCTGCCACTGTCAGGACAACTTGGATGCGAAGGGCTGGGGGGGCTGGGGGGGTGGGAGGGGGGAGGACAAGGGAATGAAGGAGGCAGACACCGAGGAAGAGAGACGACTGAATCAAAGGAGGAAAAGGGAAGGGAGACAGGAAAAGATTGGGAGGCCGGGGGGTGCGGGGGGGGGGGGGGGGGGGGTGGAAAAGCAACACAGACGGGACAAGAGGAGAAGGGACTCGACAGCCCAGCCCATCTCTGTGGGGTCGGCCGCCACCTTACAAACACCCGCCCCCCCGACCAGCCCCGAGCTCACTCTCAGCCCCACAAAGCCAGCCCAGGAGCAGCAGGACAGCTGGGCACTGTCCCCAGTCAGCCACGCCCCCGGGGGCTGGAGAAGGGACAGGTAAATGACACCAGGACCTCAGAGAAAGCACGGAGATGGGGACAGGCGGTGGGATGCAGCGGCAGAGGCCTGGCCACTCCTGAGGCAGGGCCCTGCCTGGTGGAAGAGCTACCCTGTGACCTTGAACAGTGAGTTCCACAGAAAGCGACTGAGCGGGTGCCGAGTGCCAGCAGGGCGCCAGGTGCCAGGCCGCACGGGGAGCGTTCGGGTCCTGCCCTGCGGGTCTGAGGCCTCCGCCAGCTCTGAACGTCTATTTCATTTGTGCACCGTGGTCTCGTGAGGCGGGGGCGGCTGTAAGAACCCAACGCGCAGATGTGCTTACAGAAACCAGTGACCTGGGAGACCTGCCTGGGCTCACACACCTGCCCTCTCCTCCAGGGCCAGCGGGTGGACACTCCATCCCGGGCCCCATCACACACACGGCCAGCCTTTGTGGAGCACGGGGTCAGGGCACGGAGGGGTCACGCTCTCGTTCAGAGGTAGAGGCTGCCACCAGGGAGGGGACGCACCCTGTCTCTGGGAAGGCGGTCGCTGCCCCCAGCACTGCCCCCCCCCCCCCCGTCTGTGGTTGGCCAATGGTTCTGCCCCGGCCTCCATGGCTCCTCTGGGCTCAGCTGGGGGCTCATGTCACAGGAGTGGGGTGTGCAGGAGGAAGGGACAGTGTGCTGGGTCGTCAGGGAGCGTTCAAACAACAGGGGCCGGATGCTGAGGGCACCCCTGGGGGGACAGTGGGTGCAGAGGTGAGGAGGCGCAATGTACTGCTGGGACAGATGCAGGCTTTCACACACAAGCCTTAAAGCCAGGAAACGGCCTGGCCGGTTGAGCATCGACCTATGAACCAGGAGGTCATGGTTAGATTCCCGGTCAGGGCACAGGCCCGGGGTTGTGGGCTCCATCCCCAGTGTGGGGCGTGCAGGAGGCAGCCGATCCATGATTCTCTCTCATCATTGATGTTTCTCTCTCTCTCCCTCTCCCTTCCTCTCTGAAATCAATAAAAATATATTTACAATAATAATAATAAAGCCAAGAAATCCTCTGTCCCAGCTTCGTCCGGAATTCAGGTGGAAATCCAGCGTGTAAGGAATACCAGTGGGGCTGTCTGGGTTGAAGCAAGAACAGAGTGAACCCCCTTCCCCAGCCCTCACTCCTGAGAGGGCTCCTGGGAGAGGGCTCTACCCCCAGGGCGCCTTTCTTGGCCCAAAATGAGGAGGAGAGGACTGATATCCGAGATAGGGCCTGAAGGGTGGGCTGAGGAGGGTGACGGCGCACAGATGTGACCAGCTGACCACAACGTGGGTGGGAGGGGCGTGCCCCCCTGGGGGTAGACTCCCGCCCAGCCCCACCTGGGCCTCCTGCCAGCCCCTCCAGTGTCTTTTTTTTTTATTGAATTTTTACAGAGAAGAAGGGAGAGGGATAGAGAGAAACATCGATGAGAGAGATCGATCAGCTGCCTCCTGCACGCCCCCCAGTAGGGATGTGCCCGCAACCAAGGCACATGCCCTTGACCGGAATCGAACCTGGGACCCTTCGGTCCGCAGGCCGACGCTCTATCCACTGAGCCAAACCGGTTCGGCCGTCCAGTGTGTTTAGGGGAGTGGGCGGGGCCTTCTCTGACAAACAGCTCACCTGTCCAGAGGGACACTCTGTTCCTTTGCCCCAGGGAAAGGGGAGGCAAAGCAGGGACACAGGGAAAACAAGTCAGGAACCGGAGCTCCGTCTTCCATCTATTCATCAACAAATACTGATTGAGCGATTACTGGCCAGACACCCTTCCAGGCGTGGAGAGGATGGCAGTGAACACGACAGGTTCCCAGAGCGCAGGCTAACACGCCAAGCTCGCGGGGAGGAAAACGCAGACATCCCCAAGCCGGTCCACACCACACACGCCTCCGGAGCGTCCCCGTCAAGGTCACCGGCCTGCGCTTGACCTTCTGCAGCGATCGGGAGCCTGCCCTTCCTCGGGCAGAAGCAGGCTCCTGACCGTCCAGGTGCCCCTGCCCAGCTCACCTCACCCGGACGGATCCGGAGGCCAGGGAGGCAGGGCGCACGTGATGCAGTTACATCAGACTCAGTGGGACGTTTCTGCTCGTGCTGTCAGCTGCTGGGGACCAACGATCCCAAGCGGGCTCCATCCTCACCCGTCCCAGCTCTCGGTCCAGCAGCCTCTGCCGCCAGGAGCACCCCGCTTCACTTCCCTCCCGTGGCCCCCGAAGCAGAGGGTCCCCAGCACAAGCCTTGGGCTCCACTTCTCTCCTGCTGGCCCTTCCAGCGGGGCCTCCCTGACCTGAACAGCCTCCCAGGAGCCTCTGGGGCCTTGAGCCGTGGGAGCAAAGGTGCTCGGGCCTGGCAGGGACCTGGGAACGCCGGGCCCCAGGAGCCGCCTGGCCAGTGGGTGCTCAGACCCCACAGGGCACCCCCTGGCCCAACGTGTTGCCCTGGTGGCCGGATGAGGCCCTGCAGCCCTGTGGGTGGCAGCCTAGCTGCCTTTCCACAGGCAGGGGAGCAGGAGGGCAGACCAGATGGAAGCAATTACCATTGGGACAGTGGAGAGTGGGGGCTGGGCGGGGCCGGCGGCTGGGAGGGGGGATGCGGGAGGGGAGCCCAGCTGAGAGGGCTGGCCTCCAGGGATGGGGTTCCCGGATGCCCAGGCAGAGGTGCAGGGTGCAGGGCACCACACAGAGCTCCAGGCTGGGAATCAGGAGGGCATGGGGGCCCCCTGGGTCACTAAGACCCAGTGACCTCGAGCAAACCCCTTCACACCTCCGAGCCCCGGCTCCTCGTGGGTCACAGGACAGGGCGAGACAAGCTCGGGGAGCGACGGAGACCCGGGCTGAGCGTGCGGGGTTTGGAAGCAGGCCTGGCCATGCAGCCTCATCTCCCCGAGCCTCATCTGTTCATTTATAAACGGGCTTCATGCAGGGGCCGTGTGAGGCCGACACGGAGTGACGCAAGGAAGTGTCGGTGTGACTTGGTTGATTGGGCCAGGCTTTTCATTAGCGCTGGGCTGATGCATGATTAAGGCCTTTGGCATTTGCTAAGCCCCTTTTTACGACAAGGACAGGTGTCGAGGGAGGATGCAAGGGCAGGGGACACAGGACAGACCGCGGGCACAGGCGCAGCAGAAACGACGGTGTACTGGCCCAGCGCCATGCACACTGGCTCCTGTCCTCTTCCTGGCCACCGCCGTCCATCCCCCCACTCCCCACTCCGGGGAAGCAGAGCCCGGAGCCCTGCCCCACCTGGGCTTTGGCGTGAAGCTGCGGCCACTGGAGGCCCCGGCGGCCACTGAGGGCCTCGCCAGCCTGAGCCTGCCTCAGCCGGGGCAGCAGCACCCTCCACCCCGCTGGGCTGGGGGTGCAGCCAGCGCTTCAGAGGTGGAGCAAGCACATCACCTCTCCGCAGGGCAGCGCGGAGGGTGGCGTGGGCAGAGACAGGGCTGCAGATCTCCTGGTCCCAGGCGAGGGGCCGGGACGAGAAGGCAACCTGCAGCTCTGGACACCTGTGTCCCTCCTCAACCCGAAAGGCAACCAACCCAGCCAACTCCCCGTGGCAGAGTTGTGCCCCTGCTGGGCTCAGGGCACCGAGCTGGAGGCCCCACAGCTGCCTGTGGCCCAGCCGCTTTCACTTGCTGCTGCACTTGACCACTTCCTCCATCTGTAGGATCAAGAGCCTCTCTCTCTCTCTCTCTCTCTCTCTCTCTCTCTCTCTCTCTCTCTCACACACACACACACACACACACACTGGGAAGGGGGTAGAGGTAGGGCATGATTCCGAGGCCAGGGGTGGCTTCCTTCGGGGGCACTGGGAAAAACTCCTGCAGGAGAGGGGGACTAACGGCTACAGTCACCAACACCTGCCTCCACTGGCCAGTTCCTCGGGCCACGGGAAGCTTTAGGTCAAGGCCCTGAGTCCTGAGAAGGAAGGAGGACCCTGTGGCCAGCAAGCACTGCAGAGAAATCTCACCAGAAGGTCACTGCGGGGTCAGGAGAGACAGAACAGGCCCTGTAAGGTTTCTGGGGGTCCCACCCCTCGCTGCACAGCCCTGCTCTCCAGTGCCCTCCCTCCGTCTCAGAGTCTGGGAGTTTGGCCAGGCTCCGGCGGCGGCCTCGGTCACAATCTGTGACCTGGCCCTGGGACACTCCGGTACTGATGACCTCCAGGGTCCCTTTCAGGACACTTGTGGGCTGGAACCCAGCTTCGGGATCATTCTGAGGTCGAGGGCCCCCTCCCCTGGACGGAGGGTGCGAACCGCGGAGCCACTCTGAGAGGCGACCCCGAGACGGAGCCTGGATAGGGCCCGGGGGGCACCCACCGCAGGGCGGCTGCTGGCCGTGTGGCTCGCTGCGGAATGGCCAGGTTTAGCTGGAGCACACAATGGTCTGGCCTCTCCGTCCCTGCCGGTGACGGGGTGTCACTTTCAGGAAGTGTTACAACTCCAGAAAGGAGCAGAGGTTCGGTTCCACCCAGAACACTGGATCCTACGAGTCTAAACAGGGTGGGAAGGTGGAGGGGCCAGGACTGTTTCTGAGGAGTGGGGAGGCGGGGAGGCAGCCCTGAAGGCATCACCGGCTCCTGGGCCTGGGCCTCCACGCTCGGGGAGACGCCCTGCTGTCCGGAGCAGCAGCCCACTCCCCAGCCACAGCCGCCTCTCAGCCCACAGCCCAAGCAGGCAACTCTCCCCTCCCTCTCCTGAGTTCTCCTTCCATCTAAACTCCCCTCCCAGCTCCTGTCCATTTGGACTCTGGGGGTCCGGCCCAGCTGTGGCTCTCCTCAGTGGACGCAGGGCCCACCGCACCTAAGCTCTCCCACACAGCGCACCAATGCGGAGGGAGCACTGGGCGCAGGAACAGGCGCAGAGCGGGAGCAGGTCAGAGCGACCTGGGCCACCTCGGTTTGGGGGGTGGGGGAGGGTCCAGACCAGCTCCCAGCAAAGAGAAAAAGCCCCAGAAGTTCATTTCTAGGCACCGAACGGCTGGCACCCGCCCCCCCTCCCCCAGCACCTCTCTAGAATCAGGGGGCAACCCTGAGGGAAGGTGTGGGAGAAACACATCTAATCGCACACACAGACCTCTTCCTCGGTGCAGGCACCTTTCAAAGCACTTAACGCAGAGCGACCCATTGAAGACCCCCCCACCCTCCCACCCTGGCATATGCCAGGGCCGGGTCTGGAGGAGGCAGGTGGCCGAGCACAGCTCCAAGGAGGGCAGCACTGGTCTGTGCCTCTTGTGACAGCCCAGCCCATGCCAGACCCGTTCCCAAGGCTCTGAAAGAATAAGTCCGCCTGAACTTGGCTCACACACTGTGCCTCCCTCTGGCGGGCGGTGGAGAGCTCAGGCTTCCCAGAGAGGCTGTGGGGGTGCCAGCCTGCGGGTGGCCGGGAGGTCAGACATGCACAGTGAGCACCCCAACACTGCCTAACACCTCAGCCTTCAGGAAGGAGCCCCCAAAGCCAGGCCTTCGGGACCCGGTCTGTGAAACAGAGGAAGCAGCCGATGAGGCCTTAATGGCCCAGAGGAGCCTCCCCCAAGACTGGGGATGGAGGAGCAGCACTCGTCCTGGCAGACATGTTGGCAGCTCCAGGCTGGAGGTCCCTAAGGGCAGGGGCCCCCAGGGGGGCACTCAGAGCAGACAGCTGGGCCCCGGGGGTCTGCCAGCAGTCCCCCACCTTTCCCCAGCGCCAACCCTCCCCACTGCCCACCACCCAGGGAGCTCTGAGCACAGCGACCTTGGCCCAAAGACCCCCACAACGTGGACTCAGGGTCCTGGGCACAGCCAGCCTGCAGCGAGCACCCTCCACCTCTGGACTGATTCTGCTTGGCGACCTTGCTATGGTGCGCGGGGGCCGGACCCAGCAAAGCCTGTCACCTCCGGCAAAGCCAGACCCCGGGTCTCCTGGGTAGGTGGGGCGGTGGTGAGAGGAATCGCGGCTCAAGGATGCTGAGGGCGGGGCGCCCCTGCCTGGGCGCAGGGTGAGGGCTGGAAACTTTCCGGGGCAGAGGACCGTCCCGTTTGCGCCCTCCAAGAGCCGGAGAAACGGCTTCCCGCGAAAACGAGGGAAGGGATTCCAGGCTTCGGCCGCCCCCCGGGTCCCGATCCTGCGGCGCCCACGTGCCGGCCCGACTCCCTCCCGGGCGCGCGGGGCTGGGGGCAGCAGCGGGCCCGGCGCTTCCCGTTCGCGCGGGCCCGGTGGCGCGTACTCACCCGGGCGGGTGGGGCGGGGCGGGCGGGCGGCTCCGCGACTCCGATCCGCTAGGCGCGCGGCGGGCGCACGGGCTGGCGCTGCGCTCGGCGGGTCCCAGTCCCGGGCGCGGGGCCGGGCAGCGAGGGGGCCAGCCGGCGGGAGGCGGGGGCCGGGCCGAGCCCCGCGGGGCGGGGACGGGCCGGACACGCGTGCGCACAGCGCCGGGCGCGGACCGAGGGCGGGCGGGCCCGGGAGGAAGGGCGGGCGGGCGGAGGAGGAGGAGGAGGAGGAAGGGCTGGGCGATGGCGCGGGTGGGGTGGGGATGTGGTCGGGCCACTCAGGCCGAGGAGGGGCGGTGGGAGAGCCACGGAGCGGCCTGAGAAAGGCGCCTGGATGGATGTGCCGCGCGCGCGGCCTCCGCACACCCTCCCGGGAACAATGAGCCCCAACAAAGGGTTCTCGGCCCTCTCCACGCCGTGAGCCTGCCCTCCTCGCTGCTCACTCGGGAAAGTGAGGCAGGGAGAGGGAGGCCCACGCCCAGTGCGCAGGGGCCGAGCGCCCTGGCCCTAGCCTGCACCGGCCGCCCCCAGACGGTTCCCTCCGTACCCCTCTTTTGCACACCCTGTCTTGGCCTGGAGACGGCTTCTCAGTTTCTGTTCCTTGGGGAAGGGGAAGGCGTCAGGCATCCTGTCTCCAGGGAAAACCACATCAGGCCCCTGACCCTAGTTCACTGGGCCCAGACACCCCCCAATCAAGCCTGGGAACTCCCCAGGCTGAAAGCCTGGAATCACCTCCAGGACAATCCTCCCATCCCCCAGCCCCCAAGACGCTTGCATAGGTGAACAGTGTGAACAGCCCTGTGGGTGCTGCAGCCTCAGAGGCAGGTGTAAGACCCAGCCCCTGCCCCCCGGAAGCTTGTCATCCAGCCGCAGAGCAGGCCCCCCCTGCAGGCAGGGCAGGATGTGACTAAGTGTAAAGAGTGGTGACAGTGAAGGGGTTCAGAGACGTACCAGCTCAAGACTCGCTGCAGCTGATACTGGAGGGCTTGTCTGTTGAGAACGTAACTCAGGAAGCTCTTAGAACTAACTGCTCAGGAGCAAAGAGCAGAAGGTGCGTGAAGAGTGGGCCTCCGGCTCTTCCACGGGACTGTTCTGTCCCAAGTCATAGCTTACAGGGTTTTTTTTTCTCCTGTTCACCAATGTCTTAGTTATGTTTAAACTAGAGGCCCGGTGCACGAATTTGTGCACAGGTGTGTGGGGGGGTCCCTTGGCCTGACCTGTGATTGGGGCCCATTTGGGCCAGGCTGGTGGAGAGAGGGGGGATGGGCCATGGGAGGTTGGCCAGCCGACCGGCTCCCCGATCGGCCGATCCAACTGCGGGGGCTGGCCGGCTGTGGGGAGGGAACATGGGAGGTTGGCCACCGGCCCCACCTCATCTGGGCCAATTGGGGCTGGCTGGCCGCGGGGAGGGACTGGGGGGAGGTTGGCCAGTCACGGGAGGTTGGCTGTGAGAGCCAACTGACCACCAGGGGGGCAGCTCCTGTGTTGAGTGTCTGCCCCCTGGTGGTCAGTGTGTGTCATAGCGACAGGTCATTCCAGTTGTTCGGTCGTAACAGTCGCTTAGACTTTTATATATATAGATGGTGCCTATGACTGTTCCGTCCCAAGTCATAGGTTACATGGTGTGTTGTTGTTTTTTCATTTCACCATGTCTTCATTATGTTTGAGTGGTGCCTTTGGCATTGTCAGTCAAGCGTTCGTTCAACAAGCATTTATTGCCTGTCAGCTCCAGGGGGCCTGGCAGGAAGCGAAGTAGAAGGAACACAGTGATGACAGCTCTTGCCCTTGGCAGGTCCAGAGGAAGAGGAAGGTCCTCCCTGCTTCACAGGTGGGAAAACTGGCCCGAGCTGAACGGAGGGACGGCCCGCTTCTCAAGGCTGCCAACGCGGGGATGAACTAGATCTGAACAGTTTGCCGTTCTTGCCATGAGCCACACACGCGGCCAGGAAGTAGGGCTGAAGGGCCAACTTTCGCTCCTGGAGACCTGACGCACAACTCTGCCTCTGTCACGAAATGGCTTTAGTTTTACTAGAGGAAACAAAGGGAAAGAACTGCTATTCGCAGGGATACTGTTGGTATTAAATTAGGCAATAGTTATGAATTTGCCAGGAAAGTATAACGCGTTGCAGAAGTGGGAGCTGTTATTACGAAGGTGGGCCCCTCCCCTAGCCAATGCGCTGTATGTAGGTCTCTCCCTGCTCTCCACCCCCTCCCCCCACACAGAGGTTATCCCAAGCCTGGTTAGTGGGTGCCCAGAAGCTAACTGTAATGCCGACTCCTCCCCTTAGCCACAGCGTGCTTACTCATGATCTTCCCCTCCAGTTTCTTCATGGCACAGCCAGACACTGAGCGAGCTGCCTAGAGTCCGTATCATCTGCGGTGCAGGAGGCAGGAATTCTGGGGCTGCTCCATCGCAGGCACCGGGTTCTGGAGCCCCACCCAGCCCCGTTGCATCCCTGTGGCCCATTTGCACGACACCGTCAGCTCCTCAGCAAGAAGCACTGTGATGGGCCAGCAGGGCTTTGGCTCCTGAGGGCTGTTGCTCTCCGTGCCAGCTGTGCCAGGGCCGGGTCAAGACAACCTGAGCAGCAGCTGCCATGGTCCTCCATGAGCCACGCTGCCTCCATTGCCATTTCCTCTGCCCCTGTTTACCTCCCTCCCAGTCTGTCTCTGCTGTGGAGGAAGTGGCGGACACCTCCCTGCTGGGGGTGGGAGCGGAGGAGGAGACAAAGTTGCAAGGTGCATGGGGAGGGCGGGTGCCTCTAGCCCCAGGAAACCCTGGCCCTGCCCGGGGCAGGCAGTGGGTTTGGGTAGGAGGCCTGGAGCCCTTTGACAAGGGTGCCTGGCAGGCTGTTGGCTCCCGTCCCTCCCATGTGCCACGTTAGCATCCTGCCCACCAGCAGGAGGGAACGGCAAGATGCTGTTGGAGGAAAAAATAAACCCAATCCAGCATCTCAGACGCTTTTAAAAATAGCAACTCGGGGTGGTATTTCAGCTCCTATTTTTATCAGATTTGTATGGCCGGACCGTGGAGCCGCGCGGTTCCCAGGGTTCTCAATGGCAGGGACATCGCTGTTGTCGTCTTAGAAACCTGCCCGCTGGCCGGGGCCACAATGCATTCCAGGAAGCTTTAGGCTGGGAGCGATCCCAGAAGTCACGGCACCCAGCCCGCGTCTCTGTTCAGGGCCGCGATCCATTCACCACAGCGAGTGAGCTCGTGGCTTGCTTTTCGCCTTAACGTCTCTTGGTTGCCATGACTCCACAGCATCATCTAGGATCACACAGCCTTCTAGCCAGGAAGTGCTTTTTAATGTCTAGCCCAGATATCAAATGGTGGCAGCCCTTCTGGCCTTTTGTCACGGCAGGAAAACAGCAACCGACACCTACCGTGCCATGACTATGTCCACAAGGCCCTCACATCTAAACCCCACAGAGCCTTGGGGAGCAGCACGGCCACCACTCCTGGTTAGGAGCCGTTACGTAACGCGACCAGGTTCATACTTGGGTGCGGTGCAGATCCTAGGCCGGGACCATCAGCCCACACAGGCTCTCAAGCAGAGCGGGAAGGGGACGTTAAGGAATTGGTTAGTGAAGGGGGACAGAGAAAGTTTTGCCTTTTGGGATATTGACTTTAAGCTGGTAATTAAGGAACAAAAGACTCAGAAAGAACCTCTTTGATCCTCCCGGCTTTCCTGCCCAAGAGATTCAGATCAGAAAATCCTGCAGTCGGGAAGGAAGTCTTAGGATGTTCCTCTGAGACTCATTTGATCTAAGTGTGATAAATGGGAAGGCTTGGGGGCTGGGGGGGGGGGGGGGGGGGCTGTGTCCCATTGTTTCTGACTTGCTAGGAGAGTTTGCCAGCCCAGTGCCCTTGTGCCTGCGTGCATTCAGCTCTTCCTCAACAACCTGTCAGCCTGTCAATCACCCATTCTCACTTCTGATATCTAAGACCTCAAAAGGGGGCTTTTCTCCTTTGTCCAAAGTAGTCATAACCCAGTGACGCCTCACTATCTTTGGAATTTTCATGCTTACGGGAGTTCCCGAGGTGCATGTATTGAAATGTGATTTTCTCCTGTTAATCTGTCTAATTTGATTATTCGCCCAGCTAGAAGAATTTAGCAGGTGGGAAGGAAAGTACATATATACCCCATTAGCCTTGACTTTCATTGCTTCATCGTGATCTGGAAGGAAAAACTGGCCAGTGTTTTAACTGTCCTTGTGTGCCACACTCTAGAGGCTAGAGGCTAAATTCTGGTCCCAGCCATGCTGAGCCCAAGGCCTCTACCTGCTGGCCATTTGGCTGTCAAGTTTCAGCCTAGAAGTTCGGTTTCTCTCAGAAGCTCCCACAGCCCCCTCTGCTTTCTTCAAGGCACCCACCACTCTTGTAATTACTTTGTAATGAATGTCTCACTAAACTGTAAGCTCCATGTGAATTCTATCTCCAGATTCTTGCTTTGAAAAAAAAAAAAAAAATGGGTGGCCCTAGCCAGTTTTGCTCAATGGATAGAGCGTCAGCCTGCGGACTTAAGGGTCCCGGGTTCGATTCCGGTCAAGGGCATGTGCCTTGGTTGCGGGCACATCCCCAGTGGGGAGTGTGCAGGAGGCAGCTGATCGATGTTTCTCTCTCATCGATGTTTCTGGTTCTCTGTCCCTCTCCCTTCCTCTGTAGAAAGTCAATAAAATATATATTTTTTAAAAATGGGTGGATGTTCAAACCTATTTATTGAATTAAAACACTTTAAACAGATTCAGCCCGTGCATAGCTTTTTCGTTTTTTGTTTTTTAAAATTTATTTTTATTGATTTCAGAGAGGAAGGGAGAGGGAGAGATAGAAACATCAATGATGAGAGAGAATCATTGATTGGCTGCCTCCTGCACACCCCACACTGGGGATCGAGCCCGAAAGTGGGGCATGTACCCTGACCAGGAATCAAACCATGACCTCTAGGTTCATAGGTCAACGCTCAACCACTGAGCCATGCCAGCTGGGCCATGTTTAGTTTTGAACAGTGGTTAAAAGTCAATAGCTTTAGCCCTGGCCTGGTAGTTCAATTGGTTAGACTAGAGCATTGTCCTGATACACCAAGGTTGTAGGCACAATCGCCAGTCAGGGCACATACAAGAATCAACCAATGAATGTATAAATAAGTGGAACAACAAATTACATTTCCTTCCCCCGCCCCCTAGAATCAATAAATAAAAATTTTAAAAACTAAACTTGGTAGCTTCAAGTTTACATAGATTTCAAAATCTAATGTAACCAAAAAACTTATATGCGCGTATGCATAACCCTTGGACACAGACAATAATGTGGTGAAGGCCTAAGGAGTGGACTGGAGTGGGATGAAGGGGTCAGTGGGGGAAAATAGGAGACATCTGTAATACTTTCAACAATAAAGATTTAAAAAAAAAAAAAAGTAAAAAGAACCCTAACTGGTTTGGCTCAGTGGATAGAGCATCGGCCTGCGGACTGAAGGGTCCCCGGTTCGATTCCGGTCAAGGGCATGTACCTTGGTTGCGGGCACATCCCCAGTGGGGGGTGTGCAGGAGGCAGCTGATCAATGTTTCTCTCTAATCTATGTTTCTAACTCTCTATCTCTCTCCCTTCCTCTCTGTAAAAAATCAATAAAATATATTTTTAAAAAAGTAAAGAAGATATTACCAAGATTTTATGCCAATAAATTTGAAAATTTAAGTTAAAAAATAATAGAACAAACACAGGGTTGGGTGAGGATATTTAAAACACAACAGCCCTTAATTATCACCATGTTCTTATTTTGAAACAGACATTTTAACCTTATATATACATGTTTGGAATCAACATTTAGTCCTTCCTGCCTTGGCAGGTGTGGCTCAGTTGGTTGACACGTCGTCCCATATACCAGAAGGTGCTGGTTGGATTCAATACCCAGGTTGCGGGTGTGAACCCCAGTGGGGGCACATGCGGGAGGCAACTGACCGATGTTTCTCTCCCGTTCTCTCCCTCTCCCTTCCCCTCTCTGAAATCAATAATAATTGTTTAAAAGTACACTTGAAGAAAAGACTTAGTCCTTCCTGAGAAGGAAGGGTTAGCAGACCTACATCAACCTCTTCAGACACAAAACAGATATATTGCAATGTTTGGACATGGAAGTATTACAAGAGCAACATTTTCAAACATTTTTCTGTGTGTCATTGTTTCTTGATTTCTCCGCGTGGGGATCTGTATTCCACAGAGACAGGCCAAGTGGAGCTGAAGTGTCCAGCTCATTTCAAAATGTTATTTTCCTGTTCCATGAAGGAATGCTGACGAATACAGAACGCTCAGCAATTTTCCTCTGTGAGGAAACTTTTGGGCAAACTGAGAGGAGCCGAGGAACAATGGCTCCCTTCCTTCTCCAACCGAGCCAGCGGCAAGTGCGCCCAGGACCGGGGGCTGACGGCCAGCGCGGAGGCCTCGGGCCTCATCCGGGGAGCGTGGCATCTGCCACTGCTCCAGAGGGCAGGGACGCAGGCACGCACGTCGGAATCACGCAATCTAACACGCAGGGCCCTCTTTCCAGCACGGAGGACAGACACAGCACGCGGCCGGAGGGGCTGGTAGGCTGGTGAGCCGGGGTGGGGCTCAGGAATCCGGGGTCTTGCTCGGGAAGCTCTCAGTGGGGGCAGGATGCTGGGTTTTGCTGAGTGGCATTGCAGCAAAGGAGCGGTTTCGGGTGGTGACCTGGGCAAGTAGCTGTAATCTCAGACAGAGAGTCTGTAGGATCCATTCCACGGCCCGCCACACACCTGAGCCGCGTTCAATGGAGTAAAAGCGAGTCTTCTTGTGGGCAGTGGCCCTGGCCACAGGTGGGGTCCTGAGGCAGGAGGCTGGACTCCTGTCTTGTTTGGTACAGTGTCCAGCTTGCAGGCTGCTCTGCCCTTGGCTCCAGGTTACTCCCATTGCGGGAGCGGGGGGTTGGGGGGGGGGGAGTTGGAGGGAGTGGGGGGTGAGCCTGGCCCTCGGTGACAGCAGGCATGGTCCTGACACGTAAGACAAGCCCTGTCTCCCAGCATGACGGGGGCAGAGCCAGGCCTCCCTCTGGAACAGCCCTTACCCAGTCTTGTCCTGGGCTGTCCCACCTCCTGAGCCATCCTTCTGGGGGATCTCCCTGTTCCCATTGTCGCCCTGAGATTTAACGCGGATACATTTGAAGCTTTAGCCCGGGTAAGACTTGGTGCAGGTGTGACGGGTGGCGGAGTAAACCTGTGAAGGAGAGATGGACAGATCGGGCAGGGAGTCGAGCCTGGAGGGGCGGGATGCCTTCGCAGGGCGCCCATCCAGGGAGAGGAAGGCCCGACCCCTGGGAAGCCCTGGCTGTCTTCCTCCGATTCAGGATGAGTTGCCCAGCAGCCTTTTCCAAGCAGACAACCTCCGTGTGAAGCCAGATGAGACCCTCGCTGAGAGGACTTGTTCTTTCAAGAAAACACTGCTTGCACTCTGCAAGGAGGGGCCTCAGGGCTGGCGTCCCCTCCACTCCTCCTCTCCAGACCTCCCCACGTGTCTTTTTCTTACACGTGAGAAAAGACAAGCCAGGTTCCCTTCCAAGCCGGCTGGTCCCACTGCTGTCATCTCCACCTGGTGGGGAACGCAGGTGCCCACCCCATCACACCTCCCCTCTAACGCAGCCCCCACGGCCTCCCCACCCTCAATGCCTTATCCCATTGACTGTCCTGCTGGAGGTGCCCGGGGTACTGTGAGGATCCACACCTGACTCGCCCACATACCTGCCTTCAGTTTCCATGAGGTGTCTGTGTCTACCCTTGTGTTCACCTGTCTGCCCCACTAGCCGGAGGGGAGGAGCTGTGCCTTAGTCACTTTTGTGTTCCCAACCCTAGGACACTGTCTGGCTAAAGAGCCAATCAGCAAGCTGCGGTTTATGATAAAGCTTCATTATCACACCTGACACAGCTGATTACATCGCGGATCCTCCTTCCTCCTCCCCTCCACACAACGCAGGCTCAGAAGGCCGTGGGTCTTGCCCTATGTCAGGGGTCAATGTTGGCTCCAGAGAGACTTCTGACCATTTGCTCACCATTGCCAGCATCTAGGCAGTGCAACCATAGCACGTGTTCAATAAACCTCAGATGAATGAATGAATGATGAATGAATGAATGGAGCTCGGCTCTGCATCCAGGTCTCCTGGTCCTCAGTCCAGGGGATGCAGAGTAAGAGCCACCCACTCCTCTGCCTTATGCTTCCCTCTTATCACTCAGCAAAGCCCAGCATTCCGTCTCCCAAATGCTTTCCGAGCAAGACCCAGGATCTGTCAGCCACACCTCGAAACTAACACGTACGGCCCCTCTGGCCCTGATGCACCTGTCTTCTGTGAAGAGTGCCACGTGCGTTTAATCATGCACCTCCGTCGTGCATGCCGGTCCCTGCTCGGCTGGGGCAGTGGCAGGGGCCACCCTGCATTGGGCAGTCTCTGCTGGCTCCTTACAGGCCATCAGCCTGGAGTCCCTTCTGAAGTCCCTTCCTGGCCTCAAGATTCCATGACCAGGACTCTGGTGCTGGCCACTCCTTGGACCCGAGCCCATGGGGGCCCCTGGGGCCACCGCACCCGTATCGCTTTACCCTGCTGTACTGTTTCGTACTTGATCTTCTGGCTGCTTCTGCGAGTTTGTTTTGTCTTCCTGCCTAGATAATAAACTCAAGGCCAGGACTCGCTGACCAAATAACAGAGACAAAGGCAGGCGTTCTGGGCTTGCATCACCCGATTCTTTTTAAAACCCTCCCACTTCCAGGCCGAGATCCTTCATCCTTGTCAACAAGCTTATCAGCAGGCGTGACTCACCCCTAGAGGGTGACCTCAATGCTGGGAATGAACAGAGGAAGCGCCATCAAAAATTGCTATAGATTATTTCCAGAAAGTTTGCATATTTGCCTCTTTGGGGGCACTCCCAGACATGTGGACCTGGAACACCATCAGGCAGGAAGGAGAGGACGTGGCAGCAGAATGGGGAGTGAGGACAGGGAGAGGCAGGCAGATTCAGGACTCGGAAACCGGCAAGGAGGGGTGTGCAGGATTTGGAGACGGGCGAGGGGGGGTGTGCAGGATTTGGAGACGGGCGAGGGGGGTGTGCAGGATTTGGAGACGGGCCTGGCAGCCATCCAGGTCAGCTGAAGCCACCCCCCCAACCCGGTCCCCCCTCTTCATGGCCTCTCGTCTCAAGACCTCCTTCTGGGGTTCTGCCCACCCCACCTTCCTGAGCTCCTGCCTCCTGGGCGGCACCACCAGTCCACACCAAATGCGACCAATACTTTATTCGCACGCTAGAAATAAGCCAGTACAAACCACAGTTAAAAAAATTAATTTGGTGCTAAAAAAACCCCACCCCAGTCCCACATATCTGTTCTCTGGACCATCCAGGAGCCTCAGCTTTTCTGGGCCTCCTGCAGGAGCCTGAGCAGGGGGTCATCCGCCCTGAGGGCAAAGGTGAGGGTGCGCCGCTGGTAGTGCTCCGGGTCGCGCTCCAGGTTCTCGATCACCTCTGCCAGCAGGTGGGCCCGCTCCACCCCCGAGCCGGGGGCCTCGAAGCCCAGGGCGGTGAAGTGCACGTGCAGGTGGTAGTAGGAGGGCAGGTAGTGCAGGTACACGCGGAGGCGGTCCCCCTTCACCTGGTACCGCTGTAGGATGGCTTCCTGGGGAGAAGGGAGTGGCGGGAAGGGGTCACTGCGCTGCCCACGAAGCAGCACCAGCCCCTCCTCCTGCCCTAACCCCAGACTCGCCTCCGGGCACCTAACAAAACCCACACACGGCCCTCTGCCCACTGCGCGCTGCAGGTCCCTGCCTTCCCGCCGTGGATTCAGAGCAGGCAGGTGACAGCCAAGCTGAGGCTCTTTCTTTTTTTAAAAAAAGAAGAGGCCCTAACCGGTTTGGCTCAGTGGATAGAGCGTCAGCCTGCAGACTAAAGGGTCCCGGGTTCGATTCCAGGCAAGGGCATGTACCTTTGTTGCGGGCACATCCCTAGTAGGGGGTGTGCAGGGGGCAGCTGATCTATGTTTCTCTCTCATTGATGTTTCTAACTCTCTATCCCTCTCCCGTCTTCTCTGTAAAAAAACAATAAAAAAATATTAAAAAACAATATTTTTATTGATTTCAGAGAGGAAGGGAGGAGAGGGATATAGAAACATCAACGATAAGAGAGAATCATTGATTGGCTGCCTCTTGCATACTCCCTACTGGGGATCGAGCCCACAACCTGGGCAGTGCCCTTGACCGGAATCGAACCAGGGACCCTTCAGTCCGCAGGCCGACGCTCTATCCACTGAGCAAACTAGCAAGGGCCCCCACATGAAGGGACAGTGGCAGGATCAGGGCTCCCCACCCCACTTGGATAAACATTTGTTTCCTCACGCGGCTCCTGCTGGAAATCTAGACAGTCCAGGGCCTAAGAACGGCCCCACAGACCCAGGCTGGGACGGTCCGTCAACACAAAAAGCACCAGGTGGGTGGAGGAAGCCTCGCCCCCTCAGCCTGCAGCAGAGTGAGGCTCGGGCAATGGGCATGGCTGAGAGAGGGCCTTAGTGAGAGAACAAGGATGGGCCGGACGCCTGGCAGGAGGGGAGCCTGACTTTGGCCCCTGCTCCCTCGGCCCCCACCTTGTGCATGGGTAGGGCTTCTTTCCTTTTTTAAAAAATTATTTTATTTTCATAATAGGTCTTTAAAAAAAGATCGTTACCTGAGGACATGTTCACTGATTTTCAGTGGGAGGGGAAGGAGGGGGGAGGGAAGGAGGAAGAGGGGGCAGGGAGAGAGAGAAACATTGACGTGAGAAACCTCTATAGGTTGCCTCCCACATGCATCCCAACTCCGGCTGGGGATCGAACCTGCAACCTAGGTATGTGCCCTGACCAGGAACTGAACCCACAACCTTTCAGTGTAAGGGACGATGCTCCAACCAACTGAGCCACACTGGCCAGGGCAGAGGTAGGACCTTTTGTATCAAACCCCTTTCCCGGAGTCCCCAAGGCTTAGAGTTAAGAGGAGATTCTGGTTTCCACTGTGGGCAAACCCTTCAGGAGGTCAGAGGTGAAGAGGAAAGAACTAGGCCCCCGAGGGCTCGGGATGCACCCCAGAGCGGCGTCTGTATATGGCGCTCGGGCCAGGCCGACCCCCAAAGGCTTTGCGGGCTAAGCGGGGACGGCCAGAGCTGCCAGCGCAGCTGAAGTGCTGGCCTAGCATCTCCCCAGAAGGAAGACGCACTCTCTGCCACCCAGAGGCTGTTACAGGAGAAACGAGCCACTCCAGCCAGACAGGCAGCCAGAGAGGTGTGACAGGGAGCTGGGGTCAGAGGTCAACAGAGAGCGGACCCAGCAGAGCCCTTCCTCCAAGTGATCCAAGCCTGGCAGCAACGCTGTGGAAGGAGCACCAGGACTGCAGGCCTGGGCACTGGGGGGGGTGTGTGTAAGTGTATATGTGTGTGTGTGTGTATGTGTGTGTGAGTGTGAGTGCGTGTGTGCGTGAGTGTGAATGTGAGTGTGTGTGTGAATGTGAGTGTGTGAGTGTGAGTGCGTGTGTGCGTGAGTGTGAATGTGAGTGTGTGTGTGTGTGAATGTGAGTGTGTATGTGTGTGTGAGTGCGTGTGAGAGTGTGTGTGTGTGCATTGTGAGTGTGTGTGTGTGCGTGTGTATGAATGTGAGTGTGTATGTGTGTGTGAGTGTGTGTGTGTGTGTGAGTGCGTGTGTATGAATGTGTGTATGTGTGTGTGTGTGAGAGAGTGTGTGTATGTGTGTGTGAGTGTGTGTGTGTGTGAGAGACTGTGTGTGTGAGTGTGTGTGTATGTGTGAGAGTGTGTGTATGTGTGTGTGTGTATGTGTGTGTATGTGTGAGTGTGTGTGTGTATGTGTGTGTGTATATGTGTGTGTGTGTGTGTGTGTGTGTGTAGGGGACCTTCAAATGTTCCAAGTGGAAAAAAGGCCGAGAACAAGCCCCCAGAATAGAGGCTTCAGAAGGATCCTACCCAGATAGTGAGACCCAGGGAGGTGAGGCCCAGGGTCAGGCAGCTGGCTTGGGTCAGAACCAGGGCCACATCCCTGGATTCTAGTCTCTCTTCCCCCATCTTCCCTCCCCTCGGGGCTCCTTTCAGCACCCTCAATAGTCCCCCACATAGACGGCATCCCAAATCTCAGGAGTGAGAGAACACAGACTCGGCCCACAGGCTAGAGTAGAGGCGGTTCCTGCATTCACACGTCAGAGCCATCGATCCAGCTACAAGAAACATGGCTGCATGGTGTGGCTGTCACAGCCAGACTGGCAATCCCGGGCGGGGCGGGCGCCCAGACGGGACCTGCTGGGGAAGGCAGGGCGCTGCAGTGGGAACTTAAGAGGAGGGTGGGGCAGGACAGGGGCAGGGCCTGGAAAGAGCCTGTGTGTAGCCCACACTGACTCTGAGAAAGCAGCCCCCGTCGCAGACACCCTTCTGGGAAGGGCGAGGAGATACAGGGAACACACTGGAAGCAGAGGGTAATTCCTCTGGGCTTCGATGTGTTGCCAGGGCAACTCACCTGCCCCTCCCGGAGGATGTTCCTGAGCAGCGGCAGGTGCTCCGCAGTGAGGTCCCGAAGCGACCTGATGCCCCGGCGGTGGCAGATGGCGATCAGGTACAGGTCATCCAGCTGCAGAGAGCAGGGGTACAGCAGGCTCAGCGGGCGACAGAGCTGGGGAGGCGCCAATCCTGGAAGCCCCCAGCGAGGCCAGCAGCGCCCACCCCCACGCCTGCAGTGCCAGCCACAGCCCGCCCCAGGGACCCCAAAGCAGGACTGACCCCCAGCAATGTGGGAGTCCAGGTGCCCCGTGAGTGGATGGTCTAAGGAACGGAACTGCCCATTCCTCCTCAAAGGAATACCCTAAACTCAGAGCTGACGGGGCTCAAGTGCCAAGGACAACGCTTCGCTGCAGGAGGTCAGGGTCTAATCGCATGGGCACAAGTAACTGCTCAGACATGAGGTGAGAGAAGTGCAGGAAGAAGGAAGACCGGCGAGGGCCATCCGGAGAGGCTTCCTGGAGGAGGCGGCGGGGATCTGGGTCTTGAAGAGGTAGGTTTACAGGAGGGGCAGTCAGGGAGAGGGGACAGTGAGAGCAAAGGCTCGGAGGCAGGAGAGCACAGTGCTATGGGCAGAGTAAGCAGCCCAATCTGTCGGGACTCAAAGGCGGGTGAAGGCATGTGAGGGTGGAAAGGGAGCCAGGACCAGCTCGGCACGGGCACCACCAGAGCCGCACTAACCTTCTCCTCCCTTCCCCTGCCTCCCGGCCCGGCAGCCCTTCCCACTGTCCTTCCTGAAAACAGCACCTGGCCACAACCTGGAGGTCACAACACTGCAAAGACCCAACGTTGACAAGATGGTGCCCAGGACAGAAATGAACTCCTCTGGCCCAGAATCCGTCCCCACCACACCCCGCTCGCCCAAACCCTGGCCTTGGCTGGCGGTCGCGTCCCGTGCGTGTGTGTGAGGCAGGCCCAGACTCCAGGGCGTGGGGGGAGGCCTGGGGCAGCTCCAGCAGCACTCAGCCCTGCCTCTAAGATGCCAGATTCCTCAACGAGATGAGACAGTCTGGGGACCCGACCAAACCCTGAAGGGCCCCGAGTTCAAAAGTGAGAATGAGACTTTCCAGACGGCACCTGATGGCCAGCGGTGCCTCTTCCTGCCAGCAGTCCCTTCCTGCCCCAGTCGCTCTCCTCTGCCAGGGCTCCCAGAGCTGGGCTCCCTGCCCCAGGCCTGCTACACACGGGCCGTGGGAGCCTCTGGCAGATGACAGAGCTGTGCCAACAGGCCTCCCTGGCCCACAAGTCCCTTCGGTGCTCCCCCTTTTCACGACATGCGCCCAGGACATTTACTCTCTCACGAGGTAGAGGCCCAGGAGAAGCCAGGGGAAAAACTGCTTGGACTCGGGGCGTGGGTGTGTGTCTGTGGGTGTCTTCAGTTGTTCCATGTGTCACTATCACAGGACTTCCAAATAGCAGTAGCCTTTGTTTTAGATGCCGTCTGCTGGCCGTCCAAACACGACCTTCAGTCGCACCCGCTGCTCCCTGAGGTGGACTGAGGCATGCAGCCTGGTGCTGGGTGTCAGCTCACGGCTGGGTGTGGAAGGGGAAAAAAGCCATTCTCTGATATCAGACATTACTTCAGATTTTCTGCAGCCAAAGGGCCTCTGGCTCAGAGAAATTCTCTGAAAAAGCTAGACAAGGGGCCGGCAAGGGTCTCAGATTGGCACCCCAGAAGGTGGCCCAGAAGTCAGTCTTCACACCATCAATCTCGTTTTACAAGGGAGGACAGCGGACTCGGAGCAGCAGCTTCCTGGCTCGGGCTGAGGGGGAGAAGGCGATTGGCCGGAGCTTCGGAGGGAGAGTCCTCCCTCCGCCCCTGGGTGACCCAGAAGGGCAGTGTCCGCTGCTGAGATCCTTAGACCCATGTCGGTGCTGAGAATCCGAGTCCCATGACCTGAAAGGGCACGTGTGCCTCCATAAGCACACACACATGCTCATACATACAACAGGGAAAGGCTCTCTGGAAGGACAAAGAAATGCTCTCTTCTGGGGAAGGGAAGTGGAGGCGTGTAGGGTGACGACCTTACTCTCCCTGCACACCCTGGTATGTGCACCTTCACCCTGTGCATGTATGAACCAGACCTACAGAAAAACAAACAAACAAAATACGCAGGCGAGCCCTTAAGACAGCGGTTCTCAACCTGTGGGTCGCGACCACTTTGGCGGTCGAACGACCCTTTCACAGGGGTCGCCTAAGACCATCCTGCATGTCAGATATTTACATGACGATGCATAACAGTAGCAACATGACAGTGATGAAGTAGCAACGAAAATAATTTGATGGTTGGGTCACAACATGAGGAACTGTATTTAAAGGGCCAGAAGGTTGAGAACCGCTGCCTTAAGAGAACTGAGGAAGGGATATGTAACCTCCAGAAAGGCAGAGGTCTGGCACACATTAGGGGCATGGCAGGTATTCGTGGCACGGACGGATGGATGGACAATGGACATACGGACGAAGAGTCTTGCTAATTAATCCCGAGTCATCAGCTGGGGGCTACATAAATACAGGGTATCCCCCCCAAAATGTACACACTGCTGAGTCCTATTACATTTTGAGAATGAAATGTATTTTAATACACTTAGTGCAATGTAATAAACACAGGCTTCATAATTATTTGAAGTGCGTACACATTTTTGGGGACACCCTGTATGTAAAGACATCCTCCTGGGAGAAAGAGCAGCAGGAGGTGCCAGGTGAGCAGAGAGCCTCCCCGAAGAAAACGCAGGTGTACTGCTCTCCTCCACCCCTGCCTGGGGAGGAGGAGGTGACGTCCAGCCTGCCGTCTCCCTGCTGGAGACACTGCCTAATTGTCAGGTTCTGTCGCAGGGCAAGGATCTGAGACAGTGACATATGGCATTACCAAGAGACCGTGCTAATTAAGCAAAGGTTAAGAACAATGGCACCTATATAACCATCAAGGAAAGTCTGACTTAAAAAAAAATTTAAAGAGAGGAAGGCAGAGGGAGGGAGGGGAAGGGGGAGGAAGGGAGAAAGAGAGAGAGAAAGCTCAGTTGCCTCCCACATGCACCCCAACCAGAGACCAAAATCTGGGTATTTGCCATGACCTTGAACCAGTGACCTTTTGGTGCACGGGATGACGCTCACCCAACTGAGCCCCACGGGTCAGGGCAAAAGCCTGACATTCAGCCTGCCCATCCTCGATCGCTGAGGACCAGTCCAGACCTGCGCTGGATGCCAGTGCCGCTCCTGAAGCCTCTCTGTCTTAAAGGAACAGAGGCAGGACGCCTGCCGGCACCAGGTCAGAGGACCCCGATATGCCTTCTCAGTGCCGTGGGCTTCTAGAATGGAGACGCACAAGTCGGTCTCCTGCTGTCCCTCAGGCCACCCCCACTGCAATCACAAGCTCGGATCTTGTGAGTCTGGAGTCCCTCCCACCCCACCCCCACCTCCCGTGACCAGGCTGCAATCCAGGACCTCCAGGCACAGGGCTGCTGGGGGCAGACAGGGTTTGCACAAGGCATGGCCCACTGCTGCCACCAGCATCCCCAGGGCCTGTCCCAGCTCCCCCAACATCTCCAGGGCCAGTCCTGGCTTCCTCTGTGGAGGCTTGAAGTGGGGCTCAGCTGCAGGGGAGGGGAGGTTGGGGGCCGCCTCTCTCACTACTGCACCCCACATCTTTTTTTAAAAAACATATTTTATTGATTTTTTACAGAGAGGAAGGGAGAGGGATAGAGAGTTAGAAACATCGATGAGAGAGATCGATCAGCTGCCTCCTGCACACCCCCCACTGGGGATGTGCCCACAATCAAGGTACATGCCCTTGACCGTAATCGAACCTGGGACCCTTGAGTCCGCAGGCCGACGCTCTATCCACTGAGCCAAACCGGTTTGGCTGCACCCCACATCTCGCCTAGCTCTCCAACTCCTGGAAACTCCCTTCATTTCCTACCACCCCGAGCCACGTTCAGGAAGCCCCACAGCGCTGGAAAGACAGCTGGTGCTCACGAGCCTATGCGCCTGAGCCGAGAGGCTGGCCCGGTGCCCAGCCATGGGCTCCCAGCCCCCATATCTGGCATTGAAGGGGGCACGGCAGGTACGGAAATCACCCAATCAAAGCCAAGCAGACTGCCGGTGAGCCCAGTAAGGACCTAAAGGCCCCAAGAGCCGGCTGAGCAGGCCGGGGCTGAGAAAGAAGGGGGAGGCGTCCCGGGCGAGGCGGGCAGGGCCCACCCACCCGGAGGATGCCTCTGCAGGTCCCATGACTGCCAGAGCAGCGCAGAAACCAGAAGGGCCCACCCTCCGGAGGATGCCTCTGCAGGTCCCATGACTGCCAGAGCAGCGCAGAAACCAGAAGGGCCCACCCTCCGGAGGATGCCTCTGCAGGTCCCATGACTGCCAGAGCAGCGCAGAAACCAGAAGGGCCCACCCAAAAGCAGAACGGAAACCCAAGCTGGAATCTCAGAGTCCAGTTAGAGGAGGGGGGCATCTATCTACTCCCCACTTCCTACTCGGTGATTCCGCCTCTGGCCTCCATGGCCTTCTCCTGGCCCGACCTGCTGCAGGCTGCATCCGGCCCCATGCAGGCGGTGGCGGGAAGCGTACCCCCTGCAGGCCGCTGTCTGCTGTTCTTCAGCAGGGCATGCAGGCCCACCCAGGGGGGATGGTACACTGTGACTGCAGCGGGCAGGTGCAGGGGAATGAGGGTGGGAGGAGAGAAGGTGGAGAGACAGAGAGGCTACAGAGAACTGGGAGGGACAGAGAGAAGGTGGCTCCCCCGGAAGCCCGCTCCTTAGTGGGTGGAGCGGCAGCAGGCACATGGAGACCAGGAAACACGGTGGAGAGGCTCAGGGAGGAGGAGCTGCCGGGCCTCCTCTGTAACTGGGGCAGTGCAGGGGAAGCCACAGGCTGTTCGCCGTGACTGCTGCCTGTCACTAGTTCAGACCATGGGCTGGCCCGGGTCTGCTGGTGTCTAGGGAGAGGAAGGAAAGCAAACAGCCCAGCACAGGCTCCAGAGAGTGAGAGTGGCCACCCAAGCCACGTGGCTGGCTAAGGAGCAGCCCGGGTGGTTATACAAACATCGCCTCATCCCCGCCTCCCCTTTCCCCAACCGCACACAGACCCAGTGGGGGTGGGGGCTGGAGGAGACAGAAAGGGCGTTAAAGTGCCCGCTGAAGCATAAACACTCCGTATGACAGGTATGCATTCGCGTGCAGAGCTCAGACCTCTCCCCGCTGGTTAAGGACAATCTGCTTAGAGAGTGCGAGACCAACGGGGGAAAGACGGTGGCTTAAGGTAGGATTATGGTGGGTCATTGACCCGACCCGGAGCAGGACATGGAGAGCAGAGAACCCAGCAGGAAATCTCTTACCTGCTGTTGGTTCCACTTGAGGTCGGGGATGAGGACAAAGCCGTCAGTGGGATCTGGGTTCTCAAAAACAATCCGGTCGGCTTCCGCCTTCTTGTCGAGAATGTTGTACACCCACTGGTGGCAGAAAGAGAGAGGGTTCCTATCCCGTCACCACCCCAGGCTGGGCTAGGGAAGCTCTCTGGCCCCTCCAGGAAGAACAGCCACTGAGCTCAGGGCATCCACCTCAGGCTGCCCTGTCCCACTGCTGACACTCCGTCACCAGCCATCCCCACAAGGCCCCGGCCGTGCAGAGGTCACTGGCTCTTTAGGCTCCTGCTGGTCAGCAGTGTGCATACACTCTGCTGCGGCCACACAGGCCCAGTCCTCATCCACCCTCCACTGCCCACAGATCCAGGGGAGAGCGTCTCCACGGGCCCCTCCCACATTACTCGGGACACAGCAAATGATCAGGTTGGGGTTCCCTCTGCACAGGAAGCTGGCTCCATGCCAGGGCAGATTCTAGATAAAGTGTGGGATCCTCGGAGAGGCTGCCCCACTGGGATTCGCACAGTGGCTGCCTACCTGGCGCCACAGCAGTCTCCGCTGACATGGCGCCTGTGTAACAAAGCAGACCTGCCCCAGCCAGTGTGGCTCCGTGGTTGAGTACTGACCTATGAACTAGGAGGTCACGGTACGATTCCCGGTGGGGGCACATGCCCGGGTTTCGAGCTCAATCCCCAGTGGGGGGCGTGCAGGAGGCAGCTGATCAATGATTCTCTTGTCTACCCAGGGTTCTGGCCTCCCACACCCCTTAGATCTGCTGCTGCCGAGTCTTAGGGAGCCCTTCCTTGGGTAGTGTGGATCCCAAGGACATCAGTTTATAATCAAGGTCCTGATGGCCTCTCTGAAGAAGCCTCCTGCAAGGAGGTTAAGATAAGGCCCCTGTTCTCCAGGGCTCACCCCCAGACCACAGACCTCAGCATTTCTCCACTTCCCCCAGCTCTGAGCACTCTTTGCAAAAGAGACTTCCTCCCAGGACTGTGAACTCCATGCCAGAAAGCCTAGAGAACCCTGCTGGAAAGCCAGACAGAGGCAGCGCTGGGCTCACACTGCTGCCCCTGCGCCTGTCACCATGGCCTCCACGCTCACACAGGGGTGAAACGGGGCGCCAGGGCACTGACACCAACACCCGTGGAGGGCTCCTCTGCCCACTTCCGGAAGTGCGGACACAGCAGTTTAGGGTCTGCACACCTCATCCCAGGAGTCTGCATCCTTGGCTGTCAGCTCCTGGCCAGCACGGCCAAGGTCAAGTGCAGCTTTCTGGGCTGGAGAGCTAGGAGCAGAGGGGCCTGCAGGGACTAGCTGGGCCTCCCAGGCTCCTGGTAGGACCCACACCAGGTCACAGGTAGGCCACCCACTACAGAGAAAAAAGGCCGCACTCCCCGAGAAGAGCCTGGCCGCCCACTCCCTGGGAGAGGTCTGGAGGGTGACGAGGACCGAACTTCTGCCTTTGGGGAACTGACTTTTAACCTGTGAATTAAGAAACAAGTCTCAGAAAGAAACTTTGACCCTCCCGCCTTTCCTGCCTAAGAGATGCAGAGTGGCACCTAGTCCAGGGCTGGAGTCTCGGGATGTTCACCTTAGCAGCCTGATTTGAACTGGGTTTGGTAGGTGGAGGCGACCAGCCTAATGGGGGGGAAAGGGAAGGAGGATGAGAACAGAGATGGCGCTGACCTCCGGGCAAGACTGTCGTGGGTGCGAGGATGGAGCGGCGACACCAGGCGGGCGGTGAGGAGCGCAGTCTTACGCCGAGCCGGGCCCTGCTCCAGTGCCTCCCGGGGCTGTCCTTGCAGCAATCCTGGAAATGTGGGGCTGTGAGCACCCCACTTTGCAGGAAAGGGAAAGGCAGGGAACGGAAGTTCACACAATTCTAAGCCAGAGCCTGGTCTCAGAGCCCGCGCTCCAGGCTGCATGGGAAAGGCCTCTGGGGGAGCAGGAGGGACCTCAATCCACGCGTCTCAGCCAGGACCCGAGATGAGAAAGGGTGAGCCAGGGAACAGGATTCCCACATCCCGAGGGGCTATGTATGGGGAGTAGCCACCCTCTGAAAGCAAGGCAGGGAGACGGCCACCCGACGATGAGGACCTATGAGCAGCACGGAATGCACCTGGCATGGCCCAGCAGTGACACTGGCCACCCTGCCCGGACCCTCTCCTCCCTTGGGGCATCCTGCTTCCTCTTCAAGCTCCTGCTCCTCTGCTCAGCGCCTGCTGGCCCCCTCCTCTGGCCCCGCTTCACCTGCCCGCACCTGCAGGCATCTCAGCTCTGCACTGTTCCGTCCTGTTCCCCAGAACTGTCCCGTGCGTGCATAATGGCAGCTGCCACTCTGGCGCCCTTTCTGTGCTGGGAACAGCAGCAGGCCCGTGATAGGTGGCACCTCTCTCCATTTCCACCGGGACTGGGTCATGTTCCGACAGGAAACAGGGCTTCCGAAGACCCAGCCGATGCTGATGAAGCCTCGCTCAGGGACTCATTATCGGCTTCAGCCTGAGCATCTCTCCTGCGCTGAGTCACACCCCCACTGCCTTTTTCCCGGGCATTTTCACTAGAAGTTCCAGGCACCAAATGTGAGGAGCCTAACAGGGTAGTCGGCTAAGAGCACCGAGGCTGGGGCCAGGCCACCTGGCTTAGGGCGCCCGTCTCCGAAGGGCTGTTGTGGAGATTTTTTGCGGTGATGCACGTAAGGTGCTCAGAACAGTTCGGGCAGCATGTGAGGACTGAACACACTGTCGTCCACATTAACCCTCTCTGCTGTCCACGTCCCCCATCCTGGTTAACAGTCCTACTATCTGTCCCCTCATCGCTCAGGTGGGACCTGGAGCCACCCCAGGCTCTGCCCAGGTCTCCACATCACCCAGTTGCTACGCCTTCCCTCTCCAGTCGCTACCGCAGCCTTCCCCGCGGCCTCGGCCTCGTCTGACCCATGCTGGCCTCTGGTCCTCCTGCTCCCCCTCTCACCACACTCACCTCACCCGTGATTAAACTGCTCAGGGGACCCTCCCTGGCTATGGCAAGCGTTCTCAAATCTGATGAGCAGCAGAAACAGATCTTTTAAAACACAGATTTCCCAGCTCTGTGCCCTGAACGTTCTGGTTCAGCAGATATGGTCTAGGTTCTGTATTTTTAAAAATCTCACCAGGCCGCCCTGATGATGAGCAAGGTGTGGGAACTCCTGGAAAGAGTGCCTCCCCCCGGCCCCTGCTGGCCTTCTTGTGTTATCCCCTAGGACCCAGCTGGAGGGTCCCTTTGTGAAGCCCCCACTGTCTGAGCTGATCACTCCCCGTGTCACCGCTGCACCTCACATATAAACCACCAAAGTGCTGGTCATCATATTGTCAGACCACATGTCCCTCTTCCCATCAGACACAGGGGCCTTGTAGTGTCCACCTTGGTGACCCTCCCGAGCCAAGCACAGGGCCTGGCACAGGCAGATGCTCAAGAAACACGATGACTGTCGCCAGCTGAGCTTAGTGCTGGTGAACTCGCTAGAAACAGCCAAGAAACGATACACAAGTGCTCGTGTCAAACGAAGTCGGTAGAGCAGTGGAATTCTGTTGTATTATTCTCCAAAAGGATGTGAATAATGGTGCATAAGGTACATATGACTCACACGACTATATTAAGGGTTTCCTCTCTTGAATCCCAGGGGTGTGCAACCAGCACATAGAACATATATCCCAGGAGATCCCTCTAGGATCCTGACAGCAGAAGCTACCCAGGAAGCTGGAGCATCTCTTTTCCACTCAGAAGGCAGAGCAAGTGCTGGGACTTAAAATTAAAACGTCAAGCCAGCGTGAGCCCGAGGAACCTGGTGCGAACACAGCTCAGGGAACCGCGGCTGACAGCCAGGCTGGGAGAGGGCTGTGGGCACACAGGGCACAGGGCCTCCCGCCCCGCCTGCCGGCCGTCCATCCCCCTGCACGGCCCCTACAGCCAGGACACCACGTCGCTGGCCCTGGGAGAAATGGCTGTGAGTTTCCCATATTGGAACACCCTCCAGCTCTGTAACCTGAACCTTGGAGAGTGGGAGAGAACAAGGGTGAGTGATGAAGACATGGAGACAGGCAGTGAGTGAGCAGGAAAACAACTCATCCGTCATACTCAACGCAGAGCATTCACTCGGGGCCAATTCCAGGCAGACGTGCCGGTTGGCGTTGGGTCCACGCCAAGGAGAAATCGGGATCTCTCAGCTAAATGGCCTTGCATCTGGTCCAGTCGCCTAAGACACTCAGAAAACGCCGCCAGCCCCAGGGCGAAAGGCCTGCACGAAGCGCCCAGGGAGAGCGGGTCTTGCCCTCTGCGGAATGAACACGAGGAAGAACTGGCCACGGGGAAGTTCTTTACTCTGAGATTCGGCTTTTGGAGGCTGGTTTGCTCAAAACCAGGAATAAAAGTCTGGACTGGGGTGGGCCCAAGGAGGCATCGGTCTTTGCCCATTCACGGATACCTGGGGAGGGCGCAGCCACTCAGACTGCATCAGGGCTGCTGCCGAGGAGGCACAGATTCTCCAATGGACCAGGCTGGGACCCCCAGGGAGCCTGAGGGGCATGCCGGGACCAGGCTCAATTCCCCTATCAATGACTATCATCCGGAAAACAGTGGCCACCTCACGGTAGGACTTTTTATGCCATTTCTTTTTTTTTTTTTTCAAGACTTTATTTATTTTTGGGCAAATATATTTTTATTGATTTTAGAGAGGAAGGGAAAGGGAGAGAGAGAAACATCAATAATGAGAGAGAATCACTGACCACCTGCCTCAACGCCCCCTACTGGGGATCGAGCCAGAAACCCGGGCATGTGCCCCGACCCGGAATCGAACCCTGACCTCCTGGTTCATAGGTCAACGCTCAATCACTGAGCCACACTGGCCGGGCCTATGCCACTTTCCTGCTGACTCGTCTCCACAGCACTGGTGACTGTGCACCTCCTGTGGTCATTTCCATCCCTGCGTGCTGTCTCCTGCGCGAGGACATAAGCTCAGGGAGGCAGGGAGCCCACAGCCTGTGTTGTGGACCAGTGCCGGCTCCTGGTAAGACCTCGGCAAATGCCTGAGAAAGATGCACTAGCCCCTGGGACAGCACTCCATGTCTGACCCCCTGGGCCAGTCCAAGTCACCTGGATGCTGAGGCTCTGGGACTCCAGGTGGGGTAAGGTGACGTTCTTGTAATCACCTCCTGTCTCTCGAACCAGGTGGAGGTCCTGGCGCAGGTACTTCTGCAGGTGCTTCTCTGTGGCGGGGTAAACCACGGTTGTCTTTACATCTGCAATGACACAACACAGCCCGGATTGCACAGCTGTGGCCACTCTGGTCCCCACCACAGCAAGGAGACGACTTCTGCCGCCTCTGAGGCTCTCGTCACCTGTGATCCACTCCCACAGGGCCTTGTGCCACTGAATTCATAAGCTGGGCCACACTCAGAATCTGGGAAACTCATCACCCACTCCTCAGCCTTCCCCTCTGCTCACATACCAATTCCTAGGTATGTGGGTTTCTGGACCCGGAGCTGAAAATCGGATTTAAAGCCAAGCAGTCCTCTTAACGCCCAGCAGTGTGGGCCAGCACAGTGGTCAAAGGCACGGCCCAGAAGCTGACTGAAGTCAAGTCCTCGCTGTCCTGCTCCTTCCTTGGGACCCGGATGCCAGTCCGGTTACTTAACCTCTCCCATGCCCCTACGTCCCCATCTGCCACCTGAGAACAATAGCTCCTATGTCCTAGGATTGGGATGATTAAGCAAGTTAATACCAGTGAAGCACTTAGAACAATGTCTGACACACAGTCAATATTTACTCTGGCTACTTTATTTATTTTCTTTTTTTAGAGAGGGGAGGGAGAGGGACAGAGGGACAGAGGGAGGAAGAGAGAGAGAGAGAGAGAGAGAGAGAGAGAGAGAGAGATGAGAGTTACAGTGAATGGCTACCTCCCATATGTGCCCTGACTGGGAATAAAACCCTCGACCTTCCAGCGCACAGGGAGACGCTCCCACAGCGGAGCCCCGCCGGCCAGGGCATGCTGGCTGTCTTTAATCCTGGTTTCTCGACCTGGATGCCACCACCACTCTGGCCTCTCTGATTCTCTGCTGTGGCTCTCTGTGCACTGCAGGGTGGTTAGCTAGTCAAACGAAAACTCTCTCCACTTGTGACAACCAAACACGTCTCCAGGCGTTGCCAAATGTCCCCAGATAGAACTGCCCCAGTTGAGAACCACGGTTTCCCCCGGAAGGAAGGGTGTCGTTTTCCTGAGCAGACTCTAGCCTAGGGTCCTGGTCCAGGATCACCTGGTTTGGGTGAAATCCCTTTATCTCTAATAACGTCTGCTACAACTGTTGTCACTACTCTAACATATACACAGGGGTGGGCAAACGTAGGTGTATAGTGGATTCTTATATTATTTATGAATTATTGTTACTTATTTGTATTATTTGTCTTTTTCCATACAGACAGCTGTAAACCTACCTTCGCCCGCCCCTGTATATGGCGCTTCAACAAAGATGCTAGGGGCAGGAAAGGAAACGGGGCTTAACTTCCGTGGCTGTTTCTCAAAAGGCCTGCGGCCTCCCTGACCCTTACTCTAGGTCCAGAGGTGCCCGTCCAAGGACGCAGGGCGGAGCCGTGCAGGCGCACGGAACACTCCAGCAAACTCACTCGCCTGCACACCTAGCACCCAGCTTCCACTCGCACTTGGTCCGAGGAGGGTGGTGATTTTGACCCCCATCTCACAGGGGAGTGGAAGCGCTGATGGGATCCCAGACGAACCCCCCGTCACACGGGGAGGTGTGGCAGAGCAGGCTGGAGCCTGGCCTTCCCTCCCTACAGTCAGTGCTGTAGCCTGTACTGTCTGAAACCTGCTGAAAGCCTACTACTGTCTTCCAACCGCCCAGGGGGTGTCCGCAGCGCTCCACCAAGCACATGGCCTCTGGTGAGGACCAAAGGCCCTACTGCGCCAGCTTGACGCTGGAGAAGGCAGGCACAGACACACGGGACCCGAGCTGGCTCGTGGCGCTCCGCTTACTGGCCATGCCACTGGCTGGGTGTGTTGCTTAACCTCCCAGGCTCCGTTTCCTCACCTGTTAAAGGTGCTCATAAAACCTGCCCCACAGCGTTGCTCACACTAAAGAGCATGTGCCGTCTGGACCGCTGGGATGCTCAGTGAAGACCAGCCTGCGTCCTGGGAATTTGCACTGGACCCTGGAGGGAGGCGGCAGCAAAGGCTGTTCAGTGCTTCTCACTCCCACCGCTCTACCAGCCCAGGGTCATAGCCAGAGGTCAACACGCCCGGAGCTAAAGAGGCAGGGACTGCCTGAAATAGGTGGGATGGCACCACGGGGCCCCCGGCAGTGGGCTCTGGGAGAAAACAGATTCCGGCAGCAATTGGCCTGGGTTCAAATCCTGACTGCACTTGGTAGCTGAGTAACCTTGGGCTGTTGTGAGACTCAATGAGCAGGAGATGGGAGCATTCAGAGAGAGCCCCTCCCCCAACAGGAAAGGGCCCCAGTGCCAGCCCTCTCTCTTGGGTTCGTAGTTATTCCAGTTTCCTGGGCTGAGCCTGGGGAGGAAAACCACGAGGCATGGTGCTCCCTCTGCGTGGGGGAGGTGGACGGAGACAAAGACTGATGTTGGAGAACAGCCTAGCCTCTTGGCAATGGACACGCAGCCTGTGCTCACAGTCTGGGGCTCCCTGGCTGCTCCAGATCAGAAAGTGCTGGGCCCCCAAGCATGCCCCTGTCTGCCAAGGCTTGTCAAAGACCGCCCCGCCACCCAGGGTGCTGGGGAAACGGGCACCTCACGGGGCCAGCCCCCGCTAGCCTCCTGCTGTCCTTCCTTCCCTGGATGCAGGAACTCCTGCCGGGATGCAGAAACCCACCGTGTATCAAGGACCTCAGAGCCAGTCACGGGGGGCCGGCCTCACACAGACCACCAGAAGCCTGGCCCTCACATGCTGGCCAACAGCTCAGGGAAGCGTCCACAGTGCTATGCCAAGCACATGGTGGGCGGGGGCTAGCTGAGTGCGTATCCTCCTGAGGGCCTGACTCCCTCAGACCTGGACTGTCTACTGGCTCCCTATCATGGTCAACACAGCCCTCCATCACCGTGCCAGGACCTCTCCCAAACTCACGTACCCCCGTCCCTGATCTCTGCTCCAGCCAAACCGATCTCCTTCCACTTCCACTAAATCACATCAAGCGTGTGCGCATTTCTAGGCCTCATCACCGGGGTCTCTGCCCAGGGGTCAGAGAGCTTGCACAGCCCTGGCTAGAGCAGCACCCTTAGCTCATCACTGTCTCCCTCACTCATCACCACCTGATAAGAGAGGCAGACTGTCTGATTGCCCATTATAATGCACCTTCCAGGAGACAAAAATTTCATTTTGTCTAACTTTCCATTTTTTATCATTTTATCCCCAGCACCTGGGATAGCACTGGCCCACAGTAAGCACTCAACAAATACTTACTGACCAAATGAATAAATGAAACTGGCCTTTTCAGACTTTAAACCCAGGAAGAGCATTTTTGTCCCAAATGGAATAAAACCTAAGAATCAATGTAAGTTTTCCAATGGCGAACTCTGCTGTTTACCTAAATGCCAATCAAGGTGTTGACTGCAACTGAACTTCCCAAGGAGTTTGGCAAGACCCCCACCGGAAGCCCGGGCCCTCATGTGCTGGATCAATAAATGTCAAACCACTGGGTGGGAATAAATACACTGAGAGCAAGATACCCATGCACAGCCTCAAAATATCTCCCCACGGATTACCTACTAATTACAAAGGGAAAATACCAAGTGATCAAAGTTAACAGCGCTCCTAGGGGAAAACTGACACCTCGTGCCTCATGAGGGATGTGCCGTGCTGTTCTGCCAAGAACAGTCGGAATCCAATCGTGAGGAAATATCAGCAAACCCAGATCCAGGGACATTCCACAGACGAGCAGCTTTACAACTCTTCCTAAGTGCCAGTTAGGAAAGGCAGCCTGGCTGGTGTGGCTCAGTGGTTGAGCGTTGACCTACGAACCAGGAGGTCACAGTTCCATTCGTGGTCTGGGCCCATGCCTGGGTTGCAGGCTCAATCCCCAGTGTGTGGCCAATCAATGATTCTCATCACTGAAGTGTCTCTCTCCCCCTCTCTCTGAAATTAAAAAGAAAAAAAAGGCTGATGAGCTGATGGACATAGATGAGTTCACCTGGAGCTTATTTTAGGACTAGAGCCCCAGTGCACAAATTCGTGCACGGGTGGGGTCCCTCGGCCTGGCTGGCAATTGGGGCTGATGGTGGGGTGGGGAGGGCGCGGGAGGTTGGCCGCCGGCCACCCGTGGGAGGGACCCCAGCTCCTGCATTGAGCATCTGCCCCCTAGTGGTCAGTGCGCATCATAGCAACCAGTCGAGCAGTCATTTGGTTGCTTAGGTGACAGAACCTCCAGTAATTTGAATCCTTCCTCTTGGGCTGGTCAGGTTCAGCACAGGCCACTCTTCCAGTTCCACAGACAGAGGCATAAAGGATTGGCTGACAGCTCTGTACGTGGAGGAGGAGGGTATGGGGTCATCTCAACCTTCAATATCTAATTTTTAAGACTGATTTTAGAAAGAGAGAGGAACGGGAGGAGAGGTAGAGAGAGGTGAGAGGGTGTATGAAAGGGGGGGGGGGCATCAAGTTGTTGTCTCACTTATTTATGCATTCATTGGTTGATACTTCTATGTGCCCTGACCAGAGATCGAACCTGTAACCCTGGTGTATCAGGATGATGCTCTAACTAACTGGGCTTCCCGGCCAGGGCCTTGAGCAGCATTTGTTATATTTTCTAAAACAAATATACTAAAAATAGAAAAATAAGCCCAAGGTCACAGTGGTAGAGCTGAGATTTGAACCCAAGCAGACTGGCTCCTCTATGCAACATCGCCTTCCCGATGCCACAGGGCCACCCTCCTTCAGGCCCTTTCCTAAGACACCACCCCGCAGCCATGTTCTCCAAGCAGCAGCCTCTCAGACAGGAGACACAATGAGTCCCAACCCCTTCGAGACACGTACACCAGTCGGCAAAACCAAAGGCGTAATGAGGTGCCAGAGGGACTGAGGCTGCACTCTGGGAGGTCTGGGAGCACGAGAGCCAGAGGCCGGCAGCAGCAGCGATGCCCAGTGCTCGCTGCCAGCCTCCTGGGAAGTGCAGCGAAGCAGAGGCCGCTCCCTCATCTCTGGAGGGCTGTCTGAGGAGCGGTGTCACGGGGGCACGGCTGCCAGACAATGGGCTGGAACAGGCTCTGGTGGGCACACAGAGGGACTAAAGACAGCCCTGCTCACAACAGGGAACAATGCTGTTGCAACTTGTGTGTGGTACCCCCTCCCCCATATGACAGTGCTGGATGGTGAGAAAGAAGGCCTGGGGAGGGGGCGCCGTCTCCAGAAGAGGGGCCTGGTGGTGGTGTGGCAGCCCCTGCGGGGCTTGGGGTGCAGCTCTTCATCCACAGGATGTCTGGGCAGTGGGAATGGCCACATAATGCATCTCCGATAACAAGGGGCCTGCACACACAGGCTCCTTTCTCTGCAGCTCAGCTGAGCAGACTGGTGTGCCCCAGCTAAGACAACTCTGGCCTGCCCATCGAGGGTCTCCCAAAAGGCCTTCTCCAGTGGAAAACCAGCCCCTCCCCAGCACCCGAACACCAAAGCACAACTGCTTCCCGAGGAGGGAGGCAGGGCTATGGAGAGAAAAGAGCAGCTGCCTCCCGCGCTCGCTGCCAAAGCTGGCTTAGCCAAATCCCCAGGAAAACGCTGCTGCACATGAAACATGAACATGCAAACCACAGACAGTCTGCTCTCCTTCCCATACACATGTTCAAACACGACTGCTTTCCAGCGCTCGCTGATGGCTTCCACACGATGAGGTCATTTCCATGGCTCTGCCTGTGGCTTTGCTCTCCCTTCACCATCGTGAGCCAGTTTCAACTTATTTGACCCAGATGTGCAGGCCCAGGAAAGCAGGGCAGAGGCAACAGCAAAGCACGATCCGAGTGTGGAGCCCACCCGCACCCCCTCCACCGAGCCGAGCAGAGCCGCCAGGTGACAGGCTGGGTGACTCAGACCCGCAAGGCACGCCACCCCAGAACTGCAGCAAGGCTGGCGGGGAGGCCGCTGGAGGGTCTCGGAGCTGCCTAACCCTCCTCCTCCTGGGGCTCCCCCCTCGCTAGGCCACCCGCTCCTCGCCCTGACCTCTGTGACCAGAGAGGACAAGCCAGAGGCTGGAGAGGAGACCGTGCTCCAGTAGAAGGCCAGGGCAGAGTATTCCTGGTCCCCCACTGCAGGGACGCTGGGAGAACTCAAGGCCTGAGAGCAGGGTGTGGTCGGATTCTACTGGAAGCTTCCACCACTCCACAGCAAACCTCAAACCGCTAATTACCTGTCTCCAGGAAAGCAGAGATGCTCTCAGAGGCAGGAGGCAGATGCTGATTTCAGCAAGACCTGGGTCTGAAGGCTCCTTCCCCTCCCCAGCACTGAGGCCCAGCAGAGGGAGGAGGGGAGGACAGGGCCTGACGGCCCGCCAGCGTATGTGATAACTGCACGCAGCCCCAGAGCTGGCTGGGGTGGGGGTGGTCCTTTAGGAAGAGGAAATGCTGTCGGGGGCAGGCTGTGGGCTTAGGGCTCCCCAAGTTCATTTCGACAGAAGGATCCAGGCTCTCTAAGGAGATAAGGGAGCTGCCGGCCGACAATCCTGGCCTTAGAGCTACCGGAAGAAATGGTTCCGAGCTCAGCTGACCAGGCTGCAGAGCTATCAGGCTGAACACTCAGGAATTCCAAAATGTGGTCTCTCTCACCTTCCCGTCTACAGGGGCTGCCTTTAATCCGCCCCGAGGAGCACAGCACCCGGTCCTGTGCTCTTCAACGGAACCGCCACACTGCGTATGGTGGGAAGGGAGAAGGCCAAGGGGCAGGACACACCCCACCGAGGAGCCCAGGACGACGGGAATCCTGGTTGGCGCTCACCAGGAAGCACGGGCCAGGAGTGACAGCAAGACCAGCTGCCACAGCCCAGCCAGCAGAGAAACGGATCCAGCTATCCTGCGGGTAGTCCGCCTCTGCCCACCGGTCCCAGGCAGGCCGGCTTTTCCGCTGACTCGAGCCTTAAGACTGCCACAGAGTCTTGGGACCTTGCCCCGTCGGAGAGAGAGAAGGGCGAGGGGGGTGGGGGCAGAGAGGGAGGGAGAACGCAAGGTTTGTAGTGGAGGCACAACGCAGCAACTCGGGATTCATTCACTTCTAAATAGGCTCTGAATGCAAAGGCTTCTCCGGGCCTCATGGAGTCCAAACGGAGAGGTGAACAGAGGCCTCTGCTCTCGGGGCACAGAGGAGGCGGCACTCAGGGCTCTGAGCCGAGGCGGCAGGGAAAAGAGGGGGGGGGGCCAGTCAGTCAGCCAGCCAGAGGCAGAGCCCAGCTGAGTGAAGAGCTCTACTAAGGGGGTAGGACCCGCTCCACTGTGGGACTTCTGCGTGTCCTTGTCCCACTGCCCTTCCACGTCCAGAGGGAGCCCTGGCACGGGCATCAGGAGCTCTGAAGCACCAGGGAGAAAAGCCGACAGAACCCTGTCACTTATGGGCCATCCACTAATGAAACCGGAGCGGTAAGGAAAGACTCCTGTGGGCTCTCCCCTTTCCCGGCCCATTGCCAAAGCTCAGCTCATGCTCAATGCCTGCTCAACGGCTTTGTCTACACGGTGGCCCTCCCAGGCACCACCCTTCCACCTCCCACCCCGCCGTCACCAAGTCCCGCCCATCACAGGAGGCCACCAGGTCTCCAGGTGTGGGGCAGTCACCTGCACACACGCCAACCCGCCAGCCTGTGTGCACCCCAGGAGGGCCAAGTGCTCTTCATTAGCATATTGCAGGCGTGTCTCCGCAGGGAGGAGGGCGGAAATCACCAGGCTCTGGGGTCCAAGTGTCTTGGGAGTATGTAGTACTTGACGATAAACTGACAGGCCCTGAGCAATGAGGATCATTCAGGCTGTGAAGGAAGGAAGCAGCCAGGGGCCCTAATCCAGGCTAATCGTTTGATCTGCTTCTCTGTTTGTTTTCTGAGGTTAACATTCTAAAAAATATCTATCTATCCACGTGTCACATGAATATATTCTCAAATAATTCTAATCATTGACATAAAGACAGATAATAGTTGGGTGTTCGTTATTCTAGTCTTTTCTTTAATGAGTTTCCATAAATATAACCACCCTATCTAATAAAGGGGTAATATGCAAATTGACCATCACTCCAACACATAAGATGGCCATCCCCATGTGGACACAAGATGGTCGGCAGGGGAGGGCAGTTGGGGGCAACCAGGCCTGCAGGAGAGGGCAGTTAGGGGTGACCAGGCCAGCAGGAGAGGGCAGTTGGGGGAGACCAGGCCAGCAGGGGAGGGCAGTTAGGGGCAATCGGACCGGCAGGGGAGCATCGATCAGGCTGGCAGGAGAGCGGTTAGGGGGTGATCAGGCTGGCAGGCAGAAGCGGTCAGGGGCAATCAGGCAGGCAGGTGACGGGTTGGGTGCCAGCAGTCCTGGACTGTGAGAGGGCCCAATCCCAGTGGGATTGGGCCTAAACGGGCAGTCGGACATCCCTCAAGGGGTCCAAGATTGGAGAGGGTGCAGGCCGGGCTGAGGAACACACACCCTGCCCCACCCCCTGCGTGAATTTTGTGCACCGGGCCTCTAGTAGCTTTATAAAAGTCTTTTTTTCTTTTTAGGCACAAGTGGGATAATCCTTTATGGGTTATCTGCATAGTAGCCCACACTATGCACTCACTGTGCCTTAACTGGCCCCCCCAACCCCTGCTGTCAACAGGGGTTGCTGAGGTTTGAATTTTTTCTGTCACAAATGATGCTGCAATGAATACTCTTGCACCTCTTTGCACATGTGTGAGTGATTGTCTCGGTCAGATACCTGAGAGCAGACATGCTAGGTCAAAGGGAGACAAGGTTTACAATCTCACGGACCTGGCCATATCCAATGCACACCCCACCCGCTGTGCATGAGCACCTGGGAGAAACAGGGTCTGTCTGTCTCAGCACCAGCACCAGCTCTGTCTGGGGGTGGCCTCAAGGGGGTCACTTCTCTATGGTCTAAGCTGCCTACACCTACAGAGACCCCACCCAGCACATCTAGACATAAATGGAAGGCCACCAACTCCAACTTAATGGTGGCCCTCAGACCATTTAAAAAACCCATTGCAAAAGCAGTAAGGAAACACAAAAGGGAACAAACGCCCAAGAATGACGGGAATGAGTGGGAGGCTGCAGAGAACGAGGGTGCGATTAACTTCCCAAAGTGAGGAAGCGGAAGGCAGTACGTGATCGAAGACAACGCTGAAGGAACGAAGCACTAAGTACAAATGAGAGAGCATCCACCAGACATTCGGGGAAAACCAGCAGCCAGAAAAAGAATGACCAGAATAAACACGAAAACCAGAGCCCAGAGGAAATGAGATCACGGAGGGTCAGGAGATAACTTTTAAAACCATTCTAATTAGTGTGTCAGAGCAAGGAAACCCAATCTGGCCTCTGCAAAGCAAGAGCAAGAGGCTATGAAAATCCTATCATCAGAGACCCAGAGGGAAGAAAATTAAAAATACAACTGCCAAATTACAGCCTTCACGACAAGGTCTGCAAGACAAAGTTAAGGCGCTCTACCCACCACAGACAGAAAAGGCAGAGATGGAAACAGTGAGAACAGCAGGCACACACAGGATCAACCTAGGACATCTGACAACTAATAGGATTTCCAGTCGGAGAAAATAAAGCGAAGCATCAAAGAAATAATAGAAAAAATGTACAGAGCAGAAAAGCAACGTAAGACTTTAAATCAAAAGGGTCCAAAAGTACTCAGCACAACGAAAAAAATCCAACCGGGCACCTTATAAGATTTCAGCACACGAAGGATGAAGAGAAGATACTATCAGCTTCTAGAAAAGGAAACTAATAAAGCAATAAAAAAAAAAAAAAAAAAAAAAACCAAAGCCCTAGCCGGTTTGGCTCAGTGGATGGAGCATCGGCTTGCGGACTGAAGGGTCCCAGGTTCGATTCCGGTCAGGGGCATGTACCTCGGTTGCAGGCACATCCCCAGTAGGGGGTGTGCAGGAGGCAGCTGATCGATGTTTCTCTCTCATCGATGTTTCTAACTCTCTGTCCCTCTCCCTTCCTCTCTGTAAGAAATCAATAAAATATTTAAAAAAAAACAAAAAAAAAACAAAACCAAAACCAAGTTAGCTATAAATAAATGAAAATCAACCTGGCTGGCAGGTCTCGGCGGTCGAGCATTGACTCAGGAACCAAGAGGTCACGGGTTGGATTCCCAGTCAGGGCACATGCCTGGGTCAACGGCTCGATCCCCAGTTTGCGCAGGAGGCAGCCGACTGATGATGTTCCTCTCTCATCGATGTTTCTGTCTCTGTGTAAAACTCAATAAAAACATTTGGAAAAAAAAAAAGAGAGAGCGAGAATCACATTGGCATTAGATATCTTATTAGCAATAACGAATGCCTGGAGTTAGATCAATTCCTTCAATGTTGAAAAGGAAAATAAAAAGTAAATTTTGTATTCAGTCAAACCATCAATCAAAAGTGAGGGTAAAGAAAAGGATTTTAAAGTTCACCCCCCCCTTTTCCTTCTGAAGAAGTGCTTACAGGTGCACTTCAGCTAAACAGGAGAAGAGAGCAGGAAAGGAAGGCACGGACTCCAGAACGCAGTGGATGGCACCTGGGGAGCGGTGAAGGGAGCCCGGGTAGAGAGATGCCTGGACCAGCTGCCCAGGCTGGGGCGCGGGAGGCAGCGTCTGCACACGTCTCAGGAAGGAAGCAGCCACCGTGTAATGAATTACCCAACCAAGTGTCTGGACAGCTTCACACAGTAAAAGCAGTTATTCTTTTAACCACAACAACTAGAAACTGAAAAAGTGGGTAAAGTCCTGGTTCACATATGAAAAACTGAAAAGCAGCATGACCAGGAGGAACCATTGGAATGTAAGGAAAGGACATCAGCCTTCTCCTCCACGTGGCCCAGGACTGATTACACGCTGGGCAGGTACGTGGCACTGAGATCCTCGCCTCGGCCCGAGGCAGCAGCACACCCACCGTGGTCACAACAACAAGAGCACTGCTTACTGGTGTCAACTCAGGGTCAACCGGCAGGCACAGCACACAACACTTCAGTTATGCAACAGAACAGGCCCTGACAGTGTGAAGTCCAAGTGCCGCCCACAGGTAAGTTGGGAAACAGCAAAGGAAGAGGAGGTGGTGGGAAGAAAAGGCTGGAGGCTCTGGGATTCTCACCTGACAAGTGATAAAACGAAACGACAGTAGGTCGCAGTAGATTTAGGACTCCAGAGGCAATTCTAAAAATAGTAACATAAACATCAAAACCTGGGAGGAGCAGGGAGGGAGGGTGAGAAAGGCACGGGCACACCTGGGAGATACTGCAGGTTCGGTTCCAGCCACCGCAATAAAGCGAGTATCACAATGAAGCGAGTCACAAGAACTTTCTGGTGTCCCAGTGCATGTAATCTGTTTACACTAACTGTAGTGTACTACGCGTGCAACAGCACTGTCTTAAAAACAGTGTACATACTATAATTAAAAAATACTTTATTGCTAAAGAACGCTAACCACCTGACCCCTCAGCAAACTGTAATCTTTTTGCTGGTGGAGGGTCTTACCTTCAGTGTGTAAAACAGGCAGTTATCTGCAAAGCACAATAAAATGAGGAATAAAGGAGCTGAACCTTTCCACTTCCACAGTGGGGACTTGATGTCCAAGTCTGATAAATCAAGAAAGAGCTGCAGAGGCATATGATTCAGCGTCTGGAGGAAACGACCAGAGCATTAGCCCGGGGATTTTAACAGCACCTGCTCCTGGAGAGCCGACCGGGTGAGGCAGAGGGCTCCCGAGCCTGTCTCGTCCATATAGGCTTCCGGTGCTACTTGATGATTTGACCATGTGATGGTGTGGCCTCTTGTTTTTTAATCCGCATCCGAGGACATGATTAGAGAGAGGAAGAGTAGAGGGAGAGAGGGGACAGGGGAAAGACAGACCGATAGACAACCGACTGAAATCCAGGAACCTGAAATCCAGGTATGTGCCCTGACCGGGAATCGAACTCGCAGCCTTTCAGTGCACAGATTGGTGTCACTTTGATAAATGCTCCTGGGCACATAATTCAGTGGGTACAGATTCTGTGTTCGAGAAAGCTCCTTAGCAATTCTGATGAGTGGTTCTAGGTAAGCAGAGCCTCTAGGCTCCACTCAAACCTGAGCTACTCTCATCTCACAGGACCCGGATGCCCCGAGGCAGGCTAGCCAGCCATTGGATTCCTCGCTTTCCGCTCAGAGCAATGGACTCTCTGAGCAAGTCCATGACTTGCCCTGGTGTCACGAACCGGCCACATCTGGGGAGTTTCTCACGCTAGACGACAATGGTGCTCTTCCTCACTCGCTCGGCCGTTGACCTGCTTGGCAAGGCTTTCCTTGCTGGTCACAGCTCAGAGGACTCTTGTTCTTCGGCTCAGCTGCCATGGGAGGCCTGCCGAGGACACCCTCAGGGGTGGGGCGAGGCCTGTGCCAGTCTGTGCTGGAGTGGGGCCCGCAGAGCCTGGTACCGGGCCTCCCGCAGTTGCTGGAGGGCCTCCCACACTGCACATCGTGCCAGGGCTGGCACTGTCCTGGAGGACACTCGGCACAGCACCGCTCCCGTGGCCCCGGAGGGAAAAGGGCCAGGCCCCGCCTCCGGGCCCCAGAGAAAAGGCGGTGTGCAGAAGCAGGTCGCCTAATGCCCAAAACCAAGAGCAAGGCCTGCATCAACACTCTTACTCTCAACAACAGTGACTAGAAGCCAAACTTGAGAGTGAGCAGAACCTACAATTTAGTGGGGAAATAATCTTAGTTCTCTAAGGACGTGCCCATTCTCCCTGGGAATTATGTTGTACATATAAAACATGTGTGTATTCACATAGATACACACTTGTATATATGTATAGTGCCTGTGTATTTAAATATAAAATATGCCAGTTTAAAGACCTAAAATAAAAATTTAAACTACACACGCATGGTGCACACTGTCCAAGAAACAGAACATTACCAGGACTTCCATGTCCTTTCTGCCCCACCCCCACCAGAGATGATCATGTTGCTGAATCAGGTGTTAAGAAATCTTTTTTTAAAAAAATATATTTTATTGATTTTTTACAGAGAGGAAGGGAGAGAGATAGAGAGTTAGAAACATCGATGAGAGAGAAACATCGATCAGCTGCCTCTTGCACATCTCCCACTGGGGATGTGCCCGCAACCAAGGTACATGCCCTTGACTGGAATCGAACCCGGGACCTTTCGGTCTGCAGGCCGACACTCTATCCATTGAGCCAAACCAGTTAGGACAAGAAATCTTATCCTTTTTTGTCTTCCTAGTTTTCTTATGTGCGCATGCACCGTAAGCGGTATATTGTTTAGATCTGCTTGCTTTTCAGCTTTATCAGGAATCACACTGTGTGTGTTCTGGGTCTTCCTTTTCTTGTAGTTCATTCATTTTCACTGCAACAGAGCAGCAGCCCAGTGTAGGAAAACAACTCAATTTCGTTATCTATTCTACTGTGAGTTGATATCCAGGTTGTTTCTAGTTTTGTTTTTAATCATGACCAAGGCTGCCAGGAAAACTCCTATGGGAATAGTTAGTCTTTAAAATCGCCTCCCAAACAAGTCCGGGCTCTAAACTCAGGTCCGGGTTTCACCTCTGCCAAGAGCAGAGGAGGAAAGCCCTGCCTGTCGCTCAGGTCCTGGGAGTGCCCTGCGACCGAGAGGAGCGGTTCCCAGGCTTGCCCTGCCCGTCTGGCCTCGCTCACACAGATGCCTTCTGCTCCTCTGAACCTGAGATCCCACACCCTGCTCTCCATCGGGAAAACAATTGGCCTTTTTAGACGCAGCCTGGGTTTCTGAGTCACACCGCTCTCCCTAGCGTCTCCCCCTTCTTCCCCGGTAAGAGGGAACAGAGGTCTCAGTGAAAGGGCTCCATTGATAGGCATGGGCCTGACAGCGTGAGAGCGGAAGCCGCAGGAGGTGAGCCAGGCTCTGCCCTGCCTGCTGGCCAGAAGCAGCACTAAGATGCCAGCCGTCCGGCCCACCCGGTCCTCACATTTGCCATATGGCCACAGGGGGAAGAAAGGACACCTGCCCATGGTCAGGGCTGGCATTTCCATATGCTGCACATGTTGCTCCACTTAAGGCTCATAGAATTTTAAAGGCGTAACAGTAACAGAAAATGACTAACACGTCCAATACCCCGCATGCCAGCCGCTGTGCTAAGTGCCTTCTACGTCTTCTCCCAACGGTCATAACTCATGACAGCGGCGATGAAACTCGTTTAGAAGGCTACGACTAGAATTTTTTAAAAAGGGAAACACACAAGGCTGGAGTTAAGTTAGAAAACTAGAGGGCATCCCACAAAGTAAGGGTAGGGTTGTTTTTGCAAACCTGTGTATTCACTCACAGGTACTGGGTGACGATGTAAAATGTATTTCTCACTGTGGGCAGAGGCTACACCAAAAAAACTGTTCTTTCTTATTTTTGCCGTAATCATCCTGAGGTATGCTCAGTTGCTAAACAAGTTTAACAAGTACTTCCCCAAACTCATCTGCACCCCACACCATGGACACCAGCTGCCCCTCCAGGCTGCCAACACAACGGCCTCCTTTCTACTTCTCTTTCCTCCCCCAGAACACGGGCCATTCCCTCGGCCCAGGACATTCTCCGCGCCCCCTCACCAGCTCTCTGCACAGCTGGCCCCTCCCCATCCTCCAGGTCTCAGCCTGGGAGTCAGCTCCAGGGAGGCTCCTGGACGTCCAGCCCACGCAGCCCTCTCCCGTTCAGGGCCACGGTGACCTGTTTCCTGGTTGGCCGTCTGCCTCTCCACAGGCTCCAGTCAGCGATGCTACCTGATGGACTCCCAACGCACGTGGCATCCAGCGCAGCACCAGGCGCTCGTCCGCTACACGAGCACAGAAACTTCCCAACTCCTCACCGCTAGTAAAGGGCAGAGCAGAACCCCAGCCCAGCCATGTCTGCCCCGAGGCTTGCGGAGCCCCTGCCGGACGCTGAAACCCGAACAGCGCGCTGCCTCGGCTCCCACTGCTGGTCCGTGTTAGCGCTGGGACAGGACCCCGCATGTCTGCTCGGATGCCCGTGCTCTCCTATGTCAATGGAGGGGGGAGTAGCCGCTCGTGGCCAGCTGAGATCGGAGGGGATAAAGGAGAAGACTGCAAAACCTCCAAGCTAGAGGAGAAATGTGCCAGTGACCAGAGAAATACCAGAAGAAACAAGGAGAGCGACCAGCTCAGAAATGGGGGTGGGGGAGCTCCCCCAGACACCTGTTCTGGGAAAGCCGGGAAATTCAAGGGGCAACTGTGCAGGGGTTCAGAGGGCTGAGGCTGTGGAGGGCACTTTAAGGCCCCCCTGGCAGCGGGAAGAGCTGGTGACTCAGAATGAGATGGGAGAGGCAGGACGAAAGGCTCTGGCACGGAGGCCCAAGGAGCCCAGGAGCCGGCTACGGAATGCTTTGGCAATGCTGCCCCCTCGTGGCTATGGAGTGCTTGGTCCTCAGGAAAGAATAGCGGTCAGCTTGTGGCTTTACTCTTCAGCAGCCATGTACTGAGCACCTAACGCGGGTCTGGCTGCCGAGGACCGGAAACCGGTCTGACAAGCCCCAACTCTCAACAACCGTGGTTCCCTACGGCCAGGCAATGACCAAGCCCTGTTGAGCTTACTTCCCTCTTTTCATAGCAAGACTGTGAGGACTAAGCCGTGTCTCACTCATCTCTGAAGCTCCAGTGCCCAGCAGAGGGCCCAGCGCGTCAGAGTAAGGACGGCAGCTACTACTCAGCACGTGCGAAGTCTCTGACATGCAGAGCGCACCGGAGCCTCACCTCCTGCCCGTCTGGTGCCTGAGACTTCCCACTGGAGACGCCCAGGAGGCGTTCATTCCGGTGTGAGCCTGGGGTTCTTGGAAAGGTCAGGGGTAGAGAAGTAACATGGGCATCGCCCGCACACAGGTGATGAGTAGAGGCCAGTGCCCTCACATTTTAACGTGCATGAGTCCCCTGGGGTTTGCTCATATGCAGGTTCTGAGGTCTGCAGTGGGGACCGAGATTCCGTGTGCCTGACAGCTCCCAGGGGATACCGACACTGTGGTCCACAGATCACACTCTGAGCGGGAAAAATCTGAACCAGGGGTTGACAAACTGGCCAGAAGGTCGAACCTGGCCCAGCTGAGAGCAGTATTTTCATTTTTAAAGGCGTTGAGAAAAAGAAAAAGGAGAGCCCTGGGTGGTAGCTCAGCTGGGTTGAGCGTTGTCCTGATATGCCAAGGTTTTGGGGTCAATGACCAGTCAGGGCACGTACAGGAAACAACTAACGAACGCATGAATAAATGGAACAATAAGTTGATGTTTCTCTTTCTCTCTCTAAAAATCAATTAAGAAAGGGAGTATGTGACAGAGGCTATTTGTGGCTCATAATGCTTAAAACACTTATTCTCTGGCCCGTCCACAGTTTGCCAAGAAGCGCATCCAGGGACAGGATGCATAGCTAAACAAGAAGAGAGAGAGGACAGCTCGGAACAAACTGTTATGACTTCATCTGGGCAGGGAGAACAAAGTGGACCACACCGCATGCATGCGAGCACTTATGCTCAGAAGGCAGCGCTGGCAATGAGCTAACATCTGAGGCGCCCGGTGGGAGCGGGCTGTGCTGGGGAAAAGGCAGAGACCCTGGGGCTCCGAATGGGGAAGAGGGCCTGTGGTGAACGGATAACTGACTGTCCCTTTCCCTACTTAATTTAAGGGAAAAAACGACAAAGATAAGGAGGGGCCATCATCACTTTGTGCAATACCAGAGAAGCACTGGAAAAATAAAATAAGAAAAAGCTGTGAATTCTACAGAGCTGCTCTGTGGAGACCTTCATTTTGGCTGAGGGTTGGGGAGGGTAGATGCAGGGCCGCAGGGAGGCCAGGGGAAGGGGTGACAGCAGAATAAACACCCAGAACCCCAGGTGCTGTCTGGCGACAGTGCCTTCTGTCATGCTTCTGCCTCTCCGAGTTGAAGGATCTATTTGCTTAAAGGTCCATGCCCGAGAAAGTAAATACAGCTGTCCCTTTCTGTCGAGTTGAGCCAATCAATCTGGCTTCCCCTCAATGGAGGACCAGGCTGTTTTGCTGGCAGTTGTGAAGCTTTGCTTGTCTCACATCAAGTATTCACATATATCTCCAAAGGCCAACAACAGCACCCTTTCGTGGGGTGCGGAAAAGACTAAATCTATCAGAGAGGCTGTGGCAGGATATCCGTAAAGCCAAACTGTTCTTAAATGCCAGAAGGCAAATAAAAAGGCAGATGGGTATGTGCTGCAAAGCAGATCCCAGCATTTCCTGGTCAAGAGGTACTTCAAGGTCAACCAGTCTCCCCCACGCTTCCGACAAAGCGGCCTACTCAATCTAACCACTGAAAGAAGAAGTTCACCTCATGCCTGGCTTTTGGCATGGAATATTCTTCTTTTTCCCTCTTTTCAATAAATTATACTTGTGTCCTGGCTGGTGTGCTCAGTGGTTGGAGCATCGTCCTGTGCACCAAAGGGTCTCAGGTTCAATTCCCATCAGGGCATGTACCCAGCTTGCGGGTCCAATGCCCAGTCAGGATGCATGTCGGAGGCAACCAATCGATAGTTCTCTCTCTACCCCGCTCTCCCTTCCTCTCTCTAGAATCAATGAAAAGCATATCCTTGAGTGAAGATGAAAGAAAATAAAAATAAAAATACTTGCATCAAAAACAAATCTCTGGCCCTGGCCGGTGTGGCTCAGTTGGTTGAAGCACTGTCCCCTACACCCAAAGGCGGCGGGTTCGATTCCCAGTCAGGACACATACCCAGGTCGCAGGTTCAATCCTGGGTCAGGGCTCCTATGAAAGGCAACTGCACATCAATGTTTCTCTCTCTAAAAAAAAGTAAACACAAACAAACAAACAAAACTCCCCCACAAATCTCTGTCTTTTAACCCTTGAATTCCTGTCCTTCTCAAGTCCATCCCCCTCGATCACACTCATGTCTCCGCTACTAGAAAGCGAGTTCCTTTAGGGAAGTGACCCAGCACACTGCTCATTTCACCAAGTGTGGCGAGCAAGTCCTCAGCTACTGGGAGATCTCAGTGTTTCGGGTGCCTGTTGGCTGTGCGATGTTGGCCGAGTTGCTCAACCTTCCAAAACCTCAGTTCCCTCCCCTGTCACCACAAGGCTATTCTGAGGATGAAATATGATGACAGATGAAGAGCACTGAGAATGGTGGCTAGCTCAAGGTAAGGATTTAGTAAGTGCCGACATTCATTATTATTCAGTTAGCAGATGAACCTGTTCTCTCCCATGAATCACACTTCCTCCTCAAAACAGACTACACCAGAGCACAGTTTCTCAACCTCGACACTACTGCCATTTCTGGTTGTGGGGGCCCATCCTGTGTTTTCTAGGACATTTAGCAGCATCCCTGGCCTCTACCCTCCAGGTGCCAGCAGCAACCCCCACCTCCCCAATTCTGACAACCAAAAATTGTCATTCTGAGATTGTCAAATGTCTCCCGGGGGGGGGGCCAAAATGCCCTCTTCCTTCCATTGAGAACTATTGCACTAGAATATGCAAATCAGTCATGGGGAGTAGCCACTCCTCCCTAAGGTCCCACCACCCTGCTCTCCCCACAGGCAGCCACCTCGGCCGCCACTGGCTCACCACTCAGCTGCCTCGGAGGAAACAGGTGATACGTGCTGTAAATATCATTGGAGAACTGCAACTGGAGCTCGGGGCTGCCCGTCAGGAGCTGGGCCACCTGTTCCACCTGGAATGGTGTCTTCTCCAGGATCACAATGGCATCCTCTCCATCCCCAGAGGCCTCATTCACCTGTGGGGGGGGACACCCATGAGGCCTGGAGAACAGAAGCAGAAACCCCCCTACCCCCCTTCCCCCCTCCCCCCCTCCCAGGGCCTCTGAATTCCCAACATTTGGGATTTCCTTTCCCTGCAGTTTCTCTCCCCGCAAGTCTAGCCAATGGCACTGTTTCTCCTCCCAGGGGAGAAATCATTAACCTAAATCAGTGATGGCGAACCTTTTGAGCTCGGCGTGTCAGCATTTTGAAAAACCCTAACTTAACTCTGGCGCCGTGTCACATATAGAAATTTTTTGATATTTGCAACCACAGTAAAACAAAGACTTATATTTTGGTATTTATTTTATATATTTAAATGCCATTTAACCAAGAAAAATCAACCAAAAAAATGAGTTCGCGTGTCACCTCTGACACACGTGTCATAGGTTCGCCATCACTGACCTAAATCCTTCCTTCTTTTTTTTTTTTTTAATATATTTTATTGATTTTTTTACAGAGAGGAAAGGAGAGAGATAGTCAGAAACATCGATGAAAGAGAACCATCGATCAGCCGCCTCCCGCACATCTCCTACTGGGGATGTGCCCGCAACCCAGGTACATGCCCTTGACCGGAATCGAACCTGGGACCTTTCAGTCCGCAGGCCGACGCTCTATCCACTGAGCCAAACCGGTTTCGGCAATCCTTCCTTCTAAAACAGGGGTGGGGAACGTCCCACCCAGGAGGCCCACTAAATCATTTGGTCTGGCTCTGCCACGGCTTACGGGTGAGTTCATTAAATGCCTGACCAAATATAGCAGGCTAGTTGTTGTTGTTTTTTTAAAACAGGCGACTTTTTAGGTTGGTAATATTGTACGGCCGGCGAATGATGTTGATAAATATCCAAATGGCCCTGGGCAGAGAAAAAGGTTCCCCACCCCTGCTCTCCAAGATGGGAAGCTTCTGGGCTTTCAATTTTAAGCTCACAAGGGGCCTCTGTTAAATTCTCCCCATTTTACAGACGAAGACACGGAGGTCTAGAGAGGTCTGCGATCGCCCCAGGTCCCTGAACAGTCAGGACTGAAAAGGAAACTGGAATCTGGGCATCCCAACAAACCCCTTGACACGCAAACGTTCTCAGGGCTGAACTCTTTTTTTTTTTTTTTAAATATATTTTATTGATTTTTTACAGAGAGGAAGGGAGAGAGATAGAGAGTTAGAAACATCGATGAGAGAGAAACATCGATCAGCTGCCTCCTGCACATCTCCCACTGGGGATATGCCCGCAACCAAGGTACATGCCCTTGACCGGAATCGAACCTGGGACCTTTCAGTCCACAGGCCGACGCTCTATCCACTGAGCCAAACCGGTTTCGGTTCAGGGCTGAACTCTTAAGCCAGCGATGGCGAACCTAGGACACGCGTGTCAGAGCTGACACTCGAACTCATTTTTTTGGTTGATTTTTCTGTTAAATGGCATTTAAATATATAAAATAAATATCAAAAATATAAGTCTTTGTTTTACGATGGTTGCAAATATCAAAAAATGTCTACCTGTGACACGGCACCAGAGTTAAGTAAGGGTTTTTCAAAATGCTGACACGCCGAGCTCCAAAGGTTCGCCATCGCTGTCTGAAGCGGTGCTGCAGGCTGAGAGACCCAGACAGAACCTGGTGAAAACACCAGAGACGCACAGAGAGAAGCATGGATGCCGAGGACCAGGTCCCCCCTGATCCTCCCAAAGTGAGAGCTCCCGCTAGGAGTTCTGGGGAACCCCAGGACCTGCCCTTGGCTGGGCCTCCTCCCGAGTCACAGGCTGGCCTCCGGTCTCTCCCCAGTCCCTCCTGGGGAGCTGAGCACGTGTATTCCGGCCGGCGGCGGTGGGAAGGTGTCTCCCCCAAGCTCCTCTGCACCCCTGAAGATCAGGGCTGGGAACCTCCATCTCTACACCCCCAGGACCCAGCTCAGGGCTGGCCTGCCGGCGCATGGCAGGTGGCCCTGAATTACCCATTTCATAACCCGCTCCTCTGTGGGGGCTGGAGTCCTGCACGGCAGGGCTCGGGTGTCCTACCGTCCGTCTCCTGCCGGCCCCGGGGGCCCGGAGGGAGCAAGGCGGCCCGGCCACATCGGCTGGGTTCCCAGCACCTTTACAGAGCGGATGGACACAGGATGAGTGACTTGGAGCATTTAACACGGGATGATTCACCTGCCAGACACCCTACCAGTGCCAGCGGTTCCTTTTGCAAAGGGAGGGGCTAGGAAAATGAGCCGCACGTGTTCAAGACCCCACCTCCACGGGTGACCGCGTCTTCTCCATCCCCCACCCCACCCCTCCCCAAAGCACTGCAGACCTGCGCTTCCTCCCTCACCCCCGAGTCATGCGATTGGTGCTTCCCGGCCGAGAGGCCCACGAGATCCGCCCCACCCCCGGCGGCGGGACCCGGTCCCCCGCCCAGGGCCGCCGCCGCTACCTTGCCGTGCAGGAAGAGGATCTTGTCCCGCGCGGACTCCCGCAGCACTTTCTGCACTCTGAAGCCGGAGAAGGGGAGGTGGGCAGGGGCAGCGGTGCCATTCCCAACGCCGGCTATTCTGGCTTCCTTGTCCTCTGTGCCGGGCGCGGCTTCCCCTGCGGCGGTCACTTCGCGCTTCCTCTTGCTCGGCGGAGGGGCCGCGTCCGCCATCCTGCCCACGGGAGAGCGCGCCTGCGCAGACCCCGACGCGCCCCGCCCCGCCCCCCTGCGCGAGTGGCCGCTACTACAACTCCCGGCATGCTCCGGGCGCTGACCCCGGCGACCTTCCGCTGGACCGATTTCAGCCAAGGGACTGAGATGACGGGGCGCAGAGGGAAGAGGAGCGGAGGCAGCGAGCCCTTAGATGGGCGCCATAGCAGTGCTGCGCTGGGGAGGGCACCCGGGCCATCCGGGCCGGACTCTGAAGGCTTTGACACCTTGATCTTAGAATACCGGCGCTTTAACAAAAATTATACCAACTCTGAGTAGTTAACATGGAAGCAAGTCCTTCTAAAACCAATCAGTTGAGCCCTGGCTGTTTCGGCTCAGCGGATAGAACATCGGCCTAGGGACTGAAGGGTCCCAGGTTCGATTCAGGTCAAGGGCACATGCCCGGGTTGTGGGCTCGGTCCCCACTGGGGGGAGTGCAGGAGGCGGCCCATGGGTGATTCTTCCTCATCATTGATGTTTCTCTCTCTCTCTCTCTCTCTCTCTCTCTCCCCCTTCCTCTCTGAAATCAATAAAAATATATATTAAAAAAATAAACAAAACCAATCAGTTGAGCCGATCTTATTAATTGGTCCACATTTTAAAAAAATATGTTTTTATTGATTTCAGAGAGGGGGAGAGAGAGAGAAATGTCAATGATGAGAGAGAATCACTGATGGGCTGCCTCCTGTACACCCCACAACTGGGGCCTGAAACCCGTGCCCTGACTGGGAATCCAACCGTGACCTCCTGGTTCATAGCGGACACTCCACCTCAGAGCCATGCCCGCGGGGCAGTGTGTATGCATTTTTTAGGACACCCTATATCGAGTTGGATAAAAGGCTAATTGTTTCCTGAAGCAGAGCAGTTAGTAGGGGAAGCTTAGGCTCCGGAGGAGTTATCTTCAACCAGAAACATTTGCTGCTTGTTCAGTCTCCTGGGTTCATCCCTCACCGTCTGGGGCCATTCAGTAGGAGGTTATAAACTGTATGCAACACTAGAATAAAATGCCCCGAGAGTAAGTGACAATAGCAAAACCTGCTTAAAATAACGATAAGGCCCAGATCTGAAAATGTCTAGGTGTGCACGCTCATTCTTTTCCTTCCTCCCCCTTTCTTGCTTCCTTTCTCTTTTTTGTCTTTCTGTCTCCTCCCTCCACCCAGGTTTTTTTGTTTGTTTGTTTCTTTTCTTGAACCTGGAAAGAGTAGCTATGTTTTAACAAAAAGCTCTGAATTCGGAGCCACGAAGTCTGGCTCCAACACTGACTAGCTGTGCAACTTTGGGGAAGTCACTTACTCTCTCTGGGCCTCCATTTCTGTTTGCCAGACACTGTCCATCCTGAATAAGACAGGAAAGACCTCTACTTTCATAGAGTTCATATTCGAATAGAGATGAGGTAAACAAATACGATCGTTTTTAGGTAACGATTAATGTGTTATTTATAGAATAAACAGAGCAATGCGATAGACTCTGGGTACAGGGAGGACTTTAGATAAGGTGGTCAGTCACAGGTGGCTGCCCTCTCAGGAGGTGACATTGAGCTAAGACTTGAATGATAAGAAGGAAACAGCCAGGAAAATGTATTTCAGGGGGAGAAGGTATCAGATGCTAAAGACCCTAAAGCAGTAATGAGCTTGACAGTATTTAGAAACAGGAGTGGCCCTTAGGGTGAGCACAGGCGAGATAGTGTGGAGAAATTTATTCATTAGTGGCAAATTCATCAGCGCAGTTATAGTTCTGATTAAAATATCCATAGCCTTACCTGGTTTGGCTCAGTGGATAGAGCGTCGGCCTGCAGACTGAAAGGTCCCAGGTTCGATTCTGGTCAAGGGCATGTACCTTGGTTGTGGGCACATCCTCAGTAGGGGGTGTGCAGGAAGCAGCTGATCGATGTCTCTCTCTCATCGATGTTTCTAACTCTATCCCTCTCCCTTCCTCTCTGTAAAAAATCAATTAAAAAAATATATAAAATATCCACCCTAGCCAGTTTTCTCAGTGGTTAGAGCATGGCCCCATGGACTGAAGGGTCACAGGTTTGACTGCAGTCAAGGACACATATCTGGGTTTCAGGCTTGACCCCAGGCCCTGGTCAGGGCCTGTGTAGGAGGCAGCCAATCAATAAGTCTTTCTCACATCAATGTTTCTCTCTTGCTGTCTCTCCACCTACCCTCTAAAAATCAGTGCGGGGGCAGGTGGGGGGGGGGCGCCTAGCCAGTTTGTCTCAGAGGATAGAGCGTCAGTCAGCCTATGGACTGAAGGGTCCTGGGTTCGATTCCAGTCAAGGGCACATGCCTGGGTTACAGGATTGCTCCCCAGTAGGGGGCGTGCAGGAGGCAGCCAATTAATGATTCTCTCTCATCACTGATGTTTCTCTCTCTTTCCCTCTTCCTTCCTCTCTGAAATCAAATGTGGACATTTTAGATTAAATGTAAAGCCTATTCAAGGTAAGTAACTAGAAACAGCAGGATAGTTACAACTTGTTAAAAAATAAGTACTGAACCAAAAACCTACATCGAATATCACATTTCATGAAGAAATGTTTGAAGTATTCCCTTTAAAATCATGGAGACAAAGATGGCTGCTATGGCCACTTTCAGCATTTTACTGGAGGTCCGCAGCAGCCCAGAAAACAAGGAAGTTTCTGTTTTCAAACTTTATGGTCATCTTTATAGAAACAATAAAGTCTGTGGTCTTAGAGAATAAACAATTCAGTGGTCTGCTTAAGATCAGATCAGTGTGCAAAATGAATTGCAATACTTTCTACCAGTAATAGATAAAAAACATATAATTTAAAAATATTTACACTAGCAACAGAAAATATGAAGTACTAAGGAATAAACTGAATAAAAGATGCGACTGACTGACATGGAGAATGATTATAAAGCTTTATTGAAATACATTTAAAGCATCAAAAAAGGGACACATATCATAAAAAAATCTATTCTTCCAAAATGAATCTCTCAACTCTATGTCAGCCCAGTAGAGAAACAAAACAAACAAAAACCAGGCATTTTCCTAAAACTTGACAAATTAAATAATTTCTATAAAAGAAGAAAGGAATGTCAAAGTGGTTTTGATGAAAAAGCAGAGTAGAAAGGACTGACCTATAAGTTATCAAGGTTATTAAAAACCATAGTAAGGAGCGGGCCTAAGCCATCAGTAGGACATCCCCTGAGGGCTCCCAGTCTGTGAGAGGGGGCAGGCTGGGCTGAGGGGACCCCCCCGCCCCAGTGCACGAATTTTGTGCACCGGGCCTCTAGTGTTGATATAAGCTTAGCTCTGGGTTGGTAATTGTTGAAGCTGGGCATTGGACATATGGGGATTCACCAAATCTTCATAAAAAAGATAAGAAGGAAAATAAGAATATTATGATAATAGGATACCAGGTTTCACCCATCAGATTAGCAAACATTTTCAAATCTGATCATTCTAAGTGTTAGCATGAACATCAAACAGTGGGAACTCATACACAAGTGGTAAGGACATAAATTAACACAACTAATTTGGAAGAAAATTTGGGCACAGAGGGAATACCCTAGGGGTGGTAACGTTTTACTTCTTCAGCTGGGTGGAAGGTACGTGAGTGTACATGACAGTATGCTTTAGCCCTTTTGTGTATAATAAAATAATTCATAGTTAACAATATAAAAAATTTTCACAATATATACAAATATCGACTCATATACCTGAAACATAATGTTATATGCCAATCGTATCTCAATTACAAATATATATAATATATGTATAAATATTTTTCAGTAAAAGGAGGGGGAAGTGAGAGAAGAGGCACAATAGTACACATTGGGGGAATGAGATTGATTTCGGTTCAACAGTCAACTTTTACTGAGAACTGATGAAGGAACCTTGCCTGGCCTACAAGGCACACAGTCCTCTGGCAGGAGAAAAATGCTGGTTTCTCTCGGTGCAGAGTTGACGAAGTTACTGCAAAGCATGGGCTCCAGCCAGACCCCTAATGCGGCCCCACATGTCAAAGCGTGGGCGGGCTTTTGATCCCACTTCAAAGGTCCGAGCTTTCCTTCTCTTTACCCCCCGCCCGCCCCCATCCTCTCTAGTCTAATTCAGAATGGTTTCTAGAGTTGAGTCTTTCATGACCTGCACGCAGTAAAATAAATACAGCACGGTGCTGCTGCAGGTCCATGTAGCTTTCTAAAGTGAGTGAAGGGGAAGAGAAGGCAGCAGTGTGAGGGTGAGAGACCCGACACCTGTGCCTTCCTCCTGACAGCTGTCCCAGGGTTTCCCCGGCAACAGGAATAAACAAACATGCCCCCTAGGCTTCTAGCTGATTCACCAGGTGAGCCACCTGTTCAGGAGGAAGGCGTCTCTACACCAGAGCCCGATCCCAGGGGAGGAAGACATAGGGATGTGTCAGACTCACGTCCCATAAGGAGGAGGCAAAACACGGGTGGTCATCTTGGTATCAGCATCTTCTACCAACTCTTTCTGGCTTCCCCATGGCCTTCCTGGGGGAGTCCCCAGCTTCCTCGTGGCCTTCCTGGGGGAGTCCCCAGCTTCCCCAGCGCCTTCCAGGGGAGTCCCCAGCTTCTCCAGGGCCTTCTTGAGGAGCCCACAATAATGGAAGCCCGCTGGGCAATCTGATCCCGGCATCACATACAAAACACTACCAACTCTGGCTCCTTGGACCCTGTCACACTGTGGGGTCCAGGCCCTGTGCTCTCTCACTTCATTTCCAGCTTGTGCCAGCTTCCTGGGTCCCTCGGTGATGGCAGAGTGTCAGCTGATGTGCTGCAGATCTGAAAGAGACCAAACAGAATCACAGGGCTTGTCACCCTCCCCCCAACATGTCTCCACCTCTTCTTTTTTTAAAAAAAATCTGTCTTTATTGGCTTTATTTTTTAAAAGAGAGAGGAATGTCGATGTGAGAGAGAAACGGATTGGTTGTCTCCTGTATGCACCCTGACCAGGACTGAACCTGCAACCTAGGTGTGTGCCTGCCTTGACAGGGAATCACACCCACAACCTTCTGGTGCCCGGGAGGACGCTCACCCAACTGAGCCACACCGGCAAGGGCTCTTCTAACTTTTTACTGTTTTACTTCCCCCTGTAATATAATGTCCTCCCCCTATCAGAGGCAATTCTTTCCCATTATTTTACACTTCTTCTTGCCTTATTAAACCACTAGAGGCCCGGTGCACGAATTTGTGCACAGGTGGAGTCCCTGGGCCTGGCCTGCAATCGGGCCGATCAGGGCCGGCTGGCCAGGGGGAGGGACCGCCAGAAGTTGTTCAGCTGTGGGAGGTTGGCTGTGGGAGTGCTCTGAACACCAGGGGGCAGCTCCTGCCTTGAGCCTCTGCCCCCTGGTGGTCAGTATGGGTCATAGCAACCGGTCAAGCGGTCGACTGGTCATAATGGTCACTTAGGCTTTTATATACATAAATAGATGTTCCTCCAACCTGGCCTGCGTGAGAGAAACTCACAGAAGGAATGCTAACAATGGCTAAGACTTACTGAGGCCGTGATAGGTGCCTGTTATGAGCACTTTCCATGTGCCAGGCCCTGCTCTGAACACATACTTAGTGTATATACTGATTGCGGTACACGGTATCATTCTCATGTCCCAAAGAGGACACCCAGGGACCGAGGGGTTAGGTAACTGCCCAAGAAGCACACTGCTTTCAGAGCCTACGTGTTGAACTCCTGGGCTTCAGGGCCGTCTCCTGAAGGCCCAAGCAGATCGACGCTGACCCTAGCAGATCGACGCTGACCCTTCCCCTCCCCATCCCCTCCTCACAGAGCTTACAGCGCAGGATGGCCTCCTTGACTTGGCGGAAGCCTTGGTCGGGCCCCCGGCCGTCCACGAAGTACATGAAGCGGAGCTCGGCCGGGTAGGCGGCCCTGGCCAGGCCGGCGACGAGCAGGGGGATGGTGCGGCCCTCGGCCCCCGGGGCCTGGCTCAGGGCCTGCAGCATCTGGTACCTGCACCACGGGTCACTCAGGAAGCCGGGAGTGATGAACAGCACGCGGCAGTGGCTGCTGTCCAGCGCCCGGCACAGCTCGGACACGATGGCGCCGCCCGGGGCGGAGTCCCGCAGCTGCAGGAAGCAGCGCAGGCTGGCAGGGCTGTCCTCCAGGTAGGCCACCAACTCCTGCACAGCCGCCAGGTCCTCCTCACTGTGGCACACGCACACGTCGTAGTCCCTGCTCCAGCGGCCACTGCTGCTGCAGGAGGCACCCCCATCACTGCTGCTGCTGGTTGCGCCCCCACCACTGCTGCTGCAGGAGGCGCTCTCCAGTGCAGGTGGCAGGGCAGCGGGAGACTCGGCCGATGCAGTGGAGCTGAGGCCGGGGGATGGGGGATCATCCGAGCGCCGGGGTGGAGCATGACTGGAGGCCGTTTCCTGGGACACAGGCATCTCCTTGGGCTTCTTGGACAGCGCCTGCCTGAGCCAGCCTGCGGGAGAAACTCTGCTCAGGCCTAATTCTCACCAGGCCGCCTCCTCCCACCCATAGAGGGGAGATGAGGCCAGGAATCCCCCCGGCCTTCCTGCACCTGCCCACCTTCCTGCACTGGCCAGTACCGCCCAACTCTCAGACCTACTGCCTGGCTATTCTGCACATCCTCAGGACCTGCCCGAAGTTCCCACGATCCTACAAGTTTTCCACCCAGCTGGTGTGGCTCAGTGGTTGCGCCTGGACCTAATGAACCAGGAGGTCCCACCTTGATTCCCGGTCAGGGCTCATGCCCAGATTGCAAGCTCAATCCCTAATAGGGGGTGTGCAGGAGGCACCTGATTAATGATGCTTTCTCATCATTGATGTTTCTATCCCTCCCTATCTCTCCCTTCCTCTCTGAGATCAATAAAAAGATACTTTTTAAAAAAAGTTTTTGGGAAGACATAAGAACTCTGACTGTTTTATAAGTCCTACAGCAAGTGACTGTAGTTAATTATATTGCATTGCATATTTGAAAGTTGCTGAGAGAATAGATTTTAAAAGTGTCTACAATAGAAAAAAAAATTCTGTCTGTATGGTAACAGATCTTAACTAAATCTGTGCTGACCATTTGGCAATATATAAATACTATATCATTTATACATCTGAAACAAATATAATGTTGTATATCAATTATACCTAAATTTTAAAAAAATCCTTGGTATAACAATATGAGGGGGGTGGGGGGAAAGAACCCTGGCAGTGTTACCAGCCTGACTGTGAAAGATGGCCGTGCCCTGCTCCAGGCCCTTGGGTGGGCCTACCCTACCCAGAACTTCTAGACTTGACCAGTGGACCATCTGCGAGTCTGTGAGTAGAGCTACGTGAAGTTAGAAGGATCAGCAAGCCCCCAAACTCATTTTTAGCACTGAAGGGGGATCAGATCTGGAGGAAGGTGGGCCAGCCATTATGGAAGAGAAAGAGGGGGAGGGACTAGCATCTGTTTGGCCCTGAGCAACCCTAGGTAGTTGCTAAAAGGAAAAGGAAAGTATGGAAGAATGCCACTGCTCAGAGCCCCAGGGAGCACAGAGCTTGGTGATTGGAGACCTACACTCTAGAGTCAAACAGAGATCTGAATGGACCTCCTGGCTTTCTGCATGGTCTTAAGCAAGTCAGACTACGTCTCCACTTCCTCATCTGTAAAATGGGTTCGTTTTAGTTGCTGAAGATTAACTGGGACCATGCAGTGTCTGGTATATTGTCAGTACTCCATAATGATTTCAGCTCAGCTCCCCAGCTTCTGGTAGGGACAGAAAGTCTGGTGTTCCGGAGATGGATGTGTTTTCTCTCTCTGCTTGGCCCCTTCCTCTGAATGATTCTGGAAGATTTAGATGACAAGCGACACACAAGGTGAGGCACTCAGCACCATGGTTTTCGAGCTAGGAGAGTTAGCTGAGCCAGAAGGACTGAAGGTCCCAGGGATGCACGCCTCCTCTGCTCAGGCACCAAAACCAAGGCAGGAGCCCCCATCGTCAGCCTCCCTGCACCTCTCCCCTGGGTTGGGCCAGGCAGGCCCCTGCCTCACCACTAGGGATACTGAGGACCACTCACAGGAGCGAGAACAGCATTAGGAGTCTGCTTTCACTCACCAGCCATCTTGGCCAAAGGCTTCTTAGACCTGGAGCCAGAAGCCGGGAAGGGGGTGGATGAGGCCATCGTGTTAGGTTCAAAACTAACCCCATGAGACCAGGCATTGGTAACGTGGGAGAAGGGAGGAGACCCAGTCTTGACCTCATAGGACAGCCATCCTGCAAGAGACAGAGAGAGAGAGTCACTTACCTTACTCTCGGCCCCAGGGGGTGGGCTCTGATGGTCTCTCTCTCTCCTGATGCCTGACAGAGTTTCAGTGTCGGCCCCTCAACCCACATGGGAGAGATGCCACTGTGATTGGGACTGAGGAGATAAACCCAAGTCTATGTGGTGTGGTGAGACTCACAGATGGGTTCGGCATGACCAGCAGGGTCGGCTCTCCGCTCCACCTGGCCTGGAGGGCATCCGGCAGCTGGGGAAGGGCAGCCGGCAGGCAGCTCTTTACAGGGACGTCCGGTGTAAATGCTGAAATGGGAGAAGCACGATTGCTATGTGGACAAATCATTTTGTATCCAGGTAGGCAGATGCTGAGCAGAAGAAAGGGAACACACGTAAGAAGCCTCGAGAAACTTTCCCTCTACGTCGGCCTTCCCTTGGATAACTTCTTCCCTCCGCCCACCACCACTCCCTCTCTCCCTCCTTCTCACCAGCCCCTCCTCCCGCCCTCAGCTGTCAGCTCAGGGAAGCAAGGCCGCAGTGGAGAAGAGACTGCAGCTTGTCTCTGTGCCTGGGTTCTCCCCTCTCATTACCTGTGGCCTTTGGCAATTATACCAGAACCTGCTTCTCAGCCTTGTTGTGAAGATTATGGGATAATTTATGTAAAGGACTAATGGTATATGGCACACGGTGCTCAGGAAACAGTGGGACAGTACGTATTTAAAAGCATCTAGATACTGGAGGGATATACTATGTTCATGGTTTAGAAGACTCAATAGTGCCATCAGTTTTTTGTTTTTGTTTTTTTTTTAATATATTTTATTGATTTTTTACAGAGAGGAAGGGAGAGGGATAGAGAGTTAGAAACATCGATGAGAGAGAAACATCAATCAGCTGCCTCCTGCACACTCCCACTGGGGATGTGCCCGCAGCCAAGGTACATGCCCTTGACTGGAATCGAACCTGGACCCTTCAGTCCTCAGGCCGACGCTCTATCCACTGAGCCAAACCAGCTAGGGCGAGTTTTTGCCAAACTAATATTTAGATCGATGCTGTCCCTCATTCCAGAAGGGTTGTGGTTTGGGGGGTGGGGTGGCGGCTGGATTGTCAAACTGCTTCTAAATGTACATGGAAATGCAAAGGATTTCCCATGTTCTCTTCCCACCGCAATGCCCAGGATGTCCCTGATGGCAGAGGTTTTGTCAGCCTAGGTTTCTGGCGGTGATTCCCTGTGGGGCAGAGCCTGCCCGGGTCCGAGCCAGAGCCAGAGATGGAGGGCTGGTGGAGCGCTTGGCTCTCCAGCTATGGAGCAACAGGAAGAGGCTGCTTCCTCACCTCACTCTTTGCTGAATCTGCAAAGTCAAAACAAACTCTGGGAACTTTCATAGAAGAAACTTGGATTAGACACACTGAAAGAAGGGGTTTCAAAATGCAAAGGGCGGCATCCCACATTGGACAATAATGCTTTTCCACTGTTAAATGCTAAACACCCCTACGTGAAGCTGATGACTGTAAGATAAGAGAGTGGATTGTTGATTCATGAAAATATACCAACGTTAAAAAAAAAAAAAAAAAAAAAAAGGGCTTGCCCTAACCGGTTTGGCTCAGTGGATAGAGCATCGGCCTGCGGACTGAAGGGTCCCAGGTTCGATTCCGGTCAAGGGCATGTACCTTGGTTGCAGGCATATCCCCAACCCTGGGAGGTGTGCAGGAGGCAGCTGATCGATGTTTCTCTCTCATCGATGTTTCTGACTCTCTATCCCTCTCCCTTCCTCTCCGTAAAAAAATCAATAAAATATATTAAAAAAAAAAAAGAACTTAAACTGCAGGAACAAGGGGGCAGGAGGAGAAGGTGGCATGGGTGCAGGAGTCAGAGATATACTTGAAAGAGAAAAGCAGTTAGCTGCTAAGCCTGGCAAAAACGACACGGGCAGGTGAACATCTTTCTGTGTTCCTTCCCCTGCTAACATTCTCTGGGTTTCAGACAGCCTTGTGCTGGGCTGACGCCTGATAGCCACAGTCAGGTTTTGAAATCCTTTTCCTGCTTAGGGATTACTGTGTGTCGACATCTTCAGTTCAACCATCCAGTATATCCCTTTTCCCCTAGTAGTAAACGGTTGTCACTTGGTTTTTATAGTATTCGAGTATTTTTCAATGTTGTTTGATTTTTAAATGTGTTATTTGGCCGTCAAATACTTAAACTGGAGAATCGTTTGATATTTTAATGATAGCCTAAAGATTAAAAATTAATTGAATACTCTAATCTACTCTATAGATGTAGAGTTAAAAGTTTCAGTTTTCCGTTTTATAAAATGACTTGCCCTTCCAGCTATACGTGCTGATTTGGAGTAATTGCCTTTTTTTATTGCTTGGTTAAGAAAAAGTCCAGCCCTAGCTGGTTTGGCTCAGTGGATAGAGCGTCAGCCTGTGGACCGAAGGGTCCCAGGTTCGATTCTGATCAAGGGCATGTACCTTGATTGTGGGCACATCCCCAGTAGGAGGTGTGCAGGAGGCAGCAGATTGATGTTTCTCTCTCACCAATGTTTCTCTCTATCTCTCTCCCTCTCCCTTCCTCTCTGTAAAAAAAATGAATAAAATATATTTTTAAAAAAAGAAAAAGGAAAATCCAGTTGCCCAACAGCACAGGCCACTGGAAGTGGGTTGGTAGAAGCCCTGGTGACTAACATTATGGAAAAGTTTAAACACAGGAAACAATACCATCGTTGACAGAGGATAATTGGGCAAGACAGCAGGTTAAGTCCCATTAGCCATACACACTGGCTACTTCCTGGAGCCTAAAACCCCACATCTTCCTTGTTACTTTTCAGTTCTTGCACAGCTGAGGCTGTGGAGCTATTTATTACTCTCAAATATGCTTTAATCTTTACAAGATTTAGTAATAGTCACATATTGAGATTTGGGAGATATAGTTTCTAAGCAGAGAAGAAGATATTTTATGTACCCAACATAGGAGCATCTAAATATACAAAGCAAATCTTGATAGACTTAAAGGGAGAGATTGACAGTAATAGAGTCACAGTAGGGGATTTCAACACCACATCGACATCAATGGGTAGATCTTCCAGACAGAAAATCAACAAGGACACTGAGACCTTAAATGACACATTACACCAGATGAGTTTAATTGATATTTTCAGAACATTTCACCACGAAGAAGCAGAATATACACTCTTTCCAAGTGCACATGGAACATTTTCCAGGACAGACCAGATGTTAGGAGACAAAACAAGTCTCAATAAATCTAAAAAGACTGAAATCATATCAGGCATCTTCTCCAACAAGAATAGTATGAAACCACAAGTTAATTACAAGAAAAAACCTGAAACACAGAAACATTGAGGCTAAATAACATGCTACTAAACAATGAACTGGTTAACAACGAGATCAAGAAAGAAATCAAAAGACACCTTGAGACAAATGAAAATAACACAACAACCCAAAATCTATGGGACACTGCAAAAGCAGTCCTAAGAGGGAAATTCATAGCAATACAGGCCTACCTCAAGAAACAAGAAAATTTTCAAATAAACAATCTAACCTTACACCTACAGGAACTTAAAAAAACAACAAAAACAAATTTCAAAGTGAGTAGAAGGAAGAAAATAATAAAGATCAGAGTGGAAACAAATGAAATCGAGTCTAAATTAAAAATTACAAAAGCTCAATGAAACAACAACAAAAAAAGATAAATGAAACCAAGTGTTGGTTCGTTGGAGAGATAAACATGATAACAAGATTAATAAATCTTTAACGGGGGGAGAGAGAGAGAGAGAGAGAGAGAGAGAGAGCGAGCGCTCAAATAAAATCAGAAATGACACCCCAGAAATACAAAGGATTATATTATATGTCAACAACTGGATAATATGGGAGAAATGGACAAATTCTCAGAAACATACAATCTTCAAAGACTGAATCAAGAAGAAACAGGAAATCTGAACAGACTGATTTCAACCAATGAAATTTAAACAGTTGTCGTAAACTCCCGCCTCCCCCCCCCCACAAAAAAAAAAATCCTGGACTGGATGGCTTCACAGGTGAATTTTACCAAACATTCAAAGAAGAATTAACACCTATCCTCTTTAAACTATCCCAAAAAATTCAAGAGGAGGGAAGATTCCCAATTTCATTTTATGAGGCCAGCATTATCCTGATTCTAAAACCAGATAAAGACACTGCCAAGAAAGAAAATTATAGGCCAATATTCCAGACGCAGAAATCCTCAACAAAATATTAGCAAACTGAATTCAGCGATATATTAAAAAGATCATACCACAAGTTGATGTTTCTCTCTCCCTCCTCATTCCTCTTTCTCTCTAAAATCAATAAACCCAATTTTTTATATCATACACCATGATCAAGTGGATTCATTCTTGGGATGCATATCAATTAATATATTACACTACATTAACAAAATGAAGGATAAAATTCATATGATCATGTCAATAGATGAAGAAGAAGAATTTCACAAGATCCAGCACCTACGTATGATAAAAACTCTCAACCAAGTGGGAACGGAACATACCTGAACATAATAAAGGCCATCTATGACACACCCACAGCTAACAGCATACTCAATGGGGGAAAACTAAAAGCGTTTCACTTAAGGTTAGGAAGTACACAGGGATGTCCACCTTTACCACTCTTACTCAACATAGTACTGGACATCCTAGCCATAGCAATGAGATAAGAAAAAGAAATAAAACGTATCCAAATTGGAAAAGAAGAAATGAAACGGCCTTTATTTGCAGGTGACAGGATACTAGATAGAGAGAACTCCTAAGATGCCACAACTACTAGTATTGATAAACTGATTCAGTAAAGTAGCAGGATACAAAATACTCAGAATTTGGTTGCATTTTTATACACCAACAATGAACTAACAGAAAGAGAAACTAAGAAAACATTCCCATCAAAAATAAAATAAAATACAATACCTAGGAATAAGTCTAATCAAGGCAGTAAAAATCTTTTACTCAAAAACTTATAAGACACTAAAGAAAGAAACTGAAGATGATACAAATAAATAGAAGCATATACCATGTTCATGAATAGGGAGAATTAACATCATCAAAATGTCCATACTACCCAAAGCAATCAATAGATTCAATGCAACTCCAATGAGAATACCAATAGCATTTTTCACAGAACTATAATAAATAATCTAAAAAACTTATATTGAACCACAAAAGACTCCAAATAGCAATCTTGAGAAAGAAGAACAAAGTTGGAGGCATTATGCTGTCTAATACCAAACTATACTTCAAGGTATAATAATGAAAACAGCATGGTACTGGCATACAAACAGACACATAGATCAGTGGAACAGAACAGAGAGCCCCATGCCTATATGGTCATATATGGTCAATATGTCATATATGGTCAATTAATATATGACAACAGAGGCAAGAACATACAATGGGGTAAAGACAGTCTATTCAATAAATGGTGCTGGGAAAATTGGACAGATACATTTAAAAAATAAAACTAGCCAAAACCGGTTTGGCTCAGTGGATAGAGCATCAGCCTGCGGAATGAAAGGTCCCAGGTTCGATTCCGGTCAAGGGCATGTACCTGGGTTGCGGGCATATGCCCAGTAGGAGATGTGCAGGAGGCAACTGATCGATGTTTCTCTCTCATCGATGTTTCTAGCTCTCTATCTCTCTCCATTCCTCCCTGTAAAAAAAAAAAAAAAAAAAATCAATAAAATATATTTTAAAAAAAATAAAAAATAAAACTAAGCCTTAACCAGTTTGGCTCAGTGGATAGAGCATCGGCCTGCGGACTGAAAGGTCCCAAGTTCGATTCCAGTCAAGGGCATGTACCTTGGTTGTGGGCACATCCCCAGTGGGAGGTGTGCAGGAGGCAGCTGATCGATGTTTCTCTCTCATAGATGTTTCTAACTCTCTATTCCTCTCTCTTCCTCTCTGTAAAAATCAATAAAATATATTTTAAAAAATAAATAAAACTAAACCACATTCTTACACCATACACAAGAATAAACTCAAAATGAATTAAAGACTTATCTGTAAGATTTGAAAACATAAAACTCCCAGAAGAAAACATAGGCAGTAAAATCTATGATGTTTTTCTTAACAATATTTTTTCTGACATACCCTTTATGTATCCATATATTGTGAAATGACTGTCACAGTAAGTCTACTTATATCACCATAGTTACAATTTTGCTTTCTTGTGATTAGAACTTTTAAGGTCTATTCTCTTAGCAACTTTCAAATATATAATACAGTATTGTTAACTATATTGTACATTATATCCTCAAGCTATACATTATAGCCTCATGATTTATTTAGTTTATAATTAGAAGTTTGTACCTTTTGACCCCCTTCACCCATTTCATGCTCCACCCCTACCCCAGAAGCAAAATATCTTTTCAAATTGTACTTAAATAATACCATAGGGAAAAACAATAAATTGGACAGCATTAAAATGAAAAACTTCTGTTCATCAAAAGACATTATTACGAGAGTGAAAAGGCAATCTTTTGAGAGAAAAAAGATATTTTAAAATTACATAGCCAATAAATATCTCACATTCAGAATACTTAAGAACTCTTACAAACTAGTAAGAAAAAGAGAGAAAATCTATTAGAAAAATGGGTGGAAGAATTGAACAGACACTTCACAAAATGGACCTCCAAATGGCCAACAGACATATGAAAATATGCAGAAGGCATTAGTCATCAGTAAAATGCAAATTCAAACCTCAGTGCAGCCCGGCAGGTGCAGCTCAGTGGTTGAGCCTCAACCTAGGAACCAGGTCACGGTTCGATTCCCAGTCAGAGCGCATGCCAGGGTTGGGGGGCACGATTCCCAGTGTGGGGCGTGCAGGAGGCAGCCGACCCATGATTCTCTCTCCTCATTGATGTTTCTAGCTCTCTCTCCCAGTCTCCCTTCCTCTTTGAAATCAATAAAAATATATTAAGAAAACGAAAACACTCTCAAAGCAACCCCACTGCCCACACACTGAGCAAAATGGCTTCTATGGAAGAGAGACAATAGCAAGTACTGGCAGGGATGTGGAGGAAGAGGAACTCACACGATGCAGGGAGACATGTAAATTGGAGGGAGCAGACTGAAAAACTGTTTGGCACCATAGAGAAAGCTGACACCACACACCCAGCACCTTCCTTCTAGGAACAAGCCCAGCGTAAGTGCTTACACCGAAAGACAAACACAAGAATTCTTCGCAGCGCTATTTACAATAACCCCAAACGGGGGGGGGGACCCCAAAACCAAAACCCATGTCCATCAATCCAAGCGTCGGGTGGCATGTAGAAATAAACTGCGGTCTGTCTGCACGGTGCAGCATTACACATCAGTGAGAAGCCACGGATCCCTGCCACAGGAAGCGTGGGTGACTCTCACATGCCATGCACAAAAAGGACATGACATGGGATTCCAGTTACCGAAAGTTCAAAAGCAAGTGAAACTACTTTCTGGGGTTGGCAGGCAGGTCAGTGGTGGTGCCAGGCGGAAGCAGAGACTGGAAGCGGGTGTGGGAGGCCTCTGGAGAGCGAGCACTATTTATTTGTTCTGGATGCAGGTTGCACAGGAAAAGTTCAGTGTGGAAACTGGGTAAGACGGACGCTAACGACTTGGGCAATTTTTCAAAAGCTTGGAAAACAACTAGACGCGACTTCCTGGGACGGGGGGGTGATTCCGGACCCTGGGTGCCCCCTGGATGAGCTGCAGAGCTCCCCCTCCCTAAGGGTGGGCTTTGGTTTCTAATTTCCAGGAGGAGGGCGGAATCTGTCAGGGGCAATGGTGTCGCTAGCACTTTCCACGGTGCCCCGCCCACGGCAGACCTTGGTTGAATGACTCTGGAGGGAATGCCCGACAGGTCGCTGCCCTAAGCCACGTTCCTGCGGGAGCGCGGCCATACAGGCCGTGGGGAGAGCAGAGGGGGAGGCTGCGGGGCCAGAGGGAGAAGCCACCGCCCGGCCAGGCCAGCCTCCCCGGCTCCAGCAGGGCGGGCTCCCTGGACCAGCCTCTGGGCGACCGGATGGTGAGTGACAGCCGCCCGGAGGCCCTTTTCATGCCGCGGCCGCTCCCGCTCGGGGTGCGGAGGCAGCGGGTAGAGGGGCTGGAAGGAGGGAGGCGCTGGATCGGCAGGTGTGCCCTGCCCGGGGCTGGGTCGCGCGGGGCAGAGGGCGGGACGCGGGTCCTGCCCACCCACGCCGCCTCCCTCCCTGGACCCCGCCCTGCTCCGCGGCCTCCCCACCGTCCCCCGCACCTGCTCCGGGCGCTCACCTGCGCGGGGCGGGCTGCGGTGCAGGCGGTGCGCGCGATGGACGGTGCAGTGTGAGCCCCGGCGCCCGCCCGCTGGGCCGAGGGGAAGTGAGGCGCGGCCAGGGCACTGCCCCGCCCCCGGAAGTGCCAGGCTGCGCCCCGCCCTGGGCCCCCGCGGTCCGAGGCAGGTGGGCTCGCGGGCGCCCACGGGGTCACCACTTGGGCAGCAGCTGGCCGATGAGCCCTGGGCCCACCAGGGAGACCCCGCGGCCTCGGGGAGGAGGGCCGCTCGGCGCCCGCCCTCCTCCCCCCAGCTCTGCCCGGCGGCGCCCCGGCTGCTGGGCAGAGGCACCTGGGTAGCTTTTGCAGGGAAGCCCTTCTTCCCCCTCCCCGCCCCCTCCCTCCCCCAATTCCCGCTGCACCGGTGCCATTCGGAGCTTGTGCGCCCACGGCGCAGCCCTCGCGTCAGACTGAGGATTCCCCGAGGCCGGGGACCGTCTTCGGGCTCCAAAGGGAGCCCAGAGGCACCCAGGTGAACACCGAGCCAAGTACTGCGCCGGCATCTCCATAGCTCGGTGCCCCGCGGAGGGGAAGGTTTAGTCCCTACCCCACGCACAGTTTACTAGTGACACCGACCGACCGACCGACGCAGTGATGAGCTCAGTCCTCCCCCAGCCACCTGAACACAGCCTGGCGGGAGGACGGAGGGTTCTCTAACCTTAATAAGCTCATTTGTCCTCTCCAAGGAAGTAGCTGCTGGTGCGGAGCCTTTTTCCTCTGACCCATAGATGGGGGTCTGTCCTGAAGGGCGAGTGCCCACTGGACACCTAGGGACCCTACCTCCCGGGGTTAACAGGGGTGTCGGATTTGACCTGATGGCCCCTATCCCCACACCCCTGGCAAGTTCCTCCTTGTCCCCATGCCCCTGGCAAGTTCCTCCTTGGCCCCACGCCCCCGGCAATTTCCTTCTTGTCCTAACTTGGGTGGCCCTTCCTCTTCCTGGCTCTTGACCCCTCACCCACAGGCGCTTCTCATGTTCCTCACTGGCAGCACATCTGTCCTCTCCTCCCTCCCTCACCCAGGTGATCCGTGAGACCCACCGCCATCATTTGCTTCATTCTTCTCTCCAAAGGACACTGGGGGTGAGGGCACTGTACTAGCTGTCACTACTCCCACTCACTTCTCCCTTCTGAACAGCGGCCCACACCTCAGACCCCGAGGTGCACCTCCTCCTCAACGGCTCTCCAAGGTCCCCTGACCTACTACTTGGGCTGCATCCAGCCCCCACCTGCATTTACACCGTTGACCATCCCTCCTCTGCTGGACCCCTCACCCTCCTGGCTTTTCTTCTGCCTCTGGCCACCTCCTCAGCGGCCTCTTCTGTGGCTCAACCCTTGGTCCCCTACTTTTCTCACATCCTGTGCTGATACCATCCTCTCCCATGGGGTCCACATCTCTACCTCAGCCCAGACCATCTGAGGCCACAATACATTCAACCCTGACGGACATCTCTACGGGTGCCCTATGGGCCCCTAAATTTTTGCCCCTTGCAACTCCTCCCTGGCCTTCCTCATCTCCATGAAAGGCATGACACCCACCCAGCTGTCCAGTGCAGAGAAGGGAGCCTTACTTGACCCACTTTCTTGTTGCTACTGTAGCTTCGTGGATGGACCACAGCTGCTCCTGGGGTGTGGGCTGTAATAGCAGCCTTCCACCTGGCCTCTTGCTTTGACATCAGGGTGGGCAGGATGCTTTTTCTAAAAGGAAAATCGGATCATGTGGTTTCCCTATTGAAAACCCTGCAGTGTCCCCTGCCCACAGAAGGACAGAGCTCCGCAGCACGGCTCCTCAGCCCCGGGCCCAGACGCATCTCTTCTTTTACCCCATGATCCTGTTAGGACAAATCATGATCCAGGCAGCCCTGGAATCTTGCTAATTCTTGGGCCCAGGCCTCTGTATATGGTTTTCCATCAGCCTGGAACCACCCCCCTTCCCACTCCCCCCTGCATTCACTTTGTGAAGCTGCTCAACTTTTAGGTTTGCCTGCTGGTGTATCTCGAATAGGTAGCTCTAGACTAGTGATGGCGAACCTTTTGAGCTCGGCGTGTCAGCATTTTGAAAAACCCTAACTTAACTCTGGTGCAGTGTCACATATAGAAATTTTTTGATCTTTGCAACCATAGTAAAACAAAGACTTATATTTTTGATATTTATTTTATATATTTAAATGCCATTTAACAAAGAAAAATCAACCAAAAAAAATGAGTTCACGTGTCACCTCTGACACGCGTGTCATAGGTTCGCCATCACTGCCCTAGACCCAGCCAACAGTTGGAGCTGAATAAATACTGCAGAGGAATGAACACGTCCCTTCCCTCTACAACCACACCCCTGCAGGAAGGTGGGAAAAGGAGGCACTAGCTTGCCAAGGAGGATTTAAGAATGCTCCTGGGGCCCTAGCTGGTTTGGCTCAGTGGCTAGAGCAGCCGTGGGCAAACTACAGCCCGCGGGCTGGATCCGGCCCGTTTGAAATGAATAAAACTAAAAAAAAAAAAAAGACCGTACCCTTTTATGTAATGATGTTTACTTTGAATTTATATTAGTTCACACAAACACTCCATCCATGCTTTTGTTCCGGCCCTCCGGTCCAGTTTAAGAACCCACTGTGGCCCTCGAGTCAAAAAGTTTGCCCACCCCTGGGCTAGAGTGTCAGCCTGCGAATCGAAGCATTCCGGTTTGATTCTGGTCACCGGCACATACCTCGATTGCAGGCTCCTCCCCCTCAGGGCCCTGGTCCGGGTGTGTGCAGGAGGCAACCAATTGATGTGTTTCTCTCACATTGATATCTCTGTCCGTCTTCGCTCTCTTCCACTATGTCTAAAAAGCAACGGGAAAATATCCTCGGGTGAGGATTTTAAAAAAAGAACACTCCTGGGAAGACGGGGAGGCTGTGCTTCTCCCAACCTGTGGTCAAAGGCTAGCGGGCACTTCAAAGGCACCTGCCATGGGGTGAAGAGAGGAAGGGACAGAAAACTGACAGGAAGGAGTTCATCACATTTATTGATTGATAATAAATTGGGGCCAGCTGCACCGGAATGCTCCCTGCCTGGGCTCTGCGAAGAGGGGCAGCAGTGATCTTTCTGGTTGGTGCCAGGAGGGAGCCAGCCCTGGGCCTGGTGCTCAGGACCACTGAGCCGTGCTGTCCAGCTGGATCGCCTTGGTGGGCAGCATCAGCCTGGGGCAGGGATCAGTCCCAGGGTCCTGCTCCCCCATTCTGTCAGCCTGGGCCTCAGGCGCAGAACCTCAGAGCCTGCAGCCTGCCCACCTGCCCGGCCACATGGGGACAGAATCACCTGAGTGAGAGGAGGGTGGAGGAGCTCTTGGCATGATGCTGGGGAGGAGGACGTGAACATGGGCCAGGATTTGACCAGGGGTGACAGATGGGGAAGTGGGGCCAGCGAAGAGCTTACAGGCTCAGATGATGTTGCGCTCTTCGACCTTCTCTCCCAAGTAAAAGCGGCTGAAGAGGAGGGAGCTCAGGTCGATGGTCTGGAACTCGCCCTTTAGCACCATCTCGGCCACAGCTCGGCCCACGGCGGGGGCCTGCTGGAGCCCATGGCCACTGAAGCCTGTGGCAAAGTACATGTTGACGACCAGGGGGTGGGGGCCCACCACGCCGTTCTGGTCAAAGGTGTTGTAGTCGTAATAGCCGGCCCAAGCGCTCCGAACCTGCAGGTGCACAAGACGTTGGGGTTCTCTGGAAGGCCGCCAGGGCAGCCACCCGCCTCCTGGTCAGGCCTCAGCACCCTCCACCACTGCCGAAGGGGTTGACAGCATGGGTCCTTAGACCCGCAGAGCCCTTAGCAGTTGTGAAGTAGACAGATGGGCCCGAGATGCTCCAATGTCATGTCTCCCAGTTACCTTCAGGCTCTGAAAAGCTGGTACTCGGTGGGCCAAATGGGGCCACACCTTGTCCTGGAAGAAATCATGGTCCACTTCCAGGTTCCCCGGGTCTGGTTCCTCCTCCTGGGGTGAGAGGTGGGGACACAAGGACAGAGCCAGAGCTCACTGACCTCTTTAGTCAACCCCCTGGGTGGGTGGGGGCTGGGGACGAGATCCCAATCGAAACCTGAAAGCGCTGCCACATCAGTAACAGCACTGGCCCTCCCCAGAGCCTGACGCTTTAATGACCACTGGGCTATCCCCTCCCAAGCACCGACCCCATTTAGCTCACCTCGGTGGGGCTGCAGCCACCCAAGTAGTTGTGGCCTAATCCTTCCCGGCGGAAATAGGCTCCACTGGTGTCTGCCATGAACGGAGTCTCCAGGCCTGGTCCCTCGGGGCAGTGCCAGAAGTACACGTACCTGCCATATAACCAGGTGGGTTAGGAAGTGGCGGGAATAGCAACTCTTCCCTCCTCCCACTGAACAACCGTTTTTTCTTTTTTTAAACTTTATTTTTATTGACTTCAGAGAGGGAGGGGGAGGGAAAGAAATGGAAACATCAATGAGAGAATCATTGACAGGCTGCCTCCTACACACCCCACCCTGGGGATCGAACCCGAAACCCGGGCATGTGCCCTGATCAGGAATCGAACCGTGACCTCCTGGTTCATAGGTTGACACTCAACCACTGAACCACGCTGGCCAGGTTTAATAACCTTTTATATTGCTTCTCTCCTCCTCTCACCAACCTCCTCAGCTGCCCTGGGGGAAGTCACCTTTTCCTCGGCTCCACAGGTAGCTTGGTGCCCTCCAGGGTGCCAGGTGGCCCCTTCCCAATACCAGCCAACTCTGCTACTTGCCCAGACCAGGCCCCGGCGGCATTGATCACGAGGGCACATTCCACAGGCTGGTATTCCAGGCTGTGGTCCATCTTCACCTGCAGGCACAGAGGGGGAGGGAGGCAGGGCCTGGCCCATACGCTGGCCACCATGAGAGGAAATTTTCTTCCTGGAAGTGGGTAGAAGTTCCAAGTGACAGCCATTACTGTTCTCCTCCCTCCCTCCGCGCTGGTGAGGAAGTTACGCAGGCTGGGAACTTACATGGACTTCATGGATCCTCTTCAAAGTCACCTCTTTCCCACTGCTGGTCTGCATGCGGCTAGATGACGTGCTGAAACCTGCAGGAGAAAGAAAATGAAAGAAGCCCTCGAGGCCTTGGAGAGGAAGGAGATGGGGGGTCCCGGTGTCCTAGGGAAAGGAACTGGAAGGCTGGACGCTTTCCCAGACCCTGCAGCCAACAGGGTAACGGGGATGAACCTGGCCGCACTCAGGGCAGGAGAGCACTGAAACCTTCTAGCCCAGTGATGGCGAATCTATGACACACGTGTCAGAGGTGACACGCGAACTCATTTTTTTGGTTGATTTTTCTTTGTTAAATGGCATTTAAATATATAAAATAAATATCAAAAATATAAGTCTTTGTTTTACTATGGTTGCAAAGATCAAAAAATTTCTATATGTGACACGGCACCAGAGTTAAGTTAGGGTTTTTCAAAATGCTGACACGCCGAGCTCAAAAGGTTCGCCATCACTGTTCTAGCCAATCACGAGGCGGAAGCAGCCTAGTCAGCAGCTGGAGTCAGGATGCCCAGGGCCAGCCCTCAGGGGAGAAGCCCCTTCCCCCACCAACCCTTGTGAGTGAAGATAAGACATGGTCTAGGCCAGGGGTGGGCAAACTTTTTGACTCGAGGGCCACAATGGGTTCTTAAACTGGACCGGAGGGCCGGAACAAAAGCATGGATGGAGTGTTTGTGTGAACTAATATAAATTCAAAGTAAACATCATTACATAAAGGGGTACGGTCTTTTTTTTTTTTAGTTTTATTCATTTCAAACGGGCCGTAGTTTGCTCATGGCTGGTCTACGCTCTATCAAACTACATCGGGAAGGCCGGGGAGGGCTCGGGGGCAGGAGGGGGCGGTTAGAGATCAACCGAAGGACTTGTATGCATGCATATAAGCATAACCAATGGACATAAGACACTGGGGGGTAGGGGAGGCCAGGGGATTGTCAAGGGCGGGGAAAACAAAGGAGACATATGTAATACTCTTTGTAATACTTTAAGCAGTAAAACAATTAAAAAAAAAAAAAAGACACAGTCTAGGCCTGCGCCCTGGATGGCAAAGGATATGAGCAGTGGGCAAGGGGGGCAGACTCACGTGTCACCTCTCCCTGGCAGAAAAGGACCCCCAGGGACTGGATCTTTCGCCGAAGCCCCTGGAGCAGACACCAGGGGTCAAACCAACCTTCACCCTCCAACCCTGTGAGGGAAAAAGAGGAGGATGAAGAGGGACGAGAGCCCTCCTCTCCTTGTTTCCCGCACCCCCCTACTCTTCTTTGGGCTCATACGCTGGGGAAAAGTCAAGCTGACCCACCGCACCGAGTCAAATCCTGCGGAAGAACAGAGCTGGCATGGCCTGGGGTGGGAGGGCCTGCTGGCCAGAGGGAGGCGCTGCTCAGTGACGTGGCTGCAGGGTGCTGGGGCTTCCCACCCGAGGTGCCCAAAGCCCGATGCCCTCTGGGAGCACGCCTCACCGTAAGACGCCAAGGCCACTCCGTCCGTGTTAATCCAGGGAAACTTGTTCTGCAGCTGCTCCGGGGACATCAGACACACTTTGGCTCCTTCCTGCCTGAGAGAAACACGTGTGCCTGTGTGTGTGAGGATGAGCGTGCAGAGGGAGCAGGACAGACCCAGCTTCACAAGCGGGGATTCGGCCTCATTCATGCCCCTTCTGTCCTTGCTGAATGGATGGGGGACAAGCCTCCTCGGCTCTCCAGCATCTGACCCCTTCTTCCTTTCCCACACCCTAGTGTCCGTTGGCTGCACAGCCTGAATCCCTTGCCGTCCTTTCACAACAGGGTGAGTCGCTGTTCCCTCCGCTCTACCTGGGACAGCCTCCTGCCCGCCTCCTGGGACAATCGCACCCGCGAGCACAGCCACCTCCTCTGGGGTTCTGTTCCTTGAGCACCCAAAGGCTGCAACGCGGTGCTCAGAGAACACACCCCTCAGCCAGAATGCCTGGTTTCACTCCCAGCCACCACTTCGATCTCCCCACATGTGAAATGGGGATGTTCTGATCAAATTGAGCTATTATCTGTGAAGCAGTCAGGACATTACCTGATGTCACGTGTGAGACTTGGAGACCTGTCTGTTGGCGGTTCCTGCTCTTGACTGACCATAGTTATCACGGAGGGCAGGGCTGCCATATCCGGCCTGCAGGCTATTTCTGTCCCTGAGCCACACTCATGCTTTTTTTTTTTTTTTTTTTAGCGCTGCTTTTGTGCTTTGATTGCAAGTTGAGTGATGGCAATAGAGACTGTATGGGCAGCAAAGCCTAAAATACTTACTATCTGGCTCTTACAGGAAATGCCTGCAGATTCCTGGGCCCCTCCCTAGAGACTCTGATTTATCAGTTCTGGGGCGTGTCCTAGATGGTTCTTATCTGGCAATGCAGGGCCCACCAGCAGCACTTTGTCTATATCACAGCCCTAGCACAGGGCCTTGAAGTTCTGCACATGCCTGCCTTTCCCGACTGAGTTCCCAAGGGGCGGTGGGCCTGTCTCATCAGCTCCGTCGTCCCAGCCTGGATTTGGCTTAGGGCTTACTGCCTGCACGTGGCTGGGAGGCGACTCCGAGGCCGTGCCCAGCACCCACCTCTGCACTTTCACGTTGTTCTCCATGACTGCAGCGCCCTTTTCTGAGGCCAGCAAAAGGTACCCTGAGGGGTTGAACTGGACGTCCAGGGGAGGGTCATCGACTACCGCCAGGTACTCCTATGTGCAAAGAAAGCTCCTCAGAGAAGCTGGTTTAGAGAAGGGATGGAGAGCGCTCCTGGCTCCTCACTTACAACCTCGGGGCTCAGGGCCCTCACCCAGATACAAGCCTCCCGTAGGCACCACACTGGGAAGAAAACCAGGGCTCCGGTTCCTACTTGCCCGACTGCTCCTGCTTCTTGTTTGCCCTCCTCTCTCTGGGCTAAAGGAGGGGACACCACCCCAACCCCCAAATCTCACTGCACGTACATTGATGTTCCGCAGGAAGTCCAGTGAAAAGCGGGAGAGCTGGATGTTCTCAGGCAGCGAGAACTGCTGGCGGATCCCGCCCACGGAGAGCCCGGTAGAGGCCCGGGAATACTGTGGGAAGACAAGGGAGGCTGAGGTGGAGCAGCGCCCTGCTACACAGGAGCAGAGACTGTCATGGGTTCTGTGAGCCGTGAACCCTGAGTTAAAGGGGAGTTCTTGCAGGTTTAGGATCTAGGGGGAGCTGCATGGATAAACCCAGCAGCCCAGAGAGGACAATGGTTATAAAAGTCCTCATTAGCAGATGTGCACAGCAAACAGAGTCAGTCACCAACAAAGGGACAGGCAAAATGTTAATGGCCCAGATGTCCAAGGACAGGACTTTTGATCTTCTAATTGGAAAATAGAGGGATATGGCCAAAGCAGCAAGATTCGTGGTTGGGCTCTGGCTGGGTTGGCTCAGTGGATAGAGCGCTGGCCTGCAGACTGAGAGGTCCCAGGTTCGATTCCAATCAAGGGCACATGCCTAGGTTGTGGGCTCAATCCCTGGTGGGGGCGGGGGGGGGGGGCGAGCAGGAGGCCGATCAATGATTCTCTCTCATTGATGTTTCTCTCTCCCTTCCTGTCTGAAATCAATAAAAATATATTTAAAGGAAAAAAAAAAAGAGATTCGTGGCTGGCTGGCAGTGGTAACAGGAACAGCTAAGTGTAAGCCGTGATGGAACCTAAAAAGGGGGCTGAGATAGCTGTTTGTATTAATTATAACTTGAATGCAGGCTCTCTTGGCCAGACCTGTGAGATCTCAAAGGATGCAACACTGAAATGTGCTTTCAAAGGCAAAAACCTATTGCCAAGGCCCCTAATTGGAAGAGGATGAACCTGGGACTAATTCTCCATAAGGTCCAAAGCTCAGTCCCCGCCCTGCAGACTCCCGAGAGTCCTTAGTAAAATCCGAGTCCAAGCCCCACTCATGACTCTGCCCTACCCCAGACCTCACCGTGTGGTCCCGATCCACCACCAGCACCTTGATGGCACCTCGGGGCTTCTCCAACCTCTTCAGCCAATAGGCCACGGACAGGCCAAGCACCCCACCCCCCACAATCACGACATCCGAGTGTTCAGGGGGCAGGTGGCTGGTGTCATACAGTGGATTCCAGGCCCCTCCAGGAAGAGCTGACTGGATCTTCTTCTTAATTTCAGTCCAGTCTGTGGGAGGCAGTCATGGTCACAGAGAGCCATTCATTTCCTTTGCAGGTGGTAGGGGGTTGGGAGATGGGCACAGGAAAAGGTGGGCTACATTGACACTGAGTTGGCAGTCCCCACTGTCAGCCCCTCCCATAAGGTCCATGTGCAGCCAGCAGTATGCCACAGCTTTGCTATAGGTTCTGCATGCCATCAGCCTCTCTTCCTTTTCATGCATCATGCCCTGCTCAAGATTCCACCTCCTAAGATTAACAGTCTATACTCTCTCCCTAGGATAGGTGACTTACACGTATATGTCTCCTGTGCACACCTATCTTTCTGGTGAGCCTGAGGCTCATATACTCAACTGCGTTATCATCGCCACTTGGATGTCCCAGGCTCCTGGACCAAGAGGTCCCCGCACACTCCAAGCTGCAATCACTGAAGCATGGCACCTCTGAGTGGCACCTTACCCTGGATATCCGTCACCACCAGCAGACTTAAACTCATGTCCTATATGTTACAAAGTTCCGATGACTTTGCCTCCTAAACATCTCCCCAATCTGTCCCCTTTTTTTTCTATCTCTGCCACCACTGCCCTAGACTGAACCACCACCATCTCTCACCTGGACTAATGCAAAAGCCTCTTAACTGTTCCCACTAATTCCCCTCTTGTCACCCTCCTCCAGTTCTTTTCTACATCGTACCCTGACTGACCTTGTCTGAACACGAATTGAATCACACCCCCTCTTGCTTAAAACCCTCCAATGGCTTTTCATTGCTCTAAGGATAAAAGTCCAGAATCCAGAAACATTCCCAGGGAGACAACGCACAATCTGGCTCCTGCTCGCCTTGTCCTTCTCCTCTCCCCGCACTCCCAGCCCGTTTCCTTGATGACATCTTACTTCCTCCCATCACAGGGAACCTACACAAGCGTTCTCTCTGTTTTGAAACTCTGGGTCCACTTTGCCGAGTTAACTCTGCTCCCCTTAGGTCTCAGCTCAGTTAACATATTCTCAGGGAAGCCTTTCCTGACCCCCTAGACCAGCGGTCGCCAACGGGTGGTCCGTGGACCACTGGTGGTACGTGAGGTCCGAAAGGTTGGCGACCGCTGCCCTAGACTATGTTGAATTCTCCTGCCACATTATCTCACAGCCCTGTGAACCTCTTATGCAGCACGCAACACATTTGCAACTTTGAGTTTATTAGAGATAGCTTCATACTGTGCTATGTGTACCTTCTTCACCACCCAATCTCCAGCCTAGCAGAGTACCTGGCACATCCTAAGTGCTCAATAAATATCTTGAATAAATGAATCCTTTATCATGAACACCTAACCCACAAATCTCCAAGTCTTCTCACTGTTTCCAATACAACGTTCAGCAGCATTAGAATCTTTCTTTGATCTGGGCTTCCCTTCCCACACATTTCCGACTACTATTCAAACTGTTTAGATGGCTTTGGCTAGTTCCTTGCACGGGAATAATATTTTTCTCCTCCTAACCTTTGCCCAGTTTTCCAGAACCTGGAACACACACCTTCCCAGAACCAGTAATCATCCTTCAGGGCTGATCTCGGTAGCCACCTGCTCCATGTAGGTCTACCATGACACTAGCTGGAGACGACCCAGTCTTGGTCTAGAATAGTGGTTCTCAACCTTCCTAATGCCGCGACCCTTTCATACAGTTCCTCCTGTTGTGGTGACCCCCAACCATAACATTATTTTCGTTGCTACTTCATAACTGGAATTTTGCTACTGTTATGAATCGTCATGTAAATATCTGATAGGCAGGATGTATTTTCATGGTTACAAATGGAACATAATTAAAGCATAGTGATGAATCACAGAAACAGTATGTGATTATAGATGTGTTTTTCGATGGTCTTAGGCGACCGCTGTGAAAGGGTCGTTCGCCAAAAGGGGTCGCGACCCACAGGTTGAGAACCGCTGGTCTAGAAAGTCTCCCCTCTCCGGCTGCACTTCCGGCACCCCCAGGACACACAGTGAATCCTCTTCTTCCCTCTAGCACGGGCCGCAGCCCTGAGCACCGCCTGCAGCACGCGCGCAGGACTTAGTGCACAGTCGTGCAGCCGTGGCTCAGCCTGGTCTATGCCGGTGCTGAGCTGAGGTCTACGATCTGTCACCCGAGAAGGGCAACCCGGGGACCCGCACACCTGTCCTGGCCTCACAAGCTCCAGGGGGCAAGCTTAGCCCCTTCTCACAGCTGACCCACTGTCTGTCTTCCCAGCCTGAGCCGGGGTCCAAAGTCCTGAAGGTCACACAGCCGGAGACTGGGGGTACCCCGGAACCACGACACCCTCCGGTGTCCTCAACTTTACCCGGAGTCGAGCCTCCACTGCGTGTGCTTAGCCCCCGGCCCACACAGCCTCGACCTGCCAAGAGCCATAGCGCCCCTCGAAACATGGTCCTGGCGAGCGCGGCCACTGAGCGCGACCCTTAAACCTGGCACCGCCCCCAAAACGTCATTGCTCCGCGCCGCCGGCCATTCAGACAAGCTCACCCATTGGCCAGCGGCCCCCTTGGGCCCCGCCTCCCCGCGCTATAGGCCTCCAGGCTCCTCGTGACCTCCCAAGAGCCCCGCCCATCCCCGCCCCGGCCCTCCTGCTCTACGTCATCGCTGCGCGCCTTCCAGTGCGGGCGGGTGGGGATCCCCGAGCTCTGAGCGGAAGTGCGGCCGAGCTGGTTTCCGGGCCGCTGGTGTGACGTGTCCCGCGCTTGGCGCAGCAGGAAGTCGGGGCGATCGTGGCCTCAGCTCCCGGCGCCGGCCGGGCTCCTTTCCCGCTGCCGCCATGCTCGACTTCTTCACCATTTTCTCGAAGGGCGGGCTCGTGCTCTGGTGCTTCCAGGGCGTGAGCGACTCCTGCACCGGGCCCGTCAACGCGTTGATTCGCTCCGTGCTGCTGCAGGTACCGCCCCCGCGGGGTCAGGACTCCGGGTTCGTTCCCCCCACCACCCCCCGATCCGACCCATCGTCTCCCTCGACCGGCCCCGCGCCTCGCTCCCGCCCTGTCCGCCCCGGGACTGGCCGCTCGCCGGTAGCCGGGGCTCCACTTCTTTCTCCCGCCCGCGGCGGACCGTCCTGCAACTTTGCGGCGCCCCCTCCCCCTGCGCTTTCGGGGACCCCAGCTGGATTAGGCGCCTCTTCAGACTAACCATCGTTCCCTCCGTGCGCTCCTGGCAGCTTGGTTTTCTCTTGTTCCGAAGGATGGGTGAGATGAGGGATGGGAGAAACACCTTTAAATCTGTTGACAGTGTACACCTGCTAGTAGACCTGTTTCTATGACGACTACTTCCCTCGGGCTCCCAGGTGTCGTGTCACTGTCTCACTCTGCCCCCCACCCCCACCCCCACCCCACGGTACCTCCTTTTCTCCCCGGTGGGATGTCACAGGCGGTGCCCCAGCATCCTCGTGTCCTGGGGCAGGTCTGACACTGGGGGGAATGTTCGGTTCTTTCCCAAAGGTGGTCGTTGAGGGGCCCGAGACTGGGTTTTCTGGGGAATAGTCTGAACTCGGAGACATCCTCTCTTTCCAGGAAAGGGGCGGCAACAACTCCTTCACCCATGAAGCCCTCACGCTCAAGTATAAACTGGACAACCAGTTTGAGCTGGTGTTTGTGGTGAGTGGTGGCATCTCGGAGGGACCGGTGCCTTCTCAACACAGCCCTGACTATTGAGAGAAGGGAACCCCGGTTCACAGCAGATGGTGTTATATGAGAAGACAGAGAGGGAGGGGGGGAGGGAAGAGACTCTGGGGCTCAGTCCGGGAGCTTGGCTGCCCCTCGGGTCAGGGACACCTGCCAGGCGGCTTAGCCAATCTGGAGGCCCCGGGCTGACTTGGCGTCCCTCCGCTCCGGGATGGCCTGTAAGCGGATCTGCTGGTTCTGTTTCTTCCCCGAAACAGGTTGGTTTTCAGAAGATCCTAACGCTGACATATGTCGACAAGTTGATAGATGACGTGCACCGGCTCTTTCGGGACAAGTACCGCACGGAGATCCAACAGCAAAGCGCTCTAAGTCTGTTGAATGGCACTTTCGATTTCCAGAATGACTTTCTGCGGCTCCTCCGGTGAGAGGCCCCCCCCCCCCAGTCCATTTCCATGGCTTGCGGAGCTCCCTCCCTTCCCGAGCCCGATCAGCCGAGTGTTCATTGAAAGATGCTTCCAGATGTGCTGCCCCGTCCTCAATGATCCTCTCGGTGTGAGGACCCTTTCTCTGGCCCTGAGCCGTTCTCTCTCGCTTTAGCGAAGCGGAGGAGAGCAGTAAGGTCCGGGCTCCAACCACCATGAAGAAATTTGAAGATTCTGAAAAGGCCAAGAAGCCTGTGAGATCCATGATTGAGACCCGGGGTGAAAAGCCCAAGGAAAAAGCAAAGAATAAAAAAAACAAGGGGGCCAAGAAGGAAGGTTGGTGTGCGCCCCTTGGACATACGGGGCATGAAAGGTTAACGTGGCCCCAAGTACTGAAGTGGTCCTCCGTCCCCTGTCATTGCCCGTCTCCCTCACTCTAATGCCCCCCGCCCTCGCTGTCCTTCCCAGTCCTTGTGAGCCCCAGAATGTTTGCTCCTAGTTTTTTGTTTAAGGAAATTCCCCCCTATTGTCTATTTTGTTGGAATCTGGTCCTTTTTCTCCAGTGAGTTTTCTCCTAACAGGTTTTGATGTCCCCTTGACTGCCAGCAAAACAGCCTCTGCAGAAAAGTCAGTGGGGGCTGACAATGGGGTAGAACTTTCCAAAGAGGAGCTGATCCGGAGGAAGCGAGAGGAGTTCATTCAGAAACATGGGAAGGCTGCAGACAAGTCCAGGTGAGCATTCTGACCTTTGCCATAATCTAGCTGTGTTGGGGGCAAGGGGGTTTTTGTCTCTGGATTTTGGAGGGATGTTTCCTCTCCTGCTTCTCCACCATAACCCTGTGCCGTAACCCTTTCAGCAAGTCCACGAAGTCAGATGCTCCAAAGGAGAAGGGCAAAAAGGCGCCACGGGTGTGGGCGCTGGGTGGCTGTGCTAACAAGGAAGACCTGGATTATAGCGCTCCTACCACCAATGGGGCCCCAGAGGTTGCCCCGCCTGAGGACATCAACTTGGTGAGAGCCAACGGGGGCCTGAGTGAAGGTTACCATTTAACGGAATGGGAGGGCCCGGCTGGTGTGGCTCAGCGGTTGAGCGGTTTGATTCCCAGTCAGGGCATGTGCCTGGGTTGTAGGCTCGAGCCCCATAGGGGGTGTGCAGGAGGCAGCCGATGATGTTCCTCACTCATTGATGTTTCCATTTTCCTATCCCTCTCTCTTCCTCTAAAATAAAAGTTTAGAAAAATAAGTAAATGGGAAGTAGAGAGGAGAGGGCAGTACCTTGGATTTCTTTGAGTGAGGAGGTGCGTCTCCCCCCAAATCCGAGGGACTGAGCAGTGTAGACAGGGTGAATCCTGGGTTTTTCCCCTTCAGGACCTTTAGAATTCCTAATCCTCTCTCCTTCCTTTCCCCAAACCCTGCAGATTCGAGGGACTGGGCCTGGGGGGCAGCTTCAGGATCTGGACTGCAGCAGCTCCGATGATGAAGGGGCTGCTCAAAACCCTACCAAACCTAGGTAGGGAAATTCAGGGGGTGCAGGGTGTGTGTGGCTCCACAGCGGATGAGGTTTGACTCCTGCCCACTGGCTTTGTGTGTACCCGTAATCTCCTGTGCCTGCAGTGCTGCCAAGGGGACTCTGGGTGGCATGTTTGGGATGCTGAAGGGCCTTGTGGGTTCCAAGAGCTTGAGTCGTGAAGACATGGAATCTGTGCTGGACAAGATGCGTGATCATCTCATTGGTAAGTTCTAGGAACAGGCGGGCTTGTGTTTATGGGGTAGGGATGGTGGAGGGTAGAACCATCTAGTTTCCTAGCTATACCGTAAGAGTTGGTGACCTGACTTGACACTCACACACCGTTCCCCTCTCCTCAGCTAAGAATGTCGCAGCAGACATTGCAGTCCAACTCTGTGAATCCGTGGCCAACAAGTTGGAAGGGAAGGTGATGGGGACATTCAGCAGTAAGTATCGGCCTCAACCAGTGTGCGCAGGGCATTATGCATACCAGTGCGTTGGCCTCCATGACTTTTGGCAAATCTCTGAAGCTCTAAACCTCTATTACATGACTTAGACTTTAAGAGTTACTAAGAGGTTTAAATGAGTTAATACTTGGGAAGTGTTTATTCGGACAGTAGCAGATGTGTGGATTCCTGGGGCAGGATCCTAGTAGCATCCAGATCCTAGTTCCCTTAGCGCAGAAAGGTGTTGGGCGATCTTGGAGTACATCCTTGGGATTCATGGGTGCGCTGCCTCCTCCCTTTCAGCGGTGACTTCCACAGTAAAGCAAGCTCTGCAAGAGTCCCTGGTACAGATCCTGCAGCCACAGCGTCGTGTGGACATGCTCCGGGACATCATGGATGCCCAGCGTCATCAGCGCCCTTACGTGGTCACCTTCTGTGGGGTTAACGGAGTGGGGAAGTCCACCAATCTTGCCAAGGTCTGTGCAGTTCCCATCTGTCTGACCTTTCTTCACTATCTCAGCAACTGTGGTTCTAGGTGACAGTCTGCTTTGCCTCTTGCAGATTTCCTTCTGGCTGCTAGAGAATGGCTTCCGTGTCCTCATCGCCGCCTGTGACACATTTCGTGCCGGGGCTGTGGAGCAGCTGCGCACGCACACACGCCGCTTGAGTGCCCTACACCCCCCGGAGAGTCACGGTGGCCGCACCATGGTGCAGTTGTTTGAGAAGGGCTACGGCAAAGACGCTGCCGGCATCGCCATGGAAGCTATTGCCTTTGGTACGGTGCACAGAAAGTGTGGGAGCTGGTCTGGGCCCCTTTCCTTGGGCTCCTTTAAAATACCCTGAGGATCAGGGTCACCCGACTACCAACTTATGCTCAGTAACAAGTCAGGGCTTGTGACTTGCCATGCTCCGCTTTGGGTAATGGGTGTAGTTGCAACCGAAGCTGGTATGGCCCAACCAAAGAAACCTCTAATTGGTCACCTTTGTGGCACTGCCATCCTTTTCCTGACTATGCGCGGAGGGCCAAGTACAGATTTTTTTCTCACTACCTTGTAGCCGGATCCAGAGCCCGAGAAAGGAAACAGACCTTTCCCATAGCCAGGCTAGGACTTTCTGAGAGGACGCTGGAAATAAGTGCGACAACCCAGGAGTTCTGAGCTGACCACTTTTCTCTCTGTAGCACGGAACCAGGGCTTTGATGTCGTGCTGGTGGACACAGCTGGTCGCATGCAAGACAATGCCCCCCTGATGACTGCCCTGGCCAAGCTCATTACTGTCAACACCCCTGACTTGGTGCTGTTTGTGGGCGAGGCCTTAGTAGGCAACGAGGCCGTGGATCAGCTGGTGAGGGCATGGTTCTTTTTCCAGCCTCAGATTTAGGTGGAAAGGTGCATTTTACACTTACATGCCATTTCTCCTTTCCAGGTCAAGTTCAACAGAGCCTTGGCTGACCATTCTATGGCTCAAACCCCTCGGCTCATTGATGGCATTGTCCTTACCAAATTTGATACCATTGACGACAAGGTAAATATGAATGACACAGGACATAGGGGGACTGGGAGGGCAGGGAGTGGTGCTCTTCCACAAGGTAGCTGAGGCTGCATTAGCTCAAAGCTTCCTGTTACTCTGGGTACAAAGAAGGGTCCTTGAGTTGACTGGGTACCCCTTTTTCCTCTTCAGGTGGGAGCTGCTATTTCTATGACCTACATCACAAGCAAACCCATCGTGTTTGTGGGCACTGGCCAGACCTACTGTGACCTACGCAGTCTCAACGCCAAGGCTGTGGTGGCTGCCCTCATGAAGGCTTAACATGCTCTTGCCCAAAACCAAATCACCGCTTCCCCCAAAGCCCCTGTTCCTGGATCAAGAATGTGCATTAGAGTGTGAGCAACTTGTCTTCAGTGTAGTGCAGAGGCAGAGTGCGGGCAGGCCCTGGCGTGCAGCTCCTCTAGCCCACTCCCTGTTCAATCTAGCCTCCGTCTACAAGGAGGGCCTAATCATGTTCCAGTCACTGCCCACTGCCCATGCCACCCCCGCCCACCACCACTGTGGTTCTACCCTTCCTGCCCATCACTCTGCCTATGTTCTCGGTCTCATTACAGCTTTGACCAATGGTCAGGAGATCCAACACCAGAACTTGGCTAGTGTTGTCATGGGGACATCTGAGCATCATAAGCAGTTTGAAGCTCCGTTAGATTAAGAGACTTCCAGAACCAGCTCTGGGTCTTGAGTGGCACCTCTCCCTAGGCTACACAGCTTTCAGGTCCCTGAGCCTGGGTGACACCCACCAACCACACTGTGGCATTGTGTAGCCTGTCCTTAATTGCTGCTAATTCTGATGATCCCATCCCGTTGTTTCCTCAAAGTGTCGGCTAAGGCCAGAGGGATTTGTTACAGTGAGCAAAAGGTGAGTCCCCCTTCCCTCATCCCTCAGAAAAGGGGGCGAGCTGCAGTATTGCTTTGGGCTTCTCAGCCTTCCAGCTCTTCCCCAGGCCCAGAACCCAGGTGTAAGCTTTGCATGTTCCCCTTCCTGGGAGGAAACTGCCTGTCAGGAGGTATCACGGTGCCCCTCCCCATTCTTCACCCGAGGGACCCTAGCTCCTCCGCCTCCTCTCTACAGTGCCTGGTAGACAAGTGCTACATTAAATACAAACCTCTTGTTGAGACTTGTCCTGTAGCTTGTATTACAGACGTGCTTAGTGCAATAAGGTGAAGGCTGTCTGCCCAGAGAAATGCATAATTTATATATAAGAAAATAAATTTCATAAGTAAATCGCCTTTTCGTCTCGGAGTTACTTTATATAGGATTCAAAGCTACAATCCCACATCACGCTAACTAGTGTTTATGTATGGGAAGCAGTGGGAATGGATGCTCTGAGGAATCTGGGAAATGGCTCTCCGGAGGAAGACCCCTCCCCCAGAAAGGAACAGGTCTTGAAAATTGAGTGACAAAAAGTAGGCTTGTCAGGACCTTTGCAGGTTAATTTTCAAAAGTGACTGAAAGTAGAACCAGGGCCCTGGGAAGTAAATGAACAAGCTTTTAATACAGCTCAGGTATGTAAAATACTGTACACTGTAAGAGATCTAGAAAACTAGAGCTTCAAGTCTTAGAAAAAGCCATTAAGCTTAAGTGAAAAACCAAGTCTAGAGTACAAAATTGCCGCCGCCACGGTGAATCCACGGCATCCACAGCCCGAGTCCATGCAGGGCAGCAGCCTGCGCAGGGGGCACCACCCCGATCTGTGTAGACACAGGCATGTCCAGCCCAGTGGTGGGTGGGGAGGTGCACTGGGTCCCATTGCCACTTGGGTATTCTCAAACTGGAACAGGCCATATAAGACCAAGAACTGGAGAACAACAAAACAAAAGACCAGTCGGCACGAAGGATTAAGGTGGGAAGTTCGCCACCACTCTACGTAGCCCCAGCCTTCAACTTCTGGGTTTTGGTTCTTTCCGGAGTTGTGTTGGGTTCTTGTAAGTTTACTGTTAAACTGTCCATGGTAGGGCCTTACAGCTTGGTCTAATGTCGGTGACTGCTGTAGCCCTCATGTACTGAGGTCTGTGGAGAGAAAAGGGAGAGAATAAACGGGAGGTTCATAAACAGGTTCACACATCTAAAGCTGCAGGTGCTGAAGTCCAGCTTAACCTGCAGAAGACAAGACATAAGACACAGGCATCTTGTAACAGACTTGGTAGAAAAATAATCTTATGTAATACTATATGTAATACTTTAAACAATAATTTAAAAAATAAAATTAAAAAAAAAGAAAAAGAATCTTTCTCAGGTAGCAGCAGCAAGTCATTACTCCCCAAGGTCTTAACTAGGTCTTAGGAACATTTTCTGTTGACAAATAGGCAGATAGTAAACAGGAAACAGTATACCTCTTATTTCACTGTGCGCTGCAGATGAACCATTTAGGTGACCTTCTCTCATCACACCTGCTAAACAGAGTGAACATCAATGTCAGCTGTTAGATTAAAAAGCCAAAACAATGGCTCGAAAAACCAACCAACCATCCAGAGGGAGATGAAAGCATGTTCTAAAGCAGCGGTTCTCAACCTGTGGGTTGCGACCCCTTTGGCGGTCGAACGGCCCTTTCACAGGGGTCGCCTAAGACCATCCTGCATATCAGATATTTACATGACGAGTCATAACAGTAGCAACATTACAGCTATGAAGTAGCAACGAAAATAATTTTATGGTTGGGTCACAACATGAGGAACTGTATTTAAAGGGCCAGAAGGTTGAGAACCACCGTATCGAAAGGCTGGCATTATTTAGTAATGAACACATACCTAGTACAGCAGGAGACCAGGAGGCGGGGAGAATAAACTAGGTTAGTCTCCAAATGGTGGTGTTAAATAATGGAAACAGTAAGGCCGGAGTGTGCGCACTGACATTGCTTGTAAACAAAACGTTTACATGGGCAAAGTGTGCCTGCCGTCCCTAACTAGTGTAGAAGGCCAAGTTTGGGGGGCGGGGGTGGGGGTGGGGGGGAGTCTGACCAGGGGTGGGGAGCAGCATGCAAATAAGCAGATTCAACCAAGTAGAAGAGTGCAAAGTAGCAGACACTCCCACAGTATAAACTGGGTTAGATCTGCGCTGTCTTAATATGATGCCATTAGCCGCACGTGGCTGAATTTCACATTAAAAATTCTGTTCCTCTGTCACACTAACCACAATTCAAATATTCAACAGCCACATGTCACTTGTGGTTATGGTACAGGACAGCAAAAAGTATAGAGTATTTCTAACATTGCAGAAGATCCTATTGGCCAGCACTGGGATAGAAAATGGTGTCGGAAAAAGTATAGAAGTGAACACATGGAAGAAAAGAATATGGGCAATTAGAGTACAAATAAGAGACAGCACTAAAACATACATGCTACTTCCCTCTTAGAAAACACTTGAGCAATATTTATCAATCTCTAAAATGTTCATGCCTTTTGCTCTAGTAATTACCCTGAGAACATAATTATCCTAAGGAAATTACTTACAAAAGGAAAAACTGTATGGCAGTTCTTACAATAAAGAAAAAAATTAGAAGCTGCCTAATAGGAAAATAATTAGGTAAACTAACAGCTATACTGGGTTATAACACAGTCATTAAAGATAGTGGTTATGGCCTGGCCAGTGTGGCTCTGTTGGTTGGGAATCATCCTGTGCATATACATGATCCCCAGTGGGGGGGCGTGCAGGAGGCAGCAGTTGATGTTTCTCTATCATCAATGTTTCCCTCTCCCTTTCTCAAATCAACAAAAAACTATTTTAAACAAAATAGTGGTTATGACAATGCATAAATAAGTGGGACAACAAATTGATGTTTCTAAAATAAATTTTTTTTTAAAATATATTTTATTGATTTTTTACAGAGAGGAAGGGAGAGAGATAGAGTTAGAAATATCGATGAGAGAGAAACATCGATCAGCTGCCTCCTGCACATCTCCCACTGGGGACGTGCCTACAACCCAGGTACATGCCCTTGACCGGAATCGAACCTGGGACCCTTCAGTCCGCAGGCCGACGCTCTATCCACCGAGCCAAACCGGTTTCGGCTCTAAAATAAATTTTTTAAAAATATTAAAATAGTGGTCATGAAAATGTTACATACAGTCCCTGACTATTTTAATTCTAGCTAGCATTTCTCCCATGGCCTTCACACTTACAGTTCCTGCTATGGACATGCTAATTAGCTAGAGGAATTCTGCTTGAGGCTTGAGCTTTTCCAAGAACAGCCCCTTGTCAGAAGGCACCTTTCCAGAAAGAGGTGGGGAAATGTGTACAAATTAATGACTCCTTATCAAATGTTTACAGGAGCCTTAAGAGTGGACTCAGCCCTCCCTGGCCGGTTTGGCTCAGTGGATGGAGCGTCGGCCTGCGGACTGGGGGGTCCCAGGTTCGATTCCGGTCAAGGGCATGTACCTTGGTTGCGAGCACATCCCCAGTAAGAGGTGTACAGGAGGCAGCCGATCGGTGTTTCTCTCTCATCGATGTTTGTAACTTTCTATTCCTCTCCCTTCCTCTCTGTAAAAAATCAATAAAATATATTTTAAAAAAAAGAGTGGACTCAGATGGCAGGAGTGGGGTGGTGGTGGCGGTGGTGGTGGGGTGGGCGGTGTTCAATGGACCAAACAGGAACAAAGAGATACGGAGATTTCATGCTCTTCCTTGGATCCCTGACCAACTAGCTGTCTAGGCTCCTCAGCTACCGCTTGCCTTGCCCCTCCTCCCTTCCATTGACCTAAAAGATGCCTGAATTCTGGGCTCTCTTAAAATGGATTTGCGGAAGCTATAAGATTATGTCTAACCCTAATCCCCCATCTTCTCAAGCTGGCATCTTCTTGATCAATAAACCTTTCCTTACTCCAAACTCTATGATGTTTTTGATTATTGGCCTTTGAAGCATCAGGCACACAAACCTTGAACCTGTAGCCTTGTAGGAATTTATATGATATACCACTGAATAAAAAGTACCAAGACTGTCTGTATACCTTTTTTACAACTATGAAAAATTGTTAATTGGAAATATACCCAAATAACTGCTTGTATGATGGTAATGAATTATGAAAGCATTATTTTCCTTTTCCTCCTTACTTGATTTTTCTGAAATAATGTACGAGATCTTACACTGTTTTGAACCCAAGTAATTTTCACTATGTAAAAGCGAGTACACAGCACAATGCCAGGTATGTAGCAAATGCTCAGTGTTAAACAAACCAACATCAGTACGCATCTACGGAAACTCAAAATATAACCAAGGATGACAGGTAAGTTTCACTTGTCTCGAAATGAAATAATATTTTTAACCCAAAACTGCTCTGCTGGATTTCAAATCACAAACTAACTTAGCCGACCATCCTAATAAAGCCCCCTCACCATATAGGAAAGCCTTGATTTTTAAAGATTCCAAATACATAACCAGTGCTAACTGGGGAAAGCGACTCTAGTGGTGTTGCTGGTGGAAATGCGGTTTTTGCAGTGTCATGAGAGAAAGCATTTTCGGGGATCCCCAAGAGAGGATGAGGTCTGGTGGGAAGATTTATTGGGTCAAAATAGAAGAGGCCTGGGTTCCTAATTTCCCATCTCTGTCCCTCCCACCATAGAAAATCGGCCACAAGTAGGGCCAATGTACAGAGATCCTGTGCCACGGCAAAGCTAGTCCACCCAGCCTTTCCCACCACCGCCAGCTTAGCCTGTGTTCAGGGCTGCCATTGCTGCTGTGTTGCAGTATCCAGGCTCCCCGTGGAGCCAGTATTTGGAGCTAAGGCCACATGGTTACTATTGAGACAACACGCTCCAACGAATGGGGCGAGCTCCGGTCAGTGGGTGAGAGAGAGACGGGGGGGGGGGGGGGGGGGGGAAGAACTCTGCTCCCCTGGGATTATAGCATCTGGGGCTTGGGAAGGACCAGGTGCTTTTTCAAAATAACTGACCAAGTTCCCAGTTTCCACAGGCCTCTGATGGGTCCACCCTCTAGCCACTGAGCCCTTTCCCAGGCTAGATTGACAGGCCTCTATGGCCAAGCACCTCTCCCTGAACCATTTTGACTTCTGTTGCACATGTACTTATCTCCCCTTGCTCTCCTCACACCCCAAAATCCCTACCAGTACCAGAAGGGGGAAGGGAGGGTGTTAATCCTTGGCGGGGCGATGCTGTGATCCCCTGGATTGGGTGAAACTAGCTTTCTGGTGAAACAAACAGGCGCATGCTCCCCAGCTGACCAAGCTTCACAAGGTCTAATTCCCTTTGCATCCTCCTTATTAATAACTAGTTAACTACCTATGATAACAGGACTCCTATGCAGCTAATGAAAACTTTTATGCCACTTCAGAGATTTTTATTTAAAAAATTTTAGTGTAATAGGAATAGCTAGCTGTCCAGGAGGGGTTTGCTATTTTCAATTTTAGCATCTTCCCTGGGTAGAAGACCTCAGAATGTAGGCCACAATAAATATGTAAAGCTTGGGTATGTATCTCTTGTCTAATGAAAACAGAACGCGTCCTGTAGTAAAAGCGACTGAGAGGCCTCCGCGTGGGTGGACAGCAAAAGAATCAAACACAGCAGGACAGCAGGAAACACATCCCCAAGAAAGAACAGCAGCTGTTTCCCACGAGAGAAACCGAAAGGTTTGTCTACAGGAGAAGGGCAGACATGGCTTTCTGTGCTCAGTTATGGTGATAAGAGCTTCCCACAAGCTCTTCCCTGGGTAGAAGACCTCAGAATGTAGGCCACAATAAATATCATTTCTCATTACAAAGAATTCCACTCAAAGCAATCTGATTCAGGAGAAAACGCTGGGAATGATGATTTGATTTAGGAAAAGTTCCCTCTATATTAAATTTTCCGTACTTTAATAGGCCCCCTCAGAAGCACTGACGATGACAACGAAAATCCACATTAACATAAAACTTTTCAAGAACATATTCTACATATAACAGCAAAGTTTGTTTGGAACTGGGTAGTGAGTCAGAGTGGCCATACCCTGGGGCTTGGCTTCATTCAAAGTAAGGTTTTAAAAAGCAAACTTCCATTTAATTGACACCATAAAGTTTTCTATCTTGTAGGGTTATTGGGAACTTGCCTCGAGCCATTAACAAACAACCTTTTATCCCCATTTGGCTTTCTCATTAAAACTGGAGGTAAAATGTCCAGTGAGTGAGTGGTACCCCAATCTCTGACTTTAATACCATGTTAATTTCCAAAGACCATTTTAAGGTGTGCTTTTTGTTTTTATAAAGATAATGCATAAACCCTGTAGAAAATGCTAACAGAGAAACAAAATATCTTTAAAAAACCCTTAAGTCCAATAGCATAAACATAACCACAGTTAATTTAGTAACTATCATTGTAGATATTTCTCTATACATAAACACACAAACAAAAACAGAATCTCTATAATTTTGTATGAATGGGACTGACCATGGTGATTTTTCCTCCCTTCACTCACAATATTGTCTCTGTCATATTTTTGGACAATAAAAACATTTTCCCTTTTATAGCTTCATTGTATTTTATCAATGAAATAAATATTGGAGTATTTACATAATTCCCTATTAAGTGAAACATTTTAAGTTGCTTCCAATTTTTTCATTTATACAAAACGTAACATTCCCACAAGTATATCTTTATGCAATTGTCCAATTATCTCTTTAGGTGAAATTTCTGGGTCAAAGGTTTTCAAAATTTTAACATATTCCAACATGAATATATTTCTTTCCCCACAGCTTAGCCAAAATTGAGTTACCATTCTTTTCTATTTTGAAATCTAAATTCTAATTGCACTTCACTGATAACTAATGAGGCTGAGTTCCTTCCTTCTTCCCACTTCTGCAATGGATTCGCCTTTGTGCATTTTTCTCCTATCCAAATGCCATTTTCATCCAACCTGAAGACCAAACATGCCCTCCCTCCTAATCTGGTTCGGGTGAGAGTCCTCATCTTGGTAATGACTTTGCCCATAACCAACACACACAAGGCTGAAGAGCTGCATCTTACCTGACCTACCCCGCGTGGATATCTCACAGGTCAGCCGCTTGAAGTACTCTGGAAGATCAGCATATTCATTTCCATAGGAGATGACCTTGATCCCTTTGTCCAGCATGTTTTCTCGAAGCTTCATGAACTCGTCTATATCTCCTTTCCGAACCAGCATGAAATGTTCTAAGTCAGATTTATGCTTGACAGCCTCCAGAAAAAGGGCTTGGAAAGTGGTGTCATCCACCGTCTGGCCGCAACCCAGGAAAAGAAATGACTTGTTTTCATAGAGTTTCTGAATCTCTCTCTTGCAGGAAAAGAAACAAAGTGACACGGTGAAGACACACACAAGGCGTGTCTGAGACACAAAAGCCACAGGCTCATCATCACTGCTCTTAACAGACTGTGGCCGCCACTGAACCAGGGTTAAGAGGGAGGATAAGCCCCTAAAGCTGATCTTGTTTGTGCCCTGACCGGGAATCGAACCAGTAACCTCTTGGTTCATGGGTTGATGCTCCACCACTGAGCCACACCAGCCGGGTTATCACTATAACTTCATTATTGGTCTAATATTGATCTGTACCAATATCAGACCTATGTCTACAATATTGTTGTTATAGGTGTTGTCCATAGGTTCTCTATTCAGGGTTTCTCAGGGTTACCACTGGTCTACTGACCTTGCAATTTATTTTTGAGATCTATGTACCCAGAAGCCATAAGACCAACGAGTAGATCTTTAATATATCTTACTCTTTCCATTTTTTGGACTGTATTTGCCTTTTTTTGCCTTACAAAGGGAACCATGGACCAACAAAAAGATAATTTCATCACCAGATTTCCTCAATGCTTAGATCAATACATATCTATGTGTGTATGTATCTTTATATACACATATGTAAGTATAGAAACATTAGAAATGATTTTGCTTAAGTGATCACACAATGTCAGCAATGAATGGAGTTCCAACAGATGCCAGGGAAAGACTATGTGGGGGAAAGGCTCTTATGCTTTAGAAACATCACATTTTCTTGGTCTTTCTTTTGCTGCATCATGTAGATACGATGACTCTAAGTGACCCAGTCCTATCACACACTGTTTTCAGAATTGGGGGCCAGTGAATCACTCCCACATGTCATTGGTGAGGGAGACTTTTTGGTTTGAACATGCATGTGTGAGCAAGTCTAACACTTGCATCTTTAAAGATCAACAAAGATATTTTTTCGCAAAGAAGAAAACCTCTACTTTATCACCGAAAGTTTTTCAATTTTTTCCATTGAGCAGTAAGTTTGAATAAGTGTGGTAATTAATACAAATCCATCATCTTTTACACAAAATTACTTTAGGATATATATTCTAGTAGTGATTGGTCAATAAAAAGCTACACCAGTTATTATTGGCATAGAGAGGGTTATTAATACTATAATAAACTGCACAATAAAAAGAGAGAATAATGTATTCTTCATATGTGAAGGTGATGGCAACCAGCTGTCTGTCCATCAAGAACAAAGGGAGCCCAGCCAGCGTGGTTCATCAGAGACTGAACATGGACCTATGAACCAGGAGGTCATTGTTCCATTCCCAGTTGGGACACATGCCAGGTTGTGGGCTCAATAACCAGTGTGGGGTGTGTAGGAGGCAGCTGTTCAATGATTCTTTTTCATCACTGATTTCTCTCTCTCTCCCCCTTCCTCTCTGAAATCAACAAAAAGAAAAACATAAATTGGGGGGAAAAAAGAACAAAGGGAAAGCCTGTAGCTCGATACCTTGAGTACGTTTTTTTGGTTTTTTTTCGAGTACGTTTTTCAAGATGGCACGCACACCCACAAGCTGAGGAGCACGGTAAAGAATGTTTGACCTTCCAACTTTGAATGAATGAAAAGAACATGTTAGCCCTTGAAGACCAATGGTACCCTTAGAGGTTTCCAGGGAGGCTTTCCCAAGACCAGCGAGAGCAGCAGCACTCACCATAACTTCAGTGTTCCTGAGCACGTTCTGGTACCCGGCGGGGTGAAGGACAATGCCACTAGGGTTGGTGTAGACCCCGTGGATGTGTAGCACGCTCAGCTTCCGCTTCTCCTGAGCCCACTCGAGGACCTGCACAACACAAAGCAAGCTCAACCAGGCGGGCAGGCTGAACACTCGCTTCAAGGGCACAGCAGGCAAGACGACTAGGCTTCTGACTTTCTTTTGTTAATTTTTAAATTGATTTTTAGAGAGAAGGAAGGGAAGGAGGGTGACAGAGAGAGCGAGAGAAGAAGCATCGATTTGTTGTGCCACTTATTTATGCAGTCATTGGTTGATTCTTGTGTCGGGGATGATGCTCTAACCAAATGAGCTAACTGGCCAGGGCTGGGGTGTGTCCCTTCTTAAATAGGACGGTCAGAGAAGACCTCTCAGAGGAGCTGCTATTTGAGACTTAATAGGTGAAGAAGGAACTGGCCACACAGAGTCTAAGAGTAGCGGGTGGAAACACTCCAGCCCGAGGAAATGAGTCTTCATGGCTCCATGTCCCTAAGTGATTTCCTTTTAAAGCCTGGCTTCGAGGTCAGCAAAGTTACAGAGTGGCACCACAGCTGCTCCTCTGGCAGAGGCAGGACTGAGGCAATGAAGCCAGTGGGTGAATCTCTCATCTATTCAAACTACTTAGTGGGGTTCTAGGCTGGACACAGAGGCAGGCTCCTGGGAAAACAAAACAAATGAGACCAGGTGGCTGTTTGTAACCTGTTTTATTTTTTTCTCACTTATTATGTCTCTGACATCTTTATGGCAATGGACACATTTTGCCTTTTATGGCTTCATTGAATTTCACCAATTAAATACATGTTGGTACAGCTATAGAATGTCCTATTGATGCTAGATTTCAAATTACAAACTCAGGTGACCATTCTAATAGCCTCATCTCGTTAGCTGGCACAGATCAACATCTATAATTGACTATTATTAAGTAGATAGCTTAGGTATAGTATGGGCTACAATAAAAAAGTCCGCTGAGGTTTCCACTGAACATTAACCTCAACCCAACATTCACTTGGCCTGGAAGATGGTCTGCCAGATGTCCGAAAGTAGTTTTCATTCATTTTCAGATGGAGTTGGCACACACAATATATACTAAGAGAGAATTCTATCCTCACCTGAGAATATTTTTCCCATTGTTTTTCAGAGTGAACAGAAGGGAGGGAGGGAGGGCAGAGAGGGGAAAGGAAGAGGGAGGAGGGGGGGAAGAGGGAGAGGGAGGGAGGGAGGGAGGGAGGGAGGGAGGGGGAGAGAGAGAGAGAGAGAGAGAGAGAGAGAGAGAGAGAGAGAGAGAGAAGGAAACATTAATGTGACAAAGACACATCGACTGGTTGCCTCCCACATGTGTCCCAACAGGGAGTGGGGAGCGAACCCACAACTGAGGTACATCCCCTCTACTGGGAATCAAACCCGGGCCGCTTTGCATGTAGGCCACTTAGCAACACTGCTAAGACAAAGAGAGAATTCTAAATAAATATTACAACCACCTGACATTATCAGATATTAAAGAGATCTAACAGTTCAAATGACTTCCTATGTTCTAGCTTTAAAATTGGGTGAAATTGTCAAAACTCACAGAACTGAGCACTTTTAAGGTCTGTGCATTTTATGTATATTGATTTTTATCTCAAAAAAAAAATCTCCGGCCCTGACCGGTTTGGCTCAGTGGATAGATCTCGGCCTGCAGACTGAAGGGTCCCAGGTTCGATTCCAGTCAAGGGCATGTACCTTGGTCGCAGGCACATCCCCAGTAGGGGGTGTGCAGGAGGCAGCTGATCAATGTTTCTAACTCTCTATCCCTCTCCCTTCCTCTGTAAAAAATCAATAAAATATTTTTAAAAAAATCTTCGCAGGAAGGAGCAGCTTCCTTTCTACACAAATACCAGCACTACCCAACCTCCCAACGAAAATAGGTTCTCTCCACTAGCCTGAGGCAGGCTCATGCTTTACTTTTTACCTTTTTTTCATCAGTGAGGTCAAGGGATTCAAGCTGTTTGCCCTGGTCTGCTGCGTACAGTTCCAGGAGGTTGTCGAAATTTGTAGTCAATACCAGGGCCCCGTTCTCCATCAGGTGGAGAACTGACTGAAGTAGCTGTTTTCCAGAGTCTTCAATCTTTGACTCCAAGTCATCGAATACTTCATATAAACAGTCCTTAAAAAACGTGGATCGAACATTACTAGTACGCTGGAGAGGGATTTGAAAGAGAAAAAAATTAATGCTAGGTGTTTTCTTAGATCACTTGCCTTAATAACAATAATAGCAATTTTTTAAAATATACTTTGTACTTAAAATAAGGGTAACATTGTCTACCTCCCAGGGCTTTAAGGAAAACAGGAGGATGCACGCCAAGTGCTTAGCACAGTGGTTCCCAACCTTTTTTTGGCCACGCCCCACCTAAGTATCTAAAATCCTGGTGCCCCCCCCTCCCCCGGTGCTCCCCCCCCCCGGTGCCCCCCCCGCCCCCCCCTGTGACATATAATTCTTCTTATTCAAAAAGTAAACTCCTATTCACATGGAGGAAGTCTAAAAGGCCATTAACTTGGTCTAAACAACTTCCAAAGAACATAGTATTCTTGAAAGAGAAAAACAAAAGAATGAAAGGACAGTTGAAGTACTGAGGAAGAAATCACTAAGAAATTGTTAAAAAATAATATGAAGTGATATGAAAAACAGCAAGTGAAGTTTTAAAACATATAATAGAGAAATGAAATGCATAAATGTGTCACTATATATTTATGTACTGTATATGAGTCCCCTAGAACCATTAGTAATGCCAAAAATGCACTGTTCATAACTCATTCTCAAATTGCCCCCCTTAAAAATCAAATTACCCCCTGGTGGGGCGCGTGCCCCACGTTTGGAACCACTGGCTTAGATGATGCCTGGCGAGCAGCAAGGGATCAGCACTCTCACATCACATGCAAACATCACAGCTCTGCTAACAGCACTCTGACAGAATGGAGAGTATGGACTGCCAGGATAAAGGAATGCTGGGGGCAAAGCATGTTGCCAATTACCCTCCAATTTGGCCTCAGGCAAGGAGACAATGAGTGCTTTCGTAAACTTCAACGAGGGAATAACTAATAAAAGGCATCTAATGTGGGTTAGCATCTCTTTTTCGAATCCTAGGTGCTTTTTACAGATGCACTGGATTTGGATGCTGATGCTATGGGAAAACTGCTTGCCTTCTCCCTGCCTGTTTTTTCCCTTGCATAGTTCAGCAATTTGTTTACATGTTTATTAGGAAGAATACTTAGTATTTAATAAAGGCTATCAATTTGCAACTGTTAAAAATACTAAACATTAGTCAGTCCTAAACAGACTCCCTATCTTTTAACATATGGCTTATTTACATAACTGTTTTCCCAGATTTATTTTAATTATGCAAGTATCTCGGAGAACTAATAAGGAAATACAATACTAATCTCAAGTGGAAAGTGGCCCGTGAGACAAAAGAAATTTGAAAGGGAAAGTAACCATAATATGCTGTAACATGTATCTGATCCCTATCCCATTCCTGCTATACTATTCCAGTAGATAATGTCAGAGCAAGAATTTGTTTTGAAAGGCCCCAATATTTCCCATTCAACCTCTATGTAACTGCACTTAGCTGCTAGATCACAGATAACAGCTGCTGTTTTCCCTCAAAAAAGCCCCCACCTTTCTGGTTTCCTTTGTACATCTTTCTAAGAGCGCAACGCTCAGATAAAGATCTGTTCCCATGGAACCAAAGACGCAGATTCATGGAACACACTTAATTTGCCAAATTCTTGCCCTAATTTTTCCAAGTATTTTATAAGATTATCAATTATGTATGCCTATCAAATATTTTCACAGTAGAAAAATTCGAGTGAAGGTGAAATAGTCCCTCTCCCTGGTGGTGACCCGCTCAGAGGTTTGTCTGCTTTTGTCAGTCAGTCCCTAGTCCAGGTTACCTCTATGATTAGGTAGGCTCTTCGCTGTACCTGCTGTGGGGAGAGTGGGGCTCCAAGGTTCTTTTCTGGTGCTAAATAGGTGGGATGGCCCATATTTGTGTGGCTAAGAATGTATTTTTTTGTCCATTCTCATTGCGTAAGGGCATAAATAATTCCATCACATGTTGTAGCAACCCACAGGCAGCCCACAGGGGGTTCTAACACTTAAAAAGAATGAACAATCTGCTCAGAAACACGGTGAAGAATTTATAACCTCAGTTACTGAATTTCACTGCATATAAGAGTCAACCACTAAGGAACGCCAGGCACTTTTCTAGATTGGTTATAAAAAATGCAGTGCCCCTTTGACATCTATCAAAATACAATTATTTATCCTACGATCTTAAACTTCCATTTCTGGGAATATGTCCCACAGATATAACTGCAAACAAATGATTTACACAGGTTATTAGTTCTCTGTCGTCTGTAACAGTGGAGGACTGGAAACAAGCCCGGTATACACACACAGGAGACGGGCCTGAAAAGGCCTCCAGGATATGCTGCTAGGTAAACAAATGGGGTGCGGAACAGTGTGCTACCTGTTGACATGGGGGATGAGGGTAGTGAGATAAGAATATAGTCCTGTCTGCAAAAAGGTACATTGGGAGGATGCTCACAAAGCTAGGAAGAGCCCAGCCATGGGCATGGCTCAGTGGTTGAGTGTCAACCTAAGAACCAGGAAATCACGGTTCGATTCCTGGTCAGGGTACATGCCCAGGTTGCGGGCTCGATCCCCAGTGTGGGGTGTGCAGGAGGCAGCTGATCAGTGATTCTCTCTCAACATTGATGTTTCCACCTCTCTCTCCTTTCCTCTCTAAAAATAAATAAAAATATATTAAAAAAAAAAAAAAAAAAGCTAGGAAGAGTGGTAACCCATGGTGGGGAGAGGAGGCAGACAAAGGCACGAGTGGGAGTGAGATGCTGGGATGTACATAACCCTTTGTACATCACTTTCATTTACTTCTGCAATGTGTGTTAACAGCACCTCTTCAGAAAAGCAAAATTAAGTTTAAAATTAAGCGAAGAATATGGTTATTTTAAGAACTTCCCTGTGTTTTATAACTTCATTTTGTACTGATTCATGCACACAGTTATATAACACTCCTTCAAATACCAGTTTAATCATTACACACACAGATAAAAATGCCTGGGTATACAATCAGCTAATCAGGGGTGTGGAATATATTTTCTTGCTTTTAAGAAAAGAAATACAAAAATGTTAAAGCCTGGAAATAAATGTTAGGAGTCACTTATATTAGCTAGGTTATCTTTTAGCCCTATTTCTTAAAAAAAAAAAAGAAAAAAAAAAAAGATTTCAGAGAGGAAGGGAGAGGGAGAGAGATAGAAACCTCAATGATGAGAGAAAGCATTGATCAGCTGTCTCCTGTATACCCCTTACTGCGGATTGAGCCCGCAACCTGGGCATATGCCCTGACCCTGAATCAGACCATGACATCTGGTTCACAGGTTGATGCTCAACCACTGAGCCACGCCAGCAGGGCTAGCCCTATTTCTTTCAGTTAGTACAGTGAATCCCAACCTTCCTAATGCCGTGACCCTTTAAGACAGTTCCTCATGTTGTGGTGACCCCCAATTTCATTGTTACAAATTGAACATAATGAAAGCATAGTGATTAATCACAAAAACAATATGTAATTATATGTGTGTTTTCCGATGGTCTTAGGCGACCCCTGTGAAAGGGTCGTTCGACCCCAAAGGGGTCGCGACCCACAGGTTGAGAACCGCTGAGTTAGGACATTTTGTGTATCAACATAGAGAGGAAGGAAAGGGGCTTTCGTTGTTGCACTGATTTCTTCAGACTTAAATATGAAGCAGGTGACTCTGGAACTAAATTTCCCACCAGTGCCTCTGAATCAGGACAAAGGAATGCAAACAAAAGGAAGTTCCATGGTCAGAAGGAAATGCCGAACTCCCACACAACTTCCAGGGACATTTTTTCATTCATTTCAAACTGTGAACTGATCCCAAGGCTACTTCGTTTCCTTCCACCCTGCAACTCTCGTCTTTCTGATCCCAGAGAGAGTGAACACAGACCAATCCTGACTCTTTCCCTGAGGTGCCTGCCTGTGCAGTGCCTACTATGTGCCAGACACTTTCTATTACCTCACTTCCTCTTCAGAGGACCGGAGCTAAGGACATTAGCCCAGTTTTATAGGTGCAGAGATCAGAGGCGTTGTGATTTGCCCAGGGTCTCTGCATTTCAATGGCTTTTCTTGGGCTCTGATTCTGAATGCTCTCTGCACTGAAGACAATGTCACTTCCCTGCTGTGTAAGAAACTGGCTCAGTAGATGGGGGGCTTTTACTTTAACGCTCAACCAGAGCCACACCGGCCAGGCATATTCTTCTTTAATATGGACATTTTCAAACATACACAATAGCAAAAAGAAGAGCATTAAAAAACCCCCATGCACCCATCACCCAGTTTGAACGATGATCACACAAAGCTGATCTTGTTTATCCTAAACTCCCCACCCACCACACCGCTTCTCCACTTCACTGAATTTTTTGAAGTGATTCCTAGACATCGTATCATTTCATTCAGATACTTCAGTAGGTTCCCTAAAATATAAGGACTGCCCTTTGCAGAAAACAACTGCAACACCCCTATCATACCTAAAAAAAAAAAAGTTACTATTAATTCCTTATGTGGACAAAAAGGGGCCACATCCTAAATCTGACCAGCTCAGGGAGGCTCATGTGGGCATTACAAACTCAGACTGAAAGTAACCACAGAGGACAGTCTGAACATAAAGATTCCTAATTGAAAGCGAGCCATGGTGGGTAGTCATTCCTGTACCTTCCTTGACAAAAGTCAATCTTTATTGCCTTCAGTGAGCCTGTCTATTGTCTTTTTGGAAGGTCAAAGAAACCCCCCTTTATACCCCTTAGGGCACAAGCTCCCAGGAGAGTATGAGACCACAGAACCCCTCATTGTTATCTTGTTGCCCCCATACCATCTGTGTGTGCTGTACATGTTAACTATCCTGTACCCATCAAGGTAAAAGAAGTGTGTCTGTTGTATTTTTTATCCAATCACAGAGATTTCCCTGCTTTGCTTTCTCCTGCTTCCCTAATCTACCATCAATGGATTTTACGTAACCCACCCTTCCGTGTCATCCTTTGATTCTAACATATAAAATAAGCTATAAAACTATCATTCTCCAAAGCACTTTCTCAATCCGTTGAGATTGTGTTTCCCCGGTAGCTGTCATCAGTTTGGCTCAAATAAACTCTTGTAAGACTTATTCTTAGGCTGGATGTTCTTTCATCGACACTTAATACCAAATACTAGTGTTCAAATTTCCCCAGTGCTCCCCCCTTTCTTACAAGCCTTTGGTTGCCTGGATTTTTTTCTTACATATTCTCTGTTGGAATGTTTCTCAAAACAAAGCCCTCAGACCTTTTGAATTCCTGAGATTCTTAAGGAGTATGCAATGTCAAGAATATTTTCATAATAATATTAAGGTGATATTTTGTCTAAACTGTTTGTATTTGCACTGATGATGCAAAGGCAATGGTGGCTAATGAGAAGGGAAATGGGGCTGTGCAATAAACCTGACAAGCTCAGGGGGGCTACATGGCAGGCTTGACAAGCTTAATGATCAAAAGTAACACAGACAGCCCAGACGGTGTGGCACAGCAGTTGAGCATCAACCCATGCACCAAGAGGTCCCCAGTTCGATTCCTGGTCAGGGCTTGATCCCCAGTAAGAGGTGTGCAGGAGGCAGCTGATCGATGATTCTCTCTCAATGACGTTTCTATCTCTTACTCGCTCTCTCCCTTCCTCTCTCTAAAATGAATAAAAACATTTTTTTAAAAACACACACACATATACAGTGATCTGCCAGATCCATCCAACTCACAAAGCGTTAAACCTGTTTTCTTCTATGAGTTTTATCTCTTATATTTAAGTCTTTAATCCATTTTAAGATAACTTTTTATATATGGTATAAGGTGAAGGTCCCATGAGCTATTTATTTATTTATTTATTTATTTATTTATTTATTTATTTTTAATATATATATTTATTGATTTCAGAGAAGAAGGGAGAGGGAAAAAGAGATAGAAACATCAATGATGAGAGAGAATCACTGATTGGCGGCCTCCTGCACGTCCCCTATCAGGGATTGAGCCTATAACTGGGGCATGTGCCCTTGACTGGAATCGAACTCAGAACCCCTCAGTCCCCAGGCCGACGCTCTATCCACTGAGCCAAACCAGCTAGGGTCCATGAGCTCTTTAAATCCTGTTAATTCTTTACATTGTTCTACATTAGTAATAAATCACAATTGAAGACTAGGAAATGAAAAGAAGAAGTGAAAAAGGCTCCAAGTTTCTGAAAGTGGGAGGAGGTGGAGGAGACGGGGAACAGAGAGGGAGAGAGACAGGGAGACAGGAGCAGACGCAGAACGGCACACAGAGAGCTCACAGAAGGGATGGCAGGCTGAGATCTGCATTGGAGAGAGACAAGGAGAGGGGGCAGAGACTGAGACGTGCAGAGGACGAATCAGGAAAAAAGCCTGGCCAGTGTTGCTCAGTGGTTGAGCATCAACCTATGAACCAGGAGGTCATGGTTCAATTCCTGGTCAGGGCACATGCCCGGGTTGCGGGGTCTGTGCCCAGTGTGGGGCATGCAGGAGGCAGCAATCAATGATTCTCTCTTATCACTGATGTTTCTACCTCTCTCTCCCTTCTTCTCTGAAATCAATAAAAATATATTTTTTAAAAACTTGTGTTGCTCCATGCATAAAAAGATAAAATTATCTCTAATCTTTGAGCTTCCCTAAAAGGCATGGATGCCAGTGAACACAGCTTTTATAGCAGTGAGTACAGAAAAATTCAAAATACAGCAACAATGGAACAGTTGTCTCATTTTTGTGCACATAAAGGCCTCATCGTCGTCGTCATCGTCATATCATCAAGAGCAAACACACACATTGAAATGGGGTCAAGAGATAAGTACCCTGAATAAGGTCCATAAACAGACATTCTGCAGGAGTCGCAACTGCTATGTGTATCTACTAGCTAGAAATGAACATTCTGATTACATTCAGCATGAGTGGGGAGGGTGGGAGGGCGGTGTTAGGAAATTTCAAATGGCCGGTTACTCACAGGGGAGAGTTTCTGAATAAGGTCATGGGCAACATGAACAAGATTCTTATCTTCGTGGAGACATTTCTGAAATTTTTTGCTCTCCTCATCTTCTAGAAGATCAAAATCATTGGCAGCATCCAGTAGAGCCTGGATTAACCCCTTCCAGGATTTCAGAGCTGGAACCTGAGGTGCAACCGCAGCACTAATGCCCGTTCCAATCACCAGCACAAGTTCCCGAGGCTTCTTACTTTTTAAGCTTGGAAGCAGTTTCCTAAAAAAAGTTCAACAAAGGAGAGGATGGAGAACATCTGAGAGATATGGGACACATGGAGACGGTCTTAAACCATGGTCTTCAGCTATAACTTTGACAGCTGCAAAGATGACAAGTGCCAGTTTCTGACACCTCTCCAAATAGCTTATGCAAAAGACCAGAATATTGTGCCAGTGCTTGCTGGAAAACCAAGTCATAGACCTATTTCAGGAATTCTAAAGAGCAATCTTAAAATCAATATCCTCCTTCATAGTCCTCTCAATCTAAGAAAACCCACTAACAGTAGGAAAAGTTCTGATTATATTACAGCTCAGTTGAGTTCTAAGTTATATTTTAAACCAATATGCAATTTCATGATTTAGATTCCTGAGGGGACAGAGCCCCATACAAATTAAACTGCTGTTGTTGAGAAGGAGATGCCCGGCCGGGTGTGGCTCAGTGGTTGAGCACTGATCCAGGAACTGAGAGGTTGCCGGTTCGATTCCCAGTCAGGGCACATGCTCGGGTTTCGGACTCAATCCTCGGTGTGGGGCATGCAGGGGCAGCCAATCAATGATTCTCTCTCATCATTGATATGTCTCTCTCTCTCTCTCTCTCTCTCTCTCTCTCTCTCTCTCTCCCTCCCTCCCTCCCTCCCTCCCTCCCTCTCTGAAATAAATAAAAATATATTAAAACAAACTAACAGCCCTAGCTGGTTTGGCTCAGTGGACAGAGCATCAGAGTTCAGACTCAAGAGTCCTGGGTTTGATCGGGTCAAGGGCACATGCCTGGGTTGTGGGCTCGATCCCCAGTAGGGGGCATGCAGGAGGCAGTCGATCAATTATTCTCTCTCATCATTGATGTTTCTCTCTCTCTCCCTCTCCCTTCCACTCTGAAATCAATAAAAATATATTTAAAACAAACAAACAAAACCAGGAGATGAAAGGCGGCCAATAAAAAATTTAGGCCCAAATTTTGTGAATGTTATTAAGATAAAACTGAGCATGACTAAAATGGAGCAGGAGCTAGACGGTCAAACATGAGAACCAGTTTGTTCTAGAGATCCTCAGGCCAAAAAGAAAGAAAAAGTGGCCAACAGAATTCTGAGAGCACAGGAGGAGCGTCAAGGATCAAAATAAACAAAGAAATAACTATTCAATGGGTATGACAGAAAGTGAAAACCATTTCTTTTTCACCAGGATAAACCAAGACAGAGTTCTGTCCTGAAGTTTCTATGTGATACAAGGTGGGCACAAGTTTTTGCCTTTGTTCTCCGCCCCATTTCATTCTGGAGACTATAATAAAATCTGCTTGATATATATTTTGCAATTTAATTTTTGCTGATGGCATGTTTTTCCCCCCAAGAAATTGTTCAAATAATAAACTAAACAGAAATAGGATCAGCATTTGGGCATAATCCAAGAAAGAACAATACTTTAAGCTTTGGAAAACCTGGCTTTGGAGAAACAACCTCTAGAATCACCTTCCCTATCCCCAACTCCGGCATTCAGCCCTTCAATGAATAGTCCTAACTTCAAAAGTTTAGTCTACTGGAAAAGATGATAATAGATATTAGAAGCAAATGGTGAAAAATGATTTTCAGTTCAAGGAAAACAATTTCCTACCTAATACTCTACACTCAGCCAAGTCATCAAATAAATGTAAGTGTATATAAAAACATTTCAAACGTCCAGAAACTTCTCCTCTGCACCCTTACTGAGGAGGTGAATGAGGACACTCTTCAGCAAAATGAAGGAGTACACCAAAGAAAAAGACTTGTGATCCAGGAAACAGGATCCAATACGGAGAGGCGTAGAGGAATTCCCAGGGCGATGGGGGAGGAAAATGGCACAATCAGCAATGGGGCAGCATGGAGAGCAACTGTCAGAGCGGACCGTCCAGAGGAAGAATCCAGAAGCAAATATAACTCGTGCAGTAGTGATGTGTCAGTACACCTAAGTATGCCTAGGAGGCTGACTCTTCCGTCACAGAGTTGAAGATAAACTGACAGGTACACAGAAAACAAAGTGAACCAAAGCAAGAGAGAGAGAATCTTTAATAACTTTGAAGGATGGATGCACAAGAAAAGAAATGTAATCATAACACATTAGTAGGCTCAACTATGAGTACAGTAAATATTAAAAAGTAATTTAACCCCCAGAATTTGATATAAACCATACTGGGAGGTTGTGGTGCATGTGTATGGTGTGTGTGTGTGTACTAGTATACAATGTGGGAGAAGATCCGTGAGAGCAAACCTAATCCTCATCTTCCATAAGAAGAGATAAAACCAAAACACTAAAGCATAGCAGTACACACAGTATTGAAAAAAATGGATATAAATAATAGAAAAACATAAAGTTGAAAGCGACTGTCTCTGAGGGGGAAGGAGCAAGGCATCATGAAGTACTGACTTATAAAAGTATGTACATTTATGACCTTGTGTAAAATAAAATGAGATCTAAAAAAAGAAATGTAATCCTATATGATAAAAGGCTAATATGCAAATTGTCCCCTTGACCAGGAATTCAACTGGGAGTTCAACCAGGAGTTCGACCAGGGGGTGGAGCGGGCTGGCCAACCGCCCGTAGCCCCTCTCCCGATCGTCCCCCCACCCCTACCCTGAACAGGGATGAAGCTGGCCGGCCAACTGCCTGCGGCCCCGCCCCCCCTGGCCATCCCGGCCCAATTGAGGCAGGCCGGCAGGACCTCACCTGTGCACGAATTCGTGCACCGGGCTCCTAGTTTTACATAAAGGTTAATATTAATTAGCAGAAACCAGGTATAGAGCAAGTTCATTATTTTTTTGTTCACTACCATTACTAGTAATGACTTTGCTTCTCAGATTCCCTTCCCGTTTACCTGGGCTTCTTGGTTGGGGGTGCGCCATCACTGAGGAATCCAAAAATGTTATCTGTATCAGAGGACTGGCTCCCTGTAGAAGCCATCGAGTTTCTAAAATAAAACACCATGGACCACAATTAGATCTGGAAAGCGTACCATTCAAAATAGCATATATATTAAACAGTTTTAATAAGCTATACATCCTAAAAGTGTTCTAAAGGCAATCCCTGCTTAACAGAAATTCATTAATTAATGAGCAACCAAAACTTAAAGAATTACATTCATCTAAAAGAAAGTAACCTTGAAATTATGACTTTTGTATTCCATGCTGCCATCTGGCTTCTGTGGTTGAAGGCTCCTTCCACAATAGCCCGGAAAACCCCCAAGACCAATGTCAACTCATGTCAATTACTGGCCATCATTCTGTGGAGTCTAAGAAATACCTCTATTTTCCCATGAAACAGGCTTGTGGAAGACTTGGGATAAAACAACCCACAAATAAGTGTGCTTATAGCTCCCAATTATCCATTTCCTAACAGCTGGGGGAGAAAAAAAAAAGACATCACTGGGTCACGCTGGCTGGTTTGGCTCAGTGGATAGAGAGTCTGCCTGTGGACAGAAGGGTCCCAGGTTTGATTCCGGTTTAGGGCTCCGTTGTGGGGCGAGTGCAGGAGGCAACCAATCTATGTCTCTCTCTTACATCGATGTTTCTCTCTCTGACACTCCCCCTCCCTTCCACTCTCTCTAAAAGTCAATGGAAAAAAATATCCTTGGATAAAGATTAACAAAAAATAAAAATAAAAATAAATCACTGGGTTGAGAACGGAGCAATCAGTACTCATTTGCTGATTGTCAGACATTCCTTGTTGCTGGGCGACTGTGTCCTCACAGGCAGAGAGACATGTCTCTCTAGCTAAACACGCCATGGCAGATGGGAAAGGCATTAGCCAGCAAAAATATATGACAAATTACCACTTATGTTCAGGTGATGAGATAACTAGCCAAAGTAAAAGAATTAACGTGGATTACAGTGAGAACGAGATAGAGATGTTTTAATTGCTACAAGTTTTAGTAAACTTGCTAAATCTAAGACCATTAATTCTAAAACAGCAATATTTTAAATAGTATGTGTGTACACACAAACACGCAATAAGAAGACAATATGTATTGCCAGAGTTTTGGGTGCTTTATTATCTTTCATTGTCAATATTTAGAAAGAATGGAATTACTAGTAATTACTTTATGTTTAATGTCTTGTTAGAAAGATTTTACATGAAAACATTTTTAAAAGTTCACTGATTTAATTTTTCTGTTAAGTACAAGGCTCAGTTCCTCACCCCATATTCATCACACATAATGGAATTCTCCTTTGATATCATAAGTCATTAGGAAAATAGGAAATACAAAATCATAGAAGTGAGTTAAGGATGCAAACTGTCTTAGTCAAATCTCTGATTCTATTAGTGAGAAAGGTGGGGCTCAGAGAAGACAGTTGAATTAAGTCAATGAATCTTGCCTTAATTAATAATCATCTGAGATGCTTGTTAAAAGTACATACATGGTCCTAAAAATAGTCTGTTATCCCGGTCGGTGTGGCTCAGTGGTTGAGCACTGACCCATGCACCAAGAGGTCGCTGGTCTGATTCCGGGTCAGGGCACATGCCCAGGTTTTGGGCTCGATCCCTGGTAGGGGCTGTGCAGGAGGCAGCTGATTGATGTTTGATGTTTCTCTCTCATCGATGTTTCTATTTCTCTCCAAAAGCAATTAAAAAAATTTAAAAAAATAGTCTGTTAATTTTAAAGACTATGTGTGTTCACAGACTCCAATCCCAAATTACTGAACCAGAATCTCTGGGGGGGATTCTTTTTACTGATGTTTAGAGAGAGAGGAAGGGAGAGGGAGAGAGAAAGAGAAACATTGCTGTGAGAGCAAACACAGATTGGTTGCCTCCTACACACCCCGTTATTGGGGATTAAGCATGAAACCCAGGCATGTGCCCAGACTGGAAATGGGACCAGCAACCTTTCGATGCACAGGACACCAGACCAAATAAGCCACACCAGCCAGGGCTTTCGGGGGATTCTCATGATAAGACAAACAGGAAACACCTAAGTGACATCAAATTTTCTACAATTCACCTTTTGCTAAATGTAGAGCACACACTAAGCACCCTACATGTATGTCATCTTCCCTCCTTCTAAGTGTACACAGCATTTGTTACACAGCCTCCCAGTCTGCTAACACCAACAGTCAGGCATTGACTGCCATTAAAATATTTCCATCCCTACTAAAGTCTAATGTTCTATGTTCTATGTTCTAATGTTCTATGTTCTAAAGTCTATGTTCTAGATTGGAGAAGTAGTGGAAGAAAAGTGATTATTTCTACCAGATACAGGACAACCCATCAGAGAGATTTTTAAAAGCACACAATGAAAAGTGTATGTGCTTATGCTCCTTCCTTAAATATCATTCTGTAAACTCATTGTCTGAACAAAGTACACCCATGTCAAAAATACCATGAATTGAGAAAGATGAAAATAAAGTATAAAGGAAAGTAATTTAATGTTTATTCAGTTTTGAAGACATACATCTTCAGAATTAAATGCTCAATTTAGCTATTAAACCAGTTTTATTTACAAACTCTTCTAATATAGTACTTTCCACATGCCACGCAGTAATTGTAAATATTAACTCATGTAATCTCCATAACCTTATGAAGTACTCTTATTATCTATCCTACTTCAGAGATGAGAAAACTAAGGCAGAGAAAGGCTGGGAGTCAGAATTCAAACCAAGGTGGTCTGTCTACCTCCCAAGGCCATACTCTTAAGCACACTATTACCACCTAAAAGCATTCTTTCAAGTATTAGCCTCTCAGCTTTTCATTTTTAATTTGCAGCCCAAACTATCAAATAAGGAAGCTCTGACATTCTGGGAAGCAGATTTATTTGAAATAATCCTGTGTAATGCTGAATAGCCGCTACATGACCAGGCACCTTCTTCTGGTGACAAGCACTATTTGCTACTACCTCCAGCACCACTCACCTACTAGAACCCTAGATCCGTCCTACCATTTTCTCCTGGAAAATATGCAAGATCATTTTTGCTGGATTCTTTTTAAATATATTTTTATTGATTTCAGAGAGAAAGGAAGAGGGAGAGAGAGATAGAAACGTCAATGATGAGAAAGAATCATTAATCGGCCACCTCCCACACGCTCTACACTAGGGATCGAGCCCACAACCTGGACATATGCCCCGACTGGGAATCGAACCATGGCCTCCTGGTTCACAGGTTGATGCTCAACCACTGAGCCATGCCGGCCGGGCTTTGCTGGATTGTTGGCGGTCAATTCTTGGTATCTACACCTGAACACTAAACTTTTTTCTTTTTACACAGTCAAGTGTTCTGAAGGTCCACTTCACCCACATTAATTTAAAGGAATAAATATGGCTAACAGCTCCTGACAAGCTGTTACTAAAATGTTTTGGGTCCTCTTATTTAGGGACTGAATGAGAAGTACTGTAATATGCCCACATTGTATCTGATCATATAGTCATTCTGTTTCCTAACAGGTTATCATCATTTCTTCAGCCTAAAGGGTGTCTCACATGATACAATCTCGCATGTACGCCCCAGTGGCATCTAAGCATGAAGCATATCTTATTCCTTCTAGAGTACTTCTTTAGGGGGGGAAATCTGTTTTAGCATTTTACCCTAAATATGCAGTTACTGCAAAAGAGCTGCCAAGCTAATTGGGAATTCCTAATATGCATCAACTAGTTCACACATTAATTTCTCTATGTGATCACTATTAGAGTTACCTCTGGCAATGTCTTCATTACTCCAATTACTGCTAAGCACTGAGAAATCCTTCAAGGCCAATAGATTTCAGCAAAATGATAGTCAGATTCTGGGTAAATGCTGAGAAAAGTGACAGCAACCTCACTGACATGTTTTTTAAGATGTAAGTTTTCATGTAAGAGAGGACACATACTTTAAAACCTGTCAGATCGGCAGGAAATACAATGTTTGTATCTGGTAGATGGAAAAGGGAAAAATCAAGGCAAGTGTCCTGGGAAAAACCCATTAATAAACAAGAAAAAAGGACAAGAGAAAAGGGACTGGCCTATGAATGAAAGGCCAGTTGTACAAACTAGAGGACTTGGGGATTTGACATATCAAAGGCGGCCAGTAGCTCTTGCTTTTGTGGTATCTTGGTGCCAGCTAAGATGGTAAAACCTGATGCCTTTTTCCATTTAAGAATCAGAGTGAGGTCTCCCAGACTGAGTTCCTCGTGCTGATCCATGTATCTCTCCCTGTGGCTGATCTATGTACAGTATCTCTCCCGCTGCTTCCAGTATGTAGTCTTCAGCTCAACCAGGAGGCCAGAAGGAACTCAGAAAAATTCACATTGGCATATGGGTGGATGCAATAAATAGACAGGGAGAAAAAAGTGCTAATAATGGCATTTTTGCCTGGAAGTAAAAGGCAAAAAATGACTACTTAGCCCTGGCAAGTTTGTTCAGTAGTTAGAACGTTAGCCAGTGGACCGAAGAATTGTGGGTTCAATTCCTGGTCAAGGGCACGCACCTCAGTTGCATGTTCCCCAGCCCCAATGGGGATGAATGTGGGAGGCAACCAACTGATGTCTCGCTCTCATTTTGGTGTTTCTCTCTCTTTCTCCCCTTCTTCCCTTCCTTCCATTCTCTCTCTAGAAATCAATGGAAAAAATATCCTCAGGTGAGGATTAAAAACAAACAAATGAACAAAAATGATTAGCTTAAGAAGGCGGTACATTTCTTGTTTTAGAAGCCTCCTACCCCCACATCTATTTGAACAAACAGAACAGTGACAGGAAAAAGACAGGCTATTTCTCTAACCTAAACGTAGAAAAGGGTTAACTTCATTTTCTAAGGGGGAAAGATAGTCATCCTCTGACTTGGAAGAAATCAAATGGGGGCATTTGGACTAATTCCAACACATCTGGTTTTTACAGGAAGGGAGGAAGGAAAAGTATAGTGTCTATAAAAGAGCATCCAACAAGCGCATGGACAAGTAACAAATAAGCTACTTTACTCAGGTAGCTCATCAATTCTGTTCTATCATGTAGACTGCAGCCTTCCTAACCGTGTATAAAACAAACTTCCCATTATTGCAGGCTCAAGGGCTCAGATGTACTTATATTGGTGATTTTAATCATAAAACCAAAGTAACACATCGTGTTTAGGAAAACAAAACTGTTTCAAGAAGAAATAATGGGACACTGAATTAAAATCTGATTTGAATTAGAACTTGGTGACAATTTTACCATGTAAAGAATGAGAACTTCCTTGCCCCTGCTTTCCCTCCCGTGAAACTTTTGAGAAGGCATATCCCAAAAACAATAACACATGCTGCTAAGAAAGAAGATTTTTAAAATACTAAAAAAAAAAAAAAAAAGAAAAGAAAAGAAAAAAGAAATATTTTTTATATATCCAGTAGTATTGTTGCCGGAGGAATTAGTGGGCCAGACTTCTCTATCACTTGTGGGTGTGAGTTGGCTCTTAAAGATATTTTGAGAAAATGAATTTTCTAAGATTCCCATGGGAAAACGAGATGTGGAAAACGGCTTCATTTGCGTGGATTACATTCCTCGGGTTGTAAAGTACCATTTCCCTTAAGCCAGTCCTGAAAGAGGGGCAGCTGGGGTTCTAGTAGAGCCAAAAGCAAGGCCAGTGCCCAGAGCGTCCCTTCCATGCTGTAGCGGGTTCAGTTCATTAAAGTCCATTAGTCCAATGTGGATCCCACGTGGAACTCAACTACTATAAGCTGGGTACAGCCAACTGCAAAGAAGAAATTAACCAGCTAGTGTATACCAGCAATGGCTAAGCCTTCCTTCAGCAGACAGAGCTTTGGGTGTGAATCCCATCTTCTTTACTTGCTGCTAGTAAATAAAACTACCTAAGGACAACCACAGCTGGTTCCTGAATAGAACACCCCAACGGGGGAACTTGAGTTCAGTAGCACAAAAGGTGATAGGTCTCTACTTGCACTAACATCAGGTGGCCACAATCCTGGCATAAACAGTGACCAGTCTTGGCTTGGAATGTAGCTTTACTAGTAACTAAGCAGTCACAACCCTAATACAAGTGGCAGTTGGCCTAGCTCATATCGTGGGGCCCACCAAATGGTCCCAAGCCTGCACCTTGTGGCAGCTGGCCTCATTTCACAGCACGGCCTCTGCCAAGCTTCTCCAAGCTCAGACTAAGGGCAACCAACTGCAGATCACTTTCCAGATCCTACTAGGCAGCCCCAAGCCAGATACAAGTGGCGGCTAACCTTGGCTTGCACCAGAGCCTCTCCCAAGAGGCCCCAGACCCAATACAGATGGTGGCCAGCTTCAGACCACACTAGACCACCACCCAACCAGCTCCACAACTGCCACACCAGAGCAACATGGCTGGCACCAGAGCCCCACTAACGTGACTCCTCTTTATAGGTTCAGCCCCTACACAACAGCTTCACTGTAGCCATGGCCACCGGACAGCTGGTCAGCTTGAGGGTCAACTTCCCCTCTGATGTGGCAACAGCAATCAAGGATCAACTACAACAGGAGGGCACACACATCCCACACAACAAACACCCTGGGAGCCCTTAGCCAGCTGAACAGAAAACCAATGAATGGCTAGATCAACTGATAGAAAATCAATAAGGAAACAGAGGGCTTGAAGGATACATAAGACAGATCTAATTGACATTTTTCAAAGCAGTAGAATATACATCCTTGTCAGTGCACATAGAACATTTTCCAGGATAGGCCACAAATTAGACCACAAAGCAAGTCTCAATAAATTTAAAAAGATTAAAGTCACATGAAACATCTTCTCCAACCACAATGGTATAAACTACAAATTACAAGAAAAAAAACTGAAAAACACACAAACATGGAGGCTAAATAATAAACAAAACAGGAACAAACTGATACAGAGAATAAATTGATGGTTGCCAGGTGAGAGCAAGGTTGGAGGGACGGGTGAAAAGGGTGAGGGATTAAAGTACAGATTGCCAGCTACAAAAATCACTACAGGATGCCGAGTACAGCATAGGGAATATAGCTGACACTGTTGTGATAACTATGTGTGGTGTCTAATGGGTATTAGACCGATCAGCGTGATCACTGTGTAAACTGCATAAATGTTTCATCGTTATGTTGTACACCTGAAACTAATATAATATTGTCTGTTAACTGTACTAGAAAAATTTTTTAAATATTATTTTTTATTTTTTGTTAATATATTTTTATTGACCTCGAAGAGGAAGGGAGAGGGAGAGAGAGATAGAAACTAGAAACATCAATGATGAGAGAGAATCACTGATCGGCTGCCTCCTGCACGCCCCCTAATGGGGATGGAGCCCGAAACCCAGGCATATGCCCTTGACCGGAATTGAACCTGGGACCCTTCAGTCTGCAGGCTGATGCTCTATCCACTGAGCCAAACCAGCTAGGGCTGTACTAGAAATTTTTTTAAGGAATGAAAAGAACCAGGATAAATGGATGACGTTGTAGTATTGTTTCTTTTTAAGTCAAACAAATACATGCTGTGACTTCCAGTCACCACTTAACCTACTTAAGGCTTTTTATCTCTACACATAAAAATTCTCATCTGCTTTGGAGCAGTCTTAACTTTTTGCTTTCTCCTTCCCAACTACATGAAAAGAAACTAATTTCACAAAGTATTTTGTGGAAAGTCCACAGATTTGTTTTATAAAACAGCTGCATGCATTTAACTCAGTCCATTTCTATTCTGTAATTTCTCTATGGCCTGGCCATTATATTCCATATATGCTTGTAGGGTAAAATGACAGGAAGTGTATTAGTCCCAACAAGTTGTTGAGTTTCATGCTCAAGTATCTGTTAAATGTCAGACACTGTGTTAAGAATACTCCTATTACCATACCCACCAAACACCATTTAACATTTCTAATGAGGCAGGCACTGTTTCCTGTACTTTACAAATGTTCATTCTTCTCTGAAGTAGATACTATTACCATCTCATATCACAGATATTAGAATCCAAGCACGGAGATGTTAAGTGCCTTGCTAAAGATCACACAGCTATTACACAGTAGACAAAGGATGCTCACTTGAGTCCATGTTGTGAAGACATAATGCAATACTGTCTCACCAAAGATGACTAAGACTGTAAGACCACACCCATAAGGCCCATACTCTTAAAAAGTCTCTACCTTTTAGGGGAAATAGAATTTATAACCAAATACTTATTGCATATTTGTTCTAAGTTTAACATGTATGTATGAGGTACAGAGGAGAATAACAGTTTTGCTTGAGGAAGATCAAGGAAAGCGTTATGGGAGACAGACACCTTTACGACAAAATTCAATGAAATCCTTAGTACTTATCTTCCTTTACACCTGTTGGAAGCATCTGACATTTAATTCATCCTCATCTCATCTGGATTCTGTTTTCCTGGTTTTCTTCCCATCCTTCTAGTGAAAGCTCTTCTTCCTCTGCCCATCCCTTACATGCTGAGAGTCCAGTCTACTTTAGGCGCTCCAATCTCTTCACTTTACACATTCCCTCCCCTGCCCACCCCATCTACTCCAAATGATTCAAATACCAACTAAATGTTAATGACTCCCAAATCTGTACCTTCAGCTCAGATCTCTGCTGTGTTTCAGACCCAGGAGACACCTGCTCAAACGTTTCAGCTACACAGCGCCTCACATGCAAAGGGACTTCAAGATAGTACTTCAGACTTAAAGGTCAAAAAACAGCTCAGCAACCAGTTCCTTATCATGTATTTCATAGGCCTCCGCAGGGCAGAAATAATCTCTGGGTGAGAGGATTACAGGTGGTTATTTCCCTCTTTCTGTTTCAAGCACCAACACAAGTACTTACTGACTTTGAAAGACTGTCGGGTACTTTAGCAATGCACTTGTACTTGTAAGCACATTCCCTGTATCAATTCCACCAGTCCCTTGACCAGCAGGGGAATGTTGGACCAAAGGAAATTTAGGAAAGTGGTTAATTTAAGCTGGAAACCTTTACTTAGTTTGACATTCTTTTCAGGGTATTTTAAAAAATAAAAACTGAAAAATATTCTCTTTGATCGGTAAATGAACTGAGAGATGAAAGCACTGTTTAGACCTGACATAAGACTCTGAAAGCCCCAAAAATAAATAAATAAATACATAAATCTTGCTTTGCTGAACAGGTAGCACCAGTCTTAAAAAGTGACCATCAATAATAATAGAAGCGTAATATGCTAATTAGACCTGATGGTCCAGACAAAGCCGGGGCTTTGAGGGAAGCCAGTGCTGGCAGCTGGGGGTAAGGAAGACCTACTCTTGCACAAATTTCGTGCATCAGGCCTCTAGTTTAAAAATAATTGAGGGGGAAAAATAGGTGAGAGCAAAACAGGTTAGGGAGACCTACTAACACACTTTCTTAAAAAAGAACGAAGGAGGCAAGTAAAAGACCAAGGGTGAGGCCACAGGAGCAGCAGCAGGGGCCGGCAGCCTGGGCCCCCGGGACCAGACCCACCCTCCCAGGATGGAAAAGAGACGGGTCCATGCAGGCAGTGCAGGAAACACACACAGGACAGGGAAGGAGCAAGAGTACCTGGAGTGAGCAGAGGGCCAGGCCCTCCCCAGTCCCCATAGACGTCACTTAACGTGGCCTGTAACACTGTGACAAAGCACTAAGTTCTCACCACATATAAGGCTCTGCCTTTACTTTAGGGTTGACACTCAAACCTGCTCCAATGCAGAGCAGAAAACTAAAACACTGTAATGGGTTTTCTTTGAAGCTATCATATCCATGGAATAAAAATAGTTATTATGAAAAAGGATCAAAGAAAAAGAAAATGTGGGATGAAAACTCAAGAGAAATAATAGAAGAAAATGTCCTAGAACTGAAGCACACACATTTCTAAGAATGACAGGATCCACTGAGTACCCAGAACAGTAAATGAGGCAAGACTACCCCTTGGTGCATCATCATGATAGTCCCTAGCACCAGGGATAGACAGAATACGCCCAAATTCCAGCGAGGGAGAAAACAACAACAAACCAACAAAACAAGGTCACATAAAAAGGATCTGAATCCCTGTGCCTCTCGAGCAATTACAGATAACTGGCGGGACATAATTCCTTTAAAATTCAGAGGGAAAATCGTTTCCCACCTAGAATTCTATAACACTTACAAACAATCAGCCAAGTCTGTGGGCAAGATAAAGTTACTCAAATACTCGTACTTCTTAGTAAATAAGGGTGTATGCCAAGAAATGGAACAGCCTGGTGCCAGCCCAGGAGAGTGAAGGGCAGTTCCCGAACTGTATCTGGGCAGTAGTTCCTGACAGAAAAGAGTAGAGGAGGAGGAGATACAGAGACATCGATTTGTTGTTCCAATAAAATAAAATAAAATAAAAGTGGAAGTGATACATCTCAGTTCACAGGAAATGTTACTGATAAGAAGTTGACAAATAGGTTGCAGTGTTGGGAAAACAGCAACAGTTGAGATGGGAGAAAAGCAGGCAAAGGTAAGCCTAAACACAAGAAGAGCAGAGCTGAGATAGGTCACCTGCCTCAATGGTTGAATGATATTTGGCAGAGTTGTGTGAACACAGAAAAACTGCTTGTTTTAATAAAAAATTACAATATAGTTGTGACAGGGGTGGAGGATGTGGAAAGGTAGGGAAATGGGCGAGTGGAAGAAGGAAGTCCTAATCTACCACAGCCAGAAATCAAAAAGCCAAACATTGGAGGGAAAGACGAGAAATAATAACATAGCAGATGATTGTGAAATATGAGGATAATACCTGCAGAAAGAAGGAAATAATTGAGTGGTTGTCCCTAAGAAATGAGCCTATGAGGTGAGGAAAATGGAGGGCATAGTTTTTGTTTTTCCCCCACTGTAAGTCTTTTAATACTATCTGACTTTAAACCATATACTGAATTACTTTGATAAAAAATTTAAAAAAAGGGAAAGCCCTAGCCAGTTTGGCTCAGTGGACAGAACATCGGCCTGGGGACTGAAGGGTCCTGGGTTTGATTCCCGTCAAGGGCACATACCTAGGTTGCAGGCTCGATCCCTGGCGCGTACAGGAAGCACTCAATCAATCAAGGTGTCTCTCACATCGATATTTCTCTCTGTATCCTTCCCTCTCCCTTCCACTGTCTCTAAGAGTCAATGGAAAAATATCCTCGGGTGAGGACTAACCAAAAAAAGGGGAAAAACAGCAACATTTAAAATCTGCCATGTTTCGCTCTACGTTTTCAAGTAACCTTACCTTCTGTGTGGTGTATTCATCAACAAGAGAACTTTTAGCCCAGGCCCCTAGAGTGCTTGCTAGGCAGGAAAGACCAGGGGAAACTGATCCCTGGGCCAACTCAGAATCTACAGATTCAACATTTCTAGAGGAGTGCTCTGTACATTTACTGGTAAAAGTACCTCAGGTGAGTCTTACCATCAAGCAAGCTGGGAAAATGCTGACAAGAAGGTTAACCCCAAATACACACTACAGTGCCTAAAAAAAACCCCTGGTCACTTTTTTCTGGAGAAGGAGCTTCTGTTTGCTTGGTACCACAGCACAGTCTTAGCTAACACTGGGACCAGTAAACTCAGTGTGGATCTGGTTTTCTAAATCAGCTTACAGCTCAGCTCTCCTTGTACCAGCTACTGGAAATTATCTTCATTAAATTAACAGGGTCCTGTCCTTAGAGCCAACAGAGCATGTTCCTATCATAAGCAAGGAAAACACAACAATCCACATCTATAATTTCCTGTTTAAATTTTCAAGTAATCAAAGAATAGGTTTATTCAACTTAGGCAACTATATGTTGCAAATACCTTCTTGAATTTCTCTAGGGATCCTGATATCCTCTGGCTTTTGACTGTGTACTTAGTGAGTAGCCACTGTTCATGTTCTGGAAACATGGTCTCCACATTCACCCTTCCAGTGTAGATTCCTTTTCCCATAAGATACTTTGGTCATCTTCATTTATATAAATGCCATAAAATACACAGCTCTTTACAGTCTTGAAAATTCTCTAATGTAATGATCTTATTTTAACTTATAATCATGAAATGCTATTAATACTTTGAGGACACCATGTATATTTATCTCGTAGCTCGTCAAAGCAATCTTACTAGATACGGATTATTAATGCCATTGCTCCTATGAAGAAACAGGCTGAGGTTGGTCATGTGGGGACTGGGCACAGCCACCGCTTCCAGGCCAGCTGTCTTCTGTGGGCTGCCTCCAGTTTTCCTTTTTGAAGCAACAATTATTTCCACATGTGTCATGATATGAAAAAGTTTAGGAAGTCCTGGTTTAAGCCAGACCTGCTTTGATCATCACTCAAAAGATTAAAAATATGTAGGGGTAACAGAATCAGTACAACAGAATTTCTTTAAAATGCTGGTATAGAAAAAAGCACTAACAGCCATGGTATAGGTCTATACTATTGATTTCTAATATTCTTTTAATTAATTAGTTTGGGGGAGAGAAAGATAGAGAGAGACATTGATTTGTTGTTCCACTGATTTATGCATTCATTGTATGTGCCCTGACTAGGGATCGAACCCACAACCTTGGCATATCAGAACAATGCTGTAACCAACAGTTACCAGGCCAGGGCTTTAACATATTTTTTTTTTCTGTCTGCAATCCCTCTGTCATGCCCCACTTAGGAAATCTTAAGGTGTATTCCAACAACCCTCAATAAAGTAACCTCCAAATATAAATGTTAGCTCACTGGCATAAGTTTAAATTCTGGGGTAAAGAGCAATCATGGTTCTCTATGCCAATGCTAAATGTACTCAAGATAAGTCTGAAATAAATTCCACTTGTTAAGAGAATTACTTAAATGTTAGTGGAAAAACTTTATAGAATGAAGCTTAGAGCTATAAGGATCTCCTTTTAAAAGACAAAAAACTGAAGCCCTAATTATTTAAGCTCACAAGCAGCTGAACTGGTGCTAATTCCCAGATATCTGGCTCCCAACAGTACTTTTTATTTTTATTTTTTTTAGTGATATACTAGAGGCCCAGTGCACGAAATTTGTGCACTGGTAGGGTCTCTAGCAGCTGCTGGCTGGGGCCTCCCTCCCTTCTTCCAGCCAGCCCGCCCCCTGGTCAAACTCCTGGAAGAACTCCGGTTGAGGGGACAATCTGCATGCTATGCTTTTATTATATAGAATTTTTATTGATTTCAGAGAGAAAGGGAGATAGAAAAATCAATGATGAGAGAGAATCATTGATCTGCTGCCTCCTGCACGCCCAGTCCTGGGGATTGAGCCCGCAACCCGGGCATGTGCCCTGACTGGGAATCAGATGGTGACCTCCTGGTTCAAAGGTGAACGCTCAACAGAGCCACACCAGCTGGGCCCAACAAATGCACTTTCTAGGACACCTCCAGAGCTCCCGCTAATTGCTTCTTTGACTCTCTCTAAAACCATAAAACAATGTCCAAGTACTTCCTGCTCCTTAGGGGAAACTGAATTGCTGGTTAATATGCAACTAGCAAATCAATGTTTGAGAAGCCAGCATTTAACCTTATGCCACTAATTAAACTTAAACTTGTGATATTTAAACACAACTTCCTTTATTAGTAGTCCTTATATCTGTGAAATAAAAAGGTAGCTTTGGCCGAAACCGGTTTGGCACAGTGGATAGAGCGTCGGCCTGCGGACTAAGGGGTCCCAGGTTCGATTCCGGTCAAGAGCATGTACCTGGGTTGCGGGCACATCCCCAGTGGGGGATGTGCAGGAGGCAGCTGATCGATGTTTCTCTCTCATCGATGTTTCTAACTCTCTATCTCTCTCCCTTCCTCTCTGTAAAAAAATCAATAAAATATATTTAAAAAAATAAAATAAAAAGGTAGTTTTGTTTTTGCAGATCAGGAAACATCCTTAAAAATGTATTAAGTTCTTTATATTGTTATTTTGGGGGCACTTGATATATTATGATATAGCAGAATCTGTAAGTCGTGGTTGCCAGAGAGAAAGAGGATAAAGGAGGACAAATATATGGTGATGCAAGGAGACTAGACTTCGAGTGATGAGCACATAAACGAGTCCACAGATGTCATATTAAAAAGTGGTACACCTGCCACAGCCAGGTAGCTCAATTGGATGCAGCATCATCCGGATGCGCCCAGGTTTCAGGTTTGATCTCTGGCCAGGGCACATACAAGAAGCAACCAATGAATGTAGCAATAAGTGAAACAACAAATCAATGTCTTTCTCTCTCCCCCTTCCTCTCTCTTAAAAAAAGAAAAATCGCCCTAGCTGGCTTGGCTCAGTGGATGGAGCATCGGCCTGCGGACTGAAGGGTCCCAGGTTCGATTCTGGCCAAGGGCACATGCCTGGGTTGCGGGCTCCATCCCCAGTGTGGGGTGTGCAGGAGGCAGCCAATCAATGATTCTCTCTCATCATTGATGTTTCTATCTCTCTCCTCCCTTCCTCTCTGAAATCAATAAAGAAATATTTATTTTTAAAAAGAAAAATCAATAAACGCCATTGCTTTTTTTTTTTAAAAAAGGTGTACATCTGAAACTTATTAACCAATGTTACCCCAATAAATAAAATTTAAAAATGTAAATATGCCACCTTTGAACTCTATAAGAATGAAAACACCACAAATAGAATTTTCTTCCTTGTACTGAGAAAACAGTCCAGATGAGTCAATCAAAAACAGAATGTGAGATTGCTACAGAAGTGGAACAAATAAACTGCCTAAGGCAGGATCAGCTGATTGAGGAAGGAGGCAAAATAGCTTTAAAAAACAAAAGATAGACATTATATTTGCATAAATTCTTATGCACTTAGCAACTCTACTTTAAATCACCAAATGCCTAGACTCATAGGAGAAACATTAGGGAATTTCTAACTTCTATACCCGTATTGGCTAAGACTGATAACAAGCAAAACAAGGACTTTGAATTCTTCAAAGTTTTCTTATGACGTTTCAACAACAAAAATCTAGAAGTTCCTTCTCCAGAAAAAAGTGACCAGTGTTTTTATTCTTGGGCGCTACAGTGCTGTCTTGGGTTAAACTGAAACCCAAGAACACAAGCTCTGTGTCACCAGCAATGACATCTGAGTTGGAGCTTCATTTTGTTTCCTGCCACAGAAGGCCAATTCTGCAAGAATAGGTATCATTTCTTCAATGCCATCAAGGACAAATTACGGTAGAAATAGTTTTTCCCAGCCCCCACAAAACCATAAAAGTCCTATACCCCAAACGGTCATTGTAGTTAACATAGTGATGTGAATTAAAGTCCTGATGTCCAAGTTTCAGAGTCCTGGGGGGGAGAGGGGGTAGTCTTCATGTACCTAAGTAACATGTGATGTGCAGCCTTTCAGTGAAATTAGAACTTGGGTCTGGAGCATATCAGTAAGACATAATCATTCTTGTAGGGTGGAACGTCTCCACTTTCACAGGTCATGTCTTCCCTGTGAATTTGCAGAGGGGATGGGGTGGGCAGAAGGAAAGAGGGAAGTTGCTTCCAAAACTCCCTGGTAATTCTTTGCATTTCTATCCCAATCCCCTGTCTTATTTATTACAGAAACACACACACACAATCTTCTTTCCTACTCTTTACAGATAGTTACTCCTACCTCCATTCTTTAGGTCAAAAAAAAAAAAAAAAGACAGAACGAAGACAAATCAAAATGTTCAGAAAACACCCCACACATGTCTCTGATGCACTTCATCTAATGAACCTTCCAGGTTGCCCTGTGCCAGATGTGGGAATAAAAAACGAAGAGTCCTTAAGGGGCTCACAGTTCAGCAGCAGCGGCCAATGGTACATCTTTTTTTTTTTTTTTTAAATATATTTTATTGATTTTTTTTTTTTACAGAGAGGAAGGGAGAGGGATAGAGAGTTGAGAGAAACATCAATCAGCTGTCTCCTGCACACTCCCTCCTGGGGATGTGCCTGCAACTAAGGCACATGCCCCTGACCGGAATCGAACCTGGGACCCTTCGGTCCGCAGGCCGGCGCTCCATCCACTGAGCCAAACCGGCTAGGGCTCTCCCAACGGGCCATCTGATGGCTTGGACAGCTCACCACCCACTCAAACGCAGAGGACAGGACGGCGCCGGGAGAAAAGGCCGCCGAGTGGAGCAGCACGAGGGTCTCCCCGCCGATCTCCCTTTCCCTTCCCGTCCGTCCCGGGGCGCGGGCCAGCCTCGTTCCTGGGATTCTCCGTGCACGAGCCCCTCGCCGGCTCCAGAAGCTCCGACCCCTCCCCACGCACCACATCCCGCTCAAACTCCCAACTTCACGCCGCCCACAGCCTGGCCCCACTCACCTGCTCAGGTTTATGTCTAGCTCCACGGGGCTCCCTTCTGCTAATCCCCCTTTTTTTGGGGGTGGGGTGGGTGGGAAGGGAGGTAGGCAGGGCGCGAGCCCCATTCCACCACCCACCCCGACTCCTCGGGCGGCCTCCACCCTGAGCAACCTCCACACACCGCTCCCTCCTCCCTCGGTCGCCGGGGCGCATCCCCCCGTTCTCCGAACCCGGCCTTCGCCTCCTTCCCCGCCCCCCGCCCCCGCCCCCCCAGCGGCAGGTGGGTCCCACCGGGTGATTTCTCACTTCGCCCTCCCCGCTTCCGCCCCGTCCATCTTCCCGGCCACCCCCGCAGCCAAGTCCGAGGAAGTCGCTTCCAGTTTGGGCACGAGAACCCCAACATTACACCTCGGGAAGACGGGGAGAGAAGAGGGTTTGGGGCGGTTGCGAAATATGGAAGAAGAAAGAAAGAAAGAAAAAAAAGGAAGGGAACGGAAAGGGGCCAGTCTCAGCCTCTCCTTCGGAAGGAGCAGCGAAAGGGCAGGGGGAGAGGAGGCAGCGAGAAATGCATTCCCGAGGGAGGACAGAAGAAACGCCAGGGGTTCAGCCGTCTGGGGCCCCGGGGTTAACGCGAGGGCTTCCCGCATCATCCCGGGGAGAGCACCGGCTACTACGAATGACAAAGAGGCTGCGAGCCGGGAGGTGACAGGCACGGCCGGACATCTCCGCGGGTCGAGCGGTTAAGGAAGATGGACGGTCGGGGCCAGGACGCGCCCCCGGAGCCCCGCCAAGCCCCGCGGACGCGGTTGCCAGGACGGACGAGCCGGCGCCTCGGGAGGCTCCGGGGAGAGCGTCTGGGAGCATCGCTCCGCGGAGGCGGACAGGGTTGGCGTGGTATCGCCTCCCGCGGGGAGAAACGGCCTCCCGGGGCAGTGCTCTCCGAGACAAAGATCCTGCGACGCGAAGTGAACGCTCGGGGAGCCGGCATTGCCCAGACACCCGGCCGGGCTGCCCCGCATACTCACCGCGTCCTCCTCTCCCGGCGCCGGCTGCTCTAACTGCAGTTAACGGCCGGGGCGGCGCAGGAGCGCTCGGCGTGCCCGCTCACGTGACTCGGCCCAGGTTTCCCCGCCCCTCCGCCCCACGTGACCCGCGCAGCCCGCCTCCCTAGTCGGGGGGTCTCGACTCGCCCCGCCCTCCTCGGCAAGATGGCGGCGCCCAGCTGGGGCGTGCTGCGCCTCCGGGTTCGGGGTTCCGGGCGGGGTGGGGGCAGTCTCCTCTGTCTCGTCCCAAAGCCATTTTGTACCGCCGCTGCTGCTGCCTCGAAGCCCCTGAACGCCCAACGGTTAGCGGAGAAGCTCCGAGCCCAGAAACAGGAACAAAAGGCGAAGAAGGAGCCGGTGAGTCCGGAGGGAAAGACTACAATTCCCAAGAGGCAGTGCGCTCTGGTTCCCCGGGCGGGCGAGGGTCCTCAGAGAATGCAAGGAAAGGACCTGGTCGGTGGGGGAGAATGGGGAGAAAGCGGAGGGGGCGGTCTGCAGCGTGCGGTGCCTTCCTGTGCGCTGGTCTTTGGCTCCCGCGCGCTCGGCGCTAAGCAGCCCCGCTCTCAATTTACTGGGGGAAGGCGCGAGTCTTACTGCAAAGGTTCAGGGATGCCCTCCCTGCCCAGATGCCCACCCAGGCCTCTTGAAGGTCTTCCCCATCAGGCATTTCCCGTCGCTTTCTCTCTCCCCGTAGGAGCTCAAAAGCCCTGTCCAGCGGAGGGTGCACGAGCTAGTGCGGTTCACGCAGCAGCTGCAACGAGTCCACCCCAACGTGCTCGCGAAGGCCCTGAGCCGAGGGATTGTCCACCAGGACAAGGACCTCGTGGTCATCGATAAGCCCTATGGTCTCCCTGTGCATGGTAAGGACCGCGTGGGGAAGGGAGGGAGGCCGCGGCTGCTCTCTGCTACAATTAGGGGCAACACGCAGACATCCCTTCCGGGGGGCTCGAAGCACCCTTGCATTCAAAATAATTTAAATGTTCGTGGAGTACTGTCCTACCATATATAAGGCCCTATCGAGGAAACAGATCAATGAGACAGCTTCCAAACATCTGGCCGTCAGCAGTGATTTGTGGGATCCCTGTGCAGACCTCCACAGGGATTGTGTAGAAGAATATAAAGGCGTGTGATTCTTGTCTTCAGGTTATTTTCCACCAAAACTGGGTGAGAGGAAATAATATATAAGAAAAAATTATATGGGGTGAGAGAGAGAGAGAGAGAGAGAGAGAGAGAGAGAGAGAGAGAATACCCAACAAAACCAAACCCCAGGGGACCTAGAACTTCATGGACACGCAAATGCTTCTGAGTAAATGTTGAATGTGTCTGACAGCTGGAGTGAGTCAGGAAAGATGGAAAAAGAATGCGCTTGCGGGGGGAGCGGGGGAGGCATCTTTTAGTTGGAAGAAGAATGCTTTCTGGAAGGTATGGAGAAGGTTGTACATGAAGGGAAGGAATTAAACCTTGCCAAGTGCTTCGTGTGGATTTTTTTCTCTGTTGACTTTCACGGTAGTTTCTTGTCTTCTCAACTCCCATGAGATAATTATAATACGGACATTTACATTTTGTAGATGAGAAGACTGAAAGTTAGAAAGATGAAGCAGCCTGTCCAAGCTCATGGTAGTTAGGAGAGAACAGAGAGTGCAACCTAAGCATGTCTCACCCCAGCAACTCTCAGCTCTCCTGTGATGCTTCAGCAGGGCCTCAGGGTCTTACATTTCTCACTCAGCTTAGCAAATTCTCCAGCCTTTGTTTATATAGTAAACGATCAGGCCTCCTCATTTTAGTTGCCGATTTTAGTGTGAGTGCATGTATAGCACATAAGGGGATTAAAGAATATTTGTATCTGAGGAGAAAGCCCTATCCATGCTCTAGGGTAGTACTTCTCAAAGTTTAATATCCATAGAAGTTACTTGGACATCTTTTATTTTTAAAAAAATATATATTTTGTATTGATTTCAGAGAGGAAGGGAGAGGGAGAGAGACATAGAAACATCAATGATGAGAGAGTCATCGATTGGTTGCCTCCTGCAGGCCTCCCACTGGGGACCAAGTTGCAACCCAGGCATGTGCCCTTGACCGGAATCAAACATGGGACCCTTCAGTCCGCAGGCCGACGCTCTATCCACTGAGCCAAACCGGTTAGAGCAAAATGCAGATTTTGATGGATAGTCTGGGCTGGGGGCCTGAGGTTCCTTTCTAGCAAGCTCCTTGGCATAAGGATGTTGGGAGTCCCTAGAAAAGGCCCTGGGAAGCGTTGACAGTGAATCCAGTAAGGACTTTCTTTCCCAAGCAGAGTTCTTTGGTGAGGTCTTTTCCTGGCCACTCAAACCTCTGTCTTTTCCCATCGTAGGTGGCCCTGGGGTCAAGCTCTGCATCAGTGATGTCCTCCCTATCCTGGCCAAGGTGCTTCATGGCCACAAGGCAGAGCCCCTGCATCTGTGCCACCGGCTGGACAAGGAAACTACAGGCGTCATGGTGTTGGCTTGGGACAAGGAGGTGGCACACCAGGTCCAAGAGCTGTTTAGAACCCGTCAGGTGGTGAAGAAGTACTGGTATGGAGCCCGCTGATAGCGGTAGAGGCGGTGGACGTGAAGGCATCCCTTCTAGTCATGCATTCGTACAGCGGCCACTCCTGTTAACAGGAGGCAGTGTGCTAGGACCTGTAGGCATTGGAAAGGTGTAGGAAGCAGACTCAGTGCTCTGATAGAGTAGTCACTCCTAATAATGGCTATACGTGAAGACCATTGAAAATTAATTTATACAAGTAATACACGATTTCTGCGGTCAAATAGTCAAATGACAAAAATAAAGCCAAAAACTCCCGGAGAATCCATCCACTCTGTCATTTCTGTCCCTTCCCTTGGGGCAGTTTGCTTTTTATTCCTCCCGTCCTGTGTCAACATATTTATGTATATGTATGTAGTATATACAGTATGTATGTATGTGTATCTACACACACACGTATGTGCGCATGTGTATATCACATTGTACGACGTACATTGTACTTTCTTTTCCCACTTAACTCTGTGTCTTGGGGATCCTTCCGTGTTAGTGCATACAGGGTTACCTCGTTTTTAATAGAAGAAAGATACAGGAGCAAATATGAAAGCTACTCCTATCCCCCATCTCCTCGGCTTCCTTTTCCAGAGGCAGTCTCTATCGCTAGAGTCCTGAACGGACTTCCCGAGTTCACGGGGCATGGAGAAGCGTGTGACTGCACGGCAGCGCATTTCGCATTGCTTGCATCCCGCCCTTCTCACGGGGACAGTGGATCTCCGAGAGCGTTTTGTGCTTTTAGACCTGGCTCCTCTATGGCTCTATCGTATGCCATGGTGTGGACATGCCATCATTTCCTCATTGCAGATGTTTAGGTAATAGCCCACTTTCCAGACCTTTTGCGGAGAATATGTGAGTATATCTTCAGGACAAATTCCTAGAAATGGAATTGCTGAGTGGAAGGTACATACAGTTTAAATGTGAATGCTTAACTACCCCAATTGCTCTCCAAAATGGGTTTGTCAGCTTTCACTCTCTCCCCCAGGGGCGAGTGTTCACCTCCTCTCATGTCTGACCAAAGCGTTTTTAAAAGGATTACCACTCAGATGGGTAAAAAACAAAATTTTTTTTAAAAAGGTATTTTATTTTCAGTTTGCCTGTGTACTTTTTTTTATTGTTGGCAGTATTACAGAAACCCCCCATTTTCCGCCACTTGGGCCCTGTCCACCCAGCCCCCACCCCATCCCAGGCCTTCACCACCCTATTGTCTGTTGACTCTCTTTCGTGTTTATTGTCTATTTTGAGTTTCCCTTTCTGTAAACAGACTTTATTTCTTTTGCTCACTTTCTGTTGGATTGTTTATTATTTTCTACTTGATTTGTAGATATTCTTTTTGGGTGAGGTAATGCATGTGAAGTGTTTAACACAGTGCCGAGCTCATAGGAAAAGCTGAAAGATGGAAAACCAAGACTATTATTATGTATGCAAATAATCAAAATAAAAGTCTATAAAAAATTGCTATATTATTTGTGAAAATCGCCCATGAAAGTTCAGAATGGGTAACCATTCTCAGTAATAGGCTTCACAGAAGAGTTGAAATCAATTAATTGGGTCTTGATGAATGAATAGGATTTGATCAACAAGGTGAAGAAAGGTGTTGTAGACTGTGGAATGGCAGGCACAAAGGAGTGAGGCATACAGTCCAGTCGGGTGGTGAGTGGTGGCAGATAGAGCTGGGAAGGTAGCCCAGAAGGTGCAGGAAGTAGACGTTGCAAGTAGAACGTAGGAGGAACCATTGGCTAGCTGTTGCCGATAGCAGCTTGTTATATTATAGCTACTTGTTTGATTCTTCTTACTAGACTGTGAATTCCTTGGGAGCAGGGACTTCTGTCTTGTTCCTCTGCATAGAATTAGTACCTGTCTGAATCAGGGCCTGTTCGCATTCGGGGAATACTCACCGATGGCGTTTTTGAGCAGTGATGTTAGGTCATCAGGAAGGATGCTCTGGTAGTTACAACTCAGGCTTAAGTAGGATGCCAGGTGTCACGGCCGCCCCGACGGCTGTCAGCCTGAAGTGGGCGTCCAGGATGTGAAATGTTGTGTCTGAGTGGGCTTTGCCCCCTTGGTCAGTGACTCGGGTAGGCCACCTAGAACCAGGGGGCTCCTGTGATTGACCTGGAAGAGGCTTGAGCGTCAGGACAGATTAAATAGCCCTCTGTCGGACTGTGACCGTGACCGTGACGGTGACGTGGCAGGGAGAGGCCTCCGACAGACTGATCGGGAGGACTTACTGAGTTTCGGCTGTGGTTTCCGGGACTTCTTTGCGCACAGTTCCTCCCTGTCTTATCTGCCTGGGAAAGCGGGCAGGAATGGGCCTGCGAGTTTTTCGTTCAGCTCATTTATTTGTTTCATACGCGATCAGAACTTACCACGTTTTCTTATTTACAAAAAAGAGGATATGAAAACCACACTGATTTTACTTGAAACTGTACATACTCGTTTTGAAAGGCTGGCATGAAAGACCATGTTATCGGTATCATATTTTTCTGTTTCCCCTCCCCATATATTCTACGATGAACATACGTCCCTTGAGGAGTAAAAGAGCTATGCTGTAGGAAGAGTACCAAGCTCTCAGGCCAAGCCCTCTACCAAGAGATGGTTTGGGCCCCTCTGATCTTAGGCACGGACCACAGCAGGCCCGCTGTGCAGACCTCCAAGCAGCCAAATCCAAGGAATGCCTCGCCCACTCTTGTGTCCCCCCAGGGCCATCACCGTGCGCGTCCCCGTGCCCGCAGCAGGCGTCGTGGATATCCCCATCGTGGAGAAGGAGGTGCAAGGGCAGCAGCAGCACCACAAGGTGGGTGAGCCGCCTCCCGGGAGGACAGGTTTTCTGCTTGTCCGTTGAAATCACATCTGGATTTCTGTGGCTTCAGATGACGCTGTCCCCGAGCTACCGCATGGACAATGGGAAGATGGTGAGAATGCGGACCAACCGGAGCGCACACGTGGCTGTGACGCAGTACCAGGTGCTGAGCAGCACCGTCTCCTCCGCCCTGTTGGAGCTCCATCCTGTTACTGGTGAGGGTGCTGCCACTCCACGGTGGGAGGCGCCGCTGTCTGCAGGGTTCCCAGTGCTGCTGGGCTCTGCCCTTCTGAGCAGCTGGTATTGTGGGGGTAGAATTGCAGCTGACTTGTTGGAGAGGCTGGGAGCTCCAGGAGAGATAATATTTAAAAACAATAGGTAGCTGTCTGGCCGGCGTGGCTCAGTGGTTGAGCATCGACGTATGAATCAGTAGATCAGGGTTCGATTCCTGGTCAGCGCACATACCTGGGTTGTGGGCTCAATCTCCAGTGCAGGAGGCAGCAGATCAGTGATTTTCTCTCGTCAATGATGTTTCTATCTCTCCCTCTCCCTTCCTCTCGGAAATCAATAAAAATATATATTAAAAAACAGACAACAAAAAGCAACAACAGTAGGTAGCAATGAGATATAAGTAGTTTGTTTACACTTATTTAAAATAGTGCCAAGTGGTTCCTCAAAAAAATTAAGCATAGAATTATCATGTGATCCAGCAATTCTACCCCTGGGTATACAGCCAAAAGAATTGAAAGCAGGGATTCAAAAAGATGCTTGAACACCAATGTTCCTAGCAGCACTATTCACAGTAGCCAAAATGAAAGCATCCCAAATGTCCACTGACAGATGAATGGATGAACAGTGTCGTATATCCACGCAGTGGAATATTATACAGCCCTAAAAAGGAAGGAAATGCTGATATGTGCTGCAACAAGGAGGGACCTTGAGGGCAATATGCTGAGTGAAAAAAGCCAGGCACAAAAGGACAAATATTGTATGACTAGATGCCTGGTGCACAAATTTGTGCACAGGTGGGGCCCCTCAGCCTGACCGGCAATTGGGGCTGATTGGGGCCATCTCTCCCAGTCCTGATTGGGGCAGCCGGCTCGGGGGAGGGACCGTGGGAAGTTGGCTGGCTGCAGGAGGTTGGCTATGGGAGCGCACTGATCACCAGGGGGCAGCTCCTGCATTGAGCGTCTGTTCCCTGGTGATCAATGCGCGTCATAGCTATCGGCCGACCAGTTGTAACGGTTGCTTAGGCTCATATATATATAGATTCCAGTGATATGAGATACTAGAGTAGTCAACCTAATAGAGGCATGGTGGTTCCAGGGGCTGGAGGGAGGAGGAGATGGGGAGCTAGTGTTTAATGGGTACAGTTGCAGTTCAGGACGATGCAAAATTTCTGAGATGGATGGTAGTGCTGGTCGTACAACAGTGTGAATATACTTATGGCCACTAAGCTGTATACTTAAAAGTGTTCAAATGGTAACTTTTATGTTATATATATTTTGCCACAATAAAAAAAAGTAAGACAATACTATTGTGTTATATAATAAAATTATTTTTCAAAAACCCAGCATGGCAGAGATAGGCACCAGGTTGATGCTAATGGCTATCTGTGGCGGAAAGGGGACTGTGAGGGGGAGGGGAAATTGGGGGTGTAACAGTATTTATAATGTTTACCCCCTAATAGCTTATAGGTTGTTATATTGTTCTTTATACGTGAATGTAGTTACGGCTTTGCCAGCTTACTGTGCTTTGAGTTAATGGATTAGAAGCAGATGCTGCCAGTGGCACCATTTCTGTCGCCACTCACAAGTCTTCTCTCTCTTTTTCTTAAAGGAGTAAAACATCAGCTTCGCGTTCACCTGTCTTTTGGATTGGATTGCCCCATCCTTGGCGATCACAAGTACTCGGACTGGAATAAGTTGGCCCCCCAGGTAACATGGGTTTGACCCGAAATGTAGCCGACTGTGGGGCAGAACTTGGGCCTCCCCATGCGAAACCCCTCGTGAGTCACAGCAGGACGTACCGAGGGGCGCCAGACGCGGCAGCACCAATTACCGGCGTAGGGAGAACAGGAGCAGCCCGCTGCTGCCCTCATGCCCTCACGGCCTCAGCAAACCTTGCTGCTGCGTGATTTGTCTCAGATTTGGGTTTTTTTAAAAACTATATATTTTTAATGGTTTCAGAGAGGAAGGAAGAGGGAGAGAGAGATAGAAACATCAACGATGAGAGAGAATCATTGATTGGCTGTCTCCCCCACGCCCCACACCGGAGATCAAGCTTGCAACCCGGTCATATGCCCCGACTGGGAATCGAACCGTGACCTCTTGGTTCATAGGTCGACGCTCAACCACTGAGCCACACCGGCCGGGCAGGTCTCTGGTTTTGTTAGGAGGCTGTGGGGAGAGGAGGCTCTCTGAAGGCTCATAGTCACCTTTCCTGCTGCTTCTTGTCCTGGTGCCCAGCCCATTCCGTGGAGGGCAGAGAACTGGCCGTTCGGGTCTCCCTGCTGTGGCGGGTGCTCCTACCTGGGTCCCCAGCCCTTCCTGTAGGTGCTTCTGCGGCAGGCTGCCACGCTGCCTCTCCCGGGGGTGCTCCTGTCCCGGCCTCCAGTGCCATGCTTCTGACCTGCATTGTGTCAAGGGTGCACTCACGAGGCCTCTGTTCTCTGTGCAGAAGCTGTCTGCCGGCACGCTGCGGAAGCTGGGGCTGCCACAGTCGAAGGCCCGCCACCTCCCTCTGCACCTGCATGCCCGCCAGCTCGTCCTGCCTGCCCTGGGGTCCAGGACCGAGGAGCTCAGCCTGGTCTGCAGGCTCCCCCGCTACTTCGTACGCTCTCTGAGCCGCCTGGGCTTAGAGCTGCCGAGTCAGGATCCAGACAAGCAACAAAGCTGAGCCTCTGGGAGCTCAGGGGAGACACCTGGGCTCCGGGGAGACGCCCGGGCCCCTGGGAGCTCCAGGGAGACGGCTGGACAGTGTGCACTGGCCCTGAATTCTTCCCTTTGTTGAATGGACGTGGCTAACTTCTCCCACGGGACAGACTCCAGAAGAGCCAAGTGAGGAGTTGAAGGACCCCAGCTGCTCAGGGCTTTTACTGGAAACTGAAGTGTATTTTCTGATACTGGGCCACCTTCTGGGAAAGCCTGTGGGAAGTCTCCCTGCCTCGGGGTCATCTTGCCAAAATGGAAGAGAGCCCAGGACCAGGCAGGTGGCGTCAGTGATTGGAAACAGAGAACTGCAGCACAGAACCTGTTAGCAGGCACTTTTCACACAACAATAAAGCTCTTGGTCCACCAGGAAGGCTCCTGTGGTTGGAAAGCGCGTGGTTGGTACTGACGGACGGAGAAATTCAGAAGCAGCCCGTCACTCTTCGTGGAGCTGCGGGACCATGAGCAAGTCCTGCCTCGTTTTCCGCCTCAGGTTTTGTAGACACAGAATTCAGAGATTCCCTCCAGCTCCAGCCTGTGAGCCATGCTTCACCAGTGCTCGTGGGGCCCGGGACGGGTGCGTGACAGCAGGGAAGCGAATAGAAACTCAGGCAGATAACAGGAAGGAGTGGCCTGGGCAGGTGTACACGTGGCGAGGGCACACACGCTGTCTGAAGAGGGCATTTGATGGCTCCATCCGGGTGTGGCTGTGTGGCAACAGCTGTTATAATTATTTCAGAGTCAGGAAATCCAGATGTTTATGTGAAATCTCCCTGTATGTTGCTAACAAAAGCAATTAAAAAGTATATTTTTATTGATTTCACAGAGGGAGAGAGAAACATTGGTGATGAGAGAGAAACATTAATGAGCTGCCTACTGCATGTCCCACCCTGGGGATCGAGCCCACAACCCGGGCATGTGCCCTGACCGGGAATTGAACTGTGACCTCCTAGTTCATGGGCTGACACTCAACCACTGAGCCATGCCAACAGGCCAGGCTTTTTGTTTTGTTTTTAGATTCCATATAATAAGTGAGTTCCTGAGATAAATTTGTCGTTCTCTCTCTGACTTATTTCGTGTAGCACAATGTCCTATTTTGTTTGAAGAAATATCCAAGTCTTTTGCCCATTTTTAAAATTATTTGCCTATTTATTATTAAGTAGTAGGATTTCTTTATATATTCTGAACACCAGTCCCTTAACCAGATGTATTACTTGCGAATATCTTCTTCTGTGGGCTGCCTTTTCACTTTCCTGATTATATTATCTGCAACATGAAGGTTTTAAATTTTGATGTAGTTTAATTTATTTTTTCCTTTTTGTGGGTTGTGCTTCTGGTGTCAGACCTAAGAAAACATTGCATAATCCAAAGTCTTGGAGATTTCCTCCTATATTTTTTCTAGTAGTTTTTTAGTTTTAGCTTTACATTTAGGTCTACCATCCAGTTTAAGTTCATTTCAGTGTATGATGTAAGGTTCCAAGTTTGCATGTGGGTCTAGCTGTTCCAGCACCAGTTGTTGAAAAGGTTATTCTTCCCCCCATGAAATTTTTTGGTAAGCTGACATTTTTTAAAAATTAATTTTTATTGATTTCAGAGAGGGAGGGAGAGAGATAGAAACCTCAATGATGAGAGAGAATCATTGATCGGCTGCCTCCTGCATGCCCCACACTAGGGACCGAGCCCACAACCCAGGCATGTGCCCTTGATCGGAATCGAACCTGGGACCCTTCAGTCCACAGACTGATGCTCTATCCACTGAGCCAAACCAGCTAGGGCAAGGTGACATTTTTAGGGTTGTGCTGGGTCGAATATAAATAATTTCATAGGGCACATTTTAGTTTTATTACAGTATTAATGTGAATGAAGCCAAACAAGAAATAACGGTAGTTCCTGGTTTGGCCACGAGATGGCAGCAGCCTCCTAGGTTTGATCCCTTTTCTTGGGGCGCTACTCTAAGTGGGACTAGGTTTTAGCAAGTATAGGGTATCCTACACAAAAGGATTGGGCTGTCTTTCTCTAACCTCCTCATGACCCTGACTTCGGCTACCCCAATGAAGTCAATTTCGGTCCCTACTTTTTTAGTAGAAAACTTGTAGTTTTCTGCTCTCTGGTGGAATGAGGTAGTAGGGCTTCCCCATGGTGGTTTGGACTCGCCACCCGAGTGGATTTGAAATAGAATGTGACTCACAAACACTCAGCCGTAAAAGCACTACACGTTCATGATAGGCATGTGGACGCCTAATCAAGCTGCTCTCAACTATCAAAAAGCCTCATGGACAGATGCACTTACTACCACAGCTTCGCTAAAATGCCAAGAGTTCTTAGCGCTGGGCTGGTTTTATTTGGGCTCAGTGTAGTAATGATTTGCATTCCATCTGTTGGTCAGAAGCACTGATCGATAGTTGTGATCTTGACTAATTTACAGGCCGAAATATTATAGAATAAATAATGGAGGGAAGATAAGGGTGACTAGCTTGGAAGCCACAATGTATTAGAGTTGCAGCAAACGTGCGTCTGCTGGCGCCCTGCCCTTCTCCATCCTTCCTGGATGGTGCTCACCCAGGGCAGGCTCGTCCTGCCTCCCGCTGGACTCCGCTGCTCCCACAGCCTTTCTGACGAGGATTTAGGCGTCCTCGGCCCTCACCTCTCACCCCCCGCCCCCCCCCCCCGCATGTGTGGGCCTCTGACCCCAGTGACAGAGCTAACTGCACACCCCCTCTCCTGACACAACTACCCAGCCTGCCCTGGGGAGCTGAGAGGGTGGGGGCAGGGAAGGGGTGGGCAGCAGGGGGACAGCCTCCCCCACGCAGAGATCCAGGCGAGGCCAGCGCTGAGCGAGGAGGCTCTGCTAGCCTGTCTTTCAGCACTTGGGAGCTGTTCCCATCCGTCCATCAGCAGCCTCCAGGAGCCAGGAGTGATGACCTGGACCCATTCAGGGAGCAGAGCACGGGGAGCGGGTCCCCACTTTGATGTGAGCCGTGAAATCGGCAGCGAGGGAGCAGGAGGTGAGGGCCAGGGGGAGGGTTGCCCAGATAATCTCCTCTCCCATCACAGGCTTCCAGGAGCGAAGACGCCAGCCTGTCCTCTCCCCTCTGTCACTGCCCCTTCCTGGGCCCTCTGATCTCCCCACCCAACCAGGCTGCTCCGGGCCCCTTGTCCCAAAACCCCAGCCTGTGTGCTGACTGTGGCCCCATCACCCGCTCACACACCTCTTTGGAGGGGCAATGAGGGACATGGTTGGAGGGGTGGCTGGGGACCAGGGGTGCTGGCAAGAGCCCCTGGGGCGGGGCCAAACCATCGACTTCATTCTAAGGGGTGTACGGTAATTACTTCATTCAGGAAACTCCCAGATCTGAGAGCCAGGAGAATTGTCCCTGTGCAATCAGGAATCTCAGTGTGGGGAGGGGCCTCTCTCTGCCTTCGTTGCTAACAGGCAGCTGCCAAGGACTCACAGCAAAGAGCCCAGCATCTCCTGGGGTTCCAGCCTCGCTGCTGGAGGGAGAGGAGATGGAGGACGAGGACAGATGGACACACACACACACCCCAGGGCCTCCTTGAGCCAGGCCTGAGAGGCTGCCAGCCCATCCTGGCCCAGCCGGGAGTCTGGCCTCTTTCCTGTATAAAGTTACAGAATTTTCCAGAAGTTCCCCTGTTTGGTTTTCTTTTTCTGGAGTTATAAACCAGATTTCCCCATCCTCCCCCCACCCCCTTTTCTGACCTAGGGAAGAAAAGCCAAAGAGGGAAAGATAGGGCAGGGCAGAGGGCCTCTGAGCACACCCAAGGCTAACCCTTTCCTTCCCCCCTCCTGCACTGGGGTTCCAGGAACTTCATGGTAACAGTAGCTTCAATAGTCAACATGTGTTGCCCATGCCGAGCCTCTTAGGTGTATTAGCTCATTAAGCTTCCAATCCCAGCCTCTGACTACCAGCCGTGGGCAAGCTACAGCCCGCGGGCCCGATCCGGCCTGTTTGAAATGAATAAAACTAAAAAAAAAAAAAAAAGACTGTACCCTTCTATGTAATGATGTTTACTTTGAATTTATATTAGTTCACACAAACACTCCATCCATGCTTTTGTTCCGGCCCTCCGGTCCAGTTTAAGAACCCATTGTGGCCCTCGAGTCAAAAAGTTTGCCCACCCCTGCTCTAGACCATTCTTCCTAATTGTCATTTCTGAGTTACAGACGAGGGCCAGGAAGCCCGAGCTTTCATCAGGTGAGGCAGCAGAACTAGGTTGTGACCCAAGCCTGGCTCTCTTTGCAGCCTTCCTGTTACCTCCGCTGCCTCCCGAGTGGCCCAGGTAACCTCGTGCAGCCGTCCCAGATCACACTGCGGCCCTGAAAGGAGAGCGAGGTGTGTGCCTGGAACGGGAGCCTCTCACAGAGGGAGCCTCGCACAGAGAGGAGCATCTCACAGAGGGGAGCACCTCACAGAGGGGAGCATCTCACAGAGTGGAGCACCTCACAGAGGGGAGCACCTCACAGAGGGAGCCTCTCACAGAGGGGAGCATCTCACAGAGGGGAGCATCTCACAGAGGGAGCCTTGCACAGAGGGGAGCACCTCACAGAGGGGAGCCTCTCACAGAGGGGAGCATCTCACAGAGGGAGCCTTGCACAGAGGGGAGGATCTCACAGAGGGAGCCTCTCACAGAGGGGAGCATCTCACAGAGGGGAGCCTCTCACAGAGGGAAGGTTTCATGCCCATTCTGCTGCTGTCTAGCCGGCCGTGCCCCCGTCTCTGGGCCTCGGAGTCCTCACCTGTAACTGTTTGGGATGAGCCTGGCTGGCGTGGCTCAGTGGTTGAGCCTTGACCTATGAACCAGGAGGTCATGGCTTGATTCCTGGTCAGGGTACATGCCAGGGTTTTGGGCTTGGTCCCCACTGGGGACATGAAGGAAGCAGCCGATCAATGATTCTCATCATTGATGTTTCTCTCTCTCCCTCTCCCTTCCTCTCTGAAGTCAATAACAGTATATTTTTAAAAACTAATAAAGGTTGAGATGAGGCAACATGCCAAGGCCATGTCCTAGACCCCCACTCACTGCAGGCCCTGAGTCTGACTGTGCCGAGGTGAAGGGCTGGCACCCTCAGCCACTTACGTAGAGCCCCATCGGCCTCTCAGAGAAGGTGGTGCAGGGGCTCAATATTTGGACCCAGTGCAGGCGTCTTGCCTGTGGTTGGAGGCAGAGCCTCCCCGAAGAGCCCTGAGTGTCAGGCTTTGCTGTCTGCCCAGCACCGGACTGGGCGCCCCGTGGGGTGAGTGGCCACAGCAGCCACTCGCGAGGAGGACCCTGGGCACAGCCATGCCGCGTGTTGAGCACTTATGCGCTGGGCACACGCTGTGATACTGTCCAGCCCTCACGGCAGCTCCGCGGGGCAGGTGATCGGAGTCCAGGGAGGGAGGGGAAGCAATGTGCCCGGTGGCCTGCAGCTCGGACGGGCGGGGCTGAGGTCTGAGCGCACATCCTCATCCCTCACGCTAGGGAGCTGCGACGTCAGGCGCCGTCTCACATTCCCACCGATTTCTCTAGAGAGGAGGTGGGTCTCAGGTTGGGCTCTTTGGGCCATGAGGCCGTTTTCCCAGAGTCCCCAGGGATGGAGAACGGCCCTGACTCTGGTATCCTCGCTGGATTTGAGGGTGAATTGGGAAAGGGAAGGGTCGGGTTCGCCCCACTGCGTGTCAGCCTGGAGCTCCCAGCTGGATGTGTGGCAGCCATCGTACTGGGAGTTGCAGGGCAAGGCCTGAGTGGCTAGAGGCCCAGGAGTGACCTTGAGGAGCTCCAAGGTCGCCCAGGAGATGGCCCTGAGAACAGGGTGGGAAGGCAGGTATTCCCCAGACTGGCTTGTGCACCGGGGATGGCGCTGGAGCCCAGGACGTGGGAGGGAGACACGTGGCCAGCCCAGCCGTGGCCTGGCCTGGAGGCGAGCAGCCATGGAGACAGCATCGAGCAGCCCCGAGGTGCCTGCTTCCCTGGGGGCTTGGGCCGGTTTGAAGGTGCGGCCAGGAAGCCGGGATTCTTTGGTTCCTGGTTTGAAAATCCCAGGACACCGGGGCTGAGGGCACCCCAAGATCTGGCATCAATTCCTGTCCCTGGCCCCACATTGGAGGGCTGAGGTGGCTCTGTCAACCCCAGCAGGTTCACTCAGCGCCCGCATCACTCATCGGGGCAATTTAGCGGCCTCCGTGTGGCTGCTATTCGATGCAGGGGGGAGGGGGGGGGGCGGGGGGCGAGCAGGAAGGAGAGCGGAGGGAGAGCCTGGGCCTGGGGGCCACCAGCAGCTTTGTTCCCCTCGCCCACCGTTCAGGGAGGGAGGGGTCGGCGGTGGCCCCCACCCGATCTGGCAAGCGCCCTGTGTCTGGGCCAGGGAATTAGGCTGTCTTCGCCTCCCGCAGGAACGAGGCCCGGGGGCTGTGACGAGAGCTGTCAGTGCTGGCGTCCTGTCCCAGCATCGCGGGCACGCTGGCTGCCAGGACACCTGGGAAAGGCAGCACTGAACGGGGGTGCAGGGCCTGCTGGGGGCCGGGGGAGGGGGAGGACAGGTGGGACACAGCAGCCTTTGTGTGCCCCTGACCCGCACTGGCCCGAGCTGCCTCCTGGCAGGGGCTCTGTCCCTGTCCTGTCCCCCCACACTTGGACTTTGAACATTATGACACCCCCCCAACCACTGCCCCTCCCCTCCCCCCTCACCCTCCCTCAGGGCCAGACACAGCTTCTCCGGAGAGCTGCCCTGGGTTACGGGACAGGGGTGAGCTTCAAGGAGACACCAGCTGTCTTAGTACTAGTCCCGTCCTACCCGCCCTCCCAGCCTCTGTGGGGCAGGTGCCAACCATCTGCCAGGTGCCAAGGCTGAGGCAGGCAGGTGTGAACGGGTGGGAGGTGTTTTCATGGGTAGGATGCCCAGGCGGCACCCAGGGCCCTGCCCGGCCCGTCTGGGGAGGGATCCTGGCAGCGGTGGGAGCTGAGCCCAACTAGAGAGGACAGCAAACACCTCGGGGTCCCCAGCCAAGTCCTCGGGGGGCCTGGCCTGCCGACCGCGCCAAGCAGCGCCCTCTCGGGGCTCGGGTTTCTGTCTAGTCTAGTGAGAAGCGCTGGGGACCTAGGTTCGAGGCCCTGGGCCCAGCCAGCTCGTTTCTAAACCACAAGGCCGGGTCACTGCCACTGCGGGTGGGTAGGCGACAGGGTGGGTGACAGGCCACAGCTGCCGACAGCCCCTCACTGGATGGCATGTGGGGTTCATCTCAGCGGGAAACATGCATGTGCATGGCTCTCTGCCTCCCCTAATCACTGCAGTGCCCCCATCACCAGTTTCCGATTCCACCCTCCTCCGGCCCATCCTGAAATCACCCAGGAGGGGCTCCAGGCGAGGGCCTGAGGCCCAGGAGGGGCCATCTCTGATCTTGCCGTCCTGCAAAGGGATGAGGCCCCTGGTGGACCCGGCGCCTGCCTGGCCCTCAGGAGACCGGGGTCCTGGGGGCGCCTCGAGAATTCAGGCAAGTCCCCGGGGACACAGTCATCATGTCAACCGGGTGTGAGGCACGACAGAGGCCTCAGGAGCCGAGATACAGTCCCTGCACCGAGGGGGCGTGCAATCTCGTGAGAAGGACACGAGCAGCTGCTGAGCTGCGGCGTCTAATGGGCTGTGTCTCCTCGTTCGCCCACCATCCATGCACCGACGCCTCCAGGACCAGGCTCCGCGCTGGGCGTGGTGGCTGCAGGCGAGGCTGCAACCCCACCTCGAGCCCACGTCTCAGCGCGAACAGGCGATGTGAGGCCAGGGGGAAGAGGCCGCGAGGAGCTGAGTTGGGTGTTGCCCCGAGGAAAGAGGGGCAGGTCCACCCGTAGGTCCAGGTCCGCAGGCGGCCTGGTGTACCTGGAGCTCAGAGCTTGGGACGGGACGGGCAGCCTGAAGCAGGAGCGAGAGCTTGCTCCAACCTGCAGGCCAGGGAGCGGGAGAGGAAGCCACGCAGCCCAGCGCTGCCCTAGAGCTGAGGCTGCTGCGGTCAGAACTGCAGGGACCAGGAGCCCGAGGCCCCTGGACCGGCCTGTCGGCTGGAGACGAAAGGGCGTGTTTCCTGAACTGGGAGTTTTGTAGCCACTGTCGCAGCAGCAGCAGCAGCAGCAGGCAAACCACCGCTCAGGGTCCAACATCCAGAAATTCCCATCGTGGGCTTCTCTTGAGCCAAAGTTCCCCCTCAGCCCTGCTGTGTCCCCGGAGGGCCAGGAGGCCCGGGAGGAACTCTCTGGTGCCCCAAGGTGGCGGGGGTGGGCCGCTCACAGACCCAGGGGCGCAGCCAGCCTGTCCCAGCGGGTGGGCTTGCAGCTGGAGCCTCACAGGGAGGACGGGAGGCACGGAGCTGCCTCGGGCTCTGGTGGGAAATGGGAGCGGAAGGCGTTTGCTGACAGGCACGCTCCTGATCTGACCCCCAGGACCCGGGTCAGGCGTTCGTTCTCCTGAGTCAAGCTCCCAAATGCGACCGTTGCCGGCATCTGTGTTCTGCGGCCATTTCTGCCGTGGTCTCTCTGTCTCACTCTCTCACCCTGTCTGTCTCAGTGAGTCTCTCGCCTTTCTCTGGGTTTATATGTCCAGCCCTCTGCTGTTTTCTGGTGCCTTTTCCTTTCTGCTTAGACTGTAACTCCACTCCCCACTGAACTCCGTCTCTCTCTCTCTCTCTCTCTCTCTCTCTCTCTCTCTCTCTCTCTCCCTCTCTCTCCCTCTCTCTTTTTCTCTCTCCTTTCCCCTCCACATCCTCTCAGTCCTGAGCCTGCCTTCCCTTGTGTCCATGCCCCTGCTCTCCTCTGGGTGGCAGCTTCTGAGCATCATCCTCCATGCGGCCCCTTTTCCTGGGAGAGGCCCCGTGGTGACTCAGGGGTCCCAGCCCAACACCTTCCCAGAGGGGCAGCGGGAATGCTGCTCTCTTCGCTGGTGCCAAACCTGGGGCTCTGTGGTGGTGGGGCGGGGGGTCGGGGAGCAGGACCTTTAGTGATAATCCCCACCCGCTCCCCACCAAGTAAACAATCTAAGTACAAAGGCCAGCTCTGCAAATGTCTCCAGCCCCTTCCCCTCGCTCTACCCCTGGAGGGGCCTCCAGCTCACCTCCTTCAAGCCTGCACCGTCTCCCTTCACTCACTCCTCACTCCACTTTCTTTCTCCCCAGACCGTGGCCTGACCCTGTTCCTACTCAAGGCCTCACTCACCTTCCCTCTGTTTGGCATTCCTCTGCACCCCCATCGCTTGGCTAAAACCCCTCCTTCAGGTCTCGGTTTGAACATCCTATCTCGGGGAGCCCCCCGTGGCCCCCCCCCAGCCTTGCATGACTCTGGGTCCTTCTACATAGTCTGGGGGCCTGGGCTCACCGTCATGCAGTCATCAGAAATGAAGTTGACTGCCAGGCCGGTGTGGCTCAGTGGTTGAGCATCGACCTATGAACCAGGAGATCAGGGTTTGATTCCCGGTCAGGGCACAGGCCCGGGTTATGGGCTGGATCCCCAGTAGGGTGCATGCAGGAGGCAGCCGATCAATGTTTCTCTCTCATCATTGATGTTTCTCTCTCTCCCTTCCTCTCTCTGAAATCAATTTTTTTTAAAAAAAGTTAACTGTGTGGTGTGTATGTCCCCATTAGACTCTGCCCTCTGTGGGTTCAGGAAGGACCATTCGCTGAAAATCTACCGTGTGTGGTCCTGAAGCTTGGATCTATCAGATGGCCGACCTCGTTGGGTCATCTCAGTAGCCTGCCTTCTACGGAGGAGATCAGAGAGGGAACAGGTCCACCGGCGCACACAGCAGCTCTCTCTCTGCATTGCCTTCTGCACACACCCTCTTCTCAGGACTCGGCCTGGAGGCGTCAGCACCATCTCCCCGCCCAGCTGTGCTCTGGCGGCTGCAGGGGCAGGTGGATGCATGTATGATGCCTGCGTTTACCCATCTCTGGGGAGCACACTGTCCCACCAGGCGCTGGGCTAGCTTGGGGTCTGGACTTGTCAAAGGGGGTGCGAGTGGGCATCTCCAGGACGTCGCCCGTCTGCCTTGCTCTCCAGCCGAGTGTCTGGGTGGACGCCTGGCCAGGCTGCAGGGAGGAAGGGCCGGCGTGGGCTTGTGTGGGGTGGGCTGTGGGTGAGGGGTGCAGGTGGGGGGCTGGTTTAATGAGGTGACTGCCACTTGTAGATGAAACAGAAGGCGGAGCATCTTGTGTGAACTCTGACCTCCTGTCTGTCTGGCCTTTCATCGGGAACGCTCCAGCAGCTGCCTGGCTCAGAAGGGACCCCCCACAGCCTGGCTGGCAGGGTTGGGGGGGCGTCGCGCTCAGCCCCGGAGAGGAGAGAAGGAAGGCTGGTCCTGGGGTTCCTCGGAGCCCTGCACCTCCACTCTCCCTAGCGCGAGCTTTGGAAAGCAGAAGCGGGAGGTTGGATTTAAGAGGCATTGATTGCAAACCTGAAACCTAAAAATGCAAATTCCCCAGCCCCATTCGGTCCTGGGGGTTTCTGTGGAGGTAGGTTTGGGGGACACAGAAATCTGTGTTTTTAAAAAGTTTCCATGGTGATTCTTTTTTTTAATAAATATTTTTATTGACTTTTTTAGAGAGAGGAAGGGAGAGGGATAGAGAGATAGAAACATGGATGAGACAGAAACATCAATCAGCTGCCTCCTGCACTCCCCCCCACCCCCACTACTGGGGAATCGAACCCGGGACCCTTCAGTCCGTGGGACGACGCTCTATCCACTGAGCAAACCGGTTAGGACCGTGGCGACTCTTTTTTTAAAAATATGTTTTTATTGATTTCAGAGAGGAAAGGAGAGGGAGACAGGGAGAGGGAGAGAGAAACATCAATGATGAGAGAGAATCATCGATTGGCCGCCTCCTGCACGCCCCACACTGGGGATCAAGCCTGCAACCTGGGCATGTGCCCTGACTGGGAATTGAACCGTGACCTCCTGGTTCATAGGTTGACACTCAACCCCTGAGCCACACTGGCCGGGCTCCATAGTGATTCTTAAACTCAGAAATTTAACAACCACTGTCTGCCAACACATGGCAACGCCAACTGGCAGTGAATCATCAGCTCACTGGGCACAGGAAAACTCCAACCCTTGGGATGGTCATTGATCCCGCTGACCATGTGTCCCCAGGTGTCAGCCCCCATACTGAATGCTTACAGCCATTGTCCCTTCGGGCCCTCCACGTGGTCCTGCCGGCAGAGGGCGTGGCCTACATTTCACAGGTGGGGCGGAAATGGAATAACTTGCCGGGGAGACACAGACCTGGCTGTGGAAAAGCCTGTGGTTAAGCAGGTGCTGTCCATCGCCTTACTGACCGTGTAAAGGTCACCATCAGCATCGAGCATCCATACGTAGGAACCAAGAAATCATTGCCTCACTGTGATGTGTAGTCCGGGCCGGCTGTAGACTTACAATTCAAGACGGCCCCACAGGCAGAGACACCTGTGCTGCTCATGACTGCATCCCCAGCGCCTTGCGCAGGCCTGTTCACAGGAAGGGCTTAATAAAACACTTTCCAAATAGGCAGCCAATTGAGCCTTGCACAATGCGGGGGTTAGGGTACCGGTCCCCGAACAGTCGAATATCCATGTTTAACTGCTGAGCAAGGTTGCCGGGAATCCCTCCTTCAGGCAGACGGTGGCCTCGGGACCACTGAAGTGCTCCTCACCCCCAGGGACCATGGCCATCCCCCCTTCAGGTACGGGGATGACTAAATGTCTCCTACAAACCTGGACACTTTTTTTAAAAAAATTTTATTTTCTTGTTTAAAGTATTACAAATAGTAGTACTCATGTCTCCCTTTCTTCCCCATTGACCTTCCCCCGGCCTCCCCCACCCCCCGGCACATGCCCTCACCCCCGCCCCCCCAGTGTCCTGTGTCCATTGGTCATGCTTATATGCACGCATATACGTCCTTTGATTGATCTCTTACACTCCCAGTCTTCCCGCTGTACTTTGACAGTCTGTTCGATGCTTCTCTGCCTCTGTAGCTATCTTTTTATTCATCAGGTTATGATGTGCTTTATTGTCCATAAATGAGTGAGATCAGGTGGTATTTTTCTTTTACTGCCAAACCAGGACACTTTTGAGAACAAAAGGTGGCACTCACTAATCACCCAGGACAACAGGCTTAAACCAAGGCTGTCTGCAGGGTGGCTTCTGACGAAAGCTCAGTGCTGGTGTTTGGTTTTTTTTCTGCCTCCTTTCTTGTGGGAGACAGGCTCGAAGATGACTCCCCGTCACTGCCACCTCCTGGTGCCCACACCCTTGTGTAGTCCCTTCCCCTTGAGTGTGGTCAGGACCTGCGACCTAACTTCTAACATACAGAATGCAGCAGAGGCGATGGGACGTCACTGCCTGGCTTATATTACACGGGATGGTAGCTTTCCTCTTGCTGTCAGCCTCCCTGTTGCCTTCTTGGCTCTCACAGAAGCAAGTGGCCACGCTGGTGGGACCCACATGGCAAGGAACCAGAGACTGTGGGACTAGCGAAGAGTAGGAAACAGTCCCTACACTGAGTAGGGGCATAGGGAACTCAGGGTGAGTTTTCCCTTGCCCTTCACTGTATGCCCATTGCCAGCTATCCATCCCTCGGTGTTTCTCCCTCTGCTGGGGCCATCCAGGTGGCCACCTTTTCCAGGATGGCTGGGTAGCTCAGCCAGGACAAGAGTCCCTCAGACAGGTGCTCCCAGGCCAGGATACATACTTCTGCAGATGGTAACTGACAGCCATTATAGCTACGAGCAACTGGGGACATGCTCCATTGTCAGGGAAGAATGTCCAGTTCAAAAGAGCAAGACAGCACCCGGAAGGACTAACGCAACAGGTGTATTCATTAACCTTTGCTATACAGCAAGTTACTATAAACTTAGTGGCTTAAAGCAACACACATTTATTATCTCATGGTTTCTGTGGGTCAGGAATTTAGGCACAGCTTAGTTGGGTCCTCTGGTTCAGGGGCTCTCGCAAAGATGCAATCAAAGTGTTGGCCATCTGAAACTCGATTGGGGAAGGATGTGCTCCCAAGAAAGATTGTTGTTGGGATTCAGTTCCTTGTGGGCTGTTACTCAGTTCTGCGTGGTTTTGAAGAGACATTACACTGATTTTCTTGGGTCCACCCTCTCCTCAGAGAAAGAGGAGTAGAAATGGGACCGGGGGGTGAGAGAGCTCAGCCTCTGGGCCGTGACATGCAGTCACATTGGTACCCGTTTCTGTTTCCATCCTCAGAGATCAGGACTCGGTAGAAGAACTCTTAGAGGCCCAGAAGCCCAGCTATGTGTCCACCATCACACAGAGAAGGAAACCAGGGCCCAAAGAGGTCAACAGACTCACCCGAGGGTGGTGGCAAGGCTGGTCTGGGAACCAGTGGCCTCTCCACGTCGATGCCATGTCTTTCTGCCCCTTCCAATGGGGCAACTACAGCCACGGGAGCCGGGCCATTTCATGGCTGTGGATGTGACCACGGCCAGGGACTTCCCACTCTCGGAGGAAGCCCAGTTGGAAACCATGATGGGAGTGCCTGGGACACGGCCCATCTCTCTGCCTCCCCGGAGGCCCTGAGCTGGGAGAGCAGCCGCAGCACCAGGCATCTTGTTTGTATTTTCCCGGCTGGGCGGTCCTGGCAATAGCTCCTCATTTCCTATAAGGAAATGAGTTTCTAATCTCTGAGCTCACCCTCATGTAGGGTGGGGTGAGGGTTTAGAGCAGGAAAACCGAATCCCTGAGAGTAGATCCCTTCTCCCTGCCCTGGGGCACGCTGATGGGCGGGTGGCGTCTGGAAGTTAACAACCAGGGGCCCTGTTCACGTGGGCTGTGGGTGGAGATCCGTGAGGCCGGAGGAGCAGAGGCTGTGCAGGGCCCCTCCCTACCCCCCTGACCCCTGACCCCTCCCGCCTGCCCCCCTGCAGCCATCTGTCTGACCTTGATGAAGACCCTGGTCTTCCCTCTTCCATTTAGGACAAGCTGGAGGTTAAAAATCATTCTCCCCGCCCCAGGCACGTCCCGTGTTGATGTCATTTCAGATGAGCTCGTCTGGGAAGCCTCCTGGACCCCCCAACTCTGGATTAGGTGTCCGTCCCAGGTACGCCCACAGCACCTGTGCTGCCCCCATTCGTAGCCTGACAACCACTGTAGTAGCTGCCCGCGTGCTGGTCTGCATCCACCCTCTGGCCAGACTCCGATGGGGAGACATCCTGTAAGAAGATGAGAGCGATGGGCCCGGTGGGGAGAAGCTGAGCCCGCTGTGGCTGCACCCGAGGCCTCATCTGATCCCATAAGACTCCTCAGAGTCATCCCAGACGTGGCCAGGAGGTCAGGCCTTTCTTCCCCACATCAGGTCATCCCGGCGAGAGGAGCGGCCTTGGGTGAGGCGGCCCTAGTGAGGGACAGGGTGAGAGCCCCCCCACCTCCCACCCCCCGTGTTCCCAGCAGCTGGGCGGTGGGTCTGTCAGCCTTGAAGACGGAGCCTGGGCCAGCACCACAGTTTTGCTCTGAAGACAAGACTTTCTATTTATTTTTATTTTTCTAAACATTTTTTTTATTGATTTCAGAGAGAAAGGGAGAGGGAAAGAGGGAGAGAGAAACATCAATGATAGAACCCCTCTGAGACCCGGATTCTCCTGTCCAAGGCGTGTTCAGCTGCTGCCAGCCTCATGCCCGTCTCTGACCCCTTTTCCCGCACAGCCGCCGGGTACCATGTACTCAGCATGTGCCAGGACTGAATTAACCCCTTCTCGTCGACGTTTTCCTCCTTTAACTTAGGGAGTTCCCTGAGTTCCCTATGCCCCTACTCAGCGTAGGGACTGTTTCCTACTCTTTGCTAGTCCCACAGTCTCTGGTTCCTTGCAGAGGAACCTATGACTCACTGTGGCTCAGTGGGTAGAGCATTGGCCTGTGGACTGAAGGACCCCAAGTTCGATTCCGGTCAAGAGCGGGTACCTCGGTTGCAGGCTTGATCCCGGGCCCTGGTTGGGGCATGTGCAGGAGGCAACCCATCAATGTCTCTCTCTCACATCGATGTTTCTCTCTCTGTCTCTCCCCCTCTCTTCCACAGCAACCTATGAGGCACTTCTATCAGCCCCATTTTACAGATAACGAAACTGAGGATTAGAGAGACGGATTCCCCCAAGGTTACAAGAGTTAACGAATTGTGGAGCAGAGATGTAAACCTGTCTTCCTGATTCCCGCACAGGCTCTTAACTGTGACAGTGACATAATATCCATGTTTTCATTCAAATGACTCACTGACATGATGGGAAGTACAGACTGTTGAAAAGCAAACGTGGAAAAGCTTGCATAAGTAGGACTCTCCCTGTTTCGGAGTGAGAATTCTAACACACCAACGAGCACGTGAGGTGATATTGTGGGGGTGGGCCTCGGGGCCATGGGGGGTGTCACTGCATTGAGACTAGGTGTCCTGGGAGTCACTGCCCAAACTCCGCCTCTGCACAGCGGTTCTGCCCTGACACGGAAACCCGGGCCATGTGTCCTGGTTCCCCTTCCCTCCCCCGGAGGCCGTCTCAATCCTCTAGCAGAAGGGAGGGAGTGCGGGCCACCAGCGGTTTATTTATTTGTTAATCCTCTTCCATTGATTTTTAGAGAAAGTGGAAGAGAAGGGGAGAGACAGAGAGAGAAACATCGATGTGAGAGAGAGACATTGATGGGTTGCCTCCCGCACATGCCCCAACCAGGGCCCGGGATCAAGCCTGCAACCGAGGTACCCGCCCTTGACCGGAATCGAACCTGGGGTCCTTCAGTCCACAGGCCAATGCTCTACCCACTGAGCCAAACGGGCCCGGGCCCGCCAGCCGTTTACACACTCACAGAGTGCTAGGACTCCTGGGACTGACATCTGGATCCCTTCTGAGCCCATTCGTGCTGACCCTGCTGCACGACAGACATTATGTGACGCCATCTCCCCGACCCGCACAGCTCTGTCATAGAGAGAACAGGGATCGCGATCTCCATCCTGCCGATGAGAAAACCGACGCTCAGGAAGACACGCGGCTTTGCCAGCGGCCATCAGTCCCAGCATCCGGGCCTCCCGTCCGTGCTGGGCCCAGGGCCCGCCTGCCCCGCCCGCTGCCGGCTGCAGGAGGGCGTTTCCCTGCTAGTATGTGCCAGGCGGGGCCCGCCAGGCGAGGCGTTTCTCTCTAACTGGGATGGGACGTAAAGCAAGCAAAAGCACCACGAGGCATATCATTGGTGTGAGGAGCTGGCATTTTTCTTCCTCGGCCTCGTGAAAAATGTCCAAATCTGGGGAGCCATCTGTTGATGTGAGAATTGGGCAACTTCTCTCATCATGAGCTTGGCAGCCACGGGAAGCGAGTCCAGAAGGAGCCCTTGTGTATCATAAAGGAAATCTAAGCCGTCTGTTTCTCATTCATTTACTCTTAAGTCATCAAAATGTTGGTTTTAAAGAGGCTTTTGATGTCCAACTCGCTTTCTGCCTTTTTTTTTTTTATGAGGGGAAGAGAGAGAAAGTCACAATTCTTCAGCTGTAAATTGCTCAGTTTGGGGAAAGCTGGAGGTGATCCAGTCCCCCAAATACCGGAAGAATGGAGCTCCAGGCAGGGAGTTTGTGTAGGAATCCGAAAAGGACATCCAATCCCATTTTTTTAAAAAAAATTCAGCCCAGCTGGTGTGGCTCAGTGGTTGAGTGTCAACCCTTGAACCAAGAGGTCACTGGTTCGATTCCCATTCAGGACACCTGCCTGGGTTGCAGGCTCGATCCCCGGTAGGTGGCATGCAGAAGGCGGCCGATCAAAGTTTCTCTCTACGATGTTTCTATCTCTCTACCCCTCTTCCTTCCTGTCTCTAAAATCAACAAAGACATATTAAAAGAAATTTTTTTTAAAAAAAGTACATGGAGTACTTAGTGTCAGGCATAGTGATCGGTACCAGGTAAACAAGTCACGATCCTCTTCTGTAAGCGTTAGTGAAAGGTGGGGAGACAGAAGTCTAAGTAAATGCCCCTGCCACTCTCCAGTAGGGGGCCCCTCTGTTCAAAGTCACCTTCTGAGAAGAAACTCTGGCTCAGAAAGGTTGCTGTGCTCAAAGCTACCTACACAGCCAACTGGTCTGGAGGGAAAGGGGAGGCATTGAGAATCAAGAGGGAGTAGCCAGTGATGTTACGGGTGAGTCCGCAGATAAGGGGTCCAGGGACTTGTGAGTTTTAGGAGAAACTGTTATGTGGGCGTCAGAGTTTCTGTCTGACTGTGTGAGCTCAGCTGCGCCCTGAAGACTGTCCAGGCTTCGAAGTCCAGATCACTTTTGTTCCCATGACCCAAGCAGCCCAAGTAACAGGTTCATTCACAGCACAATGTGGCCAGTGTCACAACAGGGATATAAATAAATCCCACTTGGTCATGGTGTGTGATCTTTTTAATATATTGCTCATATTTTGTCAAAGATTTTAGCATCGATGTTCATCAGGGATATTGGCCTGTAATTCTCTTTCTTTGCCGTGTCTTTATCTGGTTTTGGAATTGGGATAATGCTGGCCTCATAAAAAGAGTTTGAAGGTGTTTCTTCCTCTTGGATTTTTTTTTGGGGGGGGCGGGGATAGTTTGAGGAGTATCGGTGTTAGTTCTCTGAATGTTTGATAAAATTCCCCTATGAAGCCATTTGGACCTGGGCTTTTGTTTGCTGGGAGTTTTTTTGATTCCTGCTTCTATTTCCTCAGTTGCTATTGGCCTATTCAGGTTTTCCGATTCGTCCTGATTCAGTTTTGGGAGATTGCATTTTTCTAGGAATTTGTCCATTTCATCCACATTGTCCAGCTTGTTGGCCTATTCGACAGGGATGTAAAGAAAACGCTAGAGTTGCTGAGAGAACTGAGTGACTAATTATGCCGGGGTGCATCGGGGAATGCTGAAAGGACCAGTAGGTGTTCGGAGGTGAAGGAAGAGGGTGCCCTGGGCATGAGCGGGCACAGGATGTGAAGGGCCACTGAGTACAGGAACCAGTGGGAAGTTCAGCGTGGCAGCCATGACGAGGGTGAGGCTTGAGGGACGGGAGGGACCAGCAGGGAAGGGCTGTGGAAGCCGAGTGGAGGACTTGAATCTGATCCTTGGAATCACCCCCTAACTCGTAAATTCTCCTCACAAGACTTGGTCTTTTGCCTTTTGTTGGGGGGGGGGGGGGGTCCCTGTACCCAAGAGAATCCTTGGAGCCAATAGGCCCGTGGAAGTTCATCTAATCCACTCCCATGTCCTTCGGGGGCACCCCACCTAATTCCCCTGGACACAGGCGGTTACCTCCCTGTTTTTTGAAACATTTACAGGAGATCCTGAGCCATTGGTTGGTCCAGGGGCCTCCTCCCAGTTCTTTTCCTCCACACTTTCAACTTATTTTTTGTAGCTTCTCCTAGGAATGAAAGCAGTCTCCACTCACTGCAGTGCAAGATTTCCACATAGTTGGGCAATCACCAATGGAAAACATTGATCGGACTCCTACTATGTGAAAAGTTCTGTGCGGATCAGGAGACAAAAAAATTAGAACACATTCTTTGGCGGCAAGTTGCTCATATCTGGGGAGTAAGGAAACTAGTAACAGAAGGCAATATATGCTCAGTGCCAATAGAATCTTTGATCCCCTTAGGCATACCCATATTGTTCTCTGCCTGAGCCCCCATTGCTCCCGGCACACTGTCACTCCACACCGCAATTATCTCCGAGATTTGTTTCCATTCTGTCTCCTCAGCCAACTGAACTCCTCAAGGCAAGAACTGTGTCTCTTTCCTCTTCATGTGAATCCCTCCTCCCTTCCTCAGTATCTAGCTTGGATCCTTGGATGGATTCATAAACGAATGGGAAAGACTGTACGTTTCTCTTAGTTCAGAGGATGTAGGGGTCCCTGTGGGCCAGAATGGTCAGGAAAAATTTGACAAAGGCGGCGAAGTACCTACCATATGCTCAACTCAGTGGTGAGAAACGAGAACCCAAATAATGAAGTGAGAGAGTGGTAAGTTGGGTTAGGGGAAAGGTCTCCCATCATCCAACTCCAGCTAACATTTTCCAGGTGGTAGCCACGGCCTCCCACTGGAAACACAGTGGATTCTGGGACAAGGGACAACTGGATTGTTCTAATCTGTGACCAAGTGTGGAGTCACAGGGACCCTGAGTCCCTCCTGGGCATCGCCTTGGTGCCAGATGTTGCTCTGGTTTTCATGGAGTCTTCTGGGTTCCACTCTCTCCACTAGAGGCTGTAAGTTAGTCCCTTTCCCTTTTGCTCACATTAAAACAGCTAATTTTAGACGCTTCCCGATTACTCCTAGCCGAGTCTCATCAGCAGAATCAAAACAGTCAGAGCCTCGGCTGGAGAAGGCACGGCTTTCATTGGCCCTGGTCTGTTTCCCATCTCCTCGTTGTTGTTGACGTCGGGTGCCTTGGAAAAGGCCAAAGCGAACTCTCTCCTAAGAGAATGGACCGCAGGCTGTTGGCCGAGGGCCTGAACCAGTGGGTGAGGGGTGAAGGAGCGCACGTTTGGGGGAATCTGACCACTTCTGGAGGCAGACACATGTTTGGCTCATCATACGTTGCAAAGTGCATAAGCATTTTCTCATTTACATATTCATTCCACATTTAATGATCACTTAGCATATACCAGGCTCTACACTCTCCCATATCCCAGGTTCTTAGACCACGAAAGCATTTAATGAATGGTTCCTGCTGGCCGAGAACTCAGACAGGTGGGCGCTCAGACAAGCACATGACCATCCCCCCACGTGGTCCATGCAGGGGTCTCTCAAGGGCACTGAGATAGAATAATAGTAACAATAACAGCTAATCTTTGAGTGTTATGTTGCAGATTCCGTCGAAGGACTTTATATGAATCAACTCACTTAATTCTCACCATCAGCTCATGCACATAGAGAAAGACCACCTAACTTAGCGGGAGTGGGAAGGAGGAACAGGTACATAAGGGAAGTGAGGGGACTCCAGGCAGGTGGAATGGCATGTGCAAAGGTGAGGAAGCACAGCGCCCAAGTTGAGTTTTGGGCATCTATATACCTCTTCCTGCAGTTCTTTTATTATTATTTATTATTTTTGTCGTTAATTCTCATCCGAGGATATTTTTCCATTGATTATTTTAGAGACAGTGCAAGAGAGGGAAAGGCAGAGAGAAACATCGGTGTGAGAGAAACACATCGATGGGTTGCCTCCTGCTCGAGTCCTGACCAAGGCCTGGGCCGGGGAGGAGCCCATAACCGAGGTACGTGCCCTGGACCTGAACTGAATGCGGAACCCCCCGGCCCGCAGGCTGATGCTTTATCCACTGAGCCAAACCTGCAGTTCTTTTTCTCTGTCACAGACAAAAAGATTCCTGCAACCATCTTGGAGTCAGTAATACCTGTTGATTATAAGACGAATTTCAAGCACCTCCAGGCATTTTTATCTCATTGGAAACCACCTCCTGCCATAGCTGTGGTCTCTCGCTTGGATTTTCACTTTACCCAACAGGCCATGGCTGGGAGCCCCCACTGCCTTCATTTCCCTCGTTTTTGCTCCTCCCCCTGCTCCCATGAACGGGACCCAGAAGTGTTCTTCTCACTTTTGGTGGAGAGCCTCCTAGGATTGCTCTTTTTCCTCCACTGACTGCTTATTTCCTGATGGAACCGGTCATTAGGGCCTCAGTCGTCTCTTCTCTCCAGTCCCAGTCGTCCTGAGATGGTCTCTAAGCAGGATCAATAGCCAAAAGACTCCCACAAATACAAGATGAACCAATCAGCGTCCGTCTGCGCATGGCCCGTGCTGGACACCAGAGAGGCCAGTGCCTTCTGACAATGAGATCCCCCAATTAGGATTCATGGGGAGTCTGAGCCAAAGGACTTCCATGGCACCAGAATCTCAGTGTGCAAGTGACAGAAGGAGTTGTGGAGGGAAGGGTGTCAGAAGGAGTTGTGGAGGGAGGGGTGACAGAAGGAGTTGTGGAGGGAGGGGTGTCAGAAGGAGTTGTGGAGGGAGGGGTGACAGAAGGAGTTGTGGAGGGAGGGGACTGGCCAGCACAGTTGGGTCACAGAGGAGATACTTCTGGAACGACTGAGAACAGTGACCCTGGACAGACAGCGAGGTGACAAATGGTGACTTTTTCCAAGCTTGAGCCTGAGAATCTTGGCGAATCTGACCTCTCCCACTCTGATGGGGAGCCGCCAACCCTCCCCTACCTCTTCCTCTTCCAGAACTTGAAGCTCCTCCCTGGGTCCAAGACCCTGTCCCACTCTTCAGCGTGTCTTTAGTCCTAAGCCGTAGACAGAGAAGTTCCTACCAGGGGTGGGCAAACTTTTTGACTCGAGGGCCACAATGGGTTCTTAAACTGGACCGGAGGGCCGGAACAAAAGCATGGATGGAGTGTTTGTGTGAACTAATATAAATTCAAAGTAAACATCATTACATAAAAGGGTACGGTCTTTTTTTTCAATAGTTTTATTCATTTCAAACGGGCTGGATCCAGCCCGTGGGCCGTAGTTTGCCCACGGCTGTAGCCCGGGACAAGCAAATCAGGGAGCCCTGGCTGTGGCCTTCGTGGGGACAGGACGGTGCCCCTCAAGAAAGCCAGCTTTCCTCCGCCCGCGTCTTGGCTCCTTGGGACGATGCTCTCCAGAGCACTTGAGGCCTAGAGTCGTTTTAAATAGGAACAAGAGGCTCATAAATCCCAAGCCAGACGCCCTCGGAAGGTCCTGGCGCGGCGCTCGCCTCCGGGCTCCCTGCCACGGGGAACACCTCCCAGGCTGCTCTCCCTCGCTCCCCAGGGACTTCACACACTGACTTCTGGCTCTGGCCGGGCAGCCTCCACCCGCCTGGCCGCCTGGCCGAAGCCTCCGGCCTGCTCCGGGTATGATGGCAGAACACCTCTGGGCTGAACTGTAGGCCTCAAGTCTGACAGACCAGGTTTTGGAGAGGAACCAGCCAGGCATCGGCCCAACCAATGAGGAATAAGAAAGAAGGAAAACCAGGAAAAGTGAAGGTGAAACCTACCTACAGTTACCTTTCCATAAGGGGAGGCCCCAGCACCCAGGTTCGTCCATTCCTCCTGCGGCCCATCTCAGGATGCTAACCACTCCCCCCACCCCCCTCTCCCACCAGCTGTATTGGAGTCTGTCTGTCTCCCATTCTGATGAGGGGGCCTCAGCCCCCCGCCATTGCCTCTTCCTTTTCCAGTCAACCTTGTCCTTCGTCTGGAGGTCACGCGCAGAGACCTCCAGGTGCAGCCTGTGTGGGATAAGAGGAGTCAGTCCCACACCGTCAGGCAGATCTGTCAAGAGAGCTTTGGGGTTTATAATTAGGAGAACCAGCTGGGCTCCTTCTTTAGTCTCCCCTCCCCACCCCCAGCCTGTCTGGTAACTTGACTTCTTAGATGGAACCAGAAATGAAAAGGGAGCAGAGCTACTAACCCCACCTCCTCCCCCGTGTTCTCAAAATCGCCAGGGGGCCAGGCCTTACTTCTTACTTCTTGGATCCTGGCTTCTTGGCACTTTAGGTATCCTTAGGATTTGCAGAGAAAGTTTCCAAGGGGGAAACTGAGTCCTGGGAGTCGTCAGAGGTGGACGTTACTTCCCTTGGTGGTACAGTGGGTCAGCCGTTGGGCTGGGGCTGGAGCCCACGCATCCCCACACTGGGGGCCGGTCAGGCTTAGGCCCAACTTGCAGGGTGACCTTGGACCAGACTGTTCTCCTCTCTGGATCTCATTAAAAAAAAAAAAGTATATAGATATATTGATTTATATATATATTGATTTATATATATATTGATTGATTTCAGAGAGGAGGTGGGAGGGAGAGAGAGCTAGAAACATTAATGATGACAGAGAATCATTGATTGGCTGCCTCCTGCCCGCCCCCTACTAGGGATCAAGCCCACAACCCAGGCATGTGCCCTGACTGGGAATCGAACCGTGACCTCCTGGTTCATAGGTCGATGCTAAATCACTGAGCCACGCCGGCCAGCTGGCCGGGCTGGGTCTCACTTTCTTCACAGGAATAGGAGAACACTCGGCTTTTGGAGGGTCTCCAACAAGTGCCTACGGGAAAAAGGAGTGATTGTCACTTGCAGCAATTTGTGTCAAAGGTGAGGGGGTCTTAGCGGTGGAGCTGGACCATCGCGTTTTTATTTAAACACGGGAGGATGTTGGTCCTTGGGGGCGAGAGCTGCTGACTGGAGAAGGTGCTGTGACAGACAGGGACCAGCAGGAAGTCAGGAGTCTATGGCAGGTCCAAGGCGGGTCCAGGCAGGTCCAAGGCGGGTCTAGGCAGGCCTTCAGCCAGCTCTTGAAGATCAGTTCCCCTGTCAGGCCAATTTGAAGGAAACTGGAGTCTGTGGGCACGGAATTCTAGAAAAGTGGGATTTGCCCATTAGGGCAGACCTGAGGCCCCGGGAGGCCCCTTTCCCACCCCATCTCCTCTGCCTCAGGCTGTCTGCACCTCCTGCCTCTCGCTGGCTCTGGGTCTCGCTCTCTCTGTGGGAACCTCCCCCTTTGCGACCCAATTACTTGAACCTCCAGGAAAGTTTAATGGAATATTTGTATTGAAAACAGGAGCCAGGGCCCAGGGCCCTGATTAGAGGAAGCGGGAGCTGGCTTTGCTTTTCATTCTGGATTAGAGATCGTTAATTGTGCGGAGAGCAGAGAGGGGCCCGTGGGATAATGAGTCTGAAGTTTGTTTTCTCCCCGAGCTGCCCCTCCCTCTTTCCACCCTGCCTGTGGGGAGGCGGGAGGGGGACTCGCTCGGGGAGTGTCCCAGAAGTAGTCTGCTGGGCGCGCTGCGCTCTGGGGCCCCAGCCTGGGCCTTAGGAGGTGGTTGGGGTGTGCAGGTCCCGTGCTTGGTCGCAAACGCCTCTGGGCAAGTGAGAGATGCTATATGGTCAGGACATAGGGATGCGGGAGCCCACCTGCCAGGTGGCTGAGCGGGCAGGTGGGAGTGTGATTTACTGAGGCCTGAGAAATGCGGCTGATCTCTCTCTCCCTGGGAGGCACAGATGCCATTCCCGTGAGCCATGGGCACCTGCAGTTTCGGCCCAGGTCACCCTTGGAAGAGTGGGCCTGGAGCCGGGGATGGATGGATGGCTCTGAACTTCTCCAGGGTGAAAGCTGTGTGAATCCGAGGCCCGGTGTTGTCCCTGTTCCCGTGTGAGGTCCTGTGAGCATTAGTGCTTATTACCTGAGTGGCGTCCTGGGCTCAAGAGGCCAAGGTCCGCCCTAGCCGGCTTGGCTCAGTGGATAGCGCGTCGGCCTGCGGACGGAGGGGTCCCAGGTTCGATTCTGGCCAAGGGCACATGCCTGGGTTGCGGGCTCAATCCCCAGTGGGGGTGTGCAGGAGGCAGCTGATCAATGATTCTCTCTCATCGTTGATGTTTCTATCTCTCTCTCCTTCTCCCTTCCTCTCTGAAACCAATAAAGAAATATATTAAAAAAAAAAAAAAAGAGGCCAAGGTCCATCGCAGAGCCTGCTGACTTCAGGTGCCCCCCTCAGGTGTGGGGTCTTGCCCAGTGAGACAGGTACCACGGGCCATGACGTCATCGCCAAGTCCCTTTCTTAGGGCCACACAGCCGGCTCTGGTCAGAACTGGGGCTTTAGCCCAGGTGGTCTGCTCCTAGGCCGCACTTCCCCTTACGCCACAGGCGGAAGGATCTCGGGATTAAGGGGGCTGGGCTTTGGGACCAGGTGAGAGATGAGGACATGGGGCCCTTCCACCTTTTTTCTGAACGAGGTTGTAAAGAGAGACAAGAAGTTCCTGAAAGTGACGCTTGGTCACCAGCAGTGTGAAGCCAGAAGCAGCAGTGCCATCCTGAACCTCCGAGTCCCCTCCTCCCGGGCACCCCCGATGCCTGGCCTGTGTGCGGGTATCGGCAGCTACCATCGCTGAACACCTACTACGTGCCAGGCCCATCCTCAGGGCCTCACATGGGTAACGCATTCAGTCTGGCCACAACCGCAGGAGGGGGTCTTCACCCGATTTCAAGAGGAAGGCTGGAGCTGGCACCACTGTGAAACTTGTTCACTCACTCTGCCTCCAGGGGCCTCGCACTAACCACTGAGCAAGGCAACCCAGAGGGGCGCACTTCCTGCCACCTCCCTGGTCGCCTCGCTGTCTCTCCAAAGGCATCTATGCTGTGGATGGAGGGGGCGGGAGTGAGAGGGTCATCGTTCTCTGGCCCCCGGGGGCAGCATCACTGAGATCAGAGGCGAGGTGAGCCTGGCTTTGGTCAGGGAGGCGCCTCCCTCCTGGCGGCCCTCTGGGCCTCATGGCAGCAGGGGGACTGAGTGGCCAGGATTCCTGGGCCATGAGCCTCCTTAGCTCATCGCCACAGGCACTGATTCCCACTGGCTTACAGCTGCCCCAGGGCATTCCAGCTGCCCCAGGGCGCAGGCATTTGTGAGGCCCTGGTGATAGCGGGTATGGAGGGGTACAGAGTGGAGGTGACAACATGTCACCTCGCATGGAGGTGACAACACACTGAGGCATAGAGTCCATCCATGTGGTCTCTTCGCCTGACAGATGACCTCACCGAGTCTGAAATGACCGGTCCCCACCCCTAAGCTCTTTCTCTTTATCCCTCATTTGTGCGTTTGGAAGTGCATGAGACGGAGGGACATTGGAGAGAGCCCAGCGGTCCGGAAGGATGGGGAGATGGAGGAGGAGACTGAATACAGACCCAGGGGTTTGGGGCCCCCCCTGGATGCTCCCCATCCATGGGCTCTGCTGCTCTTGCTCTCCCAGGCCAGCAAAGCGAGCTTAAACCCACGACTGAGGCCACGTGGAGTGGGAGGATGCTGGACCGCTCCCTTTGCAGTAAACAGTAGTAGGAAAATGCAGCTGTTTGTGTATAAACTAAGGCTTGCTACAGTCCTGGCTTCTGACTCCGGGGCCGCAGGCTTGGAGCAGAGAGCCATGTGGGGAGAAAAATCATGTGTGAGCTGTGACTGCTGTCCTCCTCGCCCCCTCCACCCTCTGGGCCTGCCCTGCTGCCCGGCTCCCCGCACCCCCAGCCCAGCTGCAGCCCAAGCCCAGCCCAGCGGCAGGACATCAGCCTCTCCCAGTCCTCTGGGCTCCTGCACGAACTGCGGGTCTGCAGGGGTGAGAGGTCGGCAAGAGCGGATTTGGCTTTTCCCGGGGCGCTGTGAAAACGCCCGGGAGGAAGGAAGGGCATGGTCGCGAGCAGGCCGGGGATGGCCTTCAGGCCGCTGTAGCCGGAGGGATGCGGACCACAGAGCCCTGCCCCGGGCGGGGGCCGGAGCCCACGCTGCAGGCGGGAAAGGTGGGGGCAGCCCTGGGGAGGAAAGGCTGGGGACCAGGCCCCTGAGGAAGACGGCGGCGGCGGCGGCGGCGGGGATGGGCGCACCCGGACCATTTGGGCATGAACTGGTTATGCAAATAGCATGCAAATTGGTCCTTTATTGTGTTTTCGTCAATAGCCGGGCATTTTTTATCTCCGACTGGAGGCTTTGGTCTCCGTAGGTCCCAGCAGGTCACCAGGTGGGAGGGGGGCTGTCGGCCTCAGAAGCGCTGGGATGGGGTGAGAGGGGAGGGCTCCTCACTCTCCCCTGCCCAGTAGCTGTCAAGCGGCAGGGGCTGCCGGGGGCACTGGCGGCAGATAGACCCCGGGAGTCGCGCCCCGCGGGCCCGCGGACGGCGGCGCTGTCATTTACAGGCTGGGGCGGGGGTGGGGGGCTGATGGATGGGCCTTGGCAGCCGCTCTAGCCGCCCTGCTGGGGGTCTGGGGCCCTGGCTCTGCAGGGCCAGGTCAGGCTGAGGGCGAAGGGGGCTCCTGGTAGCTGAAAGGTGGGGGTAGGGGGGGGGGGAGGCGGTTATAAGAGGCTGGCGGTGGGAGGCGGGAGTCCCAGGTTTTCCAAGCTGAGAATCTGGGATGGAGGGAGAAAGAGCAGGTCCCATGCGGGGAGGGGACTAAGTCACCCTTGGGGGACCACGGCCGGAGAGGACAGCCTGGAGCTGGGTTTTAGCCTTACAAAGTGCCTGGAGTTGCGTGCATGCTATGTTGGGAGGAATGGGGTCCAAGCACAGTGTGCCCGGAAGGCAGCCGTTTGTCTTGTCAGCATCCTCGCCCCACCCCAGACATACATGCACACGCAAATACCGCCCCTTCTTTAAAAAAAAAAAAGAAAGGAATCCGATTTCCATGGAAACCTGGCCACTTATATAACCAAAGTGTCCAAATTTACATTCTTGGGTGTGTAAGGTCTCTCCTCCCTCCTGATTCTCCTGGATCCTAAGATGCAATGCTCGCACTCCCTCCTGCTCGATCCCGGGGCGTCCACCCTCTCCAAGAGGCTCCCCGCTTCCTTATATGTCTGAGAGTTGCAGGATGGAATGGGGGGGGGGGCAGTCCTGCCTGTTCCTGCCTCCTGGTCACAAAACTGGGGCCCAGCTGCCTGTCCTCAGAGGCCGGAGATATCCACTACTCCACCATTTCCTCGGGGAGGGGGGGTGCGGGGGGGGGGCGCGTCTAGCTCTGAGCAAAATCTGCTTGTACCTGAGTTGAGAGAGTTGGGAAGCGAGGCAGGTGCTTTGAGACTTTTGTGGAGACCCAGGAAGTAGGTCATGGTCATCTCTCTTTCCAACCCACCCTGTGACCTGAGCTGTTGCATGAGCACCCTCTCCCAGAAGCCCCGGGGGACTTACACCTAAACTTCATGGTCATGGACAGACATAGAGGAGAGAGCTGGAATCTGGAGTCGGGACCGGCCCCACTTGCTGGACAGCATCTTGCTTCTCCAGGTGGATGCTCTCAGGACGGCTGGGGTTGAGGCCACCCTGTGTTGGAGCAGGGCCAGCAGACAGCTGTCAAACGGCCGCCTCCTCACATCATAAATTCCCCTGCCCCTTCCCTGGGATACCTTGAGTGTGACCTCGGTGCCGGGAGCAAAGTCCTTTCTTTGTCTCCTAATAAACAGCCTGGGGTTGCTGGCGTCCAGCTGCTCTGGCCCCTCTGGCCCACTCCCACTCCCCAGCCCGGCCCCTCCCTGCGAAGCCTCATTAACTGGAGGCTTGGGGCCGAGGCGAGGTTCTTGCAGGCCACCTCTCTCCTTATTAGCACAATCATTTCTGTCTGGCGTGATGGCCCGGCTCCTCCCCAGAGCCTGTCTGCGCGCATCGAGCCTTGTTTCTACAAATCAGAATTCCCCCCACCGTCCTCTCGCACCGTGTTTACTCTCTCTACATCTGTCCTCCACGTGTTGACGTCATCCTCAGGCATTTGCAGGCCAGTCTTTTAAAGCCCTGAAGGACAGCTCACTCTCTAGCCCGATGCCCATGGTAAGCTCTCCATCCACGTTTGTGAATGCATGAGAGAGAGAGAGCGAGAGCGAGAGCGAGAGATAGAGAGAGAGAGAGAGAGAGCTGCTTTAAGGCCTTAGGACCTCCTAGATGGGCTCTGATCCTTTAAGCCTCAGCTTTCCGTCTGTAAAATGGGGATTGCAATAGTGGAGCCCAGAGTGGGAGACCAGCTGGGTGTGCTAGGAGACTCAGGTGCTCTGTTGGCCATGGTGGATGCCCAATTAATTTGGGCAGTGCCAGCTCTCATTTAGACCACAGGTGTCCTGGCACTTCCTGTCAGCTCTACTGTGTAGACATTTTGCCTTCCTACTATTCCCCACTGGCTTCTTTTTATTTTAATAAAAATTTAAAAATATATATTTTTATTGATTTCAGCGAGGAAGGGAGAGGGAGAGAGAGCTAGAAACATCAATGCTGAGATAGAATCATTAATCGGCTGCCTCCTGCACACCCCCCACTGGGGATCGAGCTTGCAACTTGGGCATGTGCCCTGACCGGGAATAGAACCCTGACCTCCTGGTTCATAGGTCGGCACTCCACCACTGAGCCACACTGGCTGGGCTCCCCGCTGGCTGCTTGATGTCACAAGGGCCTGAGCTTAGCACCTAGACCCAGACATGGAGTAGTTATCCCAAGAATCAGCCCTTGGCCCTTCTCCCCCTTCGCTCTCTCGGAGGGAAGGCTTCCTGGCGCTTCCCCGCCTGCTGAGGGCGCCAGGGGCAGGGCTTGGAGGTCTGGCAAGAGGATGCCGCCTGGAGCACCCACTTGTGAGCAGGTGACTGCCATGCAGACCTCACGTCTTCTCTTCCTACCCACCTTTCACTTCCCACTTGATGCTTTCCTCCTTTCTCCTTCATTCTTGCTTTCCGTTCTCCAAATAAACCACCGGCTTGAATCTGCGGGTGGGTGAGGGTCAAGCAGCAGGGATGTGTGCGTGAGAAGAGTTGGGGCGGGCACGGAAGGACCATCCCCTCCTAGCATTGATCACCCATCTCTGGCCCATCTTCTGGTTCTGTTCCCAGTAGGGGCTCATGGGTTATGCGGAATGAGAAGAGGCTCCTTTTGATCCTACGTTATTCCCTCCTGACCCTCCTAGCTTGGTCCCTAGGAGGCCCACGGAGCTAGGGTCTCGCCAAGATCCTGGAAGCAGAACGTGTCTGTGTAACGGAGAACAAGGCTTTCAATTCTGTGTGCAGAATCCATTGATCCTGCCTCAGATGAGTCCCTTAGGTTTTTCCTCAGAAGGAGGGCAGTTTCTCCCCTAGCACAGTCAGAAGTCGGCATCTTGGGGTTTGGGACATGCAGTACTATGTCACCAGGGGTGGGACTAGGACCTCATAGGACTCCTTCCTTCCTTCCCCCATCACAGAACAAACACCCCAATCTCCACAGGGTAGTGGAGACCAGGGATGCAGCAGCAACAGCTGAGGAGGAGCTGCTAGCAGACCCTCTCCCTCTGCCTCTGCTGAATGAGAAGGTAGGTGCTCAGCTGCACCCCTGCCCTGTGCTGGAGGCACCTTCCCCCCTTCCCCTCTGCTGTGTCTGGTCCACAGCCCTCAGCCCGCGTGGAAGAGCCTTCAGATTTATATGGTGCTATTTACTGGCCCGCTGCCAATTAGTGACACTTTGAAATTCCCTTATATGACGCACTGCTGCTCTGACAATAAACAAGTCATTAGCTGGGTCGGAGGGCAGCTTCCAGCTGGTTTTGATTCATTGTTTCTGAACCGGCGCAAGAGGCTCATTAAGCTGCAGGGCCCCCAGTCTAAGGCTCAGGAAACCCCTCAAGCTGGGGGCAGATGGGGGGCCGGGTCACTGTCACCTGCTTTTCCTGGTGATCCCCCGCAGGCTCATCGCCTACCACGGGGTGGGGGTGGGGGTGGGGGACGCTCACGCCACCACAGCCTAAGACATGACATAAGGCGAAGTCCTCAGCAGGGAGGGGACTCAGAGGAGCAGCAGGTCATGGTGAAAGGGGACTGAGTGGAAAGACGGGGCTTCGGTGCTGAAGAAAGGAGAGGCAGGGCCGGAGGGAATAGAAACTCCAGGGGTGATTTGGGATGGGGAAGACCTAGGGACACCTGAGTCAAAGCCTGGCTGTTTTACTTTGCACGGCCAAAGGCTGTTGGGCCTGGAAAAAATCTTGGAGATCACCCAGGCCAACCCCCCACTCCCCACTCCATGTTACATGTGCACAATCTGACAGCCCAGATAGATGAAGTGCCTTTTACAAGTTCCCCCAGCTCCTAAGTGCCTGAGATCAGGTGAGAGCCAGGCCTAACTCTGGTCCCAATGTCTACTTAGGTCTGACCCTCACTACCTCCTAAGACAGAAGCAGTGACTTAGAAGAAGCAAGAAAATGTCCTCCTCCAGGGCCATGGCTGACCTCTGCCATCCTCTGCCTTCGGTCGCCCTGCATGCCCCTGGTTGGTGGGATTCTGCACAGTTGAAAGGGTCATGGGTGGGTGTCGAAGGTTTTTGTAGGTTTGAGTGGATACGTCAGGAGGGGCCTTGGGACAGAGCACTGCGCTAGGCACGTCAGGGGAAACAAAGACGATCAGACCTGCTTTCCAAGAAGTCCTTGGTCTATTTGCAGAAACTCAGGAACCAGACTGCAAAGCCCTGTGAAAAGGTTACCAGTAGGTCAACCAGCTCTTAAAGTCTCAGGGGTAAATCCCACAAGCGGAAGCCATGCCGATGGCCCCGCGGGGCTGTCAGATGGGAGACAGCGCTTGATGCCGGGGATGGTGGTCTTGCCGCCGCCATGGGGACAGGGGACACGAGCTCTATTTTGTAAGAAGCAGACAGCCAAAACCGCGACCTCTGCCACATCTGGAACTCTGTGAGGAATGCGTCCTCGGAGAAACCAGGACTAAAAAACACCACCCTCAGCCTTAGGGTCCTGACAAGTACGCTTGTCCTCACTGTGGCTCTGCCTAGAAAAAGGTCTCCCGTGAGAAATAGAAGCTCCGGGTCTAAGTCACATGTGACTAGAGTGTCTGACTTTCCACTGTTCGGAATTCCCGCGCTGAGAAATTAATGTAAAAATAGACCCCCGGCCAGTTAAACTCCTGGGGTATCAAGAGAAGGAAGTGCAAGGCTATTCTGGAGGCATGTTCCCCAGAGCAACAGCTTCTCGCAGCACAATAGAACGCTCTTTGAAGTTGTACCAACAATAAAAAAAAATTACAGACCATATGAGGGAATGATATGCCGTTGGGGAAAGTCAGCAAACATATCAAACTAGTTTAGCATCCTAATAACGTAACGTAACCACCTGTTTTGAAAGAGACTTCAAAACAGCTATGCTTAAAGTGATTAAAAATATGAAAAAGAAAAAGAAACCCCGTAAAGAAAGAATAGGATGTTTAGAAAGGGAGCAGGCACATTTACGAAAAGAACCAAATAGAGCTTTGTAGAAATTAAAAAGATCGCTGTTGAAATAAAAGCTCCCTGGGTGTGCCAAGCAGTGGATTAGACAAAGCTGAACAGAGAACTAGTGAACTGAAACACGGATCAGAGGAAATTACCCCTAAGGCAGCACAGAAACATGATGAGAGAGAAAATACGAAGGAGACGCTAAGAGGCATAGAAGGTAGGATGAGAGGGTCCAAACCCACCCCTACAAGGTGTGGCAGGAGAAGAACAGAGAGAATGGGAGAACGGCAATGTTCCACCTTCTAGAACTGACAGAAGACATTCATCCTCAGATTGAAGAAATATTGGGAGTTTGAGGACACACAAAAATAAACCCACACTCAGCTGTGTTAGCGAAACTGGGTTCAAAGGAAATACAAGCAGTGTGATGAGGGACTAACAAGGAAGGAGGGGTTACTTTTGCCCAGGAATTTCCGGGAAATTTTAGATATCTTGGAGGCTTGCAGGCTGAGCAGAATTTTAAGAGGCAAAGAATTTGGTGAGGCTGGTGGGGAGATGTAAGAAATAGATGAAAAATATGCTATCCCAGCCTGCCTTACTAGTTTGTAAGCAGGTTTTAACTCAGTTTGTTTTGAATTAAGTTACCTGGGCTCTGGATACCTATCTGTGAACTGAAGTTGTCAGGGACCCTCTCTGCTTTGTGCCTTCACTCAAACCCAGTCTTTGTTCTTCCTTTTCGGTCCCCTGCTCCATCCCTGAGACCCACTGACCCCACAGCCGTGGGAAGGGGCAGGCCACCCGCCCATCTTCCTAGGAGCACTCAGAACCACCTTGCCCTCCCAGGCCCTCCCCTCCTGGGGGGACATATTGAAACTGGACAATCCAGCGGCCTTCTATCTACTTGGGGTCCTTTGGGCAGAGAAAGGCCCTGCCCTGCGGTGGACAGCAGGGGCTGCCCAGCTCATCTGCGTCTTGTTAGCGGTGCCCGTGGCTTCAGAGAAGCCAAGCCGAGCGACCTGGCCGCGGTAATTGGCTCATGAAAGCTGCACGTTGCTGAAGGGGGAAGGGGCCTGGCGAGGACGGGACGGAGGCCTAATGGGAAGCAAATGCCACGGAGGAGCCTGGCGCGGACCCTCCCCCAGCCCCCGGCCATCAGCATTCCTCAGACACCTGCAGGCGCTTGGCCCTGGCTGGGATGGGATGTGCTGCCTCCTCCCTGCTGGTACAGGGAACCAACCGGAAGGTGAAGTTTGGTTCCAATTAAGGGGGCGGGGAGCAGGGGTGGGTGTGAAGCGGGAGCCCCCTTTCTTGTGTCCTTGGAGAGCAGGCGGCTTTCTTTGGCAGTTGTCAAATTTGGCTTCACCTGATGGCTGTTTACGGTGTCGGGGAAAGGGCACGGGGCCGTGGGACCAGTAGAACCTGGGCCTGAAGGCCAGACGGTCCCTCTCCCGGCTTTGCAACCACAGAGGAAGTGCCTAGCGCAGTGCTTGTCTCAGAATGGACTCGCCCTGGCCGGTTTGGCTCAGTGGTTAGAGAGTCAGCCTGCCGACTGGAGGGTCGTGGGTTCGATTCCGGTCAAGGGCATTTAACTCGGTGGCAGGCCATGGTCGGGGCACATGTGTCTCTCTCATATCGATGTTTCTCTCTGGCTCTAATCCTCCGTTCCTCTCTCTCTAAAAATCAATGGGAAAAATATCCTTGAGTGAGGATTAACAACAACAAAAATATACTGATTTCCTTCATCTCTGGAGTATCAATACCTTTTGGGGAAGGATGGGGTCTTATTCGTCTTTGTAACCCCTGAGGGGCCTAATGCAATGCCAGGCACACAAGTGGACTGTTGAGTCAACGAGGCATGAATACCCTACACCTTGAGCTCCCACAACACTCATACTAGCATGGGTCAAAGGTCAGCTCAGAAGCCCTGGGTGCCAGGAAGAAAAGACTGAGTCCACAAAAAGCCACTAAATTGAGTGTGGTGGTGAGATGTTGACCAGTCCGTGAAAACACAGAATTTCCTTGAGGTCCCTTGAAGGACCCACCCCATGTGAACACTGGGGCACTGAAGGGTCCCTCTTGCAGAGAGGATACTGGCTGGGAGGGAGACCGCCTGCAGGAGGGACCCAGCCTGGCCCAGGGAAGGACAGCATCCTTCCTCTACTTCTCCCCTTTGCACACGGGCGCTGAGCCGGGATCAGGACACGGGCAGGCTTGCCTGAGGCTGGAGGCGGGTGATGGTCGCTGAGGTTGGCTCCCCTCCGCCTCGAAGGCCTCCCTGGCTGGGCTCCTGTCCACCTGCTCTCCAGCTGCTGCCTGGCCACTGCAGCATCTTCCAGCATCTTTAGTCTGTCGTCCCTCGGTGCCAAACATCTGTAGAGCGGATCCACTGGACGCTTATTTTCTGTTTGTCTTGGGCGTAACACAATCTTCATTCTTCACTTTGATGGGTCTTCTTTTATTGTTATTGTCTCGACCACGCTGTTTATTTGCTTTCTCCCTCCCAGCCAGTATCCTCCCTGCAAGAGGGACCCTTCAGTGCCCCGTGGTTGCTGGCCCCAACCACGTTCCCTTTCTTCCCCCAGGTTGGCTGGGGCCCATGCCAATCCTTGCTGCTCCCCTCCCTCCCCAGCTCTGGGCCCTCGCCTCTGGTATCCCAGGGCCCTGCTGCCCCTGCTGGGAACCTCACTCGGACCAGATGTGGCTTCCTCCTCCTCTTCCTCCTCTTTCCCCTGATTTGCCAAGGGCTGCAGGGTTAGGCTGGGCGGAGAGGCTCTGCAGACCTAATCCTGCTCTCCCTACTCTGCTTCCCTGCCCAGCTCTGCAGCCCTTGCCAAAGGGCAGGAGAGCAGTGCACCACAGCACGCTGCCTCGTACCAGCCCTGAGGGTGGCGGGTGATGCTGGACAGGAACCTTGGTCCCCTCTGCTGCAGAGCTGCCCTGGGAAGGTTTGGGTCTAATCTATGACATTCAGTGTCCCCAAACTCTTTTTTCTAAAATTAAATCTTTATTGTTGAAAGTATGACATATGTCCCCTTTTTTCACCCATTGACCCCTTCTAGCCTGGCCCCGTCCCCCACCCCAGGCCTCCACCACCCTATTGTCTGTGTCATGGGTTATGCATATATGCATCCGAGTTTGGTTGGTCTCTTCCCATCCACCCACCCTCCCCACCTTCCCTCTGAGATTCCGCAATCTGTTCCATGCTTCTGTATCTCTGGATCTATTTTGTTCATCAGTTTATTTTGTTCATTAGATTCCACATATGAGTGAGATCGTGTGATTCTTGTCTTTCGGTGACTGGCTTATTTTGCTCAGCATAATGCTCTTTCCTTGGGGTTGTATCAAGGCCTCTCTGCCCGACTGTCCATACCTGACAACTCGTTAGTCCCTATGGCTATAAAAGGCCTTTATGTCCACTCTCTTCGCCACCCTCTCTGCAGCTGCGGGATGCAGGGTTATCAACAAATAAGGATAGAGAGGTCTCGGGGACCAGCAACACTCAGCTTGTGAAGGTCAGGCACAGATTCGAGCCCAAGTCTGGGCTCTCCACCTGGGCCCCTCTGACCCACTTCCAACACCTGGGAAGGAAACTTCCGGCAAATAGGGTCTGAGTTAGGAGACACCAGCCAGCCTGGGACACACCTCTCTGCTTCTGGAATCCCTTCCACCTCTGGTCTCAAAGGGTCATTGGAATTCGCCCTCTGGGGTTCCCAGAGCGGTCACTGCAGGTGAGGTCAGCTCTCGCGGACTCTCGGTTGATGGGGAATGAGGTGAAAATGGACTTCATCGGAGGCCGAGGCTTGATGAGTAATAGCCAGGCTTAAGAGCTACAAAAAGTCACCCGTCAGCTGGTTCACCTGGGACCAGGCTCTGTTTAAGTAAAAGAATTCTCACAGCTCAACACACAGTCACCAGGGCTGCTCCCCGTGCTTCCCAAGGAGCCTGTGCAAAGATCAACTGCTTCCTGGAAAATCCACCCGAACCAGAGCTCGTGCAAGTCCAACCTCAGCACATAGGCAGATGCTCAGAGAAAGGCTTAGAACAGGCCAGATCAGTGGTCCTCGCCCCTAGTGGGCCCGATGCCCCTGGGCACCTGCTGACATGCAGGCTGGGTCTTATTCCCGCCTGGGCACCTGCTGAAGTGCAGGATGGCCCTTACCCCCTGAAACTCTGCGACAGTGGATTCGGGCTGGGCACCTGAGCCTGCATTTTTAACGGGAGATCCAGGGGATTCTAGTGCTGGTGCCTGGGGATCAAACTCTGAGGAATGCTGGTCCGTCCACACTGCCACGAGGAGGTGAGGAAGGGAGAGCCTGCCTGGGTCAGAGAAATCAGGGCCGAGGCCGAGCTGGCGCCTGGGTCCTGCGTTCCCAGGCACACTCTGTCCGCTCGCCTTGCTGCTCCTGATCAAACTCCACTTCCTGAAGAAGTGGGTTATTAACAAGGGGGTACGGATGTGACTGAGGAAGCAGAGAGAGGCAGGGAAGGGAAGGGAAGGGAAGGGAAGGGAAGGGAAGGGAAGGGAAGGGAAGGGCGGGAGGTTGTGGGGACACACAGAGCTGAGCTACTTGGGATTTAAGAGGTGAGGGACCCTGGGCCCCAGGTCACCGGGGAGGGGGCCTTTAATTGCTGACAGGTGCCCTGGGAGTGGGCAGCTCCCCTCGCAGTGTGGAATGTCAATGGAGTGGTGGCTCAAAGCCTTTGGGGTGTCCCAGGTCAAAGGTCACCACCAAAGGACCAACAGTCAAGGTGAAGCTCTCATTAAGCCAAACCCTGGCCCGGATAGGAACTTGTTTGTTAGTTTGTTTTGGCAGGAGTTCAGCCTAAACATGAAAGTGCCTCTCGCTGTTGATGGCTCTCCTGCCCCCAGGAGTGGCTTCCGAAGACTCGCCATCCTGGTGAGGACAGCAGAAGTGGGCACTCACGCTGCCCTGAGGGACGGGACGATGGAGAGAAGTGGGGTGTGGAGGACAGAGAGCGCCTTCGACTGGTGGGAAGCAGGGCCCCTCTCCCGTGTGTGGGCAGAGTTGCCCTCAGGGGGTCCTGCTCCTCATCTGCCCCCTTTCAGTCTATGGCTGTGGAGCACTCCCCTCTCCTGAGGCCCCACCATCAACCCTGCCAGGCCTGGGCTCCTGGGGCAGGCCCACAGGGTCCCCCCCCCAACTCCAAACCCCATCTCTCCTCCCCGCCCACCTTGTGTGGAGGAAGCCAGGGCCCTCCTCAGGTTAAAGGGAGGAGGGAATGGCTCCAGGGTTAAGGAGGGCCTGGAGCAGGGGTCCTCAAACTACGGCCCGCGGGACACATGCGGCCCTCCGAAAACATTTATCCGGCCCGCCGGGTGTTTTTGCCGCCGCTGTGTGCATAGGAATTTGTTCATAGTTTTTTTTTAAACTATAGTCCGGCCCTCCAACGGTCTGAGGGACAGTGAACTGGCCCCCTGTTTAAAAAGTGTGAGGACCCCTGGCCTGGAGTGTCAACACCAGCTGCTCTTGCCCTGGGACCTCTTCACTGCACAGCCCCGGAGGTGGGAGGGGGTACCAGTAGGAGGTGTTCAGGAGCCCAGCAACGGGGGGGCTTGCCCTCGAGAGCCTGGTTACTCACTCAGCCTGCTCATGGGAAAAATGGCAAGGACAGTGGAGAAGGAAGGAAGGGAGGAAGGAAGGAAGGAAGGAAGGAAGGAAGGAAGGAAGGAAGGGAGGGAGGGAAGAAGGAAAGGAGGGAGGGAAGAAGGGAGGGAGGGAGGGAGGAAGGGAGGATGGAAGGAAGGAAGGAAGGAAGGAAGGAAGGAAGGAAGGAAGGAAAAGAGGGAGGGAGAATGAATGGAAGGAAGGAAGGGAGAGAGGAAGGGAGGGAAGGAGGATGAATGGAAGGAAGGAAGGAAGGAAGGAAGGAAGGAAGGGAGGGAGGGAAGAAGGAAAGGAGGGAGGGAAGAAGGGAGGGAGGGAGGAAGGGAGGAAGGAAAAGAGGGAGGGAGAATGAATGGAAGGAAGGGAGGGAGAGAGGAAGGAAGGGAGGGAAGGAGGATGAATGGAAGGAAGGAAGGAAGGAAGGAAGGGAGGGAGGGAGGGAAGAAGGAAAGGAGGGAGGGAAGAAGGGAGGGAGGGAGGAAGGGAGGAAGGAAAAGAGGGAGGGAGAATGAATGGAAGGAAGGAAGGGAGGGAAGGAGATGAATGGCAGGAAGGAAGGAAGGAAGGAAGGAAGGAAGGAAGGAAAGAATGGAGAGAGGAAGGAAGGAAGAGAGAGAGGGAGGGAGGGGAGGAGGAAGTGAAGTCTCCCTGCAGGCCCACTGCCAGTCAGGCTCCAGGCGGGGACATTTGGAGAGAGGCAGAGGGAAGGATGGAGCTGGGGCCGGGGGTGGGAGAGGGAAGCTGGCAGAAGAGGCCAAGCCCTTGAAAGCTGCTATTGTTTGAGGTCCCTGCTCAGAGGAGCCCGAGTAAAAAGAGCTTGTTAGAGAGGGCCAGGCTGGAGACAAGCTGCTCTCAGAGAGCCAGTGAACCGTGCGAAATGACTTAAACTAACATCCCTGACTGCACCAGGCTGGGACCCAGGCGGCAGGGCCGTGTGCTCATCAGAAATTCATAGAAGGTGCCCCGCAGCTCAGCTTTCTCTGGCCGCCTTGTTCCCTGAGCGGTTTTTTTTTTCCAGTCCCGCGGCTCTGAAAGGGAGACAGGGGCTGCCTGATGGGGAAGATCAAGTGGCCTTTGAAAACCTCTCTCGGAGTTTATTAAACCCGGGGCCAGGGCAGGCCAACCTGGAGGCCCAGCCAGGCCTGGCTCTGCCCCCCTGGGCTCCCCATAGGGAACCTGGCCTGGTCTCAGGTCCCAGACTTGGCCGGCCTGTGCAGCGAGGTGGGGAGGTGGGGAGGCAGGGAGACCGGGGAGCAGAAGGTGGGTGAGGGGAGCAGGTCCTGGAGGAGCAGCAGTGAATGCACCCATCTTTTCCCAGAGAATGGGGGGCATGTGCGGGTGGGGCCTGGGCCAGGGTGGAGCCCCTTCACCCTCACAAATGACACAGGCCTTCCCCCACCCCTGGGCCCTGCAGGACCCTCTACTTCCGGCTGGAACTCCGCTCTCGACCTCTCCAGAATGCTTGTGTGGGGGAGACCGGAAGGAGGGTCTCTAGGGTGGATGGTACCCAGAGCCCAAGTAAGGGCAGGGGTGAGGCTTCTGAGAGGAAGCCTGGGTCCCGGAATCTGGAGCCGCTCAGAGGTGGAGAGGGGAGAGACCACACCTGCCCATGCTCAGCTGGCCACCCCTTCCCAGCCCCCAGCCCCGAGGGACAGGTGTGTGAGACGAGGCACAAAGGCAGTCCCCCAAAGTGGACTCACACAGAAAACGCCCATGAAAGCGCTTTGCAAACCGCGATGCTCTGAGGCAATGCACGGGATGTTTATGGAGGACTCGCTCACTCTGCAGGCGCTCACCCAGGGCCCTCTGCGAGCCCGACGCCATTCTAGGTGCTGGACACGCGTGGGAAGCAAAGCGGTGGACGGGCATCGTCAGTGCAGGTGGGAAGGGCAGGAGCAGCCGTTCCTGCCACACCTGTGCCGGCTCAGCCTGGCCGAGCACTCCCCAGCCAGGTGGCTCAGCAGTCACTGTGCTTCTCTGAGTCTGGGGGGGAAGGCAGGCAGGCACGAGCGAGGCCTGTTCTCCACGTCCAGCCAGAGCCGCTTCCTTTGACTGGTTTATACCGTGGGCATCCGAGTCAGATTTCTTCTGAAAAGACAGTTCTGCTTATTTAAAAAGTTAGATACCATCAACCTACCTCCCCATTGAAATCCTTTTCGTCTCGTTCCATTTACTGTGTCCCCTTCCCAAATCGCCCCAAGACTCCTTACCCGCCTCCGCCTCCCTGCACCCCACGCCCTACGCCTCCCGCAGGAGGAAAGCCGCCTGTCCCCCCCCCCCCGCCCCCCCCTAGCGAGCCGCTATGGGTTTGGGTTTGGGATCCGGTTCTGCCTCTGCCCCTTTTTACGCTGCCCCTTTAAGCAAGTTCAAAGCCTTTTCACGTTTTCCCCGAGTCTCATTCTCCGTAACTGTAGAGAATAAACAGATGGGGGTAGCCTGATGATGTGAAGCTCGAGTTCAAAGTCATATATGGTAACTGTCCCTGAATCTTGACCATGGAGTGCCAGGTGTGAGAAATGGCCGTACCTCCCCGGGGCCCAGGCAGCTAGCAGGCGAGTCTGAAGCTCTCAAACTCCCCAGTGAAGGCCGGCGCTGGTCTCCTGTTGGAAATATGGGCCAGCCCCTTGTCCTACAGAGCCAGGAGCCAGGAAGGACTTGGGGATGGGCAGCGGTGGTCTTGGTCCTTTCGCCTCGTGCTCCTGGAGTCAGACAACCTACACATCTGGGCTAGCGGGGAGGCTCCAGCTGTGCAGCTGTTAGGTGCTGGCTGCCTGGTGCTCTCTGTGCAGACGGCTCGCGGGACGGAACTGTTACTCCTGCTATGGTTGCTCTCCTGCGCGTTATTATTGACTTGCGATGCCTGCCACGGCACAGGCTGGAGGGACGGGGGAATCGGGGCGTTTCTCGCATTCCCGAGAAGAGGGGAGAGTTGCAAATACTCATGCTGGGCATGCTTTTTCTGAACAGCAACAACATGAGAACAAATGCTCTGACCATGGGCCAGAATATCGGGGTTTGGGAACGGTGCCCGAGAGTTGGTCCACGTGTTCCTCGCCTGTTTCTTCACAGAATCACAGTCCTTAACGCCGGTGGGGACTCCCGCCGAGAGAAATTACACCTTAGTGCAGCGGTTCTCAACCTGTGGGTCGCGAACCCTTTGGGGGTCGAACGACCCTCTCACAGGGTTCGCCTAAACACATCCTGCATATCAGATATTTACATGACGATTCAGAACAGTAGCAACATGACAGTTATGAAGTAGCAACAAAAATAATTTTATGGTTGGGTCACAACATGAGGAACTGTATTAAAGGGTCGCGGCATTAGGAAGGTTGAGAACCACTGCCTTGGTGGTTTTCAAACCCTTGTTTCACGGGCTTACAGTGGTAAGACGTTCTTTCAAGGAAACTTTACACAAAAGCATAAACAAATTCGACAGATAATGCTGAGCTGCACGGGTTGACAAGGGAGAGCCCTGCTGCTTCGAGCTTTCTCCTACCCCCCGGCCCCCTCCTCTCCCTGCCAGTGGCTGGCTTCCTAGGAGCTCCTTGAAGCCCATCTAAAGCTACTAGTATATTCTCCTTGCTTTTATTTTATTTTTTAAATATTTTTTTTTATTGATTTCAGGGAGGAAGGGAGAGGGAGATAGGGACATCAATGATGAGAGAGTCATTGATTGGCTGCCTCCCGCATGCCCCCTAGTGGGGATGGAGCCCACAACCCGGGCATATGCCCTGACCTGGAATGGAACCATGACCTCCTGGTTCATAGTTTGACACTCAATCACTGAGCCATGCTGGCCAGGTCTCTCCTTGCTTTTAGGAGGACTTGAGACCCAGGAGTTTGAGCTAAATGAGACTATCGCACGCCTCTCCTGCAGTGGTCACTTTGACACGCCTCCCCACCCACCGCCATTGCCCTCACCTGCACCTGCAAACTCCTCCCGTCCCCTCCCTTGCTCCCAAGCAATGAATGCCTCCTGCTTTCTTCCCTTTAACCTTACTCACCGTGGCTGCTTGCATACCTTGCCATGTACATCCTTACAACACGGCCACAACACCCCTCCCTCTCCCTGGCCGGAGCTCCTGGTTCTTGGTGTCGTTGGCTCCTTCTCCTCCCCACTATATGTCCACCTCCCCTTGCCCTAGTGGTCCAGGGTGACCTCAAATTCTCTGCATGTGAGATGGGGAGCAGCAGTGCCAGCCCAGGACTCTAAACCCAGCTGCATTCTTTTTTTTAAAATTTGTTTTATTGGTTTTTAGATAGAGAGGAAGGGAGAGAGAGAAACACCACTGATGAGAGAATCGTTGATCGGCTGCCTCCTGCATACCCCCAAACTGGGAATCAAGCTGCAACTTGGGCATGTGCCCTGACCGGGAATCGAACCTGGGATCTCTAGGTCCATGGGTTGACGCCCAATCCACTGAGCCACACCAGCCAGGCCCGGCTGCATTCTGGGATAAGCTTCTGGCTCTCTGTCCTTCCACACCTCCTCGGGCTCCTGACCCATTCTCCGGGTCCTCATTTCTGGATGCGCCCCCTGTGTGGGGTTCTTACCCCCTGCTCTGTGTTTTCTGTCCATTCCTCGCCCCGAATTGGCCTTCCGTCCAGACTTCCCTCCTCCATGTCATTTCAACAGCCTTTCAGAATTCAATTTCTTCCCAGGAACCTCCCTGGATTGAAGGGAAATAAAGCTATTTCCCCCCAATATTTCAACCCATTCATTCTTACTTAGCACAAAGCCCGTCCGTCCGCACGTGGTGCTGGGCACCGGGCCAGGCCCAGTTTATTTTGTTCTTGGGTGCTGAGCTCGGGTGTCTTCTTGATTTATTTTGTGGTTTGTGCGTCTTCGGCATCTACTCGCACGAGCACGGCTGTGAGAGACCGTGGGCCCCAGGCAGGCGTTTCATAAAGAGGGCCCCCAGGGCAACCTAACGGGCTGCGTGGAGGCCTGGATGCTGCGGGGGCGTGGCAGGCGGGGCCCCACGCGGAGGAGGCGGGAGGAGGGTGACGTGTAGCTCAGGGTCCTTCTCCTGGACAGGGGACTCTGTGTCTGTGTCGGCCGGACTCCCCAGCGCCCACCCAAGTCTCTGGGTTGGGGTCAGGGACCCAGCTCTGCCCACGGCCCTCTTCTTACCTCCACCCCCCCCCCCCGCCCCGCCTCCCCAAAAGACGGCCAGGGGCTGGCTGCATCCAGTGCCTGTCAGCTAATTCAGAGGGAAGGAAACATTAAACACTGCAGGCTCTGCGTACTGGAGCTGGGTAAACTCAGCTCACCACAGTTTACGTTGCTGTCAGAACCCCCCCAGCTTACCAGAGCGCAGAACCCAGAGGGCCATGTACCCCCATCCCTCCCCTCCCCGGTCTGCCCACCAGAGGGGAGACCTGCCCCTCTCTCTCTCCAGCCCTAGACCCTTCTGAAGTCCCCCTTTTATTAAAAAATATTTTTATTGATTTCAGAGAGGACGGGAGAGGGAGAGAGAGAGAGAGAGAGAGAGAGAGAGAGAGAGAGAGAGAAACATCAATGATGAGAGAGAAGCATTGATCGACTGTCTCCTGCATGCCCCGCACTGGGGATCGAGCCCACAACCCAGGCACGTGCCCTGACCGGGAATTGAACCGTGACCTTCTGGTTCATAGGTCAACGCTCAACCACTGAGCCACACCAGCCAGGCAGAAACCCCTTCCTATGCTCCTGCCCCACCTGACCTCTACCTCTTGCTCCTCATTCTTCCCTGCTGGCCTCCTCCCGTCTCTTTCCCTCTCCCAGGCTTGGAAGGAGGAGAGATGGACGCAAGGAGAGATGAGGTCCAGGCTTTTGTTAAGGGGCAGAGAGAGATCAGGAGTCGCTCTGGGGTTCCTCCCCACTCTGCGCCGCCCTGGGCTGTGCAGCATCAGTTCAGGAGGGCACGGGTTCAGGCAAAGGTGTAGACGTGAGACCTGGGGGTTGGAGGACCAGGTGGGCGGCAGGAGAGGCCGCGGGAGGAGGGCGACAGGCGGCGGCTCTGCTCGCTCCCTCTCCTCCCGGGTGGGTGCCTGGAGGAGTTTTGAGTTGGGCATGAAGGTGTGTCCCAGATCTCGGACCCAGCTTTGCCTTCCCTTCGAGGATCCTCAGCACAAACAGCTTCGACCTCCCCAGGGGCCCCTCCCCACCCCCACCTCTCCTAAGAAATGTGCAGCCTGAGCCAAGCTTTTCTCTTTGGCTCCACTTGGAAGGGCAAACCTTGCGGGGCTTGAGATGAAACATATGCTGCTCTGGAATGTGGCTCTCCGCCAAGGGAATGCTCAGAGGCCCCTGCAGAATTTGCAGCCATCTGCCCGGGGTTGAGTTGAAGGGGGTGGGGGGGGGGGGGTTGGGGGAGGATGGGAGGAGGAGGAGGTGTAACAGACCATTTGGGGCTGAGAAAGAGCAAAGGAAGCTAAGGGCACCTTCCTTCTCTCCCCCCACTCAGGACCAGTGCTTCTTTCAACACTCCAGTGGATCTCCATGTACTGGCTTTCCTCCCCTGGGGAGCCCCAGGGCCGGGCTCAGCCTCAGATGCCATGGGCCTGGGCCACTGGCTCCAAAGCAAACAGGTGCTGCTTACTGTGGCCTTCTGCATCGTCTCTGAATGTCGTTCGTTTCCTGCCAAAAGACGCAAGCAATGTCCCCTGGTCCTGCATCTTCCCCTGAGGACCCACATCCTCTGCTCTCCCCCTCCAGCTCCATTCGGCAGATTATTGTTGACCCTCTGAGGCTCTCGCCGACCCCTCTCTTTAGCTTCGCCCGGCCTCACAGGCCCTGATGGCCCAGCAGGAAAACCCCCCAGTTGGGCGAGTCCCTGGTGCTCAGGCTGCCTGCTCAGGCCCCGTCCTCAGCCTCCATGAAGCTCAGAAACAAATGTGCTCCTTGAAGTGGGATTCCTGGCCCCCTCCCCCTAGGAAGGTGCCGCCTGGACTCCTTGATGGTTGCAGGGCCCGGCTGGAAGCCTCGGGCAGAGCCGAATCCGCAGGGATGGGTGGTTTGTCCTGGGAGCGAGGTGGCTGGCAGGGACCCCACAAAAGTCATGGGCCAAAGAGCTGTGTTCTATGCATTTCTGGGAAACTTCTCTGGGCAGGTGGGCAAGGAGATGAGCTTAGGGAACTCTAAGAGGTTGGAAAAGCCCTTAGAGATGATTTAACTCAACACTTTATCGATTGTGATTATTTATTAATTTTTGTAACTTAGGGACAATCTGAGACCCACAGGGTGAAAGCCATTTTCCCGAGGCCCTTCGGTGGGGTAGCAGCAGAGCTGGAATCAGAAACCGAACTCCTGACTCACAGGTCAGCGCCATTCCCAAGGGCAGCATCACCTGTGCTCTTTGAAGAAATCTCACCGCGTCCCAGAGTGCTGTGCGGGTGGCAGTGCCTCAGGGGAGCTCCTGCCACCCCAGCTTCTGCGGAGATAGAGGGGGTCCCTGGGGTGAACGTTGCCTACCTGTCAATGAACCTGTAACCACGTGTGGGGATTGGCTACCCCTCGGGAGGGATGTGTGCGCTTCTCAGCGAACCTGTTTTTTCACGTGCAGCCCTTGCTGCCTTAAATGTGTTTCCTACCACGTGTTCCACTCCTCGGCCACAGCTAATTCAACCCGGAGTGGGTGTTCAAGGCCAGCCAGTATCTCAGCTAGACAACAGCCTTTCCGTTTTCCTCCCTTAAGAGTTTGAAAAAGCACAGGCTCTTTACTCATTTAGTTGCAGGAAGCTAGCCTCCAACTTCATATTCGAGGAGAACTTGAGTTAGGGCCGTATGATGCAACCATAGGCAACCCCAAATGAGGTACAGGCCAAAGCCAAAGCAGGCGACTCGCTCCGCCTCGGGGAGACAACTACGAGGCCTGGCACTTCATTTATTTGAAACTAGAGGCCCGATGCAAGAAATTCGCACAAGAGTAGGCCTTGCTTCCACCAGCTGCCGGCACCGGCTTCCCTCTGGCACCCAGGACCTGGGCTTCCCTCTGGCAGCTGGCAGGCACTGGGGACCCGGGCTTCCCTCACAGCCCAGGCTTTGTCTGGAAGGTCGGCCAGAAGGATGTCCGGTCTAATTAGCATATTATGCTTTTATTATTATAGATCTCTTTGTCCCTCCATAGCTGTCTCTATACTCACTTTTTATATGTGAGGATTTCTGCCTCTTGCAACCAAAAGCATTTTCATCAGAAGTATGAGGGAGGGAGCATTTTAGCAAAAAAGTCCCAAGTAAGCCCAACTCAAATAGGGTTGGGCAGCAGCCGCTAGTGGGCCAGGCACATCCCATTCCACGGAGGTGAAGATGGGCTTTGGGGTGCAGAACTGTGGCTGCTGCTCCCCAGTGTGATGTCAGCCGGGAGGAAAACTCAGCCACTGGCCAAACTACCTCCCTCCACCCTCCTTTAGGGGGAAATGCCCAAATGTTGAGGGGGTGTTCTAAGTTAAGACACCCTCTTTTTAAAAAATATGCTTTCATTGATTTTAGAGAGGAAGGAAGAGGATTAGAGAGATAGAATCTTCCATGGGAGAGAAACATTGATCGACTGCCTCCTGCATGCCCCCTACTGGGGATTGAACCCACAACCCAGGCACGTGCCCTGACCGGCAACCTCTTGGTTCATGGGTCGACGCTCAACCACTGAGCCACACCGGCTGGGCAAGACGCCCTCTTTATCCTGTTTCACCTTCTCAAGAATGTATGTCATAGAATGAATGAAGCTCTTACCTGGTGGGGAAACACCCAATGTGTCCTCTGCTGTTATGCAGTGTTCCTCTCCTCTCTCCCCTAGAAATATCAGTGTGTGTGTGTGTGTGTGTGCATGCATGTCCATGTGTATGCACATACATGTGCATGCATGTATGCGTGTGCGTGTATGCATACATGTCCGTGTGTGTATGCACATACATGTGCATGTGTGTGTGCATGTGTGTGTGTGTGTGTACCCGTGTGCGCGTCCGCTAGGGGATGTGGAGTGGGGGAGAGGATGGGAGGATGGAGGAATGGTCAGCCAATTGCTGGAATGTAGGTTTGAGGGGACACAGATACATTGGGCTCCGCCTAATTTGGCTCAAGGACTCCAGGGTTTTGGAAGGAGGCAACAGTCCCCTGAGTTCACCTCACACGGGCTCCAGGCCGAGAGGCCAGGCCGCCTCAGGGCGCCCAGGCACCGCCTCTGGAAGACAGAGCTGTGTCTCGCAGCGAAGCTCCATCTGCCAGCCAGATGAGCGGTACCTGTAAAACGCCCCCCATCAAGCCTCGTGGGGCTAATGCCTCTTCCAGAGCCTGCTGACAGCAGGAAAAACGATCCCAGAACTCTGTTTCCCAAAGGACTTCGAGATGCTTGCCCTGGAGAGGAGAGCGGGAGTCTGATGTCTGCAGGCATCCCAGGAGGGGCTGGTTGCAGCTGAGGTGGCCAGGGCGGACGAGGGTGAGGGAACAAAGGCGGATTCGCAACAAGAGGTCCCTCGCACTCTTGTAATAAAAACCCCTCCCGTTCCCCGGGTGCCTTCAGCATTCCAGGCCCCTTCCAGACATTACTTCACTTAATCTCACCACCCTGTAGAGTATGCACTTTCCCTCATTGCACAGAGGAGGACCCGCAGCTCTAAAAGAGGAGAGGGTGAGGAGGTGTTCAAAGATCACAGGCCCGCCACCCTGCCTGCTGCTTCGTGTCCACGTGAAATGGAGCCACCTTCCAGATACTGGGAGGCCACTCTGGGGCAGCACTGTCAACACTGAGTTCAGCCTGGCCGGTGTGGCTCAGTGGTTGAGCATCAACCCATGAACCAGGACGTCACGGTTCGATTCCTGGTCAGGGCACATGCCCGAGTCGTAGGCTTGATCCCCAGTGTGGGGTGTGCAGGAGGCAGCCAATCAGTGATTCCCTCTCATCATTGATGTTTCTATCTCTCTCTCCCTCTCCCTTCCTCTCTGAAATCAATAAAAGAAAAAAAGAAAAAGAAAAACACACACACACACACACGCACACAAATACTGAGCTCAGAGAGAGTAAGTCAGCTCCAAACCTCAGGCGTGGCTCTTGGAACTGACACAAAAGGCTACAAGCAGAGTTCCTGAGAGTAACACACGTGTCTTTTCTAATAAACACGCCAAGGAGTGGCTAGCCAAACCACGCGCCAGGCCTCTGAGGGCAGCCCCGGGGAGCTGGGTGCTTTCGGGGCCACTGTTGCTCAATGAGTTGACGCCTCCCCGGCCAAGGCCTTGGGGCGGTGGCACATTCCTCTGACAGTCTTCAGTGGTGGCAAATCTCCCTCTTCGTCCCCTGGGGCATTTCAATTCGGGGGACAAGAGCCAGAAGTCATCTCAGATTTGGGTGAGAAGTCAAACCGGGCTGTATTCTTTGGGGTCCAGGCAAGGTGGGACCCTCATGCAGAAAAGTGCCCAGTGTTGTGGACAACACAGTGGAGCCCTTGGGGTTCGGCTGAGAGATGAGCCAGCCCCACAGCGACCAACACGCAGGGGTGTGGGCGGCCTCGGAGAGATCTGAAGGTTCTGCGTTAGGAGAGACACGCTCAGACCCAATCGGGGCATAAGTAGAAACACACATGGTTCCATAAAGTGGCCTGGGAAAGATGCCACATTAATAAAACGGGAAAATGCAGAGGAATGTGTGAAGAGGGAGCCATTAAGAAAATGGAAGTGCCCCATAAACTCAGCTCAGCAAATGCTGCCCTGCCGCCCCGTCACGGCTCCAACTCGTCCTTCACTAAACTCAGAAAAAGCCTTCAAGAAATCGGGCTGTTTGTGGCGGCAGCCGAGGGTGGAGCCGAACACCTGGCTCAGGTCTCTCCTTTGCCGGTGCTCTGGGTGGCCCTGCCCAGCCACTTCCCTCCCATGTGCCTCTGGGCCCGACTGGCCCTGAATAATGATGCTCCACCCAGGAATGTCTTATAAGTACTTCAATCTTTCTTTTTTTTTAAAATATAGTTTTATTGATTTCAGAGAGGAAGAGAGAGATAGAAACATCAGTGATGAGAGAGAATCATTGATCAGCTGCCTCCTGCGTGCCCCCCACTCGGGATCAAGGTCGCAAACCTAGGCATGTGCCCTGAATGGGAATCGAACCGTGATCTCCTGGTTCATAGGTCAACGCTCAACCACTGAGCCACGCCGGCCAGGCTAGTACTGCAATCTTGACAGGCCAGGATGCTTGGTGCAAGGGCGGGGGTCAGAGTGGGCCTGGTGCAGCAAGGACCACTGTTTCCATCTGGTGTATTCTAAAACCATATTTATGCAACAGAAGTCATTTTCTCCTTCAGATCCCCAAATTGGCCTCGGGGCCCAGCCAGTCTGTTGGCAGCTGGCCAAAGCCTTATCGTATTCCCAGGCTCCAAACAAACAGGAAATGGGCTTGAATGGTTAGCTCTCAGGTGGAACTTCCTGAGAATCAATAATCAGAAATGCATGTGCCAACAGCAGTGTAGAAGGAAGGTGGAGAGCTGGTCTGTGGCCTGGAGGAACTCGGGTTTAAGGAGGAGGTGGGAGAGGTTCTGACATGAGCAGGAGAACCAACCCGACAGATCCGACTTGCAAAGGTAAGTGCGTTGGCAAAAATGAGCAAGTAAGCACCTCATGTTCAGGAAGCTGGAGAGAAGCACACATGGGAATGAGTAGACTGGGGAGAGTCTCATGGTATCACTCCCAGCAGTTCAGGGGAGAAGAGAAGCCAAGAGAAGGCCTAGGGTTGCTGTGGAAATGGAGCTGGCGGGGGGCAGGGGTGCGGATTTGAGCTTGGGGGACAGCTGGGCTCAGGACACAGGCAGTAGGACGTGTCTTGCTGAAGTGGAGGGTTCAGATTAGTGCAAGTGGCACAAGCCGTCTATACAAATGGCTTGACCGGGGGAGGACCGTTAGGAGACTCCTGTTGGCGCCATTACATACTGAGAGAGGTGACTTTCAGGCCACAAAGGTTTCTGAGACTGAGCTGTAGTCCTGCCTCGAGACCCAGGCACACTCGATCTGAGGGTGCCTTCCAGCCTACGAAGTCTGAGGCGGTGGTGAAATGCTTTCACGCCCCGTTCCCGGCATCTGGGGGTGCGATCAGATGCAGAACTGGAAGGATGGTCTTTGCTTAGGAATCTGTGCTGATACTCAAGGAGCAGGAAGCAGCTGAGATGCCTCCAGCTAATGCTGCAACCCGAATACCCTCTGAAAGCAGGCTCCGCCAGAACCTGACAGGATCGGCATTGTTCGGTGGACAGCTGGGAGCAGCTGCAGCGCCCCTGGTCCCCCCAGCTCGGGCTCACAGACATCCGGTGAGATCAGGGAAGTGCCGGCCTGTCTGGTGTGGTATCAGGGTTGGGCAGTAATCGCTGGTCAATGAGAATCAAGGACAGAGGCCTGTAGGAGCTTATATTCTTACCCAAAAGAGATCACCAGGAACCTGGTGTGGAAGGAGCCAGGAATGGGGGAACTGTTGGGGTGGAATTGGGGTACAGCGTCCTGTTCTCATCTTTGGAGGAGCTAGCTAAGTGCTCCCCACTCCCAGCCCACGCTCCTGATGGCATTAACGTGCAACAGGCCAAGTCATTTTCCCAATAGTTATGGAAACTGCTCCCGCCCTCCCACCCACCAAGAGGGAGCGGTAGGCATGACCTCAAATATCATCCAATTTATCACTTTCGCGTTATAATGCCTAGAAAAGTGAGGTGACCTACTCATTGGTGGCAGAACCAGAACCTAAACCCCAGGATCTCTTGTCTTGAGGGCCAGTGGCCAGTCCTTTGCTTCTCTGGATGAAGCCACTCAATCTAGCTCTCCGGAGGCTGGTCTGGGTGAAGACCAAGGTGAAAGGGGCAGGAATGGGACAGTATGATGTGCACATTCCAACACCAAGTGAGCACCCTACACTTAAGACGTAAAGCGAGAGGCGAATGAGTTTTGCTGTCTTGGGGGGGGGGGGCGGTTTGAGCAGTGGTGGGAAGAGTATGGGGCCATGAGTCGCAGACCTTGGTTTAGGTTCCTATTCTACCACTTGTTCACCAAGTCCCTGGGAAAACACGTGGCTCTCTCAGCCACAAGGTATTTATCTGTTAAATGGGGCTCCAAGTCCTGGAGGATTCCTGTGAGAAGTCGCACCTGGAGAAGTCCTCTGCACACAGGAGTGGGCCGGACCCCTACGAGGTGTGACTATGTTTCTGGGGTTGATCCAGGCCTAGGCGGTTGGTGTGGAGGCTGGAGTGGTGATGGCTGGGATTCTCCTAGGTCTCGGAGCTTCTCTGTAGAAGAGGGAAATCCATAATTGGCAAGAGTTCCAGCTTCTTCTTAGACACATTCAGCGTCAGCAACAGGAGCTGAATCACGTGGGGCAAGACCCAAGGCCAGGCTGGAAGTTGGGCCAGGCGGTGAGGAGCCTTCCCAGCCTCAGTTTCTGCCCCCAGAGTCCTGGCCTTCCCTGAGGGGGTGCCCCCCTGCAGAGGAGGTGAAGGCTGGTACCTTTCAATCTGAATGGATTCCTCTCGGCTGTCTGGGGGTGAGGGGTGGACTCGGGAGAAGAGGCGAGAAAAAGGGGGTTACCAGCTACAAGGCCCATGTGCTTTGGCCAAGGCCACTTGGACAAAGGGACCCACCGCCTTCTCTCTAGGAGGCTCGATGGCACTGCCCTCCTGACTTTTGGTACCAGCCTTGGGTGGGAGGTTCGGGCCCAGGCATTAAACTAGGGGAGCAGCACGGGGTGCACAGAAAGGGAAGGGTTTGGAGAAGGGAGGCCTCTGCTGTGATGGAGCCCAGAGCCGTGGCTTTTCATAGGTAAAAGCCCTGCTGTGCAGGCTGAGGTCATTGCTGGCACAGGCTCGCACTCGCTGCAGACGCCTGCAGGTCTGTTTTAATATCTGCAGCAACCACATTCCTGAGCGGGGTGGGGACGAGACTTTCTGGACAAGACTGCTTTCCATCAGAATTTATTCCAGCGCACCAGGGTCAGCTCTCTGAGCGAGCTGGATTTCTTTTTGTCAAGGAGGAAAATAAAATTCAGTGAGAACGACTCAATGCAGGAACCAGAAGCAGAGCAAGGTCCTGCGGGCTGGAGAAGGGAGGAGGGGCTTGAGGTTCTAAGCAAGGGAGAGAAAAGGACAAAAGATACAGGCAGTGGGGGCTGAGCTGAGAAACAGCCCTCCTTCGGGGTTCAGCCCAGCCTAGCCATTCTCAGACCTTGTCATCCATCCATCCCTCGACTCCCAGCTGACCTCTGCTCTGGGCCAGGCGCTGTGCTAGGAAGACAAAGCAGTTGTATTAGTCGTCTATTTCTGGGTAACAAATTACCATAAGACTTAGTGGCTTAAAACAACACATGCTTATTATCTCATGGTTTCTGGGGGCCAGGAGTCTGGGTGCAGCTTGGCCCAGGGCCCCTGCTCACGGTCTCCCAGGCTGTAATCAGGGTCTGACCAAGGCTGGGCCTTATCTAAAGCTCCATTGGGAACAATCTCCTTCCAAGCCCACGTGGTACTGAGCAGAACGCAGGCCCTCGCGGGCCACTGGACGGAGGGCCTCCCTTCCCAGCTGGCTGGGAGCCGGAGGCTGCTCTCAGCTCCTCGCCACATTGGCTTCTCCTCCGTGGCAGCTTTCTCATCCAAGTGTGCAGGCGGAGAGGCCACAGAGAGGTCAGCCGGCAGGCCGGAAGTCACCACCATGTAATGCAATGGCAGGAGCGACGTCTCATCACTTGGCCATGTTCTATTGAGTAGAAGCAAGGCACAGGTCCCACCCACGGGGAGGGCGTCCTGCGGGGCTGTGAATAGCAGGACACAGGGAAGGTCAGTGACCCTCTAGGAGCCGGCCTGAGGCAGGGTCAGATTGTCTCCCGCCCTCAGGGGACTCAGCAGCAAGAACTGTAGAAAAGAAGGGCAACCATAGATAGAAAGCGAAGGCTTGCAGTGCGGCAAGAATGGTGCTAGGGTTTTTTAATCCACACTCTTGCTTATCTCTATTAAGCAGGTATCATTGCTGTCTTCTTTTTAGGTGTGAGGAGAGAGATCATAGCAGTGAGTGATCTATGAATGTTCCTTAAAATGTATTTTTATTGATTTCAGAGAGGAAGGGAGAGGGAGAGAGAGAGAAATATCAATGATGAGAGAGAATCATTGATTTGCTGCCTTCTTCGCTCCCCTCACTGGGGATAGAGCCCGCAACCCGGGCATGTGCCCTGACTAGGAATAGGTTCATAGGGAACAAAGAAGAGTATGGTTCATCTTCCTTGCCATCACGTCCCTCACCCACCCTCCTGGTTCATAGGTTGACACTCTGGCTGGGCGACCTATGAGGTTTGGAACTCGAATTCGCCAGACTGCAGAGGCTTTGCTCTTACTCCCTTCGTTATAAACGCCTCCCAGATAAATGGTCATATACCACGGAACATGCTAGAACATAATGGTCCCTCTGGGGGCACTGGGAGGGCTTCTCGGAGGTGGTGACCGGAAGGAGCATTGCACACAAGAGCAGCAGGACCCTAGAGGGAGTCTGGGGAACAGAAGAGACACACAATCCTTTGCTCTTAAGGAGCCCTCGGGGCTCAAGCGGGAACGGGCCCAGGAGCAGGCTCCGGGCACTTGCTCGCCGGCAGCAAGTGCACACTGAACAGCTGTTTGAAAGCGCTCCGCAGAGATGTGGAGGCCAGTGGCTGTTTAGATTAGTTTTCTAATTGGCTGAGTGTTAGCAAAGCCGCTGTGTATACAATGGGAATAATTAATCTTGTCTATTTGTGTATCCACTCATGTTCTGTCATTCCCGGATCTTCTCAGCTGTCTGCCTCTTACTGTTGGTTGCAGGCCCAGACAGGCTTTAAGTGGACGGGACTCTTTCTATGTGGCCCCCAGCCCGGGAGGACAGCAGGAGGAGAGCAACCAGGAGGAAAATGATTCCAACAGTGCCCACCCCATCCCCAGCCTCATCACTTCCCCTCTTCCTTGCCATCACGTCCCTCACCCACCCTCCAGGAGAAGTGCCCATCTTACTTCCACACACATTCCAGTCGTTGGAACCCATACATTTGCAGGAAGTGGCCTTACACATGTCGCCTCATAGGTCCAGCACTGTCTTGCACTGTCCGTCAGTCTGACCCACTCGCACAGCACATTCTCGGAAAGGCTCCCCTTTGCTGACTCCATCCATCTATCCACATGCTTCTGTCTACCCTTCAGGGCCCTTCCATTCTTGCGTGGCCCCCACGAACCCATCTTAACTCCAGGAGAGGCTCAGGCAGTGACGCCACCAGGTTCCCCAACTCCCTGGAGCACCCCAAGTTTGTTGGCTCCCTCTCGAATCAGACTGTAGGCACCTTGAGATCAGGCACCGAGATACCAACTTCTCCCGCCAGACTCCTAACCCAGGTACAAAGCAGATATGTATGCCTTGATTGAGAATGAGCGAGGGAATGACAGGCTGAGAGGACGTCGAAGGACAGGAAGGTCCTCTCTCAATTGCAGAACCAGCCACCTGACTGGGGGGCTCTTGCCTGTGTCCCCTCCTGGCCACTTCCTTCCCCAGAGCCCTACCTAAGGCCTCTAGGTGTCTGTTAACGATTTTCTTTCCTTTGTGACCTAAGTGTGGTCAGATTTCCTCCTGGTAATGGTTGCAAGCTCCGCCAGTCAGACATGCATTTGACATAATGGCCCCTTAATCTAACAGTCCCTTACATTTGGGGGTGGAGGGGTCAGGGGAGCAGGCATTCTGTATATACCGTCATGCTCACAACAAACACTTGGCAGGGACAAGATCCACACTTCAAAGTGCTCAACGAATGGGACTGACTTGAGATTCGATTTGGGGGATTATCATTTGGAGAATTACAAAAAGATGACTATGCAAATGAGATAAACAGGAAGTGAGAGAGGTGTTGGCATTCCATTCTCTACCAATCTTAGATACAACTATAGCTGCTATTCACTGAAACCCCTTTATGTGCCAGACTCGTTACAAAAACGATCATCATTAATCTTCAAAACAGTTCTACGAAGAGGCATTAGGATTCTCCCTGTTGGAAACCGGGCTCATAGAGATTAGGTAGGTCGTTGAAGATTACACAGCAAGTACCAGGGCCAGGATCTGAGCCCAGGCTGCCCGACCCCCAAAACCTTTGCCCTTGACCTTGGCGGCCAGTGGATGGCCTCACACCACAGTTTGTTGTTGAGAGGGACTCAATAGAAACACCAGCTCCTCCTCTCCGGCTGGGACTTGTGCTAAGAGGGAGAGAGGAGCTCAAGGCTGAGGTTCCTCCTCCTTTTCCAGGAAGGGCCCCGGGTCTGGGATCCTTCCCAGGCGAGCACAGCCCTCTCCTTTGCATCGTTGCAGAAGTGGGCAGCTGGCAGGAGCGCTGCATTTTTGAGGCCCCAGGCTGCCTTTTTATCTCGGAGAGCTGTGATTTACGTTCCTCTGTCTTATCTCGGCCCAGGCCCTGGTGATGGATTTCACCTTCGGCATTTGGAGTGGTTGCTCCGTGCCAAGAGCACTCCCCCCCAAAGACAGATCGGCAAGGAGACAGCCCGGGGCTCCGCGCTCTTGGATCCACCCTTCACCTCTTGCCTCCCCCAGCTCAGGTGGAGAGAGGAGGACTCCTGCTGTCTGCTTGCAGAGGGCGAGGTGGCCCTCTCAGCTCAGCCAGGATAACACTGCCTTTCCCCAGGTCTGGCCTTACTTGAGATGTGTTGGGGGAGCAGGAGGAGAAAAAAATAATAGTAATATTCATGTAGTGCTGTCCTCTTTGCTATGAAAGTTTGTGTGTGTGTGTGTGTGTGTGTGTGTGTGTGTGTCTTCAGGACTCACCTTCACAACAACTAATTAAAATAGCTTTTGTATTCCCTTTCTACAGATGAGGAGACCGAGGCTCAATACAGCTAGGGCAGGGGTGGGCAAACTTTTTGACTCGAGGGCCACAATGGGTTCTTAAACTGGACCGGAGGGCCGGAACAAAAACATGGATGGAGTGTTTGTGTGAACTAATATAAATTCAAAGTAAACATCATTACATAAAAGGGTACGGTCTTTTTATTTTCCAGTTTTATTCATTTCAAACGGGCCGGATCCGGCCCGCGGGCCGTAGTTTGCCCACGGCTGAGCTAGGGTCACAAAGACCAGTGAAGAGTCGGGCGTCCAACCGGTGTCTTCTGACCTCAAGGCCTGCTATTTTTCATGTAGCATCAAGGAGGAGAGTTTTATCTTTTGGAAATACCTATCTCCCCCCATTCCTCCATTTTTCTTCTTCAAAACAGAGTTGCAGCTCAGATCAGGCCAGATCCTTGTGCAGTGGAGAGCTCAAAGGGAGGGACGTGGAGCCAAGGTTGAGTTAGGTAGACCTGAGGTGGGAAGTCACAGTTAGAAGGGAGAAGGTGGGGGTGTCAACCCCCTTCTCGTGCAAAGGGAATCAACAGGGGAACAATTTCTCAACAACCAAGCATTGAAGTGGGCAGCGTGCTGTGGGTGACACATGGTCACACAAGACCAGAACTCAGAAGAAAGGGAGGTGACTAGCATTCACTGGGGTGCCCTGTGGGCCGGGCATGCAGCTAGCAAATGTACTGATTTGATTTGATTTGCATAACAGTCTTCGAATGTGGATTTCACCACCTTCAGTTCAGAGGAGGCTGAGTTCAGAAAGGTTAGATCATCTGCTTATGGTCCCCTCGCTGGTGAGCTGTAGAACTCTAATTCAAATCCAGGTTCTATCCTAAATCTGTCAGTAAACTAGTACCTCTCTTTCTCATGTATCCTGGAGTGTGGCCATCTCCCAACAGGGCTTAGTTTGCACTGTTAAGCTGCTATGTCTTTTTTGGTAATTTAGCACATTCGGACACTTGTGGTTAGATTCTCATGTTCTAAACCTCACAACAATAGCAAAGGAGTGAGCAAAGAAAAAAGGGAAGACAAGAGAGTTTTCTAGAAATATAAACTCAAGGTTCAAATGCTCTTTCCATCTTCATTTGTAGGACAGCTGTTGTGATGCCTTCTTCATCCCTAGAGCCCCAGCATTTCATCCCAACCCTTTGTACGCCATAAGCGTCTATAGCAACGGTTCTCAACCTGTGGGTCACGACCCCTTTGGGGGTCGAACAACCCTTTCACAGGGGTTGCCTAAGACCATCAGAAAACACATATATAATTACATCTTGTTTTTGTGATTAATCACTATGCTTTAATTATGTTCAATTTGTAACAATGAAATTGGGGGTCACCACAACATGAGGAACTATATTACAGGGTCGCGGCATTAGGAAGGTTGAGAACCACTGGTCTATAGACACAAGCGGCAAACCTTTCCCACATGCCATTTGCAACTATAGCCACAAACCTCGAAGATCAACGCTGGTCGCCCAATTTTAAAATCAGACTTGTTAGTGACATCTCTGGGTTTGGAAAGAAAATTAATGGGAACTTAAATTCACAAATATTCCAGTGCATATGGAAGAAATGGGGATGGTTTCCGTTTTGGACGCGTGGCAGGTAACTGGGCTCAAGGTTCTCTTGCTAGCTCCCTTCCCACCAACATTCCTTGGCGATCAAGGAGCGGAGGCCTGCCAGCTACTGCCATTCGACACAAAGCCTCATCGCCTCTGCCTGTCTCTATCCCCTCTCCATCCTTGCTGTGGGGTCAAGAAGTGGGCCTTTCCTTCCTTCCTTCATGGTGAGCTGGATGTCACAGGGAGACATCCTTTCCAAGAAGAAGGTCAGGTGACTCCTGGGAAACTCCAAGGAGAAGGCAAGGCCACGTGGTACCAAGTGAGAGGTCTCCTCCTCCTTGTCACCTACACCTTGTTCAGAACGCCATCCAGGACTCGGCAGGAGAACTGACTACCTAACTGTCATTTCTTGAGATTCTGCCATCTGGACGGTGCACGTCCCCTTTATACTATCCTGTCCATAAGGGCCACAGCTAGTGACCAGAACCCAAAGACTGGCAGGGGAAGGCCTTTGGTGGGGAAGTGGAGAGAGTTCATGCCAAGAGTCCTGCTGCCGGGCCGGCATGGCTCAGTGGTTGAGTGTCAACCTATGAACCAGGAGGTCACAGTTCCATTCCCAGTCAGGTCACACACCCAGGCTCGATCCCCACTGTGGGGCATGCAGGAAGCAGCTGATCAGTGATTCTCGGTCATCATCGACGTTTCTATCTCCTCCCTTCCTCTCTGAAATCAATAAAATGTATATATAAAAAGTTCTGATGCTGCCTCTACAAGGCCCACTCTCAAGATTTCGAGCACGTCACCTCCTCTCCCAGGGCTTGTGTTTGCTGAACTAGTTGCTGGATCATCCTGAAGGTCCCCTTATTTCCTGAATGTTCCCGTGTTGCCTCGGGGCCAACCTCACGGTTCTTAGAAGAGATCTCCCACCTGCACAGGCTTGTGGCCTTGCAAGAACAAGCCCGGAGCCCGGGGTCTGGTCTATGTGCTTCTGAGGTTCCCGATCGCCCCGGCACCCTGGCAGAAGGGGGCAGTCTGAGTCTCAGTGTTAACTGTTAACTGTAGCCTGAATGTTTGCGGCTGGGGCCCGGCGGGGGCTCTGTGGACGTCAGGGAGCACCGGGCGCCCATGTGAGTGAGTGTGTGTAAGCGTGCAGTGTGTGAGTGTTTATTTATCCTAGGGGCAGTTGCTAAGTCGGGGGTGTTTGCCAGCAGAGAGCTGCCTGAGTGCTGTGTTTGTTTACTTAGCAGAGTGCAGGGAGGGACAAGGGCTAGACAAGTGCAGACTACATAGCGTTGGTTAGTCACGGGGCCCCTTTGAATGGCCCCATTCTACGGGTTCTGCTGGACCTAGAGAGCCCCGCGGGAACACAGGCTCTGTTTGCCTGCCTCACCAGGGACTCTATTTCTGCCTCTCCTCCCGGCCACGATAGGATTGCTGTTCCCCACGGGGCTGCTGACCTCCTTCCCTTCATGCTGGGGGTCTCCTGGCTGCGGGGCCTTGAGAGAAGGTCGAGGAGAAAAAGAAGGGACAGTGGTCAAATGAAAGAACAACAGATTTGAGTCTGGGCTCCACTGACCAGTAACTGCAAGGCCTTTGGCAGGTCACTGAGCCTCCCTGGGCCTCACCTGATTCTGCATCTCTAGAATGAGGGGACCTCGAGTCCCCCGCAGCTGTACAGACATCTCTTCCAAGAAGACGTGGAGAGCCCTGGCCCGTGTTGCTCAGTGGTTTGAGCATCAACCCACACACCTCAGGGTCTCCAGTTCAATTCCCAGTCAAGGGTTGGGTTGCAGGTACCCCCACCCCGGTCAGGGCTCGTATGGGAGGCCACCAATTGATGTGGCTCTCTCACATCGCTGTTTCTCTCTCTCCCCCTCCCCCTCTCCCTCCCACTCTCTCTATAATCAATGGAAAAAATACCCCCGGTGAGGATTAACAAAACAAACAAACAAACACAACAGACTTGGAGACACACACCAGCTCCTTCCCATCCCGCTGGACCTGTCGGCACAAAGCCTGTGCCTCCAGTCTCAGCCGCACTCCCACCCCTGCTCCCCCGCCCCCTCCCCGCTACCCCCGGCCAGGCATTCCCAGCCCTTAGCTTAGCCTTGGCCCCTCCAGCAGGCATCTGCCCAGGCTGAAACCACTGCACCCAGGACCACCCTCTTCGTCCAGTTAGACAGCGGTTATGCATCCCTGTCTTCAGGACGGAGAGAGTGTGAGAGAGAGGAGACCCCCGCCCCACGCCCTGTCCGCCCCAGCCTCAGGCCAGAGGTGCATCTCCCCAGCATGGAGCTGGCTGACTTTGGGGCCATACTTCTCAGCTGGTGGCACCAGGCCCTCCCAGAGGCCTCTGCCTCCCTCCCCTGCCCGAGGCCATGGCGGTGTGTCTGCGGGTCCCAGGGAGCACTGGCTCCCCAACACAGGCTGGCCGGCAGCCAGGGTGGGGTTCTGGCTCCCGCAGCAGCCAGAAGGGGTGGCAGGAAGCCTGCTGATCCCCTGGGAGAGAGCTCCTTGGCAAGGAGAGGAGAGGCTGCCTGCACTCAGCCCTGCCTCGGGGCCACGGAACATCGTACCCCAAATCTGCCAGGCTGGCTCTGTGCCCCCGTGTCTGCCCACACCCCAGGGGCTTGGGCGGGGCTACCAGCTGGGCCTTTTGGGAAGGGAACCTATAGCTTATTCCTGCTCCTCTCAAAAGCCTGGATGAATTATGAAGAAAAAGGGTTGGTGTTACTTGGTGTCCTCGAGTCTGCAGCCTTCCTGGCTCCCATTAGCCCTGGGACATTCCCGACAGTGTTTGGAGAAGCCGCCAGGACTGCCCGGCTCAGGGCTACGGAGTCCTTCTCCTCCTCCTTATGCCACACCCACCACCCACCTCTGCCCCAACACACACACACGCACACACACACACACACACACACACACGCACACACGGAGTCAGCCTTCTGCCTCCGAGGCTGCTTGTTCTGCCGATGCCACACAGAAGCAGGCGAAGAGCTGGGAAAATCACCCGAAGAGACTCGGTGTGGAAAAAGCAGGGAGAGAGGGAAACCAGCTGCAGAAAGGGCGGCCCGCTGGGGAGGTGGGGCTGCACCTGGCAGACCTCCTCGGTTCTCCTGGGGAACCGGGGCTACGGGGGATGCTCACCCAGCGGGCATGCCACCTTCGAGGGGCTGCCAGGCCCTGATCCTCCAGAGGTCCTGTCCAGTCCTAGACTTGTTCAAGGTGATTCCTGCCCGCTTAAGCCAGGCTCTCCTCAGGGAACTCAGTGAATGAGTCTCCGAGGGCCCACCTGTCATTTCCCCTCTGTCTCTGCCTTGCCTCCATCCGCATGGTACCTTGTAGGATGGTACCAGACAGGCTTTGAACTTGGCATGCGAGTGCGATGGGTTTCACTCTTTCTAACAGCAAAGAGGAAGCAAATCTTGTCTCCATTTGAGAGGTTTCTGCTTTCCCAAGGGAGCAGGAACCACCCACCTCCTTTGGGCTTCGAGGGTCATGTAAGGGCTGCTTCCAGGCATGGCTGCGTGCTCTCGAAGCAGGCGGGGCCGGCAGCACAGTCCCAGGAGGGACGGTCAGCGGATGGAACTGACCCCTTGGTCCCTCCAGGCCACAGCGTGGTTCTGGCATTCCCAGAGGGAAGGCTCCTGACCAAGCAAGGCCCACTGTGTCCAGGTGGCCCATTCCCAAACCCATGTCTATCACAGATCACTTCCCAGAAACTTCCCGAGACGGGAAGTTACAACCGAAGCTGGTTGTTTAGATCGGAAAATCTGGGTATAATGTCATTAGAGAAACCAGTCTCCTCACACGAACCTTCGCCTGCAACCTCTCCCTGCTCCCCCGCCCGTCCGTGCCTCTGCCTGAGTCACGGCAGCAGTCAACGGCTTGGACTCCGAGCCGCGTGACGTGCCAAGTGCTCCCACGCGCCCGCCCGTGACATTTAGTCCTCCTAACGGAGAGAAGTTATTGTTAGCACCGCCTGCCCGGGAAGGCAGGAGGTCTACCCGCCTGTGCGAGCCGTCGGTGGGGACCTGACTTGCAATCTTGGGTTCTTTCCACGCCAGTTCCTGGGAGATGTGCAGGGAAGGGATTGACCTGACTGGCTTCCAGCTGGGCCTTTTGTGGGGGCCTTAGCACCCCCCCAAATCTCTAGGAGCTGAGGCGGTTTTGTGAGAGGTCCTTTTCTCTTCTGTGACTCACTACCCGCCCCCCCAACCTCCTTCCACCCCCAGGTCTCCTTCCTGTGTGCCTGCCAGGCCAAAGCTTGCCTTCTGTCTCAGTGTCACCTCCCCCAAAGCCCCCTCCCCACTCCTCCTGTGCTTCTGTACTTCTAACCCCACCCCACCTCACCCCCACATTCTTGCCCCTGCTTTGGGAGGAGGGCAGGGCTACCAGGGAAGGTGCCAGCACTCTCGGGGCGCTTGGCGCTTAAGGTTGCCTCATGTGCCTTCACCTTGGCTCTGGTTTCGCTGTGGAGCCTGAACTCCGTGGGGATGCTTCTTGGATTTGGAAGGAACCCCCGGGGCCTGCCCCTGCCCTCAGACTTTCTATGTGACCTCGGACAGGAATGCAGCCTGGGCCTTACATTGCGGAGCCAGGTCCAGGATCAGGAAGACAGGCGTGAGGGCAGAGGCACAAAATGTACTGTGTTCTCCTGCCCAGGAATCTGCCCAGGCCCCACCAGTTTCCCAGGGCAGCTGTTGCACCCCCACCTCCTTCACCCCCGCCCCCACCCCATGACCTTAGAACCCCCATCCCAGGCCTCTGGGGAAAGATGATTGTGCAAAAGCCCAGTTTATCCCAAGTAATGCAATGCATACATTAGAGGGGGGAGTGAGGGCGGGGGGGAGGTTTTATCCAAAACACATGCTATGGCCACTATTCTAGTTATCTTGGATATTTCCTGCATGTTTGTCACCATGGCAACTGACTCAGCACGAAACCTTGTTTGCTGGGCCATGGGGTCCGGCGTAACGGCCATGTGGTGTCAATTTGGGCCTCTCGGTGTTTTTCTGTCTCCCCCAGCTTGCATCTCTCTGTCTTTTGTCTCTGTCTCTGCCCCTGGGCCTCTCCATTTTCCTTCTGCAGGAAATGGCCGCTGCTGTGTCCCTGGGAGAGGCAGGTGGAGATGGTGCCCAGCTCTGCCCACCCCAAACCTCCCCTCACCGTTCCTGACAGTCCTGGGCCCAGAGGTCCCAGGATGGACAGGAAAGCCTCATTGTACGGACACGCAGGAGGTCGGCCTTCGGTGGACAAGGGCTTGGCCAGGGTCTGACCGCTTGTTTGGAATGGACCCATTCTGCCTGCCTTCCGACGGCCCCGCGGGAAGGACTGGCCTGGGTTCTGGCAGACACGGGTTAGAGGAATGTGACACTTTCCCTCAGAGCCTTTTTTTAAAAAAAATACTTTTATTGATTTCAGAGAGGAAGGGAGAGGGAGAGAGAGATAGAAACATCAATGGTGAGAAAGAATCATTGGTCGGCTGCCTCCTGCACGCCCCACACTGGGGATCGAGCCCACAATCTGGGCATGTGCCCTGATGGGGAATCGAACTGTGACCTCCCAGTTCATAGGTCGATGCTGGCCTATGAGCCACGCTGGCTGGGTTCCTGGGGGCCTTTCCTCTGGAGACCTTTGAAGGAGATGCTGGTACAGAATAGCAGAGGAGGGACAGAGAAAGCAGAGAAAGGGGGAGGAGCTCCCCAGGAGGGGAGCAGCCCGGCAGCTAAAGGGCAGTGAGGTCTGGAGCACTCTGGTCTCCCAGGCGCTGGCTGCCTCCGGTCCTCTCTCTCAGGGCTGAGGCAGAGCCACCGGGACAGCGGGTCCCTCCACGGGGCACCAGGCAACAGAGAGTGTGTTGACGGCAGCAGCGTGTGAGGAGCTGGGCCAGGAGTCTGGAAAGGGCGGCGTGAGCAGACGAAATGTAAACAGGCAGCTCCAGGAGGTGAGGGCAGCTCCTGGCCCCTCTCCACCCCCGGGTCTTGCTCTCCTACAAGCCCAGGAAGCCCGGTCTAGACAGTTGCTCTCTACCGAGTCTCCTGCACCCACACCCTGTCCGAGAGGCCTCTGCAGACCGCCTTCCCAAATGTCAGATTCGTCCCTGGCCGTTTCTTCCGTGCCTCACCCCGGCTCCCGGAGTGAAGTAGGCCTGGGAGTTGTCATGGACGCTGAACCCCAGGCAGGGCTGCCCCCCCCCCCCCCCGCCCCGGGACTGTTAGGGGAGGGAGGCAAGTGGCTGGGAACCTGGTGGCTGAGTCAGAAAATGCCGTGTCTCCACTCCCTCCTGCAGATGCAGCCTTGGGGTGATGGACCAGGACTGAGAGGGGAGAGGCCGGGGAGGCAGGCCCCAGAGCCATGCATGCCCCACTGCCCATGCCCACACCTACAGCCAGCCTTCTCGGGGGCCAGTGTCACCCCAAGGAGCTGCAATCCTGTGGACTGGACCAAGAAGCCGGGAAACGGTTAGAAAGGCCAGCAGCTCAGCCCGTTGGCACAGGGTCTCCTGGGCTTTGGGGGCCCCCGGGGCAGGGGCCAGTCTCAGGGGAAGGGATTGCCAAGAGTGAGGTGTGTCAGGGCTCTGGTCCTGTGGGAAGGATTTGGGGTGAGCTCCAGGCCCAGTGGGGGATGAAAAGGCCAAATAGGAAACTGAGGCAGGGCCAGGGAAGCGGAGGCTCAGGGAGACCGTGGCTGGCGGCCCGAGAGGACCCAGCGTGGCGGGAAGAGCACGCTATGGAGCCAGATCGACGTGGCTCGAAGTCCATCACGCCTCCTACAGGTTAGAGAAGTCTGGACCCGGCGTTCCCGCCTGTGAAAGGGAGAAGATGCCGATGTTGCAGGGACTCGTAAGGAGTATTTAAGATGCTCTGTGGGGCGTTCCAGCCAGTGTCCACGATCACAGGGAAGGTGCTCGATGGCACTCTTCCTCCCCTGAAGGGGGGTAATTCCACACCCTCCCCCAAGACTCACCTGCTTCTTGTTTCTGGTGGGGCTGGGCTGGGACCACAGCGGTGGGGCGGATGCTGGTAACTGACAGGAGATGTCAGGGACTGTGAGCCCGGACAGCAGGGGAGGGCAGGACGGCTGCCCCTCCCCGGGAGCACAGAGGCAGCTGTAAATGGGAGCAGCCGGTGGGGGTCCCTGCCAGAAACCAAGTGATGGGGTCCAAACCGACCTGCGCCCTTATGGGTACGCCCCTCCCAAGAGCTGTGGGAGAGGCTGAGATCCAGGGGACAGACAAGCCGAGGCCACTAGGTCAGAGAAGTCAGTCCCAGAGGGTCAGAAGCCCAGCGTGCGCAGGGCTGGCCTCGGGATGGGATGGGACGCAGGCAGCACAAACCTGCATGTGACGCCAAGGACCAAGGACAGGGAGCGAGCACATGAGGCTGGCAGCAGATCCGGGAAGTCGGGCTGTGTCCTGCCTGTGCCTCCAGCTCCAGGCCTGGGGCTTTCCAGGTGCCGGGTGGACAGACACAGGCTGGGCCATTCCCACCTCAGGGGCGTGCCCTGTATCCGGTGCTCAGGGTCCAGCAGCATCCCCAGCTCAACTCAGCATCCAAGGCAATGACTTTGGTCCTTACGCTCTGTTGCCTGGAGTGAGCCCGCGGCCTTCTGGGGGCCTCTGTGATTCCATCGGACTAAGGACGCCTTGAAGGAGGAGCGGGCACTTCTGCAGAAGGGGATGGGCCTGGAGACAAAGCCCTGAAGATGGAGGATAAGGGCGGTGAGGTGCTAGGCCAGTGCAGGGCTCAGGCTCACCCCACAGGGGTGCTGTGAGGGATTCAAATCCAAGGGAGGGACCGTCGACTCCTCCCCATCATCTCAGTCCTCCCCACAGAGACCACAGCTCTAGACCCAACTGCCCCCTCCCAGTGACTCAGGCTCTGGCTGCCCTCCTGCCCACGCCCAAGGCCAGGTCCAGTGCCCCGTAACAGGAAGGGCCGCGGTGGGTGCAGGGACGGGGACAGCTGCGGGCATGCCCTCCCCCAGGGTCTGGGTGTGCCAGGAGCGGTCCGGGCGGAGGAGTCCTGCACCTCCCGGCCCGTATCACCCTGTGCTGCCCCAGGAATGTGGGTTTGGGCTGTGGCGGGGTGGACCCCGTCCCTCCTCCCTCCTCCCTCCGCACTGAACACAAGCAGGCCACTTGTTTCTCATTAGCAGCCGGCAGGACGTCACACGGGTGGATGCACATTTCTGTCCATTTGCTGGAACAGTGGGTAATGGTGGTGAGGTTGACAGAGCCCGTGGGACCCAGGGGGAGGGCTGCGGCCACATGGAGCAGAGCCATTTGGAGGCCAGAGGAAACCACGGTCCCTGCTGAAGCCCAAGGCAGCTTGCAATGATACAGGCAGTAAGGAAAGGAAGGACTGACACACGATTGTAGTTATCATAATCTATAATAATAAAAGGGTAATATGCTAATTAGACCGGGCATCCTTCTGGATGACCTTCCAGATGAAGCTGGGGCTGCGAGGGAAGCCCGGGTCCCGGGTGCCAGGGGGAAGTCGGTGCCAGCAGCCGGGGGAAGGAAGGCCTACTCTTGCACGAATTTCGTGCATCGGGCCTCTAGTATATATTAGAATCCTGGAGGAGCTGTGAGTAGAGTTGTTGGTCATCATTGTTGTTAATAATAATAGCTGGCATTCATTTCTTGAGAACCCGCCTGTGCTAGGTGGTTCGTGCATAGTATTTCTTTAGTTCTCACCATAACTCTGTTTTACAGGAGAGGAAACTTGAGGCTCAGAAAGGTTAAGAAAATGACCCCATTTTCACAGCTGATATTCCTGATGTCTTTTTTCATGATGACACATTGCATCTACCAGGGTCTAACCTTTGTGTGCCATGGACACAGTCTTGGAATAATGTTTTTTAAAAATACATCAGATTTACAAAGAAAATCAATGATGCGGAAATGTAGTTGTCAACACATTAAAAATATGTGACATAGTGATATACGTGCTTCTTTATTAACTAACTCATTAACTAACAAGATCTAATAACTATCATATTTTCAAAATAATGGTCTCTGCTAACAATATTTTGTGATATTGGCAAAAACTGCTAAGTGATATCTACTGGTTACAAAGTCACAGGTATTAATAATACCTGTATTCTTTTTTCAAAATATGTTTTTATTGACTTTTTAGAGAGAGAGGAAGGGAGAGGGATAGAGAGATAGAAATATGGATGAGAGAAAAACATTGATTGGCTGCCTCCTGCACACCCTCTACTGGAATCGAGCCCGCAACCCGAACATGCACCCTGACCTGGACTAGAACCGGTGACCTGGCTCATGGGGTCAATGTTCCACTGAGTCACACCAGCCAGACATACTTGTATTCTTTCTTTTATTTTTAATTGATTTCAGAGAGGAAGGGAGAGAGAGATAGAAACATCAATGATGAGAGAGAATCATTGATCGGCGGCTGCCTCCTGCATGCCCCACACTGGGGATGGAGCCCACAACCTGGGCATGTGCCCTGTCTGGGAATCCAACTATGACCTCCTGGTTCATAGGTCAATATTCAACCACTGAGCCACACTGGCCAGGCCATACCTGTATTCTTAATTGAAGGAAATATTAAGTTTCAGTTGAAGGGCAGTGAGAATAAAGATGTGATTTTTCCGCCCCAGAGTTCTATCTGTGGATGCCTCAGGGGTGCAGCTCCAGGTGAGGAGCCCCTGCTTTGGAGGGAAGTTACCACAATCTGGGTGCAAGGTTCTGGGAAGCTCCCTAGAGACCTCCCTTGGCTCAGGAGCCGAGTGCAGACCACTTCCAAGCCTGGAGCTCCGTGCCCGCCAAGGAGCTGCATGGCCTGGCTCCATGGCCTGGCTGCTCAGGACTTCCCTGGGGTTCAGAGTGGCCAGATCCCGCACATTAAAATACAGAGGGCCCCATTAAATTTGCTCTACAGATAAACACTGAATAACTTTTTAGTGTAAGTATGTCCTATGCAATACTTGGGACACACTTACTGTATTATTTTTCTGCTGCCGTGTAACAAATTACCACGAAGGTAGCAGCGTAGGCAGCACCATGCATTAGCTCGCAGTCCTGGGGGTCAGAAGCCAGGCTGGTGCACCTGGGTCCTCAGAGTCTCACAGATATGTGTGTGTGTGTGTGTGGGGGGGGGGGTTGGGGGTGTGGGGGGTGGGCGTTTTCCTACAGGGAGGCCGTGGGACGAATGTGCCCCCCAGCCCAGACTAAATGAAACATCACCTCTCTCTCCTTGGGCTGGAATAAGGTAGCCTCATTGTGGAGAGAGCAGTTATTCTCCTGCAACAGAGCTCGGATGACCAGTTCTACAGGCCTGATGAGTAAACTGCGGGCAACAAAGTAAATTCATAATGTAATGACTTCAGTTAGTTTAGTAGACAAAAGTCCTTCAAAATGATTCATGGGGCGAGAGTGAGAACAATAAAAGGAGTCCTTGCTGCTTAAAGTCTGAAAAGAACCCCCCACCCCCCACCCCCATCAGCCATAACATGTGGGCCATTTCAAGGTCATCTACATTTCTTGCTTAATTCAGAGCAGGACAATGCATGGTCCTCCCAGGACAATTAGGTGCTGCCCCCCGCCCTCCTCCATTACAAATGGCCTTTGTGGAGCAGCCCCTTGGGCCTATCCGCCTCTCTCTGTCTGCAGGGTCCCTACGATGCCCAAGCTACCGATCTGTACCTCTTGGACCACTGTCCACTTCTCCTGGGAGTGACCCCCTTTCTTTCCTATGCCTCATTAGAAGAACCTAAGCTCTGCCATCTGACCTGTCTGGTTTAAATCCTGGCTTTGCCACTTACTTGCTGTGTGACTTTGGATGAGGAACTTCACTTCTCTGGGCCCTGGTTTTCTCAGTTGATAAAACTAAGATAACTGTGAAGATTCTAAAGAGATTGTGCCTCCAGCCTGGCCTGCCTGAGGCTCCAGCAGCCTAACAAATCGCCTCATTTCCACCCGGGCCAACCCTCAACCTCCATTTCCCTCTACCCAGTAACGCTGGGGTAGACCACGTCTCTGCTCAAAACCTCAAAGTGGCTTCTTAGTTCACTTAGACTACAGCCTCGGTGCCTTATGGGGCTGGGACGTGTCCCACCCGCTCACAGCTGCGCTTCTGTTCCCGACCGAGGCTGTTTGCCTCTCTGGGGTTCCCTGGTGTATCTCTGATCTCAGCTGAAGTGCCATTTACTCGGAGGAACCTTCCCAGACGCGCCTGTTAAGCCTCACCGTGGCCTACGCCTTTTCATCAGCTCAGTCATCGCGACTGGGGGAACTCCTTGCAACTCATTGTGTGATGGGTTGAGGCCCGGCTCTCCGCTCCTCCGGGAGCCTCAGGGCCGCAGGAGAGCAGGAACCTGGCTGCTTCCTCCACGGCCGAATCCCCAGGCGCCGGTGCCGTTCTCTCTAATACAGGCGTGTTGAATACAAAACAAAGAAAAAGGTCTCTCCTGGAATGCCAAGGAGCTTGCTGGGAGACAAGGCTGACATATAAAACGGCTCAGAACAACAAAGGCGAATTTGTGCGTAGCTGTCGCCAGATAGCTCGGCCCTCACTCTGGGGGTTTTAGGAATTCGGAGAAAGAGGAAGGGGTATTCATTATCTCATGAAGACTCCGCTTGAGGCCACTCATTCCAGGGGGGGAAGGGAAGAGAGCAGGAAAAAGACCATTTGCCATGTGTCCACCTCATGCCAGAAACCTATCAGGCCATAGCTTCCTTGATCCCCGCAGCTCTCCCAGTTTTGCAAATGGAAAAACGGAGGCCCAGAGAGGTGAAGTAAGTCGTCCAACGTCACACAGCAAGTAAGTGGCTGAGCCAGGCTTCAGACCAGGCGGGTCAGAGGTCGAGGCTTGTGCTCTGATAACCAGACATAGGAAAGAAAGGGGGTGGCTTCCCGCCTCATTCCCAGGAGGCACGGAGAGTGATTTAAATGGGGCTCATGCAGAACAGCGTCCTATCTGCGGTAACTCTGAAGGCTGGGCTTGTTCTGATGCTGAGCTCATGCCACCGAGGGACATGCCGTGTGGGCTCCGAGGTGCCCCAAAGCAAACAGGCCAGGTGGGCTACTCCAGAGCAGCTGCAAGCCCTTGGAGATGGCCCGAACTTGGACAGGCCCCGGGATGAGGGCCTGAGCACTGCGCCCAGCATCTGGCCTTGGGGGGAGGCAGCAGAGCTGGGCCATTTGCAGCCTGTTACAAAGACCCAGGTAAGGAGCTGGGTGGTGTGCGGTGCGTGGTGACTGGAGGAGGAGCGGGAGGGGTCGTCTCTGCCAGGCTGACCTCAGCTGGATAATGTGATCAGCCTGTCATGGTTCTGAGCCCTGATTTGAGAAGAACAAAGAGTTCAGGCCCCTGTGCCTCCTCCAGCCCAGGAATGCAGCTGGGGCCAGGCTGTGACCAATCGGGAATGCAGGTTGGGAGCGAGGCGAATGCAGTGTGTACAGCCAGGCTTTCATGCATTGATGGGGGCCGGGCTCACAAAGCCAGGCTGACATGCCCCCGGGCTTCCAGCTTTGATATCCCAGCCCTGCCTTGGGGGAGCAGAGCATCCCCAAGCCGTCAGGCCCCGACTGCCCTGCTGTGGCCCTTCAGGTGGTGGTGAGTGGGGAGTGGAGAGTCCACATCCATAGCCCCTCCCACCCCTCCAATGTTCCCAGGTACCAGCATCTTCCTGTCCATCTCGCCATCTCAGGAAGTCTGAGGAATAGACGGGGGCTGGGGGGAAGGGAGTTACAGCTTAGCCCCCTGCCTGTCCTCAGGGCTGGGAGAGATGAATGCACAGACAGACAGACAGATGTCCCATGGGAGAGGCTGCCAGGCCGCAGGCAGCCACTGCTGGCAGGTCACGGAGACCTCTGGAGGCCACCCCCTCTGGGGAGAGGAATAATGTTGGGGTTGGGGGGGTCTGACTCCTGGCTTAGACGGCTGAATGTGTTCTGCATTCCGAAGCTCCCGGCCTCCCCTCCCAGCGCCTGCGTCTGTTCCCAGTGGCCAGTTGGAGCAGCGTGGGGTCCTCCGGGCCTGCCCTTCTCTGCCCTCTCAATTATCCACCGCTCCCTCCCGCCCGCCTCCTCCACGCTCCTCCTCTCCTCCCGGGTTTAACTGCGGCAGCGACTTACAGGTTACACACCACATGTATGTACCCTGATCATTTGATCTTCAGAAGAAACCTGCGGAGCAAATGCCCTTACCCTCACTTTGTGCAGGAAGGGAAAGAAGGAGGGAGGCTTTGGGAGGCAAGAAGGAGGCCATTGGGGGGCACGCCCAGGGATGGGCCGTTGCGTCAGATGATGGCAGGGGAGGGGATGGACAGCATGTCAAGGCTCCAGGGACTAAAATGGCTCAGGATGTGGGGAGGGGATGGACAGCATCCCCAGGATGTCAAGGCTCCGGGGACTGAAATGGCTCAGGGTGTGGGGACCAGGAGCTTGGAAGGACTTGTTGGAGGTGAGGGTTCAATGTCTGTGACTAATGAACTGTGTCCAGTGCTCTGCTCTACTTCCCCTGCCTCGTGTGCTCGCATGGGAAGACCTGGATGCTACACCGAGATCTAAAGGACTCGTGATAGCTTTTAAGTGTGTCTCTTTTATACATACATATACATATACATACATATATACACATATACACATATACATATACACACATATATACATACATATACATATACATACATATACATACATATACATATATACACATATACACACATACACACACATATACATACATATACACACACATATACACATATACACACATATACACATATATACATATACACATATACACACATATACATATATACATACATATACACATATATACATATATACACATACACACATACACACATATATACACATATATACATATACACATATACACATATATACATACATATACATACACATATATACATACATATACATATATACACACATATACATATATACACATATACACACATATATACACATACATATACATATATATACATATACATATATACACATATACACACATATAGACACATATATACATACATATACACACATACATATATACATACATATACACACATATACATATATACATATATACATATATATACATATATATGTTTTTGGTTGCTGTTGTTAATCCTCACCTGAGGATATTTTCCCATTGATTTTTAGGGAAAGCAGAAGAAAGAGGGAAAGGCAGAGAGAAACATCAATGTGAGAGAGACACATCGATTGGTTGCCTCCTGCACGAGCCCCCGACCATTGCTCAGACCGGGGAGGAGCCTGCAAGCAAGGTACGTGCCCTTGACCGGAATCAAACCCAGGACCCTTTGGTCCGCAGTCCGACGCTCTATCCACTGAGTCAAACCGGCCAGGGCTCACGCGTGCCTCTTCAGCTGCAGGTGCAGTGGCAGTGAGCGACCCTGAAGCGTCTCTGCCGTGAGAATTGCTGGGTGGAAGGACAGACGGAGGGCTTTCCCAGAGAGACTCCTGGGCTTCGGAGCGCAGCAGGGCTCCCAGCTGGGATGCACCAGATGGGATTTTGATGGAGTCGGAAGCACGGGTGGGAGGAGCCCTGGCGTCCCCTCCGTAATCGCTCTCCCCGACCCACACAGTGTGAGAAGCAGAGTCCTGAGAAAGCGCCCAGGCCTTTTTGGCTGAAGGAAAAAGTCTGCTGCAACCCCGCTCGCTAAGTGCTGGCTTGATTCCTTCGGGCCTCAGGCAGCCCCTGGGTAAGAATCAGAGTCCTTCCAGAGAGAAAACCCTCTCTCCTGCATCCGGAGGGAAAGATCCTGGGAGGGACTCTGCACGGGTTCAGCTTGAGGGGTGCTCGCCACCCCAGGCCAGGTCACAGTGGCCCCGGAAACAAAGCGCACGTTTGGACAACGGATGAAAGAACGCAGGGAGGGAACGGGTCACCAAGACAGAGGGACAGCACGGACACTGCTTCTACCTGCAGCATGAGCTGGGCAGTCACCCCGCTGTGAGCTTACTCCAAAGCAAGTTCATTACAGCATTTAGAACAGCCTCTGCGCTGGCCAGGTAGCTCAGCTGGCTATAGCATCATCCAGATACACCAAGAGAGTGGGTTTGATTCCCAGTCAGGGCACATAACAACATATCCACATCTCTCTCTCTCTCTCTCTCTCTCTCTCTCTCTCTCGCTCTCTCAAATCAACCAATCAAAATAAAATGTTAAAAAAAAAACAACCTCTGTTTTTATTAATAGGAAAACAGGCGAATAAATTATGGGATCTTTTATGGAACCCTATGCAGCTGATAAAAAGACTGACATAGAACTATATATCTGCATATGGAAAATGCCTATAATATATTCAATAAAGACAGCATGTTTCAGAACAGTCTATATAATATTATCTCACTTCTGTAAAACAGAGCAAAACAAACCCTATGTATTTATATATTTATGTATTTAACAGTCACTTTTTTAAAAAATATATATTTTATTGATTTTTTACAGAGAGGAAGGGAGAGAGAGAGAGAGAGTTAGAAACATCGATGGGAGAGAAACATCGATCAGCCGCCTCCTGCACATCTCCCACTGGGGATGTGCCCGCAACCCAGGTACATGCCCTTGACCGAATCGAACCTGGGACCTCTCAGTCCGCAGGCCGACGCTCTATCCACTGAGCCAAACCGGTTTCGGCAACATTCACTTTTTTAAAGTTTGAAAAGCTATACACCAAACTGTTAATAACATGACCTCTATATACTTACATCTTTTAAAAATGTGGGTTTTTTTTTCGTGTGTGTGTGTTTTGTTTTGTTTTGTTGTCTTTTTTACCAATGGCATATATTGCTTTTGTATTGGAAAACGAATATAAATGGAAAGGAAAAAATCCAATACTCTTAATCTGTAGGAAAGTAATATGCAGTACAGGACAAGTCAATGAGCCTAGCCCAGGGGTGGGCAAACTTTTTGACTCGAGGGCCACAATGGGTTCTTAAACTGGACCGGAGGGCCGGAACAAAAGCATGGATGGAGTGTTTGTGTGAACTAATATAAATTCAAAGTAAACATCATTACATAAAAAGGTATGGTCTTTTTTTTTTTTTTTTTTAGTTTTATTCATTTCAAAAGGGCCGGATGTGGCCCCTGGGCCGTAGTTTGCCCACGGCTGGACCTAACCAGTGTGGCTCAGTGGCTGAGCTTTGACCCATGAACCAAGAAGTCATGGTTCGATTCCCAGTCAGGCACATGCCCGGATTGCAGGCTTTATCCCCAGTAAGTGTGTGTGTGGCGGCGGGCGGGGGGTGGGGGGGTGTGGGGGGGTGTGCAGGAGGCAGCATAGATGATTCTCTTTTATCATTGATATTTCTATCTCTCTTTCCCTCTGCCTTCCTCTCTCTGAAATTAAAAAAAAAAAAAAAAAAAAAAGCCAATGACACGCACCAGATCACAGGCTGGAAAATAGGTGGTTCTTAGAACCCTGACCTGCAAACTGCCCAGGAAGTGAACTTTCTGTAAGTGTCTGTCCAGTCAAGCTGCAGGGACAGAAGGGTGGTGGGGACACAGGGGGAACCCGGGTGTCCACGAGGCAGGAGCAGAAGCTCAAGCTGAGGGGTGACGTGGGTGTTAATCCCTTCTGGGTCTTGCTGATGCCATGGATGCATCCCCTACCCTGTCAGCATGGCCCACCGTGGCGACACACACTGAAGGCCAGGAATGGGTTAAGCCAGAGTCCTCGCTGGGGAAGGAGAGCCCTGGGTCTCCTGAAACACGAAAGGAGGTCAGTGGCTCCTGGTGGTGATGAGAAGTGAGGAGGCTCAGGTCTGCAGCAATTAGAGTCTCCATCTGAAATGTAAACCAGGTTCTTGACCGAATGCCCTCTTTCCCTCATCTGGTGCCGGAGTCCCAGAGGAAGAAAAAGAGGACAATTCAGCTTTTGGAGCTCTGCCTTATGGAGGCCACAGCTGTGTGTTGGGGGCTGGGGGGGGGGCAGGATGACCCAAGATGGGGAGCGGGGACAGCTCGGCCACTCCTTCCTTGCTCCCAGGTTCCCCGGACACTAACTCTCAGCAGCCAGGATTGCCCATGCTAACTTCTTCCCGATCCCTGAGATCTGGGGCCCTGACAGTCATCAGGTGCTTGAGTAATTACGCTGGTAGAAGCCCCCAGCACCACGCCCATATGCCTGCGATGCTTCCCCACACCGCCCACCCCCACCCCCTTCAGAAGGGGAGGCACTGAAAACAAGATTAGTTGAAAATTTGCTCAAAAAGCAGATCCAACCCAGATCCTTTCCCCTACACTGCACTCCCATTCTTAGCAAAGAGTAGACCTCTCTTGGGGGGGGGGCTCTTTCTCTAGACCAGCGGTTCTCAACCTGTGGGTCGCGACCCCTTTGGGGGTCGAACGACCCTTTCACAGGGGTCGCCTAAGACCATCGGAAAACACATATATAATTACATCTTGTTTTTGTGATGAATCACTATGCTTTAATTATGTTCCATTTGTAACAATGAAATTGGGGGTCACCACAACATGAGGAACTGTATTAAAGGGTCGCAGCATTAGGAAGGTTGAGAACCACTGCTCTACAGTCTAGAGCAGTGGTTCTCAACCTTCTGGCCCTTTAAATACAGTTCCTCATGCTGTGACCCAACCATAAAATTATTTTCGTTGCTACTTCATACCTGTAATGTTGCTACTGTTATGAATCGCAATGTAAATATCTGATATGCAGGATGGTCTTAGGCGACCCCTGTGAAAGGGTCGTTCGACCGCCAAAGGGGTCGCGACCCACAGGTTGAGAACCACTGGTCTAGAGGCTATTGAACAGTTTCTGGACTGAGGGACATTGTGCACAGAGGCGCACGAAAACATGAGAATTAAGTGCAGGTTTGTCTATTGAGTGTTGAGACCGCCAGCCTTCCATCCCTGAACGGTGCAAACCAGGCTTATGCTGCTCAGGCAGCAGACCTGATAACGTTTCTTTGGGAAACTTTATAAAATGACTTCAAGGGTTTCTCAAGGGAATGGCTTAGCCAGATCATCCTATGGTGACATTTACAATTGATGAGCCCTGCCCAGGCACCGATGAGCGCCTCCGTACAGCGTTTTAGTCCCCTGCCATAAGCAGCAAGGAGCACCAGCATGTAGAAGAAAACTTCTAACACGAAGAACAAAGGCACAAACAAACAAAAGACAAACAATCTTGGAGGAAACAATCTGCAGGGAGAAGAAAACTCATCTACTTAGAACGATGTGATCTTGTCTCGAAAAGATGAAGATGGGATGTTTCAAGACAAAAATTCTCAGGGAGCAAAAACAGAGCTCTTGAAAATTAATTCTGATAGGAGTAAATTTAAAAAAAAAGGTAATCATAGCTAAACAGGTTGAAGATTACTCAGAAAGTAGAGGGGAAAGTTAGGAGAAAAGAAATCAGAAGGCACATTCATGATGGCTAACATCCAAATGATAGGAATTCCAAGAACAGAGACTAGAGAAAATAGAGGTTAAAAGTAATCAAAAGCAGAATTCAAGAAAGTTTCCCCAGTCTACATGTGAGTTTCCAGATTGAAAGAACCCACTGAGTGCCCAGAACAACCAATGAAGGAACACCCCGCCCCCCCCAACACACACACACACACACACACACACACACACACACAGACAGTTACATGGTCATGAACTTTCAGCAGTGAGGGACAAAGAGAGGACCTTATCTGCTTCCAGAGAGAATAAGCAGGTTTCACACAGAGAATCAGAAGAGCAGAATAACTCCACCAAAAATACAGGAGTAAAACGGGAAAGGAACACATGGAAAGAGAGGACTTTATACAAGAGAGAAGGGAACGGGGCCCAAGTCAATGAGAATGTGAGGGAAGGTCCCAAGTCAACAGCTTTGCAGCCAGCATAGGGAGCCCCCAGTTCAGACTGGCTCCCCCAGAAGCTGCAGGAATGATCTCTTCAAGAAAATGAGACCGATAAAATACCTAAGGAATTTGAGATGGTGGAGAGGTGATTGGGGAGAGTTGGGGACTACATTCGTGACAAATATGCAAAAACAAATAAACAAAACCAAAATGATTTTTAACTCCATGAGGAAATGTTTGCATAAAAGGGGAAATAATTATATACTATGACTGGGCAGTGAATAGGACATGATAGGGTAAATATTGAATATTGATCTAACCACAGTCATGATCTAATTATGATACCCCTGTAATGAGGTAGTTATTGATCATAGGAAAGGAGGAAAGGGAAGGCCAGGCATTATAGGCATGTCATTGGGCAGCTTCACCAGGAAGCTGCAACTTTGCACTCCCTGGGGAACCACCAGTCCATTCCCTGAAAATCACTGGGGGAAGAGGCCCAACAGAAAGGTGAGATAGACACATGCACGGAAAAGTTGGGGTGATGTAGGGAACGTGCCTGTCAGTCAAACCTGGGAACAGAGATCATTGACTGGAGGGGGCGGGGCTCACTGCAAACCCAGGAGAATTTGGGGATACATAATCCCCAAACAAAGGACTTTGCTCTCTTGGCTCCTGGTGCTCTGGGCTCTGGACTCCTGGGGCTCTCTTGCATTTACTGGCCTCCATAGCCACATGGCCCTGAGGAGCCCACATGCAATGGACTGATGAGCTGCAGTGGGAGCACAAACGAAGCCGGCCTGATGCTGGATTGGACTGGGTCCCACTATGGAATGGAAACTCTGGGCCATGGCTTTCACCCTAGCTCTGCCCAACGCAAAATGGGACTTCCTCCTCGGAGGGACAAAGAGAAATGGAACCTTAGGAACTCAGGGGTTTAATTCCACGGAAATAAAGTCTCTACAATATCTCATCTTGCCATGCAGGTCAGAACATTCTTCTTCTCATGACATTGCAAGAATCCCACATTCCCTGGCAACAGGTGGGGATAAGGAGGACTTCCACCAATAACATCTATAATATTCTGTCTATGGCAAATGAAGGTAAAAGTACCCCTGTAAAGAGTGGTAAGGTAGAACTAGCCCTGGACTTGCCCTCAAGAGATCTGGCTTCAGTGTAAGTCTAGCATCAAGGGGAGAAACATCGCTTTCATCCATTTTCTGGGACTCTCAAAAACAGTGAGAATAGCTCTAGGGCAGTGGTCGGCAAACTGTGGCTCACGAGCCACATGAGGCTCTTTGGCCCTTTGAGTGTGGCTCTTCCACAAAATACCGACTTCTGTGCATGGGCCACAAAGTTTCAATGGCACTGTACGTGAGTGCCTGCACATGGTATTTTATGGAAGAGCCACACTCAAGGGGCCAAAGAGCCGCATGTGGCTCGCGAGCTGCGGTTTGCCGACCACGGCTCTAGGGCCCCAGCCCCAGAGATGCCCAGCTCAGCTTCCCATCATCTCAGGACTCTCTTCCCACCACAGCCTGGCCCCACACATCCATCTCTTGGTCATCTCCAGGTCACTGGCCTTCATGTCCACCCCCCGCCCCCACCCCGGAGTGAGCAGGTGTGGGGCCCTTCAGAGTCCCCAGCTTTGGCTGTGTGGCAGAAGAATGCAGGGGGGAGAGGAGATAGCTGGGAACTATCTTGGGGGCCCAGGCTGGAGAAAGATGGAGGAGAGAAGAGAAAACACGAGGTGGGGGTGTGTGTGGGGAGAAAGGGACTCACCCTGCGGAGAGAAGAACAACAAATCAGAGGTAAATCCACTCCCAGGCAGGAAGCCGAGCCTGAAACCAGATAAAGCCACAGAGGTTCAAAGGGAGAGTGACACCCAAACAAGAGAGCAGCTCTTAATCCCCCCCGAGAAAGAGGGGAGCGAAGAGCTCAGGCCCGGGAGGAGGGAGACCGCTGCTTTGTTTAACTGGGATTGAAAACACAGCCCTATTGAGAGGCTGGGACTTTGAGCCACAGGCCCTGAGGGGTAGTTGCCAAGTTGAAGGCAGCCCAAGGCTGCCAGCTTTTCCCTCTTTAGTTCTGGGCTTGGCAGTAATGAGGCGAAGGGCCAGGACTTTTAACTGGTGGGGTCAAAAAGGTTTCCTTATTAGACAAACAGTGGGAGGAGGGGGTCGCTGCATTGGAGTCTGAGCTTGGAACAGGAAGCTTCCGAAGAGGCTGGGCCAGGGGCCAGTTCCTTCTACACCCAGCCCTGCCCCTGGGCCCCCGGCCCTTCAGCTCAGTCCCATTCCAACTCCTGCCACGTCACCATAGCTTGAAGGGGAAACCGGAAAGGCGGATGGGGGAGGGGGCCTGCCCTAAGGCTAGTTCTTGACCTGTAGGTCAACACCTGGGATAAGATCGACTTGGGGAGGGTGGCCCTTAGCCTGTGGGCAGGGGGGCGTGAGGGAGGGTAGCCCAGCTTGGTGTGCAGCTGCTGTGGCCCGGGCTCTGGGTCCTGGGGTCTGAGGCTCACACCCTACTGGGGTTCCCTAAAGCTGCTTGTCAGCCTGCAGTCTGCAGAGAGGAAGGCTTAGGAAGTAGTATCCAGGGGCCAGTGGCAGGTGGGGGGGTGGGGGTGGGGGAGGGTCCCCTATCTTCTCACTCACGCATCTCAACCAGAGCAGCTTCTTTTTTAGGCCCTTGATATATCTTCCATGTAAGACTTCAGTAGAAGAAACTATCACAGAGCCTTTAGGGTTGAAGAAGCCCTGCCGTGGGGTGCGATGCTCTGTAGGAGAGATCCAGGCACCTCTATTTTCATAACAGTATCTGCGCAGCGGGCCCCCCAATGTAATTCATTCACTGAAAGCCATTCAAGACATTATTTATTTACTAGAGGCCCGATGCACGAAATTCATGCAAGAATAGGCCTTCCAGCCCTAACCGGTTTGGCTCAGTGGATAGAGCATCGGCCTGCGGACTCAAGGGTCCCAGGTTTGATTCCGGTCAAGGGCATGTACCTTGGTTGCAGGCACATCCCCAGTAGGGAGTGTGCAGGAGGCAGCTAATCTATGTTTCTCTCTCATCGATGTTTCTAACTCTCTATCCATTTCCCTTCCTCTCTGTAAAAATCAATAATATATATATATATATATATATATATATATATATATATGAGAGAGAGAGAGAGAGAGAGAGAGAGAGAGAGAGAGAGAGAGTAGGCCTTCCTTCCCCAGGCTTCCAGCACCGGCTTCCCTCTGGCACCCAGACCCGGCCTTCCCTCACAGCCCAGGCTTCGTCCAGAAGGTCTTCCAGAAGGACGGCTGGTCTAATTAGCATATTACGCTTTTATTATTATAGATACGATGGGATCCAAAGCAAGGCTACCCGGAATGTGCCACCGCAGCACACAGACTATTTCCAGCTGAAAACACCAGAAGCCCAACAAACTCAGGAAGAGTTTTTACCTCCCCCTTCCTGACCTAAAGAGCTTCAGCTAGAAAAACCCGCTCTAAGAAGGGAACCTTAGCCGAATCGCCTTAGCGCTTCTGGTTTAAGTGTGGCGGACTGGGAGGATCCGAACAGAAATCTGATTTCTCGTGTCCCGCTGTTTCTGAATGACCCCGCAAGAGCTTGTGCACCAAATTTGCTCTTTCTCCCACCTGTGAATCGCCTCCTTCCCTGTCCTTAGTTCAAATTGACATTTTGTCTCCCTGTCTTTGGAATTGCCATGCTTAGGTGAATTTGCTGTGCACCTGTATTCAAATCTGGTTTTTCTCCTGTGAATCTGCTCCTGAATGTCATCTAAATTATTCGACCAGCCATAACTAAATGGGAAAGGGGAAAAGCTTCCCGACCCCCCACAATATGCCCGCTAGTTCCACAGGAGGTTTGAGGCAGCTTACAAAGAGATGGGTATGATAAAACAGAGGTACATGTAAATGGGAATAAATTATCAGAGACAGCGTCCCTGAAAGGAAAGCAAGAGTAGGGAAGAGAAGCGTGTACATGCAGATGACAAAATCCTATAGATATTCTACGTAGTAAAAATATCGTACATAAGAATATTCCTTCCCTCCAAAATGCAGGTTTTATATGAACATCAGTGACTAGAGCTGTCTATTGTTCTGATGTGGTCCATTTCCAGGTCAAGGCCAGTGAAAGACAGTAAAAACTTCAAACAATCTGATATTGGCTTTGACAGGTTCCTTTACAACCAGAGAGAAAATTCGTGGTCCGTATGGAGTGGCTGTGCTTGAGAACCCCAATTGCTCCCCATGTAAAATAGGGCCCTAGGTCCTCGACCCGCCATCCAGCCCCTCTCCAAAGCCTGTCTGAGTCCAGTGGCGCTTGAAGAAGACAGAATAAGGGTCACTCACGCCTACTGTACAACTGATCCAGGTATCAAGTTCAAGGTGATGTCATGTCACGGGCAGGGAATTCGCTTTATGGCGATTCCACCACCTTCTGGCTTTGCGGCCTTGGCGAAGTCGTTTCACTTTTCTGTTTTCCGATTCATGGAAAAGAGAATAAGCTCACCTACCTTGCAGGCTGTCATGAGGATTAGAAACACTGCCTTTAAAAGCGGGTCCCCTTTCTGATAAGAGCCTGGGAAAGGAAACTGTGGTTTTCATCACCAGAGAATCATATGAGGGGTGGGCAAAAGTAAGTCGTCTACAGTTGTGAGGACATGAAACACAGAGTTAGTCAAGCTACGGTAGTCATCATCACCTGTATGTCTTTTTCCGCATGAACAACTGTAAACCTGTGTTTGCCCAACCCTGTGTGTCTAGGCTTCTGAAGTTCAGTTCCCAGAGAAATGCTTTCATTAAACAATGTGTTAATGTTTGATATCAGTGTGTGTCAAAGTTATAAAAAGCCTGCCTCTTCTGAAAGACTTTCGTCGAAGATCTTGTTCCTCATGTTGACCATTCAGTATCCTTGCGATATTATGCTTGGATGTGACAAATGGCTTTAAATTTAGCACCAAAGATTTTCTATATTTTGTTTGCTTTTTATCAAAGGGAATCGCAGGATTTTCATTTTTGTTTAGTTGCCAAGTAGCCTAGAACTAAGCTCAGTACAATATAAAGCCTTTCCTCTCCCTCCCTATGTGGTTTTGATTTTTTATTTCCCTTTTTCAGCCTTATTTTGTATGTATATACTACCATAGCTATGACTTCCACTACTGCCATTGTTATTACTGCTGTGCAGCATGTGGACAGTGTCCATGTCAACATTTTCCTGGGCCCCGCGATCCTGGAAATAGTGAAATAGGAAATCCCCACCTTTCGTGTTCCAGAAAACGGCTAACTCCAAAGTACCACCCTCCCCCAGAGCGGGGAGAAGACCCCTCCATGCCCCACTTGCTTATGACAAGACCAGACACAGACCCTCAAAATCCCCTTTCTTGGCCTCATAAATAAGTATGTGAACTGCTTGTCCCCACTGATCAAGGGGAATTGAGTGCTTGTTAATGGGACTTGAGTGAAGCTTCTCTCCTTCCTCCAGAACCCTGGACTCTGGGCCACCCTCGGCCAGCAGATAGCCATCCGAGAGCAGGCTGGCCTCAGGGTGAAATATTCTCTCATCTACTCACCCATCTTCTGCTTCCCTGGGCCTGGTTCTTTCTGGCCTTGTTTACTTCTCTCTAGGAAGAGAAAGTCCCCTTTTGCCAAACTATTTGAGATGCTTGCAGATCTCCAGGGCAATAGTGTTCCCCTTACTGCACTCCTCCCTTCCCTCCCCCCAATCTTGCAAGAATCCTTTTTTTTATTGCTTAAAGTATTTCAAAGGATATTACATATGTGTCCTTTTTTCTCCCCACCCTTGAATATCCCCTGGCCTCCCCTACCCCCCAGTGTCTTATGTCTATTAGTTATGCTTATATGCATGCATACAAGTCCTTTGGTTGATCTGCAAGAATCCTTTTTAAAAGTTTATCCTCACGAAGCCTGGATTTGTTATTTATTTATAATAATAATTATTATTATTTTGTTAATCCTCACCCGATGATATTTTTCCATTGATTTTTAGAGTGGAAGGTAGAGGGGGAGACAGAGAGAAACATTGATGCGAGAGAGACACGTCTATTGGTTGCCTCCCGCACTAAGGCCAGGGCCAGGGATTAAGTCTGAAACCGAGGTACATGCCCTTGACTGGAATCGAAAACCTGGACCCTTCAGTCCATGGGCTGATGCTCTACCCACTGAGCAAACTGGCTAGGACTGGATTTGTTTTTTACTTAAAAATAGTAACTGGCCATATAAAGAGCATACACACATGCATGTACATATGTGTCATCTCGTTTGAGTTTCATGGTAACCAGACAATAAAGTCAATATTCTTAGCAGGTTCCATTTACCAGCCTGGAAACTGAATCTCAGGAAACGACTCACCAGTACAGAGTACAGATGTGCGGCCTGGTGTTCTGTCGATAGCTCTGGGTTCCCCTTGCTACAGCATCACTAACCTTTCCTGGAAGTGGGCAAGGAATAATCAGACCCTGTGACAGCCCCGGGAGCGTGCTCTCCTCTGGTCCTTGGGGTCTCTGACCGGGCCCAGATGTGAGGACTCACGTGCATGGCGATGCTTGTTGTTTGTTTCCCCGGGAACTTGCAAGCTGTTCTGATAATTAAGAACATTCTCCAGTTAAGATGGGGGATGATCCGGTGTGAAGCACTCAGCACAGAGATGGCATCCAGTCAACTCTACCCATGAGTGTCCTCCCTGGGCACTGTGGGGGAGGTGCTCCTCAAGTCATATCTTTTTTTTAAAAGAATATATTTTATTGAATTTTTTACAGAGAGGAAGGAAGAGGGATAGAGAGTTAGAAACATCGATGAGCGAGAAACATCAATCAGCTGCCTCCTGCACACCCCCTACTGGGGATGTGCCCGCAACCAAGGTACATGTCCTTGACCGGAATCGAACCTGGGACCCTTTGGTCCGCAGGCCGACGCTCTATCCACTGAGCCAAACCGGTCAAGGCTCAAGTCATATCTTGCCTAGTTTCAAGTGAATTTGAGGTTTTAGCTTAGCTACTTCAATTAATCTCTCAACAACTTAATGAGGTAAGTGATTATCTCCACTGCCCAGCAGAGAAAACCGGGGTTAATCCTTTGGTCCATCTGTCTGTGGGTTCGATGCTAATAGTTATTATAGATCAGAGACAAAAAGAACACTGTGAGCTATGCAACAGTACCCAAGTGTTTGGAGGAGGAAGTCAGAGAAATTAAATAATTTAAACCATTTGCCCTAAGACAGCAGAGGCCGTTTTTCCTGGAATCTTCTGACCTTCCCTCCTCTTCATATCTCCCCCCTCCTGCTCCTCCCTCAGGTTTTTTTTTTTTTAATCACCTTTTCTCAAGTCACATTTTCCATGCACATAGTTTAAAGATACCTAGAGTTCTGTAAAGCTTGATAAGAAATCTCAGGAGTAACTTCTTCAACTCTTTTTTTTTTTTTTTTAACTATTCTGTTGACTGATTCTTTACTTACTAAATAGCAAGCTGATACTACTACTTCTAAATTTTCTCATGTTAGACATTTCTTAAATTTCCCTCATGTAGGCGCTGTTGCATTCTCCATCATGGAAGAGGAGCATGTGTCCCTCTTTGGCCGGATCTCCCTGCCCACACATGCCCTTCTTGCCCCACTCACCCGCCATCTCCTCAGTACAGTTGTTATTGGTGGGGAGCATTTCTTATCCTTGCCTGTTGCCAGGGGGGGTGTGGGATTCTTGCAATGAGAAAAGGAATGTTCTGAGATGTGCACGGGAGGAGGAGATATTGTAGACAGCTTTACTTGTGTGGAATTCAACCCCTGAGTTCCCAAGTTCCCATTTCCCTTTGTCCCTCCGAGGAGGAAGCCTCATTTTGCGTTGGGCAGAGCTAGGGTGAAAGCCATGGCCCAGAGTTTCCATTCCATAGTGGGACCCAGTCCAAGCCAGCATCAGGCCGGCTTCGTTTGTGCTCCCCACTGCAGCTCATCAGTCCATTGCATGTGGGCCAATAAATGCAAGAGCCCCAGGAGTCCAGAGCCCAGAGCACCAGGGGCCAAGAGAGCAAAGTCCTTTGGGGATTATGTATCCCCAAATTCTCCTGGGCTTGCAGTGAGCCCCGCCCCCTCCAGCTAATGATCTCTGTTCCCAGGTTCTACTGACAGACACGTTCCCTACATCACCCCAACTTCTCTGTGCGTGTGTCCATCTCCCCTTTTTGTTGGGCCCCTTCCCCCAGTGATTTGCAGGGAATGGACTGGTGGTTCCCCAGGGAGTGCAAAGTTGCAGCTTCCTGGTGAAGCTGCCCAATGACATGCCTATAATGCCTGGCCTTCCCTTCTCTCCTTTCCTATGATCAATAACTACCTCATTACAGTGGTATCACAGATATAAGCCTTAGGGGTGGAGAGAGAGAGAGAGAGAGAGAGAGAGAGAGAGAGAGAGAGAGAGAGAGAGTATGTGACGTAGGAAGGAGGATGGAGGCCAATTGATTTTAGGTACACTGACATCCAGGCAAAAGAAAGATTTCTTTTCCCCCCCAGAAGGGAGGCTATTGCCCTTATTCTAGAAAAGTTTTCCTGGAAAAGTTCAAGAGAAATATCAAAGTATAGTTAGGTTGACCTTACTTGTACTTTGCAGATGGTGGTTGTCCAGGGCCCAGAGGATAACGTCTATTTTATTAATAACAAAGGAAGAGCTGTGGCGGAAGAGTTCGCATTGGCCCAGATTTCTGGAGATGCTTCTTGGGGACCCGTAGGCATGGACTAGTCCCTGGATCGCTCCCTAGATCCCAGGGGAGAGAAGCTTCAGAGCAGGTGGTTTTCCTTCTCTGTGTTTGTTTTATGTGCTCTCCCCCCTACACTGCCAGTTAAAAGGGAACATTGCACCCCAAAACTGGGAGTGAAGAATCAGAGGTGCACTGAGATGATCACAGATTCAGGTGTGTGTGTGTGTGTGTGTGTGTGTGAGAGAGAGAGAGAGAGAGAGAGAGAGAGAGAGAGAGAGAGAGAGATTGGGGTGATAGAAAGAATCTCAAAACCTTCCTGAGAGGAGCAGGATAGTGGTGTAAGGCAGCTAATGTTAAGGTCAAAGGAGCTGAGCAGAGACGTGTACCTCAAGTGGACAGCGGGGAGAGGGGCCAGGAAAGCCTGCAGACGCCACCACCGTGGCCTGGCCCTCCCCTTGGAGCCGGGCTGTGGGCCCTGAAACCCTGCTGGCCCAAGCCCCGTCTGCCGCTCTCCTCACAAAGCCTGGGTTGTGCTCTTGGCAGGGCTGGGCCTCCCTGTCACTGAGGTCCTGGCTGGGGCCGCCTGCCCTGGGAGCCTCCCTTTGCAGCCAGAGGCCCCAGATTTGTCCCAGTGCCAGTACCTAATGAGGAGCTCATTTGAATCATGAAAGTACCGGAGCAAGGAGACATGCTAATTAAAGTGATCGCTGTTCGTTAATTAAGCAATAATTCGCCCAGAGAGGTCATTCTCATGCAAATAGAGCCCTCTCGGGTGAGGTAAGGGCTTTGGGCAACAGCTGAGGTCTGTTAAGAAGGCCCTGAGCATTGGAGGGCAGGGATGCAGAATGCCCCATTGAGCTGGGTGATAGAGCAAGGAAATGCCCTCCCTCCCCCTCTCACCCAGCGCTGCCTTTTGTCTCTCCAGACTTTGGCTGCCGGCTTGCGGGGAGGCTGGGACCACGCACCCCTGCTGCTCTTGTCGCCTCCTTCCCCCCACCCCCCCACCCCCTTGTGCCTTCTCTCCAAGAGATGCTTTCAGAGCTGTGTGGGTGGACAGGTTTATGGGACAATGTCTAGTTTGGCCCCTGGAACAATCCACGTTCCAATTATCAAAGCATCGGCACAGAAGGGTTGGCAAGGGGTGGGAATGGGGCCTTCCGAATGTTCATAAACATGAAGGTCCTCCGAGAGGCCGAGTTCCATTCATCAGCTGCTGCGATTAATGGAAAGAGCGCTGGACTCAGCCATCCGCCTGGGCGATGCGGAAACCACTGCCCTCTCCCAGACTCCGATTCCTCCTCTTTGGAAGAACGGCCTCACACCGTTATCATGTGAGTAAATGGATGTGAACTCACCAGGTGCAGGGCCTGGCACCTAACCCAGTGGTTCTTTTCTTTTTTGGGGGGGGGGGGGTGGTTAGTCCTCACCCAAGGATATTTTTCCATCGATTTTTAGAGAGAGTGGAAGGGAGAGGAGAAGACAGAGAGAAACAAACATTGATGGGAGAGACACCCATCGATTGGTTGCCACCGACACGCACCGCCCCCCCCCCCCCAAACACCCACGACCAGGGCCGGGGATCGAGCCTGCAACCGAGGTACAAGCCCTTGACCGGAATTGAACCCGGGACCCTTCAGTCCACATGCCGACACTCTATCCATTAGGCCAAGCCGGCTAGGGCCTAACCAGGTGGTTCTTGACCTGGAGTGATGTACCCAGAGTAAGGCTGGCAGATAAAATATATCTTCATATTTTATTTGCTGAACCTGATAGTCTTGCCCCAGGGACATTGGCAATGTCCAGAGCAGTGGTTCTCAACCTGTGGGTCGCGACCCATTTGGGGGTCGAGCAACCCTTTCACAGGGGTCGCCCAAGACTATCGGAAAACACATATGAAATTACATATTGTTTTTGTGATTCATCACTATGCTTTAATTATGTTCAATTTGTAACAATGAAATTGGGGTCACCACAACATGAGGAACTGTATTAAAGGTTGCAGCATTAGGGGGATTGAGAACCACAGGTCCAGAGCTATTTGCTATTTTACATGGTCACAACGGGAGGAGTGAGTGCTGCTGGCCTCTGGCGGCCAGGGCCGGAGGGGAGGTGGGTGCGGGGGGAGGGGCCAGGGCAGGGATGCTGCTGAATGTGCTGCCCTGCACAGGGCACCCTCTGGAACAAAGGGTCATCTGGTCCAACACATCGATTGTGCTCAGATTGAGAAACGGATGTAAACAGCACTCAATAAGCCAGAGTCACATGAGAAATAAGCAAGGAGTTGGCACATTTTCTGGTTGTAAATCATCTCTGGGACTAGCTCCTGAAAGTACAGTAGACCCCCCCCCCTTATGTCTAAGGCCCCAGGGGATGCCTGAAACCACGAATAGTACCTAACCCTATGCATACTATATTCTTCCCAAACATACACACCTATGGTAAAGTTTAATTCATAAATCAGGCACAGAAAGAGATGAAGAATAACAAATAATAAAATAGAACATTTATAACATCTTATATAATAAAAGCCTAATATGCAAATTGTCCCCTCAACTGGGAGTTTGTCCAGGCGGCGGGGCTGGCCAACCACTGTGGCCCCTCTCCCCGGCTGGCCCCACCCCTTCCGACGGTGGTGGCAGGCAGCTGGGGGAAGGGAGGCCCTGGCCAGCAGCCGGCAGCCGCTAGCGACCCTACCTGTGCACAAATTTCATGCACTGGGCCTCTAGTACTATCATAAAAGTCATGTGGATATGGACTCTCTCCCAAAATATCTTACTGTACTGCACTCACCTTTCTTGTGATGACGTGAGATGGCACACGGCCTGCATGAGGAGATGAAGTGAGGTGGATGACGTAGACATAGGGCTAGGTGACTGTAATGTGACTTGAACGCAAGCATCATGACACCACGGTGACAGTCGGTCTGACAACCCAGATGGCCCCTAAGTGACTCACGGGACGGGCTCGGACAAACGCCCGGGGTGTGCAATGTTTACAGGATCACAGACTCAGGCCCTCGCCCTGGTTAAAAGGGACCCCGTGAGGTCACCTGCTTCAGGGCCTCTCCCCGTCCAGGGGGGTTGGCTGGCCTGCCGCTCTTCTGCCAGCAGATTTAGGGAGCGTGTGGCCGAGCCTTGGGGAACAGGCGGGGAGCATGTACACTGGGCCCAGGATGATTCCCCTCCTGGGCGGGATGGAGCAGGGCAGTGCGAGATTCTAACACGGTATTCAGAAACCGCACAGTTGAAAACGGTTGAAAGTGTTTATTTCTGCAATTTTCCGTTTACTATTTCCGGACAGTGGTTGTCAGGGCTTTTATCTGTATGTCTCTTTCCTCAAAAGGAAGAGTTTGGACAGTAATTGTGTTTTAAATAACTGCTGAGGCTGAGCGGTCCAGGCTGGTGGTGGGAGCCCCATGCAAGAAGCAGGACCACATTGGTTATAAGTCCCAGGGGCTCCAGAGACAGCCCAGCGCCGGCTCTGATGCGAGAGGAAGGTGAGGCTTCATGGACAGAGAGTCTGGGCCCAGCCTTGGGCACAGAGAGATGCCGGGAGCAGGTGGCAATGACTGCGGGTTGTGAAGAGGGAGCTATACTCAGACCTCGCCTTTCACAACAGTCATCATGTAGTCATGGCACGTATTGCGCTTACCGTTTGAATTTTCACAAAAGCCGCGGTGGTGGGTACTATCATTATCCCCATTTTGCAGCTACGGGAATGTCCAGGGCACGTATCTGGTAAGAGCCAGCATTTCACCGAGGTCTGAGGCGAGGGCAGCCAGGAACTGTCTGCTCTGAGACTTCCTCGGTGGTCACAGGAAATGTCATCATCTTGCTGCTTGGGAGTCAGGTCCCACGTGTCCACAGAGGCTGTTATGGGGGCTAAGTCTATACTTGGGGGCTTTGGGTCCCCCAGTGAATTCCTAGAGGGCGAAGGCCAGGACGGGGACAGAGTCATCAAATCTGGCCTTGCCCTTCAGAGTCGGTCCTCTCGCCGCCTGGGCAGTTTCCCTGACTTGTGGGCCCGAGATGGGGGTGGCTTGGCGCCCCTAGAACTGCCTTCCTAATGGCACATATGTCAGGGGGAGCCCGGGCGCTGCTGTGGGGGCCACGAGAGGCAGAAGGTCGACCAACCGGGCAGCCCAGCAAGGGGCAGACCCAGCCTCTGGCTCTCCGAAACCTTGGGCCCCTTTTCATGTGGTGTTCACTTGCTGCAAAGTAAATGTTTTGTGTTACAAGGAGATGGAGATAGCATCTCATCAGCCTGGCCAGTTGTGAGCGGCCTCTGCCAACCGCCCGCTCCACGCTTGGCAGGGAAGGAGCGTGGAGCGAGACAGGACCGGGCTCTGTTTGCAGAAAACATTTTCATCCGTCAAAAACCTGCCAGGGCTGCGGACGTTAAATAAACCCCGACTCACGCAGACGTGTACCTCGCTCTGCCTTGCGGATCTGCTGGGGAACAGAGCTCCGTGACGCTGGAAGTGACAGCTCTCTGACATTCTGCAGACTTCTCCAAACGGCCCAGGCCTTTTCGGAACAAAGAACAACCCACACAAACGCCCGGGGTGTGCAATGTTTATAGGATCACAGACTCAGGCCCTCGCCCTGGTTAAAAGGGACCCCGTGAGGTCACCTGCTTCAGGGCCTCTCCCCGTCCTGGGGGGCTGGCTGGCCTGCCGCTCTTCTGCCAGCAGATTTAGGGAGCGTGTGGCCGAGCCTTGGGCCTAACAGCGAGTTCCCTAAGGGCCAGCCCGTTTTTTCCATTGCAGAGTTTACAAGTGGGTTTGAAATGAGAGCACCGTGTTGCTTTGCCGGGAACAAAGGTTTGCAGTGTGTTCAGTCACTAACCTAAGACACCAGAATACGTCAGGCTCCCGTCTCCCCACTCCAGCCAGTCCCCCAGCAAAAGTTCATCCAAGAACAATAATAGTAACAGGATGGCTGACACTTACGCCGAGCTTCTATGTGCAAGGCATCGCCGGACTCCTCACAAAGCCAGGAGGGAGCTACCATTAGCACCATCGTTTTGCAGAGAGGAACTTTCCTATTTTCCTTGCTCTTTAAAAAAAAATATTTTATTGATTTCAGAGAGGAAGGGAAAGGGAGAGAGAGAGAGAAACATCAATGATGAGAGAGAATCGTTGATCAGCTGCCTCCTGCATACTCCCTACTGGGGATCGAGCCCGCAACCCAGGCACAACCTATTGACCGGAATTGAACCTGGGATCCTTCAGTCCGCAGGCTGATGCTCTATCCACTGAGCCAAACCAGCCAGGGCTTTTCCTTGCTCTTAAGTCAGGCGAGGTTCCCGCCTATTTCTTCCCTTCTCTTCGGATGTCCAGGTTGTCCCTCATTCTGCATGTGGACCACGCCTCCCGTTTGCCTTCCAACAGTCCAACCCAGCGCTTTCTGTGCCTCTTTTTCCAAGACTCGTTTCTTCCTTGCTCTTTAAGTCCGGAACCTCAGTCTCCATCATGACGAGAGGAGTTCCTGTGTATACATGGCCTTGCCTGGCTTTCTCATTGTCGTGGAGTCCCAGCTGAAAGGCTGCATAGCACAGGGGTTATGGGCGGGTTCTGAAGCTCACCTGCCCAGCTTTGAATCCGGCTCTGGGGTCTGTAGCTGTGTCACCTTGGGCAAGTTGCTCAGCCTCCCTGAGCCTTCGTTTCCTCATCCTCATGTAAAGCAGGACTAATAATGCCCATTTCACAGGGATGTTAAATGAGTGCATATAGAAAATGCTTACAACTCTGTGCCTGGCACTTCGTAGGTACTACAGAGTGTGTATTTTATCTAACCAAAAAGACGAAGTGTCTCAGGGCAGGGAAGCTATTGTTCTTCCACAGCTGCCTAGCTAGCGAGGGACAAAGAGAAAAGGCTGGATAAGCCATTGCTGACTTGCCTGGTCTTTGGCTACTCAACAGAATGGTGGGAAGGTATATACTGACCTTGCCCGGAAAGCAGGAGGCAAACCCCAAGAAGCGTAGAAACGTTTCATTTTGCTTGATAATATCTTGTAGGTGCTTAGTAAACGCGACTGAATCACTTCATTCTACTTAAACATCAGCAAGCTGATTAAAGTGGAGAACTCTGGCCATTTCAGTGTTTAAAGGCGGAGAGAGAAATAGTGGGGAAGAGTTAAGAAGAGGGAAGGTGATCTCTTCCACTGCTTCGTGCCTTGGGCTCCTTTCCCCAAGTGCATGGAGAGTTCAGCACCTCCGAGCCATCTCTGGGGCGGCCTTAGGATGGAAGAATGCATGGATCCAGGCTCTAGAGGAAAAGCGTGGGGCTACAGCTCCAAACTGTGGCTGCTGACGTTGCTGGAAAGAGAAGCCAGAGAATGAATGACCTTCTTCCTGGTCACTTCCCGCTGCAGATGGACCACGTGACTCACGGACTCCAGATGGCTCGAACATCTCAAAGCAGCCCTGACACGTGTCTCGTGTTAGAGGATGATAAAGCCAGCCTTCTCGTTCTGGAAGGGCCCCTGAGATTACATGCCTGGTGACCAGGCGTGTGAGACACTGACGCCTGGGAGAGAAGGGTCCAGAAGAGGCATGGCTTACGGTTTTGGTCAGTTGTCTCCCAGCATCTCATCAGCTGGTCCTGCGGTTACATCCAGACCAGCGGTTCTCAACCTTCCTCATGCCGCGACCCTTTAATACAGTTCCTCATGTGGTGGTGACCCCCAACCATAACATTATTTGCGTTGCCACGTCATAACTGTAATTTTGCTACTGTTATGAATCGTCATGTACATATCTGATATGCAGGATGTATTTTCATTGTTATGAATGGAACATAATTAAAGCATGGTGATTAACATTAACAATATGTAATTATATACATGTTTTCCGATGGTCTTAGGCGACCCCTGTGAAAGGGTCGTTCGACCCCCAGGTTGAGAACCGCTGATCTAGACATTTTGTGTTGGTTTGCTTTATTTCAGCGTTAAGTCATCCCTTCCCTCCATGGCAAGGCCCCATTGCCCTGCCCATGGGCATTGGTAAAGGATGCGAAGCACAGTATCTGCCCAGGCACAGTGCTTTAATCAAGGTGTAAGCCCCTTGTCAAAGGCTCAGGAGGAGCCGGACTCAATCATTGGCTCAGTATTGAACTTCTAGAGTGCCCAGTTCAGAACCACTGTCTCTCTTGTGTGTGTGTATGTATGTATGTATATATATATATATATATATATATATATATATAATTTTATTGATTTCAGAGAGGAAAGGAAAGGGAGAGAGAGATAGAAACATCAATGATGAGAAAGAATTACTGATTGGCTGCCTCCTGCACGCCCCCTACTGGGGATTGAGCCTGCAACCTGGGCATGTGCCCTGACTGGGAATCAAACCATGACCTCCTGGTTCATAGGTCGATGCTCACACCAGCCAGGATGGACCATTAAGTGTCAGCACTGATGCTCTTCTGTAAGTACTTTTGACTAATGAAGAGAAAACACTTGGTTAGGTATTGTAAAAGCAAGGCTTAGGATAATGATTCATTGGATTTGTCTTTCTATATATGATGTGTTTATTTTGTTAATAAGTACGCTATAATGCTCACCAGCTTATCTAATCCTCACAACAGTCTTCTAAATTTATGGCATTTATAGATAAATATCGATATGCAGAGCAAGTATGATCCTTATTGCTGACATGGGAAAGATTATAACACAAACCAATAAATCACACACACTCAGTCTTCCATTGCTCATATAGCATGGCAGCTGCTTACAACTAAAACAATTAGGGAAAATGTTGGTCCGTAGGAGGAGAATTCACAATGATTCTTACCATGATGATGTTTAGGATGATAAAAAAATAATAACAGTAGTTAATTTTTATCATTATGTCCTTGTCTCTGGACTAAGTCCTTCACGTGCATCATTTCAGTTATCCTACAATAGTCACAGAAAATAGGTACTATTGTTACTCTTTCACAGATGAGAAAACTGATCCACAAAGCATGTTCAGTAATTTGTCCAAGATGCAAGTTGGTTTCCATAACATTCTTTACTGTGTTATAAGTAATATTCGCTGCATATAGGCATAGGCCGTGGACACAGACAATAGTGTGGCAAAGGCTTGGGAGGGGCAAGTGCGGAGAGGAGGGGAGTCAATGGGAGGGAGGGAACCAACAGGAAAAAAACACACAAAGCAGACATCTGTCGCACTTTCCAACAACAATGATAAATTTTTAAAAAAGAGAAATATTCACAATTGATCAGGAATGGAGGTTGTCTAAACCAAGCTGATGCGTAATCAGAAGGGTCATGTTTGGTATGCCTATTCTGTTGGCCTCTATACAAGGAGCTGTATCTACTTAACATTCTCAAAACAACCTGGCAACCAATGGGATATTTATACCTGTTTTTCTGATGAGGAAACTCACCCAAGTTCATACTCCTTATGGACAATAGGACCAAACAGAAGACCTCCAGCACGCCCGAGGCTGGTGCAGTCAGAGCCGCCTTCTGTGTTGGGTGCCCTCGGGACTTAAAACCAAATCCTCCAGGCAACCGTTAAGACATCATGGCGACTTTTTTTTTTGTTCGAATCTATGCGAGAGCTGTGGAAGCTGCCAGAATTCACTCTAACAATGCCAGCCCCTTAGAGACCTCGACACATTGTCACTCATTTTTCCTCTCGGAAGAAGGGGAAATTCTACCGTGGAGACCAAGTGGTTGGCGCAAGTTCACAGAGCAGACAGCAGGAGAACGCGGGATCTGGGGATAAATGATACTGGACAGGGTTCCCAACCCTCACGTCAATGCTTTCTCTGTGAGACCATCCAGCCTCAGATTACTCAGTCCTTAGTCACTGCCCTTTGTAAATATCCCCAACTCCTCATCATTCTCTTTCAGGCCTCTGGCTTTCTTTCATGTCTCAGGCAGGGGCTCCTGAATGACAGGGAAGGTGGCATCCCGATCTGCCCAGGGCTGGCCTCCAGTACAGACCTGTCTTTCTCTTTCCTGTAAAATGATCTCTACATTCTTTGCTAGTGCAAAGAAGATGTGTAAAGTCGTTTTTCTCCCGACCTGGGGTGTGGGTAAATTAATCTAGCATCACAAACGCAGTCACGGCGTTAGGTGATCTGTGTGTAATGGGTTTAGGCAGTGCGTCTCCGGAGCTTAGCCTGCTCAGCATCAAAAAAGGCCATAGAAATCTCGCTCTCCGTGAAATCCTCTTGCACGAAGTTCAGGAAATGTACAAGACGGCGAGAAGACAGCCGATTGATTGGAATTTCTTTCTGAAGGAAATCAATCTTGCCGAGGAAAACTGTTGATTACCAACCTTCTAGCCATGGGAGGGGAGTTATCCTGCCGTCATTAGCTGTGCAATTCCAAATGCTCAGAGGAGGGTCAGGTCATTTAATAACATGTCAATATTAAGTTACCTCATAAATAATCAGAACTTCCTGCATATTTGTTGGGTAAATTTGGAAAACATCCAAATGGTGACAAATGACTTCTGTTATTGCTTAAGCCTCTGGGTCCAACGTATTGTGGGGGTCGCAGGAGTCTTGAGCTTTGGAACCTTTAGCGGCGACTAAGAAAAAAGGTCCTGAGCTAATTGACTTCTTTAAAAAAACTATTTTTATTGATTTCAGAGAGGAAGGGAGAGGGAGAGAGCGATAGAAACGTCCATGATGAGAGAGAATCGTTGATTGGCTGCCTCCTGCATGCCCTACACTGGGGACTGAGCCCGCAACCCAGGCACGCACGCACCCTGGCTGGGAATCGAACCCTGACTTCCTGGTTCATAGGTCAACGTTCAACCACTGAGCCACGCCAGCAGGGCCCAACTGACTTTTGATGGTCATTTTCCCTCCCCCACTTTTTAGTTTTAAATAGTTTTTTTTCCTTATGGAAATAAGATCCAATAAAATCCAAAGCCATGACCAAAAGCAAAACACGTGAAATCACCAATGAGTTGGAAAACCTTCAACATGACGGGGCCAGCTTGTTGCTGATCCCCAGGGGTGCTGCTGTGGTCGGAGACCAAACTGCAAGACCCCCATTCCATTCATTCCCACAGAACTCTCATCTCAGGGAAACCTGCAGTGTTTATAGGACATCTTATTTGCTGAATGAAACAGCATTTACTCTATCTTGTTAAGAGCATACAGATTCTTGGTTTGAATAAGTAAAAAATGGAACAATGGAGAGCAAAGTAGAATGAGATTTCTTTCTCCACCCTCCTTCCTATACCGACGTTCTTAGGAACCAATGCTTTCACCAAGACCCGGGTTCCAGCTAAAGCAGAAAGCTAAACTGTTTGAACACGACCACACTTTCACAGCATTTCTTTGTGACAATCAAGTAAAAAGGTCTCTAAAGGGCGTATTTCTCCTGAAGTTCAGGACTGAGTGTTTTGGAATTTCAGGTATCATTAAGGGCTCCTTTTGTTAGTTAAACTGATAGTAAGGATGTTGATTAAAGAGATGAGCTAACAGCTAATAGTTATTATTTTATCTAGAAGTCACAGTCCTCGAATGGCCACTCAGTGGCAGGTGCCTGTAACTAAGTATTGAGGAGGACTGAAGTTTTGCCACCCCAAACTACGGAATATTGATTTTTTAAAAAAAAATATATTTTATTGATTTTTTTACAGAGAGGAAGGGAGAGAGATAGAGAGTTAGAAACATCGATGAGAGAGACACATCGATCAGCTGCCTCCTGCACATCTCCCACTGGGGATATGCCCGCAACCCAGGTACATGCCCTTGACCGGAATCAAACCTGGGACCTTTCAGTCCGCAGGCCGACGCTCTATCCACTGAGCCAAACCGGTTTCGGCTGGAATATTGATTTTAAGCTGGTGAAAGAAGAGGAAGATGAAAAAAAGAAAAAGCTTAGACTCTTTGACACTCCCCTTTTCTGCCTAAAGCAGCGGTTCTCAACTTGTGGGTCGCAACCCCTTTGGCGGTCGGACGACCCTTTCACAGGGGTCGCCTAAGACCATCCTGCATATCAGATATTTACATGACGATTCATCACAGTAGCAACATGACAGTTATGAAGTAGCAACGAGAATAATTTCATGGTTGGGGGTCACCACAAACTGAGGAACTGTATTTAAAGGGCCAGAAGGTTGAGAACCACTGGCCTAAAGGCATTCAGATAGAAAAACCTGCTGCAGGAAGGCACCCTTAGTAATGTCACCTGAGCACCCATGAATTAAAAGGGGGCAGATAGGAAGAAACCTAGGAAAGGCTGGTTGGTCGAACTCCCTTCTGGATCCCACTGGCCTGGGGTGCCCAGAAAGAACTGGTTTGCCACATGTTGCCCACCCGTGGATTGCCCGCGTTCCTTTTGAAATCCCACCCTCCTGCCCCACCCTCTCCTTCTCTTTTATGGCACAGAAACCTCACTTGCCTAAGGTGTCTTTGGGTCTCATATCTCATGGCGCCGCTGCATGTGGATCCCTAATCAACTTTGGGCATTTTCTCCTCTTGGTCTGTCTGTTCAATGGATTAGCCCAGGTAGAACTTAGGTGAGAAGGAAGTGGTTTCTTGCACCCGCCACCTGCCCCGCCACCCCCAGCCCCCAGTATAGAAATCATTTTTTCCCTTTTTCTGTTTGAACCACTGAGGTTCGGTGACATCAAATAACTTGGGGCGGGTCCAAGGACGGGCTGGTTAGACTCTGGGCCCAAAGGCCACGCTGGTTTCACCGGGACAGAGGCTCACTCCCAGCCTAAGTTCTGCCGCCAGTTTGGCGCGACTGTGAAGGCAGGAGGGGAGGCTGTGGAACCAGGAAGAAACGAAACATGGAAAGTAATGAAAAGGCGACGGGACCATAGCGGCGGGAAGCTGGAGCCGCGAGACAGCCACCAGGTAAGAGTGGAGAAAGACAGATCGGGGTGGGGGGCCGGGGAGAGATGAGCCGAAGACCTCACGTGCGGAGATGCATCACCCATGGACACAGACAAGTGTGGTGAAGGCCTGGGGCAGGGCGGGGGCGGGGTGAAGGGGGGCAAAGGGTCGGGGAAGTGGAGGACATTTGTAATACTGTCAACAATTTTTAAAAAAACGAGTGGAGAGAACAGACAGGTCGGGAGCGCCGCCGAGGACGGAGGGGCGGGGCCTGGGCGGGGCGCCGGGGGACGTGCGGACCCTTGCGGACCGCTCCACCGCCGGTCTCCGGGGGCCTTAAAGGGGGAGGAGAGTGAGTGCAACCTCCGGGAGCTGCTGAGGCACCTCCGTCTCACCTGTCCTAAACCAAAGCAGAGAATTAACTCCTTTTACTGGAGGGGAGCTCTTGTGGACAAGCAGGAAGGGGACTGGAGGTGGCCCTGCACATGGTGCGTCCCCCCCCCCCGCATATTGGTACGTCCCGCCCCCCGCCGTGGATCTGGCGGCTGCGCGCGCACCCTCCGGCGGGGCGGGGCGGGGCAGCCTCGTGGCGCGCTCCCGCGGCTCAGGGTCACGCGCCCGCGCGCCGAGGCCTGGGCGGGCGGGCGCAGCGGCGGGGGCGCGCGCCGTGACTCCGCCCCGCCCCCTCCCCCGAGCCCGGGTGCGCGGCGCGGCGCGGCGCAAGGAGAGCGGGGACCCGCGCCCCCGCCCCGCCCCCGCCTGGCGCGTGGAGGCCGCTCGGATCGCTGTCGCCGCCGTAGCCGCCCGCGCGGGATGACCTGGGGCGGCTCTGGGAGCCGGCTGCCGCGAGAGATCTGGGGGCTCCGCCGGGCCGCCGAGAGGTGCGCGGTGGTCCCGTCGCGGGGTCGGGGGACGGGCGGTCGCGGCGGGCGGCCGGCGGGCCCAGGGGCGCGGGGTCGGGGGCTCGGGCGGAGACGGGGGCCGCTGGGCCGCCCCGTGGTGGAGGGCGGGGTGTCAGTGACAGGGACCCGCCCGGCAGGTGGGACGAACCTGGCGGGGAGCTGGGGCGCCGGCACGTCCCCAGGGAGGGGGGGGGGGTCCCCGCCCTTCAGCCTCCACCCGCGGGGCGCCCTGGGGACGGTGCTTTCTGCGGGGCGAGCGGGAGGAACGTCCCGCACGGGGTCTCTCTCTCCGCTGTCACGGGCGCCGTGCCTGCCCAGCCCCGGGAGCTCGGAGCTCGTTCTCCTTCCCCAGCAGCTCTCCCTGGGGTTGCATTCTCCTGTCTCCATACATTGCAGCTCGCTCTTTATTTCAGCCCGCAGCTTCCAACCCTTGTGGCTTCCACTCCACCTCTAGGACTGTCAGTCATAAATCACGGAGTTGGGGGTGCGGGGGTTGGAGGGACTCTCTGGTCTTCGCCTCCTTGTCCCCCCGGACCCTACCGAGTCAGGTGGACGTCTGTCTGTCCGCAAGGAGGCTGCTCCGGAAAGCTGGTCCTTCCTGGCCGGGCTCCCGAGGGTGGCAGGTGCTCGGAGGGCAGGCTGCCTTCCAGCTGAGATCTGGGGTCTAGAGAACCAACCGCATTCACAGAAAGGCAGCCTCCTCCGCGCCCGGAGTCGGACACCTCGTGGAACGGGAGGTCGGACTTAAAGGTAACAGATGGGTTCTCAGTCCGGTGGCCGGCGATGCCGATGCCATGCCTCACTGACACCATAACCCGCAGGCTGTCAGCTGACGCTTGGCATCATTACCCAGTGGGTAGTGTCCGGGAGGAGGCGGTGGGAGAGGGCTGGGGCTGAAACAGGCTTGTTCTTGGGATGATTCTAAACATCCTATTACATTTTAGAGCTCGGATTGTTGTTGTTGTTGTTGTTGTGAGTAGTCTACTTTAGCTGCAAATGGATGGGGGAGGGGGAGTAGTGCAACTTTTAGGACAAGATGAAAGGGAACGTCAGAAAGGTTCTGGACATTTTAAAAAATTAGTCCTTAACTAGAAAGCATTCTTAGGAACCCGGAGAGACACCCACTACCGTAGTTTTCTGTTAGGCACATGTTGATATAAACTGCCTCCTACTTTTAAGCTATATGAGAAGGATGGAGTGCAAACCTGTTTCATTTTGCGAAGACCCGCCCTTGGGTGTGTGTTTGGCAGCGTATAGAACAGAAACATTTATATTTCTAGAAAAAACACCCCTGTATGTTGTTTAACTTTCATGCAAAAAAACCCCAACAAAACCCAAAAACGTGGATATAGTATCTGGGAAATCTGTCTTTGTTTGAGTAGTGTAGTCAACCAGGGAAATCAGTTCCTCGAGGTAGTGTGTTTGTGCAGGAACTCACTTGGGATGCTTTGATTGATGGCTGTGGTCCGCATCAGCCTCCTCTGTGGAAAGTGCTTAAACAGCTCTGCCCCGGAGTCGGGAGGTACAGAGAACTCTCAGGCCCCGGAGCCGCCCATCTGGCCGGTGCAGGTTGGGTTCTCCATCAGTCTTACCTTCTTTGCAGGTGGTTTGACTTTGCATGAAGAGATCTAAGCTCACTTTCAGATAGGACCCCCGCCCCATTCGCAAGGTCTATGAGATGGGGGGCTGTGTGTAGGAAAGGGGGGTCTACAGAGATCAGGTAAAGTGCGTTGACTGGTTTGCTGTGCTTTCCTCTTATTTTCCCACGTTGACCTTTTACGCTTTCATGACTTTCTAAACGATGTCATTTATGGTTTTGGCACAATAAAAATGGAAGTAAAATGTTCCTTCTCTAGAAAACGTTTCTTTTGCAAACAGTTAGACCAAAATTGGGTGATTATGTCTAAGTAAAATCCAGGGGAAATGATTTTTAGGCATTCAACATTATCTTAGTGAAATCAGACAGGGGATAGAACATTAAAAATAAGTAATTTAAAAATTTGTTATTTATAACACTTAATTACATTAAGCATTGCCTTGTTATTAGCGCTTATACTGTGTAGATGTGTAGGTAAGAAGACATCAGAGGAGTAGATGAGTTGTCCACCAGGTAGTATTTAGGCAGATGATCTTACCACTTAATAGCAACTAATTAGATTAGAAAGGGAATTTGGAGTCTGGCTGCTAAATACATTGCTTTGAAGGACTTGATTTACAGTTTTTGATTGGTGTTCTTCCCTAAGAAGTTTTGTTATCTTGGATTATTCTCAAATAAGACATTTGAGAATAATGTTTTATTGTTTTTATGTAAATTTTTATATTGTGTGTGTAAACATTCCCTTTATTTATAAACATTTCATTTGTACATTTTTGTTGTATATAAGGTACTGATTCACTTTCAAGATAATAGGGAGGAGGGCTTTACTTGATATTTTTCAATTAAAATGAAGTGTATGGAATATATTTAATGTCACTTTAAAAATATTGGATTACAATTCAATGAGAAACTGGCGTGTTTTTTGTGTTTTTTTTTTAATCCTCCAAGTTTTCCCTCATTGTTTGTGCTCTTTCCCCCATTGTCAGGCTTAAAACATACAGTATCATTGTCATCTGTCCCCTGAATAATGGTCCTGAGGTGATATTATTAATGTGGCTTTTTAAAATCAAACTAATTATACTTGCCTAAAAGAGCCACATGTGTGTGATTCTAGCTGCCTGGTGCCTTTTGAGAGCCCTGGAGACAAGCTAGTGAATAGAGCTGAAAATTCATTCTGTATTTGATTAAATGGAACAGACTCGCTGCTCCTTACCCCAGCAGGGGCTATGAGATCTCTTGATCCCCGAAGCGGCTCCAAGACCCTGGGAATTCCATTAGCGAGCACCTGAGGAATTTCTGCCCTGCAGTGCCTTTTTTGTATGTGTGTGTGTGTGTGTGTGTGTGTGCAGAGGGAGTGGAGCAGCGGTGAGGGGGGAGCGGAGGGAGGGGGCGGAGAGAGGCTACATTAGAAGACTCCATATGTTAGCAGATCTAAAATCAAGGCATGACTTAACAGCTTATCTCATAAGAGAAGAGCCCAACCCAAAGGCAGATTGCTAGTCAGGACTTTCCTGCAAGCAGGACTGTGGCGGTGTGTCTCTTAGCCCTGAAGTGAACGTCACTGTTAAGTACAGAAAGTCATTTTTCTGCTTTCCCTCCAAAGCACAAGCATACACACGTTGCAGATTTGGTAAGTTTTCTCTGAATGATCTATTGATAAACATGTAAAATTGTATTACTACAGTTTGGTCTTGCCTGCCAGGGTGGATGTATTGTTTCAATAGCTTTTTGAAGTGAGAGCTAAATCTGACTTTTATGGGAAGCAAATCGTTTTTTTTGCAGAGGTGAAATGCTTGTTTGAATAGGCATATTTTAGTTTGCTCTTTTGTTTTTATATGATTTTGTTGTGTTTCTGTTCTGTTATAGAGTTTAAATTCATTTAGGGTGTAGCTCTTTTCTGTTGTCTTTTAAGAATCCTTTCTGATTTCTAGTATTTTTTTTTTAAGGAATTGCTTTGCAGATTTGCTAGCGTCCACAAGTAAATGAAAATATATCTATTAAAATATTCTGTAAACATTTTTGGGGTAAAGTTTTTTGGAAATATTAGTGGATCTTCCTCCCTCGCCCCCCTTCACCCCCAATATAATTTTTGGATACACTTTTCAAAATGTTAGCCCAGTTTGTTTCTTGTGTACTTTTCCAGGAAGAGTAGTTCTGAATCTTGGATGCCATAGTTAATTGATTTTCATCTTTTGAGAATAAACATGAATCTGAATTCCACTGCTTGTACATTTCATGGAATGCAGAGAGTGCAGTAGCTTATTTGATGGTTAATTTGATATTTTGTTCCTGCTTAACATCATGTTGTATATCATGTATTACCGTCCTATTACTATGTAGTCCTACCAAATTCTCCTCACAATACACTGTTTAGAAAATAAAGAAGCCTTTTAGAGAATATGTTTAAAAATGTTTTCCCATCTTAATCCAGGGCATGCCTTCTACTAGTATGGCCAAATTGAAAGGACTCTTCAATGAATTGGAGTAAATACTGTGGTTAGCATTGTGCCTGTCTTGGTTCACAAGTTGTTCAGTTTCTTTGCTGTGTGATGTATTTTGATCGCCACAGATAATACAAAGCTACCCCAAAGAATATTTTTTTTTCTACATATCAGTTGGAATGTGAGTAGGGACTTCAATTCGTGAGAGCCAGTGATGTATCTTTAACCCTAGAATTTAAGGAACTGTAAAATTCCTTACACCTTATTTGAGAAGACAAAAAAAAAATACAGATTATGTTATTAAACTTAAGGTTTTATATTCTGCTCATGTTTTGTTGCTTGTAACTGTGTGCTTGGTTTTTTTATAGTACCCTAATACAAACAAGAGAATTAAGTTGACATTTAGCTTGCTGCTCAGCTATTCTTGTTACAGGCTGGCTCACCTCTTTATTTATGTGAGCTTGCACAGTGATCTTGACCTAAGCTTTGGTTTTCTGTTCTACAAAATGGGGATAATAACAATAGTATCTCTAACCACTGTTGGGGGATTACAAGAGATAATGAAAGTAAAGCGCTTGGCATATGGTAAAACCTCCGTGAATGGGAGCTGCTGGTATTTCTAGTAATTCCTCCAGTACAGGAGTCTATTATTTCGATCCAGAAGTGATTTCTTGGAAGTACTAACTAATGAGGAGTTCTCAGAAGTTAGTGATTGCGTGGACATACGTAACTGCTGTAAGTTTTCGTGTGCTACAGTTTTCTTAATTTTGCAGTTGAAACTTAAAAGACACCTGGAAGCAATGTGTTGCATTTTTTTCCAATCGAGGTGTGATACCGAGATGTACACAGCATCCGTTTAATGTACACTAAGTGAACAGCTAGGCGAGGCTTTACATACGCGCACCCCTGTGTAACCGGTGCCCAGGTAGATACAGAGCCCTTCCTTTGCCTCAGAAGGCTCCCTGGGTCCCTTCCCAGACAACGCCACTGTCCCCTGCGAGCAACAACTGTTCTCTCTGCAGATGAGATTTTACCAGAGGTTAGTGTAGCCTGTTCTTGAACTTGATACAAGTGGATGCAGACAGTATGTGTTCTCTTATAGCTGGTTCCTTGCAGTGCTCATTGTGTCTGAGGGATGCATCTGTCATCATGTATGGTGGTGAGACGTGCCTTTCACATTGTTGTAGCATCTTTTGTGTTTTGAAATCCATAGCAGTTCATTTTATTGGCACATGGTCAGTGGGGGGAAAATAACAATACTTCTGCCTAAAGTATTAGAAAATCAGATCCCAGTGGCTAGCTTAGAAAAATACCCACGGCCTTATTTTTATACATAAAAACGGGTTGAAGGTAATATCATTACCTACGGTTACAATTCCATAAATCAGATTTTTTGATAACTGCATTTATTTTATTTTTAGTTTTTAGAAGGGGATGGAGGGAGCCTCAAAATAGAGGACTATCTACGTCATCTTATGTCCTTCATTTCTATGATTTAATGCAATAATCAATAGTTAGAATTGCACAGACGTGACCATCACCCTAGCATTAGTGTAATATCTTTTAGAAGAAAATGAAAAACACAATGTTATTTTGAAAAAAATCCCCCCCAAATGGAGCTAGTATGCTATACTACGGGAAGAGTGTGAAGACAGGGACTCCCCACTTATACCAACTGGCTGTATGACCTTCACAGTTACTGTCAGGTTGTGCCTTTGTGTTTAGAAATTTCTGTTTGCACTGTTGGAATTCCCTAATATGCCAAATACCGTTTATTTCCCCAAACAGCGAAACAAGAATACAGGATGCTGTTGACGAATCAGAAGTTTTTGTTTTCACTGAAATTTTGGAGGGAGCCGTGGTTGAGATGAATAATATTTCTGTTCTTGGAAATGTTGAAGGACTTTCTGGATGGTCTGCTTGAACACAAGCCACTTTCTCTCTCAGGAGACACTGTATCCTCAGCATTTGTAATTTTATTAAATCTATTATTCATAGGTCCTTGACACGAGGCCATTCCTCACTTCCAGCCATGTGCAGGGATGGGTTCCCCTGCGTTCCAGTGGGGCGAGTTGTCCCCCTTTCTTCTTACATCAGACCACCAGTGGCCAAGACTTCAGTGGGGGTGGGGAGAGTTGAAATGGTGATATATGATGCATCTTTTGTTCCATAGGGCGCTCAAAAGGTGCAGATTTTGTTTCAAAAGAGGGAAGAACTAACTGTCTGTCAAATAGAGCTGCCTCATGACAGAAATTGCACGCTGGAAGTGGCATGAGCTCCTTATAACTAGACATGTTCTAGTGGCATTTGCCAAAGAGACTGTGGAAAGCATCGCTTCCTTCGGTGACGGATTGGATCTCGCGACCTGTAGGGCCTTTGCAGTGCTAAGACTCCCTGAAATAGGCTTTATGGGAGTCTACGTAGCCACCGGATACATAAGGGGGGAGAAAATGTCTTAACATGTTTCAAATAGCCATTAGGTCAATACATTTTCTCAAACCAACCCTGGTATAAAGTTAAGGACTGCTTCTACTTGCCGGCTCTTTCACTTTAATTTAATTCTTTATTTTTTCATTCATAAGTAAATGTCGGAGATTCTTTTTCCCCCCAGCATTCTAAGTATACTGGTATCAGAAATGATGATACTGACAAGTTTGGTATTTGCCCCCTTTGTATATAGGTACATCTGAGAATTTATTTCAAGCCCTCTGTTGACCTAGTTATTTATTCTCCCCTACAACAAGTTATATATAAAGTAAAAATTAATAAATGTACCTCTTGTCTCTGTTTTTTCCTCCATCCAAACTTTTCTACACTTGAATTTCAAGAGCGAGAAATAATTCATATGGGAAGAGAAAGCCTATGTCAGTGACTTATCCAAGCAATGAAACTATATTCTGAGGATATAATCTAATCATAGTTATCTAATCTAACCATGTACACATTTTGTGTCTGTAAATATATGTTAAATTATTTATGTTAATAATTGATATTTAGAGTGATTGAAAGGAGTATAGAATCCCAAATCAAAATAATAATTTCTCTATAAAGTAGAAAAATAGACTGTGTTTTCACTGTTTTATACTTCTGTTTACACATAAAGCCTTCTGTACCCTCCCTGTAACCTCTAAGATCTCTCTTTCTTCTGTTTCCATTATCCTACCCCTCCAGCCTTCTTTTCAAAATTTGAGAGGGCTGAGAGGCGATTCAGAATGTGAGACAAAACGATAGTCATAACTCCTGCTTAACCTGCTGCTGCCTCATCTCCCTGTCTCCAGTCTTGGTTTTCTCTTTTCCAAATCATCCATTCTACATTTTGCCAGAGCAATGACCTTCCTAAAGCATAAATCTGATCATGTGACTGCTCTTAAAACCGATTTCTTCAAAGACCCCGAATCACTCATTGATGAAAGCCCAGGTCTTCGCTAGGCGTACATGGTTCCTTACTACCTGGTGCTTCTGCAGTCCGCAGCTACAGTGCATTCCTCCCGTGACCAGACCCTGCTTTCTCTACTGCTGATTTGGTCGGTTTAGGATGAATCCCAAGATTCTCCCTTTCTGACAAGTTTCTGATGATGCGAATGACACTGGGCAGCCCACACTGAGTAGCAAGGTGCTAAACTGTCTCCTCTAGATCCATGGATGATTTCAACACACACTTTTGTTCTTAAAAAATCCAGTGAAATCGGTGATTCTCCATGCCAAGTTCAGGTATACCACAGCTGCAAATAACAAAGATTAAAAGAAAACTAGAGATGAAGGGAAAGTAGTTAACTGTTGCAGCTACCAGGACATCTGTGCCATTATTACCGGAACGCTTGACCGATGTTGCAACAATTTTATATATTTAAAATGTGCATTTTTGTTCTGTGCAACATTAAATGTCTCCAGAGAGCTGATGTCATGTTTCGTGTGTTTGTCTTCAAACACTCAGAATTACAGGAGTTCTCCTGGATATATAGGGACTGAAAAGTACATTCTGGCTTCTGTCTCTTGCCAGGGAAACGTCTGACAGTTATTGGCTTTTTATGGTATCAGAGTAAAAGTAATTATTATTCTCTTTTTTACTATAATTTGATATCTGTTCAGTTGAGTAATCCTACACACTGTCTGGTTGGAGGTAAAGTTGGCAACAGAGACGAATGTTCAAATGGATAAAATACTGCTTTTATCAGGCCATAAAATTACTGCAGTGACATCAGAACTTGGCAGCCTCTTTTATTCCAATAAAAAGAAAAATAGCATCATAAGCTAGGGATAAGACATTTTTCCTGCCCATTTATTTTGGCTTCTTTTCATGGTTTTGGCCTCAGGGCGGGTGTATAACAAAATAACAGCACAGGGAATAAGAGGCAGTAAGCATTAGAGAACAGTTTCAGCTGGGGTGGGCGTGCTGTTCAGCACGTACCTCTGTTCCAGTCATGTAAACGGTTCCTCTCAGATTGTTGACTAGGAGTAGAAGAGTGGGTATGAAGAATCCTTACCTGTAAAATGGAGTTAAACTTCATTATTTGCCTGGATATTACATAGCTTGCAATATATGGGAAAAAGTTTGAAGTTTGGGTTATAAGATGGCCAGGTGAGGCTGAATGTCTGAATGAAACTATGAATGTGACAGTACAGTTTTGTAGAAAAGGTGCTCTTGACTCTTTTTAAGCACCAGGAAAATAACATCATATTACCAATCTAAATCACTGTTCACCCTTGCCGTGAAATTAGATTTTTAGATGTTAGCATGTTTTAATGACAACTCATATATCAGGATTTCAATTTGGTGTCCAAGTATCTGAGCAGTATAGCAGATCCTGGGACTGCTGAGTACTGAGAAGTTATTTTTATAATTCTCAATAGATTACTACACTCTTGAGTAGAAACACAGTAAATTCTTACTATTACGTTGTCTCCATAATTTACCTCAGTGGTTCATCTTGCTGTGATCGCCTTCTTGAACAAGGTCGTTTGATTGTTTCTCCCATTAAATCTTGGATATTCATCTAAAATGAAATTACAGGTTTTGTTCTGCAGTGAAGAGGATTATTTTAAACCTAATTTTAAATATATACTTCTGTTTAAGAACATATTGTCAAGTCATAATCTGATTAGAAAGTTCCCGATCTCTTAATCAGTTATTGTTTCCTATTTATTGAAAATTGGGCATACTTTCTTTTTTATGGTCAAGTCCTTTTTGAAATTAAAACAAAAACACATCAAACTTCTATCCAGAGCTCCCAATTCTAAGCTCTAATCTTCATGTTTTCGGTTATTTTGTATTTTAGTTGGATTTGTCTTTTAAAGGAAATTGCAGTTCTCATTTTTTGACTGTAGCCTATATAGGACTTTCATAGAGTTTTTATCATGCATTTTAGATTAAGTGTTTTTCATCTCATGGCTAACTCAAGGCGATTTTGAGTTATTACAAGATGGGTTGTTAACTGTGGTCTCCCCGTTATTAAGCTAGCAAACACACTTGTCATTATTTGGTATTTCTTTTGTGTTCGAGGATGCATTTTAAAAGAGCTATTGTCATAGTGGTTAGGCCTTAAAATAATTTCACATTTGTTACTATGACAGCAGCCACACTGGGGTTTTTAATCATACAATACAGCGTGTACAGGCATTCGATAGCAATGCTTTGTGGCATCAAGTAAAGTTTAGCTCAGGGATTTGACTACATACATCTTACTACTGTTAGCAGGAGTCTTGCAGCTAACTCCCAGAGTGGGTTTCTAAATGTGAGCCTTGTAAGTCCAGGCTGCATTTCACCCCACGTGCAAACACCAGTAGAAATTCTTTTAAAGAAAAATTGTCAGTGGTTTACTTATTTGGGGATTTCTCTTCCAGATCGGTAGATTATTAGGGGGAAAGTAAGGACATGATCAGATCTGTAAACAAGCCTTTGAACGCTTGATCAGATCCATGTTTTCTTAGCTAGTTAGACCATGTACAGAATACTTAGTTGTGGTTACAGATGTCAGCTGAGCATGGAATCAAATTAACAGGCACCACACATCCAACTCCTGAGGCTTTTAACAGCCAAGAAAGAGGCCCCGAGTGTTGAATCTTTTTACTTGTGCAAGTTAGGGTTTTCCTCCCATTTGTGTCGAAATGTGATTTTTCTGGGAAAAACATCCTTTCACGTGACATTTAGTAGGCAAAGTCCCCGTCCACTTGTAAAAGTTCTTTTTAATTCCCTGAGCAATACTAGCATCTTTTGTGTCAGTTGCTAGTACCGGAGTGACTGTGCTGCAGGTATCCTTGGGCAATTTAATAAAGAAATAATATGGTGACAAAGGAGGGACATATTTATAATTTTTGCAAAGCAGGGCCCATGCCTATTTGGGTGCCCTTCAGACTTACCAGGTGTTGCACCCAGAGGCCTGGGAAAGGAGCACACTGCCCTGGTCTGTGTGGCATGCACAGTCAGGCACCCGAGGGACCATGACATTCCCTGTGCTCACTTAGTTTCTTGGAGAGCAGTTATGAGTCCAATTGCACTTCCTGTCTCATGATTCTATTTATCACATATTAGGTGATAGATAGAACCTCCTTCTCTCTGTTTCTGATATTGATCATTTCTTAAATAACTTTTATAGAGCCCATTGTATGTTGCAGAGTGTTTTACATGCATTTTTCTCCCCCCCCCCTTTTGCTATTTACCGTAAATGCATGAGATAGTAAAATTTTCATGAAAATGGCAAAGACAAATGTGCAATTTGTCTGTTTTTCATTTCCCAGAGGTGCTAGAAAAGGAAGACAAGATAAATGATTGAGCATTGGTATCAGATGCAAGAGTTTTAATGCAGCTCAAAGTGAGGTCGACTTTAAAGTCTCTCTATGATTGGAAAAGCAGGCTATTTGAAATGGTAGTTTTCTAGAACTTAATTTAGGCTATAATTGCACATTTGTGCTTCGAAATTGCACATTTGTCTTTGCCATTTGTAAACCACAACTGCATTCTGGATTCTATTGACCTAATGGGCAATATTGAAGTGAATTTTGCCTAAGGTACAATTGAGCCACGATGTCTTGTATTTTAATTCTCTTTCGTCTGAAGAGGTCATTTCCTTATTTTTTCCTAGCTACGGGAATCCTTTCTAACACCTTTCTTTATAGCAGGTACTTGGATGCTTAGAAATTCTTTAACAGTATATTCCAGCTGAAATGAAGTTTGAAATTTCTTTCCAGTTATATGTAGAGTAAGGAAAATAGCAAAGATGGCTTTTTAGAAATAAATCTCATATTCCATTTGTGTCTTTAGTTGTGGGATGAATATAAAATCAACATTGATATGCTCTTTGTCTTAACAGTTGCTCCATGGTACCCCTGTATCCCAGACATCACAGGTGACGCTGAAGCACAGTCTGTTTTTCATTTCCCAGAGGTGCTAGAAAAGGAAGACAAGATTTGCATTTTTAAGTGATTCTTTTAGTATTACTTTTGGCAACTGTTAACTATTTCTCTTTTGTTTTATATCACTCTATATGTTGAATAAAATAAATGCCAATTCTAAAGCATTTAATGATAGCTAATTTGTGTTTCAGTGTAGATTAGAACTGTTGTTAACTGTTCAGTGAAATAGTTTAAAAATGGTTTCGTGACCAGTTTGATGGCCGGCTTGAGAAGGAAAGAAAGAAAAGTAGATATTCTTAAAGGCACGTTTTGCTCCTCCTCTTTTGTTGGAGTGAAGACTGAGTTGTAATAGCAACAGAGCCCAGCTCCCAGTACGAGGTGTGAGGCTGTTTATTTTCACTCTGGAGATGTATATACTACAGAAGGGAAACTCTGGCCTCGCTAAGCCCAAGCAAATCATTACTTATCTGCGACCTGGCAGGCGATTTGATTAAGGTTGACAGAGCTCGTATAATATCAGAACCAGGCCCTCTTACTGATTGATGAGCCTTGTCAGTAAGTTTTGTGGATTTTTTTTTTTTTTATCTGAAAGGAGAAAAACTGGACAAGAATGAAAACTTGTTCAGATCTCTAATTGCCAAATATAAACCAAGTCTGTAATGTAGTTTTATCTATAGTGACTGATACGTATCCATTTGTATGCTGTTTTCTTAGGTTATAATTAAATGGTTTTTAAATAATATTTCTGTGTCAGCAGCCTTTACATGATTAAAATTTGAAATTTTAGAGATTTTGATTCATGTTTTAACATATTTCTGAACTTGGTTTTCTTTGATGTTCTATATTTAGTATAGTAGAATTTTTATCCTATAAATAATTTTTCTCTTCATTCTCTGAGTTCTTTGAAATCCTTGCCTTTAATTTAAGGCATTTTTAACCCCTTGCTTTCTAACTATATGACTGATTTGCATATTTGTAATGGCATATCTGCGCCACTGAGTGTGTGACTGGAATATGCCAGCTGTTCTTGGCAACACTTTATTTTATTTTTTTAAATTTAATTTTGTTTTATTTCTTAAAGTATTACAAAGAGTATTACACATGTCTCCTTCCCCCCCCCCCCAACCCCCCTTGACATTCCCCCGGCCTCCCCCACCCCCCAGAGTCTTGTGTCCATTGGTTATTCTTATACGCATGCATACAAGTCCTTCGGTTGATCTCCTACCCCCGCAAACCTCCCCAGGCTTCCCACTGTAGTTTGACAGTTTGTTCAATGCTGCTCTGCCTCTGTATCCATTTTTGTTCATCAGTTTATAATGGTCCTTATTATCCATAAATGAGTGAGATCATGTGGTATTTTTCTCGGCTTCCCAGGGGCCGTCTGAGCCTCACAGGGGCCATCCCAGCCTTATAGGGGCCGTCCCAGCCTCACAGGGGCCGTCTCAACCTCACAGGGGCCGTCTCAACCTCACAGGGGCCATCACCTTGGCAACACTTTAAATCAGTCTACATACAGGACTGAGTCCAACGAAAGAAGACCATTTCTTCTTTATTATTCATATGCTGTTTAGTAGAAATGAGTATAGGACTGGAAGACCACTCCCCCATTTGAAATAAATTTAGCATATGGGATTTCCTGATTAATGAAGAGATCGAATGGAGAATGAATTAGTTTCCTGTAAGTGGAATTTTGTTAACCTGGGAATTTTCAGGTAGTGTATCCTAAGGAGTTAGATGAGAGTAAGCTCTAGAGTTAGAGTGCCTGGGGTCAAATTCCAACCCCGTCATATCTTAGTGATACAACCTCTCTGCCTTAGTTTCCACATCTGTATAATGGGGATAGTAACTGATCGGGCTGGTGGGTCATCTCATTTAGTCCCACAAATAGTGATTGGCTCTTGGTAGGTGCTTCTTGAAGATGAGCAGCTGCTGTTCCTATTGTTGCTATTGCTATCTACAAGATGGCTGGTATTGACAAAATGTGATATAGCTGAATTAGAGACTGTCGAGTCAAAATGAGTATGGATTAAACTTTGGGGGAGCTATAAATGTGGGAGTAAGCTAGGATTATGTTTGTGCTCTTGGGTTGGCCAGCATGTGGCTCCCAGCACAGAGAGCAGTTAGGTTGAGTGCTGTATGTCATAGCTAATGGTGAACTTTTGGATAAACTCTTGGATCCCCAAACAACTAAACACCATCTTAAACTTTCTTGCCCTAGATTTCAATTTTGTTACTGTCTCTGTCTCATCTCCTCAAACTCAATATAAACATACTTCAGTTTAATACCAGGAAAATAAAATTTCATTTATAAGAGATGTATTTTCTAACTCACCTTATTAACATGTTCTTAAAAGCAAGGGATAACTGTCGTTGTAACCCTTTGCTAACTTTTTCAAAGGGAAAACTTCTTGTAAATTCCTAGTATCTATTAAATAAGTTTTATTACAATCTCATTTAATTATGTACAAAATGAACTAGATGCAAACTTTTAATAATCTTAAAATTTTTTAAGATTTTAAATGCTGAGTTTAATAGTAGGAAGATACTTTGCTTATCTTATATTTCACTTGTCTATTTGTTTTGAGTATTTTAATTTTAAGTATGATTAACATTTTTCCTTTTAATAATGAACTTGTTTTTAACTACTGGACCAATACTTTGTGGGCCAATCCCTTTAGAAATCTACCCAGATATATAATGCTGAAAAACTAAAACCATGCAATGAAATGTATGTGTGTATTAATCTTTACTAATTGTCACTGAACCATCGTACTGTGGGATCGTCGCAGTACATGTGATCCTAGTGTTGCATAACCATCTGCGGTGTCACGTGCTTTTCCAATTTGGCACTTTGTGCTGCCATGAGCTCGGGTAATTCACGTCTCCTACTTTTCTTTTTACCTGTTTCAAAACTTTATTTGTACCGTATTCTGTAACATCATTAGACCTTCACATATCATATATATGATCCCAAAACACAGATGAGATTGGGCACTGAAATTTCATGGCGTGTCTTCACTGTTTGCCTGATGATTCAGAGTAAACTGACACTAATTTGAGTTTCAGCAGTGCAGAAACAATGACATTTAAAAAACCCCGATTTTCGTGCCTCTAAAAATCCATCTGTGGACTGAAATAGAGAAAAAAAAACCAAAAACCTGATAGGGTTGAGAATCTTTTCAGTATGAGAAGTGGCTGAGGATTCACACTGAAATCAATGGACATAAGAACAAACCTGTAAAAGCCCAGAAGAGGACTTTTATTTAGAAAGCCATGTGTAGTAGGGGGATTACTGCGTGTTCAGATTTCACCCCTGTCATTTATTAGCTGTGTAGTCTTGGAGAGGCCATCGGAGCTTTCTGCATTTCCGTTTCTTCATTTGTAAAATGGAAATAATATGTCTTTAAGATTGTGAGGATTGGTAGCAATATATGTAAAATCTTTCACTCATAAACTTATTACTTGGTAGCTATTGTTGTTCTTTGAATATTTAATCTCATGACAGATGTTTGGTAAGATGCATAAATATACATATATTTCCAAACAAACCAATTATTCTCTCAGTGGAAGCAGGAGGCAAGGGTGGAGTCGAGTGTCGGAATTAACTGGCCGGGGTTTCCATGCTGCATGTAGAGTCCTGCCTCCCCCAGTCAATCCCATGTGATCCAACGTTACCACTGGGGATGTGTCATTACTGTCTTGTGTGGAGGCCTACTGACTGAAACACTGAGTCTTTCTCTGGGAGCTCTGATTTAAATACTTGCATAACATTTTGCTTCATATCTACTTACCATAAAGATGAACTTAGTTATTTATCCAAGTAATGAGCACATTTATATTGCCTGAGATTGACAGGGAATGACGGATTTACTTCACATGTATGTATAAATTAAATTAGCCTTGTGGCAGATTGCTTTAAAAATGTGCTTGATTTTTCTTAGATATTTATATACCAAATTCAGGACTTCAAAAAAAAGTGTTGGCAAGAGGTGGGACAGATGACTTAGTGGTTTTAAGGACATCTATAAAACTATTTACCAGTTAATTTAACCAATTCTCTTCATGGCTATTTAAAACCCCTCCTCGAGAGTTATCTTCCCACTCAGTAATAGCATTAGGTGGTAGAATTTTGTTTTAACACAGCTTGCTACTCCATGATTTTTTTTTTAATATATTTTATTGATTTTTTACAGAGAGGAAGGGAGAGAGATAGAGAGTTAGAAACATTGACGAGAGAGAAACATCGATCAGCTGCCTCCTGCACATCTCCTACTGGGGATATGCCCGCAACCCAGGTACATGCCCTTGACCGGAATCGAACCTGGGACCCTTCAGTCCGCAGGCCGACGCTCTATCCATTGAGCCAAACCGGTTTCGGCCCTACTCCATGATTTTGACTACACAAAAGTTCATGTCATGTAGCAGGAAACATGACTATGGACCATAAAAAACCTGATATTTCTGTGTTTTTTTTTTTAATTGAATTTGTTGGGGTAACATTGGTTAATAAAATTATGTAGTTTCAGGGGTACAGTCTTACAATACATCATCTGTATATTGTGTGTTCACCATCCCAAGTCAAGTCTTCCTTCCATCACCATTTATCCCCCTTTTATCTTCTCCTACCTCCTCTCACACCCCCCCCCCCTTCCCCTCTGGTGATCACCATACTGTTGTCTATAAGTTTTTGTGTGGGTGGGTGCTGGGTGCTTAATCCCTTCACTTTTTTTACCCAGACCCCGTCCTCCTCCCCTCTGACAGTTGTCAGTCTGTTCTCTGTATCTATAAGTCTGTTTCTGTTTTGTTTGTTAGTTTATTTTGTTCATTAGATTCCACCTATAAGTGAAATCATATAGTATTTGTCTTTCCCTGACTGGCTTATTTCATTTAGCATAATACTCTCCAGGTCCATCCATGCTGTCGCAAAGGGTGACATCTCCTTTTTTATGGCTGAGTAGTATTCCATTGTATAAATGTACAATAACTTTTTTTTTTTATCTATTCATCATCTGATGGGCATTTGGGCTATTTCCAAATAATCTTGGCTATTGTAAGTAACGCTGCAATGAATATTGGGGCGCTTATATTCTTTTGAATTAGTGTTTCGGATTTCTTCAAACATATTCCCAGAAGTGGAATTGCTGGGTCATAAGGCAGTTCCATTTTAAATTTTTTGAGGTAACTCCATACTGTTCTCCACAGTGGCTGCACCGATCTGCATTCCCACCGGCAGTGCACGAGGTTCCCTTTGCTCCACATCCTCACCAACACTTGTTTGTTGATTTATTGATGACAGCTGTACTAACACGTGTGAGGTGATATCTGATTGTGGTTTTAATTTGCATCTCTCTGATCATTGGTGACATTGAGCATCTTTTCATATGTCTATGGCCATCTATATGTCCTCTTTGGAGAAGTGTTCGTTCAGGTCCTTTGTCCAATTTTTAATTGGATTGTTGTTGTTTTTGGTGTTGAGTTTTATAAGTTCTTTATAAATTTTGGCTGAGTAGTATTTCAGTATACTGAACCCCTTATAAAAAAAACAACCCTGACATTTTAGTCTGTAATGCTAATCTCTTGTCATAAATGTCTGAAGGGAGTCTATATTATTTGTTTTAGCTACAATTCCTTATAATAATCCTAAAAGTAGAGATTTCCATTTACCCACTATTGGTCCTATGACTGTAGACTGGAATCGAACCCGAGGCCCTTCAGTCTGCAGGCCGGTGCTCTAACTACTGAGCAAAACCAGCTAGGGTGCTTTTTTTTTTTTCTTTTGAGTGAACACTTCTTTATTGCTTGCAAACTGAAGTGCTGAACTAGTTGCTTTTGATTTAATTTCAAGAGCTGAAATTTTGTTAATTTTGGATGCCTTTGCTGGGTCCTTTCCCCTTTCCTCTTTCATTAGTGCAGTCATTTTTTGGAGTTTACCAAAGATGAGGCAAAACTAGGATAAGAGAAGCATACAAGCTTTTAAGTGTTTGTGTGTGTGTGTGTGTGTGTGTGTGTGTGTGTGTTTCATTTAAGCATAGCACTTTTAAGATGTTTGTTATGGAATTCTAAAGTTGAAAAAAATTATAGCATCCCCCCTCCCCCAACCCCCCCGGCTTGTAGGCAGAACGTAAGCCGTACTAAATTAGCAAATGTTCTACATGACATTCTCCAGGAAAAAGAAATATATCAATTTAAACTATCAAAACAAAAACTTTAAACCACCAACTATAAATTTTTAAAAAATATTTTAAATATATTTAATTATTAACTATATATTTTAAAATAATATTTTTAAAAATTGGGACCCCTGTCCCTGTGTGAAACATTTTTATATCTCAGAAAAGTTTAAAATTCAAATATATGTATCTATATCGATATAGATGTAGATACTCCAAGAGTTAAGATGTCAGAGATTTAGGAAATGAAATCACAGTCTCTATTTTCGTATTTTACTTTGTCTCCACTCAATGCATTTTTGTTGTGTAAGTGCATGAGAAACTGCTTTTTGTATTAGTAGGCTGCAGATTCCAACTCTGCTCATCATCTATCTCAGAAAATGAGTTGGAAAAAGAGATGTTAGAAAATTAAGCAAAGGATCCAACCCATGGCATTCTTAAAGTCTAAGACCCAAGTTTTATGACATTATATAAAGAATAAAGTTAAAACTCTCTTCTAAATCTCACCAAAAAAACCCCAAAACAACCCCCTCTTGTTGTTCATGGAAGCCAATGTTGACAAGTCTTAAGGGAAGAGTCTGGCCACAAGGAGGTAAGGATGTATCAGCGTATGGAAATGGATTTTACAGACTAAGGTATGGCTAGTGTTGTGTACATAGGAAACATGAGTATAGTGCAATGTGAATAATTTAAGAAATATATAAAGACATATATCTAAATGAGCATTGTATATTTCAGGAAGTCTGTCACCTTCGAAGCTGTATGGTTAATCTCACATTGCTATTATTGTACCTAGAAATTTGGAGTTCTTTTGGGATTATTTTATGGCACTTAACACTTTTCCTTTGGTGTTCTTGATTTTTTGTTTGTTTTTGGAAATAGCCATTAATGAATATATCAGGTAATAATGTTGGAGTTAAGACTAACTACAGTGGGGCCTTGACTTACGAGTTTAATTCGTTCCATGATGGAGCTCGTAACTCAAATTACTCGTATGTCAATTCAAAAGTGAACGAGTGAGACACGTGATGTTGTGGCGTTCACTGTGACGTTCGCTGGGCCAACTAGCGGTGGGGTATCTGAAGCTGGCTGGTAACCCGAATTTTAGCTCGTAACTCAAAGCAAAAAATTGGCCGAGAGACGGCTTGTATCTCGAAAAACTCGTTAGTCGGGACACTCGTAAGTCAAGGCCCCACTGTATATGGGGTTAAAAATCAGGTGCTACCATAACATAATGAGAATGGCTTTTATACCTGGTTTATACGTTGACACTGAAAATAATTAACGAAGGATTTTCAGAAAAGTTTTGCACAGAGGAGCAACTGTGGAATAATGCGCCTCTTCTAGGTTGGTTCCCTCTGCTGCTGTGTTTTTTCCCATGGTGTGTGTATGTGTGGTGTGTACTAGTGTACCTGTGCGTCTCCTGGATGAGTGTGTCGTTGAATTCTTCCTTCGGCCATCCTGTTTACTGTGGTCCAGAGTAATGTCACAGCGTAGCAACGTGCAGCCCAGCAGAGCTGTTCCAGCGAGCTTTGCTTCATTTCTGGGAGACAGGCTAGCTGTGGGCAAACTATGGCCCGCGGGCCGCATCCGGGCCGTTTGAAATGAATAAAACTAAAAAAAAAAAAAAGACCGTACCCTTTTATGTAATGATGTTTACTTTGAATTTATATTAGTTCACACAAACACTCCATCCATGCTTTTATTCCGGCCCTCCGGTCCAGTTTAAGAGCCCATTGTGGCCCTGAGTCAAAAAGTTTGCCCACTCCTGGCTAGAACTAAGGCCGAAACTGCTTCTCAGGCTCCCCCAGTTGGACTAAACCTTCATGCTGTATTGTGCTGTTTGCAGAGATCCTGTGATCTTAATTGATTTGTTTTTCTACTTCCTAGTTCATCAAGACATTGTATCTTGATCATTTCTTTGATTTTTAACTTCCTATCAAAGTTTTCTGGGATGCAAATTTTCTTCACACAGGCCAGTGTGTGTTTTTACTTACCTTTAGACTTATGAATCCATTTGTGGTGATTATGTACTGACTATCTAGTCATCTGTGGTTGATTTGTATGTCAGCTCATAAAGGGGCATGGAGTCCCATTATCAATGCAGGCCCACTCTTCATGGTGCTCCAGCAGCCGCGACGAAGTGTGTCTGACCTAATTAATACCCATCACCAGTTTGAGCAAAGCAGGGGCCCCAATGAAATCTAGACGCTTTCAGTTATTTTTATGCAGCCAGGTTAAAAGATGGAAGAAGCTAGGAAACTCATATCGCCATGTTTCAGGTCTCTAGGGACCTTGTAACTCAGCAGGTAGCATAACAGTTGTGACGGGTCCACTGCTCAACCAGCATTGACTCAAGTTTATTAGAAATTTCTAATTCTTCTCATTTTGCTTTTTCCAAAATATTTGTGTGTATTAGAATATACTTCATGGAAATGAGTTTCTCCTTGAGGTTTTATTTCCTTGTTATTAAAACCAAACCCCTTTCATAACTGCCCGGGGAAAATGTGTTTCATTTGGTGAGTTCTAAACAAAGCACTGGACTTACTAACAGCTGTATTAATTTTATAACCTAACACTTACCGGGAGCTCTTTTCACGTGTCTGCATATTCCTTCTTTTCATTCTTCATCAGAGAAGTTTAGCCAAGTGTCTGCCTGGCTCTTTAGCTGTCTGTTCAGGTTAAGCTAGTTCTTAGCAAACTTAAAAATGTTGCTTTTAGCATTTGTTTTGTGGTTACCATAACTCTTGTTTTTCCCCAGGAAACCAATTCCAATGACAAACTGGAAAATCTGCTGAGTGCTGGATTTGTGGCAAGTGTTGACTCTGTGATGCTTTCAAAGTAATCCCCTTGCAACTTGCTGCATTTTGTCTTTTTGATAATTGCTCCCACAGCACTTTGTAGAATTTCACCGGTTGTGTGCAGCTGTGCTTGTAAATATTTGTAAGGCTCCTGTACGACTCACTGAGGATTCCAGAATTATCTTATCTTCACAGTTCTTGGTTTCCTGTGCTCTGGAAGCAGGAGGAAATATCTCCTTGAAAGAGAGTGGAACAGGAACACTTGACTTTTTTTGTGAAACATACAAATACTGTGACTGGCCCTAACTCCACGCTCGCCCAGACCTCCTCTTTGGTGTGTAATTGGGACCACATTGACTCCTATTGCAGCCAGCAGCCCTTCCCGGCTGCCTTTTTCTGCTTGTGACCTTTGATCTCAGCGACCTTTCCTGGGGTTAGTCCTAGGCCCTTCATTGTGTTGGGGCTGAAGTGGCTCATGTGGAGTTGATTATTTCTCTGCTCATTTGGCCTTTTTGGTGCCATAACTCCCAGTCACTTCCATTTTCCTCTCTACATTTGAGGCTCCGCAGTGAAGGGAAGCGCTTTGCCGGCAGCAGGATCGGTTTGTATGCCTGACTGACCCGATTGAGACTCCAGGAGTGGGGGAGGGTTGTGAAACCTGTAGGTGTCAACGTTCTTTAAGTTGATCTGAATGATTGCACCGTCATTAAGTGCTAAAACGTGGGTGCTGCGGAGAGCTGCATTTCATCCCGAGGGCTCTGAATTCTGGAAGAAGAGAGCTCCGCAGGTTACTGACCTGGGCCTGGGAGTCTGGTGTCCTGCAGCTCGACTTCTGTATGTACCTCCTACCCCTCTGAGCTGTCAGTTGCACATGGCTGCTTGAAGGGGTTCTTCAGTTGCCGAAAGAACTGGGAAGAACCCCAAGATGAATACGCTAACTTTGGATGGTGTATTTGTTGGAACTAGATTTATGGTAGCACTTTCTTTGCCCCTCCTTTCACCCTCCTCCTGCCCCTGCCCATTCTGGTAAAATCACTGAAGGATGGATGCCAGCTGCTCCTCTCATTTTTCAGGACCCCATGTGGACAGCATGAAGACTGTCACTGATCAAAGGCTTCGTGATCACGAAGGAGTCGGCAGTTGAGGAATGTGTCTGATTGCCCTAAACTGCAGTTGAAAGATAGATGTGTGTGAAACACAGGGACATTCTGAAACTCATTTAAAACAAATCTGTTCGATTCCATCCCTGGAATATCAATTTCGGTCTTTTCTTTTTGTGTTTAAACTTTGCTTTTTATATTTTAGTAGTATTGATAATGTGAATGATTTTGAATGAGGAATTGCTACCCCTTCAAATGTGGTGTTTTTAGGGTTCAGCCTGAGGCCCCCTTCTCAATAGCGAGTCAGTTCTTTTTTTTTTTTAATTTGGTTTTATTGCTTAAAATATTACAAAGAGTAGTGCATATGTCTCCCCCCCCCCCCCTTTTATCTTCCCCCGGCCTCCCCTACCCCCCAGTGTCTTGTGTCCATTGGTTATGCTTATATGCATGCATACAAGTTCTTTGGTTGATCTCTTACCAGCCCCCCCCCCCCCCCCCAACCCTTCCCGGCCTTCCTGCTGTAGTTTGACAGTCTGTTCGAGTCAGTTCTGCTGTTGTCTCCCAAGTCGCTCTTAAGCAATCTGGCCTTCTTGCTGCTTGCCTACTAGATGTCTTTCTTCGAGTTCCACTTATGTCCACCCCAGCTCATTAGCTCCACACCTTAGGATACCCTCCCTCCATCCCTTGCCACCCTCAAAACAGCAACAGCAGCGCTGGCCAGTTTGCTTACTGGTTAGAGTGCTGGCCCACGGGCAGAAGGGTCGAGGGTTCGATTCCCGGTCAAGGACATGTACCTCAATTGCAGGTTCTATCCCCGCCCCCATTGGGGCACATGCGGGGAGGCAACCAATCCATGTCTCTCTCACTGTGATGATTCTTTCTCTCTTCCCTCCTCCCTCTCCTTCACTCTCTCTAAAATCAATGGAAAAAGGATCCTCGGGTGAGGATTAAAAAATAAACCAAACGACTACAACAAAAAACTAGCAACAGCAAACCACGGAAAGCCCTGCTGCTCCTCATGTATTTCTGTCGTCGGAAACGTCACTTCCTCGCTTGTACAAGTCACAGATCTGGACAGCAGCCTTCCCTCCTTTATTTATGGCAGAGGCACTGGGGAAACAGAGAAGTGGGCAGATAATGGATTCCAAAGATGTGTAAGAGATTATATTCTGTCCCAGTCCAACTCATTCACTATCCAAGTTCTGTCAGTTCTACCTCTTAAACATCTTTAAATATACCCATGTCTTAAAAAGTAATTTTTAATTTTTTAAATGGATCCCCTGATAATTCTCTAGCACAGGTCCCCATCCTCTTTCCCCACAGCCTTTGAACCTGTCTTCCCCTCTTCGGCCACTCTTCACCTTGCAGCGTAAACGATTGTGGAAAGCCACAAGTCCAGTCTGGTCCCTTGCCTGCCTACAAGCCGTCACTACTCCCCTGAGGATAAAAACCAAACCGTAACCTAATTTATAATGTTGTGTTTTTTTTTATACTCAAGCTTTCACTCACCTCTGTGACCTTAACTCTCACTGCTTCCTATCCTCCTGTTCTTACTCTACTTTCCAGCCCACATTTCCTTGCTTCTACCTCTAATTCTGCACACACTCGATTCCTTCTGCTTGGAATGCTCCCCTCCCCTTGCTTTTCATCCCCTCTACCCTGCCCTGACCTTATCCATTGATTCACCTCGCTGCTGTCCTCTGAGAAGTCTCCAGCCCTCTCAGCCGAGGTTAAATGACCCTTCTGTTTTTCCTACAGCACCTGTACTTCCCTTATTCTGCTCCCCTATCTCTCCCTCAGGTAACTACTTTAATTCCTGAACACCTTTATTTCCTAAAAGCATTGCCTCTTAGCAAAAACCATTTCCTTTGATTTTGATGGAAAAAGTCATGAAGTGGTCCGTTCCAACCCAAGAACGTGAAACAGTTTCCCAGATAGAAAAAGAAATCAACTAAGCAATAAAACCAATTTTGTATCGGTGGTAAACAGTGTTTTGAAAGTAAATAAATACAGCTTGTTCTAAACACATTGCAGTGAATTTATTGTGCTCAGGAAGGAGAAAGAGGACTTGAGGGTGATGACTGGTGAAGGAGGGCTGGTGAGGAAGTCCTTCCCAGGGGGCGGAAAGGCAGGAAATCTTCCTGACTTGCAGACAGGAAGTCCTTTTAAGGCACATAGCTTTCGTGCATTCACATGCTCCTAAAAACAAAGTTACAGCCCAGCCGGTGTGACTCAGTGATTGAGCATTGGCCCATGAACCAGGAGGTCACCAGTTTGATTCCAGTCAGGGCACATGCCTGGGGGAGACAGCGGATCAATGTTTTTTTTCTCATCAATGTTTCTATCTGTCCCTCTCCCTTCCTCTCTTTCTAAAAAATCAATAAAAACATATTAAAAACAGACAAACAAAAACACACAAAGTTACAGTACAGAAAAATACCTTTATGACAAAATAAAGGCTGAACATTGGGAGTGCTCCCCAGCTGGTGGAAATGTTCACACGCACGTCACATGGGACATGAGAGAACATGCTCACTGTGCCCCTCACTTGGCATCTGTACACGAAGCACCGTGTTTTGGATCCATCCACACATAGCAGGCCACTCCAATCCTTCTGTGGTTTCTGACCGAATACCACGGTGTCATGTAAACTGGTGGGTGTATCTTCTCCCAAAGGAGCCATACAAACGACTGATCCTCAGGGAGATGGAGGTCCCGTCTGATTTGTTCATGGCCGAGTTCCCAGCACAGCACAGTGCCTGACACATAATAGGCCCGTACCAAGTACAGTGTGTGGAATAAAAGGTGAATTCATCTGCTTTGAACTCTTTTAATACTTTTTACCCTCTCATTGCACGTGTGGCGCTTTTCTTTATTCCAAAGTTATGTTCACACCCTCTTTTCTCAATTAAGTCTGCGGTAGCCTCGAGTTCAGGCATTGTGACTTCTTCATCTTCTCTCTGTACCCCTCACAGGCTCTCGGCCAAAGTTGATCACCTATGTATGGAATTAATTGATTGAGTGAATATTTCCTGGGAAAAATTGGGGTTCTTGGAGAAGCCTGCAGGAAATACTAGCTTCCTCGCTAATTTGTTCAAATACTCAGAATGAAGAAAACGTCGACAGGAGATGTAAAGTTGGATGTGATTAAGATCAAGGTTGTTCAGTGGGTTAAGAAATGTATGGCATGTTTGACTTCCCTAATTGAACTTGTGCTGAATTAATCAGTACTTAATAAAAAAATTTAAGTAGACATGTTTTCTTTTTTCCTTTGTAGTTGGTACAGAAAACTCATATTTTCTCAACAGTTAAGAAGTAGCCTGGTTTGAAATACGGTCTGAAAATAAGGATCAGTTCTTTTAAAGAAGGAAATTACTGTTTTATACAGAATGGGATGCCTTTATGAAAGGAAACTAACTTAAAGTCTCTATTTTGAAGAACAATCCCAATCCCAAATCCAAGTTATTGTTCACAAGTTAATCATAGTTGTTCCAAAGCCTGAAAGAAAACTAGGAAAGTTTGATATAGGAGTAGAGGGAGGGGAAAATTCAGAGACAGCTTTGATTGTCCTTAGGAAAGCCAAGGCACTGCTTCAAAAACAAAGGAATCAAATCTAGAAATTCAGGAAAGAGTTTTCCCAGAGGATTATTCTGGCAGCGTGTTGAAGGGTTATAAAAGCATTAAGTTCACCGCTGAACAATAAGTTAAGTAAATGTTAGGGAAGTGTTTCCTTTCTTATTACCTTTAGCTTCCCTTTGCCAACAGAAATGCCTCAGAGCCTGGGATGGCATAAGAGTATAGTTTGTTGTAGAAGACAAATTGCCTTCTATGTGGGTGTGAGGGGGAGACTTACAGGCCCATAATTTAGGAAATGCCCGCTATTCTCGAGAAACTTCAGGCCAGGACTCAAGGAGCAATGCTTGGGGCGTGTGAAGGTGGGGAGCTCTCCAGAAATGTTTTCCAGCATGCAGAGAGAGTTGTCCCCTGATCTGTAGGTTTAATGGGCACTACACTTAGCTGTTTCATTTTGTTTTGATTTTTTGGTTCCCTACTCTCTTTTCTGGAGAGACTGGACTACCATATACTTTCTTCTCAGACGCTTACATCAGCTCCTCAGAACTACAGTGAGCCCTGGCCAGTGTGGCTTGGGTGGTTGAGCATCATCAGTGCACTTCGAGATTCCCCTTCAGGGCATATGCCTGGCTTTTGGGCATGACTCCCAGTAGGGGGCATGCAGGAGGCAGCCAGTGGATGGTTCCCTCTCATCGATGTTTCTCTCCCTCCCTCTCCCTCCCTCTCCTGTCCTCTCTCTCTTTCTAAAACCAATAAAAACATAAAAAAAGAATTGCAGTGAAATAATAGAATTATGTTGGCTATTAACTTCCTCTGCAGATATGAAGGAGGCAGCAGAACTTCCCATGGTCATGTTCATTTCCTTTGAGACCAGTGAATTGGATAAGTCTTAACAGTTCTGTTTTCACATGGGAAATTGATCGGGTCTTTGCCGAAGTGCAACAGCAAGGCAAGACTGAACCAATTTAAATCCAACCCCATGAGTTATTTTACTACCTCCAGTAGTTTAGGGAAGTAGAAGTATACATGTGCTTCATAGACAAAAGCATTAATGAAGGGTCTAAGTTTTGAAATGAATGGCAATTTACTATTTTGAATGCTAGCAAATATTGCCAAAAGTGTCAGCAGTTTTTACATACAAATTTTTTTTTTTAGAGAAATACATGTTATAAATTAAAGTCACACAATATAACAGTAATCTTCTATCCTACTTTAAAATAAATCTGGGGTAAAAAGCAGAGATTTTTGTTATCCATGATATTTTTTGTAATTGAATGTTCAGATTGACAGGGTTTGATAAATGTGGCACGGACAGTGCTGATTCTTTTTGTATTACTGTTTTACATTTTTAAAAGTTTATTTATTGATTTTAGAGAAGAAGGGACTTGCTGTTCCACCTGTCCAAGCATTCATTGGTTGATTCCTGTATGTGCCCCAATAGGGGATTGAATCCCCAACCTTGGCATATTGGGACAGTGCTCCAACCAGCTGAGCTACCTGGCCAGAGCCTTGAATTACTTGTATGTAAACTTAGAATATTGTTAGATTTGACAGTGAATGTTGCTTTATGACCAATCAAGTATTTTAATTAATTGCTCAAATTCATATTTTATATTCACTCTTTGCTTACCACAGTGTAGGGATCTAAACTATATGCTGGTGAGTGGGAGTCCCTTCACACTGTGTTGATGGTGGTTGTTGGGGATAGGGTTGTACATTGTTGCTGTCTTTTTATTTTTGGAAAAAAAATTTGACTATATAAAAAAAGTCTTAAAAATGTTTGTGCTTCTTGACCCAGTAATGCCACTTAAAAAAAAAAAAGTGGTTAAAGATTTATGGACAAAGATATCCATAGTGACATTATCTGTATTAGCAAAAAAAAAATAAAAAAAAATACAGATATATTAAAAAGTGTAGGCTAACTGTTCAAAAGTAAATTAAACTACATTCAATAAAATATAGCTATTACAAATTATGTTTAAGAATAATTTTAATAAGTAAAAATCATTAGGTAAATGAATAAAGCAGGATTTAAAACTTGTATATATGTTATGATCTCAGTTATGTAAATATACACATATGGAAAGGATTAGAAGGAAAAGCAACAAAATGTTGATGTGTTATCTTTGGGTGATGAAAATGTCATGTTTAATTTTTTTTGTATATTTATGTAGTCCACATTTTCTATGCTGAATGTGATTTTTTGTCAATGAGTATTTGTAGTAACATGTTAACAACTTTTTGCTTGTAAAAGTAACATATTCATTATAGAATATGTGAAAAAACTTGAATATTTTGTTTGAATATTATGTTATGTACCTGGCATTATGTTAACCACATTGGGTGCTTTAAAAAAAATTCTAAGTGGGAAAAACCCTGAAGACTGAAACAATGAAAGTGTGATTAAATCAGAATTCTATTCTATCTGGTTGATTGAAATCAGAATTCTGTTTTTAATTTGTGCTGAGAATATTGGAATGTTAAATGCACTAGAACAGAGGTCAAACAGCAAGTTATGTGCTAAAGTGGTGAGTGGTGCGGTGGGCTGAGGTGCAATTACCATGGCTGTTTCCTAGTCAGAAAAGAGGACAAGAGAAGGATGGGACAGCTTTTATGCAGGGAGAATTAGGATTGTTGTTTTCCTTGCTAAGGTAAATTTTTATGGGTAAGAAAGGTGACATGCATGTTAAAGCCACAGATCTATGTGAAATGGCAGGGACCTTGCTCAGTTGTGGTAAACTGGCCAAACAAATTGTTCATTTAGTAGGGCAGTGCAAGACATATATACTTATGTATAAATTATAAATATATAAAACGTAAATATGTACATTTTATGTAGTTATATATTACATATAAGTGATATATATATATAAACTTGCTAGTCAAATAGCATTTATACTAATATCGAATTTCCTTTTTTGACAAAGAATACTTTTAAAAATGACATATCATTGAGCAATTTTCCAGTAGTGCAATAGAACTCAGGGCCTTCCTCTCATTATCATAATTCTTTAACAAACTGAGCAAGGTTGCCATTCATAAACATAAACCAAGTTAATAAATATTTAGTAAGTGATTGTTATGGTCATAAGTTCTTTCCAACTTCCAGAATCAACACATAGTGTGTTGTAGTTCTGGTCAAGATGACGGATGGGTAAACGTGGTACTTGGAATCTATCCCAACCACATCAAAATTATAGAACAATCATCATTGAGAACCACCTGAAATCTAGCTGAACAGAAACCCTGCAACTAAAGATATAAAGAAGAGGCCACATCAAAACTAGTTGGAGGGGCAGGGACGTGAACGGCCTGGTCCCAAACCCATGTGTGGTGGTTAAAAATGGGAAGGGATATACTGACTGTGGTGGTCCTCCTGTGGGCAGTGGTCCCAGCCCCACACCGGGGCCCCCGCCTAGGGTTCCAGTGTTGGGAAGGGAAGTCCCCCTAACTTCTGGCTCTGAAGACCAGCAGAGATTATGGCTGAGTGAGATAGAGGGCTTCTGGGGTCCCAAGTGTTCCTCTTAAAGAGCCCATGCGTGGACTTACTCCGACTCACTTGCTCTGAGCTCCAGCGCAAAAATAGCAGCTCGAAAGGTGCATCAGGGACATATGGGGAAGAACTGAATTATCTGGCTTCTGGTGAGGGCTGAAGGGCTAGCTTCTTCTCCGACAAGTGCTGCCAGAGGCTGTTGTTACTTTGCCGAGCCCTCTCCCCAGAAAGCCGGCAGGCAGGCACCATATCTGAGTCTCTATCAACCTGGCAAACATTTTTCACTCTGCCCTGGTGATTCCTGGAGGCCTGAACCCACCCAACTTTTGGCTTTTCCATACAAACAGCCTGTCTTGGCTCATGGTTTCCTAAAATCTCTCAAAGGTTCAAAAACCCCAGATAAGCAGTGTCTGGCCTTGGTGAGTTTATACAGTGGAATATGACTCAGCCATAGAAAAGAATGAAATCTTGCCTCTGCAACAACATGGATGTACATAGGTGGTTTGTGCTGAGTGAAATAAGACAGAGAAAGACAAATGCCAGATGATTTTTACTTATATGTGGAATCTATGCAACAAAATAAACCAACAAGCAGAACAGAAACAGATTCAGAGATACAGAGAACATTTTGACAGTTGCCAGATGGCAGAGGGCTGGGGGAATAGGTGAAAAGGTGACGGGATTCAGAAGTACAAATTGATAGTTACAGCATAGTCCTGGGGATGGAAAAGTACAGCATAGAGAATATAATCAATAATGTTGTGATAGCTATGTATGGTGTCAGATGGGTACTAGATTTATCAGGGTGATCACCTAGTAAGTTCTATAATATCTAGTTACTATGTTGTAGACCTGAAATGAATACACATCAACTGTTATTGAAAAATTAAAAAAAATAATTAAAAACAGCATGTTATGAGTAACCTAATAGAAAGATAGAGTCAATAAAGGGTATTCCTGTGTGCTAATATTTAGGCAGCAATAATGAGCTGTGAAATTTTAAAGGACAGCTGTAAAACTCAGTAGATCATGGGCTGGGGTTAAAGTTGACTCAGGAATTTTTTTTACTACTTTTCAATAAATAAATAGTTGAGGAAAGATTTGGCAAAAGGAAGAAAACACCCCTCCTTGTCCTCATTCTCTCAGGAAAGTGGCTCCTGTTAACAAGTTATTTGAGTGTTTACTTGGCCTTGACTGCTGAGCAGCAGTGTGTCAGTTCTTACCCTTGAACCAAGTGAGAGTTCAAATAAACCAAAAATGTTTTCACACAGATGGCCCCTTCTTCCCAGGAGTGGTACCAAAATATCCTCTCCCGTTTGTCAAAAGAGGTCGGCAAGAAAAAATTGGAAAGGCAGCCCATGAACTGATAGTCCTTGATTGGGATAAAGTTGAAATTGCTACTTGTAGATTTTAGAGTATCTGGCACAGAGAAGTAGGCATTTTTAGCTTTGCTGAATTGCTGTATCCTCTGTCTATTAGAGGACCCCCACAAAAACAAACCTTCCCTTGACTGCCATTCATCTCCATCAGTTCTCCCTGTTATTCTGCTGCCCGTTTATAGCAAAGCTCTTACGAAGTTTCCTGTGCCTGCTTGCTTCGTTTCCTCCCTTCCCATTCTGTTGTGAACCCACCATCAGTCTTTAGTTCCTTCTTTATTGAAACCACTCTTGTCAGTATCACCAGTATTTCCATGAAGGCTTTCTGGTGGTATCCCACTTACTCTACTTCTCAGAGTAATTGAGAGAGTTAATGACTCTTCTAGAAATAATTATTTTCCCCATTTTTTCCCCTGGATATAATATTCTCCTCGATTTCTCCCAGGCTCACTGGTGACTTCTCTTCAATCCCCATTGCTCCTTTCTTTCCCCTTGTCAGTCTAAGCGGTTGGAATGTCCCAAGGCTCCTACCTCGTCACCTCTTTTCTCATTTTCCTTTGAGAGCTCATGCAGTGCCATGGGTTTACAGGTCTAACACCTACATTTCCAGCTCTGACTCGCTCCGCAGCTCCAGACTCCTACGTGTGATTGTCGATTGACGGTAGTACTGAGATGCCTAATGGGCTACAACAGCACTGTTGACCGTACCCCTCTTTGTCATCACCCTCTCTCCGGTCTTCTCCATTTCAGTAAACAGAGAGCTATTATTTATTCTGTTAAACCACAACTAAGTTATTCTTGGCACATCTCTTTATCTCACGCTCTATATCCAGGCCTTCAGCAAATCCTGTTGGTTCTGTCTTTAGGATATGTTCTGAATCCACGTACTTTTCACCACCTCCACAGCTGACTCACTGTTCTACCCACCATGTTCTCCCCTCTCTCCTGAGTGATTACATTACTCTACTCGGTCGCCCTCTTCCATGTCTGCCCACTTCAGCCTCGCCCCTGCCAGCCAGTGATCTTTCTAAAGTTTAAATGAGAGCTCATCATTCCCCTTCTCTAAGTCCTCTAAGGGCTTGCCGTCACATTGGGAATAAATCCCAAAATCATTTTAAAATTCATATTTTCATTACAGTTGACATGTCATATTATATTAGTTTTAGGTATACAGCATAGTGATTAGACTCATACACCTACAAACTGATTACCCTATTAAGTCTAGTACCCATCTGACAGCATATAGTTATTTACACTATATTTATTACTGTATTTTCCTATAATATATGTAATGTGTATTGCTGTTCATTACATCCTCAGAACTTTTTAGAACGAGCAGTTGATTCTTCTTACTCCCTTTCTCCTTTTGCACTCAATTCCAAAGTCCGTCCCATGGCTTTCAAAGCTGGATGGGACCTAGACCAGCTTCGCCCTGTGCTCTTCGCCTGGCTCATCCACTCTCACCATAGCGGTCATTGGATGTTCTGCACATTTGCTAAGTAAACTGCGTCCCCAAGGCCTGCACTTGGTGTTCAATTTGAACAATCCACGAGCCCGAGTCCCCATGTGAAAGAAGGGAAGAAAACCACTGGTTCCAATCTCATAGGGTGGTTGTGAAGATGAAGTTAATGTAGCAAAAAGCACTGAAATGGTGTCTGACACATGCTAAGCACTATATCAATGTTTGCTATTATTTTGTTGGTTGTTATTTCCGCTTTTAAGGACAGTAGAGGAGGCGTGCATTTTGATTGTGTTGAGTTGTAGATGCGTGTGAGACATAAGACAAACTCACTACAGGCGGTGAATGTGTTCATCTGGAATGATGGATTCTGCATAGTAAGAGGTATTCCCAATACTTTGGAAGAATGAGCAAACCTTCTAACTGTAATCTAGAACCCAGGGATTAGCTTGTCAGTTGTGAAGGTATGAATCATGCTCACAACTCTATTGACGACTCGGATCAATGAGGCCAACTGTTTTTGTGGTTTAGATTTTCTTTTCTTGGAATGTGTTTCAGTGAGCCAAGGCCTGGATTTTGCTCTGGAAACCTGTCCTGCCGCGTCCATAATCTGGCGCTATGCATCCGGATCCTGGACCCTTACAGACACTGCTGTATGTCACTCTTCCCTTTCTGTGCTCCGCTGTGAGTTCAGGTAAGA